>NC_143150.1:104261071-105509642 GCF_059928025.1 Delphinapterus leucas
AGAAACTTAGCTATGTAGTATTTAGCATATCCATTTTAACTCTTGTCCAGCCATTGGAAAAGAGAGAAGAAATTGAAAAATTCCAAACGGGTAAAATGAACATCTAGCAGTTAAAATAGGAATGAGAAGCTACATTAAAGCCTTTCCTTCTTTCTATCCATTCTTTGATGTTACTAATTTCTGGTTAAAAGGGTTTGCTTTTCAAATAAGACTTATATATCTATCTACATATCTATCTACATATCCATCTACATATCCATACCTATCTGTCTGTCTACCTCTCTGTCTATCTAACCTCACACATTCATGCACACATACAGTAGTTATATAAATGACAATATTGTTTATTAATATGTGTGTATCATACCTCATTTTCTTAACTGAACCCCTTTCTCATTCTCATATCTCAGCTTAAAGAACTGCCTTTATAATCGTAATTATTCAGTAAGATCTTACCTACCACTAGGTCATAGTTTTAGTGAGATGGCAATGTTTTCACTTGTATTCAGACACTTAGTACAAAATTTCTGAGACATCTGCTTTATCCATGTTCTCAGGAGTTATCTTTTCCTACCCTGGGTCAGAGAGTACTTGAACACAGTTTTCTGTAGATATCAGTGAATAATTTTTGAACATCTATTCTGTGCAAAGCACTGTGTTATTTTGTAGAGTCTATGTCAAAGCTTAGAAACAATGAATAAAACATTAGTTTTCCTGTGCCTTGAGTATTAGCTTGAGTATTTGCAATTTGAGTTAAAAATGTGCTAACTTATGATCATCACTTATAGGTTTCTTGATTAACCTGCTAATGCTCTCTAATTTGGAAATGAATGCTTCTTTCCCTATTACTTAAAAAAATATCCTTTTCCTCACATGAGATGTTATGCAAATCAAGTATCATTTTTTGAGAATGTGACCAATAACTTAAGAAAAACTTTTGTGATACAATAGGAAGCTGAAGCTCAGTCTGTTTAAGCTTGTCCAGTGTTACAAAATGAGAGAACTAGGATGTGGACCCAAGAGTCTCTTTTTTTTCCTGCTTTAATCGGCCTATCATTTACTAGTTATATGACCTTGTACAGTATTCTTAACTCATTAGAGAGTGTTGAAGGTAAGTGAGAAAACATAATAAAATCCCTTGTACATAATTGATGCTCAATGAAGAGTGATTAAATATCATACTGAATCTTTTTAACATAATTTTGGAGGAAGGTAAATACTGCCTGCCCCTTTTTGTTATAGTGCCTTCTTCCCCTTCAATGAGTTTTCAATTTTCAATGTGAGTCTTATTCTATGTTCACTTCACTGAAGTGAAACTTCATTCCCAGCAGCCATAATTACCTGTTAATTCATTCATTTACTAATTTAACAAATATAGACTACCCACTATTTGTCAGTAAGTGGTAAAAAAAAAAAAAATTAGAGAAATTTCCTGCCCTCGTAGGGCTTATATTATTGTAGAGAGACAAATAATAGCGAGAGGGAACAAGTACATAAGCATAAAAATTACAATTTGTGCCAAATGACATAAGGGAAATGAGTCAATGTGAAATAAAGTAAAGGGAAAGGGAGAGGGCTTCTTAAAACAGGGTGATTAACAAATGCATCTCTGAGGAGGTGCCATATGAGCTAAAACCTAATGGATAAGAATGAATCAAAAATGCAAAAAGGTGGGGAATGTATTTTAGGTAATGAGAACAGCAGGTGTAAAAACCAAGAGGTATAGAAGGGCCTGTGTTACTTCAGATGTGAAAACAAGGCTATTATATCTGAAAGGTAGTGGGCGAGAAAGAAAGAGGCCATTAGATTTCTATTAGCTAAGAGTTCAGGATTGGGTCATGTGGAACCTTGTTGGTTAGGGAAGCAGTTTGGATTTATTCTAAACAAATGAGAAGTTTTGAAGGGTTTTAAGTATGAGAATGTTGCACTTTAATTTGTGTTTTTAAAAAGATAATTCCAGCTGTTTCAAACAGAATGAACTGAAAGGCATGAGGAGAGTTAGGATGTGAATGTATTGGACCCAGAAGGCAAGGATCATGGCTTGGGTGAAATAGTAATAGAGGACATGAAGATGAGTGCATGCATGTATTCCTTTTAGAGGCAGAAAAGGCAAAGCTTGATAATGGATCAAATGAGGGAATACAGGAAAAAAAAGATCAAGGGCAATACCTAAGTTTACAGCCTGACATAATGGATGAATATTGTAGCCATATTTGGAGGTGGTGATTAATGGGGAAGACTAATGGTTTTGAAGAGAATTGGGAGCCTTATTTTGTGTATAACGAATTTGAGGTATCTCCTGAGGAAAGAGAGGTCTAAACTGGAGATAGGTATTTGGGAATCATTAACATATAGGCAATATTTAAGAGAGAGGGAGAGGAGGAAGAAAAGAGGGAGGAGGGAGAGGAAGAGGAAGGGAAAATTGGATGACATCACCTAGGGAAGAGTGAGTATAGCTAATGAAGATCCAGATCCAACCTATAAGTCTCTCCAAAATTTCATCTCATTTAAATAGGTTACACCAGAAAGAAGGCCTGAGAAAGTGTGGCTAGATCCTTAGAAAACCTGAAAAATGTAGTGTCAAAGAATCCAAGGAAAACAAAGCAGTTGAAGAATGAAAGAGTGCAACTGGGAGCTACAGAATCAGATGGAGATAGAGAAACATCGATTAGGCTTGGCAACATTGTAGCCATTAGAGGGGTAGAGGAACAGAAGGCAGTTGTCTGATCCCTTCTTACTTCAAGATGCCTTCTGAGCCCATCCTCCTTAAAATAGTGACCGTACCCATTCCCTACCCATTTTATTGTTCTCTATAGCATTTGCAATCTGAGAGGCTGTAAATTTGTTTTTATGTATTGTCTGCATCTCAACTAAAATCTAGGCTTCATGAGGGCAGAGTCGTTGCTTTGTTCACTGCTGTATTCATTCATTCTTGGCATATATAAGATGTTAGGTAAATGAGTTGAATGAAACGGGGAGCAGTGGTAAGAAAGTAGGTAGAAAGAATATAGCTGAAAGATTTGAAAAGTTTTTTTTGTGAAGGGGAACAGAGAAATGAAAGAGGAGCCAGACAGGCTGACGAGAGCAGATAGTTAAATTCAGGAATTATGCCAGCAGGTTGTTAAACTTGAACTCAGTCATGGTAGGAGGACTTAGGCCAGGGAGATTGGTGAACACTACATATCAGGGATTTCCTTGTTGTTGTGCTTGCTTTTGTTTGTTTTTGTTTGTTTTGAAAACGTTTACCAGCATACCAAAGATTTTTTTTTTGTTTTTTTAATCTGCTTTGTCTTTCAAGTGGTAAGAAAGCATGTGTGTAGGCTGAGGAGGAATTGAGGATTCAGTAGAAAACACGTGAAAAGTACAAGTAGAGAGATTTGCCTTAATTGAAATTGGAACACTTTAATTGTAAGAAGAGGAAAGAACAAGTGGGTGGGCATAGTTGTCAGTATCTGTGATTTGTGGTGGAAAGACGAGGGAGCTTTTTTCTGAGAGTTAAAATCCAAACATTGTTTATAGGATCATAGAAAATAACCTAGCTCTCTTTTACTAGTTACTGTGGTCCTTTATTCCACCTTATACCTCCATTTATGCAGTATTTTTCAACACACACACACGATTCTATGCAATATTCAAAATTATATACTCTATTCTTATTGAGTATATGTGTAGTTTCCATGAAAACCAATCACCTGAGTTATGTTTTATGCCTCTTTTAACACCATTGATTATATTCCCTTGGATAAAATGTTACCTCTTATCATTGTCTTGACATTTGCTTATTATATGCTTTCTGATGCTTATTCACTTTTTCACTTGCACCTTTCCCCATCGTTTCACATCTGATTATCCTAACTTTTATGAAGTTCTAATTCACATTTTTTTCATGTTAAAAGTTATTTATCATCCATGCATATTATTGTGTGTATAATCAGGAACCCTGATTATATAGGTGGAAGTTAGAAACCCCAAACTTATACTCAAATAAAATTTTATTATTACTGTCAAAAGCAGAGTGTGTCTCTGTAATTTGAAAATGTATAACAGTTTGCCCCTTATTTATTTTGTGTTTCTTTAGCATACTTGTGCTAGTGCTTAGGAACTACACAAATGCATGCTGTTTGGCCACTGGGTCCAATTTTCAGTTTGAATTATACAAAGCTGGGGATTAGTTCAAGAAAACTTCTTTTGCCATCCGTTATCTTGCCATTTGCTTATGAAGTTTGTTAGTAATGGTGTCTTACTAAACGCTGTGCCGCTTCTTCTGATGTTGCATATGGTACCTGGTGCTGCCATGATACAATGCATCATATTCGTTATGAGACCTCACTCCTCCATAATAAATCTTTTCTGTCTGAGAATTTTGCCTCTGGGTTGTCTTTGGCTTGTCCCATAATCCACCAATTTCTACCCTAGGAGTTAGGAGATAGAGCCATTCTAATTATAAAAGTGATTCATTCCCAAGTGAGTTGATGTCATGGATTACACATGGTAAGAACCCCACAAATATTTGCTGAATGTATAAATGCAGGCAAACTCAGAAATTATAATTATGTTCCAATTGGAACAAGTCAAGACAAATAATGGATAAAGTGTATTGAGTATTTACTCTGTACATTCATTTTCTCTCAGAAGCATCATAACTAGCCATTTGTGGGATAATATGACTCATTTTACAGATAAAAACTGCGATATATGGGGAATTAGTTAACTTTACCACAATCTCTTATAAGGGGCAGAACCATGATTTGATGAGGTATGTTTAATTCAACAGGCTAAGCTATTTGATATGAAATGGATAAATTTTGTATAATATTTGTTACAAAAAAGATTGATCGTATATACAGTTTCTGCCTTAAGCTAGTTATCATTGAGGGACTTGCCTTGGAACTGCCCTTACACCATCAGGCATATTTCCAATTCCCAAATCATACCAGAAAACACCATAATAACCAATGAAATTTGTGTCAAATGAAACAAGCATCTTCATTCTGGTTTCATTATTGATCAAATACCATTTCTAGCTCTGTAGAGAATGAGGGGGTAGAAATAGAATATTTTGTGTTAGTAAAGATATTATGTGGGGTTACTTATGAAACTTACTGTACTTTTTCTATCAGTAGGGAAAAAAGAAGTCAATTTGGTTAGATCAAAAGCAAAGTACAGAAGCAGCAGGTGACAATTAAGGAAGCAGAGTTAAATGTCACCGAGCCAAAATACTTCCTTCTCAAATGGAAACTCCAGTAGTTCTTCCCACAAAAGGCAGGTAGTGAGAATTGTAAGAAGGTACAAATGTTTTTTCCATCAGTAGTCTCCCACACTGACTGATTAATTTCCATTTGTTAGGTCAAGCTAGCTTCTATTCTCCTGGTTTAGAGGACAGGTACTGAAAAGTTGTTCACGATTTAAATGGTCAGGGTTATTTATTTTTTACTTTTTAACATCTTTATTGGACTGTAATTGCTTTACAATGGTGTGTTAGTTTCTGCTTTATAACAAAGTGAATCAGTTATACATATATATATGTCCCCATATCTCTTCCCTCTTGCATCTCCCTCCCTCCCACCCTCCCTATCCCACCCCCTAGGTGGTCACAAAGCACCGAGCTGATCTCCCTGTGCTATGCGGCTGCTTCCCACTAGCTATCTATTTTAAGTTTGGTAGTGTATGTATGTCAATGCCACTCTCTCACTTTGTCCCAGCTCACCCTTCCCCCTCCCCATATCCTCAAGTCCATTCTCTAGTAGGTCTGTGTCTTTATTCCCGTCTTACTCCTAGGCTGTTCATGACATTTTTTTTTCTTAGATTCCATATATATGTGTTAGCAAACTGTATTTGTTTTTCTTTTTCTGACTTCACTCTGTATGACAGACTCTAGGTCCATCCACCTCATTACAAATAACTCAATTTTGTTTCCTTTTATGGCTGAGTAATATTCCATTGTATATATATGCCACATCTTTATCCATTCATCCGATGAGGGACACTTAGGTTGCTTCCGTGTCCTGGCGATTGTAAATAGAGATGCAGTGAACATTTTGGTACATGACTCTTTTTGAATTATGGTTTTCTCAGGGTATATGCCCAGTAGTGGGATTGCTGGGTCATATGGTAGTTCTATTTGTAGTTTTTTAAGGAACCTCCATACTGTTCTCCATAGTGGATGTAGCAATTTACATGCCCACCAACAGTGCAAGACTGTCGCCTTTTCTGCACACCCTCTCCAGCATTTATTGTTTCTAGATTTTTTTGAGGATGGCCATTCTGACTGGTGTGAGATGATATCTCATTGTAGTTTTGATTTGCATTTCTCTAATGATTAATGATGTTGAGCATTCTTTCATGTGTTTGTTGGCAATCTGTATATCTTCTTTAGAGAAATGTCTGTTTAGGTCTTCCACCCATTTTTGGATTGGGTTGTTTGTTTTTTTTTGTTATTGAGCTGTGTGAGCTGCATGTAAATTTTGGAGATTAATCCTTTGTCAGTTGCTTCATTTGCAAATATTTTCTCCCATTCTGAGGGTTGTCTTTTGGTCTTGTTTATGGTTTCCTTTGCTGTGCAAAAGCTTTTAAGTTTCATTAGGTCCCATTTGTTTATTTTTGTTTTTATTTCCATTTCTCTAGGAGGTGGGTCAAAAAGGATCTTGCTGTGATTTATGTCATAGAGTGTTCTGCCTGTGTTTTCCTCTAAGAGATTGATAGTTTCTGGCCTTACATTTAGGTCTTTAATCCATTTTGAGCTTATTTTTCTGTATGGTGTTAGGGAGTGAACTAATTTCATTCTTTTACATGTACCTGTCCAGTTTTCCCAGCACCACTTATTGAAGAGGCTGTGTTTTCTCCACTGTATATTCGTGCTTCCTTTATCAAAGATAACGTGACCATATGTGCGTGGGTTTGTCTCTGAGCTTTCTATCCTGTTCCATTGATCTATCTTTCTGTTTTTGTGCCAGTACCATACTGTCTTGATTACTGTAGCTTTGTAGTATAGTCTGAAGTCAGGGAGCCTGATTCCTACAGCTCCATTTTTTGTTCTCAAGATTGCTTTGGCTATTCGGGGTCTTTTGTGTTTCCATACAAATTGTGAAATTTTTTGTTCTAGTTCTCTGAAATATGCCAGTGGTAGTTTGATAGGGATTGCATTGAATCTGCAGATTGCTTTGGGTAGTAGAATCATTTTCACAATGTTGATTCTTCCAATCAAAGAACATGGTATATCTCTCCATCTATTTGTATCATCTTTAATTTCTTTCATCAGTGTCTTATAATTTTCTGCATACAGGTCTTTTGTCTCCTTGGGTAGGTTTATTCCTAGATATTTTATTCTTTTTGTTGCAGTGGTAAGTGGAAGTGTTTTCTTGATTTCACTTTCAGATTTTTCATCATTAGTATATAGGAATGCCAGAGATTTCTGTGCGTTAATTTTGTATCCTGCTACTTTACCAAATTCATTGATTAGCTCTAGTAGTTTTCTGGTAGCATCTTTAGGATTCTCTATGTATAGTATCATGTCATCTGCAACCAGTGACAGCTTTACTTCTTCTTTTCTGATTTGGATTCCTTTTATTTCTTTTTCTTCTCTGATTGCTGTGGCTAAGACTTCCAAAACTATGTTGAATAAGAGTGGTGAGAGTGGACAACCTTGTCTTGTTGCTGATCTTAGTGGAAATGCTTTCAGTTTTTCACCATTGAGGACGATGTTGGCTGTGGGTTTGTCATATATGGCCTTTATTATGTCGAGGAAAGCTCCCTCTCTGCCTACTTTCTGGAGGGTTTTTATCCTAAATGGGTGTTGAATTTTGTCAAAAGCTTTCTCTGCATCTATTGAGATGATCATATGGTTTTTCTCCTTCAGTTTGTTAATATGGTGTATCACCTTGATTGATTTGCGTATATTGAAGAATCCTTGCATTCCTGGAATAAACCCTACTTGATCATGGTGTATGATCCTTTTGATGTGCTGTTGGATTCTGTTTGCTAGTGTTTTGTTGAGGAATTTTGCATCTATGTTCATCAGTGATATTGGCCTATAGTTTTCATTCTTTGTGACATCTTTGTCTGGTTTTGGTATCAGGGTGATGGTGGCCTCATAGAATGAGTTTGGGAGTGTTCCTCCCTCTGCTATACTTTGCAGGAGTTTGAGAAGGATAGGTTTTAGTTCTTCTCTAAATGTTTGATAGAATTTGCCTGTGAAGCCATCAGGTCCTGGGCTTTTGTTTGTTGGAAGATTTTTTAATCACAGTTTCAATTTCAGTGCTTGTGATTGGTCTGTTTATATTTTCTATTTCTTCCTGGTTCAGTCTCAGCAGGTTGTGCATTTCTAAGAATTTGTCCATTTCTTCCATGTTGTCCATTTTATTGGCATACAGTTGCTTGTAGTAATCTCTCATGATCGTTTGTATTTCTGTAGTGTCAGTTTTTACATCTCCTTTTTCATTTCTAATTCTATTGATTTGAGTCTTCTCCCTTTTTTTCTTGGTGAGTCTGGTTAATGGTTTATCAATTTTGTTTTTCTTCTCAAAGAACTAGCTTTTAGTTACATTGATCTTTGCTATCATTTCCTTCATTTCTTTTTCATTTACTTCTGATCTGACCTTTATGATTTCTTTCCTTCTGCTAACTTTGGGTTTATTTTTTGTTCTTTCTCTAATTGCTTTAGGTGCAAGGATAGGTTGTTTATTTGAGATGTTTCCTGTTTTTTAAGGTAGGATTGTATTGCTATAAACTTCCCTCTTAGAACTGTTTTTGCTGTATCCCATAGGTTTTGGGTCGTCATGTCTCCATTGTCATTTGTTTCTACGTATTTTTTGATTTCCCCTTTGATTTATTCAATGATCACTTGGTTATTAAATAGTGTATTGTTTAGCCTCCATGTGTTTGTGTTTTTTACAGTTTTTTTGCTGTAATTGGTATCAAGTCTCATAGCGTTGTGGTCCAAAAAGATACTTCATATGATTTCAATTTTCTTAAATTTACCAAGGCTTGATTTGTGACCCAAGATATGATCTATCCTGGAGAATGTTCCATGAGCAGTTGAGAAGAATGTGTATTCTGTTGTTTTTGGGTGGAATGTCCTATAAATATAAATTAAGTCCATCTTGTTTCATGTATCATTTAAAGCTTGTGTTTCCTTATTTATTTTCATTTTGGATGATCTGTACAGTGGTGTACGTGGGGTGTTAAAGTCCCCTAGTATGATTGTGTTACTATCGATTTCCCCTTTTATGGCTCTTAGTATTTGCCTTTTGTATTGAGGTGCTCCTATGTTGGGTGCATAAATATTTACAATTGTTATATCTTCTTGGATTGATCCCCCTTGATCATTAGGTAGTGTCCTTCTTTGTCTCTTGTAATACGATTTATTTTAATGTTTGTTTTGTCTGATATGAGAATTGCTACTGCAGCTTTCTTTTGATTTCCATTTTCATGCAATATCTTTTTCCATCCCCTCACTTTCAGTCTGTATGTGTCCCTAGGTCTGATGTGGGTCTCTTGTAGATAGCATATATATGGGGTTTGTTTTTGTATCCATTCAGCCAGTCTTTGTCTTTTGGTTGGAGCGTTTATTCCATTTACATTTATGGTAATTGTTGATATGTATGTTCCTGTTCCCGTTTTCTTAAGTGTTTTGGATTTGTTATTGTAGGTGTTTTCCTTCTCTTATGTTCTTGCCTAGAGAAGTTCCTTTAGCATTTGTTGTAAAGCTGGTTTTGTGGTGCTGAACTCTCTCAGCTTTTGCTTACTGTAAAGGTTTTAATTTCTCTGTCAAATCTGAATGAGATGCTTGCTGGGTAGAGTAATCTTGGTTGTAGGTTTTCCTCCTTCATCACTTTAAATATGTCCTGCCACTCCCTTCTGGCTTGCAGAGTTTCTGCTGAAAGATCAGCTGTTAACCTTATGGGGATTCCCTTGTGTGTTATTTGTTGTTTTCCCCTTGCTGCTTTTAATATTTAATATTAATATTAAATATAATAAATATAAATTTCTTTATATTTATTTTTTGATAGTTTGATTAATATGTGTCTTGGCGTGTTTCCCCTTGGAGTTATCCTGTATGGAATTCTCTGTGCTTCCTGGACTTGATTAACTATTTCCTTTCCCATATTAGGGAAGTTTTCAACTATAATCTCTTCAAATATTTTCTCAGTCCCTCTCATTTTCTTTTCTTCTTCTGGGACCCCTATAATTCGAATGTTCATGCGGTTAACGTTGTCCTGGAGGTCTCTGAGACTGTCCTCAGTTCTTTTCATTCTTTTTTCTTTATTCTACTCTGCATTAGTTATTTCCACTCTTTTATCTTCCAGGTCACTTATCCGTTCTTCTGCCTCAGTTATTCTGCTATTGATCCCTTCTAGAGTATTTTTAATATCATTTATTATGTTGTTCTTCGTTGCTTGTTTCCTCTTTAGTTCTTCTAGGTCCTTGTTAAATGTTTCTTGCATTTTCTCTATTTCCAAGATTTTGGATCATCTTTACTCTCATTATTCTTTACTGTTTTTCAGGTAGACTGCCTATTTCCTCTTCATTTGTTAGGTCTGGTGTGTTTTTACCTTGCTTCTTCATCTGCTGTGTGTTTTTCTGCCTTCTCATTTTGCTTAACTTACTGTTTGGAGTCTCCTTGGTGTCTCCTTGTCACAGGCTGCAGGTTCGTAGTTCCCATTGTTTTTGGTGTCTGTCCCCAGTGGCTAAGTTTGGTTCAGTGGGTTGTGTAGACTTCCTCGTGGAGGGGACTGGTGCCTGTGTTTTGGTGGATGAGTCTGGATCTTGTCCTTTTGGTGGGAAGGTCCACGTCTAGTGGTGTGTTTTGGGGTGTCTGTGGGGTACAAGCTCAATGAGTAGCTGGAGAAGAGAGTTTTGGAAATTTGTTGCATTTTGGATTTGATAATTTAAAGGCAGTACACTTCACTTTGATTAGCCTCACACGGAAGACATTTGATGTTTGGTTACAAAGCATTCAGTGTAAAATTGGTTTATCTGAAACTTGAAAAGTCAGGATTGGTTGAGAATTTCCGTTTAATTGACTTTTATCCACCAGCTTCTGTGCGTTTGTTTTCAGGCACTATCAGAATGTTTGGTCTTAACACCACAGAGTCCCCACTCCCATTTAATTCCCCCGGAAATCTCGGAAAGGTAGCACATTTGCGGAAGGCAATTTTTTTTCTTTTTATACAATGAAGCAGTAGGAACTAAGTGATAGGGATAAATTGGTAGGGGGTAAATTGAGGATTTTGAAATCATTTATTTTTAATTTTGCTTCCCCATTAGAATCAAAGTTCCATGAGAACAGATCTCTGGGCTTATTTATTTACCACTGTATCCGCAAAGACTAGGATTTATATCTGTGTCCTCAAAAACTAGTTTGGTACAAAGTAGTAACTCAGTAAACATTTGTTAAAAATATTTTTCACTGTCTTATATTGTCAGTCCGATACTTTTCAGAATCAGTAACATCACTTCTAGCTACCATTATTTATTTGATTGAATACACAATGTATATTTGCATAGGTATCTTTAGCATTGCTTGTTCAATGGCCAGAAAGCTGAACTAGTTTTCAGTGTATCTGAAATCTCCTGTAAGCACCTGATTTTTTGTTTTTGTTTTTCCCGTTAGATCCTAGGTAAGCGTTATGCATGTTTTTTTTTCCGATATGCGGGGCTCTCACTGCTGTGGCCTCTCCCATTGCGGAGCAGAGGCTCCAGACGCGCAGGCTCAGCGGCCATGGCTCACAGGCCTAGCCGCTCCATGGCATGTGGGATCTTTCCAGACTGGGGCACGAACCCATGTCCCTTGCATCGGCAAGCAGACTCTCAACCACTGCGCCACCAGGGAAGCCCAGCTTTATGTATTTTGAGCACTGTTTTCTACTTTTACCAAGATTACAGTCATAGTTTTCTGCTAGGTATAGCATAAGCACCTTGATAGGAATAGTTGGATATTTAAAAGATAAAATTGTTTAGTGTTTCTCAAGTATAAATAAAAGCCTATAGTTTTTATCATTAATTTTTGCATGAGACTGAATCATCTTCATTAATACAAATTATTTTCATTACTTTATTTTTTAGCCCTTTAATGAGAGGCATTGTTATTAGATGATAAAAGCAACTTGGATCAGTGAGTAAAATGCTAAAATTATGGAACGGCTTAATTAAGGGGTACTTAATTTAGTGAGGGCAGAACATGTACTGTAGAATATTAAATAATTTAACTGGAGGGGATCTGTGCAAGTTATTTTCTTACTAGAATACTGTACATCCATTGTGTACAATGACTTGTAAATGGAAAATGCATGTATGTAGTGCTGGATGAAAAATATTAAAATTGAAAATAACAATCTAGCCCTTTAATGAATTAGTTCATTGCTATGATATCACCTACAATTTACAAATTCAGGTGCTTAGAGGTCAGATGACATTATGACATTGTCTCTTAATTTATACACCTCAGGTGGAAACCCACTCTGCTTCCAGCAGTAAGTTCTTTAGAATTTCACATCTGTGCGTTTGGTTATTTTAGCAAACACAGGATTTTTTTTATTGTGTTTACAAATATGTGTTTACATTTTCATACTTAGAGCTATCTCACCATGTCTGGTTTGGGACCACAAGTTTCTTCTTTCCAGTTCACCCGTTCCCCTTTTCTTACAGCAAATTTATTTATTGTTTTGTTCCTAATACCAATTCTGTAGAAACTGATCC
Organism: Delphinapterus leucas; assembly: GCF_059928025.1. Lineage (NCBI taxonomy): Eukaryota > Metazoa > Chordata > Mammalia > Artiodactyla > Monodontidae > Delphinapterus > Delphinapterus leucas. The sequence goes on from NC_143150.1 coordinate 104,273,768, forward strand.
AGGTTTATTCTGATCACGGTTTCTAGATGGCATCCTTCTTAATTTTGCTATAAAGTTCTTAAAAGGCTGACCAAACTTTGTGAGTGCATGTTTATAAATCTCTTATCTTTGAAATCCTGCTTCTGATTACACATGATATACATTATAATCCAGTATTTCAGTTCCTGCCTTTCTCCTGGCAGAAAACTGACCTGAGGGTTAGACAGTGGAGGCTCCCGTTTAGATTTCCCAGAGGTATTTTAAGGTTGTGTCTGGCATCTGGCTAATCACACTTTCTGGAGGTTGATTGCCCAAGATAAGAACAGTTTTGTTGAAAGCACCATTTTCCTAACAAACTCATTCATATTGACTTTTTGGGAATGAGGGCATACTAAAAGAAAACTTGGTGCAACTTTGATTTTATTTTCTCTGTTTGATCTTTACAGATATTTTATTATAGAATATAGTATCTAATTATAAAATTAGTGAGTGCAGAATATTGTGGAAGATATAGATAGGATGAAAGAGAAAAAGTAAATTATTTTCAATCCCACCAGCATACCCATTTCACTAATGTCTTTTTTTGTGTGTGTGTGGTAGGCGGGCCTCTCACTGTTGTGGCCTCTGCCGTTGCGGAGCACAGGCTCTGGACGCACAGGCTCAACAGCCATGGCTCACGGGCCCAGCCACTCCATGGCATGTGGGATCTTCCCATACCGGGGCACGAACCCATGTCCCCTGCATCGGCAGGCGGACTCTCAACCACTGCGCCACCAGGGAAGCCCCACTAATGTCTTAAAGTATGTTCCCCTAGTCTTTTCCATAAAAGTTTTTATTATATTCTATATAAATTATACATCCTTATCTTTGACGTTACTTTATAAAGAATTTATTTTCATATATTTTCAAATATTCTTCAAAAGCAACATTTTGAATGGCTTTGTAGTACTCACATACAATTATTTTTTTTTTTTCATTTTAAAAAGTTTTATTATCATCAAAGATATGCATATACATAGTTCGAGGCGTCAGAGTTTTAAGACTTGAAACAAAAAACTAGTTGTCTTTTGTCCCAACCCTCTTCACCCACGATTCCTGCAACCCAGGGTGGGAGTCTTTCCAGCTTCCAATTTTCTAGCTGAAGCCTTTGATTTTGCCTCCATGGTTCTAAATAGAAAGCTTATCCTGCTTTGTCTTGGTTTTTCAGATTTAAACATTATCCAATGAATTCCTACAGTGAAAGATGAGGATTTAGCTCTCATAACAGCTGCATACTTACTGCCACCTCCAACACACATTTCACCTTTCTCTAGTCTTCCAGTATAGTTATATCCTAGTTTTTGGCATTGTAAATGTTTTAATCTGAGTAATGACATCTTCAGTTGTAAAAACTTTTTAAGTATCATTTTTGCTTTTTTGCTGACTTTTATATCATCTTGGCTTTTAGGTCCCTCTCCCAAACAGTGGGCTCTTTTTACTCATTTTTTTAAAAAATTAAGTTATTATTTATACAGAGTAAAATACATCCTTTTTTAATGTGCAGTTCTGTGAGTTTTGAGAAATGTATGCAATTGTATAATTGCCACAACAACCAGGATACAGAACAGTTTCATCAGTTCAAAAAATTCTCCCATACTCATTTATAGCCAACCCTTCCCCCACTCCCAGCCCCTGGCATCCAGTGAACAGTTTTCTGGTCCCATAGTTTTGCCTTTGCAAGATGGTCATATAAATGGAAACATCCAGGGACTTCCCTGGTGGTCAGGTGGTTAAGAATCCGCCTTCCAATGCAGGGGACGCGGGTTCGATCCTGGTTGGGGAACTAAGATTCCACATGCCATGGGGCAAGTACTGAGCCCCTGTGCTGCAAAAAAGACCCAGCACAGCCAAAATTAAAATAAATAAACAAACAAACAAAACCCATCCAGTATGTAGTCTTTTATTTATTTATTTGGCTGTGCAGCAGGATTGTGTGATCTTAGTTCCCTGACCAGTGATTGAAACCGGGCCCCCTGCAGTGGAAGCACAGAGTTCTAACCACTGGCCCTCCAGGGAATTCCCCAGTATGTAGTCGTTTTTTTTTGAATTTTTAAATTTAATATAATTTAATTTTTTTATACAGCAGGTTCTTATTAGTCATCAGTTTTATACACATCAGTGTACACATGTCAGTCCCAATTGCCCAATTCAGCACACCACCATCCCCACCCCACCGCAGCTTTCCCCCCTTGGTGTCCATACGTTTGTTCTCTATATCTGTGTCTCAGCTTCTGCCCTGCGAACTTGTTCATCTGTACCATTTTTCTAGGTTCCACATGCATGGGTTAATATACGGTATTTGTTTTTCTCTTTCTGACTTACTTCACTCTGTATGACAATCTTTACATCCATGCATGTCTCAACAAATGACCCAATTTTGTTCCTTTTTATGGCTGAGTAATAGTCCATTGTATATATGTACCACATGTTCTTTAAGCATTCATCTTTCAATGGGCGTTTAGGTTGCTTACATGACCTGGCTATTGTAAATAGTGCTGCAATGAACATTGGGATGCATGTGTCTTTTTGAATTATGGTTTTCTCTGGGTATATGCCCAGTAGTGGGATTGCTGGATCATATGGTAATTCTATTTTTAGTATTTTCAGGAACCTCCATACTGTTCTCCATAGTGGCTTTATCAATTTTTATTCCCACCAACAGTGCAAGATGGTTCCCTTTTCTCCACACCCTCTCCAGCATTTATTGTTTGTAGATTTTTTGATGATGCCCATTCTAATTGGTGTGAGGTGATATCTCTTTGGAGTTTTGATTTGCATTTCGCTAATAATTAGTGATATTCAGCAGCTTTTCATGTGCTTCTTGACCATCTGTATGTCTTCTTTGTAGAAATGTCTATTTAGGTCTTCTGCCCATTTTTGGATTGGGTTGTTTGGTTTTTTTTAATATTGAGCTGCATGAACTGTTTATATATTTTGGAGATTAACCCTTTGTCCGTTGATTCGTTTGCAAATATTTTCTCCCATTCTGGGGGCTGTCTTTTCGACTTGTTTATGGTTTCCTTTGTTGTGCAAAAGCTTTGAAGTTTCATTAGGTCCCATTTGTTTATTTTTGTTTTTATTTCCATTACCCTAGGAGGTGGATCAAAAAAGATGTTGTTGTGATTTATGTCAAAGAGTGTTCTTCCTATATTTTCCTCTAAGAGGTTTCTAGTGTCCAGTCTTACATTTAGGTCTCTAATCCATTTTGAGTTTTTTTTTGTGTATGGTGTTAGGGAGTGTTCTAATTTTATTCTTTTACATGCAGCTGTCCAGTTTTCCCAACACCAGTTATTGAATAGACAGTCTTTTCTCCATTGTATATCCTTGCCTCCTTTGTCATAGATTACTTGACCATAGGTGCGTGGGTTCATCTCTGGGCTTTCTATCTTGTTCCATTGATCTGTGTTTCTGTTTTTGTGGCAGTACCATATTGTCTTGATTACGGTAGCTTTGTAGTATAGTCTGCAGTCACTGAGTCTGATTCCTCCAGCTCCGTTTTTTTCCCTCAAGACTGCTTTGGCTATTCGGGGTCTTTTGTGTCTCCATACAAATTTTAAGATTTTTTGTTCTACTTCCGTAAAAAATGCTATTGGTAATTTGATAGGGATTGCACTGAATCTGTAGATTGTTTTGGGTAGTATAGTCATTTTCACACTATTGATTCTTCCAATCCAAGAACATGGAATACCTCTCCATCTGTTGGTATCACCTTTAATTTCATTCATCAGTGTCTTATAGTTTTCTGCATACAGGTCTTTTGTCTCCCTAGGTAGGTTTATTCCTAGGTATTTTATTCTTTTTGTTGCAGTGGTAAATGGGAGCTTTTCCTTAATTTCTTTTAGATTTTTAATCATGAGTGTATAGGAATGCAAGAGATTTCTCTGCATTAATTTTGTATCCTGCAACTTAACCAAATTCATTGATTAGCTCTAGTAGTTTTCTGGTGACATCTTTAGGATTCTCTATGTATAGCATCATGTCATCTGCAAACAGTGACAGTTTTACTTCTTCTTTTCCAATTTGTATTCCTTTTCTTTCTTTTTCTTCTCTGATTGCCCTGGCTAGGGCTTCCACAACTATGTTGAATAATAGTTGTGAGAGTGGACAAGCTTGTCTTCTTCCTTATCTTAGTGGAAATGTTTTCAGGTTTTCACCATTGAGAATGATGTTGGCTGTGGATTTGTCATATGTGGCCTTTATTATGTTGAGGTAGGTTCCCTCTATGCCCACTTTCTTGAGAGTTTTTATCATAAATGGGTGTTGAATTTTGTCAAAAGCTTTTTCTGCATCTATTGAGATGATAATATGGTTTTTCACCTTGATTGATTTGCGTATATTGAAGAATCCTTGCATTCCTGGGATAAATCCCACTTGATCATGGTGTATGGTCCTTTTGATGTGTTGTTGGATTCTGTTTGCTAGTATTTTGTTGAGGATTTTTGCATCTATATTCGTCAGTGATATTGGTCTGTAATTTTCTTTTTTTGTAGTATCTTTGTCTGGTTTTGGTATCAGGGTGATGGTGGCCTCATAGAATGAGTTTGGGAGTGTTCCTTCCTCTGCAATTTTTTGTAAGAGTTTGAGAAGGATGGGTGTTAGCTCTTCTCTAAATGTTTGATATAATTCACCTGTGAAGCCATCTGGTCCTGGACTTTTGTTTGTTGGAAGATTTTGTTTGTTTGTTTGTTTGTTTGCGGTACGCGGTCCTCTCAGTGTTGTGGCCTCTCCCGTTGCGGAGCACAGGCTCCAGACACTCAGGCTTAGTGGCTATATCTCACGGGGCCATCCACTCCGCGGCATGTGGGATCTTCCTGGACCGGGGCACGAACCCGTGTCCCTTGCATTGGCAGGCGGACTCTCAACCATTGCGCCACCAGGGAAACCCTGTTGGAAGATTTTTAATCACAGTTTCAATTTCATTACTTGTGCTTGCTCTATTCATATTTTCTATTTCTTCCTGGGTCAGTCTTGGAAGGTTATACCTTTCTAAGAATTTGTCCATTTCTTCCAGGTTTTCTGTTTTACTGGCATAGAGTTGCTTGTAGTAGTCTCTTAGGATGTTTTGTATTTCTGCAGTGTCTGTTGTAACTTCTCCTTTTTCATTTCTAATTTTATTGATTTGAGTCCTCTCTTTTTCTTGATGTGTCTTGCTAATGGTTTATCAATTTTGTTTATCTTCTCAAAGAACCAGCTTTTAGTTTTATTGATCGTTGCTAATGTTTTCTTTGTTTCTATTGCATTTATTTCTGCTCTGATCTTTATGATTTCTTTCCTTCTGCTAACTTTAGATTTTGTTTGTTCTTCTTTCTCTAATTCCATTAGGTGTAAGGTTAGATTGTTTATTTGAGGTGTTTCTTGTTTCTTGAGGTAAGCTTGTATAACTATAAACTTGCCTCTTCGAACTGCTTTTGCTGCATCCCATAGGTTTTGGAACGTCATGTTTTCCTTGTCATTTGTCTCTAGGTATTTTTTGATTTCCTCTTTGATTTCTTTGGTGATCACTTGTTTATTTTGTAACATATTGCTTAGCCTCCAAGTGTTTGTATTTTTTATGTTTTTTTTTCCCTGTAATTGATTTTGAATCTCATAGCATTGTGGTAAGAAAAGATGCTTGATATGATTTCAGTTTTCTTAAATTTACTCAGGCTTGGTGTGTGACCCAATATGTGATCTATCCTGGAGAATGTTCCATGCGCCCTTGAGAAGAAAGTGTAATCTGCTGTTTTTGGTTGGAATGTCCTATAAATATCAATTAAATCTATCCGGTCTATTGTGTCATTTAAAGGTTCTGTTTCCTTATTTATGTTCATTTTGGATGATCTGTCCATGGCCGTACGTGACGTGTTAAAGTCCCCCACTATTATTGTGTTACTGTCGATTTCCTCTTTTTTACCTGTTTGCAGATGCCTTATGTATTGAGGTGCTCCTGTGTTAGGTGCATATATATTTATAATTGTTATATCTTCTTCTTGGATTGATCCCTTGATCATTATGTAGTGTCCTTCCTTGTCTCTTGTAACATTCTTTATTTTAAAGTCTATTTTATCTGATACGAGTATTGCTACTCCAGCTTTGTTTTGATTTCCATTTGCATGGAATATCTTTTTCCATCCCCTCACTTTCAGTCTGTATGTGTCCCTAGGTCTGAAGTGGGTCTCTTGTAGACAGCATATATATGGGTCTTGTATTTGTATCCATTCAGCAAGCCTGTGTCTTTTGGTTGGAGCATTTAATGCATTCACGTTTAAGGTAATTATCGATATGTATATTCCTATGACCATTTTCTTAAGTATCTTGGGTTTATTTTTGTAGGTCCTTTTCTTTTCTTGTGTTTCCCACTTAGAGAAGTTCATTTAGCATTTGTTGTACTCCTGGTTTGGTGGTGCTGAATTCTGTTAGGTTTTGCTTGTCTGTAAAGCTTTTGATTTCTCCATCAAATCTGAATGAGATCATTGCCAGGTAGAGCAATCTTGGTTGTAGGATCTTCCCTTTCATCACTTTAAGTGTATCATGCCACTCCCTTCTGGCTTGTAGAGTTTCTGATGAGAAATAAGCTGTTATCCTTATGGGTGTTCTGTGTTATTTGTCATTTTTCCCTCGCTTCTTTCAGTAATTTTTCTTTGTCTTTACTTTTTGCCAGTTTGATTACTGTGTGTCTCGGCGTGTTTCTCCTTGGGTTTATCATGTATGGGACTCTCTGCACTTCCTGGTCTTGGGTGGCTATTTCCTTTCCCATGTTAGGGAAGTTTTCGAGTATAATCCCTTCATATATTTTCCCTGGTCCTTTCTCTCTCTCTTCTCCTTCTGGGACCCCTATAATGCAAATGTTGTTGCGTTTAATGTTGACCAGAGGTCTCTTAGGCTGTCTTCATTTCTTTTCATTCTTTTTTCTTTATTCTGTTCTGCAGCAGTGAATTCCACCATTCTGTCTTCCAGATCACTTATCCGTTCTTCTGCCTCATTTTTCTGCTATTGATTCCTTCTAGTGTATTTTTCAGTTCAGTTATTGTCCTGTTCATCTGTGTTTGTTTGTTCTTTAATTCTTCTAGGTCTTTGTTAAACATTTCTTGCATCTTCTCGATCTTTGCCTCCATTCTTTTGCCTAGGTCGTGGATCATCTTCACTATCATTATTCCAAATTCTTTTTTCTGGAAAGTTGCCTATCTCCACTTCATTTAGTTGTTTTTCTGGGGTTTTATCTTGTTCCTTCATCTGGTACATAGCCCTCTGCCTTTTCATCTTGTCTATCTTTCTGTGAATGTGGCTTTTGTTCCACAGGCTGCAGGATTGTAGTTCTTTTTGCTTCTGATGTGTGCCTTCTGGTGGATGAGGGTATCTAAGAGGCTTGTGCGAGTTTCCTGATGGGAGGGACTGGTGGTGGGTATAGGTGACTGTTTCTCCGGTGGGCAGAGGTCAGTAAAACTTTAATCCACTTGACTGCTGATGGGTGGGGCTGGGTTCCCTCCCTTTTGGTTGTTTGGCCTTAGGCAACCCAACACTGGAGCCTACCTGGGCTGTTTGGTGGGGCTAATGGCAGACTCTGGGAGGGCTCATGCCAAGGAGTACTTCCCAGAACTTCTCCTGCCAGTGTCCTTGTCCTCACGGTGAGCCACAGCCACCCCCTGCCTCTCTAGGAGACCCTCCAACACTAGCAGGTAGGTCTGGTTCAGTCTCCCCTGGCTTCACTGCTCCTTTCCCTGGGTCCCGATTCACACACTACTTTGTGTCTGCCCTCCAAGAGTGGAGTCTGTTTCCCCGAGTCCTCTTGAAGTCCTGCAGTCAAATCCCACTAGCCTTCAAAGTCTGATTCTCTAGGAATTCCTCCTCCCGTTGCCAGACCCCCAGTTTGGGAAACCTGACATGGGGCTCAGAACCTTCACTCCAGTGGGTGGGCTTCTGTGGTATAAGTGTTCGCCAGTCTTTGAGTCACCCACCCACCAGTTATGGGATTTGATTTTACTGTGATTGCGCCCCTCCTACCATCTCATTGTGGCTACTCCTTTCTCTTTGGATGTGGGGCATCTTTTCTGGTGAGTTCCAGTGTCTTCCTGTCGATCGTTGTCCAGCAGGTAGTTGTGATTCTGGTGTTCTCGCAAGAGGGAGTGAGAGCACGTCCTTCTACTCTGCCATCTTGGTTCAGGGCCCAGTATGTCCCCATACAATTATATATTTGATCATTTCTAATTTTAGTTTTATGTCAAGCAATTTGGAATGGTCTGAATTTTTTTCTTTTTTGTGTGATAAATATTTATTTTATAATTGTAAAGAGGGCTTAAATTTCACATTGTTTATATAAATCTTCTTTTAAATTTCTGATTATTTCCTTGTGGTGGATTCCTAGAAGGAAAATTACTGGGTCATTGAATATGATTGTTTTTAGATATAGCCAAAATATTTTTCGTAACGTTGGAACCAACTGATACTCTTCCAGCAATGTAGGAGTTTGGCCAAATTGCTGACACTTCTGCAACATTAGTTGTTATCCTTTTGTCATTCTTTGATAATTTGATAGGCAATGGAGTATAATTAAACACTTCCATCTTTATTTAATTTGCATTTCTTTGATTACTGCTGAAATTGCATTTTTATGTGTATTTACTCTTGTTATACCTCACTTATTAGAAATAGAAATCACTACTACTATGGAGAGTGTAGGTGATGTTTGGTAATGGAACCACATAGATCACAGGGTCATCATTTAGATAATGACTCTGAGATACACTAAGATAGCCTTCTCTGAAAAAATGAAGGTAAGGTACTGAGAAGTATGATGCACTGACTGGGTTCCAATTCTGACTTGAACTAGCTTTTGAACTTGCCATCAAACCGCTGTGGCCTTCAGCTTCTTTGAAAAATACGCAATTTCCCTAAATGGTTTATTTGTTCCATTATAGCCCTCAATATTAAAATTCTGGTGACTGTAGAAACACTCATCAGAATCAGTGTTATTGTTCATAAAATAACATTTTCTGGCAGTATTATGAGTTGTCAAAATTTCCATCCTGAACTGGTTTCAAAGATTCGATTAGAAATTATTAATTTAACCTTTTGTGGCAATCAACCCATTATATAATAGGGTTTTTAGTGCAAAGATAACTTTTATATAATTTTAAGTTCTTATTTTGGGGGTTCACCCACTTCTTTCAATTTGTGTATTTTAATGTCTTATAATAAAAAAAAAAGGAAATCACATCCCATCATTCTCACCTTCCTTAAATTCTTAGGTTTGGTGGGTAAACCCAGGGGTCAAGAGATTTATGAACATTCAGACTTGGAGTAGGTTGATGTCACCTTTAGAAGCATGGTTGGTTACTCAGGTGAGACCACTGTTAATTGGTTTGCATTCAGAATTTTGTTCATTGGAGCAAGTCCACTTCAGATTGGCAGAGTTTCAGAAGGGACGGGTTGATGTTGGTTAGCTTGCAGAAGCATGATCAAGACCATGTAGGCAGGTAATTGCTAATTGATTAAATGAGATTGAAACTTGTGTTGGTGGCTACTTGTTACCATGGCTACAGAACAAGCAGTTTCCTCCTTCAGTCCTCCTTCTTCCATTTCATTTTCAGTTTATTAATCTTTGTACCCCCAGGACTTAGGGCAGGATTTTGTATATAGGCATTCGCAAAGACTGTGGAGTAAATTATCTGAAATTGAATGAAGTTATTTTGGGGATGTCTTAGAATTTCTATTATGCATCCCCTTGTTTTCATTACATAGCCTATTTTAGTTCTCTGACACCTCCTATCTGGATTGGGTCCCAGCCTCTTACTTGCCTCTAGTGTTTTTCTCCTTCATTCCATTCTGCGATTAATGGTTTTACTTTACAAGAATTTTAATGGTGTCACAGTCTTTATCAAAAGTAGTTAGTTACTCTCCAACCTATTGAACTAAGGCCAAATTGACTACTTTGCTGTTGATGACCCCTTAGTGTTCCACATACAAGCTTCTCATTTTTTCCTGTTAATCACTATTCTCAACTCTGTGGCTAAGACACCCAAAGGTGCTCTTCCCAGAATATGTCTAATCTGTCCCTACCTCTGCACTTTTACTCATGCTTTTCTACTGCCTAGAATACCTTTCTCCATTTCATTAGGTTTTCCCCTAATGAAACCCTATACAAATTTATTTCAGTTTTCTATTCATAAAGAATTTTCTGATCCTCCAGTAATGTATGCTTTCTTCCTTTTTCTGAACATATTAAAGCACTGGCTGTGCCAATTAGAGGAACACATTTTAAATTCTCTTTAGCAGTGCAATTATTTTGTTCTTCTTATTTACTTTATTATTCCAAACTGTAAGCAGAATCCATGGATTCTCTATCTTGTTAATCTCCTGGATAATCTATTAAAATATTTAAAATTTAATAGGTCTTTAGTAAATATATTTGGAAGGAATTCAACATATTTTAGAATATCTAAATTCCTTTTGGTAAAAACAAAAAGAAATACTGGATTCTACCTACTGGTACAGCTGAATCGTGTACAGCTTCTGAGGTGGGATGGTAATAGATTGGGGCAAAAATATCAATGGTTTGATCCAATAGTGATTGTAGTGATTGATATTTATGAATATTCACGTTCATCCAAAAGGTGTTTTATGTAGATAAAGTATGCTACAATTTTTGACATTTGCTTGGGGCAATAGAAATAATGCTAGATCTATTTTTACCTTTATTTATTTTGATCATGGTTTGCATTTGAGGCCAGATATACATATGCACATGTCTAATATAGCAGTAAATAGTCATGGAACTTTTTATTTACACAGACAACCTTTTAAAATTCAGTGCCTTTCACACAGCATGGTTTTATTTAATGCACTAAAAAATAAACAATTCTAAATTTTGCTCATTACAGATAAAACTGACTAGTTACTAGTGAGAAGGAAGGAAACATTCTAGAGTTTCAAAAACATATTGTGAAGAAGTATAGTATCTGCCATACAATGAACACTTGAAAAACAATTATCAAATGTAAGGTAGATTTTAGAATTTCAAAGCTAAGTTAGTAAGAATTTTTTTTTTTTAGAAAGGCAGTACTTATACACAAGGTATTCTTTAGTTCTTTCCTAAAAAATATTTGCAAAAAATTATCTTCACCATCTGTTGGCTAATAATTAAATTATAATAGGGAGCAGAGAATATGTATTATATATATCAATAACTTTGTACCTTTAAGCCTTATGCATTTAAGTGTCCAGTAAGTATCTTTTGAAAACAAGTAAGCAAAACAATGAAGCAGAAGGTAATATAAGAGCGTGCTTGTGTGTCATTTTTTTCGACCCTTGTTACTCAAAGTATGGTCTTCAAGTCAGCAGCTTCAGCATCACCTGGGAGCTTGCTGGAAATGCAGAGCCTCACGCTCCACCCAGACCTACTGAATCCGATTCTGATTTTAAAAAGATCCCCAGGTGATTCATATGCACATTAAAAATTAAGAAGGACTGTATTATACCATGGATAGAAGCAGACCAAGGAACATTAGCTAACTTTTTGCTTCTCTGTGACTCTTTTTGAAAATGCTTTAAAATTAATTGTTCTGATTAATCATGTTCCTGTGACTTGCGAAGGAATGGAGTTAAGTGACCTGTTCAACCTCCTTCTATGCTTGTGAACTTGAAATTTGACTCTTGTCTTTTTAACTTATAAACAGAACACCTGACCAAAATATACATATTTAACGTAAAAGAGATCTTTTAATGCTAGCTGAGCTAGGATAAATTTATGGCAAGAAAAATGCCTGGCACATTGCTAAGTTGTCTTGGCCTCCTGCCAGGATTTATGTTTAACACTTCTGGGATTAATGGTACTCTTCACATAAAGGATTGTTTTTGCATTTGGTTCCCTGGAATGAGCACAGTGGGTAAATTGTGATGCCAAGTAGCAAAAGAAGCTTTTGAAGGAGCTGCCACTTATTATATGTGTTATTACGAATTATTATTGACTTTAAATGCTGGATTTCTTTCATTCCCTAGATGTGGCAAAGGACATAATGTCAGATCAACTTTATGTGAAGGACTTTTAAATTTATCTCTAACGTCTAAGAAGGAAAGCGACATCTGACTTTAACAGATGCACCATAATGTAAAGAAATATTTTTAATGTAGTTAAGGAATATTACAAATCATTATTCTTATGGTATATAGTTGTTTTATTTTATTTTGATTGTAGAAATACACGGTTCGTTTCAACACAGAGACATTATTTTGCTCTTTACATGCTTAATCACCAGCAAAAATTTGATTAGGAAGTGCAAGCTTTCTTTACTGGAAGCCAGGGCATTAAGCTCTTTGGTGTAATTGTTTAATTACCAGTACACCATTTTAATTGACATGCTATTATAACTTTCCATGGAAAGGAAGATGCAATCTTTTATTTTTGTTTCTTATCTAATGAAAACCACTCTCTTAGATGGGCTAGTTTGGCAATTTGACTTAGGAAAAAGTATTGCCGAATGAAGTTTTTATGTGAACAAGGAAAAGAAATTAACTTTAGTGCTCATCTCATTGGTCTGCCAAATTGGAAGGACATTTTAGGCCTGATTATCATGTTCTAATTAGTCTCTGGAGGACATTCATGGACAGTCGAGTGCTCATTAATCTGTCTTCTTCCTGTAACATTGATTTGTTCATTCCCCTTTTAGACACTCACATATAGAAACCAAAAATTGATGTGTGGTGTTAATGTGCTTACAGATGTTGCCACCACTTATCCAGATAAGAAGTCCATCTTAATGTACGTCACATCACTCTTCCAAGTTTTGCCTCAACAAGTGAGCATTGAAGCCATCCAGGAGGTGGAGATGTTGCCAAGGCCATCAAAAGTTACTAGAGAAGAACATTTTCAGTTACATCATCAAATGCACTATTCTCAACAGGTAAAAGATCGAAAGAATAGCTAATATCAATGATATTTTCTGTTTTATATGGATTTTTAGATATCATACACAATCTATATTGTCTATGGATGGATACACATATATGTATATATAAAGCATAGTATATATATATATGTATATATATTCACACACACGTACAAAAATATATGTATATATAGCTTTGTGTGTGTGTGTGTCTGTGTGTCTATTTGGAGAGAGAGAGAGGGAGAGGACTCTGTAAACCTAAATTTCATCTGATACAATGGACAGTAATGTTGTTTTCAAGGCACATTGTTAAAATACTCTGCTATTGATATGCACCATGTTATAGGAATATGGGACACAGAATACATTGCATTTCCATTGTGTAAAGTGAAATAAAATAAAAGATAGACTCATATACACATTAAACTTTCCATCAACTAGAGCAAAAAGCGAAGAACTAGACCAAGAGCAGAGGCAAGTACTCTGTTTAATAATGTTTTCTTATTTTTGGTGGCAGCTTGCTGTTGTAGTAACAAATTTTGCATACTCAAGGTAATATTTTTGAAAAGATAAAATTAGTTTAAAATAGTTTAAATAAAAATTAAATAGAGAATACATATGATAAAGACTTTTATGATATTGTACAGAATCCAGTGGGATTCTTCTGTTACATTGCTAGTTCTTCTTCCCAACGGTGTATATTTAGGGTGTTTTTTTTCTTAACTTTCTTTGACACAAACGATGATGAAAAAGCCTTTAGCAAAATTTCTGCTGAAGGCATGGAAAGCTCTCAGGCCTAATTTTCTCACTCTACTGAGCTAATTCTATATTTAGCTTCAGTCCTTTCCAAGGTATTGACATGATGAATTCTGGTTTTGTTTACTTTGAGTTCAGAGAAGATTGCTTTGGGTTGCTTGTTTTTGCCAGTTTGAAGAGCAGCATCCCATATTAGTGCTGGAGGTGTGTCAGGTTGGAATCTTTATGGTTAAATCCCATCCTCCTCTCTTCCCTGACTACCTGTTCTCCAACATGACATTGAGCATCACAATTCTTGGAGTGTACCAGTTTCTAATATCACTTACATATATTTAGAATTAAATTTTTCATCTCACTGTTACCATTTAACATTCGTTTTTTCTAGTGTGTTGGAAAGCAGTCCTTCCAGGGTTACTTACCATGTCTCCTCCTCCTCTCTGTCCTCCTCCCCCGAACCCTTCTGCAGATCACAGTCAGTCTAGCACAGGGCTATGAACGAACTCCTTCCTCTCCTAAGCCTCGGTTCAAGAGCTATGCCTACACACAGGCTGCTTATGTCACCACCTCTGACCCCACACGGAGCCCATTTCCTTCACAGGTCTGTCAACATTTACTCTCTGTTCTCCAAACCAAAGAACTTCTTCACCCAAGATAACCTAACGTGGTTTTTGTTTGTTTGAATTTGCAGTGCCTTTTTTTTCTCCGCCATCAGGAGCCGTTTCATTGTTCTCAGTTGTATTAGATACTGCACATGATGCTGTTTTGTTATTGAGACCTCTCTAGGTTTAACGTATGTTGATTCTTCATGAATGGGGATTCTTACAATAGTGATTTGTACTTTCATTATATAATTACCTGTAAGATTAGTTTTTATAAAGGCTACCAACCCAAACACAAAGCTCATTAAAGAGAGGTCATTTAAAAGAATGGGAAAATGGATGAAATTTACTAGTCACATTACTTGGGGAGATTTTCTAGATATCTGATACCTAAAGGAAATATATACTCTATATATTGCCCTTATTATATTTTCACTGTATAAGTATGTATTTATATTCTATTTAAGAAAAATATAACTGTAAGCTTCTTCATATGGTAGATTTTAATTTTGCCAACTTAAACTTGATAGCAGGCTCTGTAGTATTTATACAAGAAAGTCACACTCAAACCAGGTCAGATTCTATGCACCATTCAGTATTTTCCACATAATGAATCTTCTCAGTAGCATTTTCCATCATTATTGCAGTGTTGTAGAAAACCTAAAAATACAAGAAATTATAGCCTTGTATATGTTAGAGCATGGGAATGACATGTGCTAGAATTGCTGGATTTGCTAAAATTTCCTTTTAAAAGAAAATCTCATTTATTTTGTTTAGAAGAGCAATTTGAAGAGTTCTTGCGGAAGTGACTTTTCTCAATGCTACACAATGAATGGGAATTTAGAAGTTATCGTCTTGATCCCATTGGAGAAAAGTACACATTTTTGGAGACTCATCGATTTTTTTTTTAAGATAGTGGTTGTATTTAATTCGTGATTTATTTGGCACAGTTAATTGATGCGTGAAAAATTTTAACACTGAAAGCTTCCCCCAGGGGAACGTATTTCAGGGCATAGTTATGCCCTTTATCCTTGGCTAGTTTTCTTGCAAAGTTGAACAAAGGAGATGAGTGAGAATGATTATGATTATGTGACTCAGCCTCATCTTCAATTAAATTCCCATCCACATTTTCACAAAGTTGTATAGTCTTGAACAAAAAACCTAATCAGTTTCTTCATTATCAGTAAATAAAAAGAATTCTGCCACACATTACTGACTGCTATGTGTATACATTATATGAACTAATAAAATCCTTATAATGACTCTTAGAGGTGGGAGGTACTATTTTTTATCTCCATTTTAAGTTTAAGCGTACCCACCCTTTCGTTGCTCCTCCTCCTTCTCCCTCCCACCCTCCTGACTCTCCCTGACTCTTTAGGCTTTTTTTTTTTTTTTTTAAATCACCATCCTCCAATTGAAACTTCCAAGACTTAATAGGTGTTGTACCTCCTAAAATAAAGAAGTCTTAGCCAAGACAAAGAGAGGAGTATTTTTCCTCCTTATTTTCACTTTATTGAGCTGCCTTTTCCAGAAGGTTTTCTCCAGTGCCTATTCTGGCAGCACGTTTTTACCTCATTACCATCTCATTAAGGCATTGTTCAGGTATGATTCCTTAATGAAGTAATTATAAATGGACTTAATTTTGCTAGACTGTATTTGTTCACTCTCCCTTTGTCTAAATATTACAAAATATGTAATATATCATAAAATATTGAGCAGTTCACGTATCTGTTTTAACTTAACATAAGCCATTGAAATAAACCTATTGTTACCCTTTAGAAAAGAAGAAACATGAATCACAGTTGGTGAGGAATGATATATCCTGCCTGTTTCTAAAGGAAGCACATCAGAAGATGGTGTTACACATAGTTAGGTTTGATAAATTTGTGTCTTAACTATTTACTGAGAAAATTTTTTCTAAAGAGTTTCTCAGAGGGGCTGAGCCTGTACTGCCCCCTACAGGTTATATCTGATCCACTTCTAATGATCGGCCAGATTGGGTTCCATTAGAAGGTTTCATTCAAGTGTTTACTTGGTGGTCTATAAATAAGGGTGCAGTTTTCCATAACAGAAGAGAGAGCCATGTGGGTGACTGTTCCCTATGGGAAACATAAAATGCCTAAATTATTGTAAAAGTTCCCAGTATCTTAGAAACATTAAGTATCCCCATCTGTCCCAACTTAGAAAATCTGATTTATAGTCATTGCAGTTTGTGAACGTGTTGAGGTGAAGTGATCTGACCTATCTCAGGATCTCTGCCTATAAATCAGTTTTTCTCATAATTTACCAAGAAGCAATACTCTCTGGTGTGAACCCTAACTTTTCCTTCATTGTATCACTTAACTACCACCCATTCTTCAATGGAGGACATCCTTTTTATAGTTACACTGAATTCCTATTTTTATGACTTGGATCATGCCTCTCATTCTACTCCTAATCTAATATCAAACATCCCCAATATCTTTTTCACTTTCCATTTCTCTCTTCCTCCTGGCACCTCATCCTAGCCAAAACTCCTGTAGGCACACCTCCTCTGTCCAAACATACCACTCCGTTTTATCTTGTTAATGTACTATTATGTGACATTTTCTCTCACTGACCATTTTTTGTAGTCTATGCTTTATACATTTGTTTATTCAGCAAATAATTATACTTGGTCGCCAAATCCAATGTCTTTCATCACCTCTCAGGCTTTGTACCGTCACTGAAGTACTTCTCCTATAGCCTCTAGACTTACCAGCTCCTTCTCCACCTCTGTCTTGTGTCTCTTTCATTATCTGGCTCTTCCTCCTCTTCCAACTCCCTTAGCATAGGAGTCTCATGTGATATCCTTTGACCTTCTTTTTTGTATACGCTCTCTGTTGTCTGTATGATTTAATCTCTTGACTTGAAGGTGTATGCCCATGATCATTGTATTTATGTTTTCACCACTTCCAATCTCTCTTGAGTTACAGCCTCATTTTCAACTCTTTGGTATGTATCTATACCTTGATGTCCACTGATTTCTCAAACCTCCTACATCCTGAAGTGAACCTTGTTTCATTTCTCACAAACCCGTTTGTTGTCCTTTTTGTTATGTAAATGGGGATGTTATTCAACAGTTTTTGAGATTTAAATATGTGACATACTCTTTTGCCTCTGTAGTGATCTGCTATTCAATAATGAAATATGTATTGTCAATTCTTTCTTCACAGCATTTCTCCATTAAGTTATGTTCCCTCAGTATTCATAAATACCCTCTGATTCAGGCTCTCACTACATGTCTTCTAGATTACAGAAATAGCTTTGCAATCAATATCACTCTTTTTAGCTTAATCCCCTCTAAATCATATTAGATTTTCTTATTAACAGCTTTAATAACATAATTCACAAAACTTCCTTCACTTCCTTTGGCCTTTATAATAACTCCACTCTCCCAAATTCATCAGTAAGCTCCATGATCTATTAACAATTTATATTTTCATGCTTATTTCACACTAATCTATTTTATGTTTTCTTTACTCCAACCAAATTAAGTCACTTTCTCTCCTGCACAAGTGCCAAGCAATTTCTTTTCTTAGCTTTTATGGTTCTCTCAGCCTAGAATGACTTGTATCTCCTTTTCAAATTGGCCAATTTAATCCAAATTTCAAGGCCTAACCAATAAGTGGCAGAGCCTGAATTTAAGTTCAGATTTATCTGACTCCAAGCCCATGTTAATTATACTAACTACCACTGAATTTTCTCTACTATGATTCTCACACATGGAGTGATATTAATTTATGTAATCATTTTACACTTATTTATTAATCACCTACTATGTGCCAGGTATTATTATAGGATCAAAAGACACATTAGTAAACAAATACACAAAATAATTCCTGCCTTAATTGAGGACATGTGTTCATGGGAGAGTCATAGTATGAACAAGTATAAATAAGTAAAATAACATTTCAAATAATATGAAAATAGCATGCATTAAGTAAAGTAAAATTTAGTAGTAAGTACAATAGTGAATGCTAAAAAGAAAAAAATAAAAGAGGAAGGTGGAATATGTAGTACATGGTGGAGAAAAGTTAAAATATCAGTTTGGGTGGTCAGAGAAGGATTCATTAACAAAGTAAATATTGAGTAAAGACTGGAAAGAGGTATGGGTACCTTTGGGAAGATAAACCCATGAGGAAGAAACACAGATAGTACAAAAGCCCTGAGTTGTGGGGATATTTATTTGGACTATTCAAGGAAAGGTACAAGTTAGGGGCACAGTGCTAGGAGATGGTGTCTGAGCTGTAGTAGTGGACCAGATGACATAGGGTTTTGTAAGTAATGGTGAAGACTTAGGTTTTTATTACCAATGAGGTAGAAAGCTATTGGAGGAATGAC
Source organism: Delphinapterus leucas (assembly GCF_059928025.1). Classification (NCBI taxonomy): domain Eukaryota; kingdom Metazoa; phylum Chordata; class Mammalia; order Artiodactyla; family Monodontidae; genus Delphinapterus; species Delphinapterus leucas. The sequence continues at coordinate 104,292,363 of NC_143150.1, forward strand.
ATAAACTCACAGTATTCCCACATGGCTGCTTTGTGGAGAATAGACCAAAGGAATAAGGATAGAAACAAGGAGACTAGTTAGAATGTTATTGCAGTAATCCAGGCAGGATATGGCAGAGGCTTGGATTTGGATTATTTTTCTCCCCCCCCCATTTTTTTTTATTGTGGTCAAATACGCATAATGTAAATGTCAACGTTTTAACAATTTGTAAGTGTACAGTTCAGTGGTATTCAGTACATTCATAAAATTGTCTAACCATTACCAACATCTCTCTCCATAATTCTTTTCATCTTGCAAAATGGAAACTCTGTATCCATTAAAAAAATAACTCCCCATGACTCCCTCCTTCCAGCTCCTGGTGAACCACCATTCTACTCTCTGTTTCTTTGAGTTTGGCTTTTTTTTGTTTTTAAAGATTCAACATATAATGAGATAATGAGATCATGCAATATTTGTCTTTCTGTATCTAGCTTATATCACTTAGCATGAAGTCTTCCAGGTTCATCCATGTTGTCTCAAATGCCAGAATTTCCTTCTTTTTTAAGGCTGAATAGTATTTTATTATATGTATATATGTGTTTGTGTGTATACACACACACACACACACACACACACCACATTTTCTTTATTCATTCATCTGTTGGCCAACATTTAGGTTTGTTTTCATATTTTGGCTATTGTGAATAATGCTGCAATGAACATGGGAGTGCAGATGTGTCTTTGGGATACTGTTTTCAGTTTCCTTTGGATGTGTACTGAGAAGTGGAATTGCTGGATCATATGGTAGTTCTATTTTTTAATTTTTGAGAAATGTCCATATTGTTTTTCATAATGGTTCTATCAGTGAGAATGATGCATAGTAATTGAATTCTGGATATGTTTTGGATAACTTACAGGGTTTGCCAATTCAATATGGAACACGTGTTAGCTGTATTTTTTGAGAATATTTAACTGTGTCATAAGAAAACAAAGATGATAGATGATACTTCCAAGAGGCATTAAACTTAGAGTGTAAATAAACTATTCAATAATAGCTTATGAAATATAAGTGAAACCTATGTGTTAAATTTAGCTGATGAGGAGCAAATAGCTTGTGAGACATAGGCAGAGGTCAAAATGTGTGTCAGCTTTAGATAGTAACTTGACCTATTACACATGTTAAAAATAGATGGAATAAATAGTGAAATACACAAGAACATTGTTTATGGATGGAAAGAGATGAAAAGACCAAATTATAAGGTATGATGATATCACCTGTAGGCTGGCAGCTTCATCATTCCTAAATTGGCCACCGATTAATGATACTCAGTATGTCTTACGGCCTCCCAAGTGCTCTACATAAAAAATGCAAATAAATCCTATAACTGTTTAGCAGACTAACTGATGAGCTACAGCTATAGGTCAGCTATACTTGCCCCTGCATCTTTCCAGTAGAGCAAGTGTATGTGGTCATCTTAGGTACATTCTGTCCTAAGAATGTGTCTTGCTCAAATCTCACCTCTGGTTCTGTCTACCACACCATCAACAGGGAAGGCTGATACAGCAAAACGTATGGATATTGTATAACCCAAGATTGAAATAGCATGGTGTTTCTTCTGTTTGACCTTATCCTAATTGCATTACACCTTCCGTCTGTTTCACCTTGCCTCTCTCCATATGCTTTAAAATGATTTAATAAATGTTGGGATTTGAACATATTAATTTCGTTGGTGAGCCTTTCTGTTTCATGCTCTCTGGGATGGCATACCTAGTAGCAGAATTGGAGGCCACCATTTCATCAGGCTCATGTTCCATATGACATAGTGGGTGTGAGTTATGAAAGAATTCGAGAAACCAAGGATTACTGCAAGGTTTTTGTTTAAACAATAGGAAGAATGGAGTTGCCGCCAACCAAAATAGAATAGACTATAGGAGGAGCAGGTTTGGGAGTAAGGTTAGAAGCTCAGTTTTGAACATGTTAATCTCTTAAACTTTTTTTTTTTAAGTTGAAGTATAACTGACATATTAATTTCAGGTGTACAACATAATGATCCTATATTTGTATATGTTGTGAAATGATCACCATAGTAAGTCTAGTTAACCTCTATCACCATACGTAGTTACAGAATTTTTTTTCCTTGGGATGAGAACTTCTAAAATTTACCTTCTTAACAACTTTCAGATATGCAATACAGTATCATTAACCATAGTTGCCGTGCTGTAGATTACGTACATTGCGTCCCCATGACGTATTTAGTTTTTATCTGGAAGTGGGTACCTTTTGACCCCCTTCACCCATTTTGCCCACCCCATACCCCCTGCCTCTGGCAACCACCAATTTGTTTTCTGTATCTATGATACCACTTATCAGTGAGATCATATGGTATTTCTCTTGTTGACTTATTTCATTTAGCAGAATGCCCACAGGGTCCCTCCTTGTTGTTGCAAATAGCAAGATTTCATTATTTTTTATGGCTGAATAATATTCTATTGTGTGTGTATGTATGTATGTGAGTGTGTCTGTGTGTCACATTTTTCTCTATGCATTCATCCATTGATGTACACTTAGATTGTTTCCATTTCTTGGCTATTGTGAATAATGCTGCAGTGCACATGGTGATGCAAACCTCTTTTTTGAGGTAATATTTTGTTTTCTTTGGCTAAATACCTGGAAGAGGAATTGCTGCATTATATGGTAGTTCTATTTTTAATTTTTTGAGGAACCTCCATACTTTTTTCCATAGTGACTGCACCAATTTCAATTCACAATAACGGTGCACGAGGGTTCCCTTTTTTCCATAGCCTCACCAGCACTTGTTATTTTTTGTCATTTTGATAATAGCCATTCTAACAGGTGTGAGGTGATATCTCATTCTGCTTTTGATTTGCATTTCCTGATGAATAGTGATGTTGAGCATCTTTTCATGTGCCTGTTGCCTATTGACTTATTTGAAAAACTGTCTATTCAGATCCTATACCCATTTTTTAAATGGATTGTTTGGTTTTTTTGCTGTTGAGTTATATGAGTTGTTTATATATTTTGGATATTAATCCCTTATCAGATATATGACTTGCAAATAGGTTTGGCTGTTCTGGGTCTTTTGTGGTTCTATACAAATTTGAGGATTGTTTGTTCTATATCCGTGAAAATGAGATTGGAATTTTGATAGGGATTGGGTTTATTTCTAGGCTCACTATTCTGTTTCATTGATCTATGTGTCTGTTTTGTATGCCAATACCATGCTATTTTGATTACTATAGTTTTGTAATATAAATTGAAATCAGGGAGCTTGATGTCTCCAGTTTTGTTCTTTCTCAAGATTGCTTTGGCTATTTGGTGTCTTTTGTGGATTGTTTGTTCTATTTTCATGAAAAATATGATTGGAATTTTGTTAGGGATTGCATTGAATCTCTTGATTGCTTTGGGTATATGGACATTTTAACAGAAATAAACCCATATACATATGGTCAGTTAATTTACAACAAAGGAGCTGAGAATATACAAGGAGGAAAGGACAGTCTCTTCATTACGTGGTGCTGGGAAAACTAGACAGGAATGTGCAAAAGAATGAAACTAGACTACTGTCTTACACTACACACAAAAATCAACTCAAAATGGATAAATGACTTGCATGTAACACGTGGAACCATAAAACTGCCAGAATAGAACATAGTCTGTAAGCTCCTTGACTTCGGTCTTGCCAGTGATGTTTTGGATCTGACACCACAGCCACAGGCAACAAAAGCAAAAATAAACAAGTGAGACTACATCAAACTAAAAAGCTTCTGTACAGCAAAGGAAACCATCAATAAAATGAAAAGGCAGCCTACAGAATGGGAGAAAATATTTAGCTCTGGGTTTGTCATATACGGTCTTTATTATGTTGAGGTAAGTTCCTTCTGTACCCACTTTGTGGTGAGTTTTTATCATGAGTGGATATTGAATTTTGTCAAATTCTTTTTCTGCATCTACTGAGAGGATCATATGATTTTTAAACTTTATTTTGGTAATTCAGTGTATCACATTGAACATACTAATCTTGAGATGCTTATGAGACTTGAATATACATAAAGCTGGGGTTCTAAGATCAGAGTTGAGGATAAGTAATTTGGAAGTCATCAACAGCATATATAGTATTTAAATCCATTGACCTGGCTGAGATCGCCTAAGAAAAAAAGTCACCTGGATGAGATCACCTAAGACTTAGAGATGAGAAGGAATCAGCAAAAGAGATAAAAAGGATTGCTAGAAAGGAGAGATGAAAAGGGGGAGTGTGTGGTATTGTAGAAGCCAGGAGGAGAAAGTGTTTCAGGGAGAGAAGAGTGTTTAACAGCATTAAGTATTGCTGATTAGTTCAAGTAACATTAGTGTTGAAAATTAACCAGTGAAATGTCAGTGGGATAAGCCCCCTGGGAAATCTTGACATATAGCATTTATCACAGTGGATTTACTAATAGCACCTCTGTTCGCTCTCTAAACACCTCTATTCACTCTCTGTCCCATTTTGGCCAATAAGTTATATGATCACTCTAGCTGATATTTGCTTTGATAAGAGCAATTTCAGTGGAGTGTGTTTTTTGGAGGTGTTGCTGATTGGGGTGGGTTCAAGAGAGAATGAAAGTGAGGGGCTAACTGCATTGTGACACGTAATAAACCTACACTGAATCGTTTATGTTCATGTGGACAAAGGCCTATATCTCTTGGATGAAGCCATTCTTCTAACTGATTATGAATTGATATATTAGTTTTCTTGTGGCTGTAACAAATAATCACAAATTGAGTGGCTTAAAACAACACAACTGTATTATCATTTATTATGGTTTAGGAGTTCATCATGGTTCTCACTGGGCTATAAAAAGGTGTCAGCAGGACTGCTTTCCTTCTGGAGGCTCTAAGGGAGATTACATTTCCTTGTCTTTTCCAGCTTTTAAAGACTGTCCACATTCCCTGGCTCATGACCCCTGACATCTTCAAAGATAACAAGAGCAAGTTGAGTCTTTCTTATCACATCCCTTTGACCTTCTCTTCTGCCTCTCTCTTCCACTTTTAAGGATTCCTGAATACATAGGGCCTACCTGGATAACATAGGAAACTGTCTATCTTAAGCCTAGCTGATCAGCAAACTTAATTTCATCTGCAACCTTAATTCTTCATTGCCATATAATGTAACATATTCATATGTTCCAGGGATTAGGACATGAACATCTTTGAGGGGGTGTTTTTCTGGCTGCTACTGTCTAATACCTTGGGATGCAGATATTAGGAGGGCATCCATTACCTGTAAGCTAACAGTAAGACTGGTATCACATGGCTTTTCCAAGGTGCCCTGAAGTATCAGATTGTTCCCTTCCTCTTGTGTTAACTGCACACGAGCCTCATCCTTCTTCTAGAGACATTGGGAAACTACGCTTATGCTGGAAGCAACGTGGAAGAAAAATAAATAAGGACATACCTATATTTCTGCCTATAAAGGCAGATCTTTGTGTTCCTTGCACAGCTTAGGGCACAGATGCCCACATTCATTTAATAAACATTTTGAGCCCCAAATAATGTCTTCTGCTCTCTAAGAAGCTCACAAAGTAAAGGAATCAGGCTTTGGAAAGTTATCCATACATTGCCTATACTCTTATAATTTTATAAGAATAAAAGGGAATCACATCCCTCTCAATCTTGCCAGAGCAAAAAAGGAGCACCTCTCTTCTTTATCTAACATTTGCAGTTTTTAAAAGCCTTTTGAGTACATATATCATTTGACCACTGCAATAAACCTGTGGAATGATCTTATTAGGCTCATTTTAACGTAGGAGGAATTTTAATGGAGGGAAGGTTTTGTGTAAGCAGCAAGTAACTGGCAGAACTGGGACTCAAAGTAGGTGTCATGACTTCCAGTAGAGTTTTGATGTTTCGCTATTTGAAACTCCCAGCCAGATCAGCCAGAGGCTCTCTTCCTTTTTCATCACCATTATCCTTACTCTTCTAATACTTATAAATGCTGGAAAGCATTTGGGAAGAAAAATCTTTCTCTTCTTCCTCTTTGCCTGATGAACAATAGCTGTCTACCATCTGCCTGTCGCCAGCAGGACAGGTAAATAATTATTTGTGCATTTGTGAGATAAGCAATTGAACATTTAAAATAGAGATACTAAACATAAAGTATGTAGAAACACTACAGAGAAACAGCCTCCATATTATAAAAATCTGTAAAACATTGCGAAAGTAGTAATTACACACAAACCGTAAAATTGGCTCTTCTAATAACAAAGGGGAAAAATAGAAAAAAAAACATACTTATGGGTCTTTTCAAAATAATTAAAGTTGAAGTTAAGAAAACAGTTATCTTTATATATTTTAGATGACAAATATTTATAAAGTATATGGTTAGATGGAGATACAGTGGATAACACTGTAGAGCTAAAAATGGCATTTAGATGCTCACAAACTAGAACAAAAGGAAGTGCCCATTATACAAAGTGTGCTCATGCCCTCAATGTTTGTGTCTGTTCAGACACAATTCATGCTTCTCAGCATTTTGGCCCTACCGCTGAAATGGTCCAGTTCAACAATTTTCATCTGCCTGCTGGCTAGTAGTTTCCATGCACAGATGTCTTACCATAACCTCAAGTTCAACATATTTAAAGCTGACCTCATCTTGGCCCATGGGGCCAAGTGTCTCTTCTGACATTTATTCTCACCCAGGCTTGAACCCATCTAGCCATGTGTGACTCTTCCCTGAACTCCCTCATGCCTAATTGGTTCTTAATTCCTACCCATTGCTACTGTGGATTATTTCTACCACCTTTTCCTTCCTGTTAGTGTGGTTTTCAACTTTATCTAATCTGACAAACCTTGTCAATCTTATCTATGACCCTCTTCCTTTATACAATCCCCCTTACATCCGGATCTTGCCTTAGAGCATGTCTTTAAATTATGCTGTTCAATTATTTTACTTCCTCCTCCTCCTTCTTGCCTCTTGCTCTTTCTCTCTTTCATGCATACATACCAATCTGCACACCCTCTCACATCTGCACAAGGATCCTCTACCTCACACTAAATGGCATGTTTCAGGAGTTGAATGATAAATTGAAGGAAGTAGTCTCAGCAAAAGTTCTATATATCAATTTTATTTAACTTTTTTTTTTTTGCTTCAGGATATGCCTGAATATGATTGAAAAATAAAAAGGATAAAAGTCAATTAAATATTCTCATCCTTGCCACCCCTTATGTATGTGTGTGTGTGTGTGTGTGTGTGTGTGTGTGTGAGAGAGAGAGAGAGAGAGAGAGAGTGAGATTTCAAGTATTTGCAGTTTTTCTTACTGTGAGAGAGACTGAGCATCTTTACATGTGTTTAAGAACAAGTAGGATTTCTTTTTCTGGGAAATTGTCATGTTTCCCAATTTTTATCAATTGGAATATCTGTTCTTATCAGTTTGCGGGACTTACTTATATATTAAAGGCATTAGCCATTTTTTGTGACATGGAATACAAATAATTTTCAGTTTGCTACTTGTCTTTTTAATTTGTGGTGTTTTTCTCCATTCAGAATGTTATTTTATGTTGTATGAAATTCTTTAATCTTTAATGACTTTTTGTTGGCAGGGGAGTTCATGTTTATAAATGACTGCTATTGAAAGGGTGCTTTAAAAAAGATTCTCCCATGGTTTCTTCTAGCTCTCTTTTTAAAACTTTGATCCTACTAAAACTGGTGCAAATTGGAAAGTTGAGAACAATTTTAAGTTTCTCCCCAGAAGCTACTCAGTTGTTGAAACGATATATATAGATTAATACATGTATATCATAATCTAAATGTATGCCTCTTTTAAGAATGAGGAAGCATTTCCAAGAAGCTCCCTAGCATATTTCTCTTGCATTTTATTGGACAGGATTACCTCACATCCTCATGCCTAAACCAATAAGGGGAAACAGAACATACTACCATGACTGGCTTAAACCAATCAAAAGTCAGCCATCCTTGAATCATATAGCCAAATGGAACAGGGTGATTCCTGAATCAAAGCAGGTTCTATTAGGACAAAGAGAAGAAAAGGGATGTTGTGTAGGCAGTCAGAAGTTTATGTTAAAGTATCCCAGGGCTTGATGGAATTTTTGTCCAAGTCCAGAAATTGCACTATTACCTGGAAGCTAGTTGAGATAAAGATATGCACTTGATACTCCAAAAGCAGGGAAACAGTCATTTATGAAACCTCAAAATGAAACCACTTTTACCCACAGGAGCATCACTTCTTGAGAAGGAAAGCACTAGTTGAGCAAAGAGGAGGGAGCCCAAAGTTTGGCATCAGAGAGGCTTAGGTTTACGTTCCAGCTTTGCCACTTTCTAGCTATGTGGCCTTGACAGAGTTTCTTGCCCTTTCCGGACCTCAGTTTCCTCATGTGTGCTATGATAGTTATATCTAACTCATAGAGCTGTTAGGAGGATTAAGTAAATTGAATTATACTAGGAACCTTCCATGGCATAAGCACAGTGTAGGTTCTCAAAAACTGGCACCAATATCATGGTTACTACTTTAAATACATCAGGTGTTAAATGAAATTTTGTGGTTTGATCTGAGGACATTATCATATTCTTATCAGTTCTTCTATGGGAAAATAGAATTTGGGTTCCAAAGTGATTTATAAATAAACTTTGAATCAGAACCGGTGTAGAGTTTGGCAATTTCCTGAGTTAATATACCAGATATAAAATTGTAAGGTAAAGGATGTACTTTTTAGTTCTGATGTTGCTGAGAAATAGTCTTGGAACCATGCAAAGTGGAATATAGCGGTGCTTCCTTCTAAAGCAGAGAAAAAGCACTTGTAGATGATTTTAGGCCCAGTGTTCCTGTTGGGAGGAGGTAGGGGCAGGGGTTTCTTTACTCTGTCTGCCATTGGCCCCTCCCAACACAACTTGTCCCTCAGACTGAATGCAGATTGTAGAAGAATTGGCAAACAGAGGGTGCAAAGCCAGCCAGTGGGGAGCTCTACTTAGATTAAAAGCACCATTGATCTGCTCCATGGAAGCTTTTATACTTCTGATGTGACTGAACAAGTGACCTAGAAAGAGTATTGTCAGGTTTGAGCTCAGCTCTAAAGATTGGTGCACTGAAAATTTCCAAGCAGAATTTTGAAACGGATGGAACATCAGAGAGAATAGAGGTAATAATATTACTTTGAACAAATACACTCTTACCCTTCCATTTTTTAATCTATAAAATAGAAAAAGGGTAAAAGAAACCCACCTGGCTAAGTTACACCAGCTAAAGTATTCTCAAATTTTTCAATGTCAGGTACACAAAAGTCTTATATTTACAGTCAGGAGTTTTGAGTCAGACATCCTAAAGTTAGAGGTGTAGATTTTATTCATTTACTTAATGAGTATGTATTGAGCACAGACTATATACTAGAACTCTTCTAGTTCCTGAAAGTCTTTCCATGAACAACATGGAAATGTTTTCATGAAGCTTAATTTATAGATGGGGAAGGAGACCAAAATGTTAAAAAAGAATCAATTTTAAATGACTATAAGTCATTTTAGTCACTGTGAAATAAAGAAACAAGAGCTGGAATTTTTAAAAATAATGGAACTGTTAAGGTTAAAGGACTATTCTGTAGCTGAAAGTATCAGTTGAACCTTCTCTTGAGCTGAAAACTGGAAGGCGAGAGGAAGCTAATCTCCTTCAAACTCCAGCTCTACTATTTTAATAACTCTCTGTGGGACTTGATATACCATTTTCTCTCCATGACTCTGTTTTCTCATCTCTAAAATGGAGATGATTTCTGCTTTACATGGTGGCTAAAATAATTAGCACATAGCATATATGAAAAAAGCCTTCACTCACTCTTCTACACAGTAGGCTCTAAATAAGTGTTTAAGGATGAAGAAATGTTTCTAATAATGCAGGTCAACTTTGCTGCATTTGATATTATATTTATAAATTATGATTTAAACTTAAAATTTTAAAAAGTTCCAATTTTACCTTTGGCAAAGATAGTTGGAGTTTCTGGGAAAGACGATAGATAGTTTAACCACCTATGCTGGAACCTGACTTTTCCCATCTCTTTTGATACCAGAGATAGCTCCAGATGTAGCTGTGGATGATTAAAAAAAAAAAAAATCCGTAAAACAAGGGTATATGAAAGTTCCCACTTACTTCATGTTCATTACATTTTGTGGGCCTAGTGGCTTTATAAAGTTTGAAAGAATTATTGGGTGGAACCAAGCTAAGCTGTTTACGTAACAATCTTTTAAAAGGGCAGGTGAGCTTATCTGTAATCGTTAATATATTTTTCAGAACTCTTCATGAAGAATGGACGTAGTATGTCTTGTTGAGCTTAGTTTTGGCCTCTTAAAGAATATTAAAGCCAAACATTTGTTTTAATACCTTTTTTGCAAAAAATCTTTGAGGAAGCATGATGTCATAAGAAGGTGTGTTAAAATTCTGATTCATCTTACTTGCTGTGTGATACACGTGTTTCTCTCTTGGCTCATCTGTGTAATATAGTCATACATATCTTGTTCTGCAGTTTTCATTGCCACATAGCAAATCACCTCAAAATTTAAGGGCTTACAAAAAAGTAACAGTCATTTTTGTCATTATCTGTCATTCTTCTGGGGGTTAACTGGGCTTGAGATTTCTCATGCAGTTGCAGTAAGACAGTAGCAGAGGCTGGAGTCATCTCAAAGACTCCTTCACTAACATGTCTGGTGGTTCTGTTGGAACTTCAGCCAGGGTAGTTGGCTCGAACACCCACATGTGGCCTTTCCATGTAATTTGTGTTCTCTCACAAAATGCTGGCTGGGTTCCGAGAGCGAGTGATCCAAAGAGTACTAAGCAGAAGCTGTATTGCCTTTTGTAGCTTATTCTTGGAAGTCACATAGTGTAATTTGCTCCATGGTCATAGATCCACCCATGTTTAAGGGAAGGGAACATAGACCCAACTCTTGATGGAGAAGTGTCATTGTTACAGTGTAAGAGGAGTTAGGTAGGATGGGAGATCTTGTTGTATTCATCTTGAAAAATACAGTCTGCCACAATTTACACAATTCTTATGAGAGTCAGTGCTCAGCTGAGAAACGTAGCTAGCATGCTGCCTAACAGGTGTTCAATAATGAGTACTCTACTTATTTGTGACTGTACACGGTTTAAGTAAGCTTGTACAGATCTTCAAATATCCAGGCTCCTGATTAACTAAGAAGTCTGAGAGTGTTTTTGTCCATAATTACCACAGAGTAACTTCTGCAATGGAGATCAATCAGTTGCTTTGCAACCCAAGTGAAATTTCAAATTCATTTGGGAAGAATTTATGTATTATGTAGTATGGAGGGTATTATAGGTGACAAAACTGAAGTCCAGAGATGTTAAGTTGTTTAGCTCAGGCCACAGAGTAGAAATACTGGATTCAGTAGGTGGTATCTTGAAGTATGCTAAATATGACTTCTGTCCTAGGATTTTAAATATTTTAAGCAAGTTCACCTCATTTTTTCATTTTCTCCCAAACAATCTCTAGTTTCTACATTTGTTAAGTAATGTGATTTCCTGTTTTTCACTGTATTGTTTACAACAACCTGTTTTTCATAAAGTACTTTAATATTTTAATAATTATTCCGTAATTAAACTTTTTAACCCTATTTTTTAATGAAACCATGCTCAAAGTGTGGTAACATCAAAATTAAGATATATGATAACCTTGATTGGAACCTTATTTTATATGGGTATATTTCTTAAAATCCCTGCTATAAAATTCCATCAGAACATGTCCTTACATATTAGTTTGTGGTTTACCTATGAATAATATCAATGAAAAAATGGAATGATGCTAAGTTAATCAATATATATTAACCAGACTTGCAGAGCAACATAGGTAAATGTGTGGTAAATAGTGGTAAATTCAATGTCTTTGGGTCTTAAATCTACTGGCAAATGTTTTATTTTAACTGAAACTCCCTTAAGCTTGTATATGTAAAAAAAAGATAAATTCTTTTGAAGAGGTATCTTATTTAGTAGTAATTAATATAGAGTAATTGTGAAAGGAACATGCAGTTAGTACTCATAGAAGGTATTTTGGGTCATGGAAAACTTATGATAAGAATGCAGACATCAATTTTTTAAACTATGAAAATGTTATAAATTAAACTGTTCGGAAAAGAAATCATCTTTGAAAGGATTAATGATGAGTTGACAGTATTGTTATGTGACTTTATTTCCAGATCATCTGCCTGCTGGTCAGTTACAGAAAGTCATGTGCCTCTTTTACATATGTCAAATCCAGATTTGGAAGATTAACATTTTAAATATTTATTTCTATTAGTTCAGTTATTCATGGTGTAATGATGCCTATCATGGGAACTACACATAAGAATAGGATTACTTCACAATAAAATTTACTTACAGTAAACATTTATGAATGTGTTTATTAGCTTCCTCTGGGATCTCTGGTTAATTTAAAATCTTAATACATTTTATCTTCATTTTAACATGTCCCAAGGGAATTTTTGGCTGAAAGATTAGCATTATAAAAAAGAGGGTTTTAATTAGAAATTTCTATACTGTGGGTCAGATTGCTAAATCCAGTGGCAATTATCTGCTTCCTAAGATATGTAGTTCTCTTTCTGAAACATTAAAATTTACTGTATAATACCTCAAAAAGTCATTTCAGGAGGAATTTTGGGTCACTAATGGAATTAGAAATAAGATGTGCACATGGATTCCTCTACTTCTATTGCATCATTTAATTTTCATGTGAACCAGGCGATTAAAGGCTTTTTAACTACCTGGTCCTCAAATAGTTCAGGAACAAGTATGCCAGAAGGACTGTAGTATTACCATTAATTTACTAATTGCTCATTGCCCAGTTGATCCTAGAAGCCAGGAATGAATATGAAAGAAAGTATCTATTAAGCTCTTAAAAATTTTACTATTTCTATTGCTTCACATTCTGTGATTACAGTAGTTATTTATTGAGTGGGTGAATGTATTGAGTAAGGCAGTTCTTGTTGTATCATGTATTGATTAGAATTATACATGCAAAATCATAAAGAACTTTGAAAGTCAAATAATAAGTTAGGAAATTATTTGTAAAACTTATACACAATTTTAATAGCCTTCACATATAGATAACAATAGTAAATCAATAAGAAAAAGCAAAACACCTCAGTAGGAAAATTCACAAAGAACATGATTCAAGAAATGACAAAAGAAAAAAAAAGTCAACATATCAGTAAGTATATGAAAAGACATTCCACTTAACTAGTTATGAAATACATACAATTTTTTAAAAATGAGGTCATTTTTACCTACCAGGTAGGCAGGTCAGAAAGGTGATAATATCCACAATTTTCCAGAGCTTAAGGAAACAGGAAATTTCACGAATTATGAAGGGTTTATAACAGAATAAATTGATGTTTTTCTGGAGCATATATTTTTAGTAAATCACACAATTTTAAATATGTAAAATCTGAGTCCTGTGTTCATACCTCTAGAAATGTATCTAAGGGCAATAATCTGATGAGGGAAATGATGAAAGTAAGAAATACAGATGACTCTTAAACAATGAGGGGGTTAGGAACACCGACCCTTCGGTCAAAAGTTAAAAATCTATGTATGAGTTGAGGAAGATGGCGGAAGAGTAAGACGTGGAGATCACCTTACTCCCCACAGATACATCAGAAATACATCTACATGTGGAACTGCTCCTATAGAACACCCACTGAACGCTGGCAGAAGACCTCAGACCTCCCAAAAGCCAAGAAACTCCCCCACGTACCTGGGTAGGGCAAAAGAAAAAAACAATAAACAGACAAAAGAATAGGGACGGGACCTGCACCAGTGGGAGGGAGCTGTGAAGGAGGAAAGGTTTCCACACACTAGGAAGCCCCTTCACAGGCGGAGACTGTGGGTGGCAGAGAGGGGGAGCTTCAGAGCCGCGGAGGAGAGCACAGCAACAGGGGTGCAGAGGGCAAAGTGGAGAGATTCCCGCACAGAGGATCGGTGCCGACCAGCACTCACCAGCCCGAGAGGCTTGTCTGCTCAGCCGCCAGGAAAGGCGTGGGCTGGGAGCTGAGGCTCGGGCTTCGGTCAGATCGCAGGGGGAGGGCTGGGATTGGATGCGTGAACACAGCCTGAAGGGGGCTAGTGCGCCACAGCTAGCCGGAAGGGAGTCCAGGAAAAAGTCTGGAGCTGCCGAAGAGACAAGAGACAGCTCTACTAACCACCAGTCCCTCCCATCAGGAAACTTACACAAGCCTCTTAGACAGCCTCATCCACCAGAGGGAAGACAGCAGAAGCAAGAAGAACTACAATCCTGCAGCCTGTGGAACAAAAACCACATTCACAGGAAGACAGACAAAATGAAAAGGCAGAGGGCTTTGTACCAGATGAAGGAACAAGATAAAACCCCAGAAAAACAACTAAATGGAGTGGAGATAGGTAGCCTTCCAGAAAGAGAATTCAGAATAATGATAGTGAAGATGATCCAGGACCTCAGGAAAAGAATGGAGGGAAAGATCGAGAAGATGCAAGAAATGTTTAACAAAGACCTAGAAGAATTAAAGAACAAACAGAGATGAACAATACAATAACTGAAATGAAAAAATACACTAGAGGAATCAATAGCAGAATAACTGAGACAGAAGAACGGATAAGTGACCTGGAAGACAGGATGGTGGAAATCACTGCTGCAGAACAGAATAAAGGAAAAAGAATGAAAAGAAATGAAGACAGCCTCAGGGACTTCTGGGACAACATAACACACCAACATTTGCATTATAGAGGTCCCAGAAGGAGAAGAGAGAGAGAAGGGGCCTGAGAAAGTATTTGGAGAGATTATAGTTGAAAACTTCCCTCACATGGGAAAGGAAATAGCCACCCAAGTCCAGGAAGCACAGAGAGTCCCAGGTAGGATAAACCCAAGGAGAAACACGCTGAGACACATAGTAATCAAACTGATAAAAAAGACAAAGAAAAATTATTAAAAGCAACAAGGGAAAAATGACAAATAACATAAAAGGGAACTCCTGTAAGGTTAACAGCTGATTTCTCAGCAGAAATTCTGCAGCTCAGAAGGGAGTGGTGCAATATAATTAGAGTGATGAAAGGGAAGAACCTCCAGCCAAGATTACTCTACCTGGCAAGGATCTCATTCAGATTCGATGGAGAAATCAAAAGCTTTATAGATAAGCAAAAGCTAAGAGAATTCACCAGCAAACCAGCTGTACAACAAATGCTAAAGAAACTTCTCTAAGTGGGAAACACAACAGAAGAAAAGGACCTACAAAAAGAAACCCAAAACAATTAAGAAAATGGTCATAGGAACATACATATCAATAATTACCTTAAATGTGAATGGACTAAAAGCTCCAACCAAAACACATACACTGGCTGAATGGATACAAAAACAAATGCGTATATATGCTGTGTACAAGAGACCAACTTCAGACCTAGGGACACATACAGACTGAAAGTGAGGGGATGGAAAAAGATATTCCATGCAAATGGAAGTCAAAAGAAAGCTGGAGTAGCAGTTCTCATATCAGAGAAAATGGACTTTAAAATAAAGACTATTATAAGAGACAAAGAAGGACACTGCATAATGATCAAGGGATCAATCCAAGAAGAAGATATAACAATTATATATGCACCCAACATAGGAGCAGAACAATACATAAGGAAAATGCTAACAGCTATAAAAGAGGAAAATGACAGTAACACAATAATAGTGGGGGACTTTAACACCTCACACAAATGGACTGATCATCCAGATAGAAAATTAATAAAGAAACACAAGCTTTAAATGACACAGTAAGCCAGATAGCTTTAACTGATATTTATAGGACATTCCATACAAAAACAGCAGATTACACTTTCTTCTCAAGTGCACATGGGACATTCTCCAGGATAGATCACAACTTGGGTAACATCAAGCCTCAGTAAATTTAAGAAAATTGAAATCATATCCAGCATCTTTTCTAACCACAATGTTATGAGATTAGAAATCAATTACAGGGAAAAAAACGTAAAAAGCACAAACACATGGAATCTATACAGTACATTACTAAATGACCAAGAGATCACTGAAGAAGTCAAAGAGGGAATAAAAAAATACGTAGAGACAAATGACAATGAAAACACGATGATCCAAAACCTATGGGATGCAGCAAAAGCAGTCTGAAGAGGGAAGTTTGTAGCAATACAAGCCTACCTCACGAAACAAGAAAAAATTCAAATAAGCAATCTAACCTTACATCTAAAGGAACTAGAGAAAGAAGAACAAACAAAACCCAAAGTTAGTAGAAGAAAAGAAAGCATAAATATCCGAGCAAAAATAAATGAAATAAAAACAAAGAAAACAGTAGCAAAGATTAATAAAACTGAAAGCTGATTCTTTGAGAAGATGAACAAAATGGATAAACCTTTCGCCAGACTCATCAAGAAAAGGAAGGGAGAGGACTGAAAGTAGTGAAATTAGAAATGAAAAAGGGGAAGTTACAGCGAACACTGCAGAAATACAAAACATCATAAGAGACTACTACAAGCAACTCTATTCCAATAAAATGGACAACCTGGAAGAAATGGACACATTCTTAGAAAGGTATAACCTTCCAAGACTGAACCAGGAAGAAATAGAAAATATGAACAAACCAATCACAAGTAAAGAAATTGAAACTGTGATTATAAACCTTCAAACAAATAAAAGTCCAGGACCACATGGCTTCCCAGGTGAATTCTATCAAACATTTAGAGAAGAGCTAACACCCATCCTTCTCAAACTCTTCCAAAAATTTGCAGAGGAAGGAACACTCCCAAACTCATTCTACAAGGTCACCATCACCCTGATAGGAAAACGAGGCAAAAATACTACAAAAAAAGAAAATTACAGAACAATATCACTGATGAACTTAGATGCAAAATTTCTTAACGAAATACTAGCAAACAGAATCCAACAACACATTAGAAGGATCATAAAACCATGATAAAGTGGGATTTATCCCAGGGATGCAAGGATTCTTCAATATTCGCAAATCAATCAAGGTGATACACCATATTAACAAATTGAAGGAGAAAAACCATATGATCATCTCAATAGATGCAGAAGAAGCTTTTGACAAAATTCAACACCATTTATGATAAAAACCCTCCAGAAAGTAGGCATAGAGGGAACTTACCTCAACATAATAAAGGCCATATATGACAAACCCACAGCCAACATCATTCTCAATGGTGAAAAATTGAAAGCATTTCCTCTAAGATCAGGAACAAGACAAGGATGTCCACTCTCACCACTCTTATTCAACATAGTTTTGGAAGTCCTAGCCACGACAATCAGAGAAGAAAAAGAAGTAAAAGGAATACAAATTGGAAAAGAAGAAGTATAACTGTCACTGCTTGCAGATGACATGATACTATACATAGAGAATCCTAAAGATGCCACCAGAAAACTACTAGAGCTAATCAATGAATTCGGTAAAGTTGCAGGATACAAAATTAATTCACAGAAATCTCTTGTGTTCCTATGCACTAACAATGAAAGATCATGAAGAGAAATTAAGGAAACAATCCCATTCTGCATTGGAACATAAAGAATAAAATGCCTAGGAATAAATCTACCTAAGAAGGTAAAAGACCTGTACTCAGAAAACTGTAAGACACTGATGAAAGAAATTAAAGATGACACAAACAGATGGAGAGATATACCATGTTCATGGATTGGAAGAATCAACATTGTGAAAATGACTCTCCTACCCAAAGCTATCTACAGATTCAGTGCAATCCCTATCAAATTACAGATGGTATGTTTTTCAGAACTAGAACAAAAAATCTTAAAATTTGTATGGAGACCCAAAAGACCCCAAATAGCCAAAGCAGTCTCGAGGGAAAAAATCAGAGCTGGAGGAATCAGACTCAGTGACTTCAGGCTATACTACAAAGCTACAGTAATCAAGAAAATGTGGTAGTGGCACAAAAACAGAAATATAGGTCAGTGGAACAGGATAGAAAACCCAGAGATAAACCCACACACCTCTGGTCGACTAATCTATGACAAGTAGGCAAGGATATACAATGGGGAAAAGACAGTCTCTTCAGTAAGTGGTGCTGGGAAAACTGGACAGCTACATGTAAAAAATGAACTTGGAACACTTCCTAACATCATACACAAAAATAAACTCAAAATGGGTTAAAGACCTAAATGTAAAACGAGACACTATAAAACTCTTAGAGGAAAACATAGGCAAAGCACTCTATGACATAAATCACAGGCAAGATCTTTTTTGACCCACCTCCTGGGGTAATGGAAATAAAAACAAAAATGAACAAATGAGACCTAATGAAACTTAAAAGCTTTTGCACAGCAAAGGAAACCATAAACAAAATGAAAAGACAACCCTTAGAATTAGAGAAAATATTTGAAAATGAAGCAATGGGCAAAGGATTAATCTCCAAAATATATAAATAGCTCAATATGAAAAAAAAAAAAACAACCCAATCCAAAAATGGGCAGAAGACCTAAATAGACATTTCTCCAAAGAAGACATACAGGTGGCTAAGAGGCACATGAAAAGCTGCTCAACATCACTAATTATTAGAGAAATGCAAATCGAAACTACAACGAGGTATCACCTCACACCAGTTAGAATGGGCATCATCAGGAAATCTACAAACAACAAATCCTGGAGAGGGTGTGGAGAAAAGGGAACCCTCCTGTGCTGTTGGTAGGAATGTAAACTGATACAGCCACTATGGAGAACAGTATGGATGTTCCTGAAAAAAGTAAAAATAAAATTACCATATGACCCAGCAATCCCACTATTGGGCATAGACCCTGAGAAAACCATAATTCCGAAAGACACATGCATCCCAATGTTCATTGCAGCACTATTTATAATAGCCAGGTCATGGAAGCAACCTAAATGCCCATCAACAGATGAATGGATAAAGAAGATGTGGTACATGTATACAATGGAATATTATTCAGCCATGAAAAGGAGTGAAATTGGGTTATTTGTAGAGACGTGGATGGACATAGAGACTGTCATACTTCATAGAGTGAAGTAAGTCAGAAAGAGAAAAACAAATATCGTTTATTAACGCTTACATGTAGAATCTATAAAAGTGGTACAGATGAACTGGTTTGCAAGGTAGAAATAGAGACACAGATGTAGAGAACAAACGTATGGACACCAAGCGGGGGAAAGTGGTGGTGAGGGGGCTGGTGGTGGGATGAATTGGGAGATTGGTAATGACATATATACACTAATATGTATAAAATAGATAACTAATAAGAACCTGCTCTATAAATAAAATTCAAAAAAAAATCTCCTTATGGATAAAAATAATTCCTTATATTTTGTAACACATTTATATTCATTTTACATACTATGTGTAGTTTTTCCCTCAGTGAACTTGTGAGATAGCAGATGGAGTGTAATTCTGTAAACTAAGAACATGTTGAATGACTTAACCAAATCAGCACATTCAGAAAGCAGTAGATACAGGACTCAACACCAGTTTTTAAATTCCTAGGCTTCTAACCACTGTATTAGCCTACGATCCTTCTCAAGTGTTGATCTTAGTGTTCTTAGATAATGTCTATGGTGATGAATAATAACACGAAAATTGATAATGCTCTTTGAGCAGTGATTATGTGCCAATCATTACTCTTAAATTCTCTTCATGCATTAACTCAATCTTCATACTGACCTTGTGAAGAAGATTCTATTAGTATATCATCTTGTACATGAGGAAACTGATACGCAGACTTGTTAAGAAATCTGCCCACAGTCCTGCAGATGAAAAGTGACTGAACCAGGATTTGAACATTCAATATCTGAGTCTAGAATTTATCCTATTAACCCCTATACTAAACTGACACAAAAGAGAGCTATAGTTAGTGAACAAAGGTTATATTTTTTAGACATACCCACACATTCTTTGTCCTTTACTAAAACTGAATGGATGTATAAACAATTTAATGGCAGAAACTACAAATCAGGCAACCTGAAAATAAAGAGGTAAAATAATGGCAATTAAAAAAAAAACAACAAAGGGTGAAGGTTGGGTAACTGGTAATGATGAAGAATAATTGCTATGAAGCCTATCAACTGTTGATTTCAATAATCTTTTTTCATTGGAAGAGATTCAGGTTATATTACCCTTACTTTAGTTGAGAGAGAGACAGAAACAGAGAGATGGCAACAGAGGGGAAGACAAATGGAGGAAGGGAGCGAGAGAAGGGAGGAAGAGACAAAGGCAGAGACAGAGAGAGAGATACAGCGAGAGAGAGAGAATTGTTTTAAAGATTCTAGTTTATAGCCAGCTTGTAGAGAAATAATGGTGCATTAACTTCCCATTTGGCATCCTGATTGTAATAAGATAATAATACACCCTTTCTAAAAATTTCCATTTGATGAATAAGTGAACCAATTCAAATTGTCTTCATTTTATTGATAATAGCATCAGTGGCATTAATGATAATGCTTTTTGAGTAATGGCAATTAACTAGTTTTGGTGAACTGAGCAATTGAGCATTGAATTTGAAATCAGAACATTTGGCACTGAAGATGTTATGAGTACATATAAAAATGATAGTTGATTATTTAAAGATTTATTAAGTTCATGAAGAACATTAAAGTGTATTATATCCTGTGTTATTTAGGATGCTCTTGGTTTCAAACCTATTTAAGCCACATAAAAATGTATTGACTCAGTAAATAATAAATTCACTGTTGCTCAAGTGTTTAATACAGTTTCATTGCTGGAGTCAGGGATAGGTCTCTGTTTCTCTGTTTATCTTCAACCCTAACCTTCACAGCTTGTCAGATTAATACAGGCTGTCTTTCTTAGGCAACGCTTGGAAATGCTTGTTTCCTTGTACACAGCTGGTAGTTAACAGTATCTCTTTGCCCATCCATATATTAAACAAAAAGTGTGAGTTGCTCTCTGACTGGAACCTCTTAGATCGTGTACGTGCCCTGAGCATATCACTGTAGCAAAGGGGATAGAATTATCCAAATTGTTTTGCACAAATCCCAAACTCACATCTAGAGTCGAGGGTGAGCTCTATCCTTTCCCAGTCACCAACCAGGCTGCTGTATATGAGGAAGTAGGAGAAAGGACATGGGGTGGACAGTCACGATGTCTACTACAGTCCTCCCATTTAAACATCCAGCATTGTAGTGCAGTCTCCTTAGCACATATTCCCTTTTGAAAATGTCCACATAACATCCTTGAAAAGAGAGTGTGTAAAATAGTTTCCAGTGATGTTATCCGGTTCCACAGTTGGGAATTTTGGGGTGATCTGCAGTCCCTTTCACTCAGACTATGATGCAGCGCTTCGTGGTCCAGTGGGCAATGATTAAATGAAAGAAAAAAGGTCAAAGTCCAATACCCCTAAATAAAAGTTTAAAAGAACACAGTATATCTTGATTTTTTAAAAAAAGATGTGTAAACGAAAAGAATGAAAACAAACATGCATCATATCCTGTACTGTCAGAGTTGCTGGCGATTCTTTTTTCTGTTTATGTAAAAGCCTTGCTTAATAGTTGTCTTCAAGATTATGTCTGAGATTGACTTGGGGAACAGTGCCATTTCAGGGGAGTGTGCCACTTTAGTCTTCTGCATGTTGCACCATTTTGGGGTCCTGGTGTTTACCCTAGGATTGAATAATAACAAGGTATTTTTCAGTCAGACTAGAGATTTCTTTGGGAATCAGATTTCTTTACAAGTTTTAGACTTTTAGCATGTTTTCCTTTTTGATTTTATGACCTAATAACAAAAGTCCTCTGGTCTAGTTCTAGTCTTCAAATTTGAGCCCTTTTGTCTTCCTTAATACATCTCTGTGCTTTGCATATCCCCTGACTGAGGCAATTTGCAGCAAAGGCTTGGGATGGGAAGCATAGCCAGTCTACCCTTTGACTGTAGACTGGCTGGGCTTCTGCTTCATGACAGGAGTGATCATCTATTTTATTAGAGAAGTGCTTTAGGGAAGCCCTATGGTTGTTGTTGTTGTTGTTGTTGTTTTAGTACTTAAGTCTTAAATTCTGCCTCTCCTTCCTCTCCTCATTAGATTTGGAATAAAAATAAAAATTGGCTTTTCCAATCCTATCAGGCTAAAATTATCAGCCTCTCAAGCCATTTACATTATAAGCCAGAGGCAGCAAAGGTCTCTTGAAAAAAAGCCATATTTTCTTTTTTTCTGTACTTCAGACAGGTAACCTTTAGCATGAGCTTCTTTATTTCTTGGTATAAAGAGGCTGGTAGGTGCCAACATCTTTGTTTCTCTCTAATCCCTTAATAGTGTTGGTATGCCAAAGTACGAGTCTCCAGGTAAAATAGGTCATTGTTTAATCAATGGTTGCTTTTTTTTTCTAACATCTTTATTGGAGTATAATTGCTTTACAATGTTGTGTTAGTTTCTGCTGTATAACAAAGTGAATCAGCTATACATATACATATATCCCCATATCCCCTCCCTCTTGCGTCTACTTCCCACTCTCCCTATCCCACCCCTCTTGGT
Source organism: Delphinapterus leucas (assembly GCF_059928025.1). NCBI lineage: Eukaryota > Metazoa > Chordata > Mammalia > Artiodactyla > Monodontidae > Delphinapterus > Delphinapterus leucas. The sequence goes on from NC_143150.1 coordinate 104,314,846, forward strand.
GGTCACAAAGCAAGGAGCTGATCTCCCTGTGCTATGCGGCTGCTTCCCACTAGCTATCTGTTTTACATTTGGTAATGCATATATTGTCGATGGCACTCTCTCACTTCGTCCCAGCTTACCCTTCCCCATCCGCGTGTCCTCAAGTCCATTCTCTATGTCTGCGTCTTTACTCCTGTCCTGCCCCTAGGTTCTTCAGAAGCATTTTTTTTTAAGATTCCATATATTCCATATGTTCTCTACACCTGTGTCTCTATTTCTGCCTTGCAAACCAGTTCATCTGTACCATTTTTCTAGGTTCCACATATATGCGTTAATATACAATATTTGTTTTTCTCTTTCTGGCTTACTTCACTCTGTATGACGGTCTCTAGATCCATCCATGTCTCTACAAATGACCCAATTTCGTTCCTTTTTATGGCTGAGGAATATTCCATTGTATATATATATATACCACATCTTCTTTATCCAGTCATCTGTCGATGGGCATTTAGGTTGCTTCCATGACCTGGCTATTGTAAATAGTGCTGCAATGAACACTGGGGTGCATGTGTCTTTTTGAATTATAGTTTTCTCTGGGTATATGCCCAGTAGTGGGATGCTGGTCGTATGGTAGTTCTATTTTTAGTTTTTCAAGGAACCTCCATACTGTTCTCCATAGTGGCTGTATCAATTTACATTCCCACCAACAGTGCAAGAGGGTTCCCTTTTCTCCACACCCTCTGCGGCATTTGTTGTTTGTAGGTTTTCTGATGATGCCCATTCTAACTCGTGTGAAGTGATACCTCACTGTAGTTTTGATTTGCATTTCTCCAGTAATTAGTGATGTTGAGCAGCTTGTCATGTGCTTCTTTGCCATCTGTATGTCTTCTTTAGAGAAATGTCTATTTAGGTCTTCTGCCCATTTTTGGATTGGGTTGTTTGGTTTTTTTTAATATTGAGCTGCATGAGCTGTTTATGTATTTTGGAGATCAATCCTTTGTCCGTTGAGTCGTTTGAAAATATTTTCTCCCATTCCGAGGGTTGTCTTTTCATTTTGTTTATGGTTTCCTTTGCTGTACAAAAGCTTTTTAGTTTCATTAGGTCCCATTTGTTTATTTTCGTTTTTATTTCCATCACTCTAGCAGGTGGACCAAAAAAGATGTTGCTGTTATTTATGTCAAAGAGTGTTCTTCCTGTGTTGTCCTCTAAGAGTTTTCTAGTGTCCAGTCTTACATTTAGGTCGCTAATCCATTTTGAGTTTATTTTTGTGTATGATGTTAGGGAGTGTTCTAATTTCATTCTTTTACATGCAGCTGTCAGATTTCCAACACCACTTATTGAAGAGACTGTCTTTTCTCCATTGTATATCCTTGCCTCCTTTGTCATAGACTAGTTGGCCATAGGTGTGTGGGTTTATCTCTGGGCTTTCTCTCTTGTTCCATTGATCTGTATTTCTGTGTTTGTGCCAGTACCATGTTGTCTTGATGACTGTAGCTTTGTGGTATAGTCTGAAGTCAGGGAGTCTGATTCCTCCAGCTCCGTTTTTTTTCCCTCGAGACTGCTTTGGCTCTTCGGGGTCTTTTGTGTCTCCATACAAATTTAGAAATTTTTTGTTCCAGTTCCATAAAAAAAGCCATTGGTAATTTGATAGGGGTTGCATTGAATCTGTAGATTGCTTTGGGTAGTATAGTCATTTTCACAATATTGATTCTTCCAATCCAAGAACATGGAATATCTCTCCATCTGTTTGTATCATCTTTATTTTCTTTCATCAGTGTCTTATAGTTTGCTGCATACAGGTCTTTTGTCTCCCTAGGTAGGTTTATTCCTAGGTATTTTATTCTTTTTGTTGCAGTGGTAAATGGGAGTGTGTCCTTAATTTCTCTTTCAAATTTTACATCATTAGTATATAGAAATGTAAGAGATTTCTGTGCATTAATTTTGTATCCTGCAACTGTACCAAATTCATTGATTAGCTCTACTAGTTTTCTGGTGGCATCTTTAGGATTCTCTATGTATAGTATCATGTCATCTGCAAACAGTGACAGTTTTACTTCTTCTTTTCCAATTTGTATTCCTTTTATTTCTTTTTCTTCTCTGATTGCCGTGGCTAGGACTTCCAAAACTATTTTGAATAATAGTGGTAAGAGCAGACATCCTTGTCTTGTTCCTGATCTTAGAGGAAATGCTTTCAATTTTTCACCATTGAGAATGTTGTTTGCTGTGGGTTTGTCATATATGGCCTTTATTATGTTGAGGTAGGTTCCCTCTATGCCCACTTTCTGGAGAGTTTTTATCGTAAATGGTGTTGAATTTTGTCAAAAGATTTTTCTGCATCTATTGAGATGATCATATGGTTTTTATTCCTCAATTTGTTAATATGGTGTATCACCTTGATTGATTTGCGAATATTGAAGAATCCTTGCATCCCTGGGATAAATCCCGCTCGATCATGGTGTATGATCCTTTTAATATGTTGTTGGATTCAGTTTGCTAGTATTTTTTTGAGGGTTTTTGCATCTATGTTCATCATTGATATTGGTCTGTAGTTTTCTTTTTTTGTAGTATCTTTGTCTGGTTTTGGGATCGGGATGATGGTGGCCTCATAGAATGAGTTTGGGAATGTTCCTTTTTCTGCGATTTTTGGAGGAGTTTTAGACGGATGGGTGTTAGCTCTTCTCTAAACGTTTCATAGAATTCGCCTGTGAAGCCATGTGGTCCTGGACTTTTGTTTCTTGGAAGGTTTTTCATCACAGTTTCAATTTCATTACTTGTGATTGGTCTGTTCATATTTTCTATTTCTTCCTGGTTCAGTCTTGGAAGGTTATACCTTTCTAAGAATGTGTCCGTTTCTTCCAGGTTGTCCATTTTATTGGCATAGAGTTGCTTGTAGTAGTGTCTTAGGATGCTTTGTATTTCTGCGGTGTCTGTTGTAACTTCTCCTTTTTCATTTCTAGTTTTATTAATTTGAGTCCTCTCCCTCCTTTTCTTGATGAGTCTGGCTAACGGTTGATCAATTTTCTTTATCTTCTCAAAGAATCAGCTTTTGGTTTTATTGATCTTTGCTATTGTTTTCTTTGTTTCTATTTCATTTATTTCTGCTCTGAACTTTATGATTTCTTTCCTTCTGCTAATTTTGGGTTTTGTTTGTTCTTCTTTCTCTAGTTCCTTTAGGTGTAAGATTAGATTGTTTATTTGAGATTTTTCTTGTTTCTTGATGTAGGCTTGTATAGCTATAAACCTCCCTCTTAGAAATGCTTTTGCTGCATCCCATAAGATTTGGATGGTCGTGTTTTCATTGTCATTTTTCTCTACGTATTTTTTAATTTCCTCTTTGAGTTCTTCAGTGATCTCTTGGTTTTTAGTAACATATTGTTTAGCCTCCATATGTTTGTGTTTTTTATGTTGGTTTCCATGTAATTCATTTCTAATCTCAGAGCATTGTGGTCGGAAAAGATGCTTGATATGATTTCAGTTTTCTTATATTTACTAAGGCTTGATTTTTTACGCAAGATATGATCTATCCTGGAGAATGTTCCATGTGCACTTGAGAAGAAAGTGTGATCTGCTGTTTTTGGTTAGAATATCCCATAAATATCAATTAAATCTATCTGGTCTATTCTGTCATTTAAAGCTTGTTTTTCTTTATTAATTTTTTGTTTGGATGATCTGTGTATTGGTGTAAGTGATGTGTTAAAGTCCCCCACTATTATTGTGTTACTGTCGATTTCCTCTTTTATAGCTGTTAGCAGTTGCCTTATGTATTGAGGTGCTCCTATGTTAGGTCCATATATATTTATAATTGTTATATCTTCTTCTTGGATTGATCCCTTGATCATTATGTAGTGTCCTTCCTTGTCTCTTGTAACATTCTTTATTTTAACATCTATTTTATCTGATATGAGTATTGCTACTCCAGCTTTGTTTTGATTTCCATTTGCATGGAGTATCTTTTTCCATCCCCTCACTTTCAGTCTGTATGTGTCCCTAGGTCTGAAGTGGGTTTCTTGTAGACAGCATATATATGGGTCTTGTATTTGTATCCATTCAGCAAGCCTGTGTCTTTTGGTTGGAGCATTTAATGCATTCACGTTTAAGGTAATTATTGATATGTACGTTCCTGTGACCGTTTTCTTAATTGTTTTGGGTTTGTTTTTGTAGGTTCTTTTCTTCTCTTGTGTTTCCCACTTAGAGAAGTTCCTTTAGCATTTGTTGCAGAGCTGGTTTGGTGGTGCTGAATTCTCTTAGCTTTTGCTTGTCTGTAAAGCTTTTGATTTCTCCATCAAATCTGAATGAGATCCTTGCCGGGTGGAGTAATCTTGGTTGGAGGTTCTTCCCTTTCATCACTTTAAGTGTATCACGCCACTCCCTTCTGGCTTGTAGAGTTTCTGCTGAGAAATCAGCTGTTAACCTTATGGGAGTTCCCTTGTATGTCATTTTTCGTTTTTCCCTTGCTGCTTTCAGTAATTTTTCTTTGTGTTTAATTTTTGCCAATTTTATTACTATGTGTTTTTGCGTGTTTCTCCTTGGGTTTATCCTGTATGGGACTCTCTGCGCTTCCTGGACTTGGGTGGCTATTTCCTTTCCCAGGTTAGGGAAGTTTTCAACTGTAGTCTCTTCAAATATTTTCTCAAGTCCTTTCTCTCTCTCCTCTCCTTCTGGGACCCTTATAATGCGAATGTTGTTGCATTTAATGTTGTCCCAGAGGTTTCTTAGGCTGTCTTCATTTCTTTTCCTTCTTTTTTCTTTATTCTTTTCTGCTGCAGTGAATTCCACCATTCTGTCTTGCAGGTCACTTATCCGTTCTTCTGCCTCAGTTATTCTACTATTGATTCCTTCTAGTGTATTTTTCATTTCGGTTATTGTATTGTTCATCTCTGTTTGTTTGCTCTTTAATTCTTCTGGGTCTTTGTTAAACATTTCTTGCATCTTCTCGATCTTTGCCTCCATTGTTTTCCCGAGGTCCTGGATCATCTTCACTATCATCATTCTGAATTTTTTTTCTTGAAGATCGCCTATCTCCACTTCATTTCGTTGTTTTTCTTTGGTTTTCTCTTGTTCCTTCATCTGGTACATAGCCCTCTGCCTTTTCATCTTGTCTGTCTTTCTGTGAGTGTCGTTTTTGTTCCACTGGCTGCAGGATTGTAGTTCTTCTTGCTTCTGCTGTCTGCCCTCACTAGGTGTTCTTGTGTATATGAAGATAAATATATGACCTAAAACAGTGACAGTTGGCTTTCAGAATGTGCTTATTTCCAATATCATCACATTTTTCTTTTCTGTCATTTTTCATGTTATCATAGGAAGACGTTGAGGTTTTTTTAGAATAAAGAAAATAATCATACATGAACTCCACTTGAGTAAGTTTCGTCACACATCTTTTATAAGAACGTAAGCATGTACAATGTGTAATACATACAATTACATAGTTTAGATTGTTATTAAATTTGCCATTTTTGTATTTTCTTCTCAGAGACTGCTGGCCTTCAATATGTGCCATAGAATTTACAAAAACAAAGAAGAGAGTTTAATAAACTGAGTAAAATGAAGTTATTTATCTGGATAGATTACTTTGTAAAGTGCAGGAATAGAGGACCCTGCTAGATCAACCTAATATGTGATTTCCAATTTTTTCTAAATAAATTTTATTGACTTATACATTTTAGTAGAAAATAACTAATTACCAAATAATATCTATATTTACCCATAAATTATGATGGTACTTGTGTCATACAGTCAAATATATATCTACATAAATTTGTAAGCATGTCTATTTGTTAACAGTAATGACATTTTAAACCCAATATGGTTTCCTCTTTTGTTTTAAGATTATATTTTTCTGTAACATATAATATATTTATGTAAGATTTATATAGGGTACGTTTTGGAGGTAAATAAGAACCGAGTGAGCTGCGTGTGTATGTGTATGTGTTGGGAACATAAATTTAAAAATGGGAGTTTTAATTGGAATAAGAAATGAAGTTTGATGAAAAAAGTTGGTGTCTGGTAATTGAGAAATGTTTAAGAACCAGACATAATTCCCTGAATAATGGAGAGTTATAGCTTATTCAGAACATTCTATAGGCACAAAAGCCAAATTTCAGAAAGAACCAAGGAGAGTGAGAGAGGAATATTTTAGGATGGTTCACCATGATTAGTATTGATGCTAGGCTATTAACCGTTTTATACCTATCTACATGTAGCTGAGGCTACTTTCCTAAGTTTTTTCTCATTCATGTACCTTCAACCACACTGGTGGATATTTGCAATTCTTTGTTTTGGCTAAGTTGAGAAAACCTAAATAAATCCTATGGAAGGTGATGTGTATACATTTTTCTCTCACTTGCCCACACACATCCTCCCTGTTTACGAGAACACATTTTTCTTAGCATTATAATGATTTTGGCCTTGGCAGAATCTGTTCAAATTAATACAGTGTTCAGTAGCTCAGTAACAGAACAGACTGTAGTTTTGCAATTTCTATTTTCAAATCATTTGAAGCAGAAAAATCTGACAGGGCATCATTATGGATCTTCAGTACAAGGTAAAGGTATTTGTTTCATTGCAAATAATTATTTGTAACTTCTTAATCAGTGGTTTTATCTTGCTTATTTTCTTGAAATTCAAAATAGCCCAAGGTTTTCAAAATGGTCATATATACATGTTATGACTGTTAATTGCTATTATGATCATTTTGTTACCATTTAGTGTACACTTAATAAATGGCAGGAACATGTGGCAATTGCTTTGAAGACAGTGTGTGTAATGTTTACCACCAATCAGTCTTCCCACTTTACAGATTCAGTTAAATGATTTGCTGAAAGCACAAAGCTAGTAAGTGGCAGAGTAAAATGGAATCCAGGTATCTTGCATTCCTAAGCCTATAATTTAAAAATTATACCTTCTTGACTTTCTGTTAAATTTTATTTTTAATTTACAATGGTACTTAAATATTTTACATAATAATGTAGTATGTGAAGGTCAAACACTGATAGCTCCATCCATCAAGTATTTATTGATGATCTAATTTGTGTTAAGTACTAGGTGTTATTTGACTTACCCTCAGGGTCCTTGTGGACTGAGGAGACAGATACTCTTAGAACTGCTTTGAGACACAGTAGAACTAAGAAGTGTAATAGACATTCATACAAACCATTTGGAAGCATGAAGCACAGCTTCATAAATCTTGACTTAGCAGATTAGAGGAGGTATAGCTGAGTGATGAACCCTGATGGGTAAATACGATTTTTCATAGGAGAATTTTCCCATAGAAAGGTCAGTCTCCTTTATGGAACCACATGAGAAAGACATAGAAGCATGACTCTTCAGTTGCACATGACATGTAGTGTGTATGGTGGTGGGGGAGGAGTAAGAGAGGCAACTGGAAAGGAAGGTTGAGGACAAATTGTGGATGATCCTAATATCATGCTAAGGGAGATATATTTTTTTGAGAAGCCCACTGGCAGGTTTTGAATATGGAGTTCTGTGTTTCAACCCAAGGATTTAAGGAGCTAACTCCAGAGGCATTTGGGCATTATAAGGATGGACAGAAAGTCTCATGCTGAATTGGAAGTGCCAGCGACACCTCTAGGCAGAGCTGTCTGACTGTATTTGGAAATTGGGGTTTATTCTCAAGGTGTCAGTTAAGACCAGTGACACAGACATACAACATAGGGGCTAGGATGGAAGGAGATAACAGAGCAATGCATAAGAGTATATGAGATTTCATAGAGAGAAAAAGTACAATAAAGTTTGAAGAGGTTCAATAATATAATATTTGAGATGATATATTTAAGCAGGCAAACTAAAAGCAACCTGAGTTGGTGCAGGTGGGAATAGGGGGAGGGATAGTTAGGTGTGATTATAGAACTTCCTCAGAAGAGTACTAGAACACAGATGATTTTTTTAAAAAGCTTTGAGGGACTTCCCTGGTGGCACAGTGGTTAAGAATCTGCCTGCCAATGCAGGGGACACGGGTTCGAGCCCTGGTCCGGGAAGATCCCACATGCCCCAGAGCAACTAAGCCCATGCACCACAACTACTGAACCTGCACTCTGTAGCTCATGAGCCACAAGTACTGAGCCCTGCATCCCCCCAACTACTGAAGCCCGTGTGCCTAGAGCCCATGCTCTGCAACAAAGACAAGCCACTGCTATGAGAAGCCTGCGCACCGCTACGAAGAGTAGCCCCTGCTTGCCGCAACTAGAGAAAGCCCACGCACAGCAACAAAGACCCAACACAGCCCAAAATAAAATAAATAAGTAAATAAATTTATTTAGGAAAAAAAAACTGAGGAAGATGCTCATGTTCAACAGTGTCAAATGCTCTAATGGAATTGAAGAGGGTGCCATTGGGGGAGAAGCACTGGGTGTGATGTTTTAGATGTCGACTTGGAAGCTTTGAGAAGGCTGTTTCCTTAGAGGGTGGGAAACAAAAACGATTGCGTAGGTTAAAGGTTGAAGACAGCAAATTGGAAGCAGGAAAGTGGAGTAATCTATTCAGAAGTTCAGTGATGAAAGCAAGGAGGAGATGGAATAATAGACTGGAGAGTGATAGTATTGGACAGTTGTGTTTTAGATTGGGAGAGATTTAAGCACTTTTTTTTTAATTCTATTTTTGGCTGCATCGGGTCTTCGTTGCTGCACGAGGGCTTTCTCTAGTTGCAGCGAGTGGGGGCTACTCTTCGTGCAGTGCACGACCTTCTCATTGTAGTGGCTTGTTGAGGAGCAGTGGCTTGTTGAGGAGCACTGGCTTTAGGAGCATGGGCTTCAGTAGTTGCGGCGTGTGGGCTCAGTAGTTGTGGCTCGTGGGCTCTAGAGCACAGGCTCAGTAGTTGTGGCACACGGGTTTAGTTGCTCTGTGTCATGTGGGATCTTCCCGGACCAGGGCTCGAACCCGTGTCCCCTGCATTGGCAGGTGGATTCTTAACCACTGTGCCACCAGGGAAGCCCTGAGCAAGGGTTTTGGTATACTCTGCAGTAGTATACTATGTGGTAGGAATCTATAGTACACTATGTATACTGTGCTATGTGCTATATGTAATATGTGGTATAAATGTATAGTCCTTGCTATTGTGGAAAAACGGGCACATACAAAATTGACATGAACATTCATGATGCATCTTCAATAACAAGTTTTTGTTCCATTAATATTTAACTAATACAATTCCATTTTTAATAAGCAATTATTATTAGTATTTATTCCTGCTTAATCCTTTTCAATGCCTTTAAGTCTCAGTGTGTCTCCTCCCTTTATTAAGAAATAATCTTTCACGTTCGAGTTTTGTCAGAGAGCAAGTTGGCATAGAGCATAGACCATGACATAGCTGGAACGTTTTAACATGATTTGATTTTATAAAACACGATGCAGTAAGGATCAAACAGTTCTTTATTTTAAAACATTCGCTGCTGGAAATCTGTTATTTATGCAAAAGCTTGCTGATCAGTAGGACTCTGTCCCCTGAGGCCAAGTTTTTAAGCACTTTCTACAGCTTATTGTAAATAATGCAGAGGGGCAATGGGACCCTTTAAACCCAATTCAAGAAACAAGCCTTCTGAAAAACATGGTCTCCCACAGTCAAGCATTGCAGCAACTTTCCTATTTAGAAAAATGCCAATGAATGTTCTGAGTTTTGATAGCTAGTTCTTACATGCGTAAAGCTGAGGGAAAAGAAAACATTCTTGACTCACAATCCACAAAATTAATGTGCATATGATCATATCAGTGTATGAATTGTGAATGTTTAACGATTAAATGTGATTCAAAAATAAAAGGTGACAGTAACCAGGGATCAGTTCTTAGACCACATTCATTTCCCTGATGATCTCATCTAGTATCTTGATATCAAATACCATCTGTAGGTTGATTGCCTGCCAAATGTTTCCCCTGGCTCAGAACTTTCTGCTCAACTCCAAACTTAGGTGCACAATTCAAGTACTCACTCCTAGTCAATTCAAATTGAACATGTTCAAAACTGAACCGACTAACCCCCGATTCTGCTTCATCAGCAGCCTTTTCTGTCACAGTAAGTAGCAGCTCCACACTTTCAGTTGCTGTAGCTAAATACTTAGTCTCCCTTTTTCTCACACCTTATATTATTGGTCAGAAAATTATGCCAGGTCACCATGACCAATCTGTATCCAGAATCTGGCCCCAACCTCATATCTGATCTGGATTATTGAAATAGCCTTTTCAGCTGGTCTGCTAACTTTGGCCCTTCCCTTACCTACATCCATTTTGTCTGTCATATGGTCCTCTTAAAATGTAAGTCAGATCATATCACACTGCTGCTGAAAATCCTCCAATGGCTTGCCACCCACTCGGAGTAGCCCCTCTGTGTTCTGAGCCCATACACAGTCACCTCCCTCTCCCCCTTCATTCCTTCTGTGGCCTTGTCTTCCACAATTCTTGCCTTCTCTCATTCCACTGAAACCATCCTGACCTCCATGCCTTTGCCTCTAAGCACATGTCCCCCACATAGTCACATGACTACCTCTCTTTCGCATCTTTAAGTCTTTTTCTCAAATGATGCTCACTCAGTGATATTTTCCCTGACCTTCCTAAATTAAATCCACAGTGTCCCCTTTCTTCTTCTCGCATTATTTTTCTCCATAGCACTTACCAGCTTCAAATTTACTTATTTAATTTGTTTAGTATGCCTCCCCTAATAGGATTAGTTCCACAAAGATGTGGGGTTTTGTCTGTTTTGTGTATGGCTGTATCGTCGTTGCCTAGAACAGTGCCTGGCTCTTGGTAGTTGCTCAATAAATATTTGTTGAAGAATCACTAATATGTGGTAGAGCCAGAATTTCATATGCTTTCAGAGCCCTTCTCTACAAAATAAATAAAGGTGTGATGTATTGAATGTATACAATATTTTTTTCTAATTGTTTCTGTATCTGGCAAGTCTGCAGTTATAACAACTTTATGACAAATCATAAAGTTTTCAGTATTATTAGTTCAGTTGTCCCTAGAAAGGCTAGACAAAGATAGATTTACCGATTCATTGTGAATATCTTACATACTTATTAAAAAGTAGAATAATAATGGATGTAACATTACTATTTCCATGTTTAAGGATATATTACCTATAATGAACAGATAATAAAAGAGATTTAATTTTCTGAGTTCCTTATTTCTTCCCAAAACAAGGATATACATGTGTGTGTATAGTTTCTAGGTTATGATTGAAGCATTTCATTATAATTAAGCGTTTTTTATTCTAGTTATAAAAATACCCACGTCTACCTTTTTTGGGTAATCTTTTGAAAAAAATTCCTTTTCTGAGAGGCAGTAAAATACACTTTGGCTTGATCAGATAATTCCTGTAAAAGAAAAACACATTGAATTTTAAATCTGTTGATTTTACACATGAAGATTTTTTAAAATACCATATTTGTGACTTAGAATTCAAACTGTTGTCTCATGAACTTTGATATGAATTCGGTTATGCATTTGTATACATTGTTCATGCTGTATTTTGGGTTATATGTGCTGCCTCCTGAGAAGGTTCAGTTTCATTAAGAAGGTCTATATTAATATTGTCAGCACTTTTATATTTCATTAAACCCATGTTTCACTGGTCCTTAAATAGTGATAATTGGATAAAGAAAGTTAAGGAAGCGAGTCAGTCATAAGAAGTCGTGTGTGTGATGAATAGAAACATCTTTTCTATATGTTTTATTTCTAATGATGTAAAGATAATGTTACATCATTGCAATAACCCTTATATATATCGATACATTATACATTTTAAAGATTTTTTCTATGTCATTTCCTATTTTATGTAACATTTTCTGAACCATGCACTGGATTCCTTTATTATCTTAGCCTATATTTGCTTTGTAGACATTTGCAGTGCTAAAGAAAAATTGATACTTGTCCTGTGGAAAAATGTGTGCCTATGTATTTGTCATAAAACTATTAGATTCCACAAGAACCCAAGGCAAACTCAATTAGCCATCAGGTGTAATTGTGCTTTAGTGCAAATAGTTTTCTTTCCCTAGAGGACAGTCAGGGAGGCTGGTGGCATCAAATGCACAGGCAAGCCTAAAACCAAACAAGGAGCTTTATAGTTTTGTCTACCCCGCATACTCTTTTCTACCTAAGTAACTATTGAGTCATAAATCTTCTTTTGGAAAGCTGATTGTCAGTTTCTTTTCTTCACACTGAAAAATGGTCAATATATCGGCAATGAGTGTTATGTATTGCTCACTGGCAAGTGATATCTCTAAAGGTGGCCTATTATATGCTAAAAACAAAAGGCTTTGAATCCTGTAGGATGCCAAAACCTCCAGTCAATTTAGTCAATATTTCAGACAGTACAGTTGGAAAAAATCAGTCAAGGCAAATTGCCATTGTATACCTTAAATATCTTTGTGGATCCCATTTTGGTTAATTTTTCTAGCATTTCGAAATGTTTTGCTGTATACGCTGCTGACAAGGAGCAAATTTAATTATTTTGAATTTCGGCAGCCTTTCCTTCCTTAGCCTTAACTTTCTTGTTGATGTGCTAATGAGCTGTGAAAAGGCCAAATGGAAGAGAAATAAGAGCTCCAGGTAATCCATACTCTGATAAACTACTCCCATGATAATTGACAGTTTGTGGTTCTTCTGGGACAGTGGGAGAAATAAGCAATGTTGGCCAAGTATGTGGAGCAACTTGTGCTAATAACATTGTAAAAGAAGTTTACAAGGCAATCACGATTCTTTTAAACAAATATCATGTGTGTACCTTCAGGCCTAGGCACAATTTGATTATCCAAAATGCTTTGTAGGTCAAATTGAGCTGCCTCCCAGGATTTCTAAATCAGGAGATTCTAAACATACTTGTGACTATTTCCCTTCTGGCTTAAATGAATTTCCTTTTCCTGATTTATAGTTTCCCCAGAACAAAGACATATTTGACCTTCATTTTCTGCTCATTTGCAGGATTTTTAATTCATCTTCATGTTAAAGTTTTTAATTGCTGGCATATTTTAATACTCAAGGTTTAATTCATTGTTTTAATTTGTGTATGTGGCAATAATTCCGTTTCCTTCCTAGTGTAATATGAAATAAGGCCAATATATTAAAAAATACCTTTTTATAGACTAAGTAGTGATTTTGTAGAAAATTTCCAAGGGTTATACAAATCAAGACAATGATAACTGACTCTACACAAGAGTATTTTTAAAATAAAAATTTGTTTTTAAATATAGTATTGATTATCTCAGTATGTGAGATGTGTTTCTTCCCTTCCTATTTTCAAAAGTAGACCAAACAATTTGAAATATGCCAATAGGCATGTTTTAGATGTTGATATATGTTCCAAGTATGATTATATATCCCAGTGATATTGTTACGTATTTTATAGTATCCATCATTTTATGTGGTGATTTAAAAATTCAAGTATACCAGTAAATTTTAGGGCATTGTACTAATGAAGCCTATTGTAAATATTTAAAAATCTTTATATGAGCAAGTTATCTATTGAGAATACAGAAATTGTACACCAAAGCCAATCATATTATAAGCATGTAAAATTATTCACAGAAGGGTCTAGGGGAGAGAGAGACTGGGTGAATCAAAGAATTCTATCATTGGTTCTTGGGATGTGTGAAAGACTTATAATCATTACATTCAAAGTATGGCACATTCTTACATTTTTGATTTTTAAATGCATTTTTTTACCAATCTAGCTATATCTGGGAAATGCTTCTTCTCCTTAAGTTATGAAAAATATGTCTGGCAACATAGTTAAAATTGTAGGCTTCTGAGAGACAGATACTGAGTTCACCTCCCATCTCTGCTCTTTACTAACTGTGACCTTGGGCAAGTTTCTAACCCCTATGCATCTGGTCTCCTTCCTGTAAAACGTAGACAGTAGGCATTCCTTTTGTTGTAAGGTTAAATTAGGTATTTTAATGATGTGCTTGCAGCACACCTTACAAATAGTAAACACTCAATGAATTATACTTGTGTTTATAAATTCTATAGGAGTTTAGAGGATGAAAAAAGCATTATAGATTAGAGCATAGTCTACAAAGTGGGGAGCACCTAACCACAAGATACACAAGATGATCCACTGGGGTTTCAGAAGAACATAGCATGATGTCTCTTCATATGCATACTTTATTTGAAATTAAGAAAGAAAGAAACTTTACTAATTTTTAATATACAGGTTTTCAGATGATTTTATATAACATATGGTCCTTGATGTCCTCGGTCAGACATATTTAATCAGATGAATTGGTATTGGACCTTATTTATTGGCATCTTTGGTGTTCTGGATGCATTGCAATGCATGTGAACAGTTAAATGTGTTTACAGGTTGTATTATCTTAAGTATTAAAATACTTATAATATTTTGCAATAAAATCAGAGTGTCCCAGAGAATACTTTTTACTGCACAGAAATGTTCTAGTTATCACATGGTAAAGTATTTGAAAAAATGTAGTATATATTTTCTTTTTCAAAAAAATAAGTGTTCCACATATGCTGCACATTTCTGTTTTGGCAAATGGCTGTGCTTACTGTATCATTTCTCAGACATTTCCAGAAGCAGTAAAAAGACTTGATCTCTCCTTTCAAGGCAAATTTCTGTATTAACCGACAATGATTAAGAAAAGAACTGCATTTTATAGGAAATATGTGCTATGGAGAGTGCATTTCGAAAATGAATATTTGACAGTATTCTCATCATAAGTGTGTCAGTTATGAAATCTTTTACAACTACACACAGAAACTTGAAAGGAAATATTTTAAGTTCATTTAAAATATAAATGAAATGTTTTCATGAGGTTTTGAATCCGTATTATAAATATGAAAATGTTTTCATTTGATATTGCAAGAAATTCTGATTTAGATAATAGAAGATTAAATTTTTTAGCTAAAACTTTTGTAATACCTGGTAGATTGGGTGCAGAGTGAATAGGGCAGCTAAGTTGAATCAGTCCTCAAAATTGCTGTGGGACAACGTGATTAAAAAAGTGGAATATGAAAAAAGAAAGGTCGTGAAGAACCTAGGGGCAAGATGGGAATAAAGACGCAGACCTACTACAGAATGGACTTGAGGATACGGGGAAGGGGAAGGGGAAGCTGTGACAAAGTGAGAGAGTGGCATGGACATATATACACTACCAAAGGTAAAATAGATAGCTAGTGGGAACCAGCCACATAGCACAGGGAAATCAGCTTGGTGCTTTGTGACCACCTAGAGGGGTGGGATAGGGAGGGTGGGAGGGAGGGAGACGCAAGAGGGAGGAGATATGGGGACATATGTATATGTATAACTGATTCACTTTGTTATAAAGCAGAAACTAATACACCATTGTAAAGCAGTTATACTCTAATAAAGATGTGAATTTAAAAAAAATAGAAAAAAGTGGAATATGCAGTCACAAATGTTATTTTGATAAAGATGAACACTTTACAGAGTTGAAGAGCAATATTGTAAGGTTCAGGAAGAGTCATACAGGAGATGAGATTTGAGCTGGAACTTAAAGGGGAATATGATTTAAATATGTTTGGAAAAGTATTCTTGCTGTTGTTTTTGTTTTAATATGTTGGTAGCAGAGAAATAAACAAATAGGAAGGTGAAAGATGAAAATTGATTATTTGTAGGTTTCCAAAGCTGTGAGAGAGAGAATAGAGGAAAACATCTGAGACCACTACATGTTAGGGTATGAATTTGGGACTGTATTCTAAGAGTAAAATCACTGAAGTTTATTGCATATAAGAGTAAAATACCCGTTATAAATGTGGCAACTATGCTCAAGTTGGATTGAAGCAAGCAAAAGATAGAGAAGAGGGAATCAATTTGGGGAGCATGTCATTAACCTCATTTTTGTGTTGTTTTAGCACAGAGTTTCTCAAAGTGTCACTCCTGACATTTGGGGCTTGATCATTTTTTTGTGGAGGGGGAGTGGGTGGTGCTAGTACTTATGCTGCTGTTGAGCTGTGCAGTGTAGAATGTTTAACAGCATTCGTGGCGTCTACCCGCTGGATGTCCTAGATGTCAGTAGCACCCTCTACCCCCAGCAGTGACGATCAGAACTGCCTCCAGATATTGTCAAATGTCCCCAAGAGGGCAAAACAGCTCCTGGTTGAGAACCAGTGGTTTAGGGTGATGTCACTAGGAATGAAAAAGAAGAGGTGAATGTGAAATAAATTGTAAAGTATGTTGTTTGCTGGACAGCTTTCAACCAAATTGTTGAAAATAAAAGAGCAAGTCATTTCAATAATAATAAAAGGGTTTGTTTTTAAACTAATACACACATATGTCTTTATGACATGTATTTTCTACGTCAGACCCACTTGGGACTCTGTTTAGCATTCCCACTCATGTTTTCCATCGCCTCATTTTATAATATATACATATATACCCTTAAATTCTTTTTTTTTGTTTGTTTTGTTTTTACCTTAAATTCTTTTATAGTATCTTCCCTAAATCAGCAGTGATTCCTCCCAGCTTGTAGCCTACCCTGACTTTTGAGTCTTTTACTTTAAGATGTGAAAAGAAATATTAGTACGAGAGAGAAAAAACTTGTCAAAAGGTTTCACAACTTTTATTTCTTTCAAATACAGTGAGCCTTTATACACTCTTCTCAGTTCTCTAAACCTTAAGATTAAGAGCTTTAATTGTTAATGAGACCCTGAAGTATATACCTTGGAGCATGCACACTCTTGTTAGGAGCCAATGATAAAACTGAAGAACTGCCTGTTGCCTTCAGCTGACTAATCTACCTGCACCAACAGGGTAGAGGCCTGCTCTGGTCTTTTATTACTTGGCTTGAGGCAGAGGGCAGAATTTGTGGCTGTTAATGAAATCTATCCAGAGTCTTCCCAGGGCTTCATATCATTTGCATTTCCCTTGTAAATGTCAAAAAGGCCTTAAACAAAGGATCTCTTTCCTTGAAGAGAACAGATAAGGATGTGTGTTTTAGAATCCAAGCAACCTGGTTTTAAATACCAGATCAGCCAGTTACCTTTGTGATCTTTGGCATTTTATTTAATTTTTCTGTTCCCGTTTCCTCATCCTACTATTTTCTGTCATCTTGAACTGTTGTGGTGAAAAATGATATAATGCACGTTAAGTGCTTAGCAAATTGACTGGCACAAAGTGCCCAATAAATAATGGCAGCTGTTGTTATTGCTATTAGAGATGTAGTCGTTGTTGTTGTGATGGTTGTTTTAATATTGCCATACAGCAGGCAATAATTTTTCCTAAATCCTCATCAGGGCTTAACTTTGAACTGAATTTCAGGCACAAGCAATATTAAAAATTACCTATTTAATGGTATCATTAGATTGAATGTCATGTACAGTGTTGCATGATGGATTAACTTCTCGTAAATCACTTCTGTAATCATTTTTCATACTTTGAATAATACCCTGGTTTACGTGTTATATCTCAGAGGAAACAGCAGAAATGTGGCAAGAATGTTGCCAGATATAAATCCTGGTTCCTCTGAACTGTTCTTCTGTTATTTAGTAAAAGAACCACTTGGTTATCCCTCCATGATCCTTTAGCTTTCAAATAATCTTTCACTGAAGGATAAAGATTATAGAATACACGCAGAAATTCACCATCCATGCATTGTCTTACACTGTGTAAAAAAGAAGTGTGACACATTTAAAGGAGGTAAGTGACAAAACTTTCAAAAGTTCTTGAAGCATTTATACATTCAATAACAGTAAAACTGTTTTTATCCAGGTTAAAACTCATATCACATTTTAAGGTTAAATTTGGGGAAGTTGCCAAAATAGATCAGTTTCAACAGAAATATAAAAGTACTCAGCGATAGATTGTGCCCTCTGGAAACGTCCCAGCTATTTTTCTAAGAGCTTTGTGGTTTGCTGGATTGCTGGTTTCACTACCTATGCGTTGCCATTTGATGACTTATCTCAGTTTGAATTGCCAAAGTCATGCTTCTAAAAATACACACAGCTCATTCAACTGTGTTTCCTCATAAAAATCATTTGCCATTTCAGCGAACATTGGTCCCCAAGTACAGGCGTTGCAAAGCATTTCTTGGAAATTAGAATGTGCTTAGCATTTTATATGCATCATTACATATAATCTTTTCAGCAGTCCTATGGAGATATATTATTATTTTCTTTGTTTTACGGATGGGGAAACTGAGACACAGAGAGGTTGAATAACTTATCCCAGGTCAGCTAGATAGTAAACTGGTTTTTAAAAAATATTTATGTATGGAGTCGTGTCAAGCCTATCACTCTCTGTTTTATTATGTCAATTTCTATTACTAGAGATGAGTTTCCAGACATTTGTCCTGGACATTGCAGGACTAACACATATACTTATTTGTCTTCCCCCATTACTTTACTCTTCTGCTGTCTACTCCTTCACCTTTATGCATTAGCAACATCTTCAAGGAACACAGGTGACAATATCTAGTAATTCTTCGTGCAAAAGGGTAGTAATTAAGCCTTTGAAGTATGTGGGTAATGTTGAATAAATTTTAGTGTTCTTAATTTTGAAAACAACCAGAATTGTTTCATCCATCCATTGTTATGCCTCTCATCTGAATCATTATTTGCCCAATGTACTGCAAACATAAACTACTTTTATAAAGACAGAAATTAAAACAAGATCAAAGCATAGGAAAACAATTATTTCCAGTTGATCCTAGCATCTCCATTCATGAAATGATTGGTGTCTCTTTCTTATGCATAGGTATTTTTCTATAAGAAGCAAAGATCAAGTTTCCTAGAAAATTTTCTTTGCCATAATATGTATGAACTAGCGACAAGCTAAAGTGAAATATGTAATACTATGACAATGAATACATATTTTGGGAAACTAAAACCAGAAGCATAAGCCTATGTGTCCTTGTTTGTTTCCAAATTCTCTTTCAAAGATGGACAAAAAAATAAATAAATAAAAGAATATGTGTTTTTCCAAGGGTTTTATTGCAAATGTGCAAATGTGGAATTCAAGCAAATTTCTTCTTTCATGGGTTTACCTGAACTTCTAGAACCATTTCCAGTTTTGTTACATGAGCTATAAATTTTTTTTCCATCTTGATCCGGAACATATATACATATACATTTATACATAGACACACACATATATATATATATATACATATCTGAAACAAAAATTCACTAAATAATCTAGTCCTTAATATAAATTACACAGACTGGTATTTTTATTCTATTTAATTTTAAATAGAATATTCCTGGTCATGACCCACTAAAATGATTTCATGAATCACTGATGGATCATGACTTACAAATTTGAAAAACAGTGGTCTAGACAGAGAAAAAATTACTCAAAGTCTAGCTGACCATAATCATGTATATATGTAGAGCTGATTTATGGATATAAATAATGATTAATTGAGTTACTTATGTAATTTTACATAGCTTATTCATGTTTCAATTTACCTTTAATATAGCTGTCTTTGAAAAGTTTTTGTTTTATGAACATCCTCAGACAAAACTTTTAGATTCAGAATTTATGAGTGCTAGACAGCATGTCCTAAAGTATAAAGATTTGCCTTCTAAAATTTTCTCTGAAAATTCAAGCCTCTGTAAATATCAGTAAGCCATGAGCTGTTTACTTTTTTAATCCAAATTGTACAGTAGTAAAATGTAGTATTGTGTTACTTGAGTAATAGTGTTGTTTACAATTTATCATTTGCAAAAGATTATTTGAACTCAAGATTGTTAATAATTTTTAGAACTTTTAAATAGGAACTAGATTGAGGTTCAGGTTCAGAAAGGTTTGATTTAATTGATGCTTGCTCTTAGAAGTTTCCTGGGTCATTTTTTCTATAGGAATTATCTGGCCCTTGAAGTCTGGACAGTGACTTAAGAAGGTAACCTTGGAGCAGGTTGTGTTTCAAAATGGTTCTTATGTGTAGAAGAATCGAATAATAATTAATAGCTATCGCCTACTGTATTGGGTTCTTGCACAAGATCAGGTATTCTGCCAAACACTTTATATACTCTCCTTTAATTCTTACGGCAATCTTAGGAAAGTGTTATTGTTCTCATTTTACATAGGAGGAAGCTAAGGCTAATGATGGGGCTAAGTAACTTTACCAGGGTGACAAGATTCAAACACTGATTGTTTGCCTCCAAAGCCCCTGGGTTTTATAACCACTTTTTATTGTACATAATAAATGTCCCATCTCTTCTCACCCATAACCCAGGGAAGGCAAAATATCCAGGAGTGGACTGTACTTTTTTTCCACCTACATACAGGGCTGGCTAGCAATTTGTACAGCCCAGTGAAAAATGAAATACGGAGCTCCTTGTTCAAAACTGCAGGAAGGAAAGTGCTGTTAAAATTACTAAAATATAAAGCTGTTTACTTTATTCTATGGTCTTTCTCTCAACTTGCCATCGTGTTTATTTGCTATTTGACATCATACTGAATAAATAAAATTAAAATTTTAAAGTATTAGCGTGAGTTTTACTGCCCATTGTTATATTGTGCAACTGCAGTTGTAAATGCAAATATAAGATCGTTTAACTCAAGCAGAATCACCAGCATCGCACAATTTGTATTACAGAGCTTGTGCATGCATATGTATTTCATTCTTAACATGGAAACATTGTACAACTAAGCTGTTTTTATTTCACTTCTTGATAGGTGTAAGTTCTACCCATGTCCTGTGCCTTCAGCTTACTGATGAGTTAAGGAAGGAGTGAAAGGAAAGGAACCATTTTGCCCTATCTTTCCCCTTCTTTCTCTGTCGTCAGTTTCAGTATAAATGGTTGGCTAATACAGGAAAGAAATAAGAGTAAGAAAGGATATGATAGGGTTCTTTGATTGTTCATGTTTTCTTAGGATTGCCTTCTTTCTGCATTGGAAGCAAGTTTCCATTGAAACTGAAAGCATGACTTCCTGGGGGTGTCAGTGCCCCTCTCATTCAGTCATAGTTACCTTCCGCTCACTTTGAGTCTGCTCAACTCCCACATGTCATGGGTCCACAAGAAATCTAGGCTCATGGGACATCAGAAACACTATATGCAAATGGGACAAACACACCTATTGTAGTTATCTCCTCTGCTCATATGCATACTTCATCACCCCATTGGACTTCACTTACAAAATCCAAGTTCAAAGATAAAATTATTAAGAATTTTAAGACGGCAATGTCAAAAAGCAGATAAAACAAGCAAGGGGTCGTTCTGAGTCTTGGGCACTGTAAAACTGCTCAGGTTGCCCAACAATGAAGCTGGTTCTGTCTACACACATCCCCCAGGCTACGTTTTTGTGACTTTTTTCCTCTTAATGATGACTTTTATACTTATTATTTATAGTATTTAGGGTTAGAGAGAAGGGATACACCATGAAACTTGTTCTAACCCCTCAGCCCTTCAGAACTTGCCTTGACCTTGGGAAGGGCCAGTGCGACTAGCCCTCTTGGGGCATTTATGCTCTGTTTGAGATACTGGAGTTGGGTGATTTTGACTTAACAGGATGATATTATTTCTGCCAGTTCTCTAGAAATAGATTAAGAGTGCATCATTTGATGAAAATATTACACCAAAGACTGCCACTATGCTTTTTCATCCTAAAGGACTTAATAGAGAAATTTATCATATTAAAGTTTCAAAATTGGAGCATTTATCAGAAGAGCACAGTTAAGTTGGTGCTAGCAGCTCAGTGGGATAAGGCCCGGAATTGCTGGGGACTGGAAATTCAAGGCAGGCATGGCAGGGAAGAACCATCAAAAGGATGAATTTTTCTCTAGGCAAGGTCATGAACCCTGCCCCCCCACAGCCCCCCCACACCCCCCTACACCCCCCCCCCGCCCCATTGTTTTACAATGCCGTTTGTTTCCTTTGCATCCTGTTTGTTAGGGCCCAGTGTTTGCTTGCTCTCTTTATAGGGTGTTCAGAAGATTTCTCTCCAAATATTTCTCCAATATTTTTGCTCTGACTACTTCAACTATTTGCCTGTGTCCCTTACCTCAGCAGGAAACCCTCTTGAGTGTGGGCCTTCTCAGGATTTCTAAAGCCCAGCAACCTGCCATGAGTGCAGTTGGCCTAAAGAAAAATGTATGCATATTTTCTTTATTTGTTCAAATTTTTGCTGTTGATAATTGCCTTCAGGTTAAAGCAGCAGACACATAGCTTACCCCAAGAGCTCTCTCCCATCACTTGGTAGTACTGGTACCATAGCTCCTGAATCTCTGCAAATACACAGACAGGTTTAGAGGTCAATATTCCATCCTAGAAGCTACCGTCAGCTCTACAGGTGATTCTCTTGAGGTCTCCATTACTTGGCTTGAGGTGGTGGAAGGTATGGATGTGCATCACACTCCAGGGGAATCCTTTCTCACCAGATTTCTCCAGTCTCCTTGTTTCCTCTTACACACCTTTGAGCTAGGCAGTGGATTAAGGGTGGTGGGACAGTGTTGTGGTCCCTTCTTAGCAATTCCTTCGTAGGTGGCCTGGATCTTCTCTTTAGAATTATGAACACTTTGTTACCATTGATCTCAGCTTTAGGATCCAAGGAGAAATTACAAGACAACTGTTGGGAATCTCAGTTAACATCCTGCTAAATAAATCTGGTAGCAAATACTTCATATTTTGCTTTGCCTAAGATAATGTTATTTAAACCATGGCCTTTTGGAAATAAAGGCTTAAACTCACAGAAGTCGTTATACTGTTAGAAATTTAAGATGTGTGAATGAGGTTATTTCTTTTTAAATTTACCTTTCCCCCACTTATTTTCATACTGATAACTTGTCTGTGAATTTTTAGAAATATTTTATTAGGGGATCTTGGGAAGAGATGTTTCCTTTAATGTTATTGCAAAAGTTATGTAAATATAATACCAATAATGTATATGTAAAGGATTGAAAATATGAACTAAAAAAATTTACCTATGGATGAAAATCCATGGCATTTAAAATACAACATGAAGAGATGATGTACTAATTCACTCTTTATAGTAATCTAGAAGAGCTTTAATAAAATATTAATTTGAAGTGGATTCCAACTGCCATTTGAGAATTTGTGTGTATATTTGTGAGGATGTTAAAATGCAGGCTCGTTATTGTATGTTTCTGCTGTTCATGTCTCTGGTAATGCAAGTGGACATTTCTAGCGTTTTAAATATTTCATTTGATTTATCATTTAATGTACTGGAACAGCCTGCCAAGATACTAATTGTATAACACCCAATTTGTTTTATTGTTCAGCGTTTGGAAGCTCCTGAAGACAAGTCATTTGGCAGTTCATTGATGGAGACTGAAGTAAACCTGGACAGTTACCAGACAGCTTTAGAAGAAGTACTCTCATGGCTTCTTTCAGCTGAGGACACATTGCAAGCACAAGGAGAGATTTCTAATGATGTAGAAGAAGTGAAAGAACAATTTCATACTCATGAGGTAAAGCAAAACGTCGATTAATGGGGATTTCCCTGGTGCTCCAGTGGCTAAGACTCCCGGGTTCGATCCCTAGTCAGGGAACTAGATCCCACATGCTGCAACTGAGGGATCGCATGCCGCAACTAAGAGATCACATGCTGCAACTAAAGATCCTGCATGCCACAACTGAAAATGATCCTGCGAGCCACAGCTAAGACTTGGTGCAGCCAAATAAATAAATAAATATTTTTTAAAAAAAAACATTGATTAATGAAACAAGGCATATGACTTATGATAAGTCTCTCTGTTTTCCTCAATTACTCTATAAGATCCTTGTGTTTTGATAATTTAGTGTTTATTTTGAGAAGGAAACAAGATAAATGTTCATGTGTTTGGCATTCCAGTAGCCAGCTTTGGAAGTTGTCCTTTGGAGAATAACACTTGAAGATGCTGAGATTAGATTCTGCCAAAGACTCATATAGGAATATGAAAGGCCAACTCCCTTCTCTTGGGTCAAGGTCAATGCTGAGATAGAACTTACACTCCAGAGTACCTGTGGGGTATCAGGCTGAACTACCCTCAGTGGGAGACTTTTCCTGAGATGACACACTTACTTGGCTTCCTCCCCTCCCCAGTCCTGTTTCCTGCTTCTTTGGCTCCCTTGTAGATCTCTCCTGAGATCTCCTCCTTAATAAATCACTAGCACATAAGTCCTGATCTCAGGGTCTGCTTCTGCAGAAGTTGACCTAAGCTAGTAATTTTCCTTAATTCTTATTAAAAACAGTATTAAGTTTTCTTAAAAATTAAAATACTTTTACTGGGAATAAAATTTAAATAGGCTACAAATTTAAAATAGCAAAAAAAAAGAAAAAAAAGATTCAAAACCATAATGATTTCCCTACAGTGTCAACTCTTATCAACTTCTTTCTTTCTCAGGGGTACATGATGGATTTGACATCCCATCAGGGACGGGTTGGCAATGTTCTCCAATTCGGAAGTCAGCTGATTGGGACAGGGAAGTTATCAGAAGACGAAGAAACTGAAGTTCAAGAACAAATGAATCTCCTAAATTCAAGATGGGAATGCCTCAGGGTAGCTAGCATGGAAAAACAAAGCAAGTAAGTCTGTTTTTAATTTCTAATAGTAGCAAGTTTTAGAATCTTACTATTATTTTGATGCAGTTTCTTGTTTAAGTTAGGATTCTCAGTTCTTTCCTAAAGTATGCAGCTCTTCCTCAGGGGGCATTTTGTTTAGATTTTCATGTCTGTTATATTTTGGTTTTCACTTTTGTAATTGAAGTGGAGATATTGGAGAGAAGAACCACTATCTACAGAACTATACTTTAAAAGTTCCTAAAGTTGTTTTCATAGTTAATATTTTCCAAGTTTTCTCCAGAAATTAAAATGTGAATATAGAAGACGTGAAGTTTACACAGGAAATCATGCACATAAAATCACATATTAGGTACAGTTGACAGGAAACTTCTCTTCTGAAGGAAAAGCTCTTAAAATATTTTTCATATGTTTATGGAAATCCTCTTGAAAAAAGTTTCTCCTGTGTTTGGAAATCCTTCTTCAAGTACTTGCATGATTGTGAATTATCTTAAAAATATATATTGACTTAATCAAAAAAGAATTTTTGAGACATTTCTGAAAATGACATATTTCTTATAAAGGTAACAAGTAGATCTCATCATTTTGAATGAGGTGCTTTGATTTACATTGTTAGGTGTGTGTATTCATGTAGAGCCTATTGAGACAAGATAGATTTATTTTTAAATGAAAAGAAATGAAGTGCCAGCTGTGGTTTTGAATACATTAAGCTAAAGAAATTGTCCAAGAGCCTTAAGTTTACTAAGCTATTATTTATGAAGATTAAAACCTTTAAAATAGCACCAAAGAAACTCATTAGATATGCTGGGAGGATTGTTATTACAGTACTAAATTATAGTGTGACAATAGGGAGGGGAAAAACACATTTTTTTTTTACATCTTTATTGGAGTATAATTGTGTTACAATGGTGTGTTAGTTTCTGCTTTATAACAAAGTAACTCAGTTATACATATACATATGTTCCCATATCTCTTCCCTCTTGCATCTCCCTCCCTCCCACCCTCCCTATCCCACCCCTCTAGGTGGTCACAAAGCACCAAGCTGATCTCCCTGTGCTATGCGGCTGCTTCCCACTAGCTATCTACCTTACGTTTTGTAGTGTATATATGTCCATGCCACTCTCTCACTTTGTCACAGCTTACCCTTCCCCCTCCCCACATCCTCAAGTCCATTCTCTAGTAGGTCTGTGTCTTTATTCCCATCTTACGCCTAGGTTCTTCATGACATTTTTTTTCTTAGATTCCATATATATGTGTTAGCATACGGTATTTGTCTTTCTCTTTCTGACTTACTTCACTCTGTATGACAGATTCCGAGTCCATCCACCTCACTAAAAATAACTCAATTTCGTTTCTTCTTATGGCTCAGTAATATTCCATTGTATATATGTGCCACATCTTCTTTATCCATTCATCCGATGATGGGCACTTAGGTTGCTTCCATGTCCTGGCTATTGTAAACAGAGCTGCAATGAACATTTTGGTACATGACACTTTTTGAATTATGGTTTTCTTAGGGTATATGCCCAGTAGTGGGATTGCTGGGTCATATGGTAGTTCTATTTGTAGTTTTTTAAGGAACCTCCATCCTGTTCTCCATAGTGGCTATACTAATTCACATTCCCACCAGCAGTGCAAGAGGGTTCCCTTTTCTTCACACCCTCTCCAGCATTTATTGTTTCTAGATTTTTTGATGATGGCCATTCTGACTGGTGTGAGATGATATCTCATTGTAGTTTTGATTTGCATTTCTCTAATGATTAATGATGTTGAGCATTCTTTCATGTGTTTGTTGGCAGTCTGTATATCTTCTTTGGAGAAATGTCTATTTAGGTCTTATGCCCATTTTTGGATTAGGTTGTTTGTTTTTTTGTTATTGAGCTGCAGAGCTACTTGTAAATTTTGGAGATTAATCTGTTGTCAACTACTTCGTTTGCAAATATTTTCTCTCATTCTGAGGGTTGTCTTTTGGTCTTGTTTATGGTTTCTTTTGCTGTGCAAAAGCTTTGAAGTTTCATTAGGTGCCATTTGTTTATTTTTGTTTTTATTTCCATTTCTCTAGGAGGTGGGTCAAAAAGGATCTTGCTGTGATTTATCTCATAGAGTGTTCTGCCTATGTTTTCCTCTAAGAGTTTGATAGTTTCTGGCCTTACATTTAGGTCTTTAATCCATTTTGATCTTATTTTTGTGTATGGTGCTAGGGAGTGTTCTAATCTCATTCTTTTACATGTACCTGTCCAGTTTTCCCAGGACCACTTATTGAAGAGGCTGTCCTTTCTCCACTGTACATTGCTGCCTCCTTTATCAAAGATAAGGTGACCATGTGTGCGTGGGTTTATCTCTGGGCTTTCTATCCTGTTCCATTGATCTATCTTTCTGTTTTTGTGCCAGTACCATAGTGTCTTGATTACTGTAGCTTTGTAGTATAGTCTGAAGTCAGGGAGCCTGATTCCTCCAGCTCAGTTTTTCGTTCTCAAGATTGCTTTGGCTATTCGGGGTCTTTTGTGCTTCCATACAAATTGTGAACTTTTTTGTTCTAGTTCTGTGAAAAATGCCAGTGGTAATTTGATAGGGATTGCATTGAATGTGTAGATTGCTTTGGGTAGTAGAGTCATTTTCACAATGTCGATTCTTTCAATCCAAGAACATGGTATATCTCTCCATCTGTTTGTATCTACTTTAATTTCTTTCATCAGTGTCTTATAATTTTCTGCATACAGGTCTTTTGTATCCTTAGGTAGGTTTATTCCTAGATACTTTATTCTTTTTGTTGCAGTGGTAAATGGGAGTGTTTTCTTAATTTCATTTTCAGATTTTTCATCATTAGTGTATAGGAATGCCAGAGATTTCTGTGCGTTAATTTTGTATCCTGCTACTTTACCAAATTCATTCATTAGCTCTAGTAGTTTTCTGGTAGCATCTTTAGGATTCTCTGTGTATAGTATCATGCCATGTGCAAACAGTGACAGCTTTACTTCTTCTTTTCCAATTTGGATTCCTTTTATTTCCTTTTCTTCTGTGATTGCTGTGGCTAAAACTTCCAAAACTATGTTGAATAAGAGTGGTGAGAGTGGGCAACCTTGTCTTGTTCCTGATCTTAGTGGAAATGCTTTCAGTTTTTCACCATTGAGGATGATGTTGGCTGTGGGTTTGTCATATATGTTCTTTATTATGTTGAGGAAAGTTCCCTGTATGCCTACTTTCTGCAGGGTTTTTATCATAAATGGGTGTTGAATTTTGTTAAAAGCTTTCTCTGCATCTATTGAGATGATCATCTGGTTTTTCTCCTTCCATTTGTTATTATGGCGTATCACGTTGATTGATTTGCGTATATTGAAGAATCCTTGCATTTATGGGCTAAACCCCACTTGATCATGGTGTATGATCCTTTTAATATGCTGTTGGATTCTGTTTGCTAGTATTTTGTTCAGGATTTTTGCATCTATGTTCATCAGTGATATTGGCCTGTAGTTTTCATTCTTTGTGACATCATTGTCTGGTTTTGGTATCAGGGTGATGGTGGCCTCATAGAATGAGTTTGGGAGTGTTCCTCCCTCTGCTATATTTTGGGAGAGTTTGAGAAGGATAGGTGTTAGCTCTTCTCTAAATGTTTGATAGAATTCTCCTGTGAAGCCATCTGGTCCTGGGCTTTTGTTTGTTGGAAGATTTTTAATCACAGTTTCAATTTCATTGCTTTTGATTGGTCTGTTCATATTTTCTATTTCTTCCTGATTCAGTCTTGGCAGGTTGTGCATTTCTAAGAATTTGTCCATTTCTTCCGGGTTGTCCATCTTATTGGCATAGAGTTGCTTGTAGTAATCTCTCATGATCTTTTGTATTTCTGCAGTGTCATTTGTTACTTCTCCTTTTTCATTTCTAATTCTATTGATTTGAGTCTTCTCTTTTTTTCTTGATGAGTCTGGCTAATTGTTTATCAATTTTGTTTATCTTCTCAAAGAACCAGCTTTTAGTTTTATTGATCTTTGCTATCGTTTCCTTCATTTCTTTTTCACTTATTTCTGATCTGATCTTTATGATTTCTTTCCTTCTGCTAACTTTGGGGTTGTTTTGTTCTTCTTTCTCTAATTGCTTTAGGTGCAAAGTTAGGTTGTTTATTCGAGATGTTTCCTGTTTCTTAAGGTAGGATTGTATTGTCATAAACTTCCTTCTTAGAACTGCTTTTGCTGCTTCCCATAGGTTTTGGGTCGTCGTGTCTCCATTATCGTTTGTTTCTAGGTATTTTTTGATTTCTTCTTTGATTTCTTCAGTGATCACTTCGTTATTAAGTAGTGTATTGTTCAGCCTCCATGTGTTTGTATTTTTTACAGATCTTTTCCTGTAATTGATGTCTAGTCTCATAGAGTTGTGGTCGGAAAAGATACTTGATACGATTTCAATTTTCTTAAATTTACCAAGGCTTGATTTGTGACCCAAGATATGATCTATCCTGGAGAATGTTCCATGAGCACTTGAGAAAAATGTGTATTCTGTGATTTTTGGATTGAATGTCCTATAACTATCAATTAAGTCCATCTTATTTAATTTATCATTTAAAGCTTGCGTTTCCTTATTTATTTTCATTCTGGATGATCTGTCCATTGTTGAAAGTGGGGTGTTAAAGTCCCGTACTATGAATGTGTTACTGTCGATTTCCCCCTTTTTTTTTTAATTTTTTTTTTGTGGTACGTGGGCCTCTCAGTGCTGTGCCCTCTCCCATTGCGGAGCACAGGCTCCGGATGCGCAGGCTCAGCGGCCATGGCTCATGAGCCCAGCCGCTCCGCGGCATGTGGGATCCTCCTGGACCAGAGTATGAACCCATGTCCCCTGCATCAGCAGGCGGACTCTTAACCACTGCGCCACCAGGGAAGCCCCTGTTTCCCCTTTTGTGACTGTTACTATTTGCCTTATGTATTGAGGTGCTCCTGTGTTTTGTGCATAAATATTTACAATTGTTATATCTTCTTGTTGGATTGATCCCTTGATCATTATGTAGTGTCCTTCTTTGTCTCTTGTAATAGTCTTTATTTTAAAGTCTATTTTGTCTGATATGAGAATTGCTACTCCAGCTTTCTTTTGGTTTCTATTTGCATGGAATATCTTTTTCTATCCCCTCACTTTCAGTCTTTATGTGTCCCTGGGTCTGAAGTGTGTCTCTTGTAGACAGCATATATATGGGTCTTGCTTTTATATCCATTCAGCCAGTCTGTGTCTTTTGGTGGGAGCATGTAATCCATTTACATTTAGCGTAGGTATGGATATGTACGTTCCTATTCCCATTTTCTTAATTGTTTTGGGTTTGTTATTGTAGGTGTTTTCCTTCTCTTGTGTTTCTTGCCTATAGAAGTTCCTTTAGCATTTGTTGTAAAGTGGGTTTGGTGGTGCTGAAGTCTCTTAGCTTTTGCTTGTCTGTAAAGGTTTTAATTTCTCCATCAAATCTGAATGAGATCCTTACTGGGTAGAGTAATCTTGGTTGTAGGTTTTTCTCCTTCATCACTTTAAATATGTCCTGCCAGTCCCTTCTGGCTTGCAGAGTTTCTGCTGAAAGCTTAGCTGTTAACCTTAATCGGGATTTCCTTGTGTGTTATTTGTTGTTTTTCCCTTGCTGCTTTTAATATGTTTTCTTTGTATTTAATTTTTGACAGTTTGATTAATATGTGTCTTGGCATGTTTCTCCTTGGATTTATCCTGTATGGGACTCTCTGTGCTTCCTGGACTTGATTATTTCCTTTCCCATATTAGGGAAGTTTTCAACTATAATCTCTTCAGATATTTTCTCAGTCCCTTTCTTTTTCTCTTCTTCTTCTGGGACCCCTATAATTCGAATGTTGGTGCATTTAATGTTGTCCCAGAGGTCTGTGTGACTGTCCTCAGTTCTTTTCATTCTTTTTTCTTTATTCTGCTCTGCAGTAGTTATTTCCACTATTTTATCTTCCAGGTCACTTATCCATTCTTCTGCCTCAGTTATTCTAGTGATCCCTTCTAGAGTATTTTAAATTTCATTTATTGTGTTGTTCATCTTTGCTTGTTTCCTCTTTAGTTCTTCTAGGTCCTTGTTAAATGTTTCTTGCATTTTCTCTATTTCCAAGATTTTGGATCATCTTTACTATCATTATTCTGAATTCTTTTTCAGGTAGACTGCCTATTTCTTCTTCATTTGTTAGGTCTGGTAGGTTTTTATCTTGCTCCTTCATCTGCTGTGTGTTTTTCTGTCTTCTCATTTTGCTTATCTTACTGTGTTTGGGGTCTCCTTTTTGCAGGCTGCAGGCTCGTAGTTCCTGTTATTTTTGGTGTCTGTCCCCAGTGGCTAAGGTTGGTTCAGTGGGTTGTGTAGGCTTCCTGGCGGAGGGGACTAGTGCCTGTGTTATGGTGGATGAGGCTGAATCTTTCTGGTGGGCAGTTCCACGTCTGGTGGTGTGTTTTGGGGTGTCTTTGGCCTCATTATGATTTTAGGCAGCCTCTCTGCCAATGGGTGGGCTTGTGTACCTGTTTTGCTAGTTGTTTGGCATAGTGTGTCCAGCGCTGTAGCTTGCTGGTCGTTGAGTGAAGCTGGGTGTTGATGTTGAGATGGAGATCTCTGGGAGGTTTTCGCCGTTTGATATTACATGGAGCTGGGAGGTCTCTTGTGGACCAGTGTCCTGAAGTTGGCTCTCCCACGTCAGAGGCAGAGCAGTCACTCCTGGCTGCAGCACCAAGAGCCTTTCATCCACATGGCTGCAGAGCTCCCTGAAGCTGCTGCCTGCTCGCTGCCTCTTGAGGTGTGGGGACGTCCCCTCGGATCCCGGTACTCGTTCAGCAGCTTGCGTCACGAGCTTTCAGACTCTGAGCATCTTTTTTTTTTCCCCCAAACTGGGTCCTGAAACCAACTGGAGTTCGAAGAACACATTTTTAAGCTCGTGTATTTTGAAAGAATAAATAAAGCATATATAAGATAGAATTTTCACGAATATTGTTGTTCTAAACCTGGAGATAGTAGTCTGTGCATGTTGACTTTTCCCCCAGCTGTGATCATTTTGACGATTGCAACTAACCCTAGATGTGAGAATTATAATAGCCATATTATAACTATTAAGTCTCCCCCCCCATGCCCAAGGCTCAACTAGTTTATGCCACCCATTTATTATTATAAATCATAAGATATAGAGCCTCCTACTTGTGGTCATATGCCATCATTCTTCAGGTTGCAACTTTTGTTTGCACTCGTTTGTGCAACTTAAACAGAGCAACCTCAGATAAAATTTGAAAGTCTTTAAAATGAAACCTCCTCCTTTACTGCCTTTCCCATAGTGGCACCACCCTCTTTTCCTTCGTGCCTTCTGTTTTGCCATCCTCTTCTGGAGGTTAAATACCTCCATCGTTCCTCACTCTCTTTTTTCAATAGGACTAACAATATGGGATTAATTATTCATACTAACAGTTAATTAATTGCAGCTTGAGACTGAGTTGAGAAAAGGTGAATTCAGCCTAAAGTTAAAATCCCAAGTTTTTAATCTGTTATTATAACATTTAAAAACAGGTTAATTTTTAAAAATTCCCTTGTTAAAGAGATATCTACCATTAGGTGATGGATGACAACACACACACACATACATGGATGAC
This sequence comes from Delphinapterus leucas, assembly GCF_059928025.1. Lineage (NCBI taxonomy): Eukaryota > Metazoa > Chordata > Mammalia > Artiodactyla > Monodontidae > Delphinapterus > Delphinapterus leucas. The sequence continues at coordinate 104,346,866 of NC_143150.1, forward strand.
CATGTACACACACATATATGTGTAATTTCCTCACCCCCATCCTGCTGGAGGATGTAAAACCTGAAATAGCAATATTACTGAGCTAAGATTGACATCAAAGTATAGTTTGTCCTTAGGGAAGTTTGGGGGACTTCGGTTTGTATTTAAGCTTTTAGAATGATTAGCAAGAAGGTAAGGGCAGCCTCTTAGCTGGCATAGCTTTTGTTAAAACATAATAGAGATTTTAAAATGAGACACTAATACAGAACTGCTTGTAGCACATTGACTTGTCTGGACAATTTGTTGAGATACACATACACAAAGGATTTTTTAAGCCAAGCAAATTCAGAAATTTCTTGTGAGTTTGTAAATAATAGTAAGTTTCTCCTACCACTTTCACTAACTTTGTGGGTTTTCATGCATAAAATTCTAAATGAGATAAGCCAGTATGCAAACTGTGGAGGACCTGGCTTTTGATAGATTGTTTTAGAGGAATCGAAAGCTGATTATAACAATAGGATGTTGCTAGTATTTAAAAAATATAATGTGAGGTTTTATTTAATGCTTTACTACATTGCTACCTGTTCAGTTTCTGCTATCATGGCCATGTTGATGATTAGCTTCAATTTGGAGCATTACCTATTGTTTCCAAACATATGACTACTTAGGAGTAGGAAGGCGTAGTAAATTGCTAACAGACAAAAAATAGATTAGTCCACACCTTTCAACTTGCTCCCAGAAAGAAAGATAGGGTATGGGTAGACCCAGTCAGAAGCCATTACCCCTGCCTAAGCATAGAGTTAGGGTGAGAGGAATGATAATTAAGGTTTCTCTAGGCCTATGAGATATAACCAAAGACAGCTAGAATTCTTAAGTCGTTGTCTTATCACAAAAGTAAAAAAATTGCCTGGGAATACAGATAAACTGATAACTAAAATCTATGAATATTTACACTTGTAAGTTATAAGTGTTATCTACCAACATATCTATGAACAGTAATCAAATTACATTCAATATATAGTCATTGTGATATATATAAACACTATATATGTAATAGTGTGTGTATATGTATATAATACTATCTACATCTGTATCTATATACACACAAATATTAATAAATATTAATGGACTGCCTCAAAATATCAGTTACATTTCAAGGCATTGGGGATACAGTAATGAACACAAGAGGCAGGGTTCCAGAAGCTCTAGAGAGTCTGACATCCAGTAAAATTAAAACACACACACACACACACACACACACACACACACACACATGCACACACACACATATACACGAAAAATATCAGATAGGAATAAGTTTTTTGAAGAGATTAAAACGTAATGTGATAGAGTTTGAGTTTGAGGGGCTAACTTAGCCTTTGTGACCCAGGAATGTTATTTCTGGGGCGGTGCCATTTAATTTGAAATTTGAATGACAAGAAGGAACCACCATATGCAGATCAGGAGGAAGTACACTTCAGACAGAGGCAACAGCCAATGCAAAAGCCCTAAAATAGGGACAGTCTGGCTTGATAGAGGAACCAAAAGGCCAGCATAGCTGGAGAGTTGCAGGAGGGAAGATTAGATAGCTGAAGTATGAGATGGGGTTGAAATATACGTAGGGGTCTTGTCATGTATTGCAGTGTCAGGGTAAAGTCAAGGGCTTTGAGTTCTAGCATAAGTACAAGAAAAAGCCATCAAAAGGTTTTAAGTAGGGGAAAAACAGGTAAAGAAAATATCGGTAATACCACTAGAAGAAGACAGGGCAGTTATAATCAGTGCCATAGCCCAGGTAAGAGATGCTAGTATCTTATGCCAGGAGGTGGTTGTAATAACACATGCATGTATTCTACTATCTTAGCCCAGTCATTAATTTATAAACCATTCCTGCTGTATTTATTTTCTTTTTTGCTGTTCTAACAGTCAAGGTTTTTTCTTTTCCCCTGGAAACAGGCATCCTTGCCTCATACATACAGATGCTACCTTTGTACAGGTTGTATCTAGGAAATGCTGTTTATCCCACAAACCATTAACAATTATCAAGCAAAACAGGAAATTTTAAAAATACAGAGGTAACAAAATGCTCTGATTTCCAACTTATGCTAAACCTACTCTAATTTGCCTAAGGGATAAGGTCTCCCTTTCTCAAACACATATTTATGTGAACTGGGCGACATACTTACCCTCTGTGGTCCTCAGTTACTGATTTCTGGAACAGTGGCAGTTCCACAGAACCTGGCACACCTCTAAAAGATACTGGCCAAGATAGGGTATGAAAAGTAGATTATGAATGCAAAATTATTACGAAATGTAAAGAATTATCATCATTATAAATAAGATGACTAGCCGTGGGTTAATTATTTTAACCATACTGTATAACTATGCCTCATATATATTTTTTGTTCTTTTTTTCCTCCAGCCTGTTCTCATTGCCTTGCTCATTTTTTCCCCCAAAGGATTTGTTTGTGAATGTTTTCTATGGGGCAAGGGAACATGAGCAGTGTGATAAAAATTGCATTTGAAGTTATAATTTTATTATTGAAACATTTAAAAATATTCCTTGCAAAGAAATATAAGTAAAAACATAAATATGTAGATGCTTCTTCCTTTCTTTCTCCATTTCATTCTATTCTCATTGGATTCTTTCCTTATTAATTTCTTTCCTCTTCAATTCTGATATCTTCATGGACATGAATTGATAATGAAGCAAAGGCTAATATAATAAAGAACTTTGTTAAGATATCTCTAGCCACACACTACCTTGACATAAACATGCTGCTGTTGGTCAATTACCAATCTTTAACAATGTTTATGAGATTGAAATGAAAGAACTAAGTGCCATTGATTGCATAGTTAAAATAATTAAGACAAGACACTATCTGTTGACATGCTCGAGCTGGAAACCTTCAGAAGAGTAGGCAAAATGATTTTTGTTTTGTTTCGTTTTTATGCTGTAGAATACCCTTTGGGTGGTGGGAGGTGAGGGAGAGAGAAGAAAAAGACAAAACTTCCCTCTGTGGAAGTACAAGAAGACTACTGGCGTAGGGAAAACAGAAGATTTTCTTCTCTATGAATAAGCTAATTAATTTGATTGAAAAATGCAACCTGCAGAGAGCAAAAGAGATTTACTGACATTTCTACAAGGACTCATAAAGATAAGCACAGCAAGTTCCATCAACTTCTCTGATAATTGTGGTTAGGACATGCAGGGGGAAACTAAAACCTTTGTGATGGTGAGGGAAAAACAAATGAAAGTAAGTCAGTAAGGAGGCCAAGTGAAGTTGTGTTCTGGTTTACATCAGCAGGAGGAGAGATATGAATAGTCTCTGGGTGAAAATACAAGCCATAACATGGGAAATAATTGTGAATCACCATCAACACTTTGGCTGGAGAGAAAAATATGTCTAACAACTCTGGCTCATCTTTTTTTTTTCTCTCTCTCTCTTTCAAATGTCTGTTCCAACCTGGAAATGAGATAACATATGTGGGAGTGAATAGAGCAAAAGAGTTGCTGAACAAATGGGTGGGTTGTTTTCTCCCAAGTGAAGTGACTAACACATTGTACATGTGAATATCTGAATGAATGGATGAATAAATGAATTAATTTCTTAAGTAGTTTTAATCTGTTAAATGAATTTGTTGCAGTGAACTTTGTTTTTTTTTTTTTTTTTTTTTTTTCGCGGTACGCGGGCCTCTCACTGTTGTGGCATCTCCCATTGTGGAGCACAGGCTCCGGATGCGCAGGCTCAGCGACCGTGGCTCACGGGCCCAGCCGCTCCGCGGCATGTGGGATCTTCCCGGACCGGGGCACGAACCTGCATCCCCTGCATCGGCAGGCGGACTCTCAACCACTGCGCCACCAGGGAAACCCTGCAGTGAACTTTTTAACAGTGTGTAATCTTAGACTCACTTGTCATTTTATATCATGGTTTCATTAATACATATTTTTCTTCTAATCATGTTAAAATAAGAATTCCTTGCAGATTAAGGTGGTTCAGGAGCCACTAGCAGCAACATCACCTGAGACGTAGTCAAAAATGCAGAATCTCAGCCCTCATGCAACAGAATCAGAATCTGTAACTTTATTAGAGCTCAGGTGATTCCTAAGCACCCAATTTTTCTATCAACCGAGGTGGGCCAAACATACTAACTACTTTCTCAGAAGCTCCAGAAATGGTGCTGGTGATGTCACGTTCATTCCTCAAATGTTGACATGGAATAGCAAGATTCTTGTTAAAGAATATAGAATAGAGACAGTGTGAGAGTATTGACAATTCATTATTGGCCTAATAAGCAGCAGTTATTAACATACAGTAAGTTGATCAGGTTTAAATCGGTATGGCCGGCCATGACAATCTTTTCTGTAAACAACACACAGTTAAAATGTGGACAGAGGGTGAGGGCCCGGGTTCAGTCCCTGGTTGGGGAGCTAAAATCCCACAAGCCACGTGGTATGGCCAAAAAAAAAAAAAAATGTGGACACAACTTGTTCCGATAATATAAAGTATGTGACTCTCATAGTTTAAATTATAAATAGGGAAGCCAAATCTCTGGAATTCAGAGAATTGAGAGTTGAGAGTAGCATTTTTTGGAACACTGCTTTTTCAGAAAGATAAATAATGATAATTAGAAAATTAAGCTCGATCATTCATTCATCCATCTAACTAACAATTCTTACCTCCTGTGTTCCCTGCACTGTTTTAGATACTGGGGAAATATCAGTGGACAGAACAGACTAAATCCCTCTCTTATTGAGCATGCCTTGTTCGTGGGAGGAGACAGACAATTAAAAAATATGTAAAATATGTATATCATAGCAGATGGCATTAAATGATAAAAAGGGGGGAAAAAGGCAGGGGATAGATTTAGAGAGTGAAACGTTGTGTTACTGTGGGTACATGGTCAGTTAGGGAAGGCCTCCCTGATGAGGTAATATTTAAGAAGAGGCCTAAACGAAGGGAGGGAATGTCCATGCTAATAGCTGTGCCAAAGGGAAGCAAATGGCAAGATCTCAAGGTAGGAGTGAGCTCGGCATGTTTGAGAAACAATGTGTCAGGTAAAGTGTTGCTATTCTCATTTATGGCTAGAAAACTGATTCAAATTAAATCAGTGGACTGTCTCAACAGGAGCAGATTTAATGGAAGTTGACATTTTTATAATCTTAATTCTGGTATTTCTGATTGGAAAAGTATACATTTTTGTACTATATTGTCTGATTGATAAGTGATATTATTTATGCATTCAATTAATATTTATTGTATGTCTAGTGTATGCCAGATATTATATAGTGACATAATTTTTGAAGTTGAGAGTGGGTTTTTATTGCATAAATTAATATGATCTTAGAGTGTCAACATACCCCATTTTTACTAGAGATAATTTAAACAGACTTCCAATCGTATTTAAGAGTCACCTTTGGTTTGTGATGACATCTGAGAGTTTCTTCACCCACTTTGTAAGTATTTAATCAGGAAGATTGAATTGAGTGTTGCCATAGTGTATTTGCCACAAGAATCTGTTGCATCCAACCATGCAGCTTCTTTATTATGTTACTGTTACTATATTGAATTTATGCTGTCAAAATGCAAATGAATTTGTTTGCATTTTGAACTTTAATATTGCTCTGGATAGTTGAAGAATCTCAGTAATTAAACTGTTGTTAAGCTATATGGATGGAGGAATAAAATAGCATCAAGATCCAAGTGGAAAGGAAAGTTTGGTTTGATTTTGTTCTCAGAGACATTAAACACTAATTCACTTTTGAGATTTATTATAAAAACCCCCGGTAGTTCTACATGATGTATGCCCCTCTTCCGTTCCAGTTGAGGGAAGTGGCTGAGGTAGCATCATCCCCTGGCCCTTGCTTCTCTGTTGTCACTGGGAAAGTGGCCCCATTCATGGCTACTTTAGTCTTGGGGGATTGCTAGGTGCTTCATGTGACAGAGCTCCCTTTTGGAGGTGAGGTGGCAGAAATCAGGACCCAGGAATGGCCCAAGTTGGGGCCCCAATAAGTGACCCTCTACACCTTAAGCTGGTTTACCAACATCATCCTCAGGATACGGGTGAGCCAGGACCACATGGGCCTCCTCTTTACTCAGAGTTACTGGCAAATAAGAAGACAGACATTCCTGGAACTCATTTGTTAATTCGGTAAATCCCAGCACAATCCAAAAAAAAAAAAAAAAACAGTGGTGCATTTTTGTTTCACAGAGTCCTTTTTGAACACAATACTGTTTTTCATATTCCATTCAGTGGAAAAATAAATACTAAATAAATACGTTTGATTTTGAGGGAGGATCGAAAGTTTCATTTCTGTTGTTGGAAGAGAAACTTTGCAGGTGAGTTCTTTCTAAAATATTTATTGTGAGGCTGTAGAATAAAAACTGTGGCCTCCACTACCAGGCTGCAGGATATAATAGAATGGTAAGTGTGAGAATTAGTGGGAGCTTTCGAAAAATGTGCCTGACCTGTTCTCCTTGCTTTCTTCCCTGGCCCAAGATGTCAGTGTACCGATTGGTGGGAGTGGTGGTGTTGTAGAGAAGAGCATGGACACATCTGTTTTGGGGAAAAAAAAAAGAAACTCTTCATATGATTCTGTTAGACCGTTGCCTCACTTCATTCTCCAATGGAAACTCCTACTACACTAGTGCCTAAGATTTAGAGACAGAAGACCACTGTCTAGTGTCAGGCTTTGCAACTGGGTCTTTTAAGGTGTGGTTAGGAGTTGGAGGAAAGAGGATGACCTTTTTAAGGCAAAGAGGTGCAGGGGAGCAGAAGGGATTAAGCACCTGCACAGGTTCTGATGATAGACTTTAAGACATTTAGTATGGGAACTGGCAGAAATTGGTGGTGGAGGTGGTGACAGTAAAGGTGGTCAAGTAGAAGTGACAGTGATGGTGAAAGTCTTATGCATTTGGGAGTCATTACTTTATTGGATTCTTAGTTTTAAGCCTTATGTTTCACAGGGCATTCAGTGACCTTTGATAAATGTTCTAAGCCTTGAGAGTTGAAAAATACTCATGTGCTTTATATGGCCCATTCATTACTGCCGGACAACAGAAACCCTTTATGTATTTGTACATATGTGACTGAAAGTTTTCTTGAATTTATCAATATTGTTTTTCTGTTTTAAAGCAATGTTTGTTTTTTTTGCCTGAAATATATCAGATTTTCTGTTTCTTACATTTAATGAAACATTATAAATATTTAAAATGTCTGGTCATTCATTTTACTTGGTCACCATATGTTTGACGGGAACCGGGTCTCAAAGTGTATGGTGGTTTCTGTCATTAACGTAAACCTCATAATGTCCCCTTGTTTTGGTGAGAAGAAAGAGTAAAATTATCTATTAATGACAAAAATCTAGAAAATCCCAGTAAATGACCTTCTTTTTTCTTCTATTTTTCCTTCTTGATAATCACTGAAATAAATGAAATGAGGAATAGATACAAAAGTTATCTCTAAAAAAGTATCATTTGTACAGGTAATATAGCATAATGGTGAAGCAGACCCCAGGGCCACAATACCTGATTCCCACTTTCCCACCTCCCCTTGCTTGCCTTTTGACTCAGGTAAACCTTTGTTCCCTCATTGGTAAATTGGGGCTAATATCAGTTCCTGCATCATTAGGATTAATTACAGTAATACTTTTATTGTCTGACAAATGATGAATATAATTTTTTACTCACAAATAAAATTTTATTTATAAGTCCCAAATTGTGCAAGGTCAGAATTACTATTTAATAGATAGTGTACTACTTATAAAGTATTATTAGTTTATAAATAATTGGGTAAAGACATTTTTATTCACCATAAACTTACGTCCATATTATCTCCATGCCTCTGGTTAATAAAGTGGCCATGCTGCCTGCGGTCAGCTACCAAAACATTTGCCACTTGTGATCATCCCAGGACTGATGTAAATATTATGCCTGAGTCCTGAGAACCAATACAATAATTTTCAACCCTGGGTGTTCATTGGAATCACCTGGCTAGAGATAAATTCCACTAATTCACCTTTATGTGATAATTTGAATAAAAACTGGACTTAAACATCACCTTCAATGGCCACTTTATTAATAGAGTAAATGAAATAAAAACCCATATATGGGGATTTATAGGGTTTATATAGCTACACGTTTAAGCATATGTCAGCATTCTTGGAGCATCTGGTTGCGTGTAAGCAATTCCTCAGGTAAAATCAGAACTCTATAATCTATTCATTAAAACCATTTTGCTAAGATTTTCAAGCCAACAGTTTAAATAAGTGAATAAATTAATTTTAGTTTTTATCAGTGTGATTTTAGTTACTAAATGGCATGTAGTTTAAAAATGTTAATTCAGTTTCTCTAATTCACACTGGCCAACTATATGTTTTATTGACAACTTAAATCATGAGATTGTATTGTGAATTTATAACATGTTAATTGAACATCGCTGGTGATTCTTTTGTAATCTAGAAATTCACAATAATACTTTACCTTCTTCTGTTAGTTGTATTTCTTCTTTAAGAATTGCATATAAACAAATAATTATGAAGTCTAGGAAATTGGGCTTCAGAACTTGTCTTCCTAAAGGGTTTACCATTCTTGGTAATTTTGTAATTTTTAACTGTAATCCTCTAGGATTTATAAAGTCTGTACTTTTACATACATGATTAATTTTTTGTAAGTATTTTTACATCTTTTTTATAATATATTAACATAAAGTCCAAGAAACACTCTTAAGAGTATCAAATATAGGCTGAAATTAATAAAAACATGTACAATTTTGGCATTTATAAGTTTGTGTCTAGAGAATGGAAATATCAAAAATTGCTGTTCATATTTATTGCTAGATTCCTTAACTCAGAATATCATTCCTTATAAATATTGCATTGCATAAAGAAATGGTATGGTAAAGACTTCAAATAAGGATTTTTGCTGTTGTAAATCCAATTATCTCTTGGTTTAGAGTTGTGCTAATACTGTAGCCAGTAGCCACATGTAGCTATTTAATTGAAATTAAATTATTATAGTTAAGTATAGGTAAAATTTCAGTTTCTCAGTCACACTAGCCATATCTCAAGTGCACAGTAACCACTCATGGCTATAGTGGCTACAGTATTGGAGAGTGCGGATCTACAAAATTTACATTATTGTAGAAGATTCTGGACAGTACTGGTTGGGGAATAAATGCTTTCCCAGGGTCCAACAGCATCTCTGTAAAGCAGATCCTATGTTTGCATTGATTTCTTTCATGTTAAGGAAGCTAATGTTCCTGCCGTGGGTGTGAGGTGAGAGACAGATCTCCAATGAAATTATTTAAAAAACGGTATACCTTAAGATGCCTTTTACTGTAACTAACAAATAGCTCAACTCAAAGTGGTTTGCAGCATTGCTCCTTAAAGTGTGATCCATGCACCAGCGACATTGGCATCCCCTGGGCATTTGTTAGAAATGAAGAATCTCAGCCCTCTTCTCAGACCCACTGACTTAGAATCCGTAATAAGACACACTCACCACATGAGTCATATACACATTAAAGTTTGGGAAGCAATGGTTAAAACAATAAGGATATCTATTATCTTATTACAGTAAATTTACAGGTCGGGTGACTCGAGACCATTAAGTCTGTGACTCAGTTGTGCCATCAGAGTCCTAGCTTCTTTCAGTGTATTGGTTTTGCTAGTCTCCCTCTGTCCACCTATGCTTTTTACAATTGGAAGTTGGCTGCAGCAGTTCATAGTATCATATCCTGCATCCTTCTGCCTCTAGACTTTGTCAGGACCATCTCCTGTCTGGAGCTATTTTATTACAATTTGCCTACCTCCTCTCTCAAGTGCCAGTCATATTTATGCTCCATTCTCCTTTTGATTTTATGTCCTTTTCTAAATGACCACTTGAAAACCATAAATTGAAACCAAGAAAAATGCAAACTCTTTCCTTGCCTGTGGGTGGTAGATTTTTATTTTATGAATTTGATAAATTTCCCTAATTTATTTGCATCTTGAGAATGTTAGTTGGAAATGTGGACTGACTTTCTCATTTTAATAGTATTTTAGGTTGAACAAAATGAAATTGTCATTTTCATGGAATAAAAACCTCAAGTACCAGCAACTTCATATGACCCAACCTAATATAACATTTTATCCATGAAGAAGGAAAATAATTCAAGGTTAAGAGCACAGACTTGAGTCACAGCTTACCATTTATATACAGACTTAACATGTCTGTGAGACACGTTGGGCAAGTTCTTTAACCTTTCCAAGTTACAGTGTCCTCAGAAATAAAATAACAGTATTAGCTACCTCATTAGGTGATAATGAGAACCAAATGTAATTATTGAGTGATTTTCAAAGACAAGTTAATCATGCTCCACCTTCACAATTTCTTTCATTTCTGCACTTGTCTTTATCATTATACATTAAATACTTTCCCTTAAAATAATCATTTTTTTACTTAATTTTTACTTAATTTTCATCCTAAGCTATATGATTTCATATATACATTAAAATCATATGTATATACACACTATAGATAAATATATATGTACACACACATAAGCTCTGTGTGTGTGTACACACACTCATGTGCGTGCACTAAGACATCCCCCAAGGGGATAGGATGATGCTATTGGTTCAGGAGCCACACTTTGAGAACCATTGGTCTAGAGAGGAAAAGCAGGGATCTATTTGTCTGGGAAACACTGATGTAATTGTACCAGTCATTAAAATATTGAACCACACAGGCTGCACACCAAGTGTCCCCATACAACATCTGCCACCCAGTTATGCCGGCCCCTTCTCCAAGAACCTTCAATTACACATTCCTACATTCCACCTATAAAAGATGCAATACCTGACAAAGTGTTATTGATATATCCATTCTTACTGGTTAGTCTCTGACTCCAGGTTTATAAGATGAAACCACTATTAAACATAAAAGATTATTTGAGGTTCAGACTTCAGATTTTCAGGCAGAGCTCAAGAAATTTCCCAGAACCCATGGATTAGTGTAGGGTATGACATTGTATAACTCTCCCACACCTTATATCGTCAAGCTGTATCGGCCTTCCTGGTCCTTTCTGATGCCTCAGGACGTTTGCACAGGTGATTTCTTCTATTTAGAAAGTGTTTACCCCTTCCTCTTCACTACTTCCTCTTACTTCAGACTTTAGAGTTATTCAGATATTAGTGCTTCAGAAAAGCCTTTCCTTACCTCATAGACTCAGTTCAGTTACTCTCATTTCATAGCATGATCACAATTACAATTAACTAATGGCCTAATGAGCTATATATTATCTGTGGCCCCCATCCTCAGAATGTAAGATCTGTGACTGTAAGGGGCTGTGTGGGTCTTTCTCACCTCTCCATTCATAATATCTAAGTACTCAATAATTTTACATTTAATAAGTGTGTGACTCAGTTTTTTAAGTCTCAACCCTCAGGCTATGTGTTGTGTAATGACACCATTCATAATGAGCCCAGGTCAACTTGGAGCTGCTTTTATGTCTCCTCTGAATGTATATAAATCTAATTATAATGATTTCCTTGTACTATTATAATTGTTGATGTATGAATTTCCATAAAGGTCTCTAAGCTACTTGAATATAAGGATATTTTCTTTTGTCTGTTCCTAACAAACAGGAGTTTCCAGCACAGATATGGAACTCAGTGAATATTTGTTGAATGAAACGTCTGTCCAAAAGTAAAAATATATATATATATATATATATATTTTTAAATGAAATCCCTTATTAACACTAACACATGTGTCTTAGACTTGAAACATTTCTTCAAGTATAAGTAATAATGTGGGATTTTTTCTTTAGTTTATACATTGTGAGATTTTTAGCTCAATGTAACAACAAACAGGGCAGGAAAAACAACAAACACAAGGAATGATATTGCAGCCAATTCTCATGAAATCTTATTAAGTCAGTTCTCAAGGGATAGACTAAACCAATAAAGTAAAAGATTTATATACCTTGCAATGTCAGGATGGTGTTCATTGTCTAAGAGACTTAAACTAGCAACTTTTGAGTTTTTGCTTCCACTTAAATGGATGCTTCATCTATGTTGTTTCCCATAAAAATAAAACATCTACTTCTTGTGTTTGATAAATGAAAGCTTGTTCTCATAGACTTTTGATTACAGTGTGCCTCAGGGGACATGTGTCTCTATAAGGTTAAAGGTGTAATGGTAAATTGTATAATCTAAATTATTTTAAAACACTCTCAGTTATGTGAGTATTTTGTATGTTTAAACATGCAGACTATTGGAAATTTCTTGTAAAGATTTTATAAATCAGAATAATAAATTTATAACTGGAATTATGTCCTCTTTATTGATATAAAGAGATCAGTGTGCAGTATACTATGGTTTTCAAAAATGCTTTAAACATGCCTTCATGAAGAATATTTACCTTAAAACAGGTACTAATACTTCTCATTTGAGTATCAACTTTTTGTTGAATTAATGGATGAAATAACCTAATTTTTTTTTCCTCTTTGGGGCATTTTATGGTTTTATTTATTTACTTTTTATTTTTTAACATCTTTATGTTTAACATCTTTACTGGAGTATAATTGCTTTACAATGGTGTGTTAGTTTCTGCTTTACAACAACATGAATCAGTTATATATATACATATGTTCCCATATCTCTTCCGTCTTGCGTCTCCCTCCCTATCCCACCCCTCCAGGCTGTCACAAAGCACTGAGCTGATCTCCCTGTGCTATGCAGCTGCTTCCCACTGGCTAACTACCTTACGTTTGGTAGTGTATACATGTCCATGCCTCTCTCGCGCTTTGTCACAGCTTACCCTTCCCCCTCCCCATATTCTCTAGTAGGTCTGTGTCTTTATTCCTCTTTTACCCCTAGGTTTTTCATGACATTTTTTTCCTTAAATTCCATATATATGTGTTAGCATACGGTATTTGTCTCTCTCTTTCTGACTTACTTCACTCTGTATGACAGACTCTAGGTCTATCCACTTCATTACAAATAGCTCAATTTCGTTTCTTTTTATGGCTGAGTAATATTCCATTGTATATATACGGCACATCTTCTTTATCCATTCATCTGATGATGGACACTTAGGTTGTTTCCATCTCCGGGCTATTGTAAATGGAGCTGCAGTGAACATTTTGGTACATGACTCTTTTTGAATTATGGTTTTCTCAGGGTATATGCCCAGTAGTGGGATTGCTGGGTCATATGGCAGTTCTATTTGTAGTTTTTTAAGGAACCTCCATACTGTTCTCCATAGTGGCTGTAGCAATTTACATTCCCACCAACAGTGCAAGAGGGTTCCCTTTTCTCCACACGCTCTCCAGCATTTATTGTTTCTAGATTTTTTGAGGATGGCCATTCTGACCGGTATGAGATGATATCTCATTGTAGTTTTGATTTGCATTTCTCTAATGATTAATGATGTTGAGCATTCTTTCATGTTTTTGTTGGCAGTCTGTATATCTTCTTTGGAGAAATGTCTATTTAGGTCTTCTGCCCATTTTTGGATTGGGTTGTTTGTTATTAAGCTGCATGAGCTGCTTCTAAATTTTGGAGATTAATCCTTTGTCAGTTGCTTCATTTGCAAATATTTTCTCTTATTCTGAGGGTTGTCTTTTGCTCTTGTTTATGGTTTCCTTTGCTGTGCAAAAGCTTTGAAGTTTCATTAGGTCCCATTTGTTTATTATTTTTGTTTTCGTTTCCATTTCTCTAGGAGGTGGGTCAAAAAGGATCTTGCTGTGATTTATGTCATAGAGTGTTCTGCCTATGTTTTCCTCTAAGAGTTTGATAGTGTCTGGCCTTACATTTAGGTCTTTAATCCATTTTGAGCTTATTTTTGTGTATGGTGTTAGGGAGTGATCTAATCTCTTACTTTTACATGTGCCTGTCCAGTTTTCCCAGGACCACTTATTGAAGAGGCTGTCCTTTCTCCACTGTACATTGCTGCCTCTTTTGTCAAAGATAAGGTGGCCATATGTGCGTGGGTTTATTTCTGGGTGTTCTATCCTGTTCCATTGATCTATCTTTCTGTTTTTGTGCCAGTACCATACTGTCTTGATTAATGTAGCTTTGTTGTATAGTCTGAAGTCAGGAAGCCTGATTCCTCCAGCTCCATTTTTTGTTCTCAAGATTGCTTTGGCTCTTCGGGGTCTTTTGTGTTTCCATACAAATTGTGAAATTTTTTGTTCTAGTTCTGTGAAAAATGCCAGTGGTAGTTTGATAGGGGTTGCATTGAATCAAATTCTGTCAAACATTTAGAGAAGAGCTAACACCCATCCTTCTCAAACTCTTCCTAAATATAGCAGAGGGAGGAACACTCCCAAACTCATTCTATGAGGCCACCATCACCCTGATACCAAAACCAGACAAGGATGTCACAAAGAAAGAAAATTACAGGCCAATATCACTGATGAACATAGATGCAAAAATCCTCAACAAAATACTAGCAAACAGAATGCAACAGCACATTAAACGGATCATACACCATGATCAAGTGGGGTTTATTTCAGGAATGCAAGGATTCTTCAATATACGCAAATCAATCAACGTGATACACCATATTAACAAATTGAAGGAGAAAAACCATATGATCATCTCGAGATGCAGAGAAAGCTTTTGACAAAATTCAACACCCATTTATGATAAAAACCGTGCAGAAAGTAGGCACAGAGGGGACTTTCCTCAACATAATAAAGGCCATATATGACAAACCCACAGCCAACATCGTCCTCAATGGTGAAAAACTGAAAGCATTTCCACTAAGATCAGGAACAAGACAAGGTTGCCACTCTCACCATTCTTATTCAACATAGTTTTGGAAGTTTTAGCCACAGCAATCACAGAAGAAAAGGAAATAAAAGGATTCCAAATTGGAAAAGAAGAAGTAAAGCTGTCACTGTTTGCAGATGACATGGTATTATACATAGAGAATCCCAAAGATGCTACCAGAAAACTACTAGAGCTAATGAATGAATTTGGTAAAGTAGCAGGATACAAAATTAATGCACAGAAATCTCTGGCATTCCTATACACTAATGATGAAAAATCTGAAAGTGAAATCAAGAAAACACTCCCATTTACCACTGTAACAGAAAGAATAAAATATCTAGGAATAAACCTACCTAAGGAGACAAAAGGCCTATATGCAGAAAATTATAAGACACTGATGAAAGAAATTAAAGATGATACAAATAGATGGAGAGATATACCATGTTCTTGGATTGGAAGAATCAACATTGTGAAATAACCTAAATTTTACCTTTCATCCTCACCATGAAATTGTGTGATTGATAGGCAAGATATTGTCTCACGTCCCTGATGCCGGTATTCAAATTGAGAACGTTTAAGAAGTTAGTTCTAGGGCATATAGCCAGGCTGTGAACCAAAACCAAGCCTTTGGACTTTAAATCCATTACCCATTGGTAATAGGTAATTACATTACCCTGTTTTTTTGGGGAAAAAAAACAAAAATGCATTCTTTGACTTATCTACTTCTACATAACAAATGACTCCAAAACTTAGTGGCTTAATACAAAAGTTTATAATTATATCGTGATTCTGTAGATCAGGAGTATGGGCAGGGCTCATCTAGGTTGTTGTTCTGCAATTGTGGTATGACTGGGGTCACTCATTGGGCTTCATCAGGAAGCTCAACTTCTAAGAGAGCATTTTATCCTCCAGAGTTACTTTCAAGATGGTCTCTAATCATTCAGTGGTCTAGCTTGGGCTTCCTTACAGCATGGCAGCTGGGTTCCAACAGAGAGAATACAAAAGCTACCTGTTCTCTTACAGCTTATGCTTGGAACTCGTATAGCGTCACTTCTGCCACATTCTGTTGGTCAGAACAAATCACAAGGCCACTCCATATTCATGAGCATGGAAAATGGACTCCATATCTTGATGGCATGACAAAGAATTTTGTGGCCGTCTTTTATCACCACACATAGTAAAATTAAAATAATGGATATATAGACAAATGATTGCCAGGATATACTACTAACTCAGTTACCAGAGATGGCTCACACTTTATTTAGCATGTTCACATTTAGTTAGCTATGTGAAACTTTCTAAAAATTGGGATGTATGAACTATAATAAGTTAAAGAAAGAATAACTTCAGAGGTGATTGATTATGGGCTTTATTTACCTTCCTTCTTAATGTCCAATGATGCCAAACCATGTGAACACACATTTAGTTATAAATGTCAATAGTTTTACCTAGTAATAGGTTTAATAATAGTAAGTAAAGTTGTTTTGACAGAGGCAATAATAGGCGTCTTTCAAATTTTCAGTTTGCATAAAGTTCTAATGGATCTCCAGAATCAGCAACTGAAAGAGTTACATGACTGGCTAACAAAAACAGAAGAGAGAACAAGGAAAATGGAAAAAGAACCCTTTGGACCTGATCTTGAGGACCTAAAACGCCAAGTACAACAACATAAGGTTAGTATATTTTATGCTATTTGTTTTCATCTGAAAAACTAAGTGTATATGTGTATTACGTACATACACATGCCATGGTTTACAGATGAGAAAGAATTAAAGCTTCAATTGAGAAGAGTTTTAAAATAATTCTTACCTAATACTTTTTGCGATGTTTACTTTTTCAAATACAAAATAGCTAGGCATTTCATATTTGAAAAAAATCAAATATATTCCTGGAAGAGGACAATGCCGGCTATGTGATTTATTAAAGTTTTGGTTCCTTAGAAGAGGGCCTCTGTAGGGATTACCTGCAAAGCAAATTTAAGTAATAAGGCAAGATTTTTTAAACATGGCTTTACATTTGATTCATAAGGTCTTAGAGCAGGCCAAGCTTGATGAAAAATGAACATCTGTAACATTGCTTTCATATAAAATATAGCATCTAATAATTTTAATATTTCCATCTTACCTTTCTTCAGTTTATTTGTACACTTACAGTTATGCTCCCTGGTTTCCAGAAAGTATTTATTGTTTCTGTGATTAGAATTTCTACAGAAATATTTTTCTTTTCAGCTTCCATTTTTTAATTGAGGAATAACTGACATATGACATTATATTCATTTCAGGTGTGCAACAGAATGATTCAATATTTGTATATACTGCAAAATGACCACCACAATAAGTCTAGTTAACATCCACCACCATATAAAGTTAGAATTTTTTTTCTTGTGAAGAGAGCTTTTAATATTTACTTTCTTGTCAAATTTTAAATATGCACTATAATATTATTGATTATAGTTACCATGTTCTACATTACACCCCCATGACTTACTTATTTTGTAACTGCAAGTTTGTACCTCTTCACCCCATTCATCCATTTCACCCAGTCCCCAAGCCCCCTCCCCTCTGGCAACCACCATTCTGTTCTCTGCATCTGTAAGTTTTGTTTTGTTTGTTTGTTTGTAATGGTTTTTAGATTCCACATATACTTGAAATCATACAGTGTTTGTTTTTGTCTAACTTATTTTGCTTACCATAATTCCCTCAAGGTCCATCCAATTTGTCACAAACAGCCAAGATTTTATTATTTTTTATGTGTTTTTATGGAATATATACAACATTCCAATGTATATATACACCACACTTTCTTTATCCATTCATCCATCAATAGACACTAAGGTTGTTTCCATGTCTTGGCTATTGTAAATAATGCTGCACTGAACATGGGGGTGCAGATATCTTTTCGAGGTAGTATTTTTTTTTTCTTCAGATAAATATCCAGAAGTGGAATTGCTGGATCATATGTAAGTTTTATTTTTAATTTTTTGGAGAACAACCATACTGTTTTCTACAGTGGCCGTACTAGTTTACATTCCCACCAACAGTGCATGAGGATCCCCCTTTCTCTACATTCTCCCCAACACTTGTTATTTCTTGTCTTTTTGATAATAGTGGTTTTGACTTTGCATTTCCCTGATTAGTGATGTTGAGCATCTTTTCATGTGCCTTTTGGCCACTCATATGTTTTCTTTGGAAAAATATCCAGTTCCTCTGAACATTTTTTAATCAGATTTTTTTTTTTTGCTGTTGAGGTGTATGAGTTCATTATATATTTTGGATATTTTGGATTTTAATCCCTTATCAGATATGTGATTTGCAAGTATTTTCTCCCATTTGGTAGGTTGCCTTTTCATTTTGTTGATGGTTTCCTTTGCTGTGCAGAAGCTTTTTAGTCTGATGTAGTCTCACTGGTTATTTTTGCTTTTGTTCCCTTTGCTTTTGTACTCAGATCCAAAAAATCATTTCCAAGACTAATGTCAAGGAGCTTACCACTTATGATTTCTTCTAGGGGTTTAATGGTTTCAGGTCTTACATTCAAGTCTTTAATCCACTTTGAGTTGATTTTTGTGTAAGGTAAAAGATAGAAGTCTAATTTCATTCTTTTGCATGTGCTGTCCAGTTTTCCCAGCACCACTTATTGAAGAGACTGTCTTTTCCCCCTTGTATATTCTGAGTGCCTTTGTTGTAAACGAATTGACTGTTTATGCATGGGTTTACTTCTGGGCTCTGTATTCTGTTCCACTGATCTATGTGTCTGTTTTTTATGCCAATACCATACTGTTTTGATTACTATAGTTTTGTAATATAAATTGAAATCAGGTAGCTTGATGTCTCCAGCTTTGTTCTTCTTTCTCAAGATTGCATTGGCTATTTGGGGCCTTGTGTGGTTCCATACAAATTTTAGGATTGTTTGTTTTATTTCCATGAAAAATGTGACTGGAATTTTGATAGGGATTACATTGATTCCCTTGATTGCTTTGGGTATATGGACATTGTAACAGTATTCTTCCATTCAATGAGCATGGCATATCTTTCCATTTATTTGTGTCTTCTTCAGTTTCTTTCATCAGTGTCTTACAGTTTTTAGCATACAGGTCTTTCACCTCCTTAGTTAAATTTACTGGTAAGCATTTTATTCTTTTTGATGAAATCGTAAATGGGATTTTTTTAAAAAAGAATTGCCTTTCTGATAGTTCGTTTTCAATGTATAGAAATGCAACAGGTTTTTGGATATTGATTTTATACCCTGTGACTTTACTAAATTCATTTATTAGTTCTAACAGTTTTTTGGTGGAGTCTTTAGGGTTTTCTATATATAAAATCATATCATCTGCAAATTGTGACAGTGTTGCATTCTAATAACCATTATAAAACTAGCTCTGGGTTTTACTGTAGGAACAAAGCCTTGCTCCGTCCATCATCTCACACACACACACACACACACACACACACACACACACACACAAGAACCTTCATGATTGGCCCAAAATTAGGGTTGCCAGATTTAGCAAATAAAAGTACAAGAAGCCTAGTTAAATTTGAACTTCACATAAACAATGAACTTTTTTTTAATGTAAATATGTCCCCAATTAGTTATTGTTTAGCTGAAATTCAGATTTTACTGGGTATCCTGGATCATATCTGACCACTCTACTCAGGATTCTGTGCTTCTTGGATTTATGGCTTTGAAAGGAAATATCTGCTCCCTCAACTCATACCTCCTAAATGTGTGTCTCACCCAACTTCATTCTTCTTTTTTTTAATATAACTTTTTGTCATACCTAGCTTCACAATTCTTTCATGCAGATGAAAGATACCTTTCTTTTTAAGTCCCAGAGCTGTTTTTTATTTAATGAACTTCAGGTTCAGTGAAGAATGGGGCTGGCTTTTGCTGTTGTTGCAGCCAAAGCCATCCTTTGGCCACAGCAGCTTGAGATAAAACAGTTTGGGGAGAGCCATAGCTATGGCAATCCCGTCTGCTACCCCGTTGGGAAAAAATAAAGCATCAACTGCATTCTAATTTTCACATGGAAATTGTGACTAAAAGAGGTTCACTTGTCACATAGGTTTTAATTGAACATCTGATAAAGTAGTTACAGCCAGTGCTAGACCTTGAACTGGACCACTTTTTCTGTGTGATCATGCATTAATTCCTCTGGTAGACCATGTATGCATTCTCTTCCCCTTGGCCTACACTGGAAGTTGCGTGCAGACAGTTTCTGTATATACCAGTGGCTTCCTCTCTGTCTGAAGGCATTCACTGGCCACAGGAGAGTCTCAGACAGTTTGAACATGGGCAAAAAGTAGTTAGTGCTGCCAGAGCTACCATTAACCAAGGAGGGATGTGAAATGATGGATAAGTACCCTAGAATCCTTGCCCAGTGGTGGGATGATTCCAAGGTATCTCTCAATTCCCAGTTTCTCAGAGGTTTCCCAGCAAGACTGGGCCCCAGATGTCCATGGGGTAAACTGTCTCACAGTTCTACCCGCTCATGATGTCTCTTGAGATGACTTCTCAGATAAACTATTTGTACCCAAATATTTGGCTTAAGGTCTGTTTAGGAACGAACTCAACCTAAGACAGCCTTCTTGCCTGGGAAGCCAGAGTACTATCCCAGCTTACCATTAACTAAATATGTAATTTTCAGAAATTATTGAATCTCTCAGGTTCTCCATATTTTCACTTTGGAAATAAAAGTGTTGAGCCACTTGATTTTTAGTGTTCCTTCCAGTCATGGTTTTAATGTTCCAATTAGTTTTAGAATGTGAAGCATTTCAGGCAAGGACAAGACTACAGGCAGTAACATCGAACATCAGAGGGATGGATGTCAGCATTGGATGCCTGGAGTCTAAGGAGGAAGCCAGGAAGAGAAGGAGAGAAGTGGCAGAAAATGGTAGGGTAGCCATAAGGGTAAATGACTTAGGGCAACTATGAGTAAAGGTCTCATCTGGAAACCAGGAACAGAGCATTGAGGTTAGGCTGTCTAGGGTCTTCATATTCTGCCAATTACCTGAAAGGTTTTGCACTTTGCTCTGGAAGATTTAGAATGAATGGAATGGAAAGTATCTGACTAATATTGTAATGAAATTTGAATAGTTGTCCATTACTTGAAAATGTGCCTTTTCTGATGAATATGAAATTGCTTTGAAGAGCATAATTTGAAACAAAAAGAAAGCAACAGAACTATATGCAAGTTGATTATGTAATCATTTACATCTAGGATTTATTCATATAAGTGTGTAAGGAAAAGCAGAAGGAATTGGTTTGCTGACACAGAAAGCGAGGCCATCTTCCACCTTTAACTGTTTAAACCCACCTCACAATATATTATTTTTTTAATACAATTAAGACAATGGAAAAACATATTACATAGCTAAGAGAAAGCCTGACAGTTGATAATTCTCTTTTGTTACTTGAAGTAGTTACAATGAGAAGAAAATTTTTTGACAAAATCAAACAATTTATAAAGGAGTTGAATTTATTTAAATGGGAAACATGTATGTTTTCTTAGAAGTATAAAAGGAGTAAATTTTTTTTTGTTAATCTTTCCAAGCTTCATAAAACAGAAGAAGGGATAAATGTTCTTTCTTTAGGTAACTGAATTCAAACTAAAGCCTTATTTAAATAATCACTGATTTACTTTGCAGCATTTCTTCCCAAGGATTGTTAGTGAATGAAAATAAGAAAATTTCTCATTCTGACAATGAAATACATCAGTAACCTTGGAGTAGTCATAAAGTAACTGCACCCTGCTGCATTTCCATGCTTCCCACCTAATATAACATTTAGTTTTTTTAGCTTCATATCCATAGACAGTACATCCTCTTTATTTTTTTAAGAGATGATTACAGATGACAGAATTAAGAGATTCAGGTTTTGTTTCTGGGAATGGATTTAAATTCTGCTCAGGTCAGAGGACTCTGGCGTGTGCGTGCCCTCTCGCGCTCTCTCTCTCTCTCTCTCTCTCTGTCTCTCTCAGTTGGAGGGCAAATCTTGCAAGTACACCATGCGTATTACAGATATGCTTCTCTCTGTTCTGTGGCAGCATCCTTTGCTATCTTCATTTCAACAGCATTTTATTACAAGGCAGGCTAGAAATTGAACCACTGTAAAATGCCATGGAAATAAGTCTCTTTTACTGAATCTGCCAATTAGGCAAGGTAAAACAATCGATCCTATATTGGTGGTTACTATTAAATCTAGCCAAACTGTTAACTCGGGGTAACTGGAAAAAGTTCAATTTGCTGCAAAATTTGGAAGAGACCAGTCATTCTTCATAGCTATTGCTTTGGGGAAAGAATTTAGAGGTTTACTTTATATCTGAGTCACCCAAAAGTGATTCTCTTGGGAGTGAACAAATTGAAGCTCTCAATCTTCTTGTGAAGGAACACGTCAGAAATAATTCTGGTTCGTTATTTCTGTCTTAAGAGAAAGATTTTATTAGTGATGTTGATAAGGAATGAAAGGATTTCCCTAGAAGGAGTGACAATATTACTGAGGACAATAAAAGTCTTATGGGGGCTTGAAGTTTCATTAATGGGAAAGCAGTTTGCTATTTTGGAGGGTATTTTAATCAAAAAGAAAATAGTTGACTCAGGAATCTTGTCTTGTAGCACAGTCACACTGACATGAGGTTTAAAGCTTAGTTTACTAGCTGTTACCAATTCTTATGAGAGGTTTAGACTTTTGTTACTAGTTACACTGACTTAGTAACAACATCAACAAAATCCTTACCAAACAAGTTATTAGAATTTGCAGGTATCATCGTGACATGTGCACTATGTTACGACTTCAGTAAATGGTCTTTGTTAAGTACTGATTAATACAAATTAAATGACCTCTTAGAAGCTCAGTCACCTATCCTTTCCTTGGAGCTTAGTTAATCACAAACATTTGGATTGCCAAGATTGTGAAATATCCTCTTCTGGTGACCTTTAAAATGATCTAGATAGTTACGTAATGGGAAGATTTAGGTGTAATCCTGCCAAAGGATTTGACATTTCATTTCATTCCATTGAATTTTATTCCATATCACTGAACAAACACTTATTAAAGCAAAATAGCTGCTGTGAAGGATACAGAGATCTACTGTGTATGGAATCTTCCTCCAGAAGCTCACATGCTAGTACATCAGAGAATGACACAGAAAACAAGTGACCATTATACAAGGCATAATATGTCAGATGGCTTGAGAATGTTAGAAACAGTGATTTGTTGGGCAAAGGAAATGAGATGGGGCAATAGAAGGTATGTCACTTGCCTAGGTTATGTGCTGCACTCTGCTCACTGCTGGAGGACCACAGCCTGATCATGGAGAGTCTTGATCTCAAGACAAGCATTTGGAGCTAGTCTGTGGGCAATAGGGATCCATTACTGAAGATAAGTGAAACTGAGGAGAGTGGCAATTTGGGAAAGTTTATCTTATATTTTAGGAAGACATATCTTGTAAGATAAACTAGAGCACAGATGAACAGGAGGCCAGAATATGTTAGGAAGATACTGCGTAAAGTATATAGAGCCTGAATCAGAGCAATGTCAATGAAAATTGTTTAAAAAATGTTTTGAAAATCAACAGCAGAACCAAAGAGACTAGATTTAGGGAATTATCACAGAGTTCAAAATAATAGTTTGTGAGACTGGGCAATTGGGAGGCCAAAGTTGGATTTTTAAAAAATAGGCAATACTAAGATAGACATGCAGTAATTGGGAGGAGCATGAGTGATTCTGGAAAGCCTGAGAATGCCATAGAATCAAGTAGTGCTTTTAGTGACTAATAAGCTCTCTTACATCTTTAGCAAGATTAAAAGTACATGTTATTAGTTACTGCTGTGAAATTCCATTTTATTTCCTAGTTTGTCCCCACGTAAGTGCTTAATGAATGTTTGATGGCTATGGCAGTAAAGGTAAACAATATAATTGGTAAAAAAAATATATACATATATACTATGCTACAGCCAGAGAACCAGAGAGGCCTCTTATGTGTTTCCCCAATGTCTAGCCAAGTATTTAGCACATAACTGATGCTCAGTAAATGGTTTTTGGATCAAATGCTTTAAATAGTTCTGACTACTTCTATCACACACAGAAGCTTCATCATTGCTTCCACTCTGACAGAGACATGAAACTTAATAAACAGTAAAATAAAACTTGTGAGTTGGGTCAAGAAAACAACTCATATAGGTGAAGAAGGAACACATCTTTTTTTTTTTTTTTGTGGTACGCGGGCCTCTCACTGCTGTGGCCTCTCCCGTTGCGGAGCACAGGCTCCAGACGTGCAGGCTTAGCGGCCATGGCTCACGGGCCCAGCCGCTCCGTGGCATGTGGGATCTTCCCGAACCGGGGCACGAACCCGCGTCCCCTGCTTCGGCAGGCGGACTCTCAACCACTGCGCCACCAGGGAAGCCCCAGGAACACATCTTTAAAGCAACTTACATGGAGATATTATCTCTGGTGCCCTCTCACTAACTCTGGCTTTTTTTCATTCCTCTCTCCCTGTTTCATTCTCTGTTCAAATATCTTAATGGTTATAACCCTGGCATCTTTTTATAAATGTCACAGAAGATGCTACCAGCAGTCATACTTGTGTTTGTCTGTAGAAATCAAGCACGTGAGCCTTGGTTATGCGGAAAAGGAAAACCATTGAATGGAATCAGATCCTCAGCTGGCTACCTACCACACATGGCCAGTTCATGAGGAATATGTGCACAGTGGACCAGCCAAAGAAACTATAGTGTCTGTAATCCTACAGCATTGTTTTTAAATTTGTGTGAGTTAAGTTGAACTTGTGAGTTAGGTTGAACTTCCTATAAATTATAAGGACTCTTTTTTGCCTTTATGGCCTCAGTCTTAGGCTTGATCAGGTCTTTCTTGCCCCTTTAAGCTGGGCTTACAATGTAACCTTTCTTCCGAGATTTTTACTTAGAAAGGAGAGAGAAGGCCTAGAAATGTTATTCTGTCTCTTTCTTTGGTTTCCATATGGACCTTACTTGACCTTCAAGGGGCAGTGAATAAGAACCATGGGAGAAAAGCATGCATCCTCTAGGTGGGAGATGGCATGATCATATCAATAGACAGCATTATGATGAACAGATTTCAAGAGAGAATATCCAAATAGGAAAGATTCATGAGAGAAAAGTAAGAAAAAAATGTAGTATATAAAGAAACTAAGCCATTTAGATAAAAGTAACTTGAACTTCCTGTTAATACTCAAAACCTTATATTAAACACAATTTTTGTGATTAGCGTTTGTCACTAAGACATACCATTGTTAACATTATTTTCAAACAGTAAGAGCATATAGGAGGACCTAACTATTGTGTGTGTGTTTTTTAAAGCAAGCATTGTGATAGTAGTTTTTCAAATGTAATAGGTTGAATTGGAGTATCACTAGAGGGGTAAAACCTGATACTCGACTGAGTACACACACAAACGCATACACTTAAACACAGGAGCTTTTAAGTTTCTATTCATGTGCCTTATGAGTTATAAGAAACATGTATCTATCTCTTATGCTTATATGAGCTATATTAATATCTCTTATATGAGAGGCAGTATATCACAGATTCTGAAGCCAGACTGCCTGGGTTCAAAATATAGCTCTATCACTTGTGAGCTGAATGACTTTGCAAAAGTTACTTAAGCATTTTGTGCCTCAGTTTCCCCAAGTATGAAATCAGGGTGGTGATGATGATGATGATGATGATGATACCTATCTTATAGGGTTGATAAAAATATATACTACATAATTGCATAAAAGCACTTAGAATAATACTTGATACCCAGAATTATATAAATTATCTTAGCTGTTATTATTATATAAGACATGACTTTTACTCAAGCAAAGTTGATTTGTATGGTAATAAAATTCTTTTGGCATAAAGGAGTGGCAAGTTAATGTAAAAAGGGACAACATTACGCTTTATGGTCTACAGAGTAGTGTATGCATGATACTCAGTTTTAATTTTTTTTAATCTAGTTGAGAAGACATCTAATTTCCCATCAACATACTATAAAAAAGCAGCAATTCCAAGGGTAACTTCTCATAATAGATAATGCCATTAATTTAATTTAATTAAAAAATAATAATGCAATCCATACCCATGTCCTTATTTTCACAGATCAACTGATTCCAGCTAACAGGTGACTAATTAGAAACTACTGAGCACTGATTCAGTAACATGGCTCAAAATGTTACAGCCCTGTTTTTGTTTTTTGTTTTTTGTTTTTGCGGTACGCGGGCCTCTCACCGCTGCGGCCTCTCCCGCCGCGGAGCACAGGCTCCGGACGCGCAGGCTTAGCGGCCATGGCTCACGGGACCAGCCGCTCCGCGCCATGTGGGATCCTCCCGGACCGGGGCACGAACCCGTGTCCCCTGCACCGGCAGGCGGACTCCCAACCACTGCACCACCAGGGAAGCCCCAGCCCTGTTTTAAAGTACATCAGTGCATCTACCAAAATGTAATTATCCAAGACCCCCTCGTCTTAGAGATACCCAGCTTATTTTTTATACTTAATTTCTCCTATAAGGCTTATTTATTAGAAGTTTCTGCCCTCTGGGGAGGGTAAAGCAAGAAGGAAAGAAAAAGACCCTATCTCTCACTTAATCGAATTGGTCTCAGCTAAATTATCTTTATTTTCCTGAACCAATACAAATTAATTTCAGTTCCCTTCCATAGGTAACGCAACATTAATAATGTAAAGGAATTATTTAAGTATATAATACATTTTAGAATGCATTTTAGGGGAAAATTCTTCACAAGAAAGCCACAACTGATATGATAATATGAATTTTAAGAAAATATTTTTTCTTGAAAAATAAGCTCATGTATCTTATAACAAAATGCATGACCATAAATCTAATTTCATGTAAAAGTAATGTTGAATATTTCATTATGTATATTTCTAGGGAATATAAAATTGTTAACTACAGTATACTATCATTTTATGTTTAATATTTCTGTTATGAGCAGAGTGATTTCTAGTAGTACAACTGGTAGTACTCTGTTACTCAGTGGAACTACATTTTTCAGATAATTTATACTGGATAATATTTAATATTCCATTAACAAAGATCTAGGTCATATCTAGTGAGAATGAGAAAACTACTGAAGCACATATTTTTACATGATGTTCTATAGTTTCAGCACACTGAGAATATTTAGTAATTAAAGATACATAATATAATTATCAAGGGTATTGGGAATAAATACTGATGCCCAGAGGAGCTATTTCCATGCATCTTAGTGTAAGAACAAAATGATAAGGCGATGATGTCAGAAATAGAAGAAAATAAGCATTACTTCACTACCTGTCAATTCTACTAAGTACTGCAGTCACTGATTCTAATGTACAATCTCATTTCACTCCAGTACTAAACCTGTCCTGGAGGGATTTAAATCCCTAATTTGTGGATAAATAAATGTATTCAGAGAGGTTGAGTTGCCTAAGGTAACTTAAATAGTACTTCGTAGACTTGAGCTTGTCGTCTTGACCTGTCTGCCTTTGAACCCAGACTCTTTTCGTCTGTTTTGAGATTCCAGTAACTTTGATTGCAGTGGCGATCCTAGACGCTAGAGCAAATGCAGAGAGTAGCAAAGAGATTAGAGAAGTATGGCACTCGGTCCCTGAGGCTTGGGAATATCTAGATGGAAAAGATGGAGAGACTGGGTGCATACAAGTCCTCAAACTTAGAATACGCAGTAGGGAAAGAGAACACATTAGTAGTGGCTGTGTATGAAATGCTCAGAGTCAAGATGCTTAAGGAAGTGGTTTTTCAACATTAATCCTGAAGCTCTTTCTTTAAAATTATGGAAAAAGGGACTAGAAAGGGAATATTGAAGAAAATGGGCTCATCATGAGAATGGCGGTAATGTTTGAACTGGAAGATAATCAGTAGAATTGAATGTTACATCTACATACTAGCCAGTCAATGCAGATAACTTCCTCTGTGGTACACTTGAAACCTTCCACCCTAGCCCTCTCTCCTAATAATCCTGTTCTCTTCTTTTTCAAGAATTATTTTCAGGCTAATGACGTTTTGTAATTATTTATTACATTTTCTTGGTGTTCACTTTAATTTCTGATTTCAATGGTATAACTGTATGTAGGATGTATGGATAGATGCATGCATGCATGGACTGTAGAGGGAGGAGGAAAGTTAGGAGAATTGAGGGCTATTATTCAATGATTAGGATCTGTCACTCATGAAATATTTCCTCACTCCATGAAATAGCTCGTTTGACCATGGTAATTTTTCAGCAAAGTATGAGGCCACTTGATCAATTAGTTTAAAGCTACTGTTGTTAATCTCATGTAAATAATTTGGAAGTTAAAGTCTTATTTAAGGATTTAAAATGTATTATATATTTCTTCAGATCCTAAAGCTTTACTGTAACTTCAGCCCTTCTTTTCCTGGATTTCCAAAACCACATTCTATTTCTGTACATAGAATGCTTATTGGAGGATGATGACAGCATGAATAAGATGAGGGTAAATTAAGTGAATATTGGGTTCTTGCAGAATGGTTTAAAGTCTTTGTTCTGAATGTGCCTAAATATGAGTTTTTAGAACTAACTAGCTGTTAGTATTTATTGTGTACCAGGCAAGGTGCTAACCAATTGTAGCTTATTCATTCTTCCTAACCATCTAATGAAGTAGGTACTCTTACTATCCCAGTTTTTTTTTTTTTTTTTTGCGGTACGCGGGTCCCTCACTGTTGTGGCCTCTCCCGCCGCGGAGCACAGGCTCCGGACGCGCAGGCCCAGCAGCCATGGCCCACGGGCCCAACTGCTCCGCGGCATGTGGGATCCTCCCGGACCAGGGCACGAACCTGTGTCCCCTGCATCGGCAGGCGGACTCCCAACCACTGCGCCACCAGGGAAGCCCTATCCCAGTTTTGAAAATTAGGAAGCTGAGGCTTGGCGTGGTTGGAAACTTTCACAAGGTCACATAGCTGGTTAACAATACATGCAGGAATCAAACTCAGAAAATCTGATGTTAGATCCCACACCTTTAAACATGCACATATTTTTGTCACTCTGTCTTCCATACTATGTCCTTTTCTACTTATATTTGGAAAGATGTAGGGGTACATTAATGGTCAGCTCTGTTTTTAAAACAGTTTTCCACTTTTACTGAGCCCCCTTCCTGGGATTGGTAAGCATTGGGTGCTTTTTAAATCTTTAAAACATCATAGAAATGGTCTTTAGGGCCCCCCCCTTTGGTAGCTTAGGATTTAGTAGAAACATAAACATTTATTTTTAACAAAAAGGTTAAAAAAATGGGTTTGCTATAAAGACTAAGATAACTATGCAAGAATGTTTAAGTAAGTGGGTATCAAAATAAAAGCTCTTCTAGGAGAGCCTGTTGAGGAAGCCTATTTAAAATATTTAGCAAATTTATAACAAAAGTACATACTGTAAATAGATCCTCATGGGGAACTAGACAGTACTGTGACCAGTCAGGCTTAGTAAAGTGAATATTGGACTGAAAATAAAATGGCAAGTCATTTCCAGATCATTTCATTCAGGGAATAGATAGAATAAGGAATACAGAGCCTAGCCCAGTGCAGAGGTGATGGAAATAAGGACGTAAAAATGACCATAAGAGAAAAAGTAACGAGAATGATATACTGCCTACCCCCCATCATTTCCTAAGAAATCATAAAGTTTTCTGATTTGCCTGGGATGCTTTTATTTGAAAATAAAATCAATTCACATCCAGATGTATTGCATTAGCTAACTGTTCATGAGTATCTAGGGATTTTTTTGGTTCCTGAGCTGGATTTTCTAAGATAGTACTTTCCTAAATGTTAGACTTATCCCATGTTTGTAGAAACTCTTCTGGTTTCTTAAGATTTTTGCACATTTTATATTCAATTCAAGTTTTGTTCTCATCAGTCTTTCCTTTTTTGTACATTTATTTGGCTAAGCTAAAAACTATAAATCACTTAAACTTAATAGTTTACTAAGCATATTTTAATTATATTAATTTAAAGTGATATGTGGGAGTAGATGGCCTTAGAATCCATGCATAATCCGTGATCTGTGTTGTTTCTGGGTGTGTGTGTGTGTGTGTGTGTGTGTGTGTGTGTGTAGGACCTTCAAGTGTTGGTAATTTCCTGTTGGTTAATCACTGAAGTAGAAGTAGTAATAAACTATGCATATAGGCAACCACAGTCCTTTCCTGTTTCATGTTGTTGAGCATATACTCTGACCAAGGGAAGTATTGTATAACCTCCTATAGAACTTACTGGAGATCCAACCTTGTTTTTGTTTTCTATTACTCTACCTTTCTATTAATTTTTGTTCTTCACCTCTAAGTGTCAAATCTAATAATTCCCTAGCCTTACATATTTCCATGCCTTTATTTTCCAAACAGTATTTCACATGTATGCTAAGAAAGGATAAAATAGCATAAGTCTGAAGTAAACATTGAAGTGGCTCTTCAGTGGTTGTCCTAAGCCAGATTTTGAAGACCAACTTGTCATGGGTCAGAGCAAGAATTCGGTACCACTGAAACATTTGAAGGAAATAGAGAAAAGTCATATTTAAATCATAAGATGTGAATATGTACTAAGGGAACAACAAATTTGGTCAGATTCTTTAACTAGAGAATAATTTATAAGAAATAGAATTATTTGTTATACAGAGGTATAACAAAATCTAAGTTGGTCAAATCTAAGCATTTTTAATGTTAAATTTCACTGTTGGCCGTTTTTCTTGTCATAAGGAAAAAAAGGATTGTGAGTTGACATTAGAAAACAAACATTGCTGACATTTGTATCTAATAATGGTATAGAAATTTAATTAGGAGCATGACAGATTTTCTTTAAATTTGGTAAGTGTAACAAATGCATTAGTCTAAGAAAAATACTGGCAAGAAATACGTAATAAAATACCTAGTAGGTATCTCTGTGTAAATAATTTATATTCTTTTAATAAAGAAAAACAGACTTTAACAATCATATATTACAGTATTTTAACCTGAAGACATTCTCTTCTGATAGGCAAAAATTTTAGTGTATTTCTCTGAGGATACATCTGTATTTGGAATAATTTGGCTCATATTTCAGTTTAATTAGCAAATCAACTGTAAACCTCCATTGTATAAATCCAGCTATGAGAAATTCAAATCCATAAGAAGTAAATAGTTAATTAAAAATTAATTGTAAAATAGCTTTTAAAACTTTAATGTACTTTAAAAATTAGTTGCCTTGAGAATCCATGTTTTCTCAAAGAGGGAAGCAGGAGGGTGTACTTTATACCAATGATCAAGGCCCTTATTCATGGATACATAGGTTGACAGAAAGTTTTAACTTTTTAAACTAACCATTTTCTGGATGGCATTTTTGCTAATTCTAAGAATCAACTTCATTTTAAAAAAATGAATTCTGGACGTTGGATATTTTATAGTCTTTTGTCTTTGGCAAATAATAAGGGGATTAGCTAATACCGTGATATTCATTAATATTTCTTTTTGGAGCTGGTTACAGTGCTGCAATAGCTCTCTCTTGCAGCTATTGAGTATGCTTAGAAAGGTCAGTTTAAGCTTTTCTGTTTTAATCCCTGATTAGGAGTAGAAGAAACGATATAATTTGAAAAAGTCATGGAAGAGAAAAGGAGATACTGGAAATGACTTAAATCAAATAGAGTATATGCTAATTTACTGCAGTGCTATGCCTTCTTCGAGATTTTCATCCACTGTTGAGAACCTTTCCCATATTCCTTTATTTACCTCTACTGAGTGTAAGTTCAGATGGTTCTCCTGTTTGATTTTAAAGCTATTAACTCACAACCAGCTTTAGTGGTACTTTGTGTTAGCACGTCAGCAAAAACATAACATGTAAACCCTTGATCACTATGGCAAGAATATAATTTCTGATTATAGAACAAATAGATAAGCAAAACAAAATCAGAAATCTAAGTACTGGAGAAAATAACTAGTATATTTGATCACATATGCTTTAGAAAGATGCAACCTGAGTTTCAAAATAAGTACCTCATGGCTCAAACAATGATTTTCTGTTTCCTTTACTAAAAAATATGAAAACAATAAAAATGTAAAAAATGTGAATAGTATAGCATTATTTCCTAATTGTCTTTAATATATGTAATTAAATATACTCTCATACTTGAGTGATAGGAAAAAAGAATTGGCCAAATTAAACCAATTTATGATATATTGGCCACCAAGATATTACTTTAATTATTATTTTTAAAATTCCTGCTGACACATTTGAAATGTTCCCAGTCCTAGCTTATATAACTCAGAAAGCACAGACTTAACATGACTTTCAAGGGCAACTCTGAATGTTAATGTTTCCATTTTGAGCCTCATGGCAGAAAGAGTTTTATTAACCAGTGTAAGCTCTGGAATGTCAAAGGTGTGATAGGCAGTATAGACTCCACACACAAAATAGGTGCATAGTCATTTTATTTTAAATTGCTTCACTTGAAAATGTACTGTGAAAGTCTGGAGAGAGGAAGTAAAAGTAAGTGATTTTATATAGTGCTCTAAAATGTTGAGACTTGAAAAATAAAAGTCCTAGGATAAAAATGCTCAAACATTTGAGTTTGTGATGTAGCTAATTCTAATAGGTTCCCTTACGCCTGCCACAGGGTTCGAATAACTAAGAGCTAGTCTGATAGGTGCCAGGCATCATTGTTTCACAAGTAGGGGTTCCAGGTTTTCTAGAAAGTAACAGGCTTTGTCCCAAACCTGCTTCTTCATCCTTGTATTATATAATAACATGTTCTAAGAGGCAGACTAGATGACCAGGAATTTTACATACTCATTTAGGGATTTCCAGGTAATAATTAGTGTAGTGTGATAAGGTCCTGGAGGAACTGGATCTCCCAAGCAGGGTGTCTTGGATCTAGAGCAGTCTCCTCTGTTTAGTCCTCCTCTCTTTACTGTCTGTTTATTCCTCTGTTTATTCCTGTTTATCTTTACAAAAAATCTATACACTGTGATTTTTAAAAGATTGGAATACTGTTTCGGGTTATATGTGCTTGATAGTATAATTGTAATTACACTTAAAAAAAAGAATCTCACCCATTAGATTGTAATCTTTATGCAGTCAGGAAGGGTCAAACTCACCTGTGAATATTGCCCTCACCCCTCCACATGGTGCTATTCATTTAACAAGAGTTTGTTTATCTTTAGTTGCTTGGAATATGTAGTGAGAAGGACAGGGGGCATCTCTGTTTTAGTGGATCTTATATTCCAGTAAGTAAAGACAAACAACAAATGACTAAACTAATACATAAGAAAAATCTGAGTGTGAAAATGTTATGTTTAAAAAGTTATAGAAATAGTAACTAAGAAGCAAATTTAGATAGCATCTTCATGAAAAGCGTCTCTGCGCAGGTGACACTTAAACTGAGTCCTGAATGATAAGAATGAGAGATTATTTAAAGATACAGAGGAAGAGCAATTGGGGTAGAGCAAATAGCTTGACACAGTGTGGAAGAGAGAGAAGACAAGTATGACTGAAACATAGTGTCAGAGGGCAAGAATGGTATGCAGTTAGATTAGAGAGGCAGGAAGGTGCTAGATCATATAAGGATTTCAGGTTCAAGGATTTGGATTTTTCCTCTTAGTGTGATGGGACTCCATTGGTTTTTATCCAGAGGAATGTCATCTGATTTATAGTTGAGCAGAGGAGAAGGAACCAACCAGCAAAGGAGCTAAAAAGCAGTTCTTAGTGAGGTAGGAGGATAATCAGGCAAGGGTGGTACATGAAGCTCAGGAAGAGAGAAGAGAGGATCAAGAATGAAGGAGTGGTTAATTAGGTTAGTAATCAAAATGTCAAGTAAGATGCTATCAAAAAATGGCTATTGGATTTGGGAACCTGGAGGTTGATGGCACCCTTTACAAGAGATGTTTTAATGGGATAGTGGGTAAAGGGAAAATAGTAGGGTAAGGAAATAGAAAGAGTAATGTAGAAAATAAAATATGTTTTAGTGAAGAGGAACACATAATGAGGCAGTAGCGGGAGGGGTTTTTTGGGTCAAGAGTTTGTTTTGTTTTGTTTTGTTTTGGTTGATAATGGAGAACTGTAGAGAAGAAGACATTGCAGATGGTTGAGGCAGCCAGGTATTTTAGGAGAAAAGTCCTTGAAAAAGTGAGAGGAAGTGGGGTAACGGGCAGCATATCTTAGTATGCCTTTCTCAACAGATGCTTTCTCTTTATATACTTTCACATTCAATTGACAAAAACGTGCAAATTTTGCTGAGCACCATAGCAAAAAACTTGCTTGAAATGATTCCAGTCTAATAAAAAACTGTATTACCCAAAACATGGCAGAAATAAATCACACTCATTTGGGAAGAAATGTTCCTGGCATACAGAGCAGGAGACTATTATTTTAATTTCCTTTTAAAAAAAACTTATCTTTCAGGTGCTTCAAGAAGACCTGGAACAGGAACAAGTCAGGGTGAATTCTCTCACGCACATGGTGGTGGTGGTTGATGAATCTAGTGGCGATCATGCAACTGCTGCTTTGGAAAAACAACTTAAGGTCAGAGTATTTTCTTTAATACACTAAATATGTCATTCAAAATAATTAATTGCAATTCAGAAAATATTTAGAAAATTTAAAATGTAATTTGTATATTACAAATATTTAGAATGCAATGTATTCATTTAAACTAATTCAAATTACGTCCCATTTGTGGGATGTTTGTGCATATTTCCTTTTCGTTATATACTGTTTGCTCACACTAGCTTCCTGGCCTTTGGGGAAATACATAAATGCAGATCTGTTTTTTAATTATAGTTGAATAGCATGCATTAGATAACTCGTCAGAGGAATATTATTTATGCTCTCTTCAAACCTACAGTCTAAGAGAGGACAAAGGTAGGAAAACACAAAAAGGATCACATTCAGTCAAATAAGAAAAAATTTAACACCTTCAGTATATTTTTTCCTGGAAGCCTTCAGCTGTAGTCTCGATGAGGACATAGCAGGATGCTTAAGCCATGGAAGTTTTGTTGTAGGAGATACTTAGCCTTTCAATCCCTCATTCAATCTGACTCATAGTAATTGTGTCCTTGGAAATATAACTAGTATATATTAATAAAGGATAATGTGGATATTTTCATATTTACTTCCTAACTGGAAATGATAAAGTTTTGTTATAAGTTTTTTTTTTAATTTCAGCAAAACACATATACATATACCAAAACATCAACATTAAGGGAAAATAACAACAGTTTATTGTTCTGAATGTGACACATACATTCACATATTTACCCAACCACAGATTATATTTGAGGCATTCATTGTACCCACTACATGCTTGCCTTTCCTTTGTGATAGTTAGGAGCCAATAGTCTAACACGTCTGAGGATCCAATCAACGTGGGTTTAAATAGCTTTATAAGCCCAAGGTTTTTCTAAACCTAGTTTCTCTTACCTAACCTATAAAAAAGCCTTATCTCTGTTTTTTTCTCTTTTTGTGTGAATTGTGTTTTTTTTATCCCAGTGAAATGTCGTTTCCTAAGGTTACTGTTTTAGACTGCCAATCTCCAACAATATTATCTCACTTTCCATCATTAAATGAAAAAGGCGAAACTGTTGAACTGCTACAGTTGAGCACTTAATATATACTAGTGATTCATGTTAATTGCTTATGTTTCAATGAAATTGCAGGGATTACAGATCTGAAAAGGTTTATGACACCCAGTATTATAATGTATCATTGCATATATGATCAGATTTGTTGTACACAGACACACGCACACGACTGGCTAAAGGACTTACAGGCCACTGCTACACCCATTTTACGGAATTCCGTAGTTCTGATACAATAGTGTTGTGACTATTTACAGATGGGTAAAAATCTAATATTCAGTGTTTCTTAGAAATGTTCAGAAAAGATAAAAGAAAGCTGGGAGGCAGAGTTTAGAAGGGTGACTGGTTAAAAAAAAATTAAGGCAGAGACTTTTCTAAGTCATAGAGTACTTCCAGTTAAAATAACAACTGAAAAACAGTCACTTTGGCACCACAAGACCTAATACAACTAGCTTTAGAATATAATTATTTCCAAGGTGATGCCTGTGGGACTAGGCCACCTTGAAAAACAGTCTATAGCATTCACAGATGGTGACTGGGTTAGATCTTAGGTAGGATGAATTAAGAGTGGTGGCCCTAAGCTTTTCTATATTTATTATCCTATTTGCTTTCATTTTTTACCTTATTTTATGTCTTTATTTCTTTGACCCAGAAACATCTACTAAGATAGCTGCACATGTATTGGCTATTCCCAGTTCACACAAACTCAGTCCACATTTGTATATGATTGCCTCCCCCCTTAATTAGTGTTGACCGTAGCCTCCCAGCCTCCTCTTTTCCCCTCAACCCCCTTTCCTCTTTTGAACCCTCATTTCTGTTACTGTTACCTGACTTTTAGATAATCTAGATTAGTGTCTAAAAGAGCAGAGTTAAAGGACTTAAGTGGTGAGAAGGCCCCCACTTTAGCCTTTCTTTCTTCCTATTCTATCAGTCCCAGAGGAATCCATGCTTGAATTCTATGCCTTATTTAACTATTAGTTGGAATTGCCCTGGAATGCTGGGCTCTCATTTGACTTTGGAATTTTGATGATTCTTTCTTAGGTTCTTTACAAGTAATATAATGTTGTCTTAACTAGTTTAATTTTTATAAAGAAAGAGAAGAGGTAGAGAAGTTGGTAGAAAAAGAGGAGAGAAGAAATAATGAAGAATAAAAAGACAGATAAACAAATACATTAGAGGAGTCACTTAAACAGCAACCCAAATATCCTCTGCATGTGACAAGAATTCCATGTATGCTTCAGAGACTGAGCTATCATGTTTCATACTGGGCCCTGAGGAATTCTATTAGAAGTAATAGGAAGAATTTTAGGAAAGAGAAAAAGGTATATGGACTCAACACAAAAGGAGGAAAAAAAAACTGGCAGGAACCTGAGAAGAATGCTTTAGAGCTTTTGTTGAAGCAGGGTCTGGTCATCCATAGCTGATTCCTGAAGACCTGTTAGTGTTGAACGCTTACCCCACACCTTCTTTCTCCTCCATGGCCTCCCATGTCACCACAATGCCTTAATCCATTTCTCTCCAATTTGCTGAAGTACCAGAGCCTCAAAATGGATACCCAGTTGTCTTTAGTAAAGAGGTATAGATAGGGGAAAACTAGGAAAGATAGTCTTTGATTTAATTCAGTAACAGAGAGAGAGAGAGATGTTCTTACCATCTTGAGTTAGAACTCTAAAAATACTCCTCATGGAATATCTTTACATGTATTGACTTAGTTCTTTGAACTCTATTATAAGTTAGATTTTCCCTAACTTTAAAAGACTTCTAGAAGTCTTCTT
The DNA here is from genome assembly GCF_059928025.1 of Delphinapterus leucas. NCBI lineage: Eukaryota > Metazoa > Chordata > Mammalia > Artiodactyla > Monodontidae > Delphinapterus > Delphinapterus leucas. Next base: position 104,383,955 of record NC_143150.1, read on the forward strand.
TTTAAAAGGTTTGAAGAAAAAGAAAGGTCAGAACATATGCTTAGGGATTCTGAAAGATGGCATGACTTATGAAGGATAATATTCTGAAAAGTGCAGTCTCTTGTAAATTAATTTGATTCTCTCAGAGGTTCAGCTTGTCCCTCAGCAATGTCACCACAGGTCAGAAACTTGTCCTTAACTTTAGAGGTTTCTATGATATCAGTACACAGAGAACCTGATTTGTAAGCAGTGATGCCAGTTAACTAATTTTGTTGAGAAATAGCTTGGCTAAAAAACTAAGTTGCATAATTTATGTGGAGTCTTCAGTCATGGAATGTATTACCATGCCTCTTTCATTTTTTTCTATGAGTACTTGTAATGTTCTTACTATGTCATAGGGTTTATGCTGGGTAGCAGAGGTAAAACAGTGAACAAAAAGAGAATTTGTTCTACCTTCCTGGGTCAGAAATGAGTAATTTGTGAGCATGCTGCCTTCCTTGGAACCTCAAAACAGTGGTAGCCATTTCTCAGGCTCCCTCTTTGAATTCAAATGCTGATTCCTTGTCACCCATGGTCGCCATGGTAGGCATGACAGTTGCTCTCTTGGTACTTGCAATCTAACAGAGGAAATAAGCACTAATGAAATATTTACAAAAATGAGCAAATATTTAAAATGAACGTAACTTATTTCTATGAAGGAAAGGAACAAGTTTTGTGACAACAAATTAGTCTGACTTAAGCTGAAGCTTGAAGGCATGAAATGATTTCCTAGTAAAGTAATGTTTAAACTCTGATCTAAAGGACACATTGGAGGGAACTGTATGAAGTGTGTATATAAGGGGATTGGTAGAGGTACATGCAGTTTCCAGGAAGGGGAAACAGTGTATCAAGTGAGCATAGCACCCTCAAGGGACTGAAAAAGGGCCAGTTTAGCTACAGATTGAGGTTCAGAAGAGTGGTGCTAGCGGTGGCTTGGTGGATAGCTAGAATTAGTGTGTGATACTAAACTCTACCATAATTCTTCAGTCAACAATCATGTATTGAGTAGCAGCTGTGTGCCAGGATGGCGGCTGGGACTTCCATGGTGGGGATGGGTGGGGGCAACAGTCATGGCACCTGCCCTCCTGGACCTGCACTAATTAAATGCAATTAAGTGTAAATATCTGGCCATGATGAGTTCAATGTGATAGATATATGTATTACTAGATGACTCACCTTTCTCTAGAAGGTAAGGAAAGGCCTACCTACGTGGCCTTAAGTGAGATCTGAAGATTTAGTAGAAATTAATTAGGCAACAATAAAGAACAGGAAAGTGTTCCAGATAGAAGGATCATATTTATTCATTCATTTGACAAATATGTATTGAGTGCCTACTAGGTGCCAGCCAAAAGTCTAAGCTTTGAGGTTAAGTATGGACAAAATGTAAATTGTTCCTCTATGAAGCTTACATTTGAAGCAAGCATTTGAATAAATAAGCAAGCTTTATAGTATGAAAAAGGTGCTAAGAACTATAAGGAAAACATAGACTGGAGAAGGAAGCAGTTTTACATGAAATGGTCAAGGGAAAACTATGTTGAGAAGGGGGCATTTGAGCAAAAACTAAAACAAGATAAGGGAGGTGTTTTGGAGACACACAGGTCCTATTGGCCTTTCGCATTGGAAACTGAAAAAGACTATAGAACATAAAGAAAGCCTGTTGTTCTAGGGAGATAGCTGTTTCTAGTAAAAAAAAAAAAAAAAGAACCTGGTTAGGCCCATAGCTCTTACAGAAGATGCTCTAATTAAAACATTTTCCAAATAAAAGGTAGAGCTATTAAAATTCCATTTTTAGATGTGTTCTTCTATATAAGTTAACATTTGAGAGTCCAACTAGATGTATTAAAGGTGTCTAAGGCCACAGCCCCGTGAGAGTTTCTGGCATAGAAAAAGTGTTTGGATTATTTTGTTGAATGGTTACTCTTAACGTTACTGTCTAAAATTTTGGAGAATTAAAGGTATATCAAAAGAATGGATACATACAAGCATCCTCTTTTGAAGAAGAGTAACCTGGAAAATACACTTTTAGAGCAGATTATTAAACATAAGGCTTTGCACACATGTAGTTTCTTACTCATCTGATGAAGTTAATAAACTTTATTGAATAAAGGAATAATCTTCAAAGACTAGAAAGGTCTCTTAAGAGCTAAGATACATTCACTAAAATCAAGACATGAAAACCAACTGGATATCAAATGACATTAAACAATTTGTGCAAATATTATGTGGCATTATCAAGATAAATTCTTTGGTGGCTATATTAAGTTGGTTGACCCAGTGGAATGGAATAAATATAAAATGTTTTGATTTCCCTGATGTGTTATGCAAAGCCTCTCGTGGGATGTCTATGGATAAGGTGAGCCTTCTTATTGGACTGAAAATGATTGGATTCCTTTATTCAACTTTCAGAGTCAGAAAGTTTGGGGACAGGAAGCCATTTGAGGATATAATTGGGTCACTGTGTAAATTTCATCACCATGTGAGTGGTTAATGGATGAGTTCCTCTCCCAAATGACTTTAGAAATTCCATAGCAATGTCCTATGAAGTTAGAGTGTCACATACACGTGTCATATACTTGTCTTTCATGTTTTAAATCAGAAAAGGCATATTTACTGTTTGAAATTTTACTGCTTAAAAAAAAGCAGTATGGAGTCCCGCAGCCAGTGAGCCGGGAGCGCAGCTGCCCATTGGCACTGTGCCCGCCGCAGCTGAACCCGGACCCTACGGGAGCTTAACAGAGAGCAGGGATCGTGAGCCCTGGCCAGAGTGAGCGTGTGCGGCTGCCGCCAAGTCTGCACCTGGAGCACATGGAGAAATGGATGGAAGATAAGAGCAAAGCGAGACTTAGGCTTCAAAGCAGGTTGCTTGCTGCTTGAGGGCCAAATGCAAGTTTGAACTTTGTTCTAGGAAGACACAAGGGACTCCTTCCTAAGCCTGTAAATAAGCCCTGCCCTTGGTGCCTAAGGAAGGGGTTAGTGAAAGTCAGCCTGAGAGTCAACTAACTGCTGAACAGTCGTCAACAGGAAGACACTGGAACTCATCAAAAAAGATACCCCACACCCAAAGACCAAGGAGAAGCCACAATGAGATGGTAGGAGGGGCGCAATCACAATAAAATCCTATAACTGCTGGGTGGGTGACTCGCAAACTGGAGAACACTTATACCACAGAAGTCCACCCACTGGAGTGAAGGTTCTGAGTGCCACGTCAGGCTTCCCAACCTGGGGATCTGGCAACGGGAGGAGGAATTCCTAGAGAATCAGACTTTGAAGGCTAGCGGGATTTGATTGCAGGACTTTGACAGGACTGGGGGAAACAGAGACGCCACTCTTGGAGGGCACACAAAAAGTAGTGTTGCGCATCGGAACCCAGGGGAAGGAGCAGTGACCCTACAGGAGGCTGATCCAAACCTACCTGCTACTGTTGGACCATCTCCTGCAGAGGCGGGGGGTGGCTGTGTCTCACCGTGAGGACAAGGTCACTGGCAGCAGAAGTTCTGGGAAGTACTCCTTGGCGTGAGCCCTCCCAGATTCTGCCATTAGCCCCACCAAAGAGCCCAGGTAGGTTCCAGTGTTGGGTCACCTCAGGCCAAAAAACCAACAGAGAGGGAACCCAGCCCCACCCATCAGCAGACAATCGGATTAAAGTTTTACTGAGCTCTGCCAGCTAGAGCAACAGCCAGCTGTACCCACCACCAGTCCCTCCCATCAAAAAACTTGCTCAAGCCTCTTAGATAGCCTCATCCACCAGAGGGCAGACAGCAGAAGCAAGAAGAACTACAATTCTGCAGCCTGTGGAACAAAAACTACATTCACAGAAAGATAGACAAGATGAAAAGGCAGAGGGCTATGTACCAGATAAAGGAACAAGATAAAACCCCAGAAAAACAACTAAATGAAGTGGAGATAGGCAACCTTCCAGAAAAAGAACTCAGAATAATGATAGTGAAGATGATCCAGGACCTCGTAGAAAGAATGGAGGCAAAGATTGAGAAGATGTGAGAAATGTTTAACAAAGACCTAGAAGAGTTAAAGAATAAACAAACAGAGATGAACAATGCAATAACTGAAATGAAAACTACACTAGAAGGAATCAATAGCAGAATAACTGAGGCAGAAGAATGGATAAATGACCTGGAAGACAGAATGGTGGAATTCACTGCTGCAGAACAGAATAAAGAAAAAAGAATGAAGAGAAATGAAGACAGCCTAAGAGACCTCTGAGACAACATTAAACACAACAACAATCTCATTATAGGGGTTCCAGAAGGAGAAGAGAGATAAAGGACCCGAGAAAATATTTGAAGAAATTATAGTTGAAAACTTTCCTAATATGGGAAAGGAAATAGCTACCCATAATCCAGGAAGTGCAGAGAGTCCCATACAGGATGAACCCAAGGAGAAACATGGCAAGACACATAGTAATCAAATTGGAAAAAATTAAAGGCAAAATTATTGAAAGCAGCAAGGGAAAAATGACAAATAGCATACAAGGGAACTCCCATAGGTTAACAGCTGAGCTCTTAGCAGAAACTCTACAAGCCAGAAGGGAGTGGCAGGACATATTCAAAGTGATGAAAGGGAAGAACCTACAACCAAGAATACTCTACCCAGCAAGGGCCTCATTCAGGTTCCACGGAGAAATCAAAAGCTTTACGGACAGGCAAAAGCTAAGAGAATTCAGCACCACCAAACCAGCTCTACAGAAAATGCAAAAGGAACTTCTCTAAGTGGAAAACACAAGAAAAGAAGAGGACCTACAAAAACAAACCCATAATAATTAAGAAAATGGTAATAGGAACACACATATCGATAATTACCTTAAACATGAATGGATTAAATGCTCCAGCCAAAAGACACAGGCTCGCTGAATGGATACAAAAACAAGACCCATATATATATGCTGTCTACAAGAGACCCACTTCAGACCTAGGGACACATACAGACTGAAAGTGAAGGGATGGAAAAAGATATTCCATGCAAATGGAAATCAAAAGAAAGCTGCAGTACCAATACTCATATCAGATAAAATAGACTTTAAAATAAAGAATGTTACAAGAGACAAGGAAGGACACACGTAATGATCAAGGGATCAATCCAAGAAGAAGATATAACAATTATAAATATATATGCACCCAACATAGGAGCACCTCAATACATAAGGCAACTGCTAACAGCTATAAAAGAGAAAATCGACAGTAATACAATAATAGTAGGGGACTTTAACACCTCACTTACACCAATGGTAGATCATCCAAACAGAAAATTAATAAGGAAACACAAGCGTTAAATGACACAATAGACCAGATAGATTTAATTGATATTTATAGGACATTCCATCCAAAAACAGCAGATTACACTTTCTTCTCAAGTGCACATGGAACATTCTCCAGGATAGATCACTTCTTGGGTCACAAATCAAGCCTCAGTAAATTTAAGAAAATTAAAATGATATCAGGCATCTTTTCTGACTACAACACTATGAGATTAGAAATCAGTTAAGGGAAAAACACGTAAAAAACACAAACACATGGAATCTAAACAGTACATTACTAAATAACCAAGAGGTCACTGAAGAAATCAAGGCGGAAATCAAAAATTACCTAGAGACAAATGACAAGGAAAACATGACGCTCCAAAACCTATGGGATGCAGCAAAAGCAGTTCTAAGAGGGAAGTTTATAGCAATACAAGACTGTCTCAAGAAACAAGAAAAATCTCAAATCAACAGTCTAACCTTACACCTAAAGGAACTAGAGAAGGAAGAACAAACAAAACCCAAAGTTAGTAGAAGGAAAGAAATCATAAAGACCAGAACAGAAATAAATGAAATAGAAACAAGGAAAATAATAGCAAAGATCAATAAAACTAAAAGCTGGTTCTTTGAGAAGATAAACAAAATTGATAAACCATTAGCCAGACTCATCAAGAAAAAGAGGGAGAAGGCTCAAATCAGTAGAATTAGAAAGGAAAAGGGAGAAGTAGCAACTGCACTGCAGAAATACAAAAGATCATGAGAGATTACTACATTCAACTGTATGTCAATATAATGGATAACCTGGAAGAAATGGACAAATTCTTAGAAAAGCACAACCTTCTGATACTGAACCAGGAAGAAATAGAAAATATAAACAGACCAATCCAAGCACTGAAATTGAGACTGATGAAAAATCTTCCAACAAACAAAAGCCCAGGACCAGATGGCTTCACAGGCGAATTCTGTCAAACACTTAGAGAAGAGCTAACCCCTATCCTTCTCAAACTCTTCCAAAATACAGCAGAGGGAGGAACACTCCCAAACTCATTCTACGAAGTCACCATCACCCTGATACCAAAAGCAGACAATGATGTCACAAAGAAAGAAAACTATAGACCAATATCACTGATGAGCATAGGTGCAAAAATCCTCAACAAAATACTGTAAAGTGGAATCCAACAGCACATTAAAAGGATCATACACCATGATCAAGTGGGACTTATCCCAGGGATGCAAGGATTCTTCAGTATACGCAAATCAATCAAGGTGATACCCCATATTAACAAATTGAAGAAGAAACACCATATGATCATCTCAATAGATGGAGAAAAAGCTTTTGACAAAATTCAACACCCATTTATGATAAAAACTCTCCAGAAAGTGGGCACAGAGGGAACCTAACTCAACATAATAAAGGCCATATACAGCAACCACAGCAAACGTCATTCTCAATGGTGAAAAACTGAAAGCATTTCCTCTAAGATCAGGAACAAGAGAAGGCTGTCCACTGTCACCACTATTATTCAATATAGTTTTGGAAGTCCTAGCCACGGCAATCAGAGAAGAAAAAGAAATAAAAGTATTACAAATTGGAATAGAAGAAGTAAAGCTGTTACTGTTTGCAGATGACATGATACTATACATAGAGAATCCTAAGGATGCCACCAGAAAACTACTAGAGCTAATCAGTGAATCTGGTACAGTTGCAGGATACAAAATTAATGCACAGAAATCTCTTGCATTCCTGTACACTAATGATGAAAAATCTGAAAGAGAAATTAAGGAAACACTCCCATTTACCATTTCAACAAAAAGAATAAAATACCTAGGAATAAACCTACCTAGGGAGACAAGAGATCTGTCTGCAGAAACCTTTAAGACACTGATGAAGGAAATTAAATATGATACAAACAGATGGAGAGATATACCATGTTCTTGGATTGGAAGAATCAATATTGTTAAAATGACTATCCTACCCAAAGCAATCTACAGATTCAGTGCAATCCCTATCAAATTACCAAAGGCATTTTTTACAGAACTAGAACAAAAAATCTTAAAATTTGTATGGAGACACAAAAGACCCCGAATAGCCAAAGCAGTCTTTAGGGAAAAAAACGGAGCTGGAGGAATCAGACTCAGTGACTGCAGACTATACTACAAAGCTACTGTAATCACATGCAAGAGGGAAGAGATATGGGAACATATGTATATGTGTAACTGATTCACTTTGTTATAAAGCAGAAACTAACACACCATTGTAAAGCAATTATACCCCAATAAAGATGTTTAAAAAAAAAAAGACAGTGTGGTACTGGCACAAAAATGGAAACATAGATCAATGGGACAGGATAGAAAACCCAGAGATAAACCCATGCATTTATGGTCAACTTATCTATGATAAAGGAGGCAAGTATATACAATGGAGAAAAGACAGTCTCTTCGATAAGTGGTCCTGGGAAAACTGGACAGCTACATATAAAAGAATGAAGTTAGAACAGTCCCTAACACCATGCACAAAAATAGACTCAAAATGGATTAGAGACCTAAATGTAAAACTGGACACTAGAAGACTCTTAGAGGAAAACTTAGGAAGAACACTCTTTGACATAAATCACAGCAACATCTTTTTTGACCAACCTCCTAGAGTAATGGAAATAAAAACAAAAATAAACAAATGGGACCTAATGAAACGTAAAAGCTCTTGCACTGCAAAGGAAACTATAAACAAGACGAAAAGACAACCCTCAGAGTGGGAGAAAATATTTGCAGACGAATCAGTGGACAAATGATTAACCTCTAAAATATATAAACAGCTCATGCAACTCAATATTAAAAAAACCAAAAAATCCAAAAATGAGCAGAAGACCTAAATGGACATTTCTCCAAGGAAGACATACAGCTGGCCAAGAAGCATATCAAAAGCTGCTCATCATCACTAATTATTAGAGAAATGCAAATCAAAGCTACAATGAGGTATCACCTAACACCAGTTAGAATGGGCATCATCAGAAAACCTACAAAGAACAACTGCTGGAGAGGTTGTGGATAAAAGAGAACCCTCTTGCACTGTTGGTGGGAATGTAAATTGATGGAGCCACTATGGAGAACAGTATGGAGTTTCCTTAAAAAACTAAAAATAGAGCTACCATATGACCCAGCAGTCCCACTACTGGGCATATACCCAGATAATACCATAATTCGAAAAGACACATGCACCCTGATATTCATTGCAGTGCTATTTAGAATAGCCAGGTTGTGGAAGCAACTGAAATGCCCATCGGCAGACGAATGGATAAAGAAGATGTGGTACATATATACAATACTCAGCCATAAAAAGGAACGAAATTGAGTCATTTATAGAGATGTGGATGAATCTATAGACTGTCATAGAGAGTGAAGTAAGTCAGAAGGAGAAAAACAAATATCGTATATTAACGAATATATGTGGAACCTAGAAAAATGGTACAGATGAACTGGTTTGCAGGGCAGAAATTGAGACACAGATGTAGAGAACAGACGTATGGACACTGGGGGGGAAAGTGGAGGGGTGGTGGTGGTGGTGGTGTGATGAATTGGGAGATTGGGATTGACATGTATATACTGATGTGTATAAAATTGATGACTAATAAGAACCTGCTGTATAAAAATAAAATAAAATAAAAATTTTAAAAAGCAGTATCTTTAAGTTAATTTTTTGATAAGAAGGATCTGAATTCCCATCCATACATGTGAACATAAACCTATATATAAATGTAAGTATATATCCATTTATACAAATGTATGTATGTGTACATATATACATTTACATTTTCTCCATACATATGGATGTATGTGTGTGTATATATATACATATATATATGTATGTGTATATATACACATACATATATATATATAGGGGGAGAGAGAGAAAGAGAGAGAGAGAGAAATAGACACCAACCGATGTTACTTGGACACAAATTTAAGATTAAATCAAAGCAAGATGATATTCTTAGTAAATTAGTGCAATCTTGGATGTGGCACAATGTCCAGATTATAAGGACTAATAATTATGTTCTGTGATAGTTTGAATACACTTTTAGTATCTTAGCTGAATTTTTCAGGGATAGTGACATCCTGTAAAGAATGTTTGTATAACCAGGTGTTACTTAATTTTAAGGAAAACCTAAGTATAGGTAAGGGACATGTGAGCAGTTTTGTCTTGTTGAAAAACGAAGACATTTTCTCTGTTGTACTTCAGAAGGTTGTACTATCCAAAACAGACACAAGTTTATAAGCCTGTATGTCTTCTGCCCATACCTCTTTCTTGAGCGCAATTTCTTCTCTCCCATTTTCTGCTGGATATATACCCCTTAAATTTCAAAATGCACCTCAAACACAGCAAGGTGAAACTTAACTCACTGTGTCCTACTTCCCTCTAAACGTGCTTCTTTTAATGACTCCCCCATTTTTGTTATTGCACCGCCATTCACCTTGACGCCTGTACCAGAAACCTGGAGGCATTCCAGACACATCCCTTTCCTATCTCTTGTGAGCCCTCTAATGTAATCACTCACAACATTGCTTACCTGTCTCTCATATTCAGTGTTTCATCCTTGTTCTTGTTACTATTTTCCAAAGTAAAGCCCATATCTTCAACCCCTGGAAATCCTTGCATACATTCTTTTCTCGCTTCAATCCAATCTCCACATTGAATTCAGTGCGGAATTTCAAGAGCCTGTATAATAGAGTTTCTCCTCTGCTAAAATCCTAAGTAACTTTCTGTCTTCTAGAGAGTCTCATCACTTAGGCCTACAATTAATAAGTGACCCCCGCTACCTGTTTCTCAATACTTATCTCCTATTACACCCCTCATATCCCTCAACCTACATTCTCTTCCTACAAGCTATTCCTGGTACTCTGTCACTGTCTTTATACATGCTATTCCTGTCACTCAGAATACTCATCTTCATCATGTCTGCTTGGAAAAGTCCTATTTCATGTAGCAAACTCAGTTCAAAGTTTCATCTGTGAAGCTGGTCTTTCTATATAGTGATGACCACTCCCTTTTTCATGCCATCTCTGCACCATGATTATGCCTCTGTTGTTTGGAAGGAAAATAGTCTACTGAAAAGTGATTGTTCAGAAAGGCTATATAATGTCACCTCGTGTATCATGGCTTGCAAATGGGATATGGAACTAAAAGTGTTTGTGGTACATACCTTTGGGATAATTAGGGTAGAATAAAAAGGCTATGAAATGTTAAATCCTATAGAATTAAGAAATAAGGGTTATTTATGAAGAAGAATACGGATGAAAATATTTTTGATGTCTCTCTAGTTTCTAATTTTATATTTGGTGAATAAAAAGCATGTTTAAAATAAAAATAACTTTAAACGTGGTAGAAATAATTTCACTAAGCCAAGTGTCAACAACCGTTGCCCATGAAGCAGTAATTATAATTATTAGCACTTTTGTACGCTCATTGTTTTCCAAGAATTGTATATAGTTTGTATGTAAAACTATATCTATTTCACAAGTGAAAAAGGCTATGCATAATGAAGCTAAATCCAAGTTCATGTAGTTTGCGAGTGGCAGATCTGGGACTGGTACCCAGATCTGTGTGATACCTCAACCTGGGCTTTGTCCTAATCTCTCAGTTTCATAAGAGAAAATTACTATGTGACCTTGAGAATATTATTACAGGGGGAATATATATGCAAGGAAGTTAGAATGATAATATTCTTTATGAATATTAAGTGTTAATTCTCATATGATCTAAAGAGAATTCTGGCCCTGTTGGTCTCTGAAAAAAATTCTAAACTGTATACTGTGGCACAGTTCTTTTAATTGGAGTACTCTGAAAAGTACACAAATCATAATTATAGCTTGAAGACGTCACATACGCAATTGTTCCACACCCAGATAAAAAGGTATTATGTTAACAACAATCAAAAAGCCCATCAAGCCCTATCATAGTCATAAACTGGTCCCACCTCCTCAAAGGTAACCTCTAACCTGATTTATAATACCTCAGATTAATTTTGCTGTATTTTTAACTTGATGTAAATGGAATTGCATTTTATATATATATATATATATATATATATATATATGTAACTGACTTTTTTTACTCAACATTGTTTGTGAGATTCATCCATGTTGCATATAGCATTAGTTCATTAGTTTTCTTTTTTAATGACTATACCACAGTTTAATTATGCAATCTACTGTTAAGAAAATGTGGATTGTTTCCAGTTGGGGACCATTACAAATAATTCTTCTTTGAAAATAATTGTACATATCTTTCAGTGAATATTTGTGGGCTTTTATATTGGATATACAGCCAGGATTGGAATCGCTGGATCATTGAGTATATGTATCTTTAGTTTATAGGTATTACCAAAGAGTTTTCCAAAGTTCATGTATAAATTTATACTCTCATCAGTAGCGAATAAAGGTACAAATTGCTCTGCATCTTCTTCAGTACTTCAAATTGTCAGATTTTTAACTTGAGCCTTTCTGGTGGCTGTGTAATGACATTTCTCATTTTAACTTGCATGTACTGATGACTAATGAGGTGGAACACTTTCACTTGTTTACTGGTTATTTGAAAGATCTCTTTTTGGAAATGCCTATTTTTCTATTGAATTGTCTATATTTCTCTTAGTGATTTGCTGTAGTTATTTCAAAATATATATTCTGGATTGTAGTCCTTTGTTGGTTACCTATATTACACATTTCCTTTCTTTTTTTTTAAAATCTAAGTAACTTGCCTTTTTACTCCTTAATGAATTACTACTTTAATTAACAGAAGTCTTAAATTCATTATACCCCACTTCAATATTTTCTGTTATGGTTAGTGTATTTTTATTCTGAGTTTAAAAGTAACATTTCCTACTCTACGACCTAGAAGATATTCTCCTGGGTTGCCATATAGTTACTTTATTGTTTGACCTTTCATATTACATTCCATCTCGTATTTACGGTGTGAGAAAGGGATGAATGTCCATTTTTCCTATTTAGATTCAATTGAAGTAGCATGATTTATTGCAAACAGTGTTCTGCACTGTCACCTTTAGTCAAATGCTTATACATGCATGGCTCACGTTATGGACTCTAATAAGTTCTTTTTTTTTTAAGTCATTCAGCCTTCTTTTTTATATGTATAATTTATTTATTTATTCATTCATTCATTCATTCATTTATTTTTGGCAGTGTTGGGTCTTAGTTGTGGCATGCAGGATCTTTCATTGTGGCACAGGCTGTTTGTTGCGGGGTGCGGGCTTCTCTCTAGTTGTGGTGTGTGGGTTTTCTGTCTCTAGCTGTGGCACATGGGCTCCAGAGCGCGTGGGCTCTGTAGTTGTGGCACACGGGCTTAGTTGTCCTGCAGCATGTGGGACCTTAGTTCCCCAACCAGGGACTGAACCTGTGTCCCCTGCAGTGGAAGGCAGATTCTTTACCACTGGACCACCAGGGAAGTCCCTCTATAAGTTCTGTTTGTACATTTGCCTATACTTATGTCAATGCCACATTGTCTTAATTGCTATAGATTTATAATGATTTTAATATCTGGTAGTATTGTAAAATAAAAATTGTACCAGATGGTAAAACAGGCAAGAAAAAATTTATTCAAGACTATTGAAGTTATGGATCAAGACTGTTGCAACAGGGGAGAGAGAATGAACTCAGTTCCACTGAACAAAAGGTGGGAGAATTTGGGCTTCTCTGGTGGCGCAGTGGTTGCGAGTCCATCTGCCGATGCAGGGGACACGGGTTCGTGCCCTGGTCCAGGAAGATCCCACATGCCGCGGAGCGGCTAGGCCCGTGAGCCATGGCCGTTGAGCCTGCACGTCCGGAGCCTGTGCTCCGCAACAGGAGAGGCCACAACAGTGAGAGGCCCACATACCGCAAAAAAAAAAAAAAAAAAAAGGTGGGAGAATTTGTAAGTGCTGGGATGAGCTAGCATAAAAAGGTTGGAGGACATTAAGAGGTTGGATGGTCAATGTGATTATGCTATTTGTGTTTGCTAATTGTCCCTTATCAAAGTTAGGCTCCTATGCTCCCACAGAGTCTGGAAGACAGGTCCTATCTTTCTTGATAATTACATTTCAAAGGGATGGCTAACAGGTCCTTGAGAAAGATATTCTTGGGTTGTAGACTATTTACATCTCAAAGGGGCAGATTAAAAAATTTACATCCTCTTTCCAAAGTAAGTGCTCTAAACAAAGAGAGGTTGGGGCCTATAGTCTAAAGTTTAGGGAAGCTAAGGGGAACACTAAGTCTATCTTGGCCCATGTAAGCCTTTCATATTTATTTTCTCCTTTATAAAGGTTATGTTGCTATTTTTATTCATTTGCTTTCCAAATAAATTTTAGAATCAGCTTGTCACCACCCCCTCAAAAAAAAAAAAACAAGAAAAAAAGAAAAACCACAACTGCTTTGGTTTTAATTGGATTTCACTGAATATATAGATTGATTTGTAGTAAATTAATATATTTATTATATAAAGTATTTCAGTTCATGAATATGAAATAGTCTTCCATTTATCTACGTTTTTAATTTCTCTAAATAATGTTCTTGTGGTTTTCACGATAGTGAGCCTTAGACTTTGTATGCGATTTATTACTAGGTTTTTGATAGTTTTGCTCTTATTGTAAATGGTATGTTTTAAAGTTTTTCAGTTTTTATTTTTTGTTGCTGATATTGAGAAGTACACCTTGATTTTTATTCCTTGGCCTTGTATCCAGAGATCATGCTTACTTTGCTTATTAACTTGAGTAGTTTATCTGTAGTATCACTCAGATGTACATATCCAGGTGGTTTGTGATTAATGTCAGTTTTATTTCTCCCTTTCCAATCGTTCATTTGATTATATTTTCTTTTATTTTTGTGCTGCATACTCTAGTACAGTGAGATTATTGTTGATATCTGTTTCTCATTTTAGCTCTCGGAGGTGAGGCTTTTAGTAAATCACCTGTAAAGTATGATATTTCCTGTAGGCTTGTTGTAGATGCTTTGTATTCCTAGTGTTCTAAGAGGTTTTGTTATTACTGGGTGCTCAATTTTATCAAACTTTTTTTTTTGGGATAACTTGAGACAATCATATTAGCTTTCTCCCTTATTCTATTAATATGTAAAATCACATTGCTTCATTTTCTAATGTTAAAATAGCCTTGCATTTCTGAGATAAACCAAACACGGATGATATGTATAACCCTTTTAATTTATTGCTAGATTTTTTTTTGCTACCATTTGTTAACATTTGATGTAGAGTTTTTCCATTGTGTCCATGAAAGAGATTGGCCTATTTTCCATTCTTATGATATGCTTGCTGGGTTTAAGTACCTGATTATGCAGGCTTGGAAACTTGCCATTCATGCCTGGAATTTTTTTTATGGAGGAAGTTTTAAATGAGAATTTAATATATTTAATAGACATAAGACTTTCTATTTTTGATTTCCAGTTTTAAAAATATTTTACCTGCATTTTCCAGATTTTCCCTTTTTGTCAGTTTGAGTAGTTTTTGTCTTTCTAGGAATTTGTCTACTGAGGACACGGGGAGGGGGAAGGGTAAGTTGGGACAAAGTGAGAGAGTGGCATGGACATATATACACTACCAAATATAAAATCGATAGCTAGTGGGAAGCAGCCGCATAGCACAGGGAGATCAGCTCGGTGATTTGTGACCACCTGGAGGGGTGGGATAGGGAGGGTGGGAGGGAGGGAGACGCAAGAGGGAAGAGATGTGGGGATATATGTATATGTATAGCTGATTCACTTTGTTATAAAGCAGAAACTAACACACCATTGTAAAGCAATTATACTCCAATAAAATTACAAATATATTCGCATTCAGTCCACATGGTATTTAATAATATATTTATTATTGAAATTTAGGAAATGTGTTGTAAAACTATGAATTTCTAGCCTCTTTGGGAAAAGCAAGTGATTCGATGATCTTAGGTCTGTTTTCCTGCATATTAACCTCAGTAGGAATTGAATAGCTCTGCCCACTTTACCATGAGCTCTCCATTTAGCTACAATCCCCATCACTTTCCCATCCTCTTACACCTAGGTTATTTTGTGCATTTTATTATGTATACACATTGGAATGTGTGATTTCTTATAGATGGAGTATTTCAATGCCAAGAGTTGAAATGGAACATAGAGGGATACGTTTTCCACTTACTTGGTTATAAACAAGGCACGTAATGGAAAACGCTCCTGGTTTAAAAATGCAAAAGTAAAGGATTTTCAACTGTTGTACAAAGCATAAGCCTTATTAAACTATAGATAAAATACAAAAACCTAGTAAAGTTAATATCATGCTGAAATGTTTCAGTGTATTCTGTATTAAAAGCCTTTTATGCTGTAGATTTATCACATCTGGAAACAAAAGCTGATTTTCCAGGAACTGAGTTCTAAATCCTTACCATTTACAAGCACGTCAATAATTCATCACAGTTTTCAGAACAATTTCATATTTGTTGACCTGACCCTAGCAGTGACCTGGCTAGGAGGGTATGAAGCAGGTACTGTTATATCCATGTCACTAGTGGCACAGCTAAACCATGGCAAGATTAAATGAGTTGGCTGACAGATATTACCGAGTTGGGCAACAGTTGAGCTGGGACAAGAATTCAGGCTGTCTGTACTTTAAACCTAGTGGCGTGTAGCGGGTTAGGAGATTCAGAGATTCTGCTGTATAGCTAATACCCATTTTAAGTATTAACGATTTAGAATTTGAGGTAGAGGGTACAGGAATTCACATGTGACTGTCATCTCCTATGGGTCTTTAAAATCACCACAAATAGCCATACCATTACCATAAAATACTGGTAGACAGGTATTTAATGAAGAAGAAAGGGAAATAAAGGGGGTTTTTAAGACACTACTTGGGAGAAAAGCCCTGTATTGATAACTACAGTGGTGGTATTCAGCTTTGAGACATTCATATACTATGTGAAATGCATGTATTACTACACGAGACATTAAGCACAAGGGTAAGGGGGGGCCCTCCTCAAGAAGTTCAGAGACTTGGAGGCATAAAACAATAAGGAACAGTAAAACTTCAAGCTACCAAGGAATGCCTGGGAATGTGATGAATGCTGGAAAGAACACTGTCATGCTTGGAATGCTCCTTAGGACTCCTGCTCTTTATTTTCTGGTATCCCAATTGAATAGACTGGTGGGAGCTGGAGAGTATAGGGTTTATTAAGCTGCCACAGAACATTAAATAATAGCCTGCAAATAATAACAGCAACAACAACAATAGGGCCTTTCCAGATTTATTCATTAGCACTTTATAAACTCATAAAAATAAATAATACACAGAACTGATTCTCATAGCACAGAAGAAGATGCTTCTTCAAGTTAAAAATCTCACTACGCTTTTAGCATGATCACTAAGGCAGAATTTCATGAAGGAATCAGACAGTCATATTTACCTTTTAAAAATAAGTCCTTGCAAAGAGCACATGTTCTTGATCTAGAAGTATAAGTATTTTTGATTTTTAAAATACATTTTAAACAAATATGCAGTTAAAATGTCAAAAATGTTTTTAGATCAGATTGTAACAGGAGGCTTCAAATCTTTATCAAGTAGGTTAGATAAAATATTTAGTTAAATCTAGTGAAACTCCTGCTAAAATTAAATATGAAAAGACTCAAAAAGGATTCAGCATCTGTATATCTCACTGTATGTTTCGTAGCACAAATCACAAGGCATATATATATATATATATATTTTATGTTGAATGCTCTATTGAGTGAATGGCATCGTGAAAGAGCATGGACTTGTAGCCAGACAGATCTGAGGTCAAATCCCAGATACTCAATCCTTTGTCCTCTCTGGCCTTAGATAAGTTACTTAACCCATCTGAGTGTCAGTTTCCTCATCTGTAAACTGCACCATTAGAAGTGACAGGAGTTCCTTGAATTCAGTCAGGAGTTATTACAGGATCATTTAAACAGAAGTAAAAATGATATTTTCAGAGAAACCTCCAATAAGTGTTTCCTAATACATCACAAGATGTTTTTCCACCCTGGACCATATGTTAGACAGTGAACCTTTAAGGCACACGATTTTATAGTACACTGCTTCAGTTAGTAGTTTGTAAAATACATGTAAAAACATGTTTAGCCAAATCATAGACTTGGCTAAACTTTAGTCAGTAATACTCTGCCCCATTTCTAGCCTCATAATGGGTGCTTTATTTCTTTCAACACGTTATTTGATGTTATTTCCATTTCACCGTCAGTAAGATGAAGTTGCTAATCCTTTTTAAGTGTATAGTTGTTTATAAAGTAAGAAAGAAAGAGCAAGAAATAAATTATTTTTCAGATGACTCATTACACATAAAATTCATTTAGCTGAGGAGTACATTTCAGGGTCTGAAACTACAATAAAAGGAGATGGGTTGCTTGCTGCCTGCTGCCTCCCTCTCTTATAAATCTCAGTTGCTGCTGCATTCTGTGGTCCATGGCACATAATTGTTTCTTCCTTAGTGGACATACTCTTGGGGACACTTTGTCTCTTAATGCCAATCTTGCTGGGTGCAGCTTAGCTTTCACTTTCTATCACTGGCTTCAATAAATTCAAGGGTCAAGGTACTTAAGTTTTACCTCTCAGGCTTGTCAAATTTTCCTTACTTGCTTTTATCCAAATGTTCTTTTGATAGCCATTTTTCACTTTTGCTTTGAAAAAACAACTCAACCAAACAAATGAATTCAGATGAGAAATGTCCCTGGCATGTATAACAATATGAGATGTGAATTAAATGAGAGGGAAAAATCCTCCCCATTGCGGATGTGAGCCTAGATGATAATGGAGTTGTGATTTAGTCCATGAAAATGTGTTAGAGTAAGTGAACTGACCTTTTGCTTCTCTTACTGCTGAGACAAAATTAGGACATAAATACAAATTAATTTCTTCTTATCACTTCATGAGATACTATAATTCATTTTTCATTTATGTGCATAATGTTTACCTAGCTTACAAAAATATGCATTATTCCGAAAAGCTCAAGGGATTCATATACTTAAATGGAAACTCAGAGAAAGACTGATTTTTTTTTTGCTAGAGAAGAGATATCTAATCCTAATATAGTGATTTAAAAAAAAAATTTTTAGCTTCCTGTCAATTCCATTTGATCCAATCTCTTATACTTGTCTAACAGTGTGGTTACATCCATTCAGGCAGTGATAGGAACTAGCATCTCTGAGTGATTATAAAAGCTGACTGATAATCCAACAATTGCTTAGTTCCATCCTTTGTAATTCAAATTAAGATCAGCATTTCTAAGCAATAAATAGGTAAATCTATGAATTCAAGCACTGTGTACATCTATTTATATTTGTGCATATGGCATTGCAGAAATCTACCTGTGGGCAGACATGTACAGGATACAAGCAAGCAATTTCTAATTCGGTTATCTAATTTCACTGAGACCAGTAAAAAGAACCATGCCTACATTGTAACAGAAGAGACTTAGATTCAGTTCATTGAGATTGTTCTGAGAGTAAGATAGATTTAGCAGTAGAATGTGTTACTGAAGGATATGTATGCTCCCTTGTGTTGGAAATGTTTAAAAAAGAATATACTGGAATTCTATATATACTGGAAATCTAGATAGAATTCTAGATAGATTACAGATCCACCAAGGTCTATCTGTAAAGATTTAATAAGTACTTTTCTAGAGTGAGTAAAATAGTTCACCTTGGTGGTTCATAGAAGGTTCGATATAAATACTATGATCAAGCAAAATGTAAATAACCACCGACACTTGTATAACTCAGTTCAAATTAAAACTGCTTTTCAATACATGATCTTGTTTAATATTTGAAGCAATTCTTTAAGTGGTTGGTATGATTATTTTCTTTGAGAGACATTAAATTATTTAGCCATGAATTTCTTGAAAAAGCCACTTGATTTCATTGAGCAGGGAGAGATAAAGAATTGCTGGTATTATTACAAGAAGTTATGGATTGAAAATGTTTTCGTAATTTGAAAAGACATACACACATTGGTAATCCAAGCAATTGATTGACCTAAGACTTGAATCCAAGTGGTTTGGCTCTAGATATTTTTATCTTCCCCACATAAAATACAAAATCACAAAGTGATAGCATATTTGTATTTGAGAAGTTGTCACAATACATTATTAAAACTCTGCTCCATTTGAACAACTTAAATTCATTTTACTCTAGTAATTGAAATGTATTCTTTAGAATTTTCCCACTGTAATGTGTACATCTTTACCTGTAACAACTTTAGTTTTGTGAGACATTTTGCAGTGCCATGGAATCAGCCTCTCTTAAATTTGTCTTATGTAGTTTGTTAGCTGTGCCATGACAAAATGCAAGAGATTGGGTGCCCTAAACAACAGAAATATATTTTCTCACAGTTCTGGAGTCTAGAAGTCCAAGATCAAAGTATTGACAGGTTTGGTTTCTTGAGGCCTCTTTCCTTGGCTTGCAGACGGCGGCCTTCTCCTTGTCCGCACATGGTCTCTCCTCTGTGCTAACACATCCCTAGTGTCTTTTTGTGTATCCAGATTTCCTCTTCTTACAAGGACATTTGTCAGATTGAATTAGAGCCCACCCTAACAGCCTCATTTTAACTTAAAAGCCCTATTTAAAGGCCCTGCCTACCAAGGTCCTGTCTTCTAATACAGTCACATGCTGGGGTAGAGGGCAATAGGGCTTTAACATATGAATTTTAGGCAGACACAATTCAGTCCATAACATCTTTATTCTGTTAATTTTGGGCACATAGTTTATGTTCAATAAATATTTGTTGCTTAAATAAATTCATGATTGGTGAATGATTGAATTGGAGCTTATCATTAACTATTAGTTAAATTAAATATTTGGCTGAATTATAAACCTGCTTCAATGAATTATCAGTTATCTGTTATGATTATTTGAATACAAAGGTCACTTTTTTTTTTTTTTTTATGTGGTACGTGGGCCTCTCACTGTTGTGGCCTCTCCCATTGCGGAGCACAGGCTCTGGACACGCAGGCTCAGCGGCCATGGTTCACGGGCCCAGCCGCTCAGCGGCATGTGGGATCTTCCCAGACCGGGGCACGAACCCGCGTCCCCTGCATCAGCAGGCGGACTCTCAACCACTGTGCCGCCAGGGAAGCCCCAAAGGTCACTTTTAATACCAATCTTTTTTTCTTCCTTTTTTATTGAAGTATAGTTGATGTACAATACTATGTAAGTTAGAGTTGTACAGTATAGTGATTCACAATTTTAAAGGTTATACTCCATTTATATTTATTATAAAGTACTGGCTATATTCCCTGTTTTGTACAATATATCCTCGTAGCTTATTTTATACCTAACAGTTTGTACCTCTTAATCCCCTACCCCTGTAATGCCCCTCCCCTCTCCCCACTGGTAAACACTAGTTTGTTCTCTATGAGTCTGCGTCTTTTTTGTTATATTCACTAGTTTTATGTATTTTTTAGAGTACACATATAAGTGATATCATACAGTATTTGTCTTTCTCTGACTTATTTCATTTAGCATAATGCCCTCCAAGCCCATCCATGTTGTTGCAAATGGCAGAATTTCATTATTCATCTGTTGATGGAAATAATATTCTTAAAATAGTTGTTTTAACTAGGTTGACTCTGTAGCTAAAATAATATTTATTATTGTTTTTTATAACTCATTCATATAATGAAAAAAACTGTAGTATATAGTGTATCACAATATATTTTGGAGTTTCTATAAATTTAATCTTAAGCAATCTAGTATAGAGGTCTTTATGTGGATTTGTTTTATATGATGTCCTACTAAAATTAATAAATTATAAGCATCCATCTATGAGATTACAAACCTAAGACGCTACTTCAGTGGACACTACCTTTGTGTGTCTTGTAGTACTAGAGAGAAGATGTTATACCTATTTGGACGCCTTAGTTGATTTTCTTTCATTTATGAAGGTGGTGCTACCTACAGTATGAGTTTATCTCTTACCCCCTTGACACCCATCTCCCCTTAGGTTGGAGCCCTGCAATAAACATCCCACAATTTAGCCTTTTATTTCTGAATCATAAAATCAGGCAGATGGTGTAGTTTATGGCTAAGGAGTGAGATTTTCTCTCTTTGAAGCTAGTTTTTTCACAATTAATCCATTAACAGGTATGTTACATGCCATTTTATCTGATGCATCCTGACATGGTAACTAGGAAGTTCACTAAAAGAACTTCTAATATGTTTTAGGGAAAAAATCCCAAATGTTTGATTGTAATAATTAAATGGCTAATATTGAATTCATTGAGTTATGTTAGCACATTCCCTGTGGGTATCTTGCATCGCTATTCCAGTGCTATGGCTTCTGCCGTAACTAACGTAATTCAAAAGGAATAGAGTAGAGAATGAAACTGTAAAAAATACAAAAATCAGTTACATTATGCTGAAAGCAATAACATTTTTATTGACATTTCTGAAGAAAAATTGAAAACTCATCTGTGACTGAGCTGCATATGAGTCCATGATCATTTTAATATTGTAGTAAAATGTTTATTGCCTACTCCTTACCCATGTATGAGACTCCCTTTTTGAAAAGATGGTAGATTAAACACATTTTTAAAAAAAAATTAGGTAAGTCTCTGAATTAATTAGGAATAGATGGATTTTGCCATGATGCTTATTACACGTGTATTATTTGAATCATATATCAAAATTTTCTAGGTGGATCAATCCAAACATGTAGCATCAAGTAAGGTAGAAATTATGATCAGGCTTATCTTAGATACTTGAGTATATTTGTAAAAAATATGAGTTACAAACATTTTTTCTAGCTCTAATTCTATACAAAATAAGACGTCCATATTTTGGATACTTCTAGGTCTAGAGATCCAGTATCTATGGGAAAATAATTCTATTATTTATGAGAAAGTCAAAAAAGCTGAAATTTTTGGCTCTGAAGTACATCCTAATGGAGTTGAAATTAATGATATATTTCTTTTCTTAAAACACTCCCTTTACACAGAAATCATCACAACATATTTTTTCCATCTAAAAACCATTGGTGCTTGGTTTATATTACATATTAAAACAGTGTGTGCATATAGATGTTAGTGACATGCTAAAGATAGGGTAGCTATTACTCAGGAAATATTACAGTTTTTCTCACTAGAATAGAGAAATAGTGAATTTAAATACTTTGTAATAATAATCCAGTTAACTTTAAAAATTCACATGTGGATACGATGTTAAGTCACTACTAATTTTCTTCTACAATAAGGACATTAAGCAATTCAAATTATACAAGATTGCTTCAAATGAAAGTCTTTTTTCGGCATCTTATTTAGTAGTCAGACTTTTATTCTTTGGGATGTATTTTCAGACCTAAGAGAGATACACATTTTACATATTATCAATGAAGAATCCTCTTTTAATTCTACATTTATATTTTTGCTTGCATTTACTGTGGAGACGTTTCAAATAGTGGTGTAATATCTGCTTCAGACTTCTTGTAAGTATCTTTGCTTTTCAATGTAAGGTGAAAGAAAGAGTGAACTAATCTAACAAATGAAAGGCACAATGCTTATCTAATTATAAGCAGAAGCTGGCAGGGTGTTCTTTACAACTCCTGGTATAAATAGGAGGCTCAAAGTTAGATACTTTTATAAATCATTCATGCCATTTTTAATAAAATTCAGTTAACAATTAATTGTTTGCTGATGTTGTGGTGGGTTTTCTCTTCCCCAGGTACTGGGAGATCGGTGGGCAAACATCTGTAGGTGGACAGAAGATCGCTGGGTTCTTTTACAAGACATTCTTCTAAAATGGCAACGTTTTACTGAAGAACAGGTGACTCATGTGGGGGATATTATATCAGTGAAAGACATGGAGAGATATTAAATGGATAAATGAAAAAATATAATGATGTACTTTAATAATTATTTTTTTTCTATTTTGGAATTATTTGATTTCTTTCAGTGCCTTTTTAGTGCATGGCTTTCAGAAAAAGAAGATGCAGTGAACAAGATTCACACAAGTGGCTTTAAGGAGCAAAGTGAAATGTTATCAAGTCTTCAAAAACTGGCTGTATGTATTTTTTAGCTTTCAATAGTCTTTTTTTTAAAAAACAACCCAATAGCTTATACTAACATCATTATTTGGTCTTTCTGTTCCTTCAAATCTTAAATGAAATATTCATTGTTCTTGCTTAGATCAGTCTATTCAATTATACCATATTGTTACTTTTCTTAATTAAAATAGGGAAAGGTATAATGTTGTAGTGAGCTGGGGCTGCTGTCCTCACATAGTGGAAAGAGAAACTCTAGTGTCTCTGTCTCTTCTTATAAGGCCATGAATCCCAGCATGGGAGCTGCACTATCATAACCTCATCTAAACCTAATTACCTCCCGAAGGAAGGCCCAATGTCCTAATACCATGGGGGGTAGGATTTCAACATATAAATTTTGTGGGGACACAATCATTTAGTCCATATCATTACACCCCTGGACTCCCAAAATTCATGTCTTTTTCACATGCAAAATACATTCATTCCGTACGAATAGCCCCAAAAGTCTTAACTGGTTCCAACATCATCTCTACAGTGTACAGTGTAAAGTCCAAAGTCGCATCATCATCTAAATCAGATATGAATAAGACTCCAGGTACAATTCATCCTGAGACCGAGTTGTCCAGCAGTGAACCTGTGAAACCAGACTAGTTATGTGCTTCCAAAATACAGTGGTGTGACAGGTATAGGATAGGCATTCCCATTCTAAAAGGGAGAAATAGGAAAGCAGGAAGGGGTGACGGGCCCCAAATACGTCTAAAGCATAGTAAGAACAATTCCATTAGATCTTAAGGTATGATAATAACCTGCTTTAGAATGGTGCTCTGCACTGCAGGACCACTGGAGTGGCAACATCACCCCCAGGATTCCACAAGGTGGCCTTGCCTCTTCCGCTTCACAGGGCACTTCCTGCCCCCATGGCTCTCTGCAGCAGCCCCACCTACAGGACTCCCTGTGGTGGCTGCTCCTGAGGCACTGGGTGGGGGCATCCCAAATTTGAGAGGTGGCCCCACCCTTTGAAGCCCAGGAGGAACTAGCCCCACCTCCTGGGCCTCTGGTCGGGGTGGCAGCTGCGATGATCTCTGAATCAACCTATATCATTGTTCCCTCTTCTTGAGAAATAGCACATGTTCACAGCCTTCCTTCAATCCATCCAGTTTTCTTTGTTTCCATTAATCCCAGCTGGCAGTTTCTGCTGGTATAATCCCATCTGTATCCCGGGCTTCTGATGAGATGGCTGATTAGGTCTCTGGCTCACACCCACACTAATATCCTTATCAAATGGTGAATCAACCACACTCTTCTGAACTGTGCTTTCTCATTTTTTGTAATATGTATAGGCTGAGAATTTTCCAAATCCACGAGTTCTGGTTCTTTTTGCTTAACAGTTCCTTATTCAATCAGTTTCTCTCTTCTTGCATTTTTCCATAAGCATTCAGGAGAAACCATGCTGTTCCTTCCACACTTGGCTTAGATATCTCCTAAAGACATCAAATTTCTTAGGTAAATACCCAATTTCATCACTCACAAGTTCTACCTTCCACAAAATACTAGAACATTAACACAGTTCAGTCAAGTTCTTTGCAACTTTATAACAAGGATTGTCTCCTTTGTCCAGTATGTTCCTTATTTCCATCTGAGACTTCATCAGAATGGCCTTTACCATCCATATTTGTACCAACATTCTGTTCATGATTATTTATGTATTCTCTAAAAAGATAGAAACTTTCTTTCCAGCTCTTCTCTTTTCTGAGTCCTCACCAGAATTACCCTTTAGAGTATCTTCATGTCAATCTTGGCTTTTTCTAACATGCACCTCAAAACTTTTCCAGCCTCTACCCATTAACCAGTCCAAAGCTGTTCCTGCATTTTCAGGTATTTGTTACAAGAGTGCACCAGTTCTTGGTCCCAGTTCCTGTCTTAGTCTGCTTGGGCTGCTATAACAAAATGCCACAGACTGGTGGCTTAACAGTAGATATTTATTTCTTACAGTGCTGGAAGCTGGGAAGCACCAGATCAAGGTGCTGGACGATTTGGTTCTTGGTGAGGGCCCTCTTCCTGGCTTCCAGACAGCACCTTCTTGCTGTATCCTCACATAGCGAGATAGAGGAAGCTCTGGTGTCACTTTCTCTTTTTATAAGGGCACTGAATCCTAGCATGGGGGCCTTACTCTCATGACCTCATCTAAGCCTAATTATCTCCCAAAAGCTCCACCTCCTAATATCACATTGGGAGGTTAGGCATTCAAAATACGAATTTTGGAGAGATAGAAACATTAATTTCATAATATATAGGTAAAGTTTCAACTTTGTTTTTTGAAACAGAATTGTACTCTTGAAAAAGTATAGCATACCTGGAATAAGATTTCATTAAAAATTAAAAGGTAGCACTAAGAAGTACCTGTAAATGTTCCGTAAAGTTCTGAACAGTATAATTCTAAAGTAAACTTAAGTTTAATAAGTCTAATGAGTCTAAAGAAAACTTAAGTAGATTCTCTGAGAAATATGAAGAGAAGCACAAGACATGATTATGCTCACATAGAAGGGGCTTATACCCTAGTTTGGAAAACAAGAAAAACATTAAAGCAAACCAAATGGCACTGATTATAGTGCCTGTGCTGTGTGTTTTGAGGAATTAATGAACTTTGACAATAAGAAGACAGCAGGCTTCACTGAGACATTTCAGTTTGAGTTGAACCTTATGGGATTAATAAAGATCTCCAAAGCTTCTCTTCCACTGTGAATTTTGTTATTTTCCAGTAAGGGAGAGGAAAATCAAATATTAAGAGCTTGATATTTCAAATAAAAGATTGCATAATTTCTTTTTGAGTTTTCATCAATTCTAGTAAATGCTAACTTGATGTTAACTCTAATATAAAACAAAGATCTACTGTAAATAATATTTCATAACATTATGTAAGTTTATTTATGTCTGTATTGATATGATATATTATACATCATAATAATTAAATCATTTATTTAAAGCTAATCTTAAATAAATCTCCCCGGTTAAATTCATACCATTTTACCAAATATTTATTTGTATCATGCATTTTTTGCTCCAGAGTTACTAATTTTCTATAGGTTTTTTTTTTCTTTGCTAAAAACAATGGATTTTATTTTACTATTATTATTTTTTTTAACATCTTTCTTGGAGTATAATTGCTTTACAATGGTGTGTTGGTTTCTGCTTTATAACAAAGTGAATCAGTTATACATATACATATGTCCCCATATCTCTTACCTCTTGCATCTCCGTCCCTCCCACCCTCCCTATCCCATCCCTCTAGGTGGTCACAAAGCACTGAGGTGATCTCCCTGTGCTATGAGGCTGCTTCCCACTAGCTATCTATTTTACGTTTGGTAGCGTATATATGTCCATCCCACTCTTTCGCTTTGTCCCAGCTTACCCTTCCCCCTCCCCGTATCCTCAAGTCCATTCTCTAGTAGGTCTGCATCTCTATTCCCGTCTTGCCCCGAGGTTCTTCTGACCACTTTTTTTCCTTTTTTTTTTTTTTTAACATTTCATATATATGTTAGCATACGGTATTTATTTTTCTCTTTCTGGCTTACTTCACTGTGTATGACAGTCTCTAGGTCCATCCACCTCACTACAAATAACTCAGTTTCGTTCCTTTTTATGGCTGAGTAATATTCTATTGTATATATGTGCCACATCTTCTTTATCCATTCATCTGATGATGGACACTTAGGTTGCGTCCATCTCCGGGCTATTGTAAATAGAGCTGCAATGAACATTTTGGTACATGACTCTTTTTGAATTATGGTTTTTTCAGGGTATATGCCCTGTAGTGGGATTGCTGGGTCATATGGTAGTTCTATTTTTAGTTTTTTAAGGAGCCTCCATACTGTTCTCCATAGTGGCTGTAGCAATTTACATTCCCGCCAACAGTGCAAGAGGGTTCCCTTTTCCCACACCCTCTCCAGCCTTTATTGTTTGTAGATTTTTTGATGATGGCCATTCTGACCGGTGTGAGATGATATCTCATTGTGGTTGTGATTTGCATTTCTCTAATGATTAATGATGTTGAGCATTCTTTCATGTGTTTGTTGGCAATCTGTACATCTTCTTTGGAGAAATGTCTATTTACGTCTTCTGCCCACTTTTGGATTGCGTTCTTTGTTTTGTTGATATTGAGCTGCATGAGTTGCTTGTATGTTTTGGAGATTAATCCTTTGCCCGTTGCTTCATTTGCAAATATTTTCTCCCATTCTGAGTGTTGTCTTTTTGTCTTGTTTATCGTTTCCTTTTCAGTGCAAAAGCTTTGAAGTTTCATTAGGTCCCACTTGTTCATTTTTGTTTTTATTTCCATTTCTCTAGGAGGTAGGTCAAAAAGTATCTTGCTGTGATTTATGTCATAGAGTGTTCTGCCTATGTTTTCCTGTAAGAGTTTGATGGTGTCTGGCCTTACATTTAGGTCTTTAATCCATTTGGAGTTTGTTTTTGTGTATGGTGTTAGGGAGTGTTCTAATTTCATTCTTTAACATGTAGCTGTCCAGTTTTCCCAGCACCAGTTATTGAAGAGGCTGTCTTTTCTCCATTGTATATTCTTGCCACCTTTATCAAAGGTAAGGTGACGATATGTGTGTGAGTTTATCTCTGGGCTTTCTATCCTGTTCCATTGATCTATATTTCTGTTTTTGTGCCAGTACCATACTGTCTTGATTACTGTAGCTTTGTAGTATAGCCTGAAGTCAGCCTGATTCCTCCAGCTCCGTTTTTCTTTCTCAAGATTGCTTTGACTATTCACGGTCTTTTGTGGTTCCATACAAACGCTGGATTTTTTGTTCTAGTTCTGTGAAAAATGCCATTGGTAGTTTGATAGGGATTGCATTGAATCTGTAGATTGCTTTGGGTAGTAGAGTCATTTTCACAATGTTGATTCTTCCAATCCAAGACCATGTATTTGTCTTGTATTTGTATCTTCTCCATGTATTTGTACCTTCTTTAATTTCTTTCATCAGTGTCTTATAATTTTCTGCATACAGATATTTTGTCTCCTTAGGTAGGTTTATTCTGAGATATTTTATTCTTTTTGTTGCAGTCGTAAATGGGAGTGTTTTCTTTATTTCTCTTTCAGATTTTTCATCATTAGTGTATAGGAATGCAGGAGATTTCTGTGCATTAATTTTGTATCCTGCTACTTTACCAAATTCATTGATTAGCTCTAGTAGTTTTCTGGTAGCATCTTTAGGATTCTCTGTGTATAGTATCATGTCATCTGCGAACAGTGACAGCTTTACTTCTTTTCCAATTTGTATTCCTTTTATTTCTTTTTCTTCTCAGATTGCTGTGGCTAAAACTTCCAAAACTGTGTTGAATAAGAGTGGTGAGAGTGGGCAACCTTGTCTTGTTCCTGATCTTAGTGGAAATGGTTTCAGTTTTTCACCATTAAGAACGATGTTGGCTGTGGGTTTGTCATATATGGCCTTTATTATGTTGAGGAAAGTTCCCTCTATACCTACTTTCTGGAGGGTTTTTATCATACATGGGTGTTGAATTTTGTCGACAGCTTTCTCTGCATTGATTGAGATGATCATATGGTTTTCTCCTTCAATTTGTTAATATGGTGTATCACATTGATTGATTTGCATATATTGAGGAATCCTTGCATTCCTGGGATAAACCCCACTTGATCATAGTGTATGGTCCTTTTATTGTGCTGTTGGATTCTGTTTGCTAGTATTTTGTTGAGGATTTTTGCATCTATGTTAATTAGTGATACTGGCTGTAGTTTTCTTTCTTTGAGACATCTTTGTCTGGTTTTGGTATCAGAGTGATGTTGGCCCAGTAGAATGAGTTTGGGAGTGTTCCTCCCTCTGGTATATTTTGGAAGAGTTTGAGAAGGATAGGTGTTAGCTCGTCTCTAAATGTTTGATAGAATTCACCTGTGAAGCCATCTGGTCCTGGACTTTTGTTTGTTGGAAGATTTTTAATCACAGTTTCAATTTCAGTGCTTGTGATTGGTCGGTTCATATTTTCTATTTCTTCCTGGTTCAGTCACAGAAGGTTGTGAATTTCTAAGAATTTGTCCATTTCTTCCAGGTTGTCCATTTTATTGGCATATAGTTGCTTGTCTTAATCTCTCATGAACCTTTGTATTTCTGCAGGGTCCGTTGTTACTTCTCCTTCTTCATTTCTAATTCTATTGATTTGAACCTTTTCCCTTTTTTTCTTGATAAGTCTGGCTAATGGTTTACCACTTTTGTTTATCTTCTCAAAGAACCAGCTTTTAGTTTTATTGAACTTTGCTGTCGTTTCCTTCATTTATTTTTCTTTTATTTCTGATCTGATCTTTATGATTTCTTTCCTTCTGCTAACTTTGGGGTTTTTATATTCTTCTTTCTCTAATTGCTTTAGGTGTAAGGTTAGGTTTTTTATTTGTGATGTTTCTTGTTTCTTAAGGTAGGCTTATATAGCTATAAACTTCTTTCTTAGAACTGCTTTTGCTGCATCCCATAGGTTTTGGGTGGTTGTGATTTCATTGTCATTTCTTTCTAGGTATTTTTTTATTTCCTCTTTAATTTCTTCAGTGATCTCTTGGTTATTAAGTAGTGTGTTGTTTAGCCTCCATGTGTTTGTATTTCTTACAGATTTTTTCCTGTAATTGATATCTAGTCTCATAGTGTTGTAGTCATAAAAGATACTTGATACAATTTCAATTTTCATAAATTTACCAAGGCTTGATTTGTGACCCAGTATATGATCTATCCTGGAGAATGTTCCATGAGCACTTGAGAAAAATGTGTATTCTGTTGTTTTTGGATGGAATGTCCTATAAATATCAATTAAGTCCATCTTGTTTAATGTATCATTTAAAGCTTGTGTTTGTCTATTTATTTTCATTTTGGATGATCTGTGCAGTGGTGTAAGTGGGGTGTTAAAGTCCCCTAGTATGACTGTGTTACTGTCGATTTCCCCTTTTATGACTGTTAGTATTTTCCTTACGTATTGAGGTGCTCCTATGTGGGGTGCATAAATATTTACAATTGTTATATATTCTTCTTGGATTGATCCCTTGATCATTATGTAGTATCCTTCATTGTCTCTTGTAATAGTCTTTGTTTTAAAGTCCATTTTGTCTGATATGAGAATTGCTACCCCAGCTTTCTTTTGATTTGCATGGAATATCTTTTTCCATCCCCTCACTTTCAGTCTCTATATGTCCCTAGGTCTGAAGTGGGTCTCTTGTAGAGAGCATATATACGCGTTTTGTTTTTGTATCCTTTCAGGCAGTCTGTGTCTTTTGGTTGGAGCATTTAGTCCATTTACATTTAAGGTAATTGTTGATATGTATGTTCCTGTTACCATTTTCCTAATTGTTTTGGGTTTATTTTTGTAGGTCTTTTCCTTCCTTTGTGTTTCCTGTTTGGAGAAGTTCCTTTAGCATTTGTTGTAAAGCTGGTTTGGTGGTGCTGAATTCTCTTAGCTTTTGCTTGTCTTTAAAGCTTTTAACTTCTCCATCAAATCTGAATGAGATCCTTGCTGGGTAGAGTAATCTTGGTTGTAGGTTTTTCCTCTTTCATCACTTTAAATATGTCCTGCCACTGCCTTCTGGCTTTCAGAGTTTCTGCTGAAAGATCAGCTGTTAACGTTACGGGGATGCCCTTATGTGTTACTTGTTTTTTTTTTTCCCTTGCTGCTTTTAATATTTGTTCTTTGTATTTAATTTTTGATAGTTTGATTAATATGTGTCTTGGCATGTTTCTCCTTGGATTTATCCTGTATGGGACTCTCTGTGCTTCCTGGACTTGATTAACTATTTGCTTTTCCATATTAGGGAAGTTTTCAACTATAATCTCTTCAAATATTTTCTCAGTCCCTTTCTTTTTCTCTTCTTCTTCTGGGACCCTTATAATTTGAATGTTGGTGCGTTTAATATTGTCCCAGAGGTCTCTGAGACTGTCCTCTCTTCTTTTCCTTCTTTTTTCTTTATTTAGCTCTGCAGTAGTTATTTGCCCTATTTTATCTTCCAGGTCACTTTTCCATTCTTAGGCCTCAGTTATTCTGCTATTGATCCCTTCTAGAGAATTTTTATTTCATTTATTGTGTTGTTCATCTCTGTTTGTTTGCTCTTTAGTTCTTCTAGGTACTTGTTAACGTTTCTTGTATTTTCTCCATTCTATTTCCAAGATTTTTGATCATCTTTACTATTATTATTCTGGTTTCTTTTTCAGGTAGACTGCCTATTTCCTCTTCATTTGTTAGGTCTGGTGGGTTTTTACCTTGCTCCTTCATCTGCTGTGTGTTTTTCTGTCTTCTCATTTTGCTTAACTTACTGTGTTTGCGGTCTCCTTTTCACAGGCTGCAGGTTCGTAGTTTCTGTTGTTTTTGGTTTCTGTCCCCAGTGGCTAAGGTTGGTTCTGTGGGTTTGTAGGCTTCCTGGTGGAGGGGACTAGTGCCTGTGTTGTGGTGGATGAGCCTGGATCTTGTCTTTCTGGTGGGCAGGTCCATGTCTGGTGGTGTGTTTTGGGGTGTCTGTGGCCTTATTATGATTTTAGGCAGCCTCTCTGCTAATGGGTGGGGTTGTGTTCCTGTCTTGCTAGTTGTTTGGCATAGGGTGTCCAGCACTGTAGCTTGCTGGTCGTTGAGTGGAGCTGGGTCATGGCGTTGAGATGGAGATCTCTGGGAGATTTTTGCCGTTTGATATTACGTGGAGCTGGGAGGTCTCTTATAGACCAGTGTCCTGAACTTGGCTCTCCTACCTCAGTGGCACAGCCCTGACGCCTGGCTGGAGCACCAAGAGCCTGTCCTCCACAGGGCTCAGAATAAAAGGGAGAAAAAAAAGAAAGAAAGAAAGAAGAAGGTAAAATAAAATTAAGTATAATAAAATAATATAAAGTTATTAAAATAAATAATTATTAAGCAAATAATTTTTTTTAAGTAATGAAAAATAAAATGGACAGACAGCACCCTAGGACAAATGGTAAAAGCAAAGGTATACAGACAAAATCACACAGAGAAGCATACACATACACACTTAGAAAAAGAGAAAAAGGGGAAAATATATTTTTGTCGTTTCTCAGAAAGTCCGCCTCCTCAATTTGGGATGATTCGTTGTCTATTCAGGTATTCCACAGATGCTGGTTACATCAAGTTGATTGTGGAGATTTAATCCACTGCTCCTGAGGCTACTGGGAGAGATTTCCCTTTCTCTCCTTTGTTTGCACAGCTCCAGGGGTTCAGCTTTGGATTTGGACTCGGCTGAGGGCGTCCGTTCTTTGCTCACACAGGACGGGGTTAAAGGAGCAGGTGATTCGAAGGCTCTGGGTCACTCAGGCTGGGGGGAGGGAGGGGTACGGATGCGTGGTGAGACTGCGGCTGCAGAGGCCAGCTGGACATTGCACGAGCCTGAGGCGCGCCGTGCGTTCTCCCGGGGAAGTTGTCCCCGGATCACGGGACCCTGGCAGTGGCGGGCTACACAGGCTCCCGGGAGGGGAGGTGTGGATAGTGACCTGTGCTTGCACAGAGGCTTCTTGGTGGCTGGCAGCAGCAGCGGCGTTAGCGTCTTATGCCCGTCTCTGGGGTCCGCGCTTTTAGCCGCGGCTCGCGCCTGTCTCTGGAGCTCCTTTAAGCAGCGCTCTGAATCCCCTCTCCTCGCGCACCAGGAAACAAAGAGGGAAGAAAAAGTCTCTTGCCTCTTCGGCAGCTCCAGACTTTTTCCCGGACTCCCTCCCGGCTAGCCGTGGCGCACTAGCCCCTTCAGGCTGCGTTCACGCAGCCAACCCGAGTCCTCTCCATGGGATCTGACCTCCGAATCCCGAGCCTCAGCTCCCAGCCCCCACCCGCCCAGGCGGGTGAGCAGACAAGCCTCTCGGGCTGGTGAGTGCTGGTTGGCACCGATCCTCTGTGCGGGAATCTCTCCGCTTTGCCCCCAGCACCCCTGTTGCTGTGCTCTCCTCTGCGGCTCCAAAGCTTTTCCCCTCCGCCACCCGCAGTCTCTGCCCGCGAAGGGGCTTCCTAGTGTGTGGACACCTTTCCTCCTTCACAGCTCCCTCCCACTGGTGCAGGTCCCGCCCCTATTCTTTTGTCTCTGTTTATTCTTTTTTCTTTTGCCCTACCCAGGTACGTGGGGACATTCTTGCCTTTTGGGAGGTCTGAGGTCTTCTGCCAGCATTCTTTCGGTGTTCCGCAGGAGTCGTTCCGCATGTAGATGTATTTCTGATGTGTTTGTGGAGAGGAAGTTGATCTCCACGTCTTACTCTTCTGCCATCTTGAAGCTCCTCCCCCTGTATAGGCTTTTAATTTAAGATAGATTCACGTAGGTATTACTTGTTATTACATGCTAGCTTACTGTTGATAGGCAATCATTCCTCACAGAAGGTATGTTCTTTTGAGTGATGTGACTACTAAAGACAGATTTTAGAAAAGTAATCTGTTTCAAACAGTGCAAACATATCAGTGATCA
This sequence comes from Delphinapterus leucas, assembly GCF_059928025.1. Classification (NCBI taxonomy): domain Eukaryota; kingdom Metazoa; phylum Chordata; class Mammalia; order Artiodactyla; family Monodontidae; genus Delphinapterus; species Delphinapterus leucas. The sequence goes on from NC_143150.1 coordinate 104,417,684, forward strand.
CATTTGTAATTTTGTTCTTCAACGAGTGGGGAGCCATTGGGAGTTGAATAACAATCATGTTTACATTTTTGGAATGCTCTTTGGTAGTAAGACTTTTAGTAGTAAGTAGGCCAGTTAGAAGAACTGAACTAAGGAGCAGTGGATATGAAAACGAGGAGACAGACTAGGTTATTTTAGAAGAGGAAATTGAGGCTCAGGAGAAAACACATGGCACAGATACAGTATCACAGAAGATTAGTGGCAGACTTAAAATGAGCACCAAGATATCCAGACCCATGTCCAAGACTTTTAAGCTATTTCAGAACTCCTCATCACATTTGATTTCTTGACAGAAAATAACTGCAGTTGAAAAAAGTCTGTTTTAAACAATCATGTGCCACTGTGTTGACATTTTTGTAAGTAAAAGACGTTACTAGGGCTTCCCTGGTGGCGCAGTGGTTGAGAGTCCGCCTGCCGATGCAGGGGATCGGGTTCGTGCCCTGGTGCGGGAAGATCCCACATGCCGCGGAGCGGCTGGGCCCGTCAGCCACGCCCGCTGAGCCTGCGCGTCTGGAGCCCGTGCTCCGCAACGGGAGAGGCCACAACAGTGAGAGGCCCGCGTACCGCAAAAAAAAAAAAAAAAGACGTCACTAGCTTCAGGGCCATGAAAATGCTCTCTTAGCAAAGTCTCAGTAATTTTCCAATATGATTAAAATTCCAGTTATGTCACCTTACTTGTGAACAAAATGAAAATATGTTTTGTATAAGTCTTACCATTTGATAGTTTAAACCAATTAACAAAACCTGACAGCTGGTCTAGAATTTGAGGTAAAATTCCCCTGCTGACTCAGGCAGTGAATAAGAATTTAATGTTCATTAAAATATGTCACAATCTGAGACCCAAAACAGGTACCATCTGTCACCATTTCCTACTACATACCTAGGTATATATACAGTATGCTAAAACTCTCTTTTATTTACAATCAGTGTAATTTGTTTTGAAATATTATCACTAATAACCCATGGGATTTTCTCCTACTTTTCATTTGAGGTGGGGGATGAGGAGTCAACGTATTTCATTCCTCCTCATACATCATTTTGTCCAAATCATGTCAGTCTGTTATTTTTATATCATCAAAATTGAGGTTTTATTTGGTGTAAAGAATAAAAAGGCAAGGACAGAAGAAACTGATGTGAATTCTAAGACTTGAAGAATCAAGTAGGTTATCATGGGGAGGCCCAAACCTACAAGAAATATGTTCCTGGGGAAGAGTACTGTTGCTGTGAGGATTCGTGGCGTCTGCCAGGGAAGGACAACTCTGGGAAACTTGACAAAAGAGAGGATGGTGTGCAGGGGCTGCAGGAGTACTGTGGAATTAGGTCACTATCAAGTGTCTGTGAGATCAGATGGCAGGGACAGAGTGCTTATGGGAGCTTGGCAAGTCCCTGTTGACAGTGCTGTTTCACCAGGACTTGCTACCTTGACCTCATCTCCTGTGATCACCCTCAAAGAATTCATCCAGATAGTATCAGTGGTTCTCAAAGTGTGGTCCTTAGACTAGCAGCATCACCTGGGAACTTGTTAGAAATGCAAATTCTTAGTCCGTATCCCAGACCTACTGACTCAGAAACTCTGGAAGTGTAGGGCCCAGCAATCTGCTAGTTAACAAGCCTTCCTGGTGATTTTGACGTTCCCTCAAGTTGAGAAGCCCCCACAGTGGATCATTCTACCTAAATACAACAACAGGTGATTAGAAAGAATTGCAGTACTTCTTACATATGGACAAATAACTACACATAAAATAGGTACAGAATTCAGTTTTGCCAGTTTAAGAGAAATTGTCTTGGCATTACTCTCTGAAGCATACGTCTGATGAGAATAGGGTGAAGACTTTCTGGGCCTTTTGTAAGTATACATTCTCTTTTCACTTCAAATCATCTAACCTTGACCAGATAGAACATGTTTATTCTGTCTTCTTGAGCAGCTTATCTGTTTCTTGCCCATTTCTACTGTTGTCCAATCTGATTTATTGGCTGTACTTTCCTGATTACCTTGGGAGGTATGTCCAGGTGCCTCACTTCTATGAAAATATATTTCTTCTTTTAAAATCCTAGCTGACCTCTGCCTTGTACATGTTTTCTAGACTTTCTTTTTGCCTCCTGAGTTTTCTAGAACTCTCTGGTTCTCTGGCAGTCAAAGATCTGTAATCAATTCTTGATATGCAGAAAGGCATGTTTTTTTATACTCTAAATATTAGTAACAATTAAATCATAATTATTTGATATACACACACAAAATCCAAGCTTAAAATAATTGCTCTCCAAGGATAGATGGGAGAAGGCAATTCATTACTGTGTTGCAGTGTATCTGGCACCACCATGGATTTCCTGTTTTCTCCCTCTCTTAGTTATGGTGGGAGAGTACTTCAGGAACTGGGAGATTTTAAGAGGAAGAAAGATTGGGAGAGAAAGAGAGAGCTTGGCCCAGAGCCAACAAGGGGAAACAAACTGAGGTAGAACTACTATCCTGCCCTCACCATTTGACAAACATAGATCTAGAATTTACTAGATAGAAGCCTTGGTTAGTACAGTGTTTTTGTCATACAGATTTAGGTAAAAATATATTGATTTGATAATTCCACACTTTTATAATAATGTTGTTTTTATTTTACCTTGAGTTATTTTCCCTAATTGTATTCCTTAATGGCGAATTTCCCCTTTATTTTTGTTATGTTCACTAAGTGCTTCTTTTTTTTTTGAATTTTATTTTATTTTATTTATTTTTTATACAGCAGGTTCTTACTAGTTATCTATTTTATACATAGTAGTGTATATATGTCAATCCCAATCTCCCAATTCATCCCCCCCCACAACCTGCTAAGTGCTTCTTCATTTGGTTTAATGTTAACACAGGAGGCTTCGTTTCATTTGCCACTAAATCTCTTTGGGTATCCAATTACTTTTATAGATCATCTAAGAAAATCTTTTTAGGTAACATGAGACTACCCATAAATTTCCAACACAAATGGTTTCCCCTTCTTCAGATTCAGCTTATATGTCTTAATTCATATTTTGGTCTATTGCATTCTTTCAGACTTAGAAAAAATAGTGAAAAAAACAATTATTGAGCAGAAACTAGAAATTCATTTCAAAACTTGCTTTTATTCCCTAAAAATGGCTTGCAGTAAGACTGCAATATAAAGAACACCAGGTGAAGTAGATTCTGAGAAAAGGATGAACTAATTGAAGGAGACACTGGAGCAGTCTGCAGTTAAGAGCTATCAATGCAGGTGGCATGCCAAAATGAACTACATAAAGTGTCCTTTGAGCGGAGAGTGGGGGTGGGGTGGGAAGGGGTGTGTGTGTTGATTTCTCTCTGTCGATGACACTTTGGTTCATGAGCAGTTGGGACATCTGTTTCATACTCATTTCTTTGCCATGTGCAATGTTAGTTGTACTTAAATAAATTTGCATTTATTTTGGAAGGACAGGTCTCACAGCTTAGTTTATGTTCGTTGTACTTGCTACTGCCAAAAAGAGGGGATTGTAAAGGGGCCATAAAATAATTCTCTCCTTTCTTTCTTCTTACTCTATGTTTACAAATTACATCAGGGACTAGCATTTGGGAGACGGAAATGGGATTTCCCAAAGCATAGGTTGACCTTAATGGATAAAATGAAAGAATAAGCTGCCCTGATCTACTGATTTCACACAAGCCACTTTGTTTATTCATTCTGTATCAACCAAATGGCATGCGTAACCCTCCATAGCTCCCAGGAACTTTGGAAATATGAATGGTATAAAAATACTTCATAAAACACAAGCATTTAGTAAACAGGCAAAGTGATTCCAAAGGATTTGTGTTATACTCAATTACTTAGTTCTATTACTTAATGGGCTCTAAAATTAGCTTTAGAAGATAATTACTCAAATAGCTGAAAGTTAATAACAGATGCTAAAAAATGAAAAAGTCAGTAAACTGAATAACAAGGTTTTTGTATCCAAATAATGAAAAGAATGTAAAAATCATAGAAATAAATAATATTGCAAATTTATTCAAATAATCACAGCATTTCAGATTGGGAAGGCCCCTTAGCCATGCTCATCTTCTCAGTTCACTATCTTTTCTTCAGTACTTCTGGCCTGTGATATTTTTTTTGAATTCTATCAGAAATTAGAAAGATAGTCACTAACATCCAAGAGCCATGCCTTTCACTTTAGAAAACCTCCAAATGTTAAAAAGTAATTTCCATATGTTGATCTCTGTTTTGCCTTTTGAAGCAATGCTACATTTTTACTTGGCAGTTCTTCAAAAATGTTTAGGTAGTTCGTAAGTGCCTCAACGAGGTGTTTATTCTACATCTGACTTTTATTTCTCTTCAAGGGAACATTATTTGGATTATAATTTTCTACTTATATTTTTATGAACTCTCGATCTTTTGCAGGCACAATTATAATCTTTCCATATGTATACAAATGAGAAAGTGCGTGCAAAAGCAAATTGAACTATAGTGTTTCATAAAATGTAACCTAGGCTTAGTCTGTGTTCTTCCTTGTTTTAACAGGTTTTAAAAACCGATCTAGAAAAGAAAAAGCAAACCATGGACAAACTCTGCTCACTCAACCAAGATCTTCTTTCAACACTGAAAAATACATTGGTAGCCCAAAAGATGGAAGCATGGCTGGACAACTTTGCCCAGCGCTGGGATAATTTAGTCCAAAAACTTGAAAAGAGTTCAGCACAGGTTAGTGATAATAATTAACCTACAGTAAATTATCCTTCAGATTTTTGAAATCTGCAATAAGAGAGTGGTGCTGTAACCCTGCAAAGGGTGTCACTAGATTAGTCCTTGCTAAGTATTCAGTTGAATAACAACATGGCTCTCTTGGTTGCCTTGACATTGGAGAATGTGGTAGAAGTGGAGGAGTGAGTGCTAGTGGACTGAACTAGCTACTGCCTTAGAGTGTAATCCCCTCCAATTCAATGGGAATGACGATCTGAGTGACTCAGAGCAGTCGGACAAAATGCTAGGGAACTGTGTCATCACGCTGGAATGATCCCTGGAATGATGAGGGCTATTAATTGACCTCTACATTTTACGTATGAGAAAATGAAGTTTAGGGAGGAAAAGTGAATTGTCCAAGGAAAGTCAGTGATAAGAGCAGGACTAGGGCCCAGGTCCTTTGATTTCACTGAAGACCTCTTTCAATTAGTGCAAGTGAGGTTATAATCAGTGGATTTTCTGCCATAGACTGTTGATTCATAAAATCATGCCGCTTAGTTATACTAACACATATAGGCTGTAGATTAGGAAAACATCTGTGTTTTACTTGTAGTGTCATGTGTTTTTATGCTAAGAATTGTAAAAGTTTTGATAATTTTTTTTAATGTGATATTTTTAAACTAGAAACTTTTATTATCTGATATGGTTATTAGATGGTGGAATCATGGACAGTCATTCAAAATATTAACATTATGTTTAATAGTGTTTAATACATTCTGCCATATTGTTTCACATTATAGAAGCTTTTACTAATTGGTCACAGATCATAGTTCAATGCACCATGCACACACCTCTATTAAAGCCACATTCAGTAGCTTTAGGCATATATCTCCTCTCTTGTGAGACAGTACAGGGAATTTGTTTTTTGATATTTGGCATCTGATAAGTGGCACTTAGGAAATGTTTGTTGAAAGATGAAGAAATGAAGTTTGAAGTATTGCTTCCAAGAATATAATTTAAGAAAATATGATCAGCCAACATATATGATTTTCAGTCACAGTTCAATCTTTTTTTAAAAACCAAATTCATATTTAAAATTTAAAACTTGAAGGAGTATCAATTGCAGTAATTTCTCATACAGTCATTGGGCAATAATAAAAATTCTATTGACTATATTTTTGGCAATTACTTGATATAATAGTGATTTTACCACGAGATCATGATTCTTCTTATTATATGTAATCTGGCCTTGGTTACTTTGCATGATCATTGGCATTTATGTAACAAATATGTGAGACATTAGGAAGTGTTATACTTTTTAAACCATCAGTGATATCATTCCAATATATACCCACTGGTTCCATACATTATTGGTGCTGTAAAATAGTCAGTTACCATGTTAAGAAGCACTGGCATTATTTGATGAAGATATTTTGAAATGTGTCCCTTTAAGGGGGTATATTCACAGAGGTGTAATGGGGTTAACAAAAGGTTGCATTCTGGTTCGCTTGCCCTATTGGCAGTGGTTTTCCAAACTTGAGTCTGCATAATAGTTACCTGGGAAACTGATTCAAGTGCATAGTCCTAGATTTTGTGCTCAGAAAATCTCATTCAGTAGGCTAGTAATCTGCATGCAGCCTTTGATAAAGTCTGCAGAACATATTTTTTTAAAACATTGAATTAGTAAGACAGTGACATATGTGCCAGTCCCCACATTCTGGTGTTCCTCAGTGCTGCCTGAAATGGGAAGAACGGAGACCTTCCTAGCAATATATTGATTAGTATTTCCTAGCAGTATATTGCTAGTATTTAAATATGCTCATTCTGTGGAATGAGACTTGTGCGTCTCATCAAAATCTTACTTATTTGATTATTTTAGTTGGTTAAAAAATAAAATAGAAACCTTATTTTTTAATGGCTTAAAAGTTATGAGACTACCACCTAGGGCAACTTACTTAACCTCCTCTTTTTGAACTTTATGAAATCTATGGTAAAACAGTACTAACTTTGGTTTGTGTAATTCTTTATATAATGATTTCCAACATATAACATATATCTGCTCTACTTGCTCACTGGGGTTTGATGAGGGTAAAATAAAACCATAGACATGAAAGCATTTTGAGAAAAAAAGGTTCTCTTGATATGCAAGGCATTCTGTTTAGTGAGTCTGGACAGCTTGTTGTAAGTTCACTATGATTTTTTTAAAATTTATTTTTAAACCACTATACACTCTTATACCAGACCAGAAGCAGATAAATGGAGTTATATTAGCAAGTTGCTTCCTAGGACACTAAGCTTGAGCCTTTCTTAAGCTCATGTCTCACTTTTCACTCCTTGTTTTTTTCCAAAAATGCACTATCATAGGCCCAATCCAAATCATTGTTTGGGAGTGGGGGGCTCTTAGGAAGCTACCCAGGGAAAGAGGAATTAAAAGGAGATAGAGTGAAAAAAGAAGTAGTATCTTGTAACTAAAAAAAGTGAATTTCTGTCTTACGTGTCACATTGAACTTAATCAAAATTGCATAAGAATTCCAAGAATGTTGAGGGTAAGGTTGTGACTTTAAAGAACAAAGCTCACTTGTATGCATATATTCCAGCATGTTTGTGGGGGAAAAATAGTCACATTAATGACACAATATACTCAGTCTTTTAAAAATCCTTTTAAATGATTGGTATAAAGAATGAGCAAAGTTCTGGTAATGGTTAAAATCCAGTAGGGTGTTGGAATTGTGACTGAGATGACAAGGCATCCGATCGTGCTCATGTGTGCTCATCATGTGCCCGAAATTTTGACTGCTATTCAGGTCAAGGCTTTGAGGGATTTTGACCTTATGAAACAGTAGCATGGCAAGAGATCAAAACATGAAAAAAATCAACTATGAGGGCTGCTCTGTTGCATTTCAGAGTCAGGTTTGGCTTGAATAATACCTGGACACAAGCTGAAGATGCTGAAGTTGATGAGAAGGCAGCCTAAGAAAATGGAAATACTTTCTGTTTCCAAAAGTTAAAAAGAATAATAACATTTGCTATGTGGATGCTTAAAATGGGAAAAGAGAGCAAATGAAATACACCTTGAATTGACTTATTTAAATACTCGAATGACCCTATATTTCCTCCAAACTTTTTAATAAACGTGCTCATTGAAATTTACTCAGCTATTTTTTCCTAAATGCCGTGCCCCTGGTGGACATATTTATATTTTGATTGTAATTAGGGAATATGATAGTCAGAAATTCATTATAGTTAATACTTTAAATGATTTGAAATGTTATTTTTCGCATTTAACTGAAATCATGGTATACTATGGAAAGGGGATATTATTCATTTGCTTTATAATTTATTATGGTAATTTATGTTAGACTTGGCAGCATGAGTTTAGACATAAGAATATATCTATCTAGATAAGTCCAGAAGTTCTGTAGCCTTGTGATTTTTTTAAACAGAGTAAATTATCTTCTTTGCCAGAAATAAGGAACATTCTATGACTCGTGCAAGTTCATAGCTCTTATTCCCATTTTATCAATATTTTGCTATATTCCTAATGACCATTTTTGCAGTGTTCTGAACTATGAGCACAAATACCTTAAAGATAAAATTAATGTCCTCAGAATTCCCCTCCCCTTGAACATGAGCGTACATGTTTATGCTGTGTGTGTCTGTGTCTGTACTCATGGAGTCCCAAATAAAGAAAGTGATTATTATGTATGGATATACCTGTTCTACATTATTTATGTCCTTCTGAGAGTTTTAAAACTCCTGCCAGACATGTAAGTAATGTAAAACATGGTTGAAGATAATAAGCTAGTGTTTTTCATAATACCAGAAATGCAAATAGATGCAAAAGCATTAAGATGAAAATTTCTGTATTTGCCTTTCTTTTCAGAGTTCATTCTCGTATTTTAGAGATCCCTGTTTTTACTCTCCATAAAATATTTTACATGCACATTCTGACTGTACCCATTCTCAAAGCATTATTTTGTAGACCTCTTGATACATGAAATGTAGTTACAATTGGTTTGCCTCTCATCTTTTTGCCAATGATTTTAATTAAAAATACTCTAAGGCCTTTCAGTTGACAACCCTTTTCAGTGGTTCCTGAAAGCTCTCCAAGTCTAATCAGTCTGCTGCCAATTAAAAAACAATTTTAATGGTTTTATAAAACCCATAATTAAAATAAAATTTCCTCATTTATTTTAGGTTTTTGTCTTAGTTAATTCATGGACTAACTATCTTGAATTTTAGAGCATCTTTTGGTTAATTGCTTAGGTTAAAGGTTTTATTAGAAAATTTCCAAGTTATAGCTCAAATAACCTTGGGAATTAACTGTATTCTTTTGCTACCTTCAGCTAAAGTAGATGTTTGAGAACAGGCCTTGTGTGCATCAGTGCAACTGGTTTTATGTTGTAAATTCATTTATCGACAACAACATAAAATGTTGTAGGCACTGAAAATTTAAGAGACAAGAGCTGAATTAACTGTTGGAACCACTCATTCCTTATTTATAAAATGAAAAATTTGGTCTAGGAAGATCTCTGTAGTGTCTTTCCAATTCTAAATGTTTATGATGCGTTTCTCTTTTCTTGAAATTTTATATAAAACTCTGGAGTAATTAGTGAAGAGATTCCAACTATCTCCATTGTATAAATCTCAGGGTCAGCTGGAAGATGATAATAAAAATGAAATTCTCTTCCTATTAGAAGAAGACTGGCTTCTGAAATAGTTACATTTCACTCATCATGAGTATGTAATTAAAATACTATTAAGATAAAATACTCAGCATCTATATGATAAATCTATTGTTTATTGACAATAAATGAAATAACACAGCAAGAAAAATCCAAGTTTTTTCTGTATGCTTAATAATCTGCATCCCTAGTTAAAGAAAGTGTTCCATTACTTCCTGCCAGATGGTGTGTAGAGGAAGGTCAGGTGGATCAGAAAAAATAAATTTCATTGCTTCTTGAATTTTTGCAGATGTGACTAATTCACACAGTTGCTCAAATTCTGTGTTTAGTATGTATCCTGAAGCCAACATGTATCTCTTTTTTCTGACAATGTGTACCAAAGAGAATTTGAAGTGAGGGACAAAATACATAAAATTAAAGAGAGTTTTATGGAATAAACCTTCTTAACCATCATATAATATTATATTTCAAATAGGAGAATGACTTCTTTTATGATATCTTTTGAATATTGACTCTGTGCTTATGATTCTAATATCAGTATATATTCAATAAGTTATATTGCCTTAATATCAGTATCAAAACAGGGCAGTAATTGATATTACAGTTTAGTTACCAAGCCACTCTCATGAACTTGGGCACTCCTTGTATGCTACACCTAGCTGTGTTAATTCCTTGGCATTTGTTCATGAGATAGAACATTTTTTAGCCTTTTGATTAATAACCCAGCTTCCTTTGTGAGCACCTGATCTTTTACCCCAGGTTTCTCATAAAGTTCAACATATAAATCCTTTCTGTTGCTTAGAATTGTGAATCCTCACACCATCATCGCATATTTGTGCCTTGTGCTACCATGCCTGTGGAGATAGTTTTAAGCCTGGATATCAGTTATCAGCTAAAACTGTTGCTATGATTATGCAGTATGTTTTAAACTGTAGAACTGCAACCCCTCTATGCCCATTAAAAATCAGTGATCACTCTAAAGTTCTGTATGTATAAAGAACACAACGAGAAACTTCAATCCACACTTGTCAACCTGCCTGAAATTTTTACCTCTCATCTATAAAATGGGAATAAAGTTAGTACTTATTCTTAGGGCCATTGTGAGGTAATGATAGCCACCACTTACTAAGCTTTTACTGCAGATACTGTTTTGAGTATTTTAAATAAGATAAGGGATGCAAAGCACCTAGCATAATGCCTGGAATGTGCAGAGAGCTCCATGACTGGTAGCTATTATTACAAGTATAAGTATTTTAATAATAATAAGATAAATTAGGTAACTAATTTTTTATAATTTGAATCTCTTTTAGTAAGTTTTTTTTTTAAATGTTCAAATAGTATCTCACAATACCAGGTGAAATCTCTAACATCAAAACTTACAAAGTCAAGACTATTTAAATAATTAAGTGGTACAGTTAAGAATATGGGCCAAACTGAAAGAAAGATAACAGCACAAAGTTAATTTAAAATATAAGAACAGGGCTTCCCTGGTGGTGCAGTGCTTGAGAGTCCGCCTGCCAATGCAGGGGACACGGGTTCGTGCCCTGGTCCGGGAAGATCCCACATGCCGCGGAGCGGCTGGGCCCGTGTGCCATGGCCGCTGAGCCTGCGCGTCCGGAGCCTGTGCTCCGCAACGGGAGAGGCCACAACAGTGAGAGGCCCACGTACTGCAAAAAAATAAAAAATAAAATATAAGAACAGGTGGTAAATACAACTAGTTGCCCATGAGAAACTGGACACAGTGCTGGAAAAGAAATGTTTCCTTTCGTTATATGCTCTTTTACATTCTTTAAATATGCTTGAATGTACATGTAGCTCCTTTTCAAAATGTGCATTTTTAAACAAATGGAAGAGAAAATGGTAAGAAAGATTTTCATTGTTTGAAAATAGTATGTTTTTTCTAGACCTACCCAAATTATACAACCTTAATGCAAGAAGATGTTCACCCTAGAACTATCAAGATACTGGGCAAATGCTCTTCCAGGTTTTCTCACAATGGGAAAAATGTAAATTTTGGAAATTAACATATATCACTTTATAAGTAAAGAAGGTTCGGTTTAGAAAAATTCCTGAATTTTCTCTGGACTTTTTAGTGGTTATTACTAATATGTAGCAAGAGGGTACTTATTGTGTTCAAACATTATGTAATTTAATTCTTGCTTCCAGGACGGGGTACATATTTTGCGAGGCTCAGTGCAAAATGAATATGCAGGAATTCTTTACAAAAATTATTAAGAATTTCAAGAGGGTGACAGCAGAGCAGGAAACCAAGAATGAGATCCTTTTGAGTGAGGGGACCTGGGTGACTACATAAGTTGCACACCCATGAAGCAGGCCTTGTTTGCAACACCGTTGTGAGAGATGTATTATCGTTACTGTTTTACATATGAAGAAAAGAAATCAAAGCTCTGAGAGAGTAACCAGTCTTCCTTAAATGTTACAGGATGTGAGCTGTGGACCTGTTGTTTGAGAACTGTGGAGCCTGTCTCAGAGACCTCCACTTTTAATCACTGTAAGGGGAACTAGCTTCCAAACCTAAAGACAAATAATTCTTTTCCATTTTTACTGGCTAGTTAACTGACAGATCAAGGGGCTAGTATTTAAAAACAAATCTATTTTGTTTTCTTGAAGACATTTACATGCAGTTATTTTCCATACTTGTATTTTTCATATGGAACTCACCTTGTCTCACAATTATTTGTGTGGTTGTCACCTTCACTACTATACTGTGAGATCTCCATTGTATTTGTTCGTGGGTGTCCTGTAGTGACACATATTGAATAGATGTTAGAATTTAATTGAAACATTATGATTCAGCTGCTGAATAACTTATGCAGTTTTAGATTGCTTTAATTGAATATGATGTCCAAAGTCAGAAAATCTAGGTTTTGGAGCACCCGATTAAATCTAGTTCTAGCAAGTACCTGGCATTATAGAGCTTGGAAATAAGATTTATTAGAGTCATGATTATCAAGCTTCAGACCTTTAAGACTGTCAGGTGGAAACAATACTCACCTTACTCTTTGTTGTTTCAGGGTTCAAAATAAATTTTATTTATTGATTGATTCAGGCCACGCAGCACAGCTTGTGAGATCTTAGTTCCCAGACAAGGGATTGAACGCATGCTCCCTGCAGTGGAAGCACAGAGTCCTAACCGCTGGACCGCCAGGGAATTCCCAAAACAAATTTTATATGAATGAAGTCATAATAATGCAGGCTTCCACTAGGTGTAAAGATCTTTGCCAATGGGAAAATTTGATTCCATACTCAGGAAGGAGTTGTCTGCTTCTGGCAGTAGTGAATCCTGTAGTAAGGAGGAGGTTTTTTATTCTGGAGTAGGTTTTGAAAGTAATTATTAATTTGTTATATATAATGAATTATACCCTATATTTACAGGGTCAATACACAGATGTTTTCTTATTTCTGTATCCCAAAGGAAATGAAGTAGTAGTTTCAAATACAGTATAGTGATGATTATAGTATAGAACAATTAGAAATCCACGTCTGCTATTATTTTATTAAAAAATATTACTTTTTCTTTCTTACAAGGTTTGCTATATTCTTAAATGTCTTTTCATAGTATATAATGTTGCCATTTCTTTTTACCTTCCGTGGGCACATCTATCCAATTTCATAATAAGTATCAGTTAGAAGATATTATAACATTTTAGAAATTAATTTCACAGCCAAATATTCAGTAGCACAAATATTCCATAACATTAGATATAACTGCAAAAAAAGCTTTGTATTTTCAGAATCTCTGCATTCTGGTGCCTGCACATATAAAAGCAGAAATTTTCCACCTGAACAATATTTTCTTCAAGCCCTGATTGTATGCAAAAACAATTTGCCCATGGTTAAAAAAAATGTTACTCTGAAAAAATTAAATGCTCTTGGAATCCTACTTAAAAACTCTCTGTTCCTTTTGGTTAAAGATAGAATTAATTTTATCATGTAATTGTCATTTTGTGTTGAGTTCAGTTAGGTTTGAGGTTATATCTTAAGCATTTTTAAAAACTATGTTACCTTCTGCTTTCATTTTGGCATAACTTGTCAATGGACTATATAATTATAGTTCGAAGCTCAGTGCTTGATTCTGAATAATGAATCTATGGAGATCTTAGAGAAGATAAAACCTGTGCTTGACACATGTAGAAACTTGATATCTCTTAATGTCTTTTTTTTTTTTTTTAACTATTTAGGCTACCTAAATGGAAGTCCCTAAGGCCTTGGCATATGTAAAGATGTGGCTTGCACAAAGGGTAGCACCTTCAAAATGTATTTGTCAAAAGCAATTTTTACATAAGACACCATGACAAAGGATTTCATTACTACATGTCAATTCCTATTTGGAAGCTGAAATCAGAAGATCATGAGGCTTCCCTGCTTTCTTCCCATTGAGGGAATCGGTCATCATGTGTGAGGCAGGGAGGTTCCCTCAAACCTCTTTCTTATCTCTTGGCAAATTCAGGAAAATCAGTAAAACTAATCTTGGTCCCAACCAGATCCTTGACTATGTGTATATTTAGTATGTATAAGTGGATCCAAAGCAGGCCTGTTTTGGTCTCCATGGAAATAGATCTTCCGAAAAATTTGGCTTACTGGAAGAGTAATGATTAACATCACAAGAGGTAACATTTTAGTCTTAATAACTGGAGGACTGTGAGACAGAATTGGTGGTTAAGGCAAGAGGATGTCTCACCGTTTTGTGACTTGTCTGTCTGGTAATGCCTGTGTACTGAGGGAATGGCCTCTCACGACTTGGGTCACAAATCGTATCATTTCAAAGAGTGATGATCTATGTCTAAAAAAAAAACCTTTGTAAAGTCTGAACACAAAGTTAGTGTGATTCTAAACCAAGAAGAATTGAATGCTAACTTTGGATACTCAAATATTTTAACAGATTGACTAATTTAAATCAAACAAGTGTAGCGTGCTTTTTAACATTCGAATAATATTCAGCTTAAATGTATTTCTGGACTAATGGGCATTTTATATTAATCTTTTATTGTACTTTTACAGGGCATATCACTTATTTGATTAAAAAGTCATTTATTACACAGTTCAAAGAATTTTGTCTAAAAATTTATAGACTCTAAATAATTATATTTATGAAAACCAAAGATGCATTCAGTGCACTATTTAATAAACATATACAATGTTCCAGGCAATGGAATTAGTGCTGGCATACCTGAGCAAAATTTACATTAGTGTTGTAAATACTTTAAACAGCATGTCTAATTAAATGACAGAATGACACCCTAAGTTTTCCTCCTTTGCCCCACTTATTTCCCCCATAGCTTGACCAATAAATTGAAGAGGCGCTAGTTTACTTTTGGTTTTGAGATTACTTTCCTCTGTGGTTTCAGTCAACATAACTTAAGTCAGATAAAACAATTTGATTTGGGTTCAATATGGTGCTATTTTGATCTGAAGGTCAATTTACTAACAAATAGGAACAGTTTCTCATTATTTTCCTTCACCACTCCAAGCAGTCTTTGCTGAAGTCTTTCAAGCAGTGTGTGACCTCTGTTTCAATACTTCTTGCAGATTTCACAGGCTGTCACCACCACTCAGCCATCACTAACACAGACAACTGTAATGGAAACGGTAACTATGGTGACCACGAGGGAACAAATCCTCATAAAGCATGCCCAAGAGGAACTCCCACCACCACCTCCCCAAAAGAAGAGGCAGATTATTGTGGATTCCGAAATTAGGAAAAGGTGAGAAGCTTTTGCTCATGGCTTTATCCTCAAACGAAGAGTAATTGTTAAGCAGGAAAACTCATTTACAGCTATTTTGATGGCAGTGTTTTTACCTAAACAATATTTCCAGAAGCCTCGGGTGCCTATAATGTCAGTTAAGTTAGTGAGACAAATTATGAAGTAAGTTTTAAAATTTCCCCCAAGCAATCACTATCCCAACAAAAACAGAATGCTTAATGGAAATACTATTTTCTGGATTGAAAGAAGAAACCACAAGTGATGGATGCCTTTTATCCTGAAAGTTTCCTTTTTTCTTATCAAGAGCCTGCTTGTTCAGTGCCTACTTTTGCATTAAATGTCTTTTTCCAGTAATGGAAAGGACATTTTCATGAAGAAGAAGTACACCTATAATAGACACGATCCATTCTGTTAGTTTACGAGAACATAATGTCTCAATCTGCATGTCCTATATCAGGAGTAATTACAGAACAGATTTCCTGTTCTTTGATATTTATAAAGTCTTATCTTGAAGGTGTTAGAATTTTTAACTGAGCTTTTCGTGGATATTCTCAACTAGACATTGTAGATAAGTTAGGTATTATGTAAATCAGTAGATATATTAAACTGATGGGAATAAAATTTCATAAATGCAAAAGCCAGCATGAAAATCATAAAAATGGTACAATTTCCTTTTCATGCCAATTATTATAATTCTAAGATTAAGAAAGAACATTAAAACCTGCCTTAATGTTTCTAAGCAGCATGTGTTTGGGAGCACATGGAACATTTGACATTAGAATTCGTGTATACAAGGGTAGGGAAGCATGAGAAGAACATATACCCAAAAATAGCGTGTCAGATGTTTTAGGCAAAGGAAGAAACACCTAGAAAAGTTTTCAAGTACACCATTTAGGACTTTCAGTACTTCCCTGTTAATCCGTGACTTTTAACCTACTTTCATAATTCCACCGTAGACCACGGGGCTTTTCTCCACGGTTGGAGCTCCTTGGCTGAGTGAACCCTCTCATTCAGGGCTCAGCAAACTGAAGCCTGCAGGCTCAATCCAGCCTGCTGCCAGTTTTTGTAGGGCTCATGAGCTGAGAACTGTTTTTTTACATTTTTAAGTGGTTGAAAATAATCAAAAGAAGAATATTTCATGACATGTGAAAATTTCTGAAATTCAAAGGTCAGTGTGCACAAATAAGGTTTTATCAAAACAAAGTCAGACTCATTCATCTATGCATCATCCTTGGTTGCTTTCACATCAGAAAGGCAGGGTTGGGTAGTTGTCACAGAGACTATATGACCTACAAACCCCCAAATATTTACTATCTGGCCATTTACAAGAAAAGTTTACTGAGCCTTGTTCCAGTCAAATGGTTCTCAGAATCTTTGAATATTGGCATTCTATTTGGGGCGGAAACTTCCAAGAACTCTACTCATTATAGTGGTTGAAATTTTAACATTCATTGATGGAGAAAGAATGTGACAGCAAAAATAAATCAGTAAAGCTCTTAATGAATTTGCTTTTTATTAATCCTAAGAGCATGGCGATTAATTTGATGCCTTGTTAAATATATGTCTACAGACAATGCCTAGTGGGCACATGGAGTTATGGATCCTTTGCAACAACCTAACAGCTCTCCAACAAGTTTCCAAGCAGAGCAATATGGAGACCTAGTTGATCTACCCCCTAATATGTTCGGGACCCTTCTAATACAGATATTAAGAGAGCAACTTGATTCCTATCAATCTCTGTCTTCAAAAGCTTATTCTTGGCTCCTGTTTGGAGAATGTATTTGGTTAGGAAAAATGTGTTCTGAGTACTTTTTTGTTTTCAAGAAAGTGTGACTAGTGGTGAAATATTTTATCTCCTAAATTCTGTTTGTATCATATGCTCTCAGCAGTTTTTGTAAGTGCTTGGAAGCATGTTCAATTGGGAACATAAAGAATATATTACTTAAATAAAAGCTAACACTTATTGAGGATTTTATTATGCACTCAGCAGTAGATTAAGTGCTTTGTCTGCATAGCTCATTTATTCTTCCCACTAACCCTCCCAAATAGGTATGGCTATTATTACTATTACACACAGCTTCAGAGTGCCTGAGCCAGGATTTCAGCTGAGGTAACCTGACTACAGAACCTGGACTGTGTAGGAACATGTTTCTTTTGTAGATAAATGACAAAGGTGATCTTATGTCTTGGTTTGCCTGAATCATCCCAAATTACACCTTTTATCCCAGCATAATTATATAAAGCACCAACTTTCACTCTCAGATGTATCCTGATTTGGACAGTAGGGTAACATGGACACTCTGTGCAAGACTCTATATTGATAAGTTTAGACTGAACAAAGAGAGGAAATGAGAAAACATTTAGGAGCAATTAAATTCAGTAAGTGATCATTGTCTGCAGGATGGAATTTGGTTAAAATACTATAATGGTTCCAGAGGCATCATGCAAACATGACTGAAAACATCATGGTGGCTAGTGATTCTCTCTTGTCCCAGGTGAGAACTACTAGTGTTTAACTGTCAAGACTGTAGTCTTGGCAATCTATTGGGTGCTGATTTTTAAAAAATGATCCCTTTTTTCAGCTTCTTTGACACACTACTGGTTCTACTCCTACTACTCTTTATCTGACTTGCTTTCTTCCTTTTGCCTAAGTCCTATGGTGCTATCTTATAAATTCAAATCTTTTTTGCCCTTCTGACTTCTTTATCTGAATTATCTCCTCTCATTGATTCAAGTCTGGCTCTAAATGTGTGACTCCCAAATTTCATAGCTCTATATCTGACTCCCTCAAATTTCACTTTTATGTCTCTAAATCTATGATCTGCATCCAGGCAGTGCTTCAATTTTTATTTTCATCAAATGCAAACATTTGTTGCCTCCAATTACCCACACCTAGTTACTCAGACATTGCACACGTATTTTAGTTATTATAACTCATTGACTGTGTGGCTAAAGAAGTAGCAAATATTGGAAAAATCATGGTCTTTGGAATCAGAATTACTCAGGTTTGAAATCTGCCTGTTTTAATTACTAGCTTATGATCCCAGGCAAATTACCTAATATCTGTGCCTCAGATTCAATATCCTCACTTTATTGAACACTGAGGATTAAGTAAGAAGCATTTAATACAGTTGCCTGTAAGGTAGTTAGAATTCAGTAAATGCAGTAGCTGTTGTTCTTGTTTGCTTATGTGGATGTGATAGAGGCAGAGGCAGTGGTGGAAGTGATGGTGGTGACTGAGGTGTTGATGACAGTGAAGGTGATGGTTGGTGGAGAAAGTAGAGATGGTGCTCATGGACTATTGGTGAAAAAAATTCCATAGTAAGCATCCTCTCAAGCTTACCAAATGTAACAAAAAATTGCCTTTTCATCTTCCTCTTCAAAACAGAATTTACCACCTGACTTCTCCATTTGTATCAGTTTCTCTTTCCTTTCTCCTTATTTATTATTATTGTTACACTATATTACTGGGCAAGTGTCATCATTTTCCGGTCATTCTAACTGCCAGCGCCATACTCTAAGCCATATACCTCCCTGGGGCCAGATTTGCCCACCCCCCTTTCTGATCAATCTGCCTTAATATATCTAAAATTGCTTTTATGCTGACCCTCCAGACTTGAGATCCCCATAACTCCAGTTGTCCCCATAGTAAAACACAAACCCCTTCTTGTGGTATAAAATATTTTTCTCCCACCAGTTTTTTGTGTAGCTTCCCCGAAATCTTTCCACTTCATCCAGTACATTACATTCCTTTTTTGCTCTATGCCTCAATGTCACCCACATATATTTTTCTCATCACCAATCACAACAAAGGAATCCTGTTATCAGATTTTTTATATTTTACTTAGATTCCATATATAGCATCATGCATACAATAATCAATAAATATTTGTTGAAAGAATAATAGAGTTCAATTAATTGTGATAACTAAAATTTTATTTTTCAGTAGCATTTAAGAATTCCATCTACTTCTTCATGGAATTGTTTTTAATAATAAACAAATGAACATTCTGATAATCTTTAATATTCTAATTTTACCCATTAGGATATCATCATTTGTTCAAAACTATTAAGGGATTTAAAATTCAGCTTTGTACCACACTATAATTTCTTAATTATCTAAGGTACATTTAGTTGATTCCTTAATAATGATACAATTTCTACATTTGTAATATTTACTGCATAAATCGTCCTCCTTACACTAAGATATACGAAAGTCCTTGATGACCTTGGATCACAAGGTAATTATTTCTAATAGTAAATTATCCCTGCAGTTCAGTGATAATATTTTACATATAGGTAATTATCAGAGTATGGAACTCAGAATAGGTTAAAACTAGATCTATTATATAGTAAATTGGGATTTATCGAGGAGATTAGTTACTAATCATATAGCAGTTATTTAAAGAGACTTTTCACAAAAGCGTTCATTTACATTTTTGTATCAGCCAGGTGAAAACAATGGCAAATTGAATTGTTTTTTAAGTAAATGCTATCTCAATAAGGATAATGTTTTTCAGCTATGGTGTTAATAAATGAGTATCTTTGACCTCAAGGGAAGTAGAGAGATGTCTCGAAATACCTAAATTCACCGAGTCTCTTTATCTTCTTCTAGGTAAGCAGACAGTCTTAAGTTTGCTTTTTCTCTCTGTCCCACATGCTTACTAAATGGTGGAATAAATGACCTAGACAATTATGTACCTGCATAATTATTTTGTTTTCTATTTTTCAGCTTAATTGTGTTTTTTTCCCTTTTTTTAATGTCTGCTGCCTGAATGATGTTAATTTATGTCACGTCCTTGGAAGGAAGTTAGATAAGACCTGTCTTTTTGCCATTTTATGAGATTAATGCATAAGCTATTTTTGTTTTAGATATTTATTTTAACTTTGATTCCCAAACTATAATCTGGAAGTTGTAAACTAAAACATTTTAACTTATGCAGAGACTCTAATTAGATGATTAATGTGTCTAAGAGCTAATTTTTTATTTTCTATATGATAAATTGATCCTAAAATACTTGGGATGTTGGACTCAGTAATAATATTTTTTTTTCCATTGGCACTGCCCAGTAAAATAAAACTTTGCTCCTTTTATCTAAGGAAACTAGACTCCAGACCCGTTCATGGTTACAGGTTAATTGAGGTCCAGAAAGGTTAAGCAACTTGCTTTCAGTTGCAAAATAAGGACTAGTGATGAGTCTCCTAATTTCCATTTCAGTGCTAACAGTTGCAATGTCCTACCTCTTTTTATGTATTAGAGTCAAATGACCTTGGTCATAAACTCAAATTTCAGTTTAGAAACTATTTTTGGTGAATAATAGAAACCTTACATACCATCTTCAGATGTTCCGAAAAGATAACTATCCATTTAAGGTTCTTAAAGCTAATTTGTCATATAAGTCAACAGTAAGTCAATAAATGTTTTGAAGAATGTAAGAATGTTAATTCTAGAGATACGCTAAGTGGCCAGAGAACACTTAGAGCAGTGATACTCATAGTGCAGTGCATGAAACAGCAGCATCACTTGGGGACTTTTTAGAAATGCAGACTTGGAGGATGCTCCCCAAACTTGCTGAATCAGAAACTCTGCAGGTGGGCCCAGGAAACCTTTACAAGCTCTCCAGGTCATTGTTGATAAGCCTTAAAGTTTGAGAACCCTTGACCAAGAACAGCGGTTCTCATACCTTAGCATGTATCAGAATCGTCTGGAGGCCTTGTTAAAAGGCAGTTTACTGGTCCCCACCAGAGTTTTTGATTCAGTAGGTCTGGGGCAGTGCCTGAGAATCTTAATATCTAATGAGTTCCCAGGTGATGCTGATGTTGCTAGTTCAGGGCCCACATTTTGTAAATCAGTGCACTAGAGCATCATCTTAGTTTCATCCTGACTCTTGCTTCTTATTTCCTCAAACCAGCCCCAATGATAGGAACCATTTACTCCAGACTAGGCTAAGTGATACTACATAAGATGCCACACAAGATGATGTCCCTTCTTATGACCCCTCTAGTGCTATATGTTAAAATGACCTTTTCATATGCCTGTTTCACCCCCTAGACTCAAAGCTTGCCAGGGCCAGGGTCCATATCTTACTCCCAACCTGTTACGGGACCTTCTGATTTGGGGATGCCCAATACATGTTCCAAGTTGAAATGCACTATAATGGGAACTGGTCCTGTAAGATGCTACACATAGCTATGGATGTCTAGCTATAGCAGTTGTATGAAAATGTACTCTTCCAGAATGTGAGGCACAAAAAGATGCCAGCCAAGAGGAAGATAGAGCTATATTCCTGGAACCATGACATACAGTTTTTGTTTGTTCCGTGAGTGAAGAAAATGGTAGTCACAATTATTCACCTAAAAGAAGAAGCACGGTTGAATGCAAAAAAGAGTTGATTTTCAATCAGAAGATGTGAACTACCACTATTTCCTTACTTCTGATTGTTTCCTTTACCCTCTCATACTCTACATGAAATGCTGAAACTGCTCTCAGCAAGGTCACCAGAGAACTCCTTAATTGTCAGCTCCAAAGGTCGCTCTTCAGTTTATCCTTCCTGAACTTTGTGCTGTGCTTGACAGTGGTAATTAGTTCTTTCTTGAAATTTTCCTCTTTCTCAGTTTCTGGGATACTGTTCTCCCCTGTTTCTTTTCTCCTCTTTGCTTTCCCACTATGTATTCCCATTCTCCTCTTCCTATCCCTTTCATGTTGGTCTCCAAAAGACTCACATTTTGGCTTTATTTTCTTTTTATGATACTTTCTTTTCCAGGGTGATATCATTTATAATCCTGCTTTTATCACACATCTATACCTGCTGTTTTCCAAATTAACATCTCTAGCTTAACCTCCTTCCCGATGCTCATACCTGTAACATCCAAATGTTTTTTGGGCATTTCCACCTGGACTTCTTATAGAAATCACAAATGAAGTTCTGCAGTTTAGACTACTCATCTTTAGAGACTGTCTTTCACATCATAGTTCCTAAAAACAGCACCTTCTGGACTGGTGCAGTGTACAACCTGTGCAGCCACTCACAGTGGTCATGATATCTGCCACCTCCCTAAGTCCGTTCAGTTCTCTTTAGTGTATTTGTTCCTTTACATCCAGGCTGCCTTCCCCCTAGTTAAGTCTCTGATAGTTTTCTGCATGAAATTATTAACTGATTTCTGTGCCTCTACGCTCACCCTTCTTATCCATACTGTTCACAGCCTCCTGAGATATATCTTAAAAGGTAGTTTTAATTAGATCATTCCTCTGCCCGTGGTTCTTGAAATGCACAGCACAGGAATTCCTTTCTGATCTTTGACTGCCTGACTCTCCAGCTTCTCTCCCTTCTCCCCTACCCATTTTCTTATATGCCAGTGCTACTCAGAATAGTCTGCAAACTGTTTATTACCAGTACACAGTGAGATGAAGAGCTGAAGCCAGAATATAAATCAATGCACCGCTTCCTTTGTCAAGAAAGTTTTGCAGTTAAAAAGAAATCAGATGAAATCGTATGCTTCGTGACTATTTATGCTCTAGTGACTTTTCTTGTCACAGGCTACTAACAGATAGTTCACAGACTGGCCACAAACTGCATTTCAAATGGCACTGCCCTCTACTCAGGTTTAATGAACCACACTCTGCTCTCCAAATGCTCTGTATTCCCTCAGACTTCTGTTTCTTTGTACCTACTGTTCTCTCTATTGAAGATTCCCTTTTCCTTACTTTCCCTTTTCCAGCTGCCACATTCCTTTTCCCCAACTAACTACCTTCTCTTTCTGGGAACCTAACCTCCCAGACATTTCTCAGCTTTGACAATCCTTCCATTAAAACACTTGCAGAATTTTATTGTAATGATCTTGTTTTTGCATATTTGTATCTCCAGTAAACTCCTTGAGGGCAGGAGCCATTTATTTGCAACTCTAGACCGACAGCACTTAACCCAGAAGTTAGCCCATTGGAGGTATTCAGTAAATATTCATGGCATATCAGATGGGTGTTTGTCAGTCTTGTCAGGAAAACAGAAACCACTCTAGGTGTTTCAGAGAGAGAAATAATACAGGGAATTGTTGAAGGAGGTGATGAAAAGCTGGGAAGCAGCACAGAGGGACAGTGAGGCAACTCAACATACAAGCAGCATCAAGAGGCTGCTCATTTCCCTAGAGATAGAGGAACACTGCAGGGGGGATGGTACCAGAGTCCCAAAGTTGGGGCCTTCAAACAGGGACTAGCAGTGTTAGGACTGCCAGGCAAGAGCTTGGACCTGGGGAGGGAGGGACCATCCAGAGGAAACTGAAGCCACAGTGGAGACGAAGCTGCTCTAGAAATGTCAGCAAAAGTTGAGTGTGAAGGAACTTGGCTTTTCTCTTCCTTCCATCTTTCGGTATTCTGCCAGTGCCTCTAATCACAAGCCAGGGGGAAAGCGATGGCAGAAAATGTATATATTCCTCTGGTACAGAGAGGACAAGAGAAACATGAAGAATGGATCTGAAAGAGCAGATGGCCCTGTGACTGCACAGAGATGGATTCTGGCCTTGCATCTTCCACTCATCACCTATGTGACTAAAGCAAGTAACTTAATCTCACTCAGAATCTATTTCTTCACCCCCGAAATGGAATTTATATGACTTTCCTTGTTGGCCCTCACACTGGAAATTTTACTGTATGTGTCTCTCTTGATGACTATTTAGGCAAAAATATACACCCTCTCCCCAGGAGAAAGTTGAGTTCCCAATTATTAATTTAGAACAGGTATCTTCCCATTACCACATTTGTGTTATAAGAGAAACTATTCTTATTCTAACATTTTCTGAGAATATTCTTATTCTGATGTCTTCCCTAGTCAGCAACCTGTATCTCTATGAATCAATACACATCATTTCATCACAGGCAAGTACAATGATGTCTTGCTCCTATGGACTGAATTGTGCCCCACTTCCCCAATATTCATGTCTTGAAGCCCTTACCCCAATTTGATGTTACTTGGAAATGGGGTATTTGGGGAATAATTAGGTTTAGAAGAGGTTTTGAGGGTGGGGCCTTCATGATGAGATTAGTGCCATTATAAGAAGAGGCGCCAGAGAGCTTGTTCTCTCTCCTCCTTCCTACGTGAGCGTACATTGATAAGGCAGCCATGTACAAGCCAGGAAGAGAGGTCTCACCAGAAAGTAACCATGCTGACACCTTGATCTTGAACTTCTGGCTTCCAGAACGATGAGAAAATAAATTTATATTGTTTAAGCCAGTAGTCCCCAACCTTTTTGGTACCAGAGACCAGTTTCACGGAAGACAGTTTTTCCACGGGATGGGGTGAGGCAGGGGGATGGTTCAGGTGGTAATGCGAGCCATGGGGAGTGATGGGGAGCAGCAGATGAAGCTTTGCTCACTTGCTGCTCACCTCCTGCTGTGCGGCCCAGTTCCTAACAGGCCACAACCGGTACTGGTCTGCGGCCCAAGGGTTGGGGACCCCTGGTTTAAACCACCCATCTATAGTGTTTTGTTACATCAGCCTGAGCTAAGACACTGGCTTTGTAGGGCCATGCATTTTGCTTTGGGTTTTAACTAAACTTCATAGAGATGCTCACTAGAAGAAGTAAATGAATGGAAACAACTCATGATGCTGGGGAAGTGGCAGTGGGGCAGTGAGTACACATCAGGTTTAAATGGTATTCTGCATTGTACCAGATAGTTTCTAAACCTTGACTGGAAGTTATTTAAACTTCAAAGACCCATGAGATAAAAGCATGTTGAAGTCCTTTAAACTCAGTGAGCTTGCACAGTGAGGGTATTTAAAGTTTAATTTGCTTCCCACAAGGTCCAAGGCACCACTCAGTGTATGGAGGGGTTCTTTGAACACTCCTGTAGTCAGTATGAGTCCACAGTATTTCAAGAATGTAGTGACGGCAACATTAGTTTTCTTGCTAATTTTCATATTCATTCAACAATATCTAATGGATCACTATGATGTGCAGAGCACTCCAGTTGCTATGACCAAGAACCATATTTAGTCCTTCCCTCAGGAAGCTTGCATTCTAGTAGTATAAACTATGTCATGAAGAAGTACCAATAAAATGTTAGAAAAGTCATAAGGAAGAAAGGATCACTTCCAGTCCTGCTTGACAGTTGAGCATGGAAAGCTCATGGAGACATTAGCATCTGAGTAGACTGTTAAAGGATAGGGGCCTATTGGACTCAAGATTAGGGAAAAGGACGATGCAGATACAGGCTGTATACAAGTGGCATTTACACAGGGTTGTGGGTGTTTGTTTGCTTAGAGCAGAAATATGCAGTATTGGAAAGAGAGAAGTAAGGGATGAGGTTGAAAAGGTAGGTTGAGTTCATTGTGGGAAAAAAAAGAAAGGTACTCAATGCCAGACTAAGGAACTTTAATCTGGTTATAGAGAGCCAAGGCATAGTTTTGAAAGAGAGCCAAGCAATATGGCGACTGTGAACCACACATTTGGACCCACCTATGTGTTGCGAGAGATAGACCATCTTAACTTTATAGAGCAGGGAGGTAGTCAGCAAATTTTTTCTCTAAAGAGGCAGACGGTCCCTATTTTAGGCTTGTGCACCACATAGTTTCTTTTGCAAGTGCTCAATTCTGCTGCTGTAGGGAAAAAGCAACCATAAACAATATGTAAATGACGAGTGTGGATGTGTTCCAATAAAACTTTATTTACAAAAACTAGTGGCAAGCCAGATTTGTCCCGTGAGCCATAGTTTGCCTATTCCTGCAATAAAGGGTGAAATAGATGAGATTATTTTGCTGTTGATGATTCTTATGTATTTGCCTTTTTGTCTTTGTTACAGCTTTCTTTGCAGTTTTCATTCTGGTGATTACAAGAATGGCTTTTACTTTACCAGTCCTTAACAAAACACTAAGATGAATAGATCCACTCTCAAATGAGAAAGTGAGAGGTGGCCCAGGGGCTGGCTTAAAGCCAGCAGGAAATAGTCACGGAAGGCACTAATCACAGTAGCTAACATGTATGATTTCTACCATATGTCAAGAACTCATCTAAATATTTTGCACGTTAACACACTTAACCATTAAAAGAGCATTATAAAGTAGTTTTTTATTGTCACTCTTTGCCAATGGGAACAATGAGGCACAGAGAGGTGAGGTGACTTGTTCAAGGTCACAAACTTTACAGGAAGCAGTGCAGTCAGGGTTTGAACCCAGACATCTAGCACAGGATGCTGCATTCTTTTTTTTTCTAATTTTCATTGAAATATAGTTGATTTACAATGTTGTGTTAGTTTCAAGTGTACAGCAGAGTGATTCAGTTTTATATATATATATATTCTTTTTTTTACATTCTCTTCCATTATAGGTTATTACAGGTTATTGAATATAGTTTGCTGTGCTATACAGTAGGTCCTTGTTGGGTTGGTTATCTATTTTATATATAGTAGTGTGTATATTTTAATCCCAAACTCCTAATTTAATCCTTCCTCCCCCTTTGATAACTGTAAGTTTGTTTTCTATGTCTGTGAGTCTATTTCTGTTTTATAAATAGGTTCATTTGTACCATTTTGTAGATTTCGTATATAAGCGATATCATATGATATTTGTGTTTCTCTGTCCGGATTACTTCACTTAGTATGATAATCTGTAGGTCCATCCATGTTGCTGCAAATGACATTATTTCATTCTTTTTTATGACTGAGTAATACTCCGTTATATTTATATTACAACATCTTCTTTACCCATTCATGTCGATGGGCATTTAGGTTGCTTCCATATCCTGCCTATTGTGCATAGTGCTGCTATGAACATTGGGGTGCATGTATCTTTTCGAATTATGTTTTCCTCTGGGTATATGCCCAGGAGTGAGATTGCTGGATCTTGTGGTAGCTCTACTTTTAGTTTTTTAGGGAACTTCCATACTGTTTTCCATAGTGGCTGCACAAATTTACATTCCTACCAGCAGTGTAGGAGGACTCCTTTTTCTCCACACCCTCTCCACAGGATGCTGCATTCTTGAACTCTATGTCATGTTATCTATAATGAGAAACTAAAGGTAATTTCATCAAATTATTTAGCTGAAAATAAAAGATTGACTGAGACTGTTTACTACTTTACTGAGGTCTGTCTGTGGAAATGGTGCACTTACCCTACATTATGGCTGTTCTACCTTCTAAGTCTCATAGACTCTATGGTACCACTGGAGCATTTGGCTATATCTTTAAATACAGAGATCTTTATCAGTGAAAAAGATTTTTCCTTCAAAGTTAGGTATCTTTTTTCAGTATCAACGCATAAATGGAGTCCCATATAATTGAACTGTTTTTCCAGGTGTAGGACTTCTAGTGCTAACCATGGTCTTAACCTTATTATCTGTCATAACCTTTGCCATCTATGCTTAATCAGTTCTAACATCAGAAAACACATCAGCTGATTGGAAATTTGGGGACTTTAGGAAATTAAGGAAGACTGCAAAGTAAAAATAAACTGGGAAAAAGTAATTATTTCATAATGCCATGAGGGTATGAATTCTGCAACTAAATATCATAGTTTAGGTTAATAAAAATGTTCAGAGTTAATGTCCTAGTGTTAGAGACTCCAGTCAAATTCTGGCATAATCCAAAACAGCACAGTAGTAACCACCAGACTGTACTGTATAGCAACAAACAGGAAGTTCATGTTGACTTTTCCTTAATATTTAAAAAAAAATGGTTTCCCTTTCATTTGGAACAAAGGAATATAAGTGTAGTGTAGTGGAAATCTTTGGATTCAGACATACCTGGTTTTGAATCTTAACTTCATATTTCACTGTGTGTTGAAAGTAAAGGTTTCTGAAGCTCTCTGTTCTTGATATAGCTATGAAGATGAAGATTATAATAAATAGCCTACACAGTTATCATGGGGGATGAATTAATTTTTTCTTTGTGAAAGCATGTGACAGGAACAAGATGCTTAAAATGCTGTTTTTTCCTGTGAATTTGATTGAATGTTAAATTAACATTTTAAAAACTTAATCTTGGTACAGGAATGTATTTATAGGCAGATTTATAGAACACAAGTGTCTACATATTTATTAACGTTCAAAAGAATAGGTAAGATTAATGAACTGGGAAAAAAATACTGAGTTATGAAGTCCAGAAAATGCTACTGTATTATTTGGATTAAGTGTTTCTCCCCAATTTGAAGACATTTTCTCAAGGGAATCTGTATTATGACTTCAAGATACTTTTGTGTATATGTTTAAATGCCTTCCTCACATGTTCCTTTTACACCATTTTATCTATGTCTTTGGACATTTTATGTTTCTCTGTAAGAGAACTCGCATGAAAAATCCATTTGTCACCATGTTATCATTATGTAGATAAGAAAATATAAGAGAAGCCAAATTCAAGTCCAGACAAGCTGTGAAAGGGAATGTGCACCCTCTAGTGCCCACATTTATTTCTCACAAGAGCATATACAGCTTTGCTTTTTGTTTTCATCAATTTTAAATAAACATCAAATTTGATTTTAAAATAAATGGCTCAGGGTTTTCAACTTGAGCATATTACATTGTATGATTATAGATGTATTATTATGACAGGATTTCATCTATCACTTAAAAGAATATTTCCATTAACCTGTGTTAAGATGATTTTCTTGCACAGAACTGTGTTTCAAAGGGACTTTGATTTTACTGAAAATGAAAAATAGGCTCCACACATCTGTGGCTTAACAACATTTTATTTCTGGTCCTCTGGATCATGCAGTTTTTGTCCACATGCTTTCATACTCTTTGGTTTTATAACTAATTCCTCTAATCTAGCTGGTTTTGACATATTAGAATTTGGGGGATTTCCTTAGTTTTTTTTTTTTTTTGCGGTACGTGGGCCTCTCACCGCTGTGGCCTCTCCCGCCGCGGAGCACAGGCTCCGGACGCGCAGGCCCAGCGGCCATGGCTCACGGGCCCAGCCGCTGCGCCACACGTGGGATCCTCCCGAATCCTGGCACGAACCCGCATCCCCTGCATCGGCAGGCGGACTCTCAACTACTGCGCCACCAGGGAAGCCCTCAGTTTTTAAGGTGTGTTTCCCTGAAAGTTATATTAACAGAAGATGTAAAAGTGACTTCTTTTCAACCATATCACATTTCAGAAATAAATATTACCGATGTATTTTTAAATGATTGAGATTTGTTACCAAATTAAGCTAAGAAGATTATGTTCAAGTCATTTTAATCTACCACTTGTTAAAATATTTTAGTTGTTTTACTTTTTGCAGAGAAACAATATTTTTGTAGGAGTTTTATTCTGTTCAGTACAATTAACTATCCTAGAGGTACAAAGATTAATAGCAATGCCAGATAACGCATGGAGAGTTTTCTGGCATTTATAGCTTAAAAATATTAAATTGCTGGGTTTGTATTCAAGGGCATGTATTTTAAAAGGCAGTATTTTATACACATTAAACATGTAATTTGATTTGCCATAATTGACAATGAAGAAGACGCATGATTTTAAGGACAAACTTTATGTTTTGGACTAGAATCCAGATTTTGAAGCACATGTTAAATAAGGCATATTTTAGGACAAGGTAAACTACACAGAAATTGA
Organism: Delphinapterus leucas; assembly: GCF_059928025.1. Classification (NCBI taxonomy): domain Eukaryota; kingdom Metazoa; phylum Chordata; class Mammalia; order Artiodactyla; family Monodontidae; genus Delphinapterus; species Delphinapterus leucas. The sequence continues at coordinate 104,447,339 of NC_143150.1, forward strand.
TTTTTTAGTATCTTTTAAAGATACATTTCAGCGCAAACTGGAATCATTAAATTTTACTGTACCGAAACGATTTTTTTTTTTTTTTCGGTATGCGGGCCTCTCACTGTTGTGGCCTCTCCCGTTGCGGAGCACAGGCTCCAGACGCGCAGGCTCAGCGGCCATGGCTCACGGGCCCAGCTGCTCCGCGGCATGTGGGATCTTCCCGGACCGGGCACGAACCCATGTCCCCTGCATCGGCAGGCGGACTCTCAACCACTGCGCCACCAGGGAAGCCCCAAAACGTATTATATTATGAGTGATGTGCTTAAACTTATATAAAACTGGAAATACATTTAAGCTTGTAAATAAGATCACGCAAACACAAGGAAAACAGATTATTTGATAGGACTGTTAATGTGGCAGGTTTATATTAACTGAGGACAGTGTTCTTTCCCATTCGTTATATTTTGTTTCAGGTGCTGTGTAAACTGTCAAAAAGAGTTTATAGGGTTCTTATTATAACTGGGAATCATAACATCCTTAGATGTTATTTAATTTGATTGCTAGCTGAACAGACTAATTTAATTGGAATATCAAAGCTCCAGTGTAAGCAAAGCTGACCTCAGCTTTGTATCTCAGGTCAAAATCCCTTTAATTAGTGAGATAAATAAATACACATTTAAGAGTAATTTTTTAAAAGTACTTGTTAGTTTTTATTTTAAGACCAGTTTGATGGAAGCTTTGTAATTTTTGAAATTTAAAGGAAGAAGTAAAGGAAGATCAGAGAAGTTAAGTCATTTGTCCAAGGTAGCAGCATAAAGATTAAGATGGGTGATTAAAACTTGTGACAGCTGACTTTCAGTTCAGTGAGTTTGCACTGCACCATATTTACTTTACATTTAAAGCACACACATTTAAAGCATACACGTACAAACACGTACATTCACAAACATTACAAAAAAAATTTAAGGCAATCATTTGTCCCTGTTTTCCCCCTCCCACCAAGGAAAACACGCCCACACTATACAAACACGTGCATATATCTGTGTGTGTATATAAAAACTATCTTGATTTAAGGGAGGTAGTTATCTAAATGTTAACTTGTTTTCTCCTGATTAAATAGGATTTTGCCCTTTAATAATATTGTATAACTGTAAAAGTACGATAATCACCATATACTCAGCACATCTCAAAATCCTAGAAATACTTGATATTTTAGCCATAACAAGGTTTGTATTGATTTTTTAAAATATTTTTAAACAAATTTCATTCAAAATTTTATAACATTTCTCTGGTTCAAATTTAATTTGTATTCTATTTATTCAACTTTTAAAAGGAAGTAACATGTGGAAACATATGGGAGGGAGGGACCAGTTTCCCCAGAAGAAAGGTTGAAGGGGAAAGAGTAGGGAGAGGTTGATCGAGAAAACCTTCACAGAAGTTGTATATCTTGGACAGAGTCTTGAAAGATGAGTAGGAGTTCATCATATGGTTTGCCATCCAGAGAGTAGCCATATACCAATATGGAATTAAAACGTGTTCTCATGTTCTCGAAATCTGAAGAAGAAAGATGATTATTAAAAAATATACTAAACAAAATTTTAAAATCTTACCTCACCTCCAGGAAGATGTCTTCTACATTGTAGTACCAGTAAAAAAGAGTCATAGTTTTGTTTCCATGAACATGAAAACGTGTGTTCAAGCTAATTAACATGTACATTAAAATTCGGTTTGTTAAGTCATCTGGTCTAGGCCTAGAGCCTTAGGATTGTGCAAGAGTTAACATATTTCACAAATGTTAATTCTTTACTTTCAGGCTGCTAAAGGTGAGGCTTATAAGTTTTTATGAAATTCTATGTGCAAAGATGTTTAAAGATATAATATGGCCATTCATAACCTAGCTCACTAATCAAATTAGTTTAAGTCTGGGAGCTTGAAGGATTTATAGTTTCACAGTTTACACATTTGGGAATGATGAGTTCCAAATGGTATATTACAAGTGACTGAATTAAAGTTTATGTAAATGTGTCATCTTAGTTAAATACTTTATGTGGCAGTCACTATATTAACGGAACACAGTAGTGCCCATTAAGAGGCTCTTCTGACATAATTAGCAGTGTTATCATAGAGCACAAATTCCATGCAATGATTTACTGTTGACAGTTCAAAATTGATAACTTTTTAAACTGCAAGTGTTTCTCTGGTTCTTTTGGATGTGTTTCTGTTTGTCTTTTAAAATTTTTTAACATCTTTATTGGAGTATAATTGCTTTACAATGGTGTGTTAGTTTCTGCTTTACTTTTAATTTACTTAAAATATTTACACATACACACACATATACACACACCTGCAACACAGACATATATCTCCCAATTTTGACTGCAAGGAAGTATAATTGATCTAATTTGCATTATCTTTATGGAAAATTCAACTGGAGGAAGTAGAGTCCATTTGTACAATATGATCTTGAGGGAGAACTTAGACCTTTCGAATATTTGGTATATATGCACCATACTTGAAACTTCCAGAAAAATAGAAGATCTCTTTGGAAAAAAACCTTGGTTTGGTAATAAAATATTTGCAAAAAAAAAAAAATCAAAGATATGGTTGCTCTGTTCCATGAGACTCTACAGATCTTAGTTTTGGGAGGTTGTGATGAGTACCTTTGTAAAGGAGAGAAAATTGTCACTTCACTGTTAATCATAAATAATCACAAAGATGAGATTTTAGGTTATACTTGAAAAATATAGGACAGAATATTCATCAACTGTTACAGGAAGAAAATCATTTTGTAAATAGAGAGTTAGAAGTCATAATTTTCTTAGATAAAGAAAATTTTTTTTACATCTTTATTAGAGTATAATTGCTTTACAATGGTGTGTTAGTTTCTGCTTTACAACAAAATGAATCAGTTATATATATACATATGTTCCCATATCTCTTCCCTCTTGCGTCTCCCTCCCTCCCACCCTCCCTATCGCACCCCTCCAGGTGGTCACAGAGCACCGAGCTGATCTCCCTGTGCTATGCGGCTGCCTCCCACTAGCTATCTACCTTAAGTTTGGTAGTGTATATATGTCCATGCCTCTCTGGATAAAGTTAGACTGAATTTAAGGGATAGAGTCTGTCTGTAATAACATATAGAAGTACATTAAGTACAGAGTGAAGTGTGTTATGAGAGTAAGATGAGAGTAATAAGAAATTTTATTGATGGGCTGATTCTGAGGGTGTACGGGCCCATTATAAGCAACTTATTCTATGTCAGTTCTTTATCAATGTTTTGTGAGAGTTTTAAAAGTGAAAAAAAAATAGAAATGAGTGATTTTATAAAGGAAGAAAAATACATGCACAGAATCCAAGATTTAATATGGTATTGAAAATAACTCTTCAGTGTTATTCTTGAGGGTTTTGAAAAGGTACCTGAGTTACATCTGTATGATATCTTCAGTTGGTGATTAAAGACCCAGCCTCAAGTAGTGCAAAGCGTGATAAAAAAAATACCAGTGTCAAAATGCTGGGGAGAATAGATAGCACCCAGTTTAGAAACATGTATGGATTTAAATCAGGGGAGTCTGTTAATTTGGCATACATCTCAGCAAGGATATGTGAAAAATATTCAATGCCAGTGAACATGTGAAAACTAGGGGGCAAGGCACAGAAAATGATGAAGCAAGAGCTGCCAAATTGATAAGGAATAAAGTAAATGCGCAATTGTTACTTGGAAGCCAGGGTCTGAGTAGAAGCCAAGAAGGAGGTCTTGTTCATTTTGCTAAAAGCGGTGGAAATGTCACTGAGACTAAGCATTGAATGTGAGCCATTGGCACTCAGTAAGAGTGCACAGGAAGCCTTTTGAAAACTCTGCCTCTGCTTCCCCTTCACCCTTCCATCCTCATTGCTGGCACACAGAGATGGGGCTGGCTACTGGCAGAATACTGGAGGGAAAACAAGTGCTAGCAGCTGACAGTTAAGTCCCAGAATGCTAAGGGATGGTATTGAATGTTAGATCTTGGAGTATGGGCTGACTGTATATTACATTGAGAAAAAAAGTTTTAGTAAGAAAATCATAGATATGGTTGAAGCAATAAGCCCAAATTGAAGCCACAGAAAAAAAAAAAGTAAACAGAATATTACATGAGCAATAGCTCAGAGCTTAAATCATGTAAGAATTGGGTTTAGGTTCCACCTATTGCCAAAGGAATCAAGACATCACAAAGATGAAAGAAAAGAGAAAAAGAAAGTCTAACACCTAAGAATAGTACAAACTCATTGATACTTTGTTCCATTCCATTTCAGAAAGAAAGTGTAACATATTAACACACATGCTTATGAATAGATATAGTTTTCCTAGGTAAAGCACTTTACTCACAACTTCCCTAAAAAATATTTGAAATCCCTTAAAAATAAATCTGTAACTTAGTTCATAGAACTTAGTGTTCTGCCTATGTTTTCCTCTAAGAGTTTGATAGTGTCTGGCCTTACATTTAGGTCTTTAATCCATTTTGAGTTTATTTTTGTGTATGGTGTTAGGAAGTGTTCTAATTTCATTCTTTCATGTGTAGCTGTCCAGTTTTCCCAGCACCACTTATTGAAGAGGCTGTCTTTTCTCCATTGTGTATTCTTTGCCCCCTTTATCAAAGATAAGGTGACCATATGTGCATGGGTTTATCTCTGGGCTTTCTATCCTGTTCCATTGATCTATATTTCTGTTTTTGTGCCAGTACCATACTATCTTGATTACTGTAGCTTTTGTAGTATAGTCTGAAGTCAGGGAGCCTGATTCCTCCAGCTCCGTTTTTCTTTCTGAAGATTGCTTTGGCTACTCGGGGTCTTTCGAGTTTCCATACAAATTGTGAAATTTTTTGTTCTAGCTCTGTGAAAAATGCCATTGGTAGTTTGATACGGATTGCATTGAATCTGTAGATTGCTTTGGGTAGTAAAGTCATTTTCACAATGTAGATTCTTCCAATCCAAGAACATGGTATATCTCTCCATCTGTTTGTATCGTCTTTAATTTCTTTCATCAGTGTCTTATAGTTTTCGGCATACAGGTCTTTTGTCTCCTTAGGTAGGTTTATTCCAGTCAGAATGGCCATCATCAAAAAATCTACAAACAATAAATGCTGGAGAGGGTGTGGAGAAAAGGAAACCCTCATGCACTGTTGGTGGGAATGTAAATTAATACAGCCACTATGGAGGTTCCTTAAGAAACTAAAAATAGAACTACCACATGACCCAGCAATCCCACTACTGGGCATATACCCTGAGAAAACCATAATTCAAAAAGACACATGTACCACAATGTTTATTGCAGCACTATTTACAATAGCCAGGACATGGAAGCAACCTAAGTGTCCATCTACAGATGAACAGATAAAGAAGATGTGGCACATATAAACAATGGAATATTACTCAGCCATAAAAAGAAATGAAATTGAGTTATTTGTAGTGAGGTGGATGGACCTAGAGTCTGTCATACAGAGTGATGTAAGTCAGAAAGAGAAAAACAAATATATATGGAATCTAAAAAAAAAAAGGTTCTGATGAACCTAGGGGTAGGACAGGAATAAAGACGCAGACATAGGGAATGGACTTGAGGACACAGGGAGGGGGAAGGGTAAGCTGGGACAAAGTGAGAGAGCGGCATGGACATATATACACTACCAAACGTGGAATAGATAGCTAGCGCGAAGCAGCTGCATAGCACAGGGAGATCAGCTCCGTGCTTTGTGACCACCTAGAGGGGTGGGATAGGGAGGGTGGGAGGGAGACGCAAGAGGGAAGGGATATGGGGATATATGTATACATATAGCTGATTCACTTTGTTATACAGCAGAAACTAACACAACATTGTAAAATAGTTATACTCCAATAAACATGCTAAAGAAAATTAAAAAATAAAAAAATAAAAGTAATTTATTAAAATAAATAAATAAATCTGTAAATCAAAAGAGTATAATCACTCTCTAAAAGATACTTATGTAAAGAGCAAGTTCAGTCATCTTTTGCAGTCTCTTTCCAAATCTATAAAATCGGATTGAATGAGGAAAAGAATGAGGAAAGACCTCTCTATGGGATTTTACATCCTGTTGCCTGAATTGATCTGAATTATTAGAACTACATGCCAACTGGTGCCCAGGCCTCCCTTAAAATCTTCACAGTCTGAGCAGCAAGCAGACGGTTACCATGGTGTTGACTCCACAAAGGCTTCATTGTGTGGAGATAACCAATTTACCTGGCAGAGTCTCTAGTCTAGAAACTGATTTAATCTTAATTCATTGAAAAGGTGTTTTTTGATTATCCTAAACAAAAGTCACAGTGTGAGCTGAGCCCCAGTTCTATGTCTAAAGCATTTGTTGTCAAATGGATGCTTCGCTAAACCAAACTCCTTGATAATGTAGACTGCTGCATTTTCATCTCTGTTATCTGTGGAGTTTAATACTATGTCTGGCATATAATAAGCACTTAGTGTATATTTTGTGGCAGAAACGAAGGTAGAGATGTGTTTTAAAAGGAAACGTACAGTTTCACATTTTTCAGAAAGACAGATGTCTAAAAGTATTATGATATTTTGGAAAATTATTTATTTTCAAACTGAATAAATATCCTTTACCTTTTTTTTGCAATTGATTAGAGGTGGTGGTAAAGGATAATTATAACACATGTTCAAACAAGACCAATGTAAATTCCAGGCCTGGTGAAAACTTTCTCCAACATAGGCCTTAGCAGATCTCTCCCAGCTGTGATGCCAGCTTAGCACCTTGAGTCAACTTTTAGTTTCATGGACCTGTAGGTGGATGTGAGCAATCTTTAACAGAGATACTCTGAATCAAAAGGGTGTGGGACCACAAAAACCAAGTCTAAAGGGAGAATTTGACATTGAATGGTGGATGTTCACATCTCACCTTTATGACTCAGAGAGTATTGGATGTGTGATTGAGTCAGACTAGTGTAAAGGTGAAGGGACAGATTTGACCAGAGTGACCAACGTGGATTATATCAAGAAGCCAAGTTTCCAAAATAGAAATCTTCTAGTGGATAAGAGTCAATGAAGGATTTCACTTCATTGGGGGAGGGACAAGACTGCAGCATGGCTCCTTGGTTCCCTAAGAAACTTGAAGAGAGATTTGTTTCTAGAAGTAAAGTATAGGGTTAAGAGGTCTGAAATTTTGCTCTTTATCCTAAGAAAAATGGAAAATCTTTGAGTGGCTTAATGAATGAAGGTTATATAATCAGATATCTTTTAGAAATGATAATTTCACCAGTAGTGCATGGAACAGATGGGAGGGTTCCAGAAAGGTTGCCTAGAACCAGTGGAGAGGCCATTTCAGTAGTTTTGGTCACATTTAATGGCAAGATCAGTGAGGATGCCAACTGTAGAGATCCTGAGCGGCAGATAGATTCACAAGAAATAGAATGTTTGATGGATTAGACTTTGCTAAATATGTGAGGGAAGGGAGAGGAGGGTATCAAAGGTGATAGACGGTGATGCCATTCACAGGTCTGAGGACACTGGGAGGGTACCAGTTTGGGAGAGAAAATCAAACATTAGGTCTTGACATTATATATTGAAAGAGCTCTTACAGCATGCAAGTGGGATCATCCAGTAGGTGGATGGTTATGTAGCTATGGAGCTCAGAAGAAATGCTTGAAGTAGAGATATCTGTATCGGAGTCATTGATATATATATTGTGGTTAAGGTCATTAGCATGAATAAGATTGCTAGTGAGAGAGTAATGTAATAGGATAGAAGATGATTGGAGATGAACTGGGCCTTGATAAACTTCAGCATGTAATAACAGGATGGAAGAGGATGAGCCTGCAAAGAAAAAATTACCTGTGGTCATAGAAATAGAAGACAAAATAAATAGAGGGGGATTATGGAGGCAAAAAAAGAATTTCAAAGAAGAGTATGGTCAACAACAGTGTTAAGTGTTGCTAGATGGAAAGAAAGTAAAACTCTCCATTGGCTGTAGTGACATGATTCCTTTATTAATATGTTTTTGTTAAGAAACAACATTGAGTGGATTAAGGAGTGAAGAGGAGATGGGGAACTGACAGGAAACTGGACAACTGTTACAAAACATTTGCCTTTGCAGAAGATAAGAGAATGGCCAGAGGAGAATGTGGAGGTCAAGAGAGTGTTGATTTTTTAATAAAGGAATCAATAAAAATATGTTTAAATTTCCATATGAAGAATTAACTTGAGAGGGAGGGGTTGAATTTACAGTGGATACATTAAAAAAAATTGATAGACTCAAACGCCTGAGAAGAAGTAAGAGAATGAAGTACAAAATGCAGGTAGAGGGATTAGCTTTAAGTAAAAGAAGAGAAACTCATTTGAAGGGAAAGGAATGAGAAGGGCACAGGCAGGTAAGATTGAATATTTGGACATAGGAAATGGAAGGGCGAAATTCTAGTCTGATAATTGCACTTTTCTCTGTAAAGTAGGAAACAATGTCATGTGTTGATAGGTGGAGAAAGAAGATGGATGAGAGCTTTTTTTTATTTTGGTTGATTTTTTTTCCTTTGTTGTTTTTTTATTTTAAATATAGCAGTATGTATATGTCAATCCCAAACAAAAAGGACGGATCACAGCTTTGAGAGCTTTGGGAAAAGTTTGAAATAGTTCCTGTGGAGAGTCAGAGCTCAAGGTGAAAAAATTAAATATGGCAGGATGCTGGGTTCATTTGAGGCTGTTGATCATTGCCTTAGTCTGGGTTTCCACGAGAGTGGATCTGGAGACAAAGATTTGGTGCAGGTAGTTTTTTTAGGAAGTAATCCCAGGAAGCAAAGTGAGGAAGTGAGATAAGAAAAAGGCAGCCATTACAGGATGATACATGAGCAGGTTAACAATGGAGGCAACTGTGCTCAATCCTGCTGGGAACCTTCTGAGACACTGTGTGTAATATCCCTCAAGGTGGTTGCACTGAAGGCAAGGGAGCTGGGATATTTATCTACCAACTCCCGGCTCTCACTAGCTGAGGGTCACCCCTGAGGTATTAACATCCCAGTACTCCTGGCCCGCCCCATGCACTGGCAAGTGAATGTCCACCGGCAGAGACACACACAGATTTTTATACTGGACTAAAGGAAAGACAAAAATGCCCTTCTTAAGACATTCTGATGGAAAGCATGCACTGGATTTGGTGGGTGGCTAAATGACCATAGTTGAAGACTGTTGATTTCATAAATTAACATCAATGAGAAAGATTTTTAGTAGCATGCAACAGGACTCTTAAAATCAGCATTACAAGTGAAGAAATAGGAAACCTAATAGTTAAACTTATGCGAAAAACAAATGTAGGAAAGATAACCACCATGTATGATAAAATAAAACACCATAAATATTTATAATCCATATGCAAATGAAATAAGGGATTGACATTTAATGATGTGGAATTTAGAATAAAAAATCTCTGAATTCAGATCTCTGTTTCTTCTATTTCCAGTTGGGTAGCCTTGGTAAATAAAAACTTAGTAAATATTTATTACTATGAATCAGGTCCTCTTTGAGGTGAAGGATATAATGGTGAACAAGATGAATTAAGTTTCGTCCGTATGGTACTAACAGTCTGAGAGCAATTGACTTAATTTCTCTGAGCCTCCATCTCCTCATATGAGCAGAGAGATTGGTAGTACATTACCACTGATTTTTGTAAGAAAACAAAAGGCTTTTGGAAGTGTTTTGTGTTCTGTGAAACTCTTTATCAGTTTAATTTTAAAACAATAGCCTGCAACTAACATGAAAAATTCTACCAGGTTTATATGATTTAAAGCCCTGAAATTTGAGTTGATTGAGCTCATAGGCTACCTCAATGAAAGTACTCATAAAGAAGATAATTGTCTATCCTTTCCTGATTATACTAAACACCATTGATACGATCTTTTTAGGAACCAAATTTTAAGGAAAGTAAGATACTGACAAACCATGGAACATCCATTGAAGTAACTAGGAGTAGGGTAGGCTGACCATCAGATATCTTCTAGTGGATTTAAAGAGTTGATTTCAACTATTTGAGGGTTGTATTGGAAAAGAAGCTACAGTATGGTGATTACAGTACATTACTTGGTGTCTTAAATCTTGTATTTGTATTTTTGGTCTACTCCACAGATTTCCTATGAAAATTGAGTAAGTCATTGATTTTTCTGGATAACTTTCATTTGTTTGCCTGTTTGTTTTGTTTAATAAACAATTGGATTAGATGATCTCTAAATTCCCGTTATCATAGATTCTTTACAGATGCTGATAAAATCTATAGGTTCTTTCTCAAGAAAAATGCACACACATTCAGAATTGTGCCTGAAATTTCAAGTGATTCATAGACATTCTCCACCCTTGCAACTCACCTTACTCCCTTGAAAATATTTGCTTTAAGTAGACCTGAATCACCTCATCAGAGTTAATAGTTTATTCCCAGTAGCTCCATAGATCTCTGCAATAAAAGAATGGGAATAACAGTGTGGGTGATCACGTATCTATTGCAGCATAACAACCCACCTCAGAATGTAATGGTTTATTTATTTATTTATCATCTCTCACAATTTTGCAGTGTGGGCAGGGCTCTTTGGGCAGTTCCGTGGCTCTGAGTGGAGTCAGCTAGAGCACTCACTTGGTTGTATTCAGCTGGTGTTTGAGTTGGGTCAGAAGGTCAAAGAAGGCTTTATTCACTTGCCTGGTGCTGCATGCTCTTTCACGTGGTCTTTCCACCTGGCAAGCCTGAGCTTTTGTAAAGCACTTTAGGATCCTTCAAAGTCTTATATAACACTTGCCTTCTCAGAGTGTGTGTTCTACGAGAACAAGATCCAAGGTGCAAGCACTTATCAAGCCCATGCTTGCGTTACACGTACTAATATCCCTCCCATTTGCTATAGCAAGTCATATGACCAAACACAGCGTCAATATGGTTGGAGACAACACGAAGGGCATGAGTATCCGAGGTATGGTTTAATGGGGGCCACCAAAAGGAATTTTTTGTTTACTCTAAGTACATTCCAAAAAGAAAGAGAGTTATCTTGGAAAGTACTAACTTTTCAATCATGCAGACATTCAAACAAAGGCTGAGGAATAACTTATAGAAGATACTGTAGAAGTCATTGCTACATTGAGAAGAATAAAATGACCTCTGTGATCATGAGACTGGATCAAAGCTGACTCCAAATTTTGAGCCATCCTGACTAGGGAAATAGTAATGCTGTTAAGAGTAATAGGGGCATCAGGCAGAAGTTTCAGGTTGGGAAAAAAATGGTAAATGTTGATAGATTGCTTTTTTTTCCCATATAGAAGAAAGAGATAATCAAGAAATAATGACCCTTATTCTTCCCTGTCTTAGGTTGGATGTCGATATAACTGAACTTCACAGTTGGATTACTCGTTCAGAAGCTGTGTTGCAGAGTCCTGAATTTGCAATCTATCGGAAGGAAGGCAACTTCTCAGACCTTAAAGAAAAAGTCAATGTAGGTTATGCATTATTTTTTATGTATTTTGCTAAGTTTTGCTGCTTGTAAACTCTATGCTCTGAACTCTTATTCTCTTAAAGTTGAAAAGATTAAAGTGATATGATATAATGCTTTTAAAGATATCTTTGAAATATATTTTACATATCAAGTAGAATCAAAGTTTAGCATAGAGAAATGTTTAATGATTCTGCTGTGACTAATGAGGAATACTTTTTGTAAACCTTCTTTAACTTTTATATTACTTAGCTGTAAATTAACAACTTTGTAACATGAACTCATATTGATTTCCCTTCATATATTGTTCTTTCACCTGAAGGCTGATATTTTAGCAGGCTTGCAGAACAGAATGGAATAGAATAGACCCGACCCTTAGGAATACTAAATACCCTGTTTGTGCTCTCACTGTCATCAAAATGTTATACTTCAAAATCATTAATAATTGTCATAAGTTATAACATATTTGCATTTTCTGGATATGTATGTATTACATTAACATAACTAAAAGATGCCCGGCCTTTTTCAGTATTTTTTTATAGAAGATTGTTTGCTGGTTTTATTTCCTACTGAGACATTATAGTTTCATCCTTTGCAATAGGGATTTTTATTAATTTAATAAGAGCTGTTTCATCTTCAGGGACATTATCAAGGCTTTGATTTTTCAACTTCGACTTATAAACATCCATTTTTGGTATATAATTGGCAATAGTTTGTGAGGAAATTTCTCACAGGCAGAGTGAATATTCTGCAGTGGACAGGCTAAAGAAACAGGTATTCTGAATGTTAAATAATTTTAGCTATAGGAAGATCACATGTGTGGATTCACTCTGCTTTATCTTTCCAGCATTTGATTTCATGAATTACAAAATCTATTAGATGTTTACAAATACAACACTAACACAGATACAAGGGAATACCTGCCGTGGGGTTGGAACTTTTGGAGAACAAAAAAATCTTCTTCTAGGAGAAAAAATTCTGTTTTTTTAGGCTGCTTGAGGGGGAGAGAGAATTTCATCAACATTGCTCAGAGTTGACTGTTTATAAATGGGAAAGTTATTTTAAATTTCTTATTGGCTTTCTATGGTATTCTGTTATCAGCTTAATAACGGACTATTATAAATAGTTTCAAGAAAAGGGAATTATGATTATATTGTTAATGTTTTAGTTTTAAAATTAAACTGAATGATAACATGTAGAAAATAGCGAAATATCTTATTTCAGAGTATACTTTTTCAAAGGTATATTCTTTGTTATAATTTTTGAGGGAAATTCTACAAGTAGAAAATTACTTAGAGAAGATGAACTCTAATTATGTTTCGGAGTTCATGTGACATACTCGACCACTGAAAGTATGAATCACCTTGGGTAGACATTTTATTAGCTAATTAAATATTTTTTATCTATCTGAATAATCTACTTAACTGTTTGCCATCCTATTTCTGTGTCTTAAAATAGCTTTGATCAAGCAGGAAAATTGAATTCTAGCATTTCCAGACTATAAATTTAAAAATTTCCTGTTATCATATGGTTACCTAGAACCAATTTCCATTTAATCAATAGTGTCCAGCAATGAGAGACTGAAAGTGCTAAAAAAATGTACAATACTGTATGAGTGGTTTTCTGATGCTTCGTTGAGTCACCTGTATCAACTTTTACTCTCATATTCTGAAATAAAAACATCATTCTTAATTGCCTACTAAAATAGGACATGAAATGCTTTACCTAGACATTTCCTTCAGGCTAATTATAAGGTATATGTATTTAAAAAATCCTTGAGAGAAATACATAGTAATGGTGATGGATATGCAGTTTAGGCATACATTAATTTTCTTGCTTCTTCACCTGTCAGTTTATGTAGGTTATTTTGAACACATGGGAGGCCTATCTCATGAGCTTGAGTGGTATTAATTCATTTTTGTAGTTCCTGGACAACCAGTATTGGCATCATCTGTGAGCTTCTTAGAACTGTAGGATTGATTTCAGGCTTGATAAATCAGAATTTGCAGTTAAACAAGATCCACAGGTGATTCCTATGTACGTAAATGTTGGCGAATCAATACACAATGGGAGACTTTACCAGACTCCTAGGTGTTCTTCACTCATTCTGTTAATTCTGTTAGTTCAGAATTTCCAGCTGACTTAACAGGTATAGCTACTCAACTTCTTGAACTGAGCACATGGTAATGTAAGTTAGTAATTAAGCCAACAAAACAAGCTCTTCTTACCCCAAGGTGATTTTATACCTCTACAATGTTCTCCTGAAAAGCTTTCCTACTAGCCATTAAGGTCAATAGGCCTTGGGCTCTTCCTGGGACTTACACTTGCTTACACCCATACCAAATCAACTTTTCACCAAGTTCTGTGGGAAATCTTCAAGCCACTTAATTCTACCATTCCCTTATCTCTGTTATCTGTGCTTGCCACGGAGAATATAGGAACCTCTATTCACCTGTCCTTTCTTGTATCTTCATCTCTATGCTCTTCTGTACTCTTTCCTCTGTCTCACTTTCTCTTCTTTGTGCTTTCTCACACTCATTCACTGTGCACTCGGAAACCCTTCTTCCAAAACAGACTTTCTCTCCTGTATACCCGTTTTGTTCATATATGGAATTTATTGGGTTGGCCAAAAAGTATGTTCGGGTTTTTCTGTAAGATGGGGAAAAGCCCGAACGAACTTTTTGGCCAACCCAATACTTTTACCCTTAAGATCACCACGAAGATTAATGACTCACTCCTCCACTCCTTTAGAATTGCTAGTTTACTCACTTCTCAGGGTCACTTCCAAAGGTACCACCCTTAATGTAAAACTACCTCTTCCCTTGTGTTTCATGCCAAGTGGCCATCTGTCATTCACCAGTTTATTCTATTATTTTCTCTTCGAAGACTTTGGCATCAGGTTCACAGTCTCCTCCACCCAAGTTATGCCTTTATCGTTAAAAATCTCAGCCCATGTGCACTATCTTGCTGTCTCCAAAAGCTTCCATTTCCCTCTTCTCCTCAATTCACCTACCCACTTGCATTAACAATACTGTAGATGTTTCGCTGCCAGACATTACTCCATTTCGGAAAAACCACACTTTAACAGACTCATCAGTAATTCTTCCTAAGCTTTCCATACTTCTCTAGTAAATTTTCTCCACTTTTCTTAACTATTATTTCAAGTTTTTATAGGTCTCTTAAACTTTTCCCCACCATTTACAGTAGGTGACTTTCCCTCTTACTTTAGTTAAAATAATCTCTTAAATTATGTGTATTTGTGCTCACGGTCTCTTTATTTCCCTCTGCCTTGGTGGAAGAGACTGTGTTTTGGCTCATTAGGGCTAATCTCAGGGGGTGTGTATTCAATATCTTCACTGTCTGTGTCCTCAGGAACCTGCTTGCATTCAGCCACACATCCATTTCTTCAATGTCTCCCTATTTTCTGGGTCTTTATCGTCAGCCTTTAAATAGGCTGTTTTTCCATCTTTCCATCCTGTCCTATATGTGAATATTTGTGTGCCTTATTTTCTCAACTTCTCTGCAGGACTAGACCCTATTAACCTCTTAGTCCTTCATGAAATTCTTTCCTCCTTTGGATTATGGAATACCACTCTCTATTGTTTACCGTTTTAACGTTTTTGCCGTTTTGTTCCATCTTGTTTTTCCTTTAATATTGAAATTCTGTACAGTTCTTCCCTTGTTTTCCTCGCTAGATTATCCTCATTACTTCCCATTCAAATAGCATCTATTCTCTAATGACTCCCAAATGTGTATCTTTAGCTCATGTCTCTCCCTTAAAGCCCAGTCCAATATATCTAATTGCGTAATAGACACATTTAATTGAATGTTTGCCTGCAAACTTAAACTTCAGTCTCTCTCCAGCACTCCTTTCTTCCTTCTTTTTACTTTTCTTCTTCCAGCAACCTCATCCAGAAACCTAAAAGCTAACTGGGTCATCTAGATTTTTTTTTTCTACCATTCACAAGTCTACCCTTTGACAAGTTCATTTAATCTCATTCCCTTAACAGCTCTTGAAACTGTCCAGTTTTCTCTATTCCCATCACCACAACCCTGACTAAAGCTAATATTATGGCTGACTTTGGTTTAAGATGACAGTCCCTAGCTGGTCTTCACTGCCACTAATGTTGTATTACTTTAGAAGTTTTCACATCACTTCTGCCAGAGTGAACTTACTAAAACATAAGCAGTATCCTGTTATGCCTCTGTTTACATTCATTTGAGAAAGAAAAGAGCAGCCACTGAGACCAGGAGCTGGGTTGGCACTGCAGTTAGGCCTTGGAGGTGCTAGATGTTGTACTAGTGCTTGCAGCTAGTCTGTAATGTTCTCATGTTGCATATGACAAACAACTCCGAATGCTCACCTCAGACAGGGCCACTCCACAATCATGATGGATCACGACAAAAACGTGACCATTGTGTAATTATGTCTCAATACAGTAAAAAATACTAACATTGTCCAAACCACCCAAAATGACCAAATATCCCTCCTCTTCACTAATATGACAGATTATGCACCTTTACTAATCATGGCTTTAGCCTCTACATTTTTTCTGCCATCTAGATAAGAAGATTTAAGATATCCAATCATAGAATCACCTCCACTTCCTTACAGCGTCTAATTAAAGGCAAAGCCTTGCTTCCTTGACCACCCACATCACCTTACACAAGCCCAAACCCTATAAACTATTTGTAACATCCTCTTAGAGACATACCCCCATAATTCCCTATTATATGCCATGTCTCTTGTTGCAACTAGTAAATCAACTTAACTTTATTCATCTACAGGCAGGTTCCTGGTGGCCTTTGACTGAAAGGCATTGGCAAAGTCACTGTCTTCATGTTGCCCTTATGCAGACTACCATGACCTAATTCCTTTTTACTTATCCAAACTGATTTCTCGCCATTGTTACATTGATTATATTGTTGGTTTCTAGAAACTAGGGACTGGAACTTAATCTGATTGGGTTTTGTTTGTTTGTTCGTTCGCTTTTAGTTTGGCTTAGTTTGGTTTGGGTATGCAGTGTGTAACATAGGCGCCTGGTATTTAATCCAATTAATGTTTGATTATGTGAATAAGTGATTTTTTTTCAGTTCTGCAGGCACGTTTTAAGTCAGGCTCTGCTACCAATATGAAGGATTTAACAACTTCTGAATAAACATTTGAGTGAATAAATTACTTTTTCTGTCAAAGGGTAAAACTTCATTATAGAATCTTAAGTGAATAGAAAATTAATTGCTTCTATAGTCAGAGTAGGACTCTGGGGGATGTGGAACTTACTTTCATATTAATTAGAAAAGATGTCATGAAAAGAAGAGGCCTTTAAGAGATGCCGGTAAAGAAGGAGGACAAGAGGTCATGAGAGTTTTTAATCAGCTTATTAAAGAACTAGTAAACTTCTCTTTCCTGTATACTTTGCTTAAAACTTATGTTTCTTTTTTTTAATAATACAACTAAATTGCCTTTTTCGATCAATTATCTTATTTTTTTAATTATAATTTACATACAATATTATATTAGTTTCGTGTGCCCAGCATAGTGATTTGAATTGCCTTTTATTTTGCACTTGAAGTTATACACTTTAGAATTCATAACTTCCTGATGATCTCAGAATTTTCATGAGCCCATTATATATTTGAAAATGTACAATTCATTGCTCATGCAATGGTTCACTCATGCCTTTACTTGAATTTATGTGTACTAGATACTTTAGAATCTTGAGTAGTAGCTTCTAAACATATAATCATATACGGAATATATACTGAGTAAAGTATTTTTCTCTGTTGAGAAAAAATAATTTCAAAACTGCGTTCTGTTATAAAATATATACTTTTACAATTAAAAATATATCCATATTATACATATGTATTCATACACATACATATATGATAAACAGAGATACATAAGGAAATAGGCACACATACAGAAAAGCTGAATGAGTTTCTAGAGGAAGAAAGATTATAGAAATATCTTAATGTCAAGGGCAGATATGTTTTCATGAACAAGGTGATTTGAAAGAGGTTGTTTTAGTTATCGGTACTTAATGCTTTAAGAAGCATTGTACCTGGCAGGAAAAATATTTGGAGCCTTTCATGAAATAAGTTTCTGTAAAGTAGTGAGAGCTAAAATCTGGCTATAGATATTTGGACTAACATTGAAGATGAAATGCATGGAAGAAAATGGGCGTCATCGTTGAAGAACATTCAGATAATATTCGTGGCCTTGAAAACAAGGGGGAAGCTTTTATATATATACATACATATATATATGTGTATATATATATATATATATCAATAAGTAGAGAGAGTTGGAACCATGGAAGAGGAAGAAAGACTGAAGATGTTGAAACATTTGAAAAACATCTGAGAAAAAAGTAATCCCCAAGTTTCTGAGACCAGTAAAGTGTTGTTACACTTATTCCCTAGTGGATAACAAAACGTCCCCACATGTCAGCATAGCCAAAGATTTTGCACAGTCTGGAAATACAGGAACAACTTAATTAGGGTACTTGAAAATACTATAACTCTCTACTTGACAAATGGGAATACTTGTTTATTTGCTACTGAGTCCAAAGAATGCTGCTTAGTACCATAGTCAAGAAACATTCCCTTCTCTTTTGTTCAGTATCAAGTCTACATTTTACAATCTCCAGTATTAATTTGGATCATAATAATGCGGCTTTAGTTTCTTCCTTATGAGATCAGTGTCTCTGTCGCCTTGGTATTTCATTCCATTTCTGTTAAATTCAACGTCTTCTAGCCTTATGATTTTATGTTGCTTTTTTATGAAGTCCATATCTCAGTGAAGATGCCAGAACTGTTTCCTGAACTTTTGTTTGGTAGACCGCTGTTGGGAGTTTATACTCCCTCTAATTTTTTTCAGTATGATATTTTTTCTTTATTCTGTAATAAATGTTACAAGTACCATGCTGGGGTTTTTTTCCCCTTTGTTTTCTCTTCCTCAGCCAAGGCAGGATTCTATTAAGTTTTGACTTAATGAACTTTACATGGTACTACTCGTTTTCTATTTGGGTCATTGTTTATTCCTGTTTTCAGGACTACATAACAGTCCTGTTGGAGAGTGAGTTTTGCCCAACTCTCAATCTCATCTGGAGTTTCCAGGAGACTTTCATTGAATCCAACTTTACTTTCCTCAGCTTGTAGCACCTAAACTCATGGGCTGTTTCTGTGACCACTGTATGTATAACTACCAGGATTGTTACACATGTACACCTTCGTAGAGCTTTTGAACAGTGGGTGGAGTGGGATAGACTGTAATATTGTATATGGAGGCATGATGCTATGATAGACCTCACTTTATTATGCATCTACTATGTACCAGGCACTATTCTAGGCACTGCAGATAGCGTGAAGAAGGAAATGCAAAAGGATACGTGACCTTATACGTTTATATTGCTGTGGGCAAGGTGGAAATTAAGCAGATTAATATGTAAAATGTATAGAATGTTAGTGATAAATGCCAAAGATGAAAATGAAAGGGGAATGAGAGCTAAGGGGTGTGTGTGTGTGTGTGTGTGTGTGTGTGTGTGTGTGTGTGTGTGTGTGTGTGTGTGTGTGTGTGTGTGTGTGTGTAGATAAAGTGGCAGTACAAGGCCTCACTGAGAAAGTGCCATTTAAGTAAAGATCTAATGAGGAATCTACAAATACCTGAGGTAGTACCATTTAAGGCAGAGAGAAGAATAAATGCATAGCCCGAGGAGGTAGGAGTGTGCCTAGAGTGTCAGAGAAAAACAGAGTGTGTCTGGGGCTGAAATATCAAGGTGTTTAGTAGCAGAAGTCAGAGAGGCTAAGGAGATTAAAGTCAGGTGAAGCCATGGTTAGGCTTTGAGCTTTTACTCAGAGTGAGAAGGGAAGCTTTTGGAGAGTTGAGCTGGCTTTCTTTGTCAGCTGTGTTGAGAATGTATCATTAGGGAGCAAAAACAGGAACCAGGGATACCATTTAGTACGCTATTTTGAAACATCTAGACTCACGAGAGATGATGGGGGCCTTTTGACCAGTGTGGTAGTAGTGAGCACAGTTATAACATTGCTTTCTGGATGTCTTTTGAGGTAAGAACCCATAGGATTTTCTGATGGATTGCCTGTGGGGTTTGAGATAAAGAGTCAAGAAGGATTCGAAGCTGTTGGCCTGAACAAATGGAAATATAGATCGAGGCCTAGAACACACTATATTTAGAGGTCGGGGAGATGAGGAGGAACCAGCATGGGAGACTGAGTAAAGGCAGTCTTTGAGGTCAGAGGAAGTTATGTGTTTGTAGTCTAGGAAGCCAAATCAATATTCCCAAGAAGGGGAATCCTCTGAATCAAATTATGGTGATAAATAAGCTGAGGACTGAGAATCAGCCATTGACACTTTCTGAGTGTCAAACAGCAGGTAAGCAGTGGGGACAGAATTCGAACCACCTGAGAACAGAGTGACTCCAAAACTTTTCATTACCTTCTTTCCTGTCTCCTTGCTACCCTAAATTTTCTCATTTGTAATCAACTATCTAGAGATGTGTCTGAAATGAAATTTTCTGGGCTCTTCACTGTCTTGTTCATACTCCTCAAGGCACATTTATGTCAGTTTTTCTCTTAATTTTCCAATATTCCTCTTTAAAATGCTGTTGCTTATCAGAACCCAGGTATCATCTAAACATTGACAAATATGCGGAGGCTACTAACTGCTTCTTTCTCAGACCTGTATCTCTATTTATGCAGCAGTTACTCAGTTTGCAAGTAGTATACATCGGCAATGGGGTACAGTAATTGAGCTGTACACAGTTGCCAATGAGCCTATAGACTGTCGGTGTCCATACCAAGTGACCAGGCATTCCTTCTGATACCTTGGTGCCCATGCTGCATTAATGGGTAAATATTTTGAATACCATCCCTGACTACATCCAAACTATCAGGTTACTTTTACTGTGAGTAATAAGATATGTTCAAATCTGTTTGATTCATCTTCATTGAAATACCCCTAGAAGCAGCAGAGTATGTTTGAAAGAGAGCTTAACTTGTAACTAGATCATCAGGGTTCTAATATTCGTCTAAAACTTTCTACTTCTATGATTCTTTTTTTGGCCACACCGTGTGGCTTGCGGGATCTTAGTTCCCCGACCAGGACCAGGGATTGAATGCATGCCCCTTGCAATGGAAGTGCAGTATCTTAACTACTGGACCACCAGGAAATTGCCTCTACTTCTATGATCTTGGATATATGACTTAATCTTATTTGCGCTCAATTTTCTCTTGTGTAAAATAGGATAAAATAATGCTGATTCTATCTCACAGAATTATTATGAAATACATATGAAATCATGTAATACACAGTAATTTGGTACACAGTGTAAGGCATTCCATTTTTATCATGGTTATGTCAGTGTTTTCAAATCTTTCACAGACCTCTCTGTGCCTCGCTTTCCTCCTCTGTCAAATTGGGAGAATAATAGTACCTACTCCAGAGATTACTGTTTTGTTGTGGTGATGATGGTGGTTATTGTTGTTATATAAATTAGAATAATTGGAATAATGTGGCTAACCAAACAAGGTATTTAAGCTCAAATATTACCCCTGAGATATTCAATTATGTTTGTCTCTCTGTTAGTAATACTAATTGATTATTCCATTAGATGCTTAGAATAAAGAGATTATGATCATGACATTAAGGAGGCCATTGATAATCTTTTCATCATTTATAAAGACAAGATGGTGTTCTGATACTACTCTTCATATAATTTCATATAAAAAACAAAACAAAACTCAATGTAGATAAAATAGAAGCCACTGTGTTAGAAAAGGATAATTCTAAAACTGTTTAACTCAAAGAACACCAGTTCTCATTGTTCTTGTTGTCATTTTGTTGTAGTACAAGTATTTTTCTTATTTTCTCTTTTTTTTGAGCTGATATAGTTAAAATTTGAGGTGCCCCACATCCCGCTGTAGCTCTTGGTAGTTGTAAATATTTGAATATTTTATATTTACTTAGAATGTGCTTATTTTTCTCTTCTAAATGCTCAGAGTCCTTTGCAAATAGCGTTTACCTTTTAATGGAGAACAAATTTAAAGTACTGGGAAACGTGTGCCAACTAGATGCTAAGGACAGAGAATTTAGAAGACCAAAGTTGAGAATTAAGAATGTGAATTTTGGAGCTTCGTCTAGGTTCTTACCTTTAACAGTATATTGTGGCTACTTTATTTTCATGGACTTTTCAGTTCAAGTAGCAAGCTAGAACTTACCTTGGTTCTGTACACACTTGTGTAAACAATTCAGTAATGTCTTTGTGAAGCTCACTTTCAAGATAACCCAGAAGTTTCACCTGCTAATTGATGTGGCATCCTGGGAGCATATAATCCCCAAGCACCATAGTCTGTGTACTTGGAAATTTTCAAGTAGAATCCAAGATAGTAAAATGTTTCTATTACCTTTGGAGTTTTGCTACTGATGAGGTGAAACTGAGTTCTCATTTGCTGCCCTTGATGGCATAATTTAAAACGTATATATTCCAGCTAGTCTATAAATACTTTTAAAAAAAGGCTGTCCTTTTATAGTGTTTTATTTCATTTATTGTGCTAAATTTTAATTTGTTTTCTTGTATATTACAGTTTTTCCTGATTGGATGTATTGTATTGTCTATAGGCTCTTTTAGCATTTTGCACTCTTTGACCTTAAATCCAGTAATTCTAGTTCATGAACTCCTTTTAAAATAAATTTAAAGAGCTCTCTGTTCACTTGTGACTACTTCTTTAAATTGGAGAATCTTTTTAAATATTTAAAAATATATGGATTATTTTATGAGCGTTCCCAGCATTTGGTGTGCTCGGGGAATAGTCCAGTCAAGATGATTACTTATTTCTCTGACAGTGTTTGTGATGTTGCCATATTGTATATATCTATATTTATGTCTACATATCTTATCTGTCTGTCTTTAACTCTTTGCTTTCAGAGGGAAGACACTAGATCTGCACTGTGCAATTACAATTGACACTTGACACATTGTAGCTTTTAAAATTTAAGTTAAATTAGATTAAATTAAATTAAAAATTAATATCCCCAGTCATACTTGCCATGTTTTGAGCACTCAGTACCCACGCGTGGCTAGTGGGATGTATTGGACAGTGCAGATACAGAATATGTCCATCCTTGCAGAAAGTTCTACTGAACATGCTCCACAGAGTGTGCATGTATCAATTATATGCCTCCCACCTGTACTCCAATATTAAACTTTGGAATATTTGTTTAAATGCCTATAGATCTAAAAGTTCTAAAAAACAGTCTGATGTAGAATAACCTCCTGCCACAAACTCAAGTGAAATCTTTGTATAATGCCACTATTAAATCACAAAAATATTGTCTCACTATATGCTAAATACATTATAGCTTGCTTTTTCTGCAGGTTGTTAGGTTTAGGACATATAACATATTGTTATAGCCACAGGTTTTAATGACTATAGTAATATAGTTCTACTGAATCATAGCTTAAAATTGTTGTCTCTGTAGAGACATTATTAGCTAAACTCAGCAGTATCACATGCTACATTTTGTTAAGTAATTGTGTTTTTGTTGTTCAAAAGTTAACTCTGGTTAGGAGAAATGAACAAAGGAATTTAGAAAGCTTTATGAAACTGAATCTAATTTTCCTTGAAATGGGAGTACTTTGACAATCCTAGAGAGAGAAATTAACCCACAGTCTTGTACTTAGATAAATATGGGGTTTTTTTTGGTAAATTATTTATGCTAGTATAGTTTCTTCCTATTGTATATACTTACTGGATTTTCTGTTTGATTTTTAATAAAGACTATATACTTATGTTAGGAGCATTATCAGTGTTGTATTTTTAAAAGATAAATTCCATTTTAATTATCTGACACTTTATCATTTCATTGTTATGATTTGCCATTTTTGGTTCTTTTTTGGGGGGGCAGTCTTAACTTATAATGCCTCAGAAACTATTATGTAAAAAAAGTTAAGAGTAGACATCTTATTACAAAGAATAACAATTCAGTATGAAAATGGCTTGTGATTCATTGCCATTTTGATGCTTCTAGTGCCAAGAACTTGAGAAAAAAATCTTTAGATTCACATGATAAGCTGACAGAGTGAAATATCTTAAGGCTTGAAAGGGCAAGTAGAAGTTATAATTACTGTATAGTTTCACAATCCTTTTATTGAATACTCACCTTTGCTATCATGCTGCAGGCCATAGAGCGAGAAAAAGCCGAGAAGTTCAGAAAACTGCAAGATGCCAGCAGATCAGCTCAGGCCCTGGTGGAACAGATGCTGAATGGTAATTACACAGAGTTGATTTAGATAATCTTCTTAGGGATTTGATAAACACATAGGTTCATGTTTATCAGCAGAATTATATCAGACAAGCCCTACCTGAATGAAAATTTAAAGTGAGTTTGTGAGCTTTTATTATTCTTTCTTAATGCTAAGCAAATTATTAGAGGAAATTCAACTTTGAGTCCAATGGAAGAAAATGGCTTGTGGTAGAATATTGTATCAATCTGCTGCTGAGAAATCAGTTTTAGTGCAAATCCTGCTAGCATTTGTCCAAATGATTTAAGAAAACAAGATTTGCAGAAATAATTGGAAATGTAAGCAATCATATAATATACGTAAAGTGATTATAATCTGATTTAAAATAATTTTGCAGTATATTTTTTCCATACCTGTTTGCTAATAATGTATTTATTTTCTATGTTGCTTTTCATGTTTTACCATGTTTAAAAGAAAATGTCTCCTCAGGGGAATTTCTGGTTTTTTTTTTTTTTAACTTCACCTACTTCTGAGTGAGGTAAAAGTACAAAGCTAGCAAAACATATTTTTAAATAATGAATTAAAATTAATTTTTGCTAACACTTGGTACCTCAAAAGCTGTCTGAACAAAATGTTACTGACGTCAATTGTAAACAGACTTTTCAGTTGTCATTGTTATACTATTATATTCATTTCTATAAGTATAAGTAGGTGTAAGTAATTTGTGAAAATCAGGGGTAATGCTATTTCTAAACAAGGTTTATTTTATTTTTCAAAGGATATGTTTACAAGAATATCATAAGCAAATGTAACAAATGTTTTTGTTATGCATGTCAGCTTTTTCCAGTACCTGCCTGCATTCTGGGGCATAAATTCTGTGTATGAATTATTTTTTGCCTTAATTGCCATGTTGGCATTAAAAATTCAGTGATCTTCCTAGGAAATCAATTCATTTTCTTCTTCTAATGAGCCCCATGACTGTATTTGGTTAAAAATAAAAACAAGCAAATATGACAGCTGAGGATTGGGTTAACAAGTTAATGAATATATAGAAGATGAAAAATACAAAAAAGATTGCTTTTTATTTTTTTTTTAATTAAAAAATTTTTTTTTTTTGCGGTTCGCGGGCCTCTCACTGTTGTGGCCTCTCCCATTATGGAGCACAGGCTCCGGACGCGCAGGCTCAGCGGCCATGGCTCACGGGCCCAGCTGCTCCGCGGCATGTGGGATCTTCCCGGACCGGGGCACGAGCCCGTGTCCCCTGCATCAGCAGGCGGACTCTCAACCACTGCGCCACCAGGGAAGCCCCAAGGTTGTTTTTTAGATGCATGTTTGCTGGATGGTTTAACTGATGAGTTTGACAATGGCATATTCATGTTAAATAAAATTATATGATCTAAAAAAATATCCTTATACTATTATATAATTTCCCCCTAGGAACTGCATTATCACTTTTTCATTTTTATAAAGTGATGTAAAATCTATACTTTTAAATAATCTCTACTTTTAAATGTCCTCATTTCATAATCAAATATCAAGTGTACCTTAACTCAGATTATCTGATAGTAGCATAAACTGAATTATTCAAAAAGAAGTTAAAATTTAGAAATGAAGGTAATGATTTTTTGTGATGAAATTACATACAGGGTTAAAATGATCATATGATTAGTGATAACATAATTTTCTAGATTATTTCCCTTATAGCTTTAAATTTTGGAAGCATGAAGAAAAATCAGGACATATGCTAGGTCTGTAATAAATATTAATTGATTAAATTCTGTTTAGCAAAGCAAAATTAAGGCAGTAATTGAGATAATGACATTGGTAATTTTGGTCAGAAGATAATAATACTTCTGAAGGAAAATTATAATTTCTGTAGAAAGCAAAGCACAGTAAGGGGTAGGGGTGCGATGTGAGACATTCCTCATTGGTTGACTATATTGATCAAATTTTATGCTTCTCATTTGTTATGCTAATAAAGATTTGGTCTAAGTGATATGTGATTAGGTTCAAAATTGGGCTATAACTAGAGCATAGATACTTCTGCTCTGCTCCATTTAATCAAACAATTTACATAATTACTAAAAAGTAGACTCCAAGATTCAAACTTATATTTTGTTCCTTTTTGTTTTGTCTTTCACAGAAGAAATTGCATAGTATTTATTTTATGTGATTGTTTGAGCAAATTGTGAGTTAAGCCAGATGCACAATATGTGCCTGGAGTACCTCTCCAGGTATATTTCAGAGGGCCCCCCCCAACCCTATATTACAATTGCTCCACCAACATAGAGCCAAAATCTAGAGTTTACTGATGTGGTTCATGAAGTTGAAAGACAAATTGAGGTTTCTCTGAACCAGATTTCCCAACAGTTATCTCAGTAAAGCTCTTAAATTTACAAGTTCAGAATTTCCTTTCTCAAGTGTGGCTGTGGAGTTGTAATAAAACTCATAACCATATAAAACATACACATTCTTGT
This sequence comes from Delphinapterus leucas, assembly GCF_059928025.1. Classification (NCBI taxonomy): domain Eukaryota; kingdom Metazoa; phylum Chordata; class Mammalia; order Artiodactyla; family Monodontidae; genus Delphinapterus; species Delphinapterus leucas. Next base: position 104,473,509 of record NC_143150.1, read on the forward strand.
TCTTTTGTTTATAGAAAGGAAAATGACAGCTGAATCATGGTACTTCATTTATGACCTCATGTAAATGTCTATTCATTTTACCACATATCTTATCCTTAAAAATTAAGATAAAGGCAGATCATTCTTGTACGATGTTATAATGTTATGCAAGTAATACAAATATATATACATTCTATGTATGTTTTCCCATGACAACAACTTTTAACATATATTCATAGTTTAAAAGTATGCATGGAGATGAGCATAAATATAGCTATTTTATATATATATATATATATATATATTTTTTTTTTTTTTTTTGCGGTATGCGGGCGTCTCACTGCTGTGGCCTCTCCCGTTGTGGAGCACAGGCGCCGGACGCGCAGGCTCAGTGGCCACGGCTCACGGGCCCAGCCGCTCTGCGGCATGTGGGATCTTCCCGGACCGGGGCACGAACCTGTGTCGCCTGCATCGGCAGGCGGACTCTCAACCACTGCACCACCAGGGAAGCCCCTAGCTATTATATTTTAAAGAAAGCATTTCATAAACTATGTTTTATATATGTGAATACACACAAACACACACACAGGAAACTGAATTTTCTACTTAGAATAATTTGCCATAAGATTAGAGCATGTTTTAAAGTATCTAGAATGATTTTGGAACTCTTAATTTTTCCTTCAGAATGAAACTCTAAGACATGCAAAAAAATTCCTCACTGCTTATATTTTACCTCAGTTTTGACCACAAATGGTATATCAAACATATTTTCAAATCACTTTTGCCCATTTTTAAATAGCTACTGAAAGCATAAATTTTTAGCACCACTTAAGAAATGCAGAAAACAAAATCTGTTAGTCCTCAAGGCATTTCTTGAATGAATTTAAGAAAGGTGCTGAGAAACAGGGAGTGGAGTAGGGTCTTAAAATGGTTAAAAATGCAGAGGTTACCATGTTGCCAATGTAGAAGAAATGGCTTTCATTCGATGTTGCAAGGTTGTGTTAAAAATCAGTTGCATGTCCTGAAAACACTGTTTCTCGTAGCACATTTAGTTTTGCACGATTACATAGACGTTATGATCAGTTAGAAGATAATTTTTGTTTTGGCTGCATTTTATCAAATGCAAAGTGTTATATGAAGAATATTAAAATACAGTTAATATTAAATATACTGTAAGTTTTAGTATCAACTATGTTGTGAATTTTGCAGTAGAATGATTTATATTTGAATAATATGCAGGGATATTCAGTAAGAGATTATTATTAATTTGTTTGGATTTAAATCAAAAAAGATATTGCGTAAATTATTTGCATACATTAAAGCTATACATGAACATTTTCCTTATAGGTGTCCCAGTTCTTTTAGAAGAATGTAAAGGATCTTCATGATCATAATAGACTAAATTGGGAGGCTACAGTGCTACTAACAGAGAGTGTTATCTAAAAAATGTATTTTTGGGACTTTGACATGGAATTTTGATATAATTTTGACTGATTTATCTCTTTAACTTTTTTTTTTGCAGTACGCGGGCCTTTAACTGTTTTTTTTTAACTAACATTAATTTGTTGCTCCTATATCAAAATCAATTGATTGGATAAGTATGGGGAATAGTGTGATAAAGTGTTGGATGGTGGAGAGGTCCTCCTCTTACTGGAGAAATTTTTCACAGGTAGAATCTTTATGAAGCTTATTGTCAGTATATAAGATTAGTATCACAGCCTTAGTCTCAACAAATTATTCACATCCTAGAACTTTAATGAGAGTAAATGGGAGACTAGATAGGGTACCTAGTGATGTACTTATGTTTCTGGTAGCTGTGTTATACTGAGAAGGAGAATTTCCAAAATTTTATTTATTTAGATTTAAAAAATATACAATGTAACCTTCCTTAAGATTTATTTTTATATTTAAACACAAAATGACATAAAATAAAATTTTAGAGAATTTTAGCAACTAAATATGGTAAAGAATCTTGCTACTGTATCAATAGTATTGATTATTAATTAATCCGGATTCCTAAGATTTTATTTTAATTTTTTAACTGATCTGCATACTTTAGAGCAAAAGATTTTCATCTTTTGAGTGAGATTATGGGACTTCAGGACAATCTAGAACATTTTTATACCTAAAAATGTGCTTACTTGTTTTTATCTATTTACAATTAGACTTCATTTTTAATTCTTTTTGTAAAATAATGTTCTTGATTCAAATATATAGTCTCCTTATCAGTCAGATATTACAAAAAAACCCCTGGTTTCAATAAATCGTTTTCCTTTATTAATATTGAAATTACCAAAAATGTTATATCAGAACATTAATTTGATGGGTCCAAGATGGCAGACAAGTCGACTTTTTCCACTAGACCTTGAGCCTCAGTATATGCTCACATCAGCAAGCTAAATAACACACTCACAGGTGCCATGACAGTTCCAAAACAATAAGGATCAAAAAATTGGGTGGTGGCCCAATTCCTGGAAATCCCCGCCCCTTCCTAAAAAGCTGGAATACTCCTCCCACTCATTAGCCTATGAAATTACCCACTCCTATAAAAACTGACAACCCCATACCCTGGTGCATTTCTCACCATCTGAGATGGCCCACACTCTGTCTGTGGAGTATGTTTCTCCTAAGTCCACTCTCACCTTCTGAGATGGCCCACACTCTGTCTGTGGAGGGTGTTTCTCTCTAAATAAATCCACTTCTTACCTATCACAAACAAACAAACAAGCAAACATTCATTTGAAAACATATAAGCATAGCTCAATTTCCCCTTTCTTAAGCTATAAAATGGTTTCACCACAATTTCCAGAGGAGATACTATAATTATCTAATAGGGTTTGTGATGTTTTCTACATTAAATTGTGCTTCACTTTGAATTTCTAATTGTAGTTTTCTGTGTGTTCGTTAAGAGCCTGAAGACAATCACATTAAGGAAATGTTTAAATAATAGTAGTAATTGTTAGTATATCAGGCTAAAAGAACGTTTCAAAACCATCATCCGATGAGTGTTATAGTGTTTAAGGTGATACCTAATAGTAAGTCTGCTAAGGATCGTAATTAAATAGCACAGACTGATAACACAGACAAGGGCTCCTTTTATCTATAATATTAAGTATGGAACTGTAACTTAGTATTTTGGTTTAAAGTTCATTAAGTACTTTACATGAATGGTGTTATTTGAATTTCGACAGAACTTTGTCAGATGGGTAAGGGCAGGGATTGGGGTCAGTTTGGCTCACCTCAGAGGCAAACCTCCCATTATTATCTTTTCACATCTTTGTGAAGGATTTTCAGTGGCAGTAACTATTCTAATTGTGTATTTTAATGGGAAGAGATTTTGTAGCTGCTCTGTACATCATTGGGGCATGGAAATGGTACTGTGTGCAGTGGTTCATCCTCTCCACCATGAATGAGTAGCTTTCCATGGTTGTACCCATTTCCTCTTCTCTTACTTTTTCCTGAGTTCTGGGCAGTTTGATTTATGTTTCCTGTTTTTCCATGTGACACTTGAGAAAATGGTCTGCACAGAGTTCACACTCAATAAATGTTGTTAATTGACAGACACATTTTTCTTCGTTTAATCTCCAAAGGAAAAGACTCTGTGCCCGGTGTGTGTGTATGGGTGTGTGAAGGGAGGAAATTTAAGTGATCACTGTTGTTGTGGAAAATTAGTCACAAAAACAAATAGACATTTCTCCAAAGAAGATATACAGATTGCCAACAAACAGATGAAAGAATGCTCAACATCATTAATCATCAGAGAAATGCAAATCAAAACTACAATGAGATATCATCTCACACCGGTCAGAATGGCCATCGTCAAAAAAAATCTACAAACAATAAATGCTGGAGAGTATGTGGAAAAAAGGGAACACTCTTGCACTATTGGTGGGAATGTAAATTGATACAGCCACTATGGAGAATGGTATGGAGGTTCTTTAAAAAACTAAAAATAGAACTACCATACCATCCAGCCATCCCATTACTGGGCATATACCCTGAGAAAACCATAATTCAAAAAGAGTCATGTAACAAAATGTTCATTGCAGCTCTATTTACAATAGCCAGGACATGGAAGCAACCTAACTGCCCATCAACAGATGAATGGATAAAGAAGATGTGGCACATACATACAATGGGATATTACTCAGCCATAAAAAGAAACGAAATTGAGTTATTTGTAGTGAGTTGGATGGACCTAGAGTCTCATACAGAGTGAAGTAAGTCAGAAAGAGAAAAACAAATACTGTATGCTAACACATATATATGGAATCTAAAAAAAAAAAAAAAGGTCATGCAGAACCTAGGGGCAAGACGGGAATAAAGATGCAGACCTACTAGAGAATGGACTTGAGGATACGGGTAGGGGGAAGGGTAAGCTGGGACAAAGTGAGAGAGTGGCATGGACATATATACACTACCAAACGTAAAATAGCTAGTGGGAAGCAACCGCATAGCACAGGGAGATCAGCTCGGTGCTTTGTGACCACCTGGGGGGGGGATGGGGAGGGTGGGAGGGAGGGAGATGACAGAGGGAAGAGATATGGGGATGTATTTATATGTATAACTGATTTACTTTGTTATAAAGCAGAAACTAACACACCATTGTAAAGCGGTTATACTCTAGTAAAGATGTTTAAAAAAAATATGAGTAGGAATCTGACTTTTTGCTCTTACCATTCAATACTGTTTAGAAAGAGAAAAAATGAAAAAACTTATATTCATAAATTTATGTATTCTTATTAGGGATATGAATTTTATATCAACCTATTTTTAAAAGCTGTTTTTGAAATAAGATGACGTGGCAGTTGTATAGAAGTTAGTGTCACCAGAAACACCTCTAGAATTAGCCTGTAATACTCAGACCTCATTTTCACGGACTCTAATTAAATTTCTGTCACATTTTAGGCTGTTATATTGAATGCCAAATGTATTTGCAATGACCCTCATTTAATATGCAACAAAATAGGGACTGTTTATTAGCAACTTTATTTTAAGTTTTCATTCCAAATATTCTTCTAATTCAAGAGCTCTGAAAACACAGGTTTTTGCATTATTCTACCCTGACCTTATGGCTAATGCTGAATATACTCGATGAGGAATACTTCACTTTAAGTGGCAGTTTTGAAGTACTTCCATGGAAGGTGGTGCACAATTAAAATTATTCTAACAGTCTGTTATGCACTGTACACAAGTAATAAAATTAATGGATGCACTTCAAGTAATGATCCATTTCCTCTGGGTGCAATATATTTATTCATAGACTATTTCAGGGGTTGTTTAGAATATGAGATGTGAATGGATTATGATCCATTATCCCTGAGATTCTAATGTGCTGCTACAGAATGGTTTCCATAAGTATTGTTCATAATGCCTGGTGAGTTAGTGTTTGTATTCTTAAGTAGCTAACAAAAACTTAGAAAAACAGATGCTCAAATGATTGATACTTAAAACTTTGCAGATATTTATACTTACCAACCGTCATGAAACTTAAAATTTTCAGTTAAGCATAATTCTATGAAATACACATAAAACAATTATATATAATAATAAAATTATTCATAGTATTTGCTGGGGAAACACTTAGTACCTTTATCCTGCAAAAGTTTTAAGGGACTTTCTCATAATCTCATTAGCACTGGATAATAGATGGCCAGTTAATTGATGAAGTTGAAGTAATGGCATTTCTAATTTTAGTTTGAGAGACACACATTAAGTAATGTGACTTGGGACAGTGCTGTTGATCCCTCCCCCAAGTATTTTAAAGCAAACTTGAAGCAAGAGGGACTGCATGCGTCTTGTGTTTGGCTCTTCGTGTCTGTGGCTATTGCTCCCCTAATGTTTGTATTCGTATGAAGTAAGATATCGATTTGGTGTTGGGTGAGTTCACAAGTAAAGTGTATTTATTTCATACCTACTCTAAGCTGAGAATTCTATCAGATACTGCCAGTGGAGAGAGTTTTCTTAGGGGGGTTTATAGTTTAGAAAGACAGGTTATACTCTAGTTGAGCAGGAAGCGTATTCATATATGAAATAATACAGTATTTCCATACAAATCGTTAATAAATAAAATGTCTGATTTTCTGCAGTCAAAATCATATCTTCACCAGTGACATCTAGAAATTTCTGTTTTTAACTTTTAGCATGGCTATCCTGTGTAACTTTAATTTCAAATGATTACAGATTTATGACCAATTATTCCAAGATTCCCTAATAAACTTATGGATTCATCACTGATTGATATAATTTCTCTTAAAAGTGTATAAATATACTTTCTATATCCCATATTAGTGCCATATTATATAAAATTACTATCTTTAAAAAATATTTATTATTTTTCATAAATGACCCTTTTCAGTAATTAAAAAGACTCCCCCCTCTCCCTAATTTACCGTTTGAAAGATCTGGTTTCTTTTCCTTGTTTCCTACATGTTCTTTTTCATTTCTTTATATTAACATTGACTAATATTTATTGGTTGTCTAGTATATGTCATGCTTGGTGTAACAATTCATATATGTTAACTAAGAACCCTGATAGGTGTCCAATGAGGTCAATTGTATTTTTTTAACTTTGTATTTCATACTGGAGTATAATTGATTAACAATGTTGTGTTAGTTTCAGGTGTACAGCCGAGTGATTCAGTTATACATACACATGTATCTACTCTTTTTCAAATTCTTTTCCCATTTAGGGTATTACAGAATATTGAGTAGAGTTCCCTGTGCTATACAGTAGGTCCTTGCTGGTTATCTATTTTAAATATAGCAGTGTGTACATGTCAATTCTCAATCTATGGATAAGAAAAATGAGGCCCAGTGTGATTACCTAACTGAACCCAGTTCACTCATTTAGTAAAGCAGTGGTGGGGGCCAGGGACCAAATTTGAACTCATGTCTGCCTAAATACTGGAGCTTTTGCTGTGAACTTTTATACCCTTTTGCCTGCTTTTACCATTTATCCTAATAAGGAGATCCTTCTTTTACCTATTATTATATTTTAATTCCCTTTATTCGGTTATAAAAATCAGTATGCTCTTAAGTGGAGAGTATGTAGATTTCATAGTGGATTTGTACTAAATTCACTTTTCTCATTTATATTAATTCCTTTTGCCTCAGTGTTTAGCATCTGGACATTTTTGGGGCACGACATGTTGAACTGATAGTTTTGGGTAATGAACAAGGAGTCATTAAATTCTAGCTCTGGATTTTAATAGGTACCATAGAACTTATTGATACTTCATTATAGTTTGATTTGTATTTTGCTGATTAAATTAACATGCATTATTCTTATTAAAATTAATTTATGATTTTATTTTTCCAATTGCTAAGGGATTTTCATATGGTTGACCTCAGGGACGGTGAGACAATTTTCTCTGTATTCCCTTATCATTTGGACAAATGCTAAATAAATTCAATCCAGCATCGTTCCATCAGTACTTTTAATTTACTTTAGCATCTCTTGTTTGCCTGTCATGGACTTGGACTACCAAGGACTGACTTCCTTCTTCTAAGTGCCTATTCACATTTAATATATGCTGAAAATATTTCTCCTAAACATCTGGTCATTTAGATCCATGGCACATCTTTGAATCATTTTCTAACATAATTTACAATTTCTACCCTGTGTACTTTTAAATTGTTCCCTTTCATTTTCCAGCAATAATATCAGCATTTTATTGTAGTATTTTTTTCTCAAACTGAGTGCCTATATGACTGGAGATTTGGATTCTTCCCTTATACTTTGTGACAAACATGATCATTTTACAACTATAGTTTCTTAGTGGCATCCCTCAGAACATATTTTAGTATAATTCTTGGTCACTGCTCAAAACCAAATTATCCCAAACAGAACATCCCACAACACATCCAGATGTCTCAATAAAACCAGTCACTTCCTTAGCTGTTAGGGAGGGTATTAGAGGAATATTTAGCTCCTGCAAACCATGGGCTGCCTTTTATAGCTGTATATATAGAAATATACATATATTAACTTTTTACTCTTCAGTTTTTCAATCAATTTTTTTTTTTTTTTTCGGTACGCGGAGCCTCTCACTGTTGTGGCCTCTCCCGTTGCGGAGCACAGGCTCCGGACGCGCAGGCTCAGCGGCCATGGCTCACGGGCCCAGCCGCTCCGCGGCATGTGGGATCCTCCCAGACCGGGGCACAAACCCGTGTCCCCTGCATCGGCAGGCGGACTCTCAACCACTGCGCCACCAGGGAAGCCCTTAAATTAATTTTTTTTCAAAAATATATCAGGGAAAGAAGGAGGAAAAAGATCGTTGCCAACGATATTTGCGAAGTTTGTTTTCTCCAATGTCATCCTGGCTAGTGTCAAATTCTGAAATGAGCGAAGTTAGAGTTGTGTTTCAAATGGATTGAGAGACGTGGTTTGGCAGCATGACAGAATTACAACAAAATGAAAATTAGGTATCTGAGCAGAGGAAAGTAAAGGAGAATAAAATTGTTGACTCCAAATCCATGTCTTTTTATTCTTTAAAAAGAGTGAAGTGGGAGGCATGTACAAGTTAGCAGAACCACAGGCCTTACATTTGCTAGAGATGGTCTTCACTCTTTAATAACGTAATAACTTGTCAGGTAACTAAATCACATTCCCAGAAAGTTGTGTAAAATGGACATTCATAAAAGAAGATTCTCCTAGACAACTTGGTCTTCACTAAATCATTTTACCCCTAAAATACTTTAACTTAGAGGAAGAATCTTACAGTGAGCTTATGATCCCTTTTGAGATCTACGAGTATATGTAGGAATAGGAAACATTTGAATATTCATTGTTTCAGAAATATTAGAAAGTTAGTGCTATCATAGCTACGTTTTAACATGCATATCATATTTAATATATTTATATAGTGTAATTTATTAAAGAATTTACTATGTAAACTGTGTGTGTAAGAACATTACATATTATGAACTTTAGAGAGTTAATAATGTGATATTGCTGTACTTGCATTGGATTGGCATCAGTCATATATCACATTTTGACAAAATTTAAATAAGATGATATATGTTAAAAGACATAGCATATTCCCTAAAACGTACTAGATTTTCCAGAAGGCTGAAGTTGATAATGATATGCTTATGTTTCCATGTTGCCCTCGATAGACTTTTTCTGCTTTAATATTTCTATCGATGATTTTAAAACTTTCAGATCAACTTCCACATTTGTAAATGACATGTAAATAATTTGAAAACCTTTTTTCTAATTAGAAAGATTATTTTTCCTAATGCTTGTTTCCTTTCTTTGGACTCATGGGCAATCCGCTTATTTCTGGCTTTCTGTAGCATAAACAGAGAATTATTGATTTTTTATACATACTCACTTTTTTCCTTTTTTTAAAAATCCAAATAATAACATTTCAACTAATTCAAAGGCGTTTTAAAAAATAAAAATGTATGTTACTTTTTAGAAGTATAGTTTAATAATATACATGATACTTAACATTTATTTGGAAGTATCCAAAAAGTTATTTGTCTGTAATCTTCCATCCCCACCATCAGAGCTTTGACCATTTTTTAAAATTTAAATATTTTCTACTCTTCTACATCTTATGTATCCTTATTTAGTACTTTGCTATATTCATATTCTTTGATAAGATGCAATTCTAGTAATTTACAGTCAATAATCAGAAATCGTGGTATTTTAACTTGTTTATCAGTAAATAAATGATTTGTTTGAAATTATTCAGATGATGATAGTTTGGAACTTGAGTCAATGTTGGTTTTCAGATAATGTCTTTCAGTCTGTGGCTTCAGTGGATATATTTATAAAATATGTCTTTCTAGAGGGTGTTAATGCTGACAGTATCAAACAAGCCTCAGAACAACTGAACAGCCGGTGGATCGAGTTCTGCCAGTTGCTAAGTGAGAGACTTAACTGGCTGGAGTATCAGAACAACATCATCACTTTCTATAATCAGCTACAACAATTGGAGCAGATGACAACTACTGCAGAAAACTGGTTGAAAACCCAACCCACTACCACATCAGAGCCAACAGCAGTTAAAAGCCAGTTGAAAAATTGTAAGGTAAGACTGTTTCCTCCTATTTGGAGCATGATCAATAGAAATTTCTTGGAAATTTCCAGAAGAATAGCAAATTATTTAATGATAAAATTTCCCTCTTAAGGGTTTAATTAAACACAGTAAAGATCAAGATATAAGCGAGGAAAATGAGTTTAAATAGGTAACACATGGATGCCTGAATCCCCAAAAACTTAGTTACACATAGTTAATTGATTTTGTCAGTTTTCAAAATGGTGAGGCAGTGTTGGAGTATAGGAAGCACACGTATCCTATGGAAAATGGACAGTAATTTGGAACTGTCCAATTCTTATGGCAGCTCAGGTGAATTTCAGAGCAAAACACAGTCATATGTTCAAAATGTGGAATCCACACAAACAGAAGCAGCTGACGTACAGTATAATTGGATATATGAGGAAAATCTTTAAAACTGACAGTCCATTAAATTAGGATACTTCGAGGAAGGTTCCTTTACAAAAATAGTTTTTATATGTATTTGGAGTATAGAGGAACCTCAAGGGATAGTACAGTAACCCAGCATCAATGCTGTTACTATACTTAAGAAGGATCAGGGAGCGAGAAGTTACAGAAACCCAGAAGGAGAGTCAGATGCTCATTGTAAAGGCAGCTTTAAGAGCCAGTCCAAGTACCAACACGGGAGTGGGGCCAGAAAAATAAACACCCTACTTCGCTCTCCTCCCTGCCTCCAGAATCTGAACAGGGGCCCCCATCAACTAAACTTAATCAGAAGGCAGGCGACAAGGAGCTTTAATCTATAAATGTCATTCTGGGTCACAGGAGAAGGGTGGGCAGTATATCTGGAGGGGCAAACAAGACACAGCACACACAAAAGGGCCTGAGAAAGACACTAAATGAGTATTCTGCACATGTAAATAAACAAGATATATCAATATAAACAACTTGAACTTTTTGCATAGTTACTACAAACTGTTACTATGCATAGTTACACTTTTCATGGGAAGTGGGAAATTGATTAGAGGATAGATGAAAAGGTTTCCAGGATGAACCTTAATGGTAAACTGAGATGACTGGGCTTAATTTTAAAAGCAATGAATGGGGGTTAATCTGCATACTTTGAAAACAGTGGTTTAAATAATGGAAGACTGGAGATGGAGAGGCAACAGGGTTGGTTTGGAGGTGGTATTGAATCCAGAAAGTGAGGGGAAATTCAAAGCTATTTTGAAGGGAAAATCAGTTGAAGGATTTGATGATTCTTCTTCAAATATTGGACCTACAGCTTTACTAGGAAGTAAATAAACTCAGGAAATATATTTTTGGATAAAGAATATCATACAGCAAGGCATTTAGTTTATTAGGCAAATATGCAAGTATAGGTAATTTCTGTTCCCTGTAATTCTAGATACATTTTGCTATTAAAGAATAGAATCCATGACTTTTTTTTTCCCTGTGAATTAGAGGAATACTCCATCTGTATTATTTCTTGTGATAAAAAATCTGTTGATAGTACCATAACCTGTTTCTTGAGATTCAGATATAGATATTGATAACATCTACAAAATGCATTCATCCATAAAATACATATTCAGTGTCTCTAATGTGGCCAAGAATGATAATAAGTGTATTAGCTGGTTTGGGCTGCCATAACAAATACCATAGACTGGGTGGCTTAAACAAAAGAAATTTATTTTCTCACAGTTCTGGAGGCTGAAAGTCCAAGATGAAGGTCTGGCAGGTTTCAACTTCTGGTGAGAACTCTCTTTCTGTCTTGCAGACAGCTGCCTTCTCACCACGTCCTCACCTGGCCTTTCCTTGGCACATGTGCATGGAGGGGAAAAAAAATCTTTGTCTTGTAAGGCCACCAGTCCTATCAGATAAAGACCCTGCACTTAAGAACTGATTTAACCTTAATTACTATCTAAAAGCCCTATCACCAAATATACTCACATTGTGGGTTAGAGCTCCAACACATACATTTTGGGGGACATGATTTGGTACACAGATTCTCACCCTGCCCCCCATTTATGTCCTTGTTACATGCCACGAGCCCCCAAAGTCCAAAAGTCATAACTCATTCTAGCATCAACCCTAAAGCCTAAAGTCCAAAGTCTCTTCATAATTTAAATCAGATAGGGATGAGACTCAAGATATCATTCATTCTGAAATAGAACTTCTTTCCTGCTATAAACCAGTGAAACCAGATGACTTATGTGCTTCCAATATATGATGGTGGGACAGGCATAGGCTAGGCATTCACATTACAAAAGGAGAAAAAATAGGGAAGAAAGAAGGGATCCTAATCAAGTCCAAAATTTAGCAAGGCAAATTCCACTGGATTTAAGGTTTGAGAATAATCTTCTTTGGCTTGATGCCCTGCCTTCCAGTCCTGCTAGGGTGATGCTTCTACCTTTAGGACCCACTGGGGTGGCAGACACTTAAGTTTAGGGAATATTAGAGTGAGCATTCATTGACCCTGCCCTCATAGCATTTACCTAGAGTAGGTGAGAGAGAGAGATTAAGTAAATGATTAAATAAACAGATGTTAAATTACCACTGGGACAAATGCTTTAAACAGAGGTACAGAGTTCTGGGAGAGTGTCTAACAGGGAAAACCTGACCTTGACAGAGCCACCAAGGGCAGCTTCCTTGAGGCAGGTACATTTGAGTTGAAAGTAAGAGAACAGCAGGGAAGGAGGCTTTAGGCAGAAGGAACATGGTGGGAGGGAGCAATAATGACCAAATAACTGAAATAAGGCCAATGTGAATGCTGGGCATAGAAGGGTGGGGGCGTAAGATGAAAGATGGAGGCAAAAAGACAAGCATATAGGAGACAAAGCAAGGACTCTAAGGGCATGCTAGGACCTTGGTCTTTATCTGAGGAGCGAATGGAGATCACTGGAGGTTACATATCTTAAATATTCTCTCGAGGTTAGAGAAGTCATCCTAAGTGAAATCATTTCTTTTTTCTGCATTCAGCCACAAAGTTCCAAATTCTGATGATGGAAGTCTATACCTCTTCATCACTCCTTACTGTTTCTTTCTGCCCCATTTGTTTCTGTTAGTTTGATGAATCACCTTAGGCAAAATACTTAGCAGGATAAGCCCCATGTCATTCACACAACAGTTGAAATTGTGATTACTTGGTTGTGATTAGTAATAGGTAGATAAATTACTCCATCCTGTTTGTCAGCGCATTCTGTTATTTGGAGATGTTTCTAAAATTAGGGTGCAGATTTAGCTCAAAATCTAATGTTTGCCAGAACTGGCTCTTAATATGTTGAGGATTAGGGAGCCCTTTAAGAATTGGAAGAAATCCATGGACCCTTTCCTGAGGAAAAAAAAACAAGTTTTTTTAGTAGATAAACATACAATTTTGAAGGATAAACAGACTGAGAGAACATGCCTTACTCTAGAGGACCAACCACACTAAGGCCCTTTTATGGAAATAACGAGTAATTGTTAACATCTTTTAAATGTTAAATATTTGAGGTCAAAATGATATTTTCTATGATTTACTCTTAGAACTTTAAGGTCCCTGCTGAACATTTGCCCAAATGTTTTATTAGTTTCAAAGTCCCCTTTGTTTTGCAGAACATACTTTACTATACTGTAGACTCATTATATAGCCCCCTAAGAAGGAAGAATGACGGCCCTACATCTGGCCAGATGTAAATCGGGTTCTTAAATGTTTCATGGCAGATGTCATTGGTACCATTTGCAAGTCTAGTGTACAAAGTGCATGTCTGTAATTCTGTAATCCAAACCACAGAGTGTTACCCTTTATCTCTTGTCTTACTCTTCTTCTATGAATATGCTCCTACCTTCTAGCACTTGATAGAGAGGCTTTATATTTGAATGGGAGAGATGGGGGTCACTTCCTTATTTATCTAAATGTCTTTAATTTTCACCTACCAAAAGAATTTGATTGTTAGAGATTAACCTACCTGAATCAACTCATACTGTTATAATCACATACCAGAATTCCTCTGAAAGTTATCTTTATATCTTCTAAAAATAGATTGTCCATTAGGTAGTATTGCTACTATGAAAGGATCCATGTGATAAATTTATCTCATTCAGTCCCAAGACAAAAGTTACTCTCTCTAAAAGAGTATGCATTGATCCAAAAATAACAGTTTTTTTTTTACTTTTTACATTAATTTCCAGGAAGCTCAGATTTTTATTTAGTTCATAATTATTATAATTCTGTCAATTTTCCTTTCCTTCTAATTGTCTTGTGACCCGATTTTTACATTTTAATTCTCCTGCTTTTTACATTTTGAACAATAAATGATCCTGAAGTACTTTTTTCTAGAGGTAGCATAGTTATGACTTTTAAGTGAACAACCATGGTAATAATACTTTAAAAAAGAGCATTTTGAAATTTCTGTTTGCGTTCAAATTATGTATTTATTAGAAACATATGAATTGCAACTTCACTGGAAACAAAAGAGTATGAAAATATTTACACCAAGAACAGCACCGTTCCAAAGAAATTGAATGCAGGCCACAAATTCAAGTCATGTGTAATTTTAAATGTTCTAGAAATGACATTTAAATAGGAAAAAGAGGTAAATAAATGAATTTCAATAATGCATTTTATTTAACCTGATATATCAAAAATATCATTTCAAGATTTAATCATTATTTTAAACTATGAGTTTGTATTTTCATACTAAGTCTTCAAAATTCAGTGTATGTTTTCCAATGACAGCACATCTAAATTTGGACTAAGCACTTTTTAGGTGCTCAGTAGCTACATGTGATGAGAGACTACTACATTGGACAGCACGGCAGAGTGTCCTTGTGATTTTTATCAACTAAATCAGAGTAGTCTTGAGAGTGAAAGGGGGTGCTGTTAACAATTATGCCAGGACAACAAGAGTAAAGCAGAGCAAACAGCCTCCCTAATTAAAATGATGGTAATTGCCTATTCAGTCAGGAGAAGTGATAAGACTGTACAAAACTTAGATAATTATAGACACAAATATGTGAGTGTATATACATAAATATTACATAGATTACATATATATGTAATCTATATAAAAATATATAAACATTTGTAATTTAATGTAGTATGTATATATGCAGACACATGTAGCTATATATACAATTTATATTCTACACAAATGAATTTAAAGAAAATTGTTCATTGAGTGAGCTTAGAATTTGAAGTAAAGGTGCACAGTTTTGACATGAGCGGGGTAGAGAAACATCCATGTTTGATTTATGAAAAAGATATAAGGTCATTCATAGTACTTTTCAGCTGTATATATTTATGCCCATTAATGTTCTAAATGATGTCATTTTGAAATTTAAAAATCATTGTATATGATGATATCTATTGAATGAAGAGTCAAGGTATTCTTAAATTGATCACCTGTGCTGGAAGCTTGCTTCAACCATCATGGATGTTTCTTACCAATATTTTGATAAGGGCATTAAGCTAAGTTTGCATCACTGCCTTTTAATACTTTTCTTTGCAAAAATGTAATGTATGCAAAGTAAAAACATTATTTATTTTAATACTCTAAATTATGGTACAGGATGAAGTCAACCGGCTGTCAGCTCTTCAGCCTCAAATTGAGCGATTAAAAATTCAAAGCATAGCCCTGAAAGAGAAAGGACAAGGGCCAATGTTCCTGGATGCAGACTTTGTGGCCTTTACAAATCATTTTAACCAAGTCTTTGCTGATATGCACGCCAGAGAGAAAGAGCTACAGACAAGTAAGTAAAAATACTTAAAATGACTAACTTGATGTTTTCCAAATTAGTTATTTGTCATGAAAAGAGAAAGTACTAACATGAAACAATGATTTGCATCAAAGAAACCATACCCTCTACAACCTGTAGTAACAACTAATGGAATGTTGTTTTCGGAAAACAAATCTGTTAGATTTCCATTTCTTGCTCCCTCCATAATAATGTCATGACTATGAAGAACAAATAAAGTATATGTTGTGTATAGGCGTAACTTCTCCTTGGCGGGTTGCAAATTTTACAGTCAAATGTTTGGAACATTGAAGGAAATAAAAGAGCAGTGGAAGCCCTGTTAGTAGGTTTTCATCAAATCCAGTTTGCTTCATGTGCAAGGATATCTAGCTAGGCATCCTGCTAATACTTCTATCAATTTATATGAAGATTATTATAGCTGTAGCATACATGTGGCAACTGAAACTCAGCCAAGGACAAATTATTCTTTGGGCTGCATTTTGCTCTTGGATCACTATAACTATACAATATCTTCTTTTTCTCATTTACTGGTAAAATACAACATATGAGTGGAGCAATTATGCAAATGCCTACCATATGACGAGCAAATTTTTCAGGATGTCGATTTTGTCTCTCACCAGTTTGCTCTTATGATATTAATACACAGTCCAAATATCCCTACTCATCAGACAAAAATTCCTTTGACGAGCAGGTTTATGAACATTTTTAAGCATTAGCGAATGGGTCTTTGGTTCACCATACACATATATACATATGTATATATATGTACACACAAAGGATTATAGAGTAAAACTAGATTTTTAAGGCATTAAGATAAAAATATTTTTTTAAAAAGTCATCCTCAAAGTTGTCATGAGAATCACAAGAACATATATTTGTTTTCTACTGAAACTTTAATTTGTTGGAACACACATTTTTAACTGCTTTCCTTTGCAAATGTGCAAAAAATTTACCACATAATAACATTGCTAGAATCAGCATAGGGTAATACACGGGCTTTCCTCACTTTCCTATTTTTTTTCCTTGTGAGGTCATGTAATGAAAGATAAATGCATTTTTTTTTCCTTTCTTTTACTTCAAAGTCATTTTTACTGAGGGGTTTATTTTCCTGATAGGGAATCAGGTAATACAACTTTACAGTAACATCAGCTCCCTCTAGTGGATTTCAGTGTACTTGTTGCTGGGCCTCTGTAAAATCAATTGGGGAAAAGATTGTAAATGTCCTAAATTTTCAAACGTTGACCTATTTAAGAATAATGCATTTTTCTTATCATAAAATCCATAAACCTCCCTTAAAGTCAAGTACATGTTAATGGTTATACTGTAACTGGTTGTCAGAGGAGCTTATTCACTGAAAATTTTTTAATTTACATAGACTTATTCATTATATTAAGGTTTAACATTTTTTTCTGTTTCTTTTAAAGGTGTTCAGAATGTTGATGTGTGATGATAACAGATTTGATTATGACACCATAATATAAATATATATTAATATATAACCTCTGTTCATATAGCTATCAGTATACCCATCTATATTAGCATGTCTTCTCTTTATCTTGCATATATATGATGATTGTTTATAAAAGTGCCAAATATTTTCATTTCATTTATGTCTAAATAAATGTACTCCTTTCCACTATATTAACCAAATATCTCTAGCACTTTGATTCACTCTTTTGGAAAACTTATTTTCATTCATTAATAATCATTAATTAAATATGGATTATATATATGAATTATAAATTATTCAGTTTATATTTGTATATATAATTTATATGCATTATGTGTATTAAATATTATATATAAATTGTGTATATATAATTTATACATTGCATATATTGTGTATTATATGTATAAATTATATATAATTTTATGTAATATGTATTTATATATAATTTATGTATATGTATTATGTACATATATAAAAATGGTGAATAAAAGTTCACCACATCAAGTCATATTGCAGTTCAGTTTGTTAATTAATAATTATTTTCAAGGAATTTTCCATATGTATGTTTTCCCCCAAACTTACACCGGGGAGTAAATCTCATTTCTTTTATTACTACATGGTGCTTTGAACATATTAAGTATTCAGCAAGTAAGAGCTACCATCTTGGGAATCCATCTTGACTTTCATTCCCTCTTTCCTTTTCTTCTTTACTAGTGTTGTCACAATGAAACAAAATCTTGACATCTTAAGTGTACTTTAAATGGTGAAAACTGGTGTGAGGAATTGGTGGTTGGTATTTGGCAAAGATGATATGAGAAAATAATATTAAAAGTTAAATGTATTCTATATTCATAGTAATTTTTAGTCTACAAACAACAGTCTTATAAATTATCTTTCTTAGTCCTCAGAGAGGACACAGAAGCTGAAAGATGAACAGGAATTAGTGAGATTAAGGGTAGTAGGTGCTGGCTAGCTAAGAATCTGAGAAGTCCTGTGTCCCTGGAGCACAGAGAGGAGAGAGTGATGCAAGGTGAGCCTAGAGAGGCAAACAGCCTAGAAGGGCCTTTTATGAGCCACGGTGAGGGTTCTAGACACTAACATGAGAAAAATGAAACAATACTGATGGGTTTTATGCTGTGATATAACATCATAAATCAGTTTTACATTTTCAGAAACTGAGCAGTGAGGATAGATTGAAAGGAAGCAAAAGTACATGTGGAGAGACTAGGAAGGATCTTCCCTTGTGTGGGTTTTTGCTTGAGCTAAATAACTTACCTGTGAGATACTAACAAAGGCATTTGATCTTTTCACAAGTTGTTCTGTCTTCTCAGAATAGAGTGGAAGTTTGGTTTAGCTCTCAACGAGAGAACTTTACGTCTTGCATCCGAATACTGATCCGAAGCAGTTATACAGAAAAATATCAACAGTTCAGAAACTGAAATATTTCCCTTCTCATTAAACTGAGAGACCAGAAGGAAGCTAAAGAAGGGAGAAGACAATCAGGGCCTCCCTTAGAAATGAAGTGGACTTGAGGGTGAGATTAGAGCCCATTGGGTAACTATTCCCACAGCTCTTCAGATGTATTTCCTGATTGATGAACCCACACATGGGTAGTGAGATAGCTAGTTCAGAAACTATGGACTTGCTAGGTCCTGTTTCAGTTCTAGCTCCTCCCCAAAGCAATCCACCTGTGAAACACCCAGAGAGTTTACTTAGGATCCAGATTTCAAGGAAAAAAATGTGCCCAAACATCCCGAATCAGAATACAGAATAAGATGTTCCATCTATACAATATGGTAAATAGTGCCCACATGCAGTGGTGGTCTGGATTCTTCAATACTTTACCAGGGTTTTGAAGAGAACCTGAGACTTTACATAATGTAAGTTATTCATTGAATAATGCAAATTAATGCGTACTTTGTTGACATTTTGTTTAACACAAAGAAAAATAATGTATCAAGTTGTGATTATTTCTTAAGATCTAGCTAGAATTGTATTGGTTAATAGAAGAAAGATCAATCAAATTTATTATTTAATAATATAGAATGTTTAAGTGGTCATCTTCTTTCTGGATTTGAGAGATTTTTGTTTTATGCTGGCCTGTGCTGAAAAACAATGGATTCTTTGAATGTATGGCATTTTATTTCTGTCAGTCTGTCTATCTGTCTATCTCCTTTCCTCCCTCCCTCCTTTAATCTATTCCATAGGTGGATGCTGACTGAGTTTTGGACCATCTATAATATTATAACATATACTTATGAGTTAAGTAACTGTTTCATACTTGTACAGTGCTCATGCTACCTTATCACTTTGGTGATAAGCTGACAAGTCAGAAAATCTTTGTTTCCTCTCATTTAATGTAGGTACAATTACAACTACAAATACAGTCTTTCCCCAGGATGCTACAAATGCCAAGACTATCCTCAGCACAGTCTAAACACTCTTCCAAATACATGGTTAAATATGCGGTGCAATATAATAAACTATGCCTTGTATATGTATTTTTAAATGACCATTAAGTATTAACCAGTACTGAAACAACAGTATTTAAGTAAACCTGAAGTTAAACAAATAAAACCCTTTCATCCTTTTTGTTACCATTTCCCTTGATCTTTATCTATTTTTATTATTTAAAGTTTGGTCTGATCATGATTCTCTTTGCAGGATGAAGTGGACACTAACTTTTTAAATTCACTCTGTGTGTGTTAGGATATTCATATGCATGCATTGTATGTCTTCATGTGTGGACATGTGTGTGTGTGTGTTTGTAAATCATTTCAGAGCAATGTCTTAGGTTTGGCTATGCATCTGGCTCTCTAGAAAGTAAATTAGTTCAAAGGAACCTACCTCTCCCCACAAATGAAAGAACATGAGTGCCTCTATTCAGCTTTTGTTCTCTCCCTAGCAAGGAAGTGTTCTCCTTTTATTAACATAGATAAAACTTTGTATTAAACTCTTAAAATTTCTACTTAGTCTTGAGTATGTCTCCTTCACTTTCCTGTTGTATTGCATCTCCCTTCTAGCTAATAATAATAGCAAATATGTACCCAACAATGGATGCAGTAATCAGCAAATATAGAGACAAATTTAGAATAAAATGTAGCCTCTTATTAAGATCTACAAAGGCCTTCATGGTCGTAGTTTCCCCTGCCCTAATGTCGCACCACACTTCACCTTGCTCACTTTGTTCTTGCTACACTTGCCTCCTTGCTGTGCTCCTACCTTACTAGAAATACTCATGTCTTTGGACTGTTAAACTTGTTATTACCCACCTGGAAAACCTTTCTTCTCTGTATTCATATGGCTCCCTCCTTCAGTGCTTTTAAGTCTCTTGTGAAGTGATACTTCCAAGGAGAGGGCTTTTTTATTCACTGTCTGGTCCCTTTCTATCCTTTTTATTTTATTTAATACTTTTATTATATTCAAAGGGTTTCTGTAACATATAGACATTTTTTTAAATAATGAAAAAAATAGAAATCTGCATACTGAGCTACTAAACTTAAGAAATGGAATATTGGTAAAACCACTGATGTACTTTGTTGCCCCTCTCAAATTCCGTTCCCTCCCCTCTATACGCACTCTCACCATCATCTCCAGGCAGAGCTTCTGTTTGTCTCTTCTCAGTGCCATTCCCTGCTCTTCCTATGAAAACTACACTTCCTAGGATCCTTTTTTTAAACTGTCTACCTGCTTGGTTCAGCCAGTGGGAGGCACTTGGAGGATACTGAAGGTGAGAAGAGGAGAGAAGATAGAATATTCTCTTCTCCTCTCAGTGTTACAGGGTGCCTCTCCATCAGTGGCTGAGAATGAATCCTCCAACTTTCTAGCCCTCTCTGGAAACAGCATACCTCAGGGACCCTGCATCCCCAAAGGGAATCCCCCTGTGAATTCAGCTCCTGCTGGGTGGTTCCAATTATTGGTTTCTTGTAACACCATCTCACACCTCTTCCCTTTGTCCCTCTAAGCTTGGCGATGGTAGTATCTTCCATTGCTAATCTATTGATTGCCCACCATCCCTTGTGTAAATCCTCATTGCTCCAACATTTTTATTTCTAATTCTCAATCTTAAATTTTTTTTATTGCATTATCTGGAAGGATCTCCCCCCCCACCGCCATAACTTAATTTTTCTTCACTGCATTTATTTCTATTAGTCATTATAGTCTCTTGATTTGTTTGTTAGTTTTCTGACTCACCAATTATATTTTAAGCATCATGAAAGCCAAGGCTTTGCTATTTTAATTTTTACTTCTTGCTTCCCTGGTGCTCAGAGCATTGAATAATTATTGGCTGAATGAAGGAATAATAAATGACTTCAATTAATTCTCCCCAAAGTATCTACATCCCCATTTTTATAAATGAGGTCTAAGATGCTAAAATGTTAAGTAATTTGCCAAAGCTAGTGAGTGGAGAGCCAATTCCAAAAGACAGGTTTACTGAACTGCATAATCAGACTTGCTAATTGTCATGCTACACAGCCTCCTTCTGTACAAACAGAATGGAGAAGCAATTCTGATAGATGTTCATGAAAAACCTGTTGATCTTTTTCTAATAAAAAGTAACCCTAATATCTTCATCAACTCTTTCTATACTTATCTTTCTCTCCTGACATATATTCATCATCTGGATAAAATTGGACTGATTCATATCACCTCTGACAAGCTTCTAATAAATGTTTATTGTGTCCCAGCCACTGCCACAAGGAAAACAAGCACTGTTTTCCAGAATGTATATGTTCAAGTTCAGTTAAACCAAACTTGGTACATTTTATAATCTATCCAACATACCTCCTTGTCTCTACCCATAGACCTGTCTCCTTCCAACTCTTTGCTTCATCATAACTAAATACTGCTTTACTTCAGTACTATTCATGAGATCCCTCTTTGTTTTTATTAATAATTACCTAGCATTCAAATGTATCTAGTTAGCAGAGAAACACATTATTTATATGAAAGAAAGCAGTGAGGTTTATAGTACCACAGAGATCTTTTGAGATCCTCCAGTATGAAATCAGAAATGCTCAGGTTAAAGAAGGCCTCTTAAAATAAATTTGGGCATGAACTGCCAAATAAATATAAGCACATTGAGTAAAATTCTCAGTATCCCTTTCTAACACACTTTCTAGAAATATATTTTCCATTTGAAAACCCCACTAACAAGCGTGCAAAGTACTTTCCTATATTCTTCTCATTTAGTTTAGAAGGAATTGGTATATAGAAGTGAAACTCATAGGCTATCTGATAAAAATAATGTGGTTTAAATAATGCAATTGGATATAGTGATTTGAGCTAGTATTTTGCAGTGTGATTTTATCTGTTTAGGGGAATTCTCAGCCATTATCTCTTCAAATGTGGCTTCTGTCCCATGTCTCTCTGTGATTCTGGGATACATTTATGTTCATTTTACTGTTTTTTTCTATGTCTCTTATTCTCTCATCTTTATTTTCCATCTGTTTCTCTCTCCATGCTTCATTCCAGATATATATGCATGTATGCATATATATAAATACACATACATACACACACATACATGTATATGTTTCTGGCCTACCTTCAGGTTTACTAATTCTCTGTTTAGCTTTGCCTAATCTGCATTTAAACCTATTCATTGTGTTATTACTTTTTCACTTATTGCATGTTTCAGTTCTACAGTTTCTTTTTTATTCTTCTTAAAACACTTAAAATCATTTTTATGGTTTCCAGTTTTCTGCCAAAATTCTCAACCTTGAACATGGTCAGTATAGCTACTTAAGTCACATAATCTGTGTGGGTGTGTATAAAATAATGTATAGTAATAAATAGTATATATACACATATATACATTTTAGATTTAAAATTTGTATATAACTATATATACACACACATTGTACTTTCCCATATATATATAAATTTCATTCCCTAATTTTATATATAGTTGGAATGAATATATGTATGTACATATACATATATGTGTGTGTGTGTGGTGTGTGTGTGTGTGTGTGTGTATATATATATATATATATATATGTTAGAGAAAGTACATTGTTTGTTGGTGGCTTTGACTTTGAAACAAGATGATCTTGGTTTAAAATCCTGGCTGTGACACTTACTAGATGTTTGACTATGAACAGATTAGTTGGCCTTCTTTTATAGCCTCTGTTTCCTCAAATGTAAATGGAATAATAATGTCTATGTCACAGGTTTATTATAAGAATTAAGAATGATAATGTGCGTGATCATTATTAGAGTTTCTGACACTAAACGCACACAAATTGTGTTTCTTTTAGTAAAATACAGCATGAACTGATGTAATATAAAATATCACCTGCTGTAGATAATGTTACTATTTTCCCCAAAGGCAAATGATAATACAGAAAGAGAGTAGTCTTCAAAGTCAAATATACATGAACTCTACTTGGTTTCTCCAACTACCATCTGTGTTACCTTGGGCAAGTTACTCAGCCTCTCTGTTGCTCCATTTCCTCACCTTAAAAAACATGAATTAAACAATGCAAATCTTGCAAGGCTGATAGGAGGATTCGATGTAATATATGCATAGTTTCTGTCAAAGTATCAGGCATGTAATAGGAATTTATCTTCAACAACATAATCATATTCTAATCTGTATATTCACGTTTTCACACTTTGTTAATATTTGTAATTATTAGTATGATTGAGTTTGCTGGCAGCTTAGGAAAACAAATGACAAAGTTTTAAATGGTTAAATGATTCTCTTTTTTTCCCTTTCGATAAAGTTTTGGACACTTTGCCACCCATGCGCTATCAGGAGACCATGAGTACCATCCTCATGTGGATCCAGCAGTCAGAAACCAAACTCTCTGTACCTCAGGTTACTGTCACTGAATATGAGATCATGGAGCAGAGACTCGGGGAGTTACAGGTCTGTGACTATTTAAATGTCTTAAACAATACAGTACAGATCTCATCTATCAAGCAATCACATTGGTATAACCTTAATATAATACTAGAATTAAAATAATCGTGGCAAGTGTAATAGTTTACCAGCTGAAAAAATGAAGATTAAGAATTTAAAAGTGTAATATTTTATGCATTTGTGCCTTCTCTCCATAAGATAAAAATTCCATCTTTGAAAACAATGACACGGTCTACTTAAGAAGTATATTCTTTCCTGCTTAGTGTATATTTTCAGAAACATGGATTTTGATTATTATAGAAGTTCTGGTATTATTCCTCCCCTTTGCTTGCTGATTTAGAGCTCATCTCACATTTCCAAAAAGAAAGTGGTAAATTAATGTAGTTATAAAATTAGTTTTAATTTAAACCCTTTTTGATGTAATATTGTAATTAGGTTTTGAGTTCTATTCACTGTATTTTAATAGTCTTATATCAGGAAATAAAATACTAATATGGGAAATTAAAGAAATAATTTTTATGAGATTTTAGAATACTTTCCCTGCTAGTTCTGAAAAGCCTGTGCTGTATATCTAATCACATTTTATTTTGTAAGACATTAAAGTGTATTCATTCATTGTATTAAGAGCTGAGATAATATGTCCACATTTTGAGAATTAAATTAAGAAAAAATGTTAAAAATTTAACTTTGTTATATCAAGAGTTCTTTTTTGGGAATTAAATATTATTTCCTAAAAAAGTAATTTTAGAAGAATTTCTTCAAAGAAATCTTTATTTTAAACATTTTCCAGTATATGTTGTCCTATTTAAACTATTTACTATAATACCAAACAACCTATAACTGTGTAATCTTTTTGCCCCTTTATGTTGTTGTTTGTAATACCTGAAATAGTTCCAAAATTTACTTTGAAGTATATGTGACTTAATAAAACTATAAATGTAAGGACATAAGAGTACAAAGGTATAGCAATTAGGGGAGTGGGTTAAGTATAAAAGAAACTGTATGCAGATGAATGGAACAGTGTATTTCCATTGATAAAACAGTGATGGAGGGAAAATTATTTATAAATATTATTGAGAAGATGAATTATTAACTAACTGAAAAAAATGAAGTTAGAAACTTGTGTCAAATGTTACACCAAAACAAGCTACCACATAGATTAAAAAGTCAGAAACATTTTAATCATAAATTTTGGAGAAATTTTTAATAAAACTTTAAAAACATATGGGGAAGCACAAAAATCAATGGAAGTGATCACAAACATTGTAAAAATACCAGAGCCAATTTTAAAGAAAAATGAGATAAGGAAAACACTTGCCTGAGTAAGTTATTAATAAGGTAGTCACCAGAAAGAGACATAAATGACCATTAATCCTATGAAAAATTGTACCTCAAATTGTAAAGGATGTAGTACAGATTTACAAAATGAGATATTTTTTACGTACTAAAGTACAAAAAGAAATCTAAAAAAATAAAACAAATGAATATAACAAAACAGAAACGGACTCATACAGAGAACAAACTAGTGGTTGCCAGTGGGCAGAGGGGTGGGGGAGGGGCAAAATGGGGGTATGGGATTAAGAGGTACAAACTACTATGTGTAAAATAAGTAAGATACAAGGATATCTTGTACAGCACAAGGAATATAGCCAATGTTTTATAATAACTTTAAATGGAGTATCATCTATTAAAACACTGACTTACTATGTTGTACACCTGAAACTAATATATTAACTCAACTATACTTTAATTAACAAAAGAAATTGTAAGGATGTAGTACAAATTTACAAAATGAGATACTATTTTTTACATACTAAATTGCAAAAAAAAAAGAAACCCAAAAGATATAGTAAGTGCAGATCTGGCAGCAATGAACTACATCTCACCTATTGGAGGGAATGTAAATTGAATGTAAGTTTTGCTGAGGAAAAGTTTTCAGATATAGATACATAGAGATATGCATAAATAGATCATAAACATAATTTAAAAGAGTGGAAAACTTAAAATTATTTTATACAGCTAATAATGGGAAATGGTTAAATGAACTGCAGAAGCAATTAAAATCTGTTTTTGAAAAATACTTAATGACATGGGAGAAGGCTCACAATAAATTGCTTAGCTCAAAATGTAGTTCTACATAGAGGGAACTTTCCTCAACATAATAAAGACCATATATGACAAACCCACAGCCAACATCGTCCCCAGTGGTGAAAAAGTGAAACCATTTCCAGTAAGATGAGGAACAACACAAGGTTTCCCACTCTCACCACCATTATTCAACATAGTTTTGGAAGTTTTAGCCACAGCAAGCAGAGAAGAAAAAGAAATAAAAGGAATCCAAATCAAAAAAGAAGTAAAGCTGTCACTGTTTGCAGATTACATGACACTAAACATAGAGAATCCTAAAGATGCTACCAGAAAAGTACTAGAGCTAATCAATGAATTTGGTAAAGTGGCAGGATACAAATTAATGCACAGAAATCTCTTGCATTCCCATACACTAATGATGAAAAATATGAAAGTGAAATTAAGAAAGCACTCCCATTTACCATTGCAACAAAAAGAATAAAATACCTAGGAATAAACCTGCCTAAGGAGGCAAAAGACCTGTATGCAGAAAATTATAAGACACTGATAAAAGAAATTAAAGATGATACATATAGATGGAGAGATACACCATGTTCTTGGATTTGAAGAATCAACATTGTGAAAATGACTCTACTACCCAAAGCAATCTACAGATTCATTGCAATCCCTTTCAAACTACCACTGGCATTTTTCACAGAACTAGGACAAAAAATTTCACAATTTGTATGGAACCACAAAAGACCCTGAATAGCCAAAGTAATCTTGAGAAAGAAACACGGAGCTGGAGGAATCACGCTCCCTGACTTCAGGCTATACTACAAAGCTACAGTAACCAAGACAGTATGGTACTGGGACAGAAACAGAAATATAGATCAATGGAACAGGATAGAAAGCCCAGAGATAAACCCACGCACGTATGGTCACCTTATCTTTGATAAAGGAGGCAAGAATATACAATGGAGAAAAGACAGCCTCTTCAATAACTGGTGCTGGGAAAACTGCACAGCTACATGTAAAAGAATGAAATTAGAACACTCCCTAACACCATACACAAAAATAAACTCAAAATGGATTAAAGACCTAAATGTAAGGCCAGACACTATCAAACTCTTAGAGGAAAGTCGAGGCAGAATACTCTGTGACATAAATCACAGCAGGATCCTTTTTGACCTACCTCCTAGAGAAATGGAAATAAAAACAAAAATAAACAAATGGGACCTAATGAAACTCAAAAGCTTTTGCACAGCAAACGAAACCATAAACAAGACGAAAACACAACCCTCAGAATGGGAGAAAATATTTGCAAATGAAGCAACGGGCAAAGGATTAATCTCCAAAATTTAGAAGCAGCTCATGCAGCTCAATATCAAAAAAACAAACAACCCATTCCAAAAATGGGCAGAACACCTAAATAGACATTTCTCCAAAGAAGATATACAGATTGCCAACAAACACATGAAAGATGCTCAACATCACTAATCATTAGAGAAATGCAAATCACAACTACAATGAGATATCATCTCACACCGGTCAAAATGGCCATCATCAAAAAATCTACAAACAATAAATGCTGGAGAGGGCGTGGAGAAAAGAGAACCCTCTTTCACTGTTGGAGGGAATGTAAATTGTTACGGCCACTGTGGAGAACAGTATGGAGGTTCCTTAAAAAACTAAAAATAGAACTACCATATGACCCAGCAATCCCACTATTGGGCATATACCCTGAGAAAACCATAATTCATAAAGTGTCATGTACCACAATGTTCATTGCAGCTCTATTTACAATAGCCAGGACATGGAAGCAACCTAAGTGTCCAGCAACATATAAATGGGTAAAGAAGATGTGGCACATATATACAATGGAATATTACTCAGCCATAAAAAGAAACGAAATTGAGTTATTTGTAGTGAGGTTGATGGACCTGGAGTCTGTCATACAGAGTGAAGTAAGTCAGAAAGAGAAAAACAAATACCATATGCTAGCACATATATATGGAATCTAAAAAAAAAAAAAGTCATGAAGAACCTAGCGGCAAGACGGGACTAAAGATGCAGACCTACTAGAGAATGGACTTGAGGATACGGGGAGGGGGAAGGGTAAGCTGGGACAAAGTGAGAGAGTGGCATAGACATATATACACTACTAAACGTAAAATAAATAGCTAGTGGGAAGCAGCCACATAGCACAGGGAGATCAGCTTGGTGCTTTGTTACCACCTAGTAGGGTGGGATAGGGAGGGAGGGAGGGAGGGAGGGAGATGCAAGAGGGAAGAGATATGGAGACACATGTATATGTATAACTGATTCACTTTGTTATAAAGCAGAAACTAACACACCATTGTAAAGCAATTGTACTCCAATAAAGATGTTTAAAAAAATGTAGTTCTATGCATACTAGATATTGTGTAAATAATCAAGGGTAACACTTTAATAAAGTAAAATAAAAATAAAAAATAACATATCACAAAATAAACATAAGGTATGCAACCACCAAATTATGTTTGACACATAATTATGCATATGTGAGTGTAAAATATCAGCTCTTCAGGGTTTAGTTTTACATGGAAAGAACTGGAAGTTTATGTAAAAAGTAATAGTTGTATATAATGGGTATTTTTTTCAATTTTTTATCTTCACCCTTTTTAGTTTATAACCAGAAAGGAAAATTTAAATAAATACTGAGTAGGTGAAACCTAAAGATATGCATCGTATTATAAGGGGTGGAATAGATTATACAGTACAAATGTAAAATCAAGTTTGTAAATTCTCCCCAAAATTCCCTAGAATTTCACTGTGATACTACAAAACAGAGCAGTGTCTTTTGAAAAATAAAAAAACATTCATTAAGTGGCATTAGTAAACCTTCCATCTGGTAACTTATTCAGAGCTTTGTTATCACATCTATCAATCTGATTTAGTTATATTTTTATCTATGAAGGTTAAAAGTTATCTTACTTAAAGGCTCAGTATAATTAAGTTAAACTCCATTAATTGAATCATAAATGCAGTTATTAATATACAGACAAAATGTAATAAAATTAGGTGTGCTAAAGCGCTTTGGTTCAGTAATATATAGGTTTGTATATATTTGGCATTGTTCAGAAGACTAGGCATAGATTTTTAAATAAAATATTATTAAATAATGTGTAAACTACTCTTATTAAAATTAGAATTTAAATGACTTTTATAACTGATGTTACATCATTTATTTTTCGATGTTTGAATCACCTAGCTTTCATTTTAAGTAATTTGATTTATCTGAAACTAGTCAATGAAATTGAACAATGAAACTCGTTAGTATTCATCAGTTAGTATAAATGCACTTTCTTCTTTTTAATTTTGAGGCTTTACAAAACTCTCTACAAGAACAACAAAATGGCCTAAACTATCTCAGCACCACTGTGAAAGAGATGTCAAGGAAAGCGTCCTCTAATATTAGCAGGAAATATCAGTCAGAATTTGAAGAGATTGAGGGCCGATGGAAGAAACTCTGTGCCCAGCTGGTCGAACATTGCCAAAAGCTGGAGGAGCAAATGGCTAAACTCCGAAAACTTCAGGTACTTTAAGATTTTACTTTTTATATTCATTTTTTTCTTTACTTGTCTCCTAATGATGAGTTACAAAATTTAAAGACATTTAACCTCCATAGTCCCTCAAAGTCAGTGATAAGGTCAGAAGACACAAATCTGTCTCAAAGGAGTATAGTCTGCCTATTGATTTTAAGAAAACTTTAATTAAGAGTTCTGCTTCTTAGATTTTCTTTAGAATTAGTTTTTTTTTCCACCAATACCAATAGGACTTAAACATGTTTTTAGCTCAGTAATTTTCAAAACCCATCTTTTCTTTAGTCTGGTTGTCCTCTAAATAGAGGTATCATTTAGCTTATATTCGAATAGATAAGTTATCTACCATGTAATATAGTCATATCATTTCATCAGCATATTTCACTTGTAATTGTATCTATAAATTTGACCCCATCACCTTCCACAAACCAACTTCTACTGACTTAATTTGTTTGGATAGTGCCACCTGATCACCCAGGCATTAGTAAACCAACAATTACACTGTAGCCTAAAGTTTAAAACATTTGGTGATGCAGGTAATATCTCTCTTATGTGGTAAATTATTGTGAAGAATGTTAATGCTGGGAAGAATCTTGAAAGCATCATGGCATGGTGGAAAAGCATTGGAATAAGACGCCTTTGGATCTAAATCCCAGTCCAGCTACTTAGTTGTTTTTATCTTACCTTTCACAAACCAAAAGACCAAGCAGTTTTAAATCATTCTTTAAAGCACAACATCCACATTTATGTGTCTCTACGTAGGAACATATGTGTACATGCATATACATGCATACACACGTATACATAAAAACACATTTTTATCAGTACCACTGGCGAAAGAGGGTACAATTACTTGGTCCTTGCCATCAAGGAGCCCATGTTCTGGTGAAGGAGAAAGGTGAGTGTATTTTTTTCCTGTTGCTGCAAATTTAATGGCTTAAAGCAGCACACATTTATTATGTTACAGTTCTGGGGGTCAGAAGTTCAATGTCAGTCTCAGTGAGCTAAAATCAAGGTATAGGCAGGGCTGTGTCCTTTCTGGAGACTTTAGGAGAAAATTTGTTTCCTTGTCATTTTTAGCTTTTGGAAACTACATTCCTTGGCTCATGTTTCCATCTTCTGTCTTTAAAGCCAGTAGTATAACACCTTCCAATTTCTCTCTTACACTCCTGCCTCCGTCTTAATAAGGGCCCTTGTGGTTATATTGTGCCCATCTGGATAACCCAGGATCATCTCCCCATCTCAAAATCCTTAACTTAATCGCATCTGCGAATTCCTTTTTGCCATATGAGGCACCATATTCACAGGTTCCAGTGATGGGGGCCTGAACATCTTGGAGGGTCATTATTTAACCTACCACAGTAAGTAAATTAAACAGTGCAGTAAACGTTATGACAGTGGAAAGAGAAGAAAAGCAACATAAACTGGGAAAAGGGGTTATGAAATGTTCTTGGAGAATGGTTTATCTTACTACACCTTGAATAAGTAGAATTTAGGCACCTAATAAAAGAGGAAGAAAGAGTTCCTGACAAAATGGAGCAGTATGTTCAATTAACTGGAAGTAGTTCAATATTGGGGAGACAAAAGATATGTTTGGAGATTAATAAAATATGTGATTGGAGAAGTGGTCTGGGGGTAGATCGTGAATGGGTTGGTCACCATGCTTTGGAATATGAATTATAATCTAATGGTGATGGGATTAAAAATAATGATAAGGTGGAACTGTTACTTTAAGGGGGGAAAGATAAGATAATATCTGTGTTTTTAAAACATCACTTTGAGAAGAGGAAGGAGGAGAGAATAATATTGGCACCACTGTGGAGAATGGATTAGAGTGGAGTAAGACTGAAGCAGATACCAAAAAGAGCTAATGCAATAATCAAGGAGCCAATAAGATCTAAACTAGGACAGTGGTGATGTGAAGAAAAGAGCAAAACTAGGCTCAAAAGATGTCAGCCAGATAATAATGTTGAAGTTTTTAGATTTAGTCAAATGCTTTTAAAGTCATTATTATTTATCATATTGAAGAGGAAAATTTCTGAGAAGCACACATTTTCAATAGAAATTTAATTAAGAAAGGAGAAAGTAGCACATCTGGACAGCATAGTTGAATTGTAGGCAAATAAAGGAGTTTGAAAAATCATACACTTGAAAAGTAGCCCCCAAAAAGCAGCAGAACAAACAGACATTATGTGAGAAAATAATGGGATGTACTTGGCTATTTACAAATGATAAAAGATAGCATTTTCCACCTGATCATTACTTCACCCTGGTCAGGCAAATGGGAAAGGAAAAGCAATTTTTTTCTCTCTTTAAAGATGACAAAATCTTGTTCTGAAAGTTCTCAACTGGAGGGGCTATGTAAACTGTCAACTGTAGAAAACAGTTTTTGGAAGTTCAGGTTTAGGGAGGCTATAAAGACACCATTACATTGAGTTTACTATTCATAGTTTGTTTTATGTACTTAAGGGCACATTCTTAGTATTATCATGAGTTGTTTTGTAACTTAAAATTTCTCTAGAGGGGGATATGATTTAACGTTCTCAAGAGCAACATCATAAAACCACATTTGGTAGTAATTTTTTTATTTTTAACAATAGCAGACTTCATACACCAGTGCTCATACAGTAGAGGCCATAAAAATGCAGTCCTAGAGAAAATACTCTTTTCCTGAAGAGCTACATAGAGACATCCTTCAAACATGGGGATTGTTCCTGGGCTTGTGTTCAAACATATCACCGTGATGAACTGGTTAAGATAAATCAGCACCCCAATAATGCCTTAAAATGGGTCTCTGATTTCAGAATCACATAAAAACCCTGAAGAAATGGATGGCCGAAGTTGATGTTTTCTTGAAAGAGGAATGGCCTGCCCTTGGGGATTCAGAAATTCTTAAAAAACAGCTGAAGCAGTGCAGGGTAAGATTTTTATATGATACTTTTCATATGAAGACTTTTATATGGAAAATATTATTTAGTTATATTGATGATTCTGAACCAGGGGCAGTTTTGTCCTTCTGGGGGACATTTAGCAATGTCTGGAGGCATTTTCATTTGTCGCAACTTGGGGTGGGGTAGATGCTACTGGCATCTAGTGGGTAGAGGCCAGGGATGCATCTAAATATCCTACAATGCACAGAACAGCACCCCACAGCAAAGAATTACCCAGCCCAAAATGACAGTAGTGCCAAGGTTGAGAAACTGGGCTAAATAAGAGAGAAATAGACAAAATATTGCCTTTTACTCAACACTCACTTTACAGCATTATTTTGATATAACATGCAGTTTAATTTAAAGGTAAAGAATTTTTTGAGCTATTCGTTATATCTTATTACAGGTTATCAGTCATACTATGTTTTTCTTACCATGTGTGTTGCACTGTAGTATAAGACAACGTGTATTTTGAAATAATATTGATTATACAATTGTCATGCAGTGGGAGGAGAACAATCTAGCTCTTTAAAGAACTTTCTTTGTGAATAAAAGCTAAAAAAGCAAATCCATTTTAAAAATAACCGTCACACCATCTTGCTATAAACAATTATTGCAATACCCTGTGTTTGAAAATCAAAATTCCTTCAAAAATAATAATGTATAAAACTCATCATTTTTGCACAGTTTTCTCACACGAAGTATTAAGCGTATTTACTTTTGTAACTAATATAAGTAGACTACAGATACATAATTCCCTATTTCATTCATGCCATAAAAACCACTGAACATTTTTTTGCAACATATATTTCAGATTTTAAAGGGCAAAATTCATGTGTAGTGTCATGATTCCTAATTATATGTTTCCTACCTATGTTGCATTTCAAATAGGTTGTGGTAATTTTTTCAGCTAACTTAAATTGAATTATTTCCTTAGCTTTTAGTCAGTGATATTCAGACAATTCAGCCCAGTCTAAACAGTGTCAATGAAGGTGGACAGAAAATAAAGAATGAAGCGGAGCCGGAGTTTGCTTCTAGACTGGAGACCGAGCTCAGAGAACTTAACACTCAGTGGGATCACATGTGCCAACAGGTATGTTCAATCTCTGTGGCTTGCTTCTTTTTAATTATGATTTCTTAATGTCTCCCTTCACCATTGCCCTTTTAAAAAGTTTAGTCTCTATGTTGTTGCTTTAAAGCACAGTTAATTAAAACTAGCCTTTGTCTAGCATATAAATTATTTTCATAGTAGATATTTTAAATAGTATATTCATCTTATTGGGGTCCTAAAATGACCTTATCGCATGCAGCTGTCATTCTGAACAATAAGGCCCTTTTCTTAGGCATTATTTTTATTGAATCTTTTCTCCAATGCATAACTTTATACAAGTAGTTGGATCAACAAAAGATACTTTTTACTTCTATACTTGGTACAGAAATAAAATGAATGAGTAATGCATGCATATGTACAAATATGATAAGCATTTTTCACTTTTGATTGTTAAGATTGACAAGTTTGGCTTCTTCAGTACGTCCTTTTCAATAAATGGATTAAGATTGGGAAATAGTTAAGAATAGCTCAGTAGAAAACATATAAAATAACTGTACATTCACATCTGAGTTCCTCATTTTTATATAGCAGAGTGTTTTATAGATATTAATTTCCAATTTTAAGATTAAATTACGGAAGAGAAAATATTACATACACACGTAGTGTACATCAAATACTTCTTGTTCAAAAGATGAAATTTTGACCTAATGCAATGACTGCTTTTCAGTACACTAATACCTTTTTTGAAGTTAATGAGAGGTTTCATTTTACGTGTATTAGAGGCAGTCAGTCTTTCGTTATTTCTAAGTAACCTTTGAAAGTTGAAAAGAAATCATGCCAAAAGGCAAAAACTAAATTTGAAAAAGAAAGGAATTTGGACAAGTAAAAGTCAAGGCAAGTCACCCAGCTAATACCATCACTGACAAATGCTCAACAGTTCTATTAACTCACAGATGAGATAGCCCTGGGTCAGCTAGCTTGCATTCTTCTCCTGCAGTAAGCTGGTTCTAGAAGGGATGTTCAGGAAAAAAATATTACTTAGAGAATAGATTTTATCATTGATGTTTTCCTGGAAGGCCAGTATGAAAGGTATTTGTTTGTTGAATGCTTTCAATGGATGAATAGAAAGGACAACACCAGTTTATTTAGAGCAAGGGAGAGGACAACAGCAAAAAAAGTTTTATGAGAAAATGGGCAGGAAATAAGTCATTAATTTTCTTTTAAGTCACAGTGAGGATTTACTATTCATATCAGGTACGATGGGAAGCTATTAGACCTTTAGGTATAGAAGTGGCATCATGTAAAGTGGTTGTTTAAAAGTTTGCTATATAGGGCTTCCCTGGTGGCGCAGTGGTTGAGAGTCCGCCTGCCGATGCAGGGGACACGGGTTCGTGACCCGGTCCGGGAGGATCCCACATGCCGCGGAGCGGCTGGGCCCGTGAGCCATGGCTGCTGGGCCTGCGCGTCCGGAGCCTGTGCTCCGCAACGGGAGAGGCCACAACAGTGAGAGGCCAGCGTACTGCAAAAAAAAAAACAAAACAAACAAACAAAAAAAGTTTGCTATATAATCCTGTATGAAGAATAGACCAAAGGGGCACAAGTGGAAGCATGTAGGAATCCCAGTTATCCAGGTAGGAAATAATACTGGCAAAGAACAGCCGGGGATGTTAGTGGAGATTGAGAGACATGAAGAAATTTGAAATGTATAATCCTCTTATGACGTCATGTTTGGTTAACTGTCCAAACCTCTCCCAATAATTTTCCAAGTTTTCCCATAGAGGTAGAGCTGGTTTGAACTCGTGTTGCTCTGTCTCATTACTGTTTATTGCTTTTATGTGTATTTTCCCATTATACAGTAATTAACATGAAGAGGGGCTGTGTCATTCTAGGCAAACTGGACCAAAGTGCTTGTGTGAGTCAAACTTTGTAGAAACTCTATCCTCCCTGGCCAACTTCAGCAAGCTTATCTCACTCAATGTGGTCACTCATTTTTCTTGTTTCTTCTAACCAGTTAGGCAAGTTCTTCCTTGTTATATTTTTCATCAGGTCTTTCACACTCACATCCACCCTTGATCATTATTCTTATCCTAAGTACACATTCGTTTCTTGATTTTATGTTTTATCAGACCCCATTAGAAATGGCAGTGCTTGCTGAAGGAGAATGCTTGCAGAAAGTCCAGGGTGACGGGGAGGGAGGGATAAGCATATTCAGAGTTTTCTGTTTTGAGCAACAGTGTTGGCTACTGTGCCTTTAAAGAAGGAAAGACTGCGAGCTAAGGGAGGAACCAAATTGACTAGCTTAATAGAATGATCAGTACTTCTATTTTGGTCATGTTTATTTTGGAGAAGTAGACAGTCAAAATACATCTGGAATTCAAGTGGGGTGCTTAAATTGAACGTATAAACTATGTACACAAAAATAAAGATAACATTTATGTAAGATAACTCCTATCTCGCAATGAAAAGAGTTGTCAGACCACTTCCCCAAAATATTTGGCCAAATTGGATAAAATAAAAACTCTGATGGATGGAGAAGACTTTTTTGTGGATGGAGAGGCAAACAATGTGTAAGAGCAACAGCTCTGGAACCAGATTGCCTGGGTTTAGATCTTGCCTTCACCATAAACTACTTGTGTGATCCTGGAAGAGTTGTTTAATCTCTCTGTGCTTCAGTTTCCCAGTCTTTACAATGTGATGATATTACTGCCTGCTTTATAAGAATTTTAAAATAATTAAATGAATTTGTGTTTGTAACGTGTACAGATCAGTATCCAGCACAGAATAACCACTTGTTAAATAAAATAAATGGATATGAAATAGACATAAACCTACATATATAAAATTATAAAGCATTTATAATTTCTAAATAAATAATGTATGATTATATATTTTAATTATTAGTGGCTATAAATTTATACTAGATAGTTATCAAGAAACACTGGATTTAGAAACCAGGTGGATGTCATTCTGGCACCTTGCAGATCATTGTCTTTCCAAGTCAATACATCTTTTGGGTGCAGTCATCCACAGACCCCTGGGTCACTCTGCCTCATTCCTTGAGTATTTTAACAGCTGACTCACTGTTACTCCTGTCATAATTCTTGGTGATTTCAGTATCTTCTTAGATGGTTCTTCTAGTTCCTGAGCCCTCGGTTCCTTGGTAACCGCTCCAGTGATTTTTGTCTTCCACCCTGCCTCAGCCACTCACTCCCAGCTTCATAACCTAGACATCACACCCCGCAGCCTCCAGCACACGCACAATACAACCACTGTGGAACCTGTATGGAGATTCCTCAAATAATTAAAAATAGAGCTGCCTTATGATCCAGCAATCCCACTTCTGGGTATATTTACAAAGGAAATGAAATCAGGATCTCAAAGAGATATCTGCACTCCCAAATTCATTGCAACATTATTCACAATAGCCAAGATAAGGAGACAACCTAAGCTTTGGTCAGGGATAAACAGATAAAGAAGATATGGCGCGCGCACACACACACACACACACACACAGTATTATTCAGCTGTGAGAAAGAAGAAAAGCTTGCAATTTGCAACAAGCTGGATGAAACTTGAGGGTATTATACTAGGTCAAATAAGTCAGAGAAAAACAAATGCTGTATGATCTCAGTTATATGTGGAATCTAAAAAAGCCAAACTCAAGAGAGTAGAATGGGGACTGCCAGGGCTTGCAGAGTGGCGGAAATGAAGAGATTCTGGTCAAGTGGTACAAACTTCTGGTTTATGATGAGGAAGTTCTTGGGATCTAATTTACAGTATGGTAACTACAGCTGACAGTTTTATATTCTATACTTGACAGTTGCTGGGACAGTAGATCTTTAATGTTTTCACGATAAAAAGAAAAATGGTAATTATGTGTGATGATGAAGGCATTGACTAATCCTATTGTGGTAATCATTTCACAATATATATGTGTACTTTAAACAGTGTTTTATGTCAATTGTATCTTAATAAAGGTGGGGGGAAAAGGAAGTAGAATGGGGAGGGGCAGTGCTGAATGTTAGATTTACAAATTCTAGAACAGGAAACATGAAGAACTTTCTATTTTATCAAGAGGTTGATGCAATATAATCTGAAACTGGCGGTCGATTGGTAAATTTAAGGCTAGAAGGTTGACATCACTAATGTGATAAAGGTGAGGGAGAAACTGTGACTTTAACCTCAATGTTTTCACAGAAACCCTTCTAAAATACGAAACCACAAAAAAAAATTCATCTCTCTCTGATCAGTTGTAGAGCTGTGGAATGTTAAATTTGGAAAAGACCTCGGAAATCTTCTGCTCCAATTGTTAGGTTAGTTAAGAAGTGGAGATAAAGAGAAATGAAGTGATGTTTCCAGGTTCACTTAGCTTGTTAGTGACTGAGTACAGGTATCCAGATTCCAAAGCTGGTGTTCTTTCCAGTGCACTCATGCTGTCACCTCAAAATGAATTCCTTTTCTTTTCTTTCTTTCCTTTTAAAATAATCACTCCTGATCCCTTTCTTCTGGTTTAGTTTTATAGCATGCAATATGTTTTTTACTACAAGTCTTTGCCTAAGTTCCGTTAGTCACTCTAATATTATTGTCACTTTGCCAACTACCTCAAAAGATTATAGCAGAGTATCTAAGTAGAAATTTAACAGCTTGTTTACTTGGGCTTATTATAGGCTCATTGACTATGCAAAATAATCTTTATACCTTAACTAGTGTAATTGTTAGATACATGCTTCTAGCTGTGTCAGAATGAAACATACATTTACATTTCAATAGATGAAGCACTACATTCTCCTAGGAGAGTAAAGAAATTAGTTTTAATTTAACTACATTAGGCTTAGGGTGGTTGTAAAGTGTAAGGAAAATTAATATGATGATGGTTCTGTACATATTTAGTATTTGGTAAAGTACCATGAAAACTTCATTATACTAAAAGTATGCCTTATATATTAAGGCTTTACAATTACAACTCTGTTATTTAAAAGATAGAACTCTACTTAATCCCAGAGAGAAGAATAACATCATTTGATTAGAGTTATTTTTTAATTAATTAATTAATTAATTTTTGACTGTGTTGGGTCTTCGTTGCTTCATGCGGGCTTTCGCTAGTTGCGGCGAGTGGGGGCTACTCTTCGTTGTGGTGTGCAGGCTTCCCATTGTGGTGGCTTCTCTTGTTGCGGAGCACTGGCTCTAGGCGTGTGGGCCTCAGTAGTTGTGGCATATGGGATCAGTAGTTGTGGCTCACAGGCTGTAGAGCGCAAGCTCAATAGTTGTGGCGCACAGGCTTAGTTGCTCCGCAGCATGTGGGATCTTCCCGGACCAGGGCTCGAACCTGTGTTCCCTGCATTGGCAGGCAGATTCCTAGCCACTGCACCACCAGGGAAGTCCCTAGAGTTATTTTTTAAGGTAAAAGAGAAGCACTATATATAATCATTCTAATACTGAATTGAGATTTTTCCCTCAGTGTGTTACAGCAGGGTACTTTATAACAAGCTATTAACATGCACGATTTTCTCTTAGGTATTTTAAGTTTTGCTATCTTTCTGGTTAATAAGTAATAAATTCTGTTATAAAGTTAGTATTTCAGAAATGTATGAGGCTTTACAAGGCACAAGTCTCCTGTCACACATGCTGTTTTTCAACTTGTTTTTTTAATTTAAAATTAAATACTGGATAACTTTCGCTTCAGTATAGATGTATTGGTGCTATGTGGTATCCTATTCTGTGTGTGTACATGTGTATCCCACTATTTATTTAACTAACTCTCCATGAAAGCACATTTGGGTTTGTTTCCAATATGTTGCTGTCTCCAAAGCTGAATTGAATAGTGTACATACAACTTTGTACACTTCGTTTTGTATGATTCATTCTTTAAAGTGGAAGAGTAGACTCAGATTTATGAACATTAAGAAATTTAATGCATTTTGCCAGTTTACTGTCTAAAAGGTTGTACTATGTCAGATGTTTCCCTCAACGGGTATAAAAACTTTTCTTTTCCCACATCCCTGCTCAAACTGGGCATTTTTGCTAGTTTTTTCCAGTCTCATATTTGAAAACATACTAATTTAATTTAATTTGCTGTTATTTAACTATAAATGATACTGAGCATCTTTTCACATATATATGGCTTCATTTTAATTTTATTTCTGTGAATTACATGACTATGTCTTTTATCCATTTTCTATTTTTTTCTTTTTTATGAGAGTTTTCTGTAGGTATATGATTATTAAGTTCCTAGGATATTTGAACTTGTAAAACAGCATCAAAGAGCACAAAGAATTTCTACTTCTATTGTGTGCAAATAAATTTACTCTTCCAACTGAAACAATGTTTTTCTTTATTCTCCATTTGCAGAAATGCATTACCATACACAATAGCTAAATTATGGTCTTAAGAGAATCTGTTCATTATGCCAAGTAAATGCCTATATCTCATTTTAACACTTAGGTGAAATTAAGTGTATCCAATTGCTATGACTTACTTTCCTCCTTCATGTAAGCTTTTTACTTCTTGCTTCATCTTTTGTATCTAAGCTTTCTATTATTTACAGATTTGTCAGTAATAATATAATGGTAATGTTTTGTGACTTTCAATATTCATGCTTTACTTCTTGGTTTGTTTTATGGAAGGTCTATGCCAGAAAGGAGGCCTTAAAGGGAGGTTTGGATAAAACTGTAAGCCTTCAGAAAGATTTATCAGAGATGCATGAATGGATGACACAAGCTGAAGAAGAATACCTAGAGAGAGATTTTGAATATAAAACCCCAGATGAATTACAGACAGCAGTTGAAGAGATGAAGGTAAAAGAAACCAAATAAAACACATTGTGATTCTGCACAGTCGGCTCTTTTCTTGGTTTGATAGTAGAGGTTGCTTTTTGATTGATTTAGCTTCAAGTTTGATATACATTGTGTAGAATGTTTAAACTTTTTATTTATTAAGCCTATGCATTGTGGTCACAACATAAATATTGACAATCACGGTTTGGAGCATTTTCCCCTTGAAATTATGTACTATTAAGAGATTGGAATCAGCTACTCACATTAGATGTTTCTAGCTGATGCAAATTCAAACTGGAAATATGTCAAAGTGTTATTGAAATGACAGTTGGAAATGTCAACAGGCTGTGTTAATTTGGTGGTTTAAAGGGTTTCTTAGAATTTGGGAGTACTAAATATTTTAGCTGATGGTCTTTAATATGGATAAAAGGACTGTGTTTACATGAACTTCTCTTGAAACGATAGGATAAAAAATACAACATTGATTTAGGACCAAGGAAACTGGTATGTAGAAAGGACTGGGAGGTGAAGCTTGGTAATTGGATCTACACAACTGCATTTCAGGATGGCCCCGGACAACTCAGTAGTCAGTGTAATCCTCTATTTTTTCATGTGTAAATCATCTCATTTTATAACTTGAAAGTATCAACTGAGGATTGAAACTTAAATGTAAGTAAATTGCCTAGCTCAGCGTGAGCACTCAATGATTTGCAGCTATAATGATGCTTATTATCTTCATGTACTAGCAATAACACATTTTTTAACCACATTAGCCTAGGTGAATTATTAATACATATTTGTTTGGTTTGAGGCCTCATGATGGAGCAGAATCATTTTGGAGCTAGACACTTGGGTTTAAAACCTGCTTTGGCCCCTTGCCAACTGTGTAAACTTGGGCAAGTTGCATAAACCCAGTGAGCTTTCATTCCCTCATTTGTGAACTGGATATCAAAATACCTGATGTTCAGAATTATTTGAAGGGTGAAACATAAAAGTCCTAATGTAGTACACAAAATAGATGCCCCAAACTAGTTAATTATTATTACCATTATTATTATCATTGTTGTGTGGTAAGAAATTAATTATATGCACTTTATTATATATTTTATATGATTATTCAATGAATATTGTAATTAATAGTAGAATGTGCCCACATGAAAACTCAGATGCTTAAATATCAAAGATATCATATGGCTTTAGTCACATGGAAATTAAAATTAAAACATATAAGGAAGACTATATTTGGATAAACAGTAATAGTGTCTTTGAGTATTAAAAACTACAGAATCATTCTAATCTAACAATACCATACATCATTCATTTATCAAGAAATATTGTATACTTACTGTCAAACACCCTTCTAGACACAGAATACAGTAGTGTGCAATACATAAAGGCTACCTGACTTCTTGGAATTTTCATTCTAGTTGGGGGGGAGGTAGGCAATGAATGGAGAAATTTAAAAATTCATTTGAGATCATGATGATTTCCCAAAAAAATAAACCAGGATTGTGAAATACATAATAACTAGAGTGCAGGTGGGAGTTGGAGGTGGTGAGATGCTGTTTTAGAAAGGGTTGATTTGTAGGGCATTTGTGAGGAATTATATTTAATCTGAGATATGAATCATAAGAAAAAGCCAACCTTAAAAATGTCTTATGGGGCACATTCCATTCTGAGGGAAGAGCTCCTGCAAAGACCCTAAGGCTAATTGGGAAGAGAAAGAGGCCCACCTGCCTGAAGAGAGTAAAACAGGATAAATGACCTGAGATGATTTGGAGGGGCTGAGTAGGTATCTGCTAACACAGGAGCTTTGTAGGATATGGAGGGATTTTCATTCTTAGTGAAATGAGAAAGCCATTGGAAGGACTATAATGATTTTAAGTTTGACTGTGGGGAGGTCCCCATTAAGGAAATTATATCATTATAGAATGTGAGAGCTGGAGGATACTTCGGAAGGAAACTAGTCTGCACTTCCTCTGTGCAGATCAGAAAACGGAAATTCCCAGATAGGTCAAATAATTTACTCATAGTCACAGGCTTTATTTGTGGTAGAATCAAGAATATATTTCCCTCTATCCCTATCCCATTCTAAGCTGTTCTAAGCTATGATATGCCATTCCATTCCATTCTGTGAAGCATGTGCCACCCCACTTGCCTTTCCTCGCACGTCTCAATTCCCTCATGGCTTTTCTCGCCATCTCTTCTAATGCTGCATAGCCACTGCTTCAGATCCCTAAGGAGATAATCAGCAGTCAGCTTGTGTTCAGCTGTTCTGTGTTTCCTTGTTCCTTTGTTTGGGTCTGGCCCTCTCCCCTCATTCCTTG
Organism: Delphinapterus leucas; assembly: GCF_059928025.1. Taxonomy (NCBI): domain Eukaryota; kingdom Metazoa; phylum Chordata; class Mammalia; order Artiodactyla; family Monodontidae; genus Delphinapterus; species Delphinapterus leucas. The sequence goes on from NC_143150.1 coordinate 104,516,290, forward strand.
AACACTGCTTATCTGGTAGCCACTCAGTCAGATCCCTTTTCCTTTTCCAGTACTGGAGAGTAGACTGTCTCAAATTTTTTTAAAAAGTTATACACAATCCCTGAAATGAGTGGCCCAACCAATCAGTTCACACTGATTTGCATGTTTAAATAACAGATTTAGCTACAAAACTGGTGCATATGGGGGTAATATTGAAAAGAGGAAAAGCTCAGGCAGCTTGTGTCCACAACAGCAAAGGGAGTTGGCATTTCTTGTGTTTTCTGTCTGCCAGTCAAGGTAATCTCTTTCAGTCTGTTTCCCTACTTAGAGGGTAGTGATAGTACCTTGTTCAGGCTTCCACCTGTGCTCCTGTTGAGAGCAAATTTTTCTTCATTGTCGGAAGAGACTCATAGACCTACTTCGTCATTTCTCCTTGATTTAGTCAGATAAAAAGTAGAGACTTTCTGTTTCTTTACTTTTCTCTCCTGTGTTTTACTTGAAAATGATAATGCTGCTTTTGACTTCTTTTTTCTCTGTAAACAAAACTTTTCTATTAACATAAAAGAGCCAAGGGGAGTGTTTCATTAGCAACATCTGATTGTTTTGAAGGTCTGAAGTGACTGTATGCTGAAATTTATATTAAACCCTTTAAAAAAACTCTGGAATTTCAGTTTTTGATGGTTTTCTTTCTTTCTTTTTAAAATTTTTACAATATGGTAACTCTAGTCCTAGTGTTTACTAGGAATTACATACATGTATTTGCTATTCTCATTCTGTGGGGGGGCAGGCTAGAATAATCCCAATGGAGGGAGGATCAGAATCACCTGGAAGACTGAGGTGGAGCCTGAGATTTTTCATTTCTAAAAAGTTTCCAGGTCATGCCAAGGAATAAGTTCCAAGGTGGTTCCAAGGAAGCACATTTTGACAACCACTGGTTCGAGGTATTGGCAATGGGAAGTGTCTGAGCTTATGATGGTTAGCTTCCTAGAAATATATGGAAAAAAAGCCACCACTTCTGATGAGGATTATGTCTAAACTATACCAGTCATTTAGTTTTCTACCTTTCCCTGCAGTGGAGAAATTGGCCATGATCTCCTTTTCTCTTACTATTCTTCTCTGAACCTTTCCCAATTACTAAGCCTGATTTTAAAAAAGAATTTATGAACGCCTAAACATCAGGGGGAAATGTTTCTTATTCTGCATTTTTGATCGTTTCATGGGTTGTTTATAATTTGCATAAAATGCAATTTCATTCACTGGATCCACTACATCATGTTCCTTCTTCATCTCACAGAGGATTTGAGATGGGCTTAACAGAAGCTATGTGAAAGACAAGATGTAACTCCCAGGATGATTTACTTAAACTCTCTGAACCTCGGTTCTCGGATGTGTAATATAGAGAAAACAAAACTTATTTCACAAGGTTTCGTTAAAGATCCAGTGAGGTAGTACATACGACATGTCTGTCATAGCACACAGTAGCACATACTAAGTGATTAATGTTTGTCAAAGTTGTTTTTAATGCTAAAGTTACACTGGCCAAAATATGGTTTGCATAGAAACAAATCCCATGCTCAGTGTGCCAAAAGACAGATTTATTTAAAGTTTTGAAATAAAATTTCAATCAATTAAAATCAGTGAAGGCAGTCATTTAATAGTCAAAACAACTTGCATTTGCCATCGTATTTTATACTTTTTAAGGCATTATGGGACTAAATCCAAAGGCATAGAGTGATTGTGTTGAAAATTAGAAAGGCATTCGATAGCTGACTTTGCCCATTTACTGCCCATATCCCCTTATTCTCACTACTATACTGCATATAGGCACAACTTCCACCTGCCAGAATCTGCATTTCTTTACCTGACAGCTTTCTGAGGCCACCGAATCCCACTTTTTCCACCTGAGTATGGCTTCACATACTAGGAAATTAACATTCCCCCAACAGGGTTCAACCAATGATGGGAGATGGTGTATAAATACCCCAGTGCCCTCACCCCTGAGTGGGATAAACCTGAGACCTGTGTTTCCCAGAGCTTCTTGGCAGGATTAAACTCCAGTCACCAACAGCAATTGCTGGGTTAATAAGTATACCCTTCTAATCTCCATTCTCTTTCCATTCCCCATCTCCCTACCACTGTTTCCTTCACATCGTGCATAAACTACTTATGCTGGAAAGCTCGTCTCAAGGTCGGCCTTCATAGTAACCCACAAACGAATAGCAACACTCCTGTAGTTGAACAAGTTGAGTTTATTACTTTTGGTAATGAGGGAGAATACACACCATGGGCAGCCATGGGTTATACGAGTAAGAGAGTATTCAAACCTGTTGTAGGATGTGGGTTTGTGTTAGATGATTTAAGGGAGGGTTTAAGGGCTTTGCTGTGGATTTCATTTTGACACCTAGTAGGAGTAACTCTGTGATTGGGTATCTTAATACATTTTTTCTGGAAGGAGAGAAGACTAGAGAGAGGCTGAAGATACGTAATAATTGATAAAGAAACAGCAGTGACTCATTAACAGGATGGGGAAATGTCTGATATTTTCTGGTTTGGACATTGTTTATGTTTTTGTCTATATTCTTACATGATTACGGAGTGGAATTTCTGTCATGATCTGCAGTGGTAACAAAGTAGCATGTCTGATATTGATGTTTTGTGAAACAGTTTATCTTCAACACAAGAATACCAAGGCATAGCTGTACTAGGCCAGCCCCCTCATGTCAGGAATTTCTCTTCTCTTTCTCTTACGCATTTTCAGTTTCTGAACACAGCTTTCTTTTAACAAAATATGTTACAAATATAGCATTAAGAAGACTTATTTCTGTGTTAATTATTCTTTGATTTAAATAATGAAATTTGTACTGATTTCAATATTCATCCGAGTAATTTATAACTGATTTCAATTCTAGACTATGAGATATTTTTGAACCTAGTTAGCATTGAAATATTTGTTTCTTGCTTATTTCATGTATGTGTGTGTATATATGTGTGTGTGTGTGTGTGTGTTTGTGTATTCTCCACAAATACACATCCACATACAGACTACTTTTCAAACTATTCTGATTAAAGGTCAGTTACATTCTGATTATAAAATTTTTCCTGCAAGTTTCCAACTGTCACTGAACTCAAATTTTTTTTTAATTTTATTTAATTTATTTATTTTTGGCTGTGTTGGGTCTTCATTGCTGCACGCGGGCTTTCTCTAGTTGCAGCGAGATGGGGGTAGTGGGGGCTACTCTTTGTTGTGGTGCGCGGGCTTCTCATTGCGGTGGCTTCTTTTGTTGCAGAGCACGGGCTCTAGGCACGCGGGTTTCAGTAGTTGTGCACAGGCTCAGTAGTTGTGGCGCGCAGGCTCAGTAGTTTTGGTGCATAGGCAGCTTAGTTGCTCCATGACATGTGGGATCTTCCCAGACCAGGGCTCGAACCCATGTCCCCTGCATTGGCAGGTGGATTCTTAACCACTGCGCCACCAGGGAAGTCCCGTCACTAAACTCAAATTTATGGAAGTGATTGCAGTCAGTATTGGATTTATTTTTATTAATCTCATTCTAACAGAAATGTTGCAAGGAAGAAAGAATATGATATATAGGAATGCATCTTGAAAGTAAAGTCATTGCCTTGCTATTAAGAGAGCATTGTTTATTTTTCAGAGAGCTAAAGAAGAGGCCCAGCAAAAAGAAGCAAAAGTGAAACTCCTCACTGAGTCTGTAAACAATGTCATAGCTCAAGCTCCAGCTGCAGCACAAGAGGCCTTAAAAAAGGAACTTGACACTCTGACCACCAACTACCAGTGGCTCTGCACCAGGCTGAATGGGAAGTGCAAGACTTTGGAAGTCAGTTGCTTTTCTTGATCTTTATCAATTACTATATGTCAACTTATGGTTATACGTGAAGCATAGTGATTAAGAACACAAACTCTGGTTTAAGATTACTTAGGCTCAAATTCTTCACTCAGGCACTTACAAGTTTGCAACTGTGGGCCATTTGCTTAACTTCTATAAACCTGTTTCCTATCTATAAAATGGACATAAAAATAATACTGATTTCATAGAGTGAGAAAATTAAATAAGCTATTCTATATAAAGTACTTAGCCTAGCACTCAGTACTTGTGAGCCACTCCCAGTCTGTTGTTGTTGTTATGATTATTATTATTATTAGGTCACAAAATCCCATGAATAAGTTTTCTCAAGATTTATAGAAACTGGTCTCTCTTTTTTCATATATTTGAATGTCCATAAAGTCATATAATTATCTTAGCAGGAAGGTATTCTGGGGAGAAAGTATATCTCATTATAATTCTCTTTAACAATTGCGGTGCCCTATAGAGTTCTTTACAAGACGTATTGTCTAACTAGCTTTTTTTTGGACATTTTACATTATATTAATTTATTATCATAAGTCCTGCCTTCTCTTTCCCATATGCTTTACTCCTTAGGTTATGATACTCTGAATATACTTGATAAGGAATTCAGATACCCCAAGTGATTACCATGTAATTGTATCAAAAGCAAACTGTGATTCTCCATGTGAAAATACTGTTTATTAGCAGTTCGTATCATGTCAGGGATGCCAAAGCTTTACCTACTACCAAATTCTGAAGCCGCCAGATACTGCACACCAATTGGGCTTTAAATTCAGCCAACTTCTCCTGCATAAACTGAGTCATCTTTGTTAATATAGTTGATAAAGGATTCAGGTGTCCCATTATTGTTGAAGAACATGATTGTTTAGGGAGCTTTTTATATTAAGTGTTTTATGTTTAGAGGTAGATAAAACTCAGACCAATAGAGTAGACCTTTAAAAAATATTAAAACTGTATCCTTCACCCTGTACCCAAGATTTCCAGTATTACAACTCCAAGTTTCTCCATTATCAATTCCAGTTCCTTCTTTATTTATCAGTCCCTGTTCATTTTTTATCCAATTCACTCCTCACACACTTGCCTAGTGCCTTCTGTATTCAAGGAACTTTTATAGTTGCTGAGAATATAAAGGAAAATCTCTTCAATTGGTGCTATGTCAGTACTACAGAAAGTAAAACAAAGAATGGGAAGAGATGACCCTGAAAGTTTCAAGGAAGTCACAACTGATTCAATATCATGTTATATGAGATAAGGACTTTTTATATCTAAGGAAGTGCTTTCTGATCATATTCAAATAAAACATTTAAATATTGTTTTCTTAGGTTCCTAATTTCTTTACATCATCATTATTCTTTGCTTTCTATTATTCATGTTGTTCACTTAAAAATATGCTACTCTGGAGAAATGTCTATTTAGGTCTTCTGCCCATTTTTGGATTGGGTTGTTTGTTCATGTACCACAGTGTTCATTGCAGCTCTATTTACAATAGCCAGGACGTGGAAGCAACCTAAGGGTCCATCGACAGATGAATGGATAAAGAAGATGTGGCACATATATGCAATGGAATTTTACTCAGCCATAAAAGAAAGGAAATTATTTGTAGTGAGGTGGATGGACCTAGAGTCTGTCATGCAGAGTGAAGTAAGTCAGAAAGAGAAAAACAAATACCATATGCTAACACACATATATGGAATCTAAAAAAAAAAAAAATGGTTCTGAAGAACCTAGGGGCAGGATAGGAATAAATATAGAGACGTAGAGAATGGACTTGAGGACATGGGGAGGGGGAAGGGTAAGCTGGGACGAAGTGAGAGAGTGTCATGGACATATATACACTACCAAACGTAAAATAGATAGCTAGTGGGAAGCAGCTGCATAGCACAGGAGATCAGCTCGATGCATTGTGACCACCTAGAGGGGTGGGATTGGGAGGGTGGGAGGGAGACACAAGAGGGAGGGGAATATGGGGATATATGTATACATATAGCTGATTCACTTTGTTATACAGCAGAAACTAACACAACACTGTAAAGCAATTATACTCCAATAAAGATGTTAAAAGAAATATGCTACTCCTCCAGAAATCTATTTTGGGGTATGTTTTCCAAAATTAATTAATTTTCATATTAATAACAAAATTTTCAAGATTTTTTATGAATTATCGTTCCATTTCTCATCTGTAATGACACTTCTAAACTTTCCTCTTCGTGTTAAAGTTATCAAGTTATTTAGTCTCTCTTTATTCCTTCTCCACTGGTTTGGAATATATATGCTATTTATTTTAATGGAACCCTTAATTACCTTAAATACTATCTTGCATACCTTAATCCACAAAGTCCACCAATGATAAATATTTCTACACACCTAACAATGATATAGCAGAACCACTAGAATCATTTAACTCTGAATTTATTTCCCATCTTCCATATTGTTGTTGCACCCTATTTCTTATCCCCCTAAATTAGTCAGTGCTATTGCCACTGTGTTGTTGAAATTATTATTAATATTTATTTAGATTTGCCATCACTATTTTACCAACTTCTGTGATGATTTTTGCTTTTCCGTACCCTTCTTTTGCTTCTGCTCTTTCATTGAGTGTGAATAGCAAGTGCTCTCAGACTTTGTATGACTGAAAATGCCTTTTTTTTTTCGCTCTCAGTGTTGAGGAATGGCCTAGCTGAGCATATAATTATGCTAGGGGAGTTATTTTTTTACAACACTGAAAAATGTTATTCTGTTTTCTTCTGCAATTTCTTGCTGTCAAGAAGTCTGCTGCCAAATTATCGTTTCTTTATAATTTTCTCAGGTACATTTCCATTTTCTCTTTGTCTTTGATGCTTTGCAGTTTCAGTCTATTTATCTATGTGTAATTTGCTTTCATTTGTACTTTGTCACCTGGTGTATTAATAAGAACAGAAAGATTCTTTCTTTCTTTGGTGGTCTCCAAAAAACTTTTCTGGAGGTTTTCTTTCTCCTAATCTCTCCATTCCTTCCTAGGGGAACCTTTATTAGATCTATGAAGAATCTCCCCATCCTGTATTCAGATTCTTGGCTTCTCTTTAATATTTTCTATATTTCTATCTCTCTCTTTTGGATTCTGGGTAATTTTCTAAAATCCGTCTTCCAGTTCTCAAGTTTTCTCTTCACCTGCCTAGTGCATAATTTATTCTTCGATATATAAATACATTCATCTCTGCATTCACATCTATCTATATGTGTGTGTGTTTGTATTTTTTCAAAGGCTGTATTTTCCATTTCTCAATGTTTTACTTAGTTGTTTTGCAAATTTGTCTCTTTTGCATAATCTTCTGCTTTTGTGTAATTCTGTTTTTTCCTTTAAACAATTTAAACTTTCGTAATATAGTTGGTTGAGAAATCTCAACTTCATGAGTAATAAGCATGAAACAGTTTTGGTTTTCCAGTAACTAAAACCAACCAGGTTAAACTCCATTTTCTGCCTATAGTTGGCTTTTTAATCAGTATTTCAGTCTGATCCTCTAAGTTTTCATTTACTTTTAGTTATTAAAAGTCTCATAAATTTTGCTTTTATTTTTTTAATTTTATTTTTGGCTGCGTACGGTATTTGTTTTTCTCTTTTTGCCTATGTTTGGTCTTCATTGCTGCGCTCGGGCTTTCTTTAGTTGCAGCGAGTGGGGGCTACTCTTCGTTGCAGTGCATGGGTTTCTCATTGCGGTGGCTTCTCTTGTTGCGGAGCATGGGCTCTAGGCATGCAGGCTCAGTAGTTGTGACTCGCAGGCTCTAGAGTGCAGGCTCAGTAGTTGTGGTGCACGGGCTTCATTGTTCCGTGGCATGTGGGACCTTCCTGGACCAGGGCTCGAACCCGTCTCTCCTGCATTGGCAGGCGGATTCTTAACCACTGTGCCACCAGGGAAGCCCTAAAAGTGTCATATAAATTTTGATCTCATACTTTATTAAAATCTTCCACCAGCTTAATCTTGTGGATTCAGTAATTTATACAGATGTGGGAGTGAGAAAAAAAGGTCTTACAGTCCTCTTCTCTCAATTTCTGGATAGTAATCTTCTAATTTTAGTATATGGGAAGATAAGGAAGGAAAAATACTCTTCATCTGATGTTCTTTCTTTGGCTGGCTGCGGTTGCTATTAACTTTTTTGTTAATACCCACACACATCTGTGATGATGAGCCTGTTATCGCCAGACTCTATAGTTTATCACTACTGATCTGGCTTGTTCTCTATAGGTTTGTTGTGGTCTGATGGAGAGCCCAGTTGGCCTTGTTCACATGGACTTTGAACCCTAGAAAAGATTTCCTAAGCATACATGATAACCTTGGAGTATTCAACAAGAATTTCAGGCTGACTCTTGCCAGTAGCCTTATACCACGTTGAAAATTAAACCTTTTTGTCTTACCCACTATATCTCAAATCAGCCTGTGGGCACTGGCAGATCCCATATTACGTAACTCTTAGGAATGAGAAACGTGAAATAGTTGTCCTTGATTCCTCTTTGGCCATACCAGCATCTCAGTAGGGAATGCATGTCAACCATTCCTTTCTGAATATACCCACCCACTTGAAGAGCATTGCTCTTTTAGATCCTGTAAAGAAAAGGGACCAAGGGACCAGATGAGTTTCCCCTAAACACCCTCATAAAAAGGTAAGAAAAAAGGATTGCCTAACTTTTCAAATTCTCCTCTCTTCATGTTCCCCCAGTGCCCTCCCCATTAGCCATCTCTCTTTAGATGAGGGCTTGTAGAAACATCTAGCAGAAGTTTTAGCAACATGGAATGTAGGGAACTTAGCCATTTTATTTCTTAAGTATGAATTCTGGTCGTTAGTCTCAAGAAAAGTAGATCCTACTGGCAACTTTTATCACCAGGCTCAACTTATTTATTATAAAATTTTTAAAACAATGTTCTGTTATCTCTGATCACAATGTATGGATTCTACCATTTGTTACAATTGTTGACTCCCTCTAATGGTAGTGAATTTTGTCACACGCTTGTAATTTTTTTGTTTGTGAGCTCATCTGTAGTAGGAATTATATTTTACTGGAAATCCCTTCTGTGCTAGGCTGTTGGAGGGTCCTTATGAGTCTTTTCTATTTGTCCCTACCAGAGTCTGAGAGATGTTATGTTCTATCCTCATGTGATATAAACTTAGGTTTCACTTCCTTATGGGTGGATCCTTATCTTCCAACCAGAATCCAAAGGATCCTCAGCTTCCTTGCTAATTCCTTATACTCCAGTGGATGGGGATTTTATAGTTCTTGTTTCCAGGAGAGGTGACACCCAGCTTTACACTTTTCCATCTCCCTGGAATGCATGAGACCAATGCCTCTTTTCCCATCCCAAATTAGTTTTGAATACCCCAGCTTTTATGTTCTGATATGCCAGTACTTTGTTAAGCTTGGTTTCCCAACCTTTAGTGCACTTAACTTCCCCTTTTATTTCTGCCACCTGAAGATTTTTCATACTTGTTTCATAAATCAGCTGTAAATTTAAAAGGTTTTTTAAAAATATTTTATCTAGCATTTTAATATGACTGGATCAGGTTGGGGGAAGGGTTTACCACATCAGCTCCATTTTGAATGGAAGTTTCCTTTTTCATTTGTACTTTCTTCAAAGCCACTTTGAATTTGGTGATTTCAAGGTAATTTTAAGTTCCAAACTGTTAACAGTTATTCTAAATGGCTTTTAGCTCCAATTCAGGCTGCAAGACTATATTTTATTTTGCAAAGGTGACCTGTAAAGCCAGTACATTCAGACTCTCCAGCTGTGTCCTTCAGATGCATTGAGGACACAAGAGGCCATCCATCCTGATGGTTAAATCAGCAAGGTAGTTCATTATCTCAATCTGCACCAAAGTTAATAAGACACATTACCAATCGCATCTCCTTATCTTCAAAGCTCTAAAGTACCCTCGGGTATTAGGTGGGATATTTATATTTTCCCACTGGGATCTTTGCCCAGAAGGAAGACAGCCTGTAGTCCAGCAGGAGTTGGAAATGACCCAGATTTAAGATTTCTATCACTTTTTAAAGCAAAATACTTAATTTCACTTTCTGTAATAAACTGTACATAAAATACTAAGCAAGAATTGGTAGGCTAGCAAGGCAGGTTAGACTGATACTTGTCATCAGTTAGAGAGAGAATGTTCTCCATCATTTGCAAGGGCTATGAGCAAAGGTGAAAATATGGGGAATCTGATAGAATTTTTAGTTTCTCCTAAAATAAAACTTCCTTCCTAGGCTTCATTTTTGGTTGTGGGGGAGGGGTTGCAGGTGGTAGTGACTGCACTGCTATATCTATAAATTTGCCCAATAGTTCCAATCTCCAAGCTAATAGAAAATGACTCTTTTAATATTCTTATCCTCTAATGTATCTTCCTACTTTTTCCCAGCAGACATAACCCTAATCCAGAAAATTGTCTTTATTATTTCTCTGCTTAAAAAGAAAAAAATTATCATACGCATGTGGATGCCTAAACAATATACTGCTCAACTTTGCTCGTTTTGAGGGTTGTAGAAAGTGATAACCTATAATATATTGTTTTCTGGGGCTAGCTCTTTTTGTTCAACATTTTTGTGTCTGGGCCTCATCCATATGGTTCTCTTTGGTGAAGTTTTCATTTTTGCTTCTGTATTCTCTGTGTAAATATGATACAGTGTATTTGTACATTTTCTTGCCACTGGACATTTAGGTTAGTTTCCTTCTTTTTTTATTTTGGTTATTACAAAAAGTACTGAAATGAACATTCTTGTAACTCTCTTTGTTGCCCATCCAAACCAGTTTCTCTGAGGATGTGTATGGAAAAGTGGAGTTGCTGGGTTGTTAGGTATGTGAATATTCACCTTACTGGGAATGACATTGTTTTCCAAAATGATCATTCTAATATACACACCTATCAGCAATAAATACAAATTTGTGTTAATGCGTATCTTCTCTCACACTTGGAATTGTCAAACTTCTCATTTGTGTCAGTCAACGTGTTAAATATCTCACTGTAATCCTGACATACATTCTCCTGGTTACTAATGAGTCTGAACATATTTGTGAATGTTTATCACATGTATCTTTTTCTTTCAAATACTGGTTCAGGATTTTGTTTCATTTTTCTATTAGGTTATATGTTCATCTTTTAACTGATTCAGTGTGCCTTTCATATTCATCTATTTCCAGTTTTGCAGTTGTTTTCTTCAAGTTTGAGGCTGTTTTTCAATTTCTTGTGTTCTTTGATGAGTAGGTTTTAATTCTCATGTAATTAAATTTATTTACCTCTTTCTTATGGTCACTTTTTACAAAATGTCTTATTTTAGATATTCTTCCCCATCCCAAGGTCAAAAAAAGTCTCTTCTATATTCTTCTGGTAGCAGTCTTAATATTGTGCTTTTTCATATATGAGTACTTTTGAATATTAATTAGTTTTTACAGTGTATATCAAAAGCCATTGAAAAATAAAAATATCCTCAAAATAGTTCATATTCATATTTCTAATAACATACCACAAGGAAATAATTTAAAATACAGAAAAATTCATATTCATGATGATGGCCACCAGAAAGATACAATAGCAAATAAAACTAAGGAAACCAAACTATAGCTACTTAAATGAAACCTTAGAATTTTATTAAAAAATATATCTTCCTATTAATATGGGAAAAAATATAGGATATAATGTTTATTAAAAAGAGCTATAGTTAAATCCATACTTTACTTTTAACTATCTAGTTATTTATATATGATAAAATTTAGAGGAGGTCACCGAAAGTGGTAATAGTTGATGTGTTGGGATGTTAGGTTTATACGTGCAGTTTTATATATGCTTTTATTTTTTTCCATTTCCCAGACTGTAATGTTTTTTTTGGTTTTTTTTACATCTTTATTGGAGTATAATTGCTTTACAATGGTGTGTTAGTTTCTGCTTTATAACAAAGTGAATCAGTTATACATATACATATGTTCCCATATCTCTTCCCTCTTGCGTCTCCCTCCCTGCCACCCTCCCATCCCACCCCTCTAGGTGGTCACAAAGCACCGAGCTGATCTCCCTGTGCTCTGCGGCTGCTTCCCACTAGCTATCTATTTTACGTTTAGTAGTGTATATATGTCCATGCCACTCTCTTGCTTTGTCCCAGCTTACCCTTCCCCCTCCCCATATCCTCAAGTCCATTCTCTAGTAGGTATGCGTCTTTATTCCTGTCTTACCCCTAGGTTCTTCATGACATTTTTTCCCCTAAATTCCATACATATGTGTTAGCATACGGTATTTGTCTTTCTCTTTCTGACTTACTTCACTCTGTATGACAGACTCTACGTCCATCCACCTGATTACAAACAGCTCAATTTCGTTTCTTTTTATGGCTGAGTAACATTCCATTGTACATATGTGCCGCATCTTCTTTATCCATTCATCTGATGATGGACACTTAGGTTGTTTCCATCTCCGGGCTATTGTAAATAGAGCTGCAATGAACATTTTGGTACATGACTTTTTGAATTATGGTTTTCTCAGGGTATATGCCCAGTAGTGGGATTGCTGGGTCGTATGGTAGTTCTATTTGTAGTTTTTTAAGGAACCTCCGTACTCTTCTCCATAGTGGCTGTACCAATTCACATTCCCAGCAGCAGTGCAAGAGTGTTCCCTTTTCTCCACACCCTCCCCAGCATTTTTTGTTTCTAGATTTTTTGATGATGGCCATTCGGACTGGTGTGAGATGATATCTCATTGTAGTTTTGATTTGCATTTCTCTAATGATTAATGATGTTGAGCATTGTTTCATGTGTTTGTTGGCAGTCTGTATATCTTCTTTGGAGAAATGTCTGTTTAGGACTTCTGCCTAGTTTTGGATTGGATTGTTTGTTCTTTTGTTATTGAACTGCATGAGCTGCTTATAAATTTTGGAGATTAATCCTTTGTCAGTTGCTTCATTTGCAAATATTTTCTCCCATTCTGAGGGTTGTCTTTTGGTCTTGTTTATGGTTTCCTTTTCTGTGCAAAAGCTTTTAAGTTTCATTAGGTCCCATTTGTTTATTTTTGTTTTTATTTCCATTTCTCTAGGAGGTGCGTCAAAAAGGATCTTGCTATGATTTATGTCATAGAGTGTTCTGCCTATGTTTTCCTCTAAGGGTTTGACAGTTTCTGGCCTTACATTTAGCTCTTTAATCCATTTTGAGCTTATTTTTGTGTATGGTGTTAGGGAGTGATCTAATCTCATACTTTTACATGTACCTGTCCAGTTTTCCCAGCACCACTTACTGAAGAGGCTGGCCTCTCTCCACTGTATATTCCTGCCTCCTTTATCAAAGATAAGGTGACCATATGTGCGTGGGTTTATCCCTGGGCTTTCTATCCTGTTCCATTGATCTATCTTTCTGTTTTTGTTCCAGTACCATACTATCTTGATTACTGTAGCTTTGTAGTATAGTCTGAAGTCAGGGAGCCTGATTCCTCCAGCTCCGTTTTTCTTTCTGAAGATTGCTTTGGCTATTCGGGGTCTTTTGTGTTTCCACGCAAATTGTGCAATTTTTTGTTTTAGTTCTGTGAAAAATGCCAGTGGTAGTTTGATAGGGATTGCGTTGAATCTGTAGATTGCTTTGGGTAGTAGAGTCATTTTCACAATGTTGATTCTTCCAATCCAAGAACATGGTATATCTCTCTATCTATTTGTATCATCTTTAATTTCTTTCATCAGTGTCTTATACTTTTCTGCATACAGGTCTTTTGTCTCCTTAGGTAGGTTTATTCCTAGATATTTTATTCTTTTTGTTGCAGTGGTAAATGGGAGTGTTTTCTTGATTTCATTTTCAGATTTTTCATCATTAATGTCTAGGAATGCAAGAGATTTCTGTGCATTAATTTTGTATCGTGCTACTTTACCAAATTCATTGATTAGCTCTAGTAGTTTTCTGGTAGCATCTTTAGGATTCTCCATGTATAGTATCATGTCATCTGCAAACAGTGACACCTTACTTATTCTTTTCCGACTTGGATTCCTTTTTTTTTTTTTTTTTTGCGGTACACGGGCCTCTCACTGCTGTGGCCTCTCCCGCTGCAGAGGAACAGGCTCTGGACGCGCAGGCCTAGCGGCCATGGCTCACAGGCCCAGCCGCTCCGCGGCATGTGGGATCTTCCCAGACCAGGGCACAAACCCGTGTCCCCTGCATCGGCAGTCGGACTCTCAACCACTGCGCCACCAGGGAAGCCCTTGGATTCCTTTTATTTCCTTTTCTTCTCTGACTGCTGTGGTTAAAACTTCAAAACCTATGTTGAATCAGAGTGGTGAGAGTGGGCAACCTTGTCTTGTTCCTGATCTTAGTGGAAATGCTTTCAGTTTTTCACCATTGAGGACGATGTTGGCTGTGGGTTTGTCATATATGGCCTTTATTATGTTGAGGAAAGTTCCCTCTATGCCTACTTTCTGCAGGGCTTTTATCATAAATGGGTGTTGAATTTTTTCAAAAGCTTTCACTGCATCTATTGAGATGATCATATGGTTTTTCTCCTTCAGTTTGTTAATGTGGTGTATCACGTTGATTGATTTGCATATACTGAAGAATCATTGAATTCCTGGAATAAACCCCACTTGATCATGGTGTATGATCCTTTTAATGTGCTGTTGGATTCTGTTTGCTAGTATTTTGTTGAGGATTTTTGCATTTATGTTCATCAGTGATATTGGCCTGTAGTTTTCTTTCTTTGTGACATCCTTGTCTGGTTTTGGTATCAAGGTGATGGTGGCCTCGTAGAATGAGTTTGGGAGTGTTCCTCTCTCTGCTATATTTTGGAAGAGTTTGAGAAGGACCAGACTGTAATGTTGATGAATTATTTTTTATTTAAAAAAGTAAATCACTGAGTCTTGAATTTATTCATGTAATAAAATAGTTTGTTAATGGTTTGTAATTATGGACATATTAGATACTCAAAATGACTAGTTGCATTTTCAATGATCTACAAAGAAAAGGTAAAAAATATGTTTTATTTTTAGAAGTTTTAAAAATGGAAATGGCAAAATCGCACACTCACTGTTCTATCAAAATATTTCATTTGTGATATACATTTCTTTCACAGGAAGTTTGGGCGTGTTGGCATGAGTTATTGTCATACTTGGAGAAGGCAAACAAGTGGCTAAATGAAGTAGAATTTAAACTTAAGGCCACTGAAAATATTCCTGGTGGAGCTGAGGAAATCTCTGAGGTGCTAGATGTAAGTTGTGAATTAATATAATTGTGATAATTTATATGCATTATTGAAAGATGTCAAGAATCAAATAGAAAATAAATTCAAAGAAAACCAGGCAGAGTGTATAGTTGCTATTCCTTCCCCAGCACCAGCACTTGGGATGAAACATTTGATTCCTCTCTGAACCTTCCAGTGTTAAGGTTTTAAAGAGAATTTAAATAACCTCTTAGAGAGGACATATGCCTTTTGCTATATCACTATGTTCTATGTTTACATTTTTCTTTACCTGCTTAGATCTACTACAGACCTGCAAAGACAGTTTGAATGCACAGTTTTGCTCCATTGGAGTAGAGATAAACAGGATGATAATGTAAAACATTATTTCCAGTTTAAAAGCTACCTTCACTGAGTTGGAACATATTTTTAATTATTTAAAATCATAAATTTATACCTTACAGAATGTTTCAAGGTATTAAATAGGCATGCTTTGATATTGTAAATGTATCTTTAAAATGTTCATACATTTTAGTACATAGAGAATTTTAGTACATTTTCAAGTTTTATTTTGGAGATCTTTAAAAAGTAAAATTTAAAGGAGTTTGCATGTATAAGCTTTGATTTATGTGAATTTCTGACAATCATTTATGTCCTATGCATTTTATTGTACTTTTGGATAATCCTTTATATGTAATGAATATGTAGTTTTAGCCTATGTATTATGTGTAGAGCCACTTGTAGTGCAGACCCTTTGTAAATCTGCTACAATAAGGTACATAAATTAATCAAAATGTGAAGAAAATGTGAAATGTTTTTGAGTGAATAGAATTGGGATCCTGGGACATTGCAGCAGAAACCTGGGCATGATTATATCCAACTTCCGTACTTTTACAAGAGAATTGTAAAACTTGAAGAGGTATCAAAGAGCAATGAGAGAGGCCTCAAATAGACTATAATTATGTCCCTGTCCTATTCAGAGATGTTCAGTGACCAAACATTCGTTGTCTAACAGTGTGAAGCATCTTCCAAAAAAGATGAAACAAACTTGCAAAGTTATACCGCATGAGTAAAAGGGTCATGGCCAGAACAAAGGATGTGATCATGCACTTATCCTACTAAATGAACAGATTGAAGGACCTCATCCTTGTTTTTATTGTCTCCCAGTCCAAATATGGCTACTTTACCTGTAAGCCGTATATGTGTGAAAAAGTGTGAAGACCAGAGGGATTTCTTCTAAAGTACTGTGACTTTTTTTTTTCATGTGAGAAGGGAAACTCTGCTCTTGAATTTCTACCTATGTACATTGTCAGAATCATGTCACTTGGCCATCACTAGCTATAAGAGAAGTTGGGAAATTGAGTGTCTTACCTTCCAGGTTTTATAGTAGAGAGCCTCAGAGAAGAAGGTGGCCGTGAATCATTTTTTATGTACCCCATTCCATAGTTCTGCCACAAGCCCATGAAGATTGACATGGAGCAACATCATAGTTTTGAAATAACAATGATCTTTCATGTTTTGTTATCCCAATTAAATATTGCTTTAAGTTGCTTATAACTTAATTATATGTGAATCAGAAGATACTGAACATTTTGGGTTAGTTCAATGGATTTAGAAAAAGAAGTGAAATAGTAATTATTGCAAATGTATTTCAGTCACTTGAAAATTTGATGCAACATTCAGAGGATAACCCAAATCAGATTCGCATATTGGCACAGACCCTAACAGATGGCGGAGTCATGGATGAACTGATCAATGAGGAACTCGAGACATTTAATTCTCGTTGGAGAGAACTACATGAAGAGGTATGACAAGAAGAGTGAAAAAAATCTCTTTAAACTAATTTGCATGAAGACTAGCAAATACCTTTATGCCTCTCAGTCAAAATGAGGAATAATTTAAATATTAGCTCAGCTTCCAGGTTGTAGAAACTTTCAAGTTCTAGACATAGATGAAATATTTATATGTGTATCATATCATTTTATCTTACTAAAACTTTATAAAGTATGGGTTGTAATAGGAAACCTGAGACAGACCAAGTACAGTAACTCGCTCAAATCTTCACATGAGTAAATAGTTAATCTGGTGTTCAAAATCGGGTCTTATCTGACCACAGTTCTTTTCCATATGCAAGATTAACTAATATGTGTAGGTATCGTCACCTCTCTCTCTCTCTTTCTCTGTTCAAACATGTACACACATGTTTGTTATGGTCATATATAATCTGTTAATAATACATGTGATTTTATTAGTGCCCAAGATATTGGATATTGTTTATTGTTCCCAGATAATATGAGTTTGTATTTACATATAACAGAGGGGTTTTCATATTTAAAAATTAATACATATGGTGTGAATTTTTCAAATCAAAATTGAAAAAATTAAGATATTTTTCTGAATCAAACAATATTTTGCATACACTCTCCTAAATCAAGAATGGATTATTTGTCAAGAAGGAAAAAAAATTCATAATGAGGTTTACTTCGTATCTGATTGCTAAGTGCATCTATAACATGTGAGACACTGAAGGTTTGGTAATAAGTCAGAAAAAGTATCTGTACTTCACTACTTATAGTCATTGATTAGTTAAGCAAAAAATTATTCATTTCTTAGTGTGTTCCAGGACATGGAAACAAATAATATCCTTATAAGATGCAAAATGTTGGGTTAAAAGTTACGACAGAGGATTAGAGAACATAGAAAAGGACACAGACTTGTGTGGGTCAGCAGTGAAAGGTATTTGGGGTAGCTTTCCTAGAGAAGATTTGTTGTAAACTACATTTTTAAATTAGAGTAGGAGACAGCCAAATGGGCAAGAGTAAGAGGGTGATTCCAGGCAGGCAGCCACCAGCAGCTACAGAAAATTGGAAGTATTTGGTTTTGCTAAAACACAGAATGCAAATGGGAGTCTGGTTGAAGGTGAGCCTGAACAAATAAGCATGAGTGAGATTGCTAAGGGAGATCTATGCTTCACAAAAAGCCTGCTGTAGAGCCATGCACTTAGGGAACCACTGAAGGGTTTAACTTATAAGGGGAAAGGAGAAGAGAGGTGCCACCATCAGATTACGTTACCTCTGTGGAGACTGGACAGTGGGGTGGGGGGTCTAAGAGACAGGGAGACTGCAAGCAGTGAGACCAAGTAAGAAGCGATACTTTTAGCTCAGTTGAAGGCAAGGCCATTGGTGATAGATACAGAGCAAATGCAAAATTCAGAAGAGTATCTGGGTTTCTGACTCAGGTGATTGAGTATCAGATATTTTTCAGAAACAACTTTGAGAAAGTAAGAAAAAACAAGTTTGGATGTGAAAGATCACATGTCATTTTTTACCCCCATTGAGCCAGACGTGTCTGTTTAAGTTTGATATTAATCAAAAGCAACCCGAGTGAAGACCTTAGGCTCTGGTAATTTATTTTGGACATGATACCAAGAAGGACAAGTGAGTGCATGGGGAGAATGGAGAATGAAATGTTGGAAGTCTGATAAAGGATGCTTTTATGAGTGAGTTTCCATTGGGAGTTACTGAGCTCAGTCCCACTGGGAGCTTTAAAGAAATCAGGTAGAACACCAGTGTCATAGAGCTCACTTAGAATTGTCCCGCTGGGCTAATGGAAGCTGGAACATTTGTCCACCAATTTTCCTCCCTTTGTGTTTGAGGATTGCCCTTGGGTGCATAAAATCCCAGTACTTCTGGGCAGCCTAGAGCAGTAAAATTGAGAAATGTGGAGGCTTAAGGTGGGAATCTAGCAGTGCGTGCACATACTGGCCACCAAAGCTTCAAGTGAACTTAGAGGTTCTGAGGCTAAGAGGTTATGTGGCTGGGCAGCAACAGGATCTGCTGCAGTACTTACGGAGTACCCAGGTGGAGATATTCCCTAATCCAGTAAGAGAGAGTTACACAGCCCTAAAGTTAAAGAGAGTGATTCAGACTAGTTACACAGATGGGGAATTTGTCAGGCTACGTGCTAATTAAAACTGCAGAGTTCCTGAGATCATCCCAAATAAGACAAAAGAAAAAGAATCAGACAGAATTTCAGAGTTATACCCCATATCAAGTTTTCGGCTGAGGAAACAGTGTCTACAAAGGAGATGAGAAGAAATGATCAGAGGTAAGAGGAGACGCAAGTTAAAACCAGGGTGGTTAGCAGGTAGCAGTTTATAAAGAGGAGTCATGAAAAACTGTCAAGTATGGGTGGAGAAACCCAGTAAGATGAAGACAGAATTGGGCAAAAAGGATGTCACTTGTGACCTTTCCTAGAGCAGTTTTGATGGAGTTTTCCTGAGGATAGAGAGACTCTGGTGACAGTGCGATACAGAAGATATTAGAGAAAAGGACGGGGAAGGCAAGTGTGCACGATCCTTGTGAGGAGCTTGGCTGTGAAGGCAAAGAAAGGTCCTAAGGAGGGATGGTAGCTATGACGGTATGCAGGGAACCTTTTGTTATTTACATGGGGGAGAAGTTTGATCATGTTTATACATTGGAAAGAAAGAAGTCCTGATTAGCATAGACTCCAGACAATCCTTAATCCTGCACTACCTTTGGTTAGTAGTCTAATCATACTTTCTCCATATCAATATAAGGGACTACGGACTGGAAATAGGCGATTCTAAACAGTCCTTTAGCCCTTGACCCTATCGCACTGTTACTGGACGTGGGCAGAAGTAGGTATTCCGAGGTGGCAACTAGGTCAAAGGTCATTTACATTTGGATTTTGATATAGAATTGGAATGTGCTTGTATTTGTATTTGAATTTTAGTGTCAGGTTAGAAATTAGAGTTCAATCAAAAAAAAAGTCAAAAGGCACACTGTAAAACTGATTTTGGCTAAGCTGTGAAGAGGGCCAAATTTTAATCATTAACCATGTTCAGTGTTTGTCTATTCTGTCCTTAGGAGTAGACCAGTCTCTAATCCTGATCTTGGCATCAGCCTCATTTATGTAATGCTCTTGCAAACCTTTAGCAACACAAAAAACTACTTATGTCTTTACATTTCAAAGGTCTCTGTTGTGGAACCTGGTATTTCCCCCAAATAGATAATAATTCAACTCAACAACAAACCTTGATTGAACGCTTATTTTGCTGTATCCAAACTGAGTTTTAAAGCATTGAAATTTGAATCAGAAAATCTTGGGTTGGAATAACCCTTGGTATTAATCAGGGTCAGACAGGTAACAGAAAACAGGTTACACAGTAACTTGAACAGGGAACGTTTAATACAAATAAGTAATTACTGGGAATTAATTTTTAAGAGGAAATAGAAGAGAACTCCAAAGAATTCCCTAGAACCAAGGGATAGTACCCAGGGAAGGAACTGACTTGGAAAGTGAGGGGCTCTACCCAAGGCTGGGATTCAAACCTGTTTGGAAAGAGTATGTCTCCAGAGCATGAGATGACAAAGAAGTTTGCTGGGTTGACCCAAACCAGAGCTAGTATGTAGTCAGTGGGCTGAAGCTTGTGTGAAGGGAATCTTGGAGTGGAATGATGACAAGATTCATGGGGAGGTAACCTGTGGGGGCTGCTATTGAATTTTCTGGGAAGCTAGAGGGGATTGCCTGTTGGACTCACTGGGAAGCTAGCTACAGTAGGGGCCACTGAATTTAGGGAAACCAGCTTGGGCTCCAGAAAGCTGCCCATGGATTTGGCACCCAGGTTGGACTTGGCACTGGAGCACCCACTGAACTTGTCAGAAGGCACCTGTAGAGGGTGCTGCTAAAATTTATTGGGGGGGGTGGGGAACAGACGAGGTGAACCCCACCAGGCATCCCACAGGCCAACCCAGAGCCACGGGAGCAAGAAGTAAAAACACACTGAACAGAGAAAACTTCACCTCCCCCAGTGTCACTCCAGCACCCTTTATTGACAAAGCTTAGCATCCTGCCAGCTGGCAAAGAGAGAAATATTCCTGTAACATGAATGTTAAAAGACAATAAACACATCCATCTACAACCCATTGGCTCTGTACCCTTGGGAAATATTTTCAAGCTTCCATTTCCTCATCTGCGATGACAGATCCTGTTTCATAAGATTCTCCTGAGCAATATATAAAATACTGCCTGGAAAGTGTTTTTATTTTTACTAGGTTGTATGCTGTAGTATCTACCCTCAAAGCAGTGTATGTGTGTGTGTGCGTGCATGCGTGTGTGCTACCAGGGCAGGGATAGACAAACATATACATATATTCCAATGTGAAAAACAATGAAATGTACACACCTCCATTATTTAAATAAAATTCAGAAGACTGACGAAAGGACTTTTATCATTCCATAGGTCTTAAAATTGGAAGGAATTTTTCATTCTACTTCAGTAATCAATTAAACAGAACGCTATAGTAACAGTAAATAAACTTGAAACCACTATTAGCCCTGGCTATGCTTATGTAAGATATCTAGCCAATAATAACCTGAGAGTAATTTGGCAATGTAAATAAAGCATATTTGGTGCTTTAGAGCTTTGATGAAAACCACATCGTGTTAGAGATAATATCCTTCTCAAATTCTGTTCTGCTAGTCTTTAGTATGCCAATGTGACTTTAAAAATAAGATGTTGAGTTAAAAGGATGAGTAGACAGCGTTTTCCTAGTTCTCAGGGTATAATCTGAGTACTTTGATCAATTCCAGACTATCTAGGTAATAGAGAAATATTTAGTACTTTGTTAGCTAAATCAATCGTTTGGATGTTCCCACTGAATATTCAGTTGAAAAGACTGGTGTTTTGATGCAATGCAGATGCAGCCTTGGGATAATTATCTAAGAGTCTGGGGAAATAAAATAATTACAGTAACAGAGTTTTAAAATTGATTTCCTTTTTAAAAAAATCTATGTTGTATATTGGATTGTTATAGTCAAAAATTCTGAATTTTTTAAGCCATAAATTTCTTGATTTTTTTTTTTTTGGCTAAAGAAAAACAGTTTTTCCATTAATAAACAAGTGCCCTTTCTCTTGAATATGAGCCTTAGCCCATTTTCTTCTCGATTAAAATGCCTATGTCAAAGGTTTGGTTTTTTTTTTTTTAATTGCCTAACTGATGTTTCCTGTAGGGGCAATTATGCAGAACAAAGGTAACATTCAGTTGCCTGTTAGATCAATCAAACAGCCAGAGATTTTATTGCCTATGAATATTTAAAAGAGATTTGCTAGATCCTGTTCCTAATTTCAGAGTGTGAGTTTGCATTCAGATAAGTGATAAATTATTTCCATTCCTTGAAAAGGCATCTTTCACTCTTCATAATCATATGGCACTACATTTTCTACTCACAGTAATGATTTGAGAGATGGTTAGCAAACCAGGAAACAGCTCCAAAAATTGTACCAAATAATCTAATTTTTCCAACTTATTACAGAATAACCAAGCTACAGACGATTTGTTAGCGATACAGCAAAATGTATAATAATAGCAATAATAGTATAATTGTTACAAAGGGCCAGGCACTGCTCCAAGTGTCTGACATGCATTTTCTCATTTGTTCTCACAGCAACCTTATGTTATAAGGACTTCTATTGTGCATTCCTATTTTATAGAAATGGATAGGGTATCAAAGGGCACAAAGCTAGTATGCTTAGATCCAGGTCTCTGCTCTTGGAGCCTGGGCACATACTGGTTGACCATGCTGCCTTCAATCTCAGTGATCTTTTCCTTATATTAAAAATAAAAGCTGCTTGGTAAGAAGTGAATATTGCAAGTAATTAGTTTCCCAATTTCTAAGGAAAGCTTACAGTATGAGTTTAAAAATATTAGGGATGACTAATTTTATAAAAAGCATTTTAGAGCTTTAAATATTAAAATCACATGTATTTAGAAGTCCAAAGCCTTTACCAGTTCTCTTGATAAGTGATTATTTCATCTTTCTTGTGTATTGTGAATGCCCCCATTTCTGGTCTTCTCAAAGTCATGTATAAGTTTTTTTCACGTGACATTAAATAGCAGACAGTAAAAGAGAAGAAGCAAAATCTAAATTGGTTGATTCTGTTTAGTAGTAACGCTCATGATAGGCAGCTTGAGGGACTCATGAATTGCTCCAGTAATTAGAACTTTGAATTGGTCACTGAGTGTCACAT
The DNA here is from genome assembly GCF_059928025.1 of Delphinapterus leucas. NCBI lineage: Eukaryota > Metazoa > Chordata > Mammalia > Artiodactyla > Monodontidae > Delphinapterus > Delphinapterus leucas. Next base: position 104,539,339 of record NC_143150.1, read on the forward strand.
CTACCTTAGCATAGATAGGGAAGAATAGACAAATATTGACTGAAGGAAAACTGTAAAGTAATCCAGGAAAACAAGTGACTGGATATCAGTCTTGAGGTCAGAATTATTATTGGAAAGCCATTTATCTATAAAATAATATCTTTATGATTTTGTCAATGTGTTTACTTCTTAGAAAATATCAATGTATAATATAAACAGTAAAAGCTACAATTTACTGAGTGCATTTTTATGTCAGTCCTTGTGCTAAGCAATTATAAACAGTGTTAAACTTAATCCCCACATTATTTTTGAGGTAGATTTGATTAACTCCACATATGTTGAGAAGGGGCTGACTTCCATTCCCAAGGATGAGGCAGACTCAGTTTTCTAAAATGCCCTCTTCAAAGCACCAAGATGCTGGGAAATTTCCAACAAATACAGTTTTAAATGTTTTCTCTCTTGCAAGGAAGTGGATAAACCTTTAAAGGCCAGGACAAAGAAAAAAATGCAGATGAAACAAAAGTCATAGAACTAATACAACTATGAGCACTGACCCTTGTATTGCCTTAGTGCTAAAAGCTAATGCTAGAAACCCAGAGTTTGGTTAAATTAAGCCATTTGATACAGTAGAAATCTGAGCCTCAGGCTCAAGCAAATGGGGGAGGTGAACAGAGATTCTATGTAAAACAAGGGTTATATCTTCAGTACAATGATGGACGGGGGTATTCTGTCTGTGAAATGTCCTAATATAAAAATATGTCTATCTCTCTTCCCACTCTAAGTATAAAATTAAAAGTAAGAATAATTATAATCATCTCACCTGAAAATGTGTAACCGTAGGCCTGTTCTTGTGAGAGTCGCTTATTTGAGTGTTTATTACCAGTAAGCGTCAAGGTATCCCTAAGACAAGAGATTAAGTTAAAGTAGCTCCAGGTTGGTAGCACCCTAGCACTAGTGAGAGGTGAATCCAAATTCTTAGAAAGAAAAGCACCTTAGTATTCTCACAGACTAAATTTTGTGAAATTTGAGCTCACGATAAACCCCACAAGCACAAGAAAACAAGCCATCATGAAGCAAAGTAATCACATGCAACACAGAGTGAATTTAGATCACCTCCTCTACAATATCAGGTACTAGAATTGCCAGGTAATTAATATAAGTAGGTGAAATGTTAAAGAAAGAAATGAGAGTGAGAATCAAATGAAGAAATAAGACACTAAAAGTTGATGAGGAAGATTTGCAAAACAGATCAAAATATGAGTACTAAAATTAAAATTATCACTCTAAAAATTGGAAAAAATAATGGCTGTGTTCAGTGTATATTAAACAGTTGGAAAAAATGAGTTATGAGGAAATTGAAATATAAGGAATGTGGTACCAAAACCTAAGGAGGTAGACAGTATGAACAGGAAGGCAAAATATATATTGGGAGTAGGTCGTGAATGTCTAACTTATGTCTAATGGGAGACTCTGAGGCAAGAATAAAGAAAATGGATAGGCGGGAATATGTGAAGGATACTGAGGAATAACTTGCAGAGCCAACCTACTTAACCAGGAAGCACAATATATAACAGGCAGCATAAATAAATAGAAATCCACGCTTAGACATTTCACAGTGAAACTGCAGAATTCCAAAAACAAAGACAAATTTACATTAGCAACCAGAGAGGAGAGACAGATCATTTTTGAAGGAATGAAACTTAGACTGACATTAGACTTTTTAACTACAACAAAAGAATCAGAAAAAAAATTGGAAAAATGTTTTCAAGATATTGAGAAAAAATTACCACCATCCCAGAGTTCTGAACCTAGCAAAATTGCAAGGGCAAATTAGACATTTTCAGAGAAACAGAAATTGAGATTTTTACCTCAGCAGATCCTTTCTAAAGCAAAGAAATTCCACAAGGAAGATCTGAGATGCCCTGAAATAAAGAGACACAAGAGAGATAATTCTTCCAGATACCTGAGGATACAGCAAGAAGGAGACCATTTGCAAACTAGAAAGAGGGCCCTCACCAGACACTGAATCTGCAGATACCTTGATCTTGAACTTCTCAGCCTCTAGAACTGTGAGAAATAATGTATGCTGTTTAAGCCCCCTGATCTGTGGTATTTTGTTATAGAAGCCCAAGCTGATTAAGACAGGCTGAAAAATACGGCTAGAAAATATTCTTACTAAAATTTGACAAAAATGGTACAAGAAGGAAAGATGTACAGATGGTCAAAGGCACATGAAAAAATGCTCATCATTGCTAATCATCAGAGAAATGCAAATCAAAACGACAATGAAATATTACCTCACACCTGTCAAAATAGCTGTCATCAAAATGTACACAAATAACAAATGTTGGTGAGGATGTGAAGAAAAGGGCACCCTAGTACACTGTAGGTGGGTTTGTAAATTGGTGCAGCCACTATGGAAAACAGTATGAGGTTCCTAAAAAAACTAAAAATAGAACTACCATATGATCCAGCAATTCCATTCCTGGGTATACATCTGAAAAAAACAAAAACATTAACTTGAAGAGATACATGCACCCCAGTCTTCATAGCAGCATTATTTACAATAGCCAAGATATGGAAGCAGCCCAAGTGTCCATCAACAGAGAATGAATACAAAAAATATGTATTTATGTATGTATATGTGTGTGTGTGTGTGTGTGTACACACACACAATGGAATATTACACATTAAAAAAGAATGGAATTCTGCCATTTCCAACAATGTGGATGGACCTAAAGAGTGTTATGCTTAGTGAAATAACTAAGATAAAGACAAATACTCTATGTTATTACTTATATGTTTATCTCAGGAATCTAAAAAATAAAATGAACAAATATATATAACAAAAAAGAAACAGATTCACAGGTATAGAGAGCAAACTAGTGGTTACCAGTGAGGGGAGGGAAAGGGGAGGGGTGATAGAAGGGTATGGGGTTAAGAGATACAAACTACTATGTATAAAATAAATAAGAAACAAGGATATATTGTACAGCACAGGAAAATATAGCCATTATTTTGTAATAACTTTAAATGGAGTATAATCTATAAAAATATTGAGTCACTATGTTGTACACATGAAACTAATATAATGTTGTAAAACAACTATACTTCAATTTTAAAAATTGATGAAAATGGTACAAGAAGCAAAGTCCCATGCCAGTCTCACTCATAAACACATAAGAAAGAATTCTGAAACAAATTTTGCCTAACTAGATCCAGTTGTAAGCGAAATAGTTTTAAGCTTCATGCTGTCTTTTCTTTCTTCACTCACTCCTTTGGATATTTTATGCAGTGTTGTGGCTTTAAATATTCTTTACATGCTAATGGATTCTCAAAATATTATCTCTAATACAGACCTCTGCCCTAAACTCCAGAACTGTATATCCACCCTTCTGTTATGTCTCTATGTGGATATTTAGTAAGCAGCTCAAACATAACATACTCAGATTCGAGCTCCTATCAAACCTACCCAACAGTTTCTCCATTCTCGTTCATGTCAACTCATTCTTTAAATTTCTCAGGCCAGAAACTTAAGGTAATCTTGGGCTCTTCTCTTTCTTCACCATTCTCTCTCCAGCAGATCGGAAAGGTGGTCTTAGCAGATCTAAGTGTGGTCTGGCAGGCAATAAGAGGTATATAAGCCACTCATATTTTTCTTTATGAGCAAGGTTATTTATTTATTTATTTTTGTGGTACGCAGGGCCTCTCACTGTTGTGGCCTCTCCCGTTGCGGAGCACGGGCTCCGGACGCGCAGGCTCAGCGGCCATGGCTCACGGGCCCAGCCGCTCCACGGCATGTGGGATCTTCCCGGACCGGGGCACGAACCCGTGTCCCCTGCATCAGCAGGCGGACTCTCAACCACTGTGCCACCAGGGAAGCCCGAGCGAGGTTATTTTTTATAGCTCTTTATACTTGGTGTGTCCTTAAGGAAAAAAATATCAAATGTCTTGGCCTCTATCTATAAATCTGCTGTCACCATAAAGAGATGATATTAAGCTTATGCTCCAAATGATTACAGAAGGCAGAATTTTTTTTTTACATGCTGTCTCTTCACCTGTTTTACTGCTAAGGTATAAGTATAATTTTTAGCAAAACTATTAGGCCAATGAAAATTCATCTATGTATTAAATTACTGATCAGATTATTTTTATGGACTAAGATTTTTGACATGTCTAATTTTAATGAAAAGTAGATAAAGAAAGTTACTATAGGTAAAGAGTATCAATAAAATGTTACTAACTTGTAAATTTTCTTTAAAATGATAGAGTTAATGAACTTAGAATTAGCTGAGTTCTAATAGTTAACTTCCTTTTTGGCATATAAAAATACTTAAAATAATTTTTACTTCTCTTCTTCCTACATTGTTCATACATAAACTGCAGAACCTAGTACTTGTAAAAGTAGTCTCTACTGGCTGGATTTGTTTGCTCAACTCCCATTTACTCCTTCACTTATTAATTATAGTTGTCTTGTTCAGTTGCTAGAGGGGCAACTGTGAGATTAAATTGGCATAAAAGAAGAAATTGGCAGTGGTAAAGTAAAGGCAGTAAACGTAAATTATTCTTCAACATGTTTGGTAACAAGAAACGGTAATTGTGTGATGGAATGGAGGTGGTAACTAATACTAGGGTGGTAATCATTTTGCAATTTATAAATGTGTCAAATCAATACCTCGTACACCTTAAACTTACACCATGTTATGTGTCAAATATATGTCAATAAAGCAGGAAAAAAAGAATTAGCATGTGTTTGATAATGAAAAAATATGTTTGATGATGAAAAAGGAGAGAGAAGGGCCAGTTTCATGAGTAATAGGATAGAGGTAATTTTACACCTCATTGACTGTCAGAACAGTGAAGATTTAAGCCTGTTTGTAATCTGGGGGAAGATCCAATAGAGATATGTTCTTAATATGTAAGAGCAAGGTCTTACAGGAGAGGATACCTGAGCAAAAATGGAAGGATGAACTTCGGGAGTGAAAAAAGAGAATTGAGATAATATGAAGATAATTTCAGGTGAAATTAGGAAGACTGAGAAAATTTACTCATGAGAGACTCCGTACCTGAGAGGGAGCTAACTCTTCTTTAGGATGTCTTATGTTGGTGGCATGAAGAAGTGGGGGTGGGAGAATAGAGGGCCAGTGCCTTTGAGAAAGTGAGGGTGGAAAGCATTTGGAATAGGAGCTCTTCTGTCGTAGAGAGGAATTCAAAATAAGCAGAAGTGTTAACGAACAGTACAGTAGACTCAGCAGTAGTCAGTAAAACAGTTTGCAGTGGAAACAGTCAGTTATGTACCTTTCTCCCATAGTTTCCAGCAAAATAATCATCTTATTCTCAACCATACACAAACAATCATGTGGACAATCAAAAGAAAAGGGACTTTAATTTCCATTATCTTCAGTTAATGTATCCAATATCTCTAGGATGTATTTGATTATATCCCGAAACAACTAAGAGACTGGTCTTTGGAGTCTTATCTTCCAATTATACTCATATTTGGAAGTCATTCATTTTGTATTCATATTTCCTCCACCAGTATGTCACTGTGTCCTGGTGCATCTAATTTGAATTTCATGTTGTTTAAAAAATTTATTTCTTGAACTTATCCAATTTTGTTTGGTTTCTTATTTCAACCTTATAGCTATTGGCCACTTTCCCCAAATTATGTAATCAGGATCAGCTACTTAATTTTTAGGGCCAATAGAAGAGGAGATGCAGGTTCCTTGTTCAAAAATTAAGAATTTCAGGAGAATGACAGCAAAACATGAAACCAAGCTTGAGTTCTTATAAGCATGGAGTACTGCATGACTGCACAGGCTGCCAGCCCATGATGCCAGCCCCAATTGTTATTTTATATATTTGGTTAATTTTACACCTAAATTGGTTTTGAATATATGCAGGAGTTACAGAACTTAGACTCATTTCTACAGAACATCATTATTTAAAAAGATTTCAGTGAAGGGCTTCCCTGGTGGCGCAGTGGTTGAGAATCCGCCTGCCGATGCAGGGGACGCGGGTTCGTGCCCCGGTCCGGGAAGATCCCACATGCCGCGGAGCGGCTAGGCCTGTGGGCCATGGCCGCTGAGCCTGCGCGTCCGGAGCCTGTTGCTCCGCAACGGGAGAGGCCCCAACAGTGAGAGGCCCGCGTATCGCAAACAAACAAACAAACAAAAAAGATTTCCGTGAAGATGATCGACCAATGCTAACTGCTTTAGTATTTTGAAAGGTAGAATTTTAATCTAATTCTTAGAGTGTTAACTATGGATGTAGTTTCTAGGATTACATTTTTCACATTTTAAATTTGATGCTTTCTTTCCTTACTTTGGAAGAAAGGTTATTGGATATCTTGAATTTTGACTTTCCTAGGTAAATGCTCTGTGTTAAAACTGTCATCTTTATGTAAAAAAATGCACCACAAGCAGACTGTTAGGCCAAACATCTGTGCTCAAGGTGACTTTATTTTTGAGCTGAGTGGTGGACTATGCAACTTGCTCTCATAATAATTTTAATTGAATAATTGGTCAAGAGTGATTAGATTTTGAAGGAAAAACTCACCTGTGTAATATTTACACACAGATAATAAAGCCAATAGCCCAGCCCTCTTTAACATAAGAAAAATAGACAAGACAGTATTTAATTTTTTTTTAATTAGAAAAGAGTTTTGCTCCTCTATCTTCTCTATCTTCTTTTGTAATATAAGAAATGTGTATCTATTTGTTTCTGCCCCTGGTTCTTGACACATAGCTCCTAAAACCCTTGTAAATAGAGATGGTAGGAAGAACATTTGTTCTGGTATTTAATCTTTGACCTCAGTTCCTGACACAGAAATCCTAAGACCTTTGTAGTTTCCTAAGTGATAGGAGCATCTGACACTGAACTCCTTGGAATTTACTGGGTGATAGGAATATCTTTTGTTCTAATTAGGTGGCTCTTGGTGCGCTCCTAGATGGGGGCTGGTCACCGGAGAGACCAAGCCAAAATTAGAAGCTTGGATCTTTCATGCCTACCCCCCCCCCCATTCTCTGGAGACGGGAGAGGGACTGGAAATGGAGTTGATAATTGGTGACACATATGTGATAAAGCCCCCATTAAAAATCCCAATAGTTTGGGGGCTTCCCTGGTGGCGCGGTGGTTGAGAGTCCGCCTGCCGATGCAGGGGACACGGGTTCGTGCCCCGGTCTGGGAAGATCCCACATGCCGCGGAGCGGCTGGGCCCGTGAGCCATGGCCGCTGAGCCTGTGCGTCCGGAGCCTGTTCTCCGCAACGAGAGAGGCCACAACAGTGAGAGGCCCGCGTACCGCAAAAACAAAACAAACAAACAAACAAAAAAATCCCAATAGTTTGGAGTTCAGAAAACATCCAGGTTTGTGGACACATCAACACTGGGAGGGTGACATGCTCCAGCTTCACAGAGACAGAAGCTCTTGTGCTTGGGACCCTTCCAGACATTGCCCTATATACCTCTTCAGAGGATTCATCTGAATCCTTTCTTTTCCTTCTAGCTTTATTGAGACATAATTGACCCACAGTTTAAGGTGTACTGCATAATGATTTGACTTACATATATCATGAAATGATAATCACAACAATATGTTTAGTGAACATCCATCATCTCATATAGATACAAAATTAAAGAAACAAAAAAATTTCCTTGTGATAAGAACTCTTAGGCTTTATTCTCTTAACAACTTTCATATATAGCATACAACAGTGTTAATTATATTTATCATATTGTTCATTATGTCCCTAGAACTTATTTATCTTATCCTTGTGAATTTGTACCTTTTGACTACCTTTATCCAATTCCTCCTCCTCCAACCCCCTACCTCTGGTAGCCACAAATCTGATCTCTTCTGATATGAGTTTGCTTTTGAAGTATAATTGATCTACAGCACTGTGTTAGTGCCTGTTATACAACATAGTGATTCGATATTTTTTTTCTTTTGTAGGGATTTTTACATTCTTAAAGAAATTTATTGAAGTATAGTGGATTTACAGTGTGTTTAATTTCTGCTCTACAGCATAGTGACTCAGTTATACATATGTATAACTTCTTCATATTCTTTTCCATTATGGTTTATTACAGGATATTGAATATAGTTCCCTGTGCTATACAGTAGGACCTTGTTGTTTATCCATTCTATATATAGTAGTTTGCATCTACTAACCCCAAACTCCCAATCTATACATTTCAAAATGGTCACCACGATAAGTCTAGTTATATGTCTCCACACAAAGATATTACATAGTTATTGACTATATTCCCCACACTGTACACTTCATACCAGTGACTCATTTATTTTGCAACTGGAAGTTTGTACCTCTAAACATCCCTCACCTGTTTCTTTCCACTTCTAAACTGCTCTCCTGCTATGTCTTCTTTTATTATCTGAGAAAGGTTGTCTTTCTTTTCCTACCATCAGTTACGTGAGTTACCTTGATTCTTGTGTTTAATAATATTTTAAGATTCATCTTGTATTTTGGTTTAATTACACTCTGTTTGTTAGATACAGAAACTGAAATATTATATAACTTTCACAAGAACAAAGGACAATGGTAAATGTTTTTCATTCTTATTTTAATGATCAGGAATCATAGATATTTATTTTTTATTTTTGTCAGTAGTAATTCCATCATTATCTTTAAATATAATTTACCCTACTTTAGTAAATAGTGTTTCCTGGGTCATTTACATTAACATTTCTGAAATGTTTATAAAAGACAGTAGTTAAATTTTTCTTGTGTTTATACCAATTAGAGCATATTAGCTTTTCTGGTCTAGACACAAAGGGATACGCCAACATACATACACACATATATAGTTGTGTATATATTTGTATATGCATGTATATAAACATATTTATACTTGCATTTATTTTTATACCTAATTAAGTGTAAGTATTGTATATTCACACTAGACAAATTGTTTTTTCTTTGGTAGAGCATTAAAATCTTTATGAATGAGGGTGATTACGAATATATATTTATGTATTTTTGTAATAACTTTTTAACATCTGTATTCGAGTATAATTGCTTTACAATGGTGTGTTAGTTTCTGCTTTATAACAAAATGAATCAGCTATACATATACATATATCCCCACATCTCCTCCCTCTTGCGTCCGCCTCACACCCTCCCAATCCCACCCTCTAGGTGGTCACAAAGCACCAAGCTGATCTCCCTGTGCTATGCAGCTATTTCCCACTAGCTATCTGTTTTACATTTGTTACTATATATAAGTCCATGCCACTCTCTCACTTCACCCCAGCTTACCCTTCCCCCTCCCCATGTCCTCAAGTCCATTCTCTAAGTCTGTGTCTTTATTCCTGTCCTGACCCTAGGCTCTTCAGAACCATTTTTTTTTTAGATTCCATATAAATGTGTTAGCATATGGTGTTTGTTTTTCTCTTTCTGACTTACATCACTCTGTATGACAATCTCTAGGTCCATCCACCTCACTACAAATAACTCAATTTCGTTTCTTTTTATGGCTGAGTAATATTCCATTGTATATATGTGCCACATCTTCTTTATGCATTCATCTGTTGATGGACACTTAGGTTGCTTCCATGTCCTGGCTATTGCAAATAGAGCTGCAATGAACATTTTGGTACATGACTCTTTTGGAGTTATGGTTTTCTCAGGGTCTATGCCCAGTAGTGGGATTGCTGGGTAGTATGGTAGTTCTATTTGTAGTTTTTTAAGGAACCTCCATACTGTTCTCTATAGTGGCTGTATCAATTTATATTCCCACCAACAGTACAAGAGTGTTCCCTTTTCTCCTCACCCTCTCCAGCATTTATTGTTTGTAGATTTTTTGATGATGGCCATTCTGACTGGCGCGAGGTGATACCTCATTGTAGTTTTGATTTGCATTTCTTTAATGATTAATGATGTTGAGCATCCTTTCATGTTTTGTTGGCAATCTGTATATCTTCTTTGGAGAAATGTCTATTTAGGTCTTCTACCCATTTTTGGATTAGCTTGTTTATTTTTTTGATATTGAACTGCATGAGCTGCTTGTAAATTTTGGAGATTAATCCTTTGTTAGTTGCTTCATTAGCAAATATTTTCTCCCGTTGTGAGGGTTGTCTTTTCGTCTTGTTTATGGTTTCCTTTGCTGTGCAAAAGCTTTGAAGTTTCATTAGGTCCCACTTGTTTATTTTTGTTTTAATTTCCATTTCTCTAGGAGGTGGGTCAAAAAGGATCTTGCTGTGATTTATGTCATAGAGTGTTCTGCCTATGGTTTCCTCTAAGAGTTTGATGGTGTCTGGCTTTACATTTAGGTCTTTAATCCATTTGGAGTTTATTTTTGTGTATGGTGTTAGGGAGTGTTCTAATTACATTCTTTTACATGTAGCTGTCCAGTTTTCCCAACACCACTTATTGAAGAGGATGTCTTTTCTCCACTGTATATTCTTGCCTCCTTTATCAAAGATAAGGTGACCATTTATGCGTGGGTTTATCTCTGGGCTTTCTATCCTGTTCCATTGATATATATTTCTGTTTTGCTGCCAGTACCATACTGTCTTGGTTACTGTCGCTTTGTAGTATAGTCTGAAGTCAGGGAGCGTGATTCCTCCAGCTCTGTTTTTCTTGCTCAAGATTGCTTTGGTTATTCGGGGTCTATTGTGTTTCCATACAAATTGTGAAATTTTTTGTTCCAGTTCTGTGAAAAATGCCAGTGGTAGTTTGTTAGGGATTGCATTGAATCTGTAGATTGCTTTGGGTAGTAGAGTCATTTTCACAGTGTTGATTGTTCCAATCCAAGAACATGGTATATCTCTCCATCTATTTGTATCATCTTTAATTTCTTTCATCAGTGTCTTATAATTTTCTGCATACAGGTCTTTTGTCTCCTGAGGTAGGTTTATTCCTAGATATTTTATTCTTTTTGTTGCAATGGTAAATAGGAGTGTTTTCTTAATTTCACTTTCCAATTTTTCATCATTAGTGTATATGAATGCTAGAGATTTCTGTGCATTAATTTTGTATCTTGCTACTTTACCAAATTCATTGATTACCTCCAGTAGTTTTCTGGTAGCATCTTTAGGATTCTCTATGTATAGTCTCATGTCATCTGCAAACAGTGACAGCTTTACTTCTTCGTTTCCGAATTGGATTCCTTTTATTTCTTTTTCTTCTCAGATTTCTGTGTCTAAAACATCCAAAACTGTGTTGAATAATAGTGGTGAGAGTGGGCAACCTTGTCTTGTTCCTGATCTTAGTGGAAACAGTTTCAGTTTTTCACCATTGAGGACGATGTTGGCTGTGGGTCTTGTCGTATATGGCCTTTATTATGCCAAGGAAAGTTCCCTCTATGCCCAGTTTTTTCAGGGTTTTTATCATAAATGGGTGGTGAATTTTGTCGAAAGCTTTCTCTGCATCAATTGAGATGATCATATGATTTTTCTCCTTCAGTTTGTTAATATGGTGTATCACATTGATTGATTTGCATATATTGAAGAATCCTTGCATTCCTGGGATAAACCCCACTTGATCATGGTGTATGATCCTTTTAACGTGCTGTTGGATTCTGTTTGCTAGTATTTTGCTGAGGATTTTTGCATCTATGTTCATCAGTGATATTGGCCTGTAGTTTCTTTCTTTGTGACATCTTTGTCTGGTTTTGGTATCAGGGTGATGGTGGCCTCATAGAATGAGTTTGGGAGTGTTCCTCCCTCTGCTATATTTTGGAAGAGTTTGAGAAGGATGGGTGTTAGCTCTTCTCTAAATGTTTGATAGAATTCGCCTGTGAAGCCATCTGGTCTTGGGCTTTTGTTTGTTGGAAGATTTTTAATCACAGTTTCAATTTCAGTGCTTGTGATTGGTCTGTTCATATTTTCCATATCTTCCTGGTTCAGTCTCGAAAGGTTGTGCATATTTAAGAATTTGTCCATTTCTTCCATGCTGTCCATTTTATTGGCATAGAGTTGCTTGTAGTTATCTCTCATAATCCTTTGTATTTCTGCAGTGTCAGTTGTTACTTCTCCTTTTTCATTTCTAATTCTATTGATTTGAGTTTTCTCCCTTTTTTTTTTGATGAATCTGGCTAATGCTTTATCAATTTTGTTTATCTTCTCAAATAATCAGCTTTTAGTTTTATTGATCTTGCTATCGTTTCCTTTGTTTCTTTTTCATTTATTTCTGTTCTGATGTTTATGATTTCCTTCCTTCTGCTCACTTTGGGGTTTTTTTGTTCTTCTTTCTCTAATTGCTTTAGCTGTGAGGTTAGGTTGTTTATTTGAGATGTTTCTTGTTTCTTAAGGTAGGATTGTATGGCTATAAACTTCCCTCTTATAACTGCTTTTGCTGCATCCCATAGGTTTTCGGTCGTTGTGTTTTCATTGTCATTTGTTTCTAGGTATTTTTTGATTTCCTCTTTGATGCCTTCAGTGACCTCTTGGTTGTTAAGTAGTGTATTGTTTAGCCTCCATGTGTTTGTATTTTTTACAGATTTTTTTCCTGTAACTCATATCTTGTCTCATAGTATTGTCGTCAGAAAAGATACTTGATATGATTTCAATTTTCTTAAATTTACCGAGGCTTCATTTGTGACCCAAGATATAAGCTATCCTGGAGAATGTTCCTTGAGCACTTGAGAAGAAAGTATATTCTTTTGTTTTTGGATGGAATGTCCTATAAATATCAAATAAGTCCATCTTGTTTAATGTATCATTTAAAGTTTGTGTTTCCTTATTTGTTTTCATTTTGGATGATCTGTCCATTGGTGAAAGTGGGGTGTTAAAGTCCCCTACTATGATTGTGTTACTGTTGATTCCCCCTTTTATGGCTGTTAGTAATTGCCTTATGTATTGAGGTGCTCCTATGTTGGGTGCATAAATATTTTCAATTGTTATATCTTCTTCTTGGACTGATCCCTTGATTATCATGTAGTGTCCTTCTTTAGCTCTTGTAATAGTCTTTATTTTAAAGTCTATTTTGTCTGCTATGAGAATTGCTTCTCCAGCTTTCTTTTGATTTCCATTTGCATGGAATATCTTTTTCTATCCCCTCACTTTCAGTCTGTACGTGTCCCTAGGTCTGAAGTGGGTCTCTGGTAGACAGCATATATAGGGGTCTTGTTTTTATATCCATTCAGCCAGCCTATGTCTTTTGGTGGGAACATTGAATCCATTTACATTTAAGGAAATTATCGATTTGTATATTCCTATTACGATTTTCTTCATTGTTTTGGGTTTGTTATTGTAGGCCTTTTCGTTGTTTTGTGTTTCCTGCCTAGAGAAGTTCCTTTAGCATTTGTTGTAAAGCTGCTTTGGTGGTGCCGACTTCTCTTAGCTTTTGCTTGTCTGTAAAGGTTTTAATTTCTCCATCAGATCTGAATGAGATTCTTGCTGGATAGAGTAGTCTTGGTTGTAGGTTTTTCTCCTTCATCACTTTAAATACGTCCTGCCAGTCCCTTCTGGCTTGCAGAGTTTCTGCTGAAAGATCAGCTGTTAACCTTATGGGGATTCCCTTGTGTGTTATTTGTTGTTTTTCACTTGCTGCTTTTAATATTTTTTCTTTGTGTTCAGTTTTTGATAGTTTGATTAATATGTGTCTTGGCATGTTTCTCCTTGGATTTATCCTGTATCGGACTCTCTGTGCTTCCTGGAGTTGATTAACTCTTTCCTTTCCTATATTAGGGAAGCTTTCAACTATAATCTCCTGAAATATTTTCTCAGTCCCTTTCTTTTTATCTTCTTCTTCTGGGACCCCTATAATTCGAATGTTGGTGCTTTCAATGTTTTCCAAGCGGCCTCTGAGATTGTCTTCTGTTCTTTTCATTCTTTCTTCTTTCTTCTGCTCTGCAGTAGTTATTTCCACTAATTATCATCTAGGTCACATATCTGTTCTTCTGCCTCAGTTATTTTGCTATTGATCCCTTCTGGAGAATTTTTAATTTCATTTATTGTGTTCATCATTTTTTATTTGCTCTTTAGTTCTTCGAGGTCCTTGTTAAATGTTTCTTGTATTTTCTCTATTCTATTTCCAAGATTTTGGATCATCTTTTCTATCATTATTCTGAATTCTTTTTCAGGAAGACTGCCTATTTCCTCTTCATTTGTTAGGTCTGGTGGGTTTTTATCTTGCTCCTTCATCTGCTGTGTGTTTTTCTCTCTTCTCATTTTACTTAACTTACTGTGTTTGGGGCCTCCTTTTCACAGGCTGCAGGTTCGTAGTTCCCGTTGATTCTTGTGTCTGTCCCCAGTGGCTAAGGTTGGTTCAGTGGGTTGTGTGGGCTTCCTGGTGGAGGGGACTAGTGCCTGTGTTGCGGTGGATGAGGCTGCATCTTGTCTTTCTGGTGGGCAAGTCCACATCTTGTGGTGTGCTTTGGGGTGTCTGTGGCCTTATTATGATTTTAGGCAGCCTCTCTGCTAATGTATGGCGTTGTGTTCCTGACTTGCCAGTTGTTTGGCATAGGGTGTCCATGTGTAGCTTGCTGGTCATTGAGTGAAGCTGGCTCTTGGCGTTGAGATGGAGATCTCTGGGAGATTTTTGCCGTTTGATATTACGTGGAGCTGGGAGGTCTCTTGTGGACCAGTGTCCTGAAGTTGGCTCTGCCATCTCAGAGTCACAGCCCTGACGCCTGGCTGGAGCACCAAGAGCCTTTCATCCACACGGCTCAGAATAAAAGGGTGAAAAAAATAGAAATAAATAAATTAACTAAAATAAAGTAAAGTTATTAAACTGAAAAATAAAAAAAATAATTAAGAGAAAAAAATTTTAAATTAAAAAAACAAAAAAATGGACAGACAGAACCCTAGGACAAATGGTAAAAGCAAAGCTATACAGACAAAATCACACACAGAAGCATATACATACACACTCAGAAAAATAGAAAAAGGGGAAAAAAAATATATCTTTGCTCCCAAAATCCACTTCCTCAATTTGGGATGATTCATTGTCTATTCAGGTATTCCAGAGATGCAGGGTACATCAAGTTGATTGTGGAGATTTAATCCGCTGCTCCTGAGGCTGCTGGGAGAGATTTCCCTTTCTCTTCTTTGTTCACACAGCTCCCAGGGTTCAGCTTTGGATTTGGACTCGCCTTTTCGTGTAGGTCGCCTGAGGGCGTCTGTTCTTCGCTCAGACAGGACGGGGTTAAAGGAGCCGCTGATTCGGGGCCTCTGGCTCACTCAGGCCCAGGGGAGGGAGGGGTACGGATGCGGGGCGAGCCTGCGGTGGCAGAGGCCAGCGTGATGTTGCACCAGCCTGAGGCACGCCGTGTTTTCTCCCGGGGAAGTTGTCCCTGGATCACGGGACCCTGGCAGTGGCTGGCTGCACAGGCTCCCAGTAGGGGAGGTGTGGAGAGTGAGCTGTGCTTGCACACAGGCTTCTTGGTGGCGCAGCAACAGCCTTAGCGTCTCATGCCCGTCTCTGGGGTCCGCGCTGATAGCCGCGGCTGGCACCCGTCTCTGGAGCTCCTTTAAGCAGCGCTCTTAATCTCCTCTCCTCACACACCAGGAAACAAAGAGGCAAGGAAAAGTCTCTTGTCCGTTCGGCAGCTCCAGACTTTTACCCGGACTCCCTCCTGTCTAGCTGTGGCGCACTAGCCCCTTCAGGCTGTGTTCATGCCGCCAACCCCAGTCCTCTCCCTGCGATCTGACCGAAGCCCGAGCCTCAGCTCCCAGCCCCCGCCCGCCGCTGCAGGTGAGCAGACGAGCCACTCGGGCTGGTGAGTGCTGGTCGGCACCTGTCCTCTCTGCGGGAACCTCCCCGCTTTGCCCTCCGCACCCCTGTTGCTGCGCTCTCCTCTGCGGCTCCGAAGCTTCCCCTCCGCCACCGGCAGTCTCCGCCCGCGAAGGGGCTTCCTAGTGTGTGGAAAGCTTTCCTCCTTTACAGCTCCCTCCCACTGGTGCAGGTCCCGTCCCTGTTCTTTTGTCTCTGTTTATTCTTTTTTTCTTTGGTCCTACCCAGGTACGTGGGGAGTTTCTTCCCTTTTGGGGGGTCTGAGGTCTTCTGCCAGCGTTCAGTGGGTCCTCTATAGGAGCAGTTCCACGTGTAGATGTATTTCTGATGTGTCTGTGGCGAGGAAGGCTATCTCCACGTCTTACTCTTCCACCATCTTGAAGGTCTCCCGATTACAAATATTTTTTTAGGAGTTTCTTGTCTTCACATTTCTTACAATTTAGTGGTTGAACTCCTTCCTCTAAAGTTAGAATAGCAAAAGGGAAAGTTACTATTTAAATGAAAAACATGTGATATTAAGACCTAAAGACTAATCACTTGCAATTTTTAAATTAGTATAGATTGGTAAAGTAGTCTTTTAGGAATGAATTTTTCGATAACAAAATCTTCTTTTAAATTTGTTATCTGTGTACATTTTCATAAAAATTCTTGGAGTTTTTCTCAAAGTGAGACTTTTGAAGTTAGGCTTGTCTATAACTTTTACTTCTGTCCATCATAGCTTACAACTAATGTTTAATTCTTATAACATAAAATGTGATTCTCAAAGTAATATTCATCTGTCTTGTCCATCTTACTTTTCCACTCTAGATTCTTTTTAAACCGATTTTCTTGTCAAGGTACATATATTCTTAGGGTTGAATGATCAAAACTGTTCTTTAATATTCAGGCAAATTGTCACTAAAATTGCTTGGTGCTAGTAAAAATTACTTTCATTTTTTTAAAAGAAAGAAATGGGAGAAGGAACAGTAAACAACTCTGCATTGTATTCTAGTATCTTAGAGCCATCCATGTATGGAATGAGGAATACAAATATTTTTCAAATTCATCAAGGTGTTTTTTAAGTCATAGAATACACATATTCATTAGGGAGTTTCCATTGAAAGTATCAAATAAAATTCAAGAAGTGCTTTATTGCCTCTGCCTTAACAACTTCATATTGTTTTCTGATCTGCATTGAGAAGTGCCCAATTCAGTGGTACTTTGTCCTTCCCTCTTCTTTGTGGTGAGCCCAATTAATTGCATTTCTCTGTATTATTTAATTCTTATTTAAGGCAACTTTTCTTTCAAACTTCACTCTTGATAATTCTTCTCAAATCTGGCTAGTCATCAAAATCACACAGATGGAAGGGTTACAGGAACTTTAGTCTATATGTTATTCCCTCTGACTACCTTTGAATTTCTAATTTAGTAGAATTTGATTGAGCCTGAGAACTGTAGTTTGAAAAGTTCCTCTAGGTTCTGATGATTATTCAGGTTTAGAACTCTGGCCTTGACCTTTACCTGAGCATGAATTGTTTTAAGGCAGTCCGATTTCCTAATGTGCCCTGTGTCTCAGAATCATTCCCAGAGTGGACCATTAACTTTATTACATCCATCCACTGCTCTTTAGAGCTGAGTGTTCTCTTTATTCCAGAGATGAAGCTCATTTTCAACACCTGAACAATTAAACCAAGCAGGGATAACAGTGGTTCTCCTTCAAGGCCACAGTTCTCTGCTGGAGTAGAATGAGCACTTTCTAGGAAATCATGCCAAACTTTTGATGGCATATAAAGGGTGTTCCCCAATATACTACCTCTTTTTTCCTCCTGGACCACATTTTAGATGGAACAGACATTCCCTGTGGGACCAGTTTGAAAGACACTAAGCCATTCTGCATGGCTGTGGTAACCATTGGCTGTAACTTAATTTTCAGCTGTATCTGACTTAGGAGAAATGCAACAACCCTACACGTGAGGGCCTACCAACTGAGAGCTGGTTGATCCTCTCCCACTCCAAACAACTGCAGCACAATGGATTTCACCTACAGATGATAAGATACCACTGAGGGGAGGAGATAGAGGAGGAAGCTGGAAACAGTTTATGTCTATTTCATCCAGCTTAATATCTCACAAGAGCATTCAGTGAC
The DNA here is from genome assembly GCF_059928025.1 of Delphinapterus leucas. NCBI lineage: Eukaryota > Metazoa > Chordata > Mammalia > Artiodactyla > Monodontidae > Delphinapterus > Delphinapterus leucas. The sequence continues at coordinate 104,557,139 of NC_143150.1, forward strand.
AGACAACCCTGGTCTCTAACAAGGAATTAAGTGTAATATACCACTTGGCCAGTATTTATCTGTTCCCCCTGCCTATATCAACACACATGAGTCTTCTTTCTGTGCTCCCAGGCTACTGCTCAATAAGTTTACAGCATATTTGGCAAGTAAAAGCAAAAGCAGCTGTTTTCTACATCTTGTTCCTGCTGTTTAAGGTGTGCATCCCAGCCAAATGAATCATATCACAGCCAAAGACCCCGGCAGGAGTTCCTTGCTACAAATCTGTATCCTTTTCTATCTCATCTACTTGAAGAACAAAAGATTTGCAAGCCTTGTAATAATCTTCAGACACAATAGTGCAGCTATTTACTGAGCTATACCTGAGGTATTTTTTAGTAAAGCGTGGATAAGTAGTGTGGCAGGAAGCCATAAACACACTCTGTCTTGCACTTTGACTTCTCCAGAACCACGGCAATCATCTGAAGTATTTGTGATCAATAAGTATTGTTAATCTTCATGCATATGGAAAGGATGAAAAAGGATCAGTCATCCCAGACATCCCAGGAGAGAGAGGTATTTTTCCAGTTTCTCAGATACCACATCTAGTTGGCACCAATCTGAGTATAATTTAACCCTACTGGTGATTGACCTTAGAGGTCAAGAGAGTCTAGAGCATTTTATTTCAAGGGAAGCTGAACACTGGCTTCAGACTATGATGGGCCTACATCACAGTAAAAGAGATCCAGCAGAGATCACTAATGTACATCAGAAAAGCATCATCTCTGGTTATCGAGGCTATATTTGAGACTACTGCCTGAAGACTGAAAACTGTTTTACTCATAGCCAAACCTTGTAGCCATCCTTAGCTACTCTGTAAATGGGGCTGTGAAGGATGTACTTCCCACACATCATTGTGAAGTCCCGGAGACCAGAAACTCTGTGCAGGCTTTATCCTGAAAGTCTGAATTCCTGAGTGGAGAGTTCGACTAACCCCAAGAGGTCTTCCACTCTGAGGTTGCTGTCACCTGACTGTGTCCAAGGGAAATCACAGCCCATATCTGAGGAATACCAAGTTGCCAGTTCATTTACATGACAATAACACGTTGATACAACTTGATACAACTGCCAGTCTATCTGCAGTTGGTCTCAGTAGGTTCTCCCTCAGCATTGGCGTAATTACCTCCCCACCTCAGCTTGGAAGCACGACCTACAGTTTTTCTAATTGGGACACCTTGCCTCCCCCTACCTATACGTGCATTAGGGGAGAGTTGCTGCATTTGTAGCTTTCTGGGACAACAGAAGCAATTGCCAGAAATCAACTAAGTTTTTCAGTGGCTACATTCCTACTTTTGTAGGATTGCCACTCATTGCTTCATGCTACAACTTGATTTTACTGCAAGATTTGGATTTTTACTCTTATATACACTCTATGTTAGCAGCCCCCACCGTTTTTGGCACCAGGGACCAGTTTCATGGAAGACACTTTTTCCGGGGCAGAGGCGGGGATATGGTTCAGGCAGTTATGTGAGCGATGGGGAGCGGCAGGTGAAGCTTTGCTCACTCACCCACTGCTCACCTCCTGCTGTGCGGCCCGGTTCCTAACAGGCCGTGGGTCTGCAGCCCGGGGGTTGGGGACACTTGCTCTATATGTTACTTAAACTTGTGGTCTTAATCCTGACCCAGCTTATCCCTAGACTCTGATTCTGTCTCATTCTGTATCAGGAGAAATTTTCTATGATAGTTTAATTATTTACAGTATCTATAAATTATTAATTGCCTAAAGTCTAGAGCAGTATTATGAGCACATGTACAATCAGAGAGCACCTTGGCATTGGTTCAGAGAAGCTTTACTGACCAGGGGGGCTTCTGAAGTTACCTTGAAAAGACTGGGGTTAGGTGAACTCTGTAGATTCCTGCTAGATTTACTGTATTATACTTCCATCACTTTCTTTTTGAAGCTGAAACAATACATCAGTTTGCTCCTGTCAGGGCAGAAGACCAATTTCATTTGTCTACCCATGAAGATGAATGGATGCAGCAAAAATCCAGAAATGTCTTAGATATATTACTGTACAGCTCATTGACCATTCTATCAATGCTTGACTTGAAAGTCATGGCTATCTGATGTCAAGTTCCATTGATAACGTTATTCCTGAACATTACTTTCAAGTATGCTTCCCTCAGAGGTCACAGAAGAACTTCGGTGACCTGCAAAGACCTAAAACAGATGAAGTTCCAATTAACCATGACACCAGTGGTTTTAACGTTTATAATCTTTTCCTGTAAAGGAAATTATAGGGAGCTCCATGCACATGGTTTGGGGGTTTTCCTGACCAGTGGGGTTAAACCAAGTGACATTAACAAAAATAAATCTAGAGGCCCTTGTAAATAATGTAATATTCTTTTATATTTAAAAACTCTGTTGAGAGTCCGCCTGCCAATGCAGGGGACACGGGTTCGTGCCCCAGTCCAGGAAGATCCCACATGCCGCGGAGCGGCTGGGCCCATGAGCCATGGCCGCTGAGCCTGCGCCTCCGGAGCCTGTGCTCTGCAACGGGAGAGGCCACAACAGTAAGAGGTCCGCATACCGCAAAAAAAAAAAGACTGTATACAAATACATGTGCACATCTATGTAATTATTTATAGCCTCTCAAGCACATTAACAACTATGCCACAAAAAGCAATTGTGCCAGAACGCCTTATGAGTTAAACCTAAAGTGGGTTAAAGCAACAGTTTTTATTTATTTGGTCTTTCTTGTCCAAGGAACACTGTGTAGGCCCTTGTTTCTTTAGGAAAAAGTAAGACATACTAACTTGAAAACAAGAAAAAGCAACAAAGTGAAGCTTTTGATGGTTGCTGGGACTGTGAGCAGTTGTAAATTCTCCTCCCTGCTGTAAATTATCTTCTCCCTCTTCTTTTCTTTTAATCTCCATTTAATTCCCTTTTCAAAATATTATCTTGATTCTTCTTGAAAAATATTTCCTCAGCCTGCTAAAAGCACCCCTAACCACGCAGAAATGTTATACGCAACTTTGTGGAGATCTATTATTTTTCTTCTACGATACAGAATCTTGAGAAATGAAATGCTCATCTCTCATCAACCCCAAAGAAGTCCAAGCCTACGGTGAGGCCCAGGGTGTTCCTTACATTTCACCTTCTTTGAGGATGTTCTCCTGCCAGTTCTGAATAACTAAAAGTTGGGAGAACCGGTTTCTGAGGCAAATAGAACATTCCTAGGTTTTAAAATAATTTCTGACATTTTCATGGCATCCTTCCTTAAAGACCTTCAAATTATGCTTCAGAAATTTTAATTATTCACTGAAATTATCTGTTAGTAAGCAAAGTGTTGCATTTGATAGTAGCAGTAGTCCACACATGGAACATCAGTAGATGGATATAAAACGTGTAATTTGCTGGCCTTTGTATAAGACAAAGACATTGACATATCTATTTTAAGTCTTCTAATCATGCTGTTCTACTATAATTCTCAGTGTTTCAAATGTAGCTCCTAGGCCCTTCATTATCTGTGTCTTCATGCCTCCCATAAACCATTTCCTGTCTTGCACCAAACCACATTCTCGCTGTTCCTCATAGCCATCTTTTTCCTCTTCCTCTACCTCAGTTTATCAAGTGCTGAATTCATGGACTGTGTCAGTAGTTTGCTGCGTAGTTTGAACCAGATAGGACACAAACATGAAATGGTTTTTCTTCAAGCAGATGGTTTGTTCATCTTTTTATTCATCTTTCTTACTGGCATCCTGAGTATATTCCATTCCTTTCTGGTCTCTGTGACACGAAAAAAGTTAAGTTTAGTTCAGCTTAAAATTTCAATCTCATATTCAGTTTAATGTTGTTTCCAGTTTAAGCCCAAGTGAACTGCCCTAGTAGGGAAGAATGATCAGTTTCCAGCATCTTCCCTTACCCCACCTGGGTGACATTATTCTACATTGGCCTGAGAAGTAGGAATGAAGGAAAGTGAGCAAATGTCTCCTCTTAAGTAGCATTTTGTGGTGTTCATGTATTATATGTAATAAGGACACAAACATTTGCTTTCTTTGGGGTGCAAGTGTGGGCTCTTAAGAGGTCTTACAGAAGCTCTTCTGTTTTCCCATTTTTTTTTTAACAAGAAAAACATGCTCTGTAATGTCTTCAAGTGTCTTTATCCTGGAGTATTCTTGCTCCATATGCACTGCTCCTGTTAGACAGCTCAAACATAGCTGCCTCCTCCAGTGTCCAGTTGACCTACGGAAATGTTTTTGCCACACCAAGCATTGGGAAGTACAAGATGCCTCTTCTCTTTACTATGCCATCATTTCAGATCCTTTTTTAAGCCCTCAGTAGTCATAGAAAGCAAATAAAGCATTCAGCTGCATAAGCAGAGTCCAAGTTGGTTAATTAGAAGTCATCCTATCTACTTTGTACTCCCAGACTCTATAAATGATGGTCTTGGAGTGCCCCTCATTTGCTTGGGGCAGAAGGGTTGAAGTACCGCTGTTTATACCTCCTTGGGGAGTGAACAGAAAAAACCATCACACTGTCTCCCTGGGCCACGGATTCACTGTGACTATGATTCTCTCCTAAATTTTCAGAGAGGTTTAGAATAAGTGAGACTGGTGGAGTAATGATGGAAAGGCCAGTTTTCTACCTCTTTTGTAAACCCTTTTGAGATAAGTCTTATTTCCATCTCTTAGAATGAGAGAAACTTAGTACTTACTGTTTACAGTTGAAGACTATAGCGAGAATTCTAAAGTAACAGAGTCCAACGTGTTCATAACCATAATAGTGGAGCTTCAGAATAGCTCATAAATTAGACAGGAGGAAACAGCTAATCAAAAGTGTTCTCAAACCCAGCAACGTAATTCAGTCAAATTGAGTATTCTTTTTCTTTTTAATGGAAGTATAGTTGATTTACAGTGTTGTGTTAGTTTCTGCTGTACAGCAAAGTGATTCAGTTATGCATATATATACATATATTCTTTTTCATATTCTTTTCCATTATGGTTTATCACAAGATATTGAATATAGTTCCCTGTGCTATACAGTAGGACCTTGTTGTTTATCTATTTTACATATAGTAGTTCATATCTGCTAATCCCAGGCTCCTAATTTATCCCTTCCCCACCCCTTTTCCCCTTTGGTTACCAAAAGTTTGTTTTCAATGTCTGTGATTCTGTTTCTGTTTCATAAATAAGTTCATCTGTGTCATATTTAGATTCTACATATAAGTGATGTCATATGATATTTGTCTTTCTCTTTCTGGTTTACTTCACTGAGTATGATAATCTCTGGGTACATCCATGTTGCTGTAAATGGCACAAATTGAGTATTCTTATTACTTGGTACTTGAGCAAATTACAACCTCTTCTTGGATGACAAAGAAAAACTGAAAGGAAATAGTTGCATTAAGTGCCTGGCCCATTGAACTTCAAATTCCAGATAATAGAACTTCTGGATCAGGACAGTCTGTGCAGTGCAGTGTGGCTGTAAATAATGCAGATTAGTGGCCTCTCTTGGGTCTCCATGTTAGTTCCTGAAGAGCCAGGGGAGTTGGGTTTGGTTTTAGCACATCTCTTATAGGACTTCCACCCCCAGCCACTGTCCATGAGGAAATAGTTAATCCTTATTGTTTTACCTTGGGCAAGGTAGCAGCATTCAAAGTGGCAACTAATGCTGTCCCCCAAGCAGAAATTTCAAGGATGTATAGTTGTTTTCCTTTATATGCATCAGAATTTGGGACATAGCGTTTTTTTGCTTTTGTTTTTGTTTTTTTAGTTCATCTACTACAAAAATCACTCAAAGAAATGAGGTTTAATTTTAACATTGGCTAAAATGTTTCACTACTTAGGGAAAAGAAAACAGAACAATGCTGGAGATCAAAACATTTGACATATCCAGCTCTCATTGACACGTACTTATAAACAAAAAGATAAGTAAAATAAATAAGTGTATCATTTACTAAAAGATGATCATAAACCATATTATGATATTTTTGTAAAATCAGTCATCTGACATCTGTTCTTCTTTCTTTATTTCCTAGAAATATTAATAACATTTTTAAAACTCCTAGGTAATTTTTCTCAACTAAGAGCCTGACGTTTTCTTCGTAAATTGAAACAGAACAGGCAAGAATCTATAATTTTTGAGAAAATCCCCACTCCAGACTTTGGAGAAGTCAAATGTCTCTCAAAATCCCAGCCCACTAAAAAGAATCCCTTTTTTGCCTTAGGGCCAAGGGTCAATTTTTCAATGTTAGGCCTGAATCTATTGAGTAATTTGAAAAGAAAACCTGAGAGCACCCTGATGCCTGGCACATAGTTAGGCATTTGGAAATTACAATATGGTGTGATACATACTGAGACAGAAATAAAAGGGCAAGAGAGAACACCGGGTTTTAGGGACAGCCGCCTGGAGAGGGAGATGTCCACATTTCCAAGGTAAGACTCAAAGGATAAATGTAAATTAGCCAATAAAAGGAAGTTGGGCATGGGATTGTTCTAGGAAAAGGGAACAGCATGTTTAGCACCAAGTGTAAAGAGGAACATAATATATGCTGGGAAATGAAAAATAAATTTCTCTATAGTGCCAGCAAGTAGTAGAAGATACCACAGGGACTGTGAAAGGACTTAGAGCCATATTGAGTACGGCTTTTATCCTAAGGAAAATAAGGAATCACTAGAAGATTAAAGCAGATAATTATTGTTATTTTAGGAAGAAAATACTGTAGCTTCTTTGTAGATGAGTAGTGGCAGGGCAGGATTCCAGCCAAGAGTCCTGTACCATGTTTGAGGCAAGAGATGCTAATAACCTCAAGTAGAGTAATGGTGGTGGTGGGGAGAGGGAGAAAAGGATGGAATGAAGAAATATTAGGAGGTAGAAGAAAGGATTGGTGATCGATGGACTCACTAATTGCAAAATGGTAAAGGATATGATAGAAGAAGAGGAAATATCCAAAATTATGGCTAATAAAGGCCATAATTGTAAATCACTGAGATAGGGAAAAAGATACAGAGAAAGAGAAAAAGCAAGTTGGGGAGGTGGGACAGTGGGTCCATATTTCGTTCTGTTGTTGTTTTGATGGCTGTGGGACACCCAAATGGAATTGTCACTTACGACAGTATATATGCAAATGTAGAGATCAAAGGGGGAAATCTGGACTGGAGATGCAGAGTTGAGAGTTGTGAGCATATGAAGTGTAATTGTAGCTAAGGGTATGGATAGAATGAGAAGAAAGAAAAGCCTAGGACAGAATCCTGAAGGTTTATGGTGTAGGTGGAAATACTGAGAATACCTACCTTTCTCCTGCAGCATCGTAGGTCTTCCAGCTCCTTTTCCTTTGGTCCAGATGCTTTTAGCCTTGTTCTCACTTGAGTAACGCTGTGTTCCAAGTTGGCTTCATTAAAGGACATTGACATCTCCACTATTTTTTAAACTTAAGAGCCAACATTTATATTCTTCATATAATATCTAATATTCTTTATATAATATAAAAAGCAGGGTTCTTTTCAAAACCCTAATCATGGTCTGTGGGAAGGATAGTTCTTTTGTACCAGATAATCATGCCTACACATTGTATAATGAGGAAAAATCCTTGATTATGATGAATAACTTAAGGAATTCTCAATAAGTTGTCTGTCCCATTCCTTTTGTAACTACTCTTTTAAAGGTTAGCAGATCCTTCAAGGGAGACTCTGCAATCTGTTCAGCATGCTATTTATACTTAAAAAGTGTTAAATTATCCTAATCATGCTTATAGTAACAATCAAGATTAATTGCAGCTATATTAGGGTTACTTATTATTTGTTCTACTTCAGCAGTAACACAAATCCAATTGCACAAGCAATTTCCATAATCCAAATTGTGAAAGAAAGTAGAGGCAAAAAAAAGACCATGCATAACTGGTTGAAATAGAATTTAAAATAAATCCTTAACCAAATGGTTATCTAAAATTCTGTTTTTGAAAAGGAGCTGATTCTGAACAGATTGTATATGTGTCTCACTGGTAGAAGTGGATTATCTATCTTGAATTGGATTGTGATGACGATGACCCTATTCTAAGTAAACCAAATCTCTTGAACTATATAATGAGATCAGGAGGAACATTCGGCCTGAGAACAACAGATTGCAATGACGGAGATGATTTCACTAATGTTTTTCCCAGCCTCTTGCCTTGATGTACATAATACTGTGCTTTTGTCCTGCAGAGATTCCTGATCCTGCAGTTCTGTGTGCTAACTCTTTTTTCTTATTCTGATTTTCATTTTTATAAGTAGAGCTGAATGAGTGGCAGGAAGCTGCGAAATCTATCTTATAAAAAGGTGATGGGGGTAGAATCTAGAATCTTCATTTGCCTTGCAGAAGGATTGCAGAAAAACTATCACCAGTAAATATTGAACTGATTCATTCCTGTTTCTTCTTTGTTTAGGCCGTGAGGAGGCAAAAGTTGCTTGAACAGAGTATCCAGTCTGCCCAGGAGATTGAAAAATCCTTACACTTAATTCAGGAGTCCCTCTCATCCATTGACAAGCAGTTGGCAGCTTATATTGCTGACAAAGTGGACGCAGCTCAAATGCCTCAGGAAGCCCAGGCAAGTAGAACCTGGAATGAGCTTCTTTTCTTTTGTTTTTATTATCCGAACAAGACATTAGTAACTTTCTAACTTAAACTTTATTCATCTAGTTGTACAAAGGGTTATTTGATCAACTGATTGGACTATTTGGAGGTAAGGGGAAAAAGGATCTCTATATTAGTACTCTAAGGTTTATTTTTGAACGTACATAATGGAGGAATTTGAAATAGAGACACTTAAAAGACCAGGGCAGTATCACACTGAAGTCTGCTGTTTATCAATATTTTCAAACTATACTTGAGCTAGAGGGAAACCGTAGGAATGTCAAGTTTAAAGAAAATACTTTTGGTGGTAGTATTAAAAATGCAGCATCAAATATTTTATTATCAACTCATCTTTATCTTGGAATTAGAATTCATATGACCTGTATTCTACATTTAATGTGTTGCAAGTAGCTAATAACAAGAAATTAGAGATATAAATTTGCATTTTATTACTAATACTAATATGTCTATACTCATATTTACTCACATACCTATACATTCAATACTTTTCAATCTGAATTATGAAATGTGTTAAACTAATTTTTCTAGAATGAGAGTTAAACTAGGAATGAAAATAAATCTAAGTCAGCTTTATACCAAGTAAATTTAGTCTGTATCTAAATTAACTTTCACCTTGGGAAGTAATGCTGTATTTCTATTTTTAAATAACATTTACAGGTATGTAAAATATCATAAGAATTATTTAAATGTCTTCAGGATTTTCTGATACTAAGGTACTATCAGGTAGCTACTATATCTACAGTAACTATAGATAGCTACTTTTCACATCTTATATACATAGTATGAACCCAATACCCAAGGATAACTCAGACCGATACAATATAATGCGAGGAGCATTAGAAGCTTATCTGTCCATCCCCGAGGCCCTCTCCCCACTAATTTTCCCTACATTTCTGGTTGCACCTGCATTTTCAAGATGATTCTTGACTTTGAATTCCCCAAATGGTAATATATAATATTGGAAAATGCAAGCCGCCCAAAAGCTCTTGAAACATTCTTCTCCAAGATTTTATTTTAAGATGACAGCAAAGTGAATTGTTTTCTAGAACAGAGTTATCAAGTACTCAGATTTACTTCAAGGACTGGCTTTCCTGAAGCTCAATTTGAATCTCCTTTGGAAGAAACAAGTAGAGGATAAAGAGGTTGTCTGTGAAGTAAGCACTTAAGCACAGTGTGTCAGACAAAGAACCTACTAAGAATACCATCAAAGGACGTTTTTCTAAGTAGATATAAGGGGGGTAAATTTAAGCCTATGTATAAATGAAAATTTATACCCAGTGTGTTTCTGTAAATTTGCAGAAGAGTTCATTGCTAATTAAAAGATTAATAGGCTTAGCTTTCCCTTTTCAGAAACCGAGTACTTGTTTTAATACATCGCGGAGAAGCAGGACAAAGTGAATGGCGTTACCATATTTGGCCATCTTAAATCTGTGCTCAGATTTCCTGTCACATATTGGTCACATAGATTTGTGGATGTTTGACTCCACCGTGTGGTGCACTGGTAGTTTTACTACTAAATTTAAATCTGTTAAAAAGAGTTTCCCTTTTTCTGCCTTTCAAGATAGTTTGAGATTCTCAGGTATAAACAAATTTCAGCATTAAGGAAATGTGTGCAATGTGTAAAACATTTTGACAGGTATACTCTTATTATATGTAAAAGTAGATGTAGAGCAAGGCACTTCCTTGCATTCTATTTGCATTTAGGACTATAGGGCAGCAATGAGCTGCCTCTGCATGTTCATTGACCAGCTATCTGTCATAATGAGCAAATTGAGCCTTCTGATTCTAAATCAGATTAAACATATTTTACTTTTTTATTTAGTGTCATGAACTTACAGGAATAAAGTTTAACCTTTTAGACAATAAAACTACATACTGCTAGAATATCAGAGCATACGTTGACTCGAGTATTTTATTTCAAAAAAATAATTCTTAACCAAACCAAATTCTTAAATCATATGACTACAGCATCAAAATGCCAGCATATTTAAAGAGAGGTTTTTATTAAAGTACAAAATTAAGATGACATCTTATTGATTCAAATAGAGTAAAGCAAATAGAGAAAGCTCTTCTAGATATAGAAATTTTATCTTCTAGATATACAAATCAAAAATTTAAGACATATTTCAAAAATAGTATGACTAAATATAAAAAACCCTATGAGTGTTTCTTCGAAACAACTTTACAGAATAAAATCATCAAATTGATAACTGCGGAGAAGCACATGGCATGAATAGAGTTGTTTACTCTATTTAATTTGCCTAAAGAACATTGTGAAATACAGAGATTTAGTTTTATCACCTAAGGTCTGGAAGCAAAATTCCAAGTACCCAGCTTTGCACCCCAGGCCAATCAAGTCAGAATCTCTAGGTGGACTCAGTCATCAGAATTTTTCGGAACTCCTCCCCACCCTGAGTTATTCTAATATGTAGCTAAGGTTGAGAACTTTCGATAGTTCATTACTGGTAATGGCTGAGTAGCAGCAGTCTCTTTTTTTCACATCACACTTCTCACCACTGTTTGACATTCTCACCTATGGCGGTGACAAGATTTCAATGGGAGGAAGTTGAGGTGGAAGTCAGACTTTGGTGACTTTCCTATATTGATTGTTTGCTTACTCTTATGGGAAATGAGTGAAAGTAGAAAATATAGCTGGGAACTCCTACATGAACGAATTAATTTAGACAAGTAGAATTTTCAGTATGGATGTTTGAAGATGAACTTGGCTTAGTTTTCTTATTTTCTTCTTTTTTTCCCCTAATTCCACATATGTTAATGTGCCAGTTACCTTGTATGTATCTCTAAATCATTGTAGGAGCCGTGATAACTGTGTCTAAATAGCCATGTAAATGTCTGTAATTCTTAAGACTACACAGATACTTCAATCTGTAATTTTTTTCTCTTTTCCAGTAATCTCATATTTTGAATCCCCAATATGTAAGAACAGTCTAACATGGGTACCTGTTGAAATGCTCCACATCATTATGTGTTGATGATGCACATTTTATAGAGGAGAGTATGACCTCATTACTCATATTACCACTAGAAGCAGTGGAGTTGCTTAACAGTGATTGTAATAGCTAAATTGTTCTAGTTCTTTTGTCTGGCAGGTTCCTGGTCCCATATTTTGCAGCCTCATATCCCACAGAGTAGATTTGTGTTCATGAGTAGAGGGGGAAAAAAAGAACAATTTAGGAAACAAACAAATTACCATCAAAGGAGAGGATCTTATAATCATCATCGAAAAGTGCTCCTGTATTTTGCTTATCAAGCTAGGACTTCTGGGCATTCCAGGTTCACTACAGACCAGATTTCTTCCTTCCATCTCTTTTTCCATCCCAATGAATATCAATAAAGAGAAATGAATATCAATAAACAGAAAAGAGGGATCTTCTTTTTACTAAAGAAAGCTGTTAATTTAAGATGATTGCATTAGCTGTGCATCAAAATAATTCATAACTGAGGTCTTCCTGTATTTAAGCTAAATCTTCTAACTGACTTTAAATATATTTGGCCATATTTAAATGTAAACATTCCAAACTCTCAAAATCAGTGCTTAAAAAATAAAGACCTAAATGCAGATTTTGGTCTATCAGATTAAGTTTATGATTTCATTATGGAATAAGAAAGACTTTTATAGTGGAAATAGGAACATTTGATTGCCAAACGGCTCAAAACAGTCTAACTTTACAGCCTACCTCACTGATTTATGAATTAGACAGTATAAACTTGCATAGGGAAATTCATTCTGGATTTATGTAATAATGAAATAATTTAATCACAGAACAAGGAAATGGAGAGCTATTATAGACATTTGGGCTCCGATGTTAAACTCCACATAACCATAACAAATAATTTCCTTTCTTTTACCCAGTAATATAGATATAATGGTAAACACAATGCAATGAATTTTAAATCTGTTCTAACACTGAAGTGCTGCCTCTGTGTATTACTATATAGAACTGATTACTTCCCAATATAAAATGACTATTATTGTGATTTTGACGTGTTTAATCGTGTGGGAAATAATCACAAGCAAGAGTTGCAGAAGATGTGAAAGATTATATTTTTTTCATGTTCCACATTTTTTTTAAGATGTTGGGAGTAGGAGTTTATTAATTTATTAATTTATTTTTGCTGTGCTGGGTCTTCGTTTCTGTGCGAGGGCTGTGTCAAGCGGGGGCCGCTCTTCATCACGGTTCGCGGGCCTCTCACTATCACGGCCTCTCTTGTTGCGGAGCACAGGCTCCAGGCGCGCAGGCTCAGTAGTTGTGGCTCACGGGCCTAGTTGCTCCGCGACATGTGGGATCCTCCCAGACCAGGTCTCGAACCCGTGTCCCCTGCATTAGCAGTCAGATTCTCAACCACTGCACCACCAGGGAAGCCCCTCCACATGTTTTAAAAGTACAAAGTATCCAAGATCCTCGAGTACATTTTCTTCTTTTAATTTTAGAATATGTGTTGCATGTGGCCATTTCCCCTTCTTGAGGATGCAATATCAAAATTACTGTTTAAAAATTACTCGTCTAACAGTGTTAAATTTCTCCATTCGTAGTCTTAACCTCACATCTTCTAATATTTTTCTTTCTGAAATATTTTAGTTATTTTTTTTCCTCGGAGTCATTTTCTTTTTTTGATGTGAGAAAAGCTTCCATAATTATTTGATACAAAGTTTCCTTTTTTCCATTAAATACTTTAGGCAGTTACGGCTTAATTTTGCTTGCCATTTTCTGTCATTAATTTGATATATGAGAATGGTCTGATGAGGTAAATCATGATAAAAAGCCCTGCTCTCTGCTCAGTTAATTGTAAAATGCTATATTGGAAATGTCATTAATGTTTGATTGATTTTTAGTTTTCTAATTTGCCCTTTACCATCTCTAATGGAAAAAATGGTTATATTCATTTCCACTGTTGTTTCCTACTTTCAATATATAGTGCTAGTTGTGAACATAATTACTGTATTGTCAAATGTCTTTTTTTGGTAAGGGCATGACGATATAATTAGCTTTATATTATTTCACTTTTATGGAAAACATCTAGTGACCCTGAGAAATATTGGATTGAGAGCTCTTTTTAGAGCATACATGGGTATTCTAAATCAGCAGCACTCATTTGCTACTTCCTTTCATTTTGTTTCTTTTACAAATTACTGATTTTATATGAAGCTGACAGTTTCACAAGATCAGTTGTTTATTTTCTTCAAACACTTATCATCCGTATGCTAGTAGATGTATATTTTAGGTGAATATAGAACTCAAATAGTACAGTCTTTAGATCTTTAGCAGACCTTAGAAATCCGGTAGCCAACTATGGAAATCATTATCCTTTGGATGAAATCTTCCAATCCCAGTGTTTTCTTCTACATTAAAAAGTTTTTTAAATGTTATTTTTTTCATTGTCTGATTATAGTATCAGGAAAGACGATGTAATATTCCTCTTTTTTTAAGAGGAATTTGTAAATGGGAGATTGTCCATTTTACCTATAATTTTCCATAATACTGTTATTTAAACAAATCACTTATCTATTTCACAATAAGCCTGCCCTAAAGTGATAAGGATTTTTAAATTATGTAGTTCCAGAATGATAATCTGATGACATTAAATAAAGTAGGTGGTAAAAGATATCCTAAGTACAAACTAAAGATGAATTATCAGTTTAAAGTAAGAATTGTGGAATCAATTTTTAAAGGTGCTAGCTAAGTATAAGTGTGATGCATGTTATACAGCCTTCCCAAAGTAAAATCAATTGGAAATAGATGTCCATTTTTATCTTATCTTAATAATGAATTAAATTGTTATCACTAAATATATACATTAAGTACATGAGATAGTTCTTCCCAAATCTACTTGTGTGATATACTCTGCCAAAGAAAAGTAAAAGGATAATTTGAGCAAAGAATTGTATCCCTCTTGGATATTAATGCATATTAATATATAAAATATTCTGAGAAGTTCTGTAGCACAGACACATGGTTATCCTTAATTAACAAAATATATTTAGCCCCTGTGCTCCTTTCATATATAATATTCTCAATTTATAAGGAAATTTTGATCTCTAATCCTATTGGAATCACACTACAGATATGAGAATTTTTCTAGAAATGCTGCCTACAAATTATGATAAAATCTAAGTTTTATATGATGTTCAACCATCATTTTTTTCAGTTTTAATAATTTTAGTAGTGGTGACCTTTCTAAGAGTATAGAAATTCATCCTCTCAACAGTCTGTGTAACTGCTTGATATAAATATGAACATTTCAAAGTCCGTGTAATTCTTTGCATTGAAACTTCCAAATTGCCAAACTTTCCCTTCACATGTTACATGGTCCTTCACATCCCCTTGTGACAGATAAAAGTTAAGTTTTTGGTCATGTGTTTTTGTAAGTTATTGTTGTTCCTATTGTTTTTAAGTCATGACAACAGTATGGCTCATCTGGAAAAATGTGGAATTAATCATCAGAAGACCTGTGTTTCAATGATCACTTAAGTTATTTTGGTTTTCTTTTGTAATGCTATGCTACTGCAGGCAGCTCTAAGGGGGCGACCTTTAAGAAAAAGAAAACTATACAAATTACAAATAGAAAATTAAATACTGTTATAGAAGAATTCTTTTTGCAAGTGACCAGCCCTGAAACTTAAGGTTCAGTAGCTTTTCATTAATTCCTCCTCTAGATAGTAAGTTTTACTCTACCCAAATCCAGTTCTACTTCCGTGAAACTAAGTATTCACACTCTGCACACTCCAAATTCAGTCTTTTCTAGCATGGTTCCCACAACCTGGAATGAATTCCCATTTTCTTATTATCTTATCTACCCCTCTAAAACCCCCTTATCAGCCATATGGAACTTAAATTACACCAATTTCTTAAACTTTTACCAGATTCTATAGTAGAAATAAATATTTCTCTTGTATGGCATAGCATCATTTTTCCATTATATTGCATGCATTTCTGCTTTGTAATTTACTTGTATCTCTATGTTCCGTTTCCCTAGAACAGATATTCTTTAAGAATAGGGTCAATGGTTTGTTCTCACTGTGTGGAATAAGGTGGTAGACGCAGAATCTCCTTCTTGAATTGAATGGATAAGCTAAGTATTATTAGTATGCAAATAAGATTAGATGTCTGTTTGTTTCTGATAAATGTCCAATTGGAGGATATTTTTATTTTTAAATCATAATTTAAGAGTCACTATAGCTTAAAGAGCATTGAATTTGCTACTTTCTAACTTTATCTTGGACAAGTCAACATTTCTAATCTCATTTGTAATTGTAATTTAGGATGGTAAATACTTACCTTAGTTTGATTAGATAATTAAATGAATATATGTGAACTGTTGGGACATAAGGTCACACAGATGTCCATTTTGGTGATGATGATAATAATGATTATTTCTTTCAGTGCTCTTCTCTCACCCCTCTAGTATAAAAGGCTAAAGGAATTAGGTGTATATTTCATTTTTTCCTCTACTATATATACCTTGAGTGCCAAATGGATGAATTAATCAAAAACATGTGGACAGATACTGCTACAGGTATATAATTTGGGCCCTCTGCTCTCTCTGAATATCTTTTTAATTTTTCACTCATCATTTTCCTTTCCCAGTTTCTGTAATGGCTATGCAACTTTCATCACTTTCCTTTTGATTCCTCCTCAATCCTCTCCTCTCTCATCCTCAGCAGATATCAAGAGGCTCATGCTTATAGACAAATGATATATAATGACACTGACAATTTATGAGTAGATATTTGTGCAGACAACTTGAGCAGGTATTTTTACATATACTATCGCCTCTAATCTTTTTACCAAAACCAATATAGTTGTCTACTGCAGACATGAGAATTTTCCCAGATACTCTGCCTACAAATTATGATAATGCTTCATTGCTGGCTTGTCATTATCACCATCAGTTTAGAGATGAGAAAATTGAGGCTCAAAAAAGTTTGGTGCTTTGCCCAGGTGGCAAGTCAGAGCCCTGAGATTTAAATCCAGATTTCTCTTAACACTATTCTGATTCCCAGAGAGCATCAAGTAGGAAGCATTACACTTTCTGCTTCTCCACATCCAAAATCTTTATGTATTACCTTTGGCTTCTGAAAGAGTGGCACCTCTCCACCTGTCAATATTTTCCACTGATTATTGATCTTTGCCCTTCACTCCATTTCCTCTCATTTCCTCTCATTTCCTCCAAGGTTCTTCTAATCAATTATCTTCATATATGCTTTAAAAAAAATGCTTCGTCCATTGGCTTCTTTCATATGGCCTTAATACGTGTTCAATTCTCACTGACCTACATTTCATTATGTGGGGAGACAAAAGTCTTCAAAAATGATTTAAACTGTTTTATAAGGGTATTTCCTTGTCCTTAATCAGTCTTCAGCCCTTGAAAACCTGATTTCTGCTCTTACCATCTACGGATTCTGTCCTAGCTACAGTGCTCATTGACCAGCTAATATGCCCTTATTAGTACTTATCTCATTTGATCTGTCTCAAAATTGACATTGTCGACCTCTCGCTCATTCTTAAAGCTCTCACAGCACTTGATTTCAGTGGCACCCTCTCTCTTTCCTGGTTGTTCCTCTTCTTCTCTTAGACTGTTCCTTATCTTTCTTTGGTGTTTCCCTTCTTCTCCCATCCCTAAATTTTTCTGTTCTCCATGGTTCTCTCCTGACGCTCCCTTTCTATTTCCCTCTAATGTTTGAGTGCACTAAAATAAATACTGTTTGTACAAATGATGCTGCTTCTTTTTAAAAAAAATGCACACACATATGTAGCTATATATGATTAATAAAATACAAATTCATATCAAAGTATTACTGAGTTTATAGAAGAATTCTCTCATTATGAATTGCCTTAATAGTTAGATTAAGTATTAGCAGTAAAACCATTATCTGTGATTCTGATCACTTTTAAACTTTATCTTCATATTAAAAAAACTAGACACTTTTCATTTAGGCCATGAGGTTATTTAATACCTCATTCCCACCTACGTTTCTAGTTATATTTCTGTGGATGTGTATTAATTCTCTATGCATTATTTCAGTTCTCCCAAACTCTTCATGTGGTTCAGTGCCTTGTCCACACCTTGTTTTCCCTCATTCAAGAATGCTTTTGTTTTTAAAACTCTCATCTCCTTGCATATCCAGTGTACTCTTTAGTACACTTAGGTACAAGTAACAAAAATGAATTAACTAAAGCCAAAACAAAAATGAGGGAAGGGAGCTGGTCATAAGGGCACAGGAATGTCTCATGGAAACCAAGGGCAAGAATAACGTTTTTACTCAGGAAGAGACTAGAACCTGTGTTTTGGTCACTTGTAACAGCAAATTATCATTTTCTCTTAATGGTTTTGTGGATTGAGAAGGCTCAGCTGGATGGTTTCTCTTGGGGTCTCTCATGTGATTGCGGGCATTTGTTGGCTGGTACTACGGTGACTTATAAGCTCAAATAGGCTGGATGCCCAAGATGGTCCCTTCATGTCTAGCATTGATGCTCACTGTGAGCTGAAAGCTCACTTGGGACTATTCACTGAAACACTTCTCCACAGCTTCTTTATGTGGCTTAGGCTTTTCACAGCATGTCAGATGGGTTCCAAGAGGGGGCATCCAAAGAATGAGTGTTCCAAAAAGGCAGAAGTGGAAGCCACTAGGCCAGTTAAGGGCTTTTCCCATAAATGGCAGAGCATTACTTGTGCTCTGTTTTACTGGTCAAGGCAATCATAAGGCTGACCTAGATTTAAAGAGGTGAAGAAATAAACTCTACCTCTTAGTGGGGGAATGGTAAGAGGAGTATGTGGTATGGACACTGTTGTTGCAGCCATCTTTGGCAGATGCTCTCTGCTTCAGCCTATGATTGAAAGCCATCAATATTTTTGTTCCTACTATCTCTTTCTTACTTCTCTCTCTGGTTATGGATCTTTGTTCTTCCTAAACTGACAGTGCAAACTAGGGACTTCATAAGCACAGTCTCATACGTGACACAGTTCCAAGCGCCCACAGAGCTTGACCAGACTTTCTCCTGTCAGTTCCGAGAGAGTCTGATGGACCTAACTGGGCACAAACATTCTTCATGTTCTAATTTTCCATGACTTGGGGGTGGCCAGAGTTATGTGACAGAGACATGGCTGTTATTGGCCCACCATTTTGAAGGGGTGAGACTTTTCCACCTGAGAAGTTAAGATCATAAACCTCCTAAAGCATCTGATGCCCCCAGCAATGCTTACTAATTATTCATAGTCTACTTTAACATCACCTCTCCTATGACATCTATTAACTCTCCTGTAAGTATTACTCTACTGTGTATACTCCCATTAAATTTTTTCAGACTCCTTAGTATTTCTAGGTGTATGAACAATGCTATGCACTAACATGGATCCCTAACCCCCAAATTCTATGGTTCCTGGAGAATAGGTACATACCACTATTTCTTATGCAATGTCGTAGTTCAACCACTGAAGATACTATATATAGTAAAAATATATACATATATATATGGATTTGCTTGAGTCTTTGCTCTTCTTTATTTTAAACCAGAATTCTAATTACTTAAGTAATTTGTAATTACTCTGCCTTTATAATTATTAGGATCAATATGCTAAGGAATAATATTAAGGTGTATCTGTACATTTATAACCTTGTATTCTGAAAAACTCCTTCACCACTTAACCCATTTTCTTGGAGTTTCTCATTACTCATTTCAGGGCTGTAGTTCTCTGTGGTAACTGCTAAGCAAACTGATGTTATTTTCTAATAATATGTGCCAGAATTGACTCCAATTGGTGTAAATTAGGTTATATTAATATGCATTATACAAATTGTGTTGCATGGAAATTTTATGGGCCCTGTGGTATAAGTTAATCATTTTCTTCTTCTCTTATTTACGATAATCTGACAATGACTGAATTTTAAATTCGAATAATTTGACCAGTAGCTAATTTTTGCTGGATCTGGTAGAAATAAATGAATGAATTTATTGTTTTTGTCTCTGCACACTACCAGATTTGACCCACTCCTGTAACTGGCTCAGAAGTGTATAAGTCAAATACAGACATACTTTTAAATACAACTTGATCAAAAATGTCCTTACTCATTTTAGAAAATATATAAATATTTTATATTTATTTAAAGTTTAAAAAACAGTCTCTGTAGGAAGCTATTAAGTACATATCAGACAAAAAGCAAGGCCAGTCGAGACATTTAGCTTCCCTTTCCTAGATACATAGCTTCCCTGAAATTTAACTGAAATATGGCATAGAATTTCTGAGTAAAGATCACTATTAAGGAATATTGTCCACATTCAACTTTCTCATTATGCCTTATCGCTGCCATAGTTGGCTTTTTTAAAATAAAGGCTAACATCTTTGGTCAGCTTTGAATGTAAATACAAAGACAAAAGAATATAAATTTCACATATTAGATATAAATAGATACTTCCTACTGAAAATTATATCTGAAACAGCTATTCATTATCACTGATTCAAAAGGATAATTTATTTTTATTAATAAGCCCAATAGGAGATAAATAATTTCATTTTGATAACTTTTGATAAGTAAAAAAATCAATTTATTGTCATTTTGAAAGAGGCTACATTGTAATAATGTTTTGAGAGAGTTTCAAATTCCATTTTCTTGGAAGGTGAGTTGTTCTTTGCAGTAACTTGCAGAGCATGCTGACTTATAATGCTGTCCTCCCAACAGAAAATCCAATCTGATTTGACAAGTCATGAGATCAGTTTAGAGGAAATGAAGAAACATTACCAGGGAAAGGAAGCTGCCCAAAGGGTACTATCCCAAATTGAAGTGACACAGGTATGTATTATTCCATTAACTAAGGAGCTTGTTTTAGTTGGATATTAAAATATAGTCTATATTAGATAACTTGCTTATTAGCAAATTGGAATTAAGGGCATTAGTTGAAAACTACAAATAATGTATAAATGATACAGACTATTTTGAATTCTACCTTTTAAGGATAAAATAGGTTAATAAATTGTCATTTATTTAGTATCACTTTAAGAACAATTACTGAATTCTTTTCCCAAATGCATGTATTCTTTGTGCTGGACAAATGAAAAGAGGGTTTCTTCAGTTTGTTTTTATTTTTATTCTTGTATATCTTCCAGAATAAAGGAAGATACGTTAACAAGAATATGACTGGTTATTGTTTGGAAGGCAAAATTAAATTGGTGTTTTTTCTTTACAGAAAAAATTGCAAGATGTTTCCATGAAGTTTCGATTATTCCAGAAGCCAGCCAATTTTGAGCAGCGTCTACAGGAAAGTAAGATGATTTTAGATGAAGTGAAGATGCACTTGCCTGCATTGGAAACAAAGAGTGTTGAACAGGAAGTAGTACAGTCACAGTTAAATCATTGTGTGGTATGTATTTCAGATGGCAAATATGCAGCTACCCCTTGACTTTCCTTATTGGAATAAGGAACAATATTTGGTATAAGAACAAAAATTAGCACAGGTGTATTGAGAGACAAGAACTATTACTGAAGTAGTAGCCACTTAATACCTCTTCTGAAAATGTCTTCTTTGAGTCTATAATTTTTCAAGGACTGTGCAGAATATAAAGGAAATTGCCTTTGTTTAATTCTTATGGAACTTTGAAAATATTTTTAAATGGAAATCCTGGAAAGAAATATGTTAGTCTGCAAACAGCAACAACAGCAGTATCCACAGTAATAAAAACAATTCTAGAAATGAGTGCCAAGGAAGCTAAGTGATCCACACAAGTCACCTTTAATTCTCAAGGCCACACATTAAATGAGAGAATTTAAAGACAAACAGCAAGTGAAAGGCAAAAGCAAAATTCCAATCCAGGCATGCTTACTCCAAACCCTAGTATCTTTCCATTAAATATCAGGGCTGGATATGCAGTGAAATTCTGCCAGACCACAAAGACAAAATAAAGAGGCACCGACTATTAGCCTGTAGTGTAAATCTTCACTACGGGGATTTAGAGCAGTGTTCTTTGTTCCACTTATTGAAAATTCACCAAGTCAGATGACTCTTCTGATAATGTAAAGCTGAATTATGAGGGCATCTACTAGAGTAAATATAAGTATTATTATAAATGTATGTGTACTATGGAGTATCAGGGTAGAAATTCACATAAAATAAAAACACTGAGTGCTATTAACATTAATGGGAAAAAAGTTTATTTAGTACTTTGTGTTTAAGTATTGTTCCTGCTTCTACTCCATAACATAAATGAAAAAGAAACCCTTGGGTACATTTCAGTCATATCATTATGAATGGGAAGATATCATTCTTATAAACACAAATTTTCTTTGTGAAAAATTATGGAGTAATTTTTATTCAGTAACGTAGCTTAATAATACAGGCTGCATTTCAGTGGCATCAGTATTATAAATATTCTCACCCCCAAAAGAAATTTTGAATATCATTTTATATATTAGCTGGTATTAGATAAGTAGCATTAGGAATACATGGGAGCATATTTCATCTTACATTTTAAAAAAAATTGAAAGCAAAATGACCCACGTACATTATCATCATGGCTAAGTATATTCACAAAGGGAGAGCTGTTCATTCTTTTCTAGGAACAGGTCTCTAATGGTACCTCATAAAACTTGTCTGCTAGTTAATATGAACTGCAAAAAAAAAAAAAACCCTACCGGCACCCAGGTGTTACTATGCCCTGACTCAGTACAGAGGAAACAAATCAAAATATTTACTCAATCTGGTTCTGGTTCTGGTTTAAATGTCAGGACCAATTCAAGTCGTTCTTCCATAAGGATATATTTTCTTCACAACTTTTGTAATTTTTCATTACTTAAGATGCTCTCTCACATATACTATAATCATGGCCTTTGCTTTCAAGTAATTTTTGTTCTGTTAAAAAAAAGTCTTACAGGGACTTCCCTGGCGGTTCAATGGTTAAGACTCCATGCTCCCAATGCAGGGGGCACGGGTTCTATCCCTGGTCGGGGAACTAAGATCACATATGCTACATGGCGCGGCCTTAAAAAAAAGAAGTCTTACAAACATGAACACAAGCAAATGTAAAGACTGTTTTCCTTTCTTAATGCTAAATATTTTATCTGTCTATTGAATGATACGATGTAAATGGCTATTTAGTACTTTGAGTGAGCTTTCCTCATAAAGGTAAATAATTGACATTTAAAAAAATTTAAATAGTAAGTCATTTGGAAGTATCTCTGATTCCAAAATTCAAGAATTCAGTCCCAGTGTGATAATTAATGATTTAAATGTTTCTGAATACCCAGATATGTTTATAATTCCTAAGATAGAAGTAAATGAATTAAAAAATCATATGGAAAGTTCAGAAAGAACTCACAATTATTAATAAAGGAATAACATCAGGCAATCATCAAAGAAGGGATTAAGGTGGAAATATTTATGTCTGTAGCCTTAATGAATAGGATAATTGCTTAGCATTTACAAAATGCTTTGTTTTAAACACTGATTTTAAACTGAAAAGAAAAAAACAAACCTAATTTCTTTCCTGACTCCCAAATAACAGCAATTACCTACTAGCAACTTTATTTCTTAGTACCAATAAAATAAATATTTGTTGTTCAGACTCACCACTGAACAACTTAATGCAGCAATGTATAAGTAAACTATTACATATGCATGTATACATATAGACATATACATATGTACATGTATGCATGCATACATATATACATACATTCAAATGCACATATCTTTCCAAGTAAAATAACTACAAGGGAAAGCTATGACATTTGTTTCATGAGGATTTGTTATGGCAGTATACTACTGTGAACCAATATATGTGTTCTTTATAGTTGTGATGTACATGTGAGTTTTACATAATATTTTATATCACTCTATAGTTAATTAATCAGCCCCATTAAGAAAATAAATTTGTATAATTAATTAACATTTAAAATTACCTTCCCTCCTTATATATGATTTAATGTATATTGAAATTATGGTCTGGAAATTTAGATGTTTTATCCCGACTGTAACATAGCACCATGAGAACAACACTGAACGTGTCTGGCTTGGCCACCACTGATTCTCTAGTGACTCAAATACTGTCTGGTATAAGCAGGCACTCAACAAATACCTGGGGAATGAGTAAATGAATTTTTCCAAACTCACAGCTAGAATTATATAATTGTAACATTTAAAAACTTGGGTTGACCAAAAAGTTTGTTTGGTTTTTACTGTAAGATGGCTCCACTAGCACTTAGTTGTGTTTAACTTCATTCAAAACAATTTTGTTAGATTGTATTGTGACAGCTGTCATATCAGCATGCATCTAAAAAAAACACATCAAAATTGGTGAATTTTTGTGTAGCCATTTTAATATTGAAGATGGGAGAAAAAAAGCAATGTTTTCAGCATATTATGCTTTATTATTTCAAGAAAGGTAAAAATGCAAAAAAAGATTTGTTCAGTGTATGGAGAAGGTGCTGTGGCTGATCAAACATGTCAAAAGTGGTTTGCTGGGCTCCCTGACTTCAGACTATACTACAAAGCTATAGTAATCAAGACAGTATGGTACTGGCACAAAAACAGAAAGATAGATCAATGGAACAGGATAGAAAGCCCAGAGATAAACCCACGCACATATGGTCACCTTATCTTTGATAAAGGAGGCAAGAATATACAGAATATACAGGAGAAAAGACAGCCTCTTCAATAAGTGGTGCTGGGAAAACTGGACAGCTACATGTAAAAGAATGAAATTAGAACACT
Organism: Delphinapterus leucas; assembly: GCF_059928025.1. Taxonomy (NCBI): domain Eukaryota; kingdom Metazoa; phylum Chordata; class Mammalia; order Artiodactyla; family Monodontidae; genus Delphinapterus; species Delphinapterus leucas. Next base: position 104,581,472 of record NC_143150.1, read on the forward strand.
CCCTAACACCATACACCAAAATAAACTCCAAATGGATTAAAGACCTAAATGTAAGGCCAGACACTATCAAACTCTTAGAGGAAAACATAGGCAGAACACTCTATGATGTAAGTCACAGCAAGATCCTTTTTGACCCACCTCCTAGAGAAATGGAAATAAAAACAAAAATAAACAAATGGGACCTAATGAAACTTCAAAGCTTTTGCACAGCAAAGGAAACCATAAACAAGACGAAAACACAACCCTCAGAATGGGAGAAAATATTTGCAAACGAATCAGCGGACAAAGGATTAATCTCCAAAATATACAAGCAGCTCATGTAGCTCAGTATAAAAAAAAACAAACAACCCAATCCAAAAATAGGCAGAAGACCTAAATAGACATTTCTCCAAAGAAGATATACAGATTGCAAACAAACACATGAAAGAATGCTCAACATCATTAATCATTAGAGAAATGCAAATCAAAACTACAGTGAGATATCATGTCACACCGGTCAGAATGGCCATCATCAAAAAATCTACAAACAATAAATCCTGGAGAGGGTGTGGAGAAAAGGGAACCCTCTTGCACTGTTGGTGGGAATGTAAACTGATACGGCTCTATGGAGAACAGTATGGAGGTTCCTTAAAAATAGAACTACCATATGACCCAGCAATCCCACTACTGGGCATATACCCTGAGCAAACCATAATTCAAAAAGAGTCATGTACCACCATGTTCATTTCAGCTCTATTTACAATAGCCGGGACATGGAAGCAACCTAAGGGTCCATCAACAGATGAATGGATAAAGAAGATGTGGCACATATATACAATGGAATATTACTCAGCCATAAAAAGAAACAAAATTGAGTTATTTGTAGTGAGGTGGATAGACCTAGAGTCTGTCATACAGAGTGAAGCAAGTCAGAAAGAGAAAAACAAATATCATATGCTAGCACATATATATGGAATCTAAAAAACAAAACAATTGGTCATGAAGAACCTAGGGGCAAGACAGGAATAAAGACGCAGACCTACTAGAGAATGGACTTGATGATACGGGGAGGGGGAAGGGTAAGCTGTGACAAAGTGAGAGAGTGGCATGGACATATATACTACCAACCGTGAAATAGATAGCTAGTGGGAAGCAGCCGCATAGCACAGGGAGATCAGCTCGGTGCTTTGTGACCACCTAGAGGGGTGGGATAGGGAGGGTGGGAGGGAGGGAGATGCAAGAGGGAAGAGATATGGGGATATATGTATATGTATAACTGATTCACTTTGTTATAAAGCAGAAACTAACACACCATTGTAAAGCAGTTATACTCCAATAAAGATGTTAAAAAAAAAACTGGTTTGCGAAGTTTCGTGCTGGAGATTTCTCACTGGATGATGCTCCAGGGTTGGGTAGACCAGTTGATGTTGATAGTGATCGAGACAGTTTTTGAGAACTATCAATGTTATACCATGCAGGAGATAGCCAACATACTCAGAATATCCAAATCAAGTGCTGAACATCGTTTGCACCAGCTTGGTTATGTGAATTGCTTTGGTGTTTGGGTTCCACATAAGTTAAGTGAAAAAAAACTTCTTGACCGTATTTCTGCCTGCGATTCTCTACTTAAATGTAACGAAAACGTTCTGTTTTCAAAACAAATTGTGACGGGGGATGGAAAGTGGATACTGTACGACAGTGTGGAACAGAAGAGATCGTGGGCCAAGCGAATTGAACCACCACCAACCATGCCAAAGGCCGGTCTTCATCCAAAGAAGGTGATGTTCTGTACATGGTGGGATTGGAAGGGAGTCCTGTATTACGAGCTTTTTCTGGAAAACCAAATGGTTAATTCCAACAAGTACTGCTCCCAATTAGACCAACTGAAAGCAGCACTTGACAAAAAGAGTCCAGAATTAGTCAACAGAAAATGCATAATCTTCCGTCAGGATAACGCAAGACCGCATGTTTCTTTGATGACCAGGCACAAATTGTTACAGCTTGGCTGGGAAGTTCTGATTCATCTGCTGTATTCACCAGACATTGCACCTTCAGATTTCCATTTATTTCAGTCTTTACAAAATTCTCTTAATAGGAAACATTTCAATTCCCTGGAAGACCGTAAAAGCCACCTGGAACAGTTCTTTGCTCAAAAAGATAAGACATTTTGGGAAGATGGAATTATGAAGCTACCTGAAAAATGGCAGAAGGTAGTGGAACAAAACAATGAATGTGTTGTTCAATAAAGTTCTTGGTGAAAATGAAAAATGTATCTTTCATTTTTACTTTAAAAACTGAAGGAACCTTTTGACCAACCCAATAGAAATCATATAACTTTTAGAAATGATCTTTATAAACTTGGAATGAAGAATTAAATATATGTGTTATGTACCCTTACTTTGGTAAGTATAACTACACAATATGCATGTCTTTATGTGTACATATAATTACAAATAGAAGCATTAAATCAACAGAAAATGCAAAAGCTAGATATTGACCACAGCTGCAAAATGCTACTCCATTAAAACTGTAACCATAGAATAGCATTTCAGGTGATCTCTACTCCTGTTTCTTTTTATTAATAATAGTATGAACTAGACACTATTGCTTATTATTCTGTTTTGTTTTATGTTTTAACTTAGAACTTGTATAAAAGTCTGAGTGAAGTGAAGTCTGAAGTGGAAATGGTGATCAAAACTGGACGTCAGATTGTACAGAAGAAGCAGACGGAAAACCCTAAAGAGCTTGATGAAAGAGTAACGGCTTTGAAATTGCATTATAATGAGCTGGGAGCAAAGGTGTGTGCATGCTGAAACCATAAGCACTGGCTACTTTCCACTTTCCTTATATATTGTAAAGTAAGAGTCAGTAATTATGCACAATTAATGTCTTAGGAACGCTAAATCATTTACTCCCTACAGATAGATAGATACATGGATACATACATAGACAGAGAGATAGATAAATTCCAATTTGCAGTTCTTAAGAAACAGTAATTAATCAGCGAGGGTCTTCTTTTCAGTCTACATTAAAAAATATGTACAGCTCAGAGAGATTTTTATTGGTCCATCAGATAATTCTAAAAGGGTTTCTTTGTTCTAAACTTGCCCCTTCTTTTCATTGTCTATATTTACTTGTGATGACTCAAAGGCTGGTAATTTTATAAACTAATATACTGACTTATATTTAGGTACAGTGGAGTTGATACATTCTACATAGAAAGAGCTTTACTGAGACCACTGGGGAGAAGAGAGTCTGTTTTTACGGCTCAGGTTCCCAACTTTATTGAATATAACAACATCAATGAGAAAATTGTCACTTCATCTTTGACACAAATGTAAATGCTTGCCCATATTTGAGAAGTAGCCATGCAGAGTCAGAATTCTAACATTGCACCCTGAAAGTAGATTGAAGGTTATGTCTTGAAGCTACAAATTGCAAATTACTTATGACTGAGAGAAAGTGAGTTTTAGATTCAAATGAAAATCTGAAAATCACCATTCATATTAGTTGATAGTCTTTATTTTTATATTTTAAAAACCTTCTAATTTAAAGTTTTGAAAGAGAATTAGCTGTTTTAAATATAAATTATTGTCTGGGCCTTTTCTTTGCCTTGAAGAATTTGCACAAAATCTTTTCCTTTGCAAGAGTAAATTTAACATAATGTAGAATAAATCACTTTGAATTTAAAACAATAAAAATGACATTAGAGGACTCTTAGTGTCCTGAGTTGATTATTATTAAGGAGTGAATGATTCTTACGATGATGTGAAGACCTCTTTATCCCTGAAAATGTATATTTGGAAGTGTATGTTTATTTAACCATTTGGCACTGAGTAATATCATTAAAGCAAAATGAACAATTACTAAGAAATCATACTTAGCTTTAAAAGCATGACAGAACACAGCAAAAATGTGGGGCAGGCATTTATTTTTGAAATAAAGATTTAGAAACATGAGTGTTAAAGGGAATATGTACAAATATCATATTATAAAATGGCAGAAGTCATGCATTCCATTTCTGAGAAAAAATTGTTCATATTTAAGTCTTCCAAGCACCTTCAACAATAGTGGTTTTGTTTTATGGAAACAGAGGATATCTTAATGTATTATTCTTTTTATATAAATATACAAACCCTTCTATTTTAATGGTCTTCAGAATTTAAATCATTTTACTTGCCTCAGTTCAATATATATTACTCTTTTGGATTAGTCAGCTTAGGCTGCCATAACAAAATACCATAGACTAGGTGGCTTAAACAAGAACATTTTGTTTCTCACAGTGCCGGAGGCTGGTAAGTTCAAGATCAAGGTGTCAGTCTAGTAAGGACTCTCTTCCTGGCTTGCAGGCGGCCACTTTCTCACTGTGTTCTCACATGGTGGAGAAGGAGGGGGAGTGGGAGGGGTGGGGAAGGAAGGGGAGAAGAGGATAAGAGGGATGGAGGGAGAAGGAGGGATATCTTTTCCTTCCTCTTCTAGTAGGGCCACAATCCTATCTGATTAGGGTCCCACCCTGTGACCTCATTTAACCTTAACTACTTTCCAAACACTCTATATTCAGGTACAGTCACATGGGAGCTTGGGCTTCAGTTTATTAATTTTGGGGGCATTTCAGTTCAGAGCATGACAGTTTTCTTAACACAATTTTATTAGTTTGGTTAATATCACCAACTTAGCTTAATTGTTCAATGAATAAAAATAGAGTTTCTTATATCTAAATCTATTTAATTTTATTGAGTGATATTACACCTAGCACCCTAGATATAATAATACTTACAGTTCCTGTATGCTTATTATATTACAATATACATAAATAGCAATATTCATTTTAGCCTCAAATGCTCATACTTAAAGCCTCAATACTCATGTCAGCCTCACTTACATTTTTAAGCGTTCATGAAATAATGATTTCTACTGTGGGTGGCACTATTTTAAATGTATCCTTTCTCCACCAAAAAAAAAAAAAAGTGTAAAACTCAATTTTCCTTAAGATGACAGTGTCTCCTGTTTTATTAAAACCTATTTATCTGGACATAAACAAAGTAGAATAAATAAAAATCAATAATGCATTAGCTCTGGGAAGATAGAATTTATTTCAAATATTGAATCTAGAATTCTTTTTCTACCAATAATGCATAGAAAAAATAACTATGCATAGGAACACACCATAAGGTGTATATTTTTTCTCCCACATACAAGTAAAATCCTTGCAACTCAAAATGGCAGATGCTTTCACTTCCCTGAAGGGAAGAATAGAAGGGAAAATCTGTAAAAAAAAAAAAAAATTGAATTTGCCGCCTCAGCAACTAAACAATTTTTTTTTTAATGTACGCACACCTCTGTTAAAGAAACAAATTTTGCTGAGTATTTGGAATTTTTCTCAAAGTTTCAGGGTATTTATCTTCATTGAAGTATTTAAAATTCTTTAAAGATATCTTTGCCATTTTTTTCATGCTTATGGCTGAATTGTTATTTTGTTTGTAGAATATATAAGTGTGTGTGTATATATATATATACACACGCACACATATATGTGTGTGTGTGTGTGTGTGTGTGTGTGTATCAACAAGAGATAAGAGATTCTGGGCTTTTTATTCAACCAGCCAACTCACAAGATGTAGGCACATCAGGAAAAGTGGTGGAGAAACACAAATGTGTTCATTTTCTGTGTGAGAACATGGAACAATTTGACTTTGAGGGTCTTAGTTTTAAACACTGAGAACTGGAACACAGGATCAAGTCATGATTTCTCTATTAATGAGAGTGAAAATTGTGTTATGGTATCAAATTTTGTTGCCCCCTTTGGGTAATAAATGTATATTTAAGGAGGAAGTGACCTATTCTTTGTGTTGTTTTTGTGCAAAAGTGAGACACTTTAAAGATGCAATGACAATAAAATTGGCTAGTCTAAGTATTTTATAAATAGTTATGCCTTTGGAGAGAAATAGTATTCTTTCCCCATTTTGATTCCTTACCAGTAAGGGCAAGCCTCATTTGTAAATGTTCTTGCCTATCTCTTTGACAGATGACTGAAGGGTTTCTAAAAGAAACGTGTCATATCTTCAGTTTGATTTATATCATTCTATTTATTTAAAAAAGTTTGTCCATAATTTATTTTTATTTATATTAGGGAAAATAATAGCTTTTCTTTCTACCTGATGCAGGACACTATCTTTTGGAGAAACGATCTCATCTTCCCTAGACTGTGCTTATTCACTATTAATATTCAGAATATATAATTTTTCTAAAATATTATTTTTAAAAAGTAAGAAAAAGGTTATTTTAAAATGACAAAAATATGAAATTTCCAATTAAGTAGCTAAAATTAAACTTGAATTGAAAAAGTAAACCAAACTACATTTTATTATCATTCTTTTCAGGTAACAGAAAGAAAGCAACAGTTGGAGAAATGCTTGAAATTGTCCCGTAAGATGCGAAAGGAAATGAATGCCTTGACAGAATGGCTGGCAGCTACAGATATGGAATTGACAAAGAGATCAGCCGTCGAAGGAATGCCTAGTAATTTGGATTCTGAAGTTGCCTGGGGAAAGGTAAAACCTATATCACTGAAGGTTATTTTTAGCATACATGAAACATACAGCAGTATGATTTTTCAAGGAACTATTAGTGTGCAACGATAATAGATTCATGAATATTATTGTGCTTCATTCTTCCGTTCCTCAAAAATTCATCAGTAGTTTAACTGTATATTTCAGGAATACAATAAAGCCAGTGGGAAGCTTTAGCAAGTGTCTCTCCAAAGCTTGTTTAGGATTAGGTAGGTTATGAATAAAAATATATTCATAAAAATATATACATCCTTAAAATATATACATCAGTCCTTAAAAATGTATACATCATTAGTCAGAAAGTCAGTCCAAAGATGAGATTCTATGTTTCCTAGCTTGCCTAAGAGACTATTCAGGTGGACCCCACAGCCACGAGGAAGGCAAAGATGCAGAGACTGCAGACAGTTGGGCAGGACAGACTCACAAGATCAGCAGATTGTTGATGTCGCAGTCACAGAAAAAATCTCATGGGGTCTGTATGACCACTATCATTTCCATCACCAAACGGCACGGGATTTCCTTTAATCCTCAACTGGTAGATTCTTGCTGTTTCTCTGACAGCCAATCAGACATCATTGTTCTCTACAGTTCAAGGTCAAGGCACTAATAGCTTAATATTGTTTTTCAGTTGATATATTACTACATTACTTAAAAGTGTGTTGATATAAAGTAAATAGTTGATATTAATAATGCATTTTCACCTTAAACTTTGCCAAGCCTTTGGGCACTTAGAAAAAAATAAATCATAGCACACTCTGCCCCCTCATTTTTTTAAATTAACAGACATGTGCCTGCGTTAACTAGATGTTTAAGAGATCTGTGCTTTATTCTGAATTCAAGAAGCCTATCTAGATTATCCAAATTTGGGAAATTTTAATTGCATTATGTAAAAACTTAGTCATACAATGAGATCAAAACTGAAAACTGATTTTCTTTATGTAGATTCAGATGACAAGTAGATGTAAAAATTTGTTACATACAATTTTTGTCAAATAAACATTAGGGAATAAATGTCTTTTTCTTCCCTTTCAGAATAGATTTGTTGTTAGAGATAAGATATTTACTTGGAGTTATTAGTTCAGGATCGTATATATTGTGAGATTATTACAGTAGTGAGTGTACAGAGGGTACAGATTAGAAGTTACATTGGCCTTTTATTTCCCCTTATCACCCAAACAAACGTCATATTTCTATGTGATAATTTAGTTGGGATCAATGACAATCATGTATTTAGGTGCAAGCTGGGCTGTTATAAGAAATAAGCCAAAATTCCATTTGCCAGATCTTAATCACATGATCATATCTAGCCTTCAGGGAGGGTGGCAAAAGATGGTCTCTGTCTGGCTGGGTAGCCAGTGTGTCCTGCTGAAATGATGAGTAGGCCTTATACTAAAATGAAGAAAAAGAGAATGCATTCTCAGGGACAGACAGCACTTTTGGCCAGAGCAGTATCACCTTTTCCTTTTCCATCCTAAGATAAAGACAGAGAAAGTCCTGAATGATCTATCTCTCTCTATATATATGACCTACTGATGGCAGTTTCAACCATAAGCACTCATAAATTTTAAAAAAGCCCAGAAAATATTTATGATCTATTAAAGTATAAAATATGGTAAAACATCCATGGGACATGTAGAGGATTCATGAAAATGATCCAGGCTTCATTCTGTCACCCTTCCCTTAATGCTAGGTACAATATATTTGGTTGTTCATATCCAGTTTAATGGATATGTTAGTTTACTAGGGCGGCCTAACAAAATACCACAGACTGAGAGGCTTAAACAACAGAAGTTTATTTTCTCACAGTTCTGGAGGCTGGAAGTCTGAGGTCAAGGCTTTGGCAGGGTTGTTTTTTTCTGAGGACTCTCTCCATGTCTTGTAAATAGCTGTCTTCAGATGGTCTTCCCTCTGTACATGCATGTCTCCCAATTTCTCTTATAAGGACACCAGTCATTTTGGATTAGGGTCTACCCTAATGACCTTTTTTTTTTTTTTTTTTAACTTAATTACCTCTTTAAATGTCCTGTCTGCAAATAGGGTCACATTCTGAGGTACTGGGGTTAGGATTTCATCATGTGAATGTTGAGGGAACACAATTCATCCCATATTAGTAGAGTAGCTTTCTAAATATAATGAGGAATGCTAACATAATGGTGCGCAAAGGAGTAGAGCTATACATGAAGGGAATTTGAACAATTCTGACTACAATGTATAACTGACTGAGGTGAAACTACAGAAGTATGCCACATATGAACTCAAAATTCCAGAGTCTCCATAAGGTCATTGAATATGTCACCTAAGGAGATATGTTTGCTTTAGCCTCACCATAAAATCATTAAAATATAAGATAAAGAACTTGGCAAGGTTTCTAGATAATCCTTGTCATATTAGAAAGCTTGAGTGTTCTGGAGATGACTCAGCTTACTGAGTCTATCTGAAGCATTTTCCATAAAACTCTGGAGCAATACTAATTTGAGATCCAACAGGAAAAAAAGGATAGAAATCTGGCATTTTTCTTTGTCTATATGATAATTTATCACTCTTTCTCGATCTTTTGAAACACTAAGCTGCTAATGATATACTTTTAGACCCCTTAGTGGTCAAATGAAAAGGATACACATTTACATCTTAATTACATAATTTTTTAATAAACTCATTTGGAAGGTGCTGAAGCTTTTTCAAAAATTACAGTCATATAGTAAAAACATGCAGCTTACAGATATAAAGCAGTCACATTTATGATAATGATTCTACTTTCTTGAAATGAAAAAAAAGTTAAACTTTCATACATGAAACCCCATGACTCCTTAGTACATTCTCATTTCAAATGCTTTCTTGGTAGATGGAGAACTTGACTCAGACTGTTAGTCTCACCTGCCATTTCAAAAGATAAATGTCAGACTTCTTTTCAAAACAAATTCATTTATTTATTTTTGGTTTCTTTTTCTTGAAGTATAATTGGCATATAACATTGTATTAGTTTAAGGTGTACAGCATAAACGTTCGACATTTGCATACAATGTGAAATGATCACCACGGCAAGTCTCATTACCATCTGTCACTATGCAGTTACAAATCTTTTTCTTCTTGTGATGAGAACTTTTAAGATGTACTTTTTTCGCAACTTGAAAATTTGTAATATAATTTTGTCAGCTATAGTCACCATCCTGTACGTTACATCCTCATGACTTACTTTATAACTGCAAGTTTGTACCTCTTTTTTTTCATTTCCCACGTTCTTTTTATTTTTTCTATAATGTAGTCAGTAGCACAAGGTTAATCACTTATTCGAAAATCAAGTGATGTTCTTTCCACCTCATGCATCATCACCAGCAATAAAAATCCTGAGATTCGGACGTTTCAGGCAGCATTTTGATACCGCACTAGGTGGAAAAAATCCAACTTTTTTTTTCTTTTCCATTTTAGTAGTCATTGGCGTTTTATTTTTTCTTTCAGTTTTACTGAGATATAATTGACATACAGCACTGTATAAGTTTAAGGTGTACTCCATAAAGATTTGATTTATGTACATCATGAGGTGATGACCACAATATGTTTAGTTAATATCTATCATCTCATATACAAACAAAAGAAAAGAAAAAAATTTTTTCCTTGTGATGAGAAAGCTTAGCATTGACTCTCTTAACGACTTTCATATATAATATACAGCGGTGTTAATTAATCATGTTGTATGCTATATCCCTGAGTACTTGTTTATGTTAAAACTGAAAGTTTATATCTTTTGACCACTTTCATCCAATTTCCCCTCCCCCAACCCCCTACTCTGATAACCATAAATCTGATCTCTTTTTCTATGAGTTTGTTTGTTTTTAAAGTATAATTGGCCTACAAAACTATGTTACTTCCTGGTACACAATATATTGACTTTATATTTCTATATATTACGAAATGATCACCATGATGTCTAGTTACCATCTGTCACCATACAAAGATTATTATTATTTACTGTATTCCCCACACTATGTATTTCATACCCATAACTCATTTATTTTATAACTGTAAGTTTGCACCTCTTAATCCCCTTCCCCTATCTTGCCCCCATCCTCTGGCAACTACATGTTTGTTCTCTGTATCTATGACTCTGTTTCTATTTTGTTATTCATTTTGGTTTTTTAGATTCCACATATAAGTGAAATCATATGGTATTTGTCTTTGTCTGTACCTCTTGAGTGCCTCCTTCACCCATTTCTCCCACACCCCAACACCTGTCCCCCCTAGCAACTACCAATCTGTTCTCTGTAAGTTTTGTTTTTTTGGATTCCCCATATAAGTGAAATCATATGGTATTTGTCTTTCTCTGTCTGACTTACTTCATTTAACATAATACCATCAAGGTCCATCCATGTTGTAGCAAATTTCACGATTTCATTCCTTTTTATGGCTGAGTTGTATTCCAGTGTGTGTGTGTGTGTGTGTGTGTTTGTGTGTGTGGGTATGTACATCACATCTTCTTTATCCATTAATACATCAGTGGACACTTAGGTTGTTTTCATATCTTGGCTATTGTAAATAGTACTGCAATGGACATACAGGTGCATGTATCTTTTAGAATTATTGTTTTCATTTTCTTTTGATAAATACCCAGAAGTAGAATTGCTGGATCATATGATAATTTTATTTTAATTTTTTTTGAGGAACATCCATACTGGTTTCTGTAGAGACTGCACCAGTTTACATTCCCACCAACAGTGCACTAGGGTTGCCTTTTCTTTACATCCTTGCCAACACTTGTTATTTCTTGTCCTTTTGATAATAGTCATTATGACAGCTGTGAAGGGGTATCTCATTTTGGTGATTAACATTTCCCTGATGATTAGTGATATTGAGCATCTTCCCATGTGCCTGTTGACTATCTGTATGTCTCCTTTGGAAAAAAAGTATCTATTTAGATCCACTGCTCATTTTTTAATCAGATTGTTTGGGTTTTTTTCTTACTGAATTGTATGAGCTCTTTATATATTTTGGATATTAACCCCTTATAGATATGTGATTTGCAAATATCTTCTCCCATTCAGTAGATTGCCATTTCATTTTGATAATGGCTTCCTTCACTGTACAGAAGCTTTTTAGTTTCATGTAGTCCCATTTGCTTATGTTTGCTTTTGTTGCAATTGCCTTTGGAATCAGATTCAAAAAATATTGCTAAGACTGATGTCCAGAAGCTTTAGAGAGTTTTATGGTTTATGGTCTTACATTCAACTCTTTAATCCATTTTGAGTTAATTTTTGTGTATGGTGAAAGATAGTAGTCCAGGTTTATTCTTCTGAATGTAGTTGTCCAGTTTCCCCAACACCATTAATTGAAGAGACTGTCATTCCCCCCATATTCATGGCTCCTTTGTCATAGATTAATTGGCCATATATACATGGGTTCATTTCTGGGCTATGTTCCACTGATCTGTGTGTCTGTTTGTATGCCAAAAGCACACTCTTTAAATTATTATAGCTTTGATGTATAATTTGAAATCAGGGAGCATGATGCCTCCACCTATATTCTTCTTCTTTCAAAGATTGCTTTGTCTATTCAGGATCTTCTGTGATTCTATACATATTTGAGGATGGTTTGTTGTATTTCTGGGAAAAATGTCATTGGAATTTTGATAGTGATTGCATTGAAATTGTAGTTTGCTTTGGGTAATATGGACATTTGAGCAACATTAATTCTTCCAATCCATGAGCATGGAATATCTTTCCATTTATTTGTGTTTTTTTCACTTTTTTCATCAGTGTCTTACAGTTTTAAGTGTATAGGTTCTTTAACTCCTTAGTTAAATTTACTCCTAGGCATTCTATTCTTCTTAATGAAATTGTAGAATGGGTTTACAATGAAATTGTAAATGGGTTTATTTTTTTAATTTCTCTTTCTGATACTTTTAGTGTATCAAAATGCAACAGATTTTTGTGTATTGATTTTGTACTCTGCTGAGTTACTGAATTAATAAGTTTTAAAAGTTTTTTGGTAGAGTCTTTAGGGTTTTCTATATGTAAAGTTATGTTGTTCACAAATAGTGACAGTTTTACTTCTTTCTTTCCAATGTGGGTGCCTGTTATTTCTTTTTCCTGCTTAATTGCTCAGGCTAGTACTTCTAATACTATGTTGAATAAAAGTGGGGGGAGTGGACAACCTTGTCTTGTTCTTGATCTTAGAGGAGAATCTTTCAGTTTTCTTCATTATGATGTTAACTGTAGGTTTGTGAAAAATGGCCTTTATTATGTTGAGGTACATTCCCTCTATATCCAGTTTGTTGAGAATTTTTATTATGGATTGGTATTGATTTTTGTCATATGCTTTTCCTACATCTACTGAGATGATCATATGATTTTTATTCTTCATCTTGTTAACATAGTGTATCATGTTGATTGATTTGCAGAGGTTGAAGCTTCCTTTCAACCTGGAATAAATCCTGGAATAAATCCCACTTCATCAAGATGTATAATCCTTTTAATGTATTCTTGAATTCATTTGCTAATGCTTAGTTGAAGATTTTTGCATCTATGTTAATCAGAGATCTTGGCCTGTAATTTTCTCTTTTTGTGGTGTCCTTCTCTGGTTTTGGTATCAGGGTGATGCTAGCCTCATAACATGAGCTTGGGAGCACTTGCTCGTCTACAATTTCTTAGAAGAGTTTGAGAAGGACAGGTATTAAATATTATTTGAATATTTGATAGACTTCATCACTGAAGTTGTCTGGTCCTAGACTTTTGTTTGTTGGGTGTTCTTTGGTTATTGATTCAGTCTCCTTACTAGTAATTGGTCTATTCATATTTTTTATTTCTTCATGATTCAGTCTTTGAAGATAGTATGTTTCTAGGAATGTATCCATTTCTTGTAGGTTGTCCAGCTTGTTGGCATATAATTGCTCATAGTAGTCTCTTATGGTCCTTCATATTTGTTTGGTATCAGTTGTAATTTCTCCTCTTTCATTTCTGGTCTTATTTATTTGAACCCTCTCTCTTTTTTTCTTAGTGAGTCTACCTAAAGGATTGTCCATTTTGCTTATCTTTCCCAAGGAATTGTTCTTAGTTTCATTGATATTTTATGTTGTCTTTTTGGTCTCTATTTCATTTATTTCTGCTCTGACCATTATTATTTCCTTCTTTCTAATAACTTTGGGCTTTGTTTGTTCTTGTTTTTCTCTTTCCTTTAGGTGTAAAGTTAGACTGTTTATTTGAGATTTTCCTTATTTCTTGAGGTAGGCCTATGTTTCTATGAACTTTGAACGTCCCTCTTAAAACTGCTTTCTCCATCCCATAGATTTGGTATATATCCTTTTGCATTTGTCTCAAGGTATTTCTTTAAATTTCTTCTTTGCTTTCCCCATTGACCCATTGGTTGTTCAGTAGTAGGTTGTTTAATCTCCACATATTTTTACTGATTCTTTCTTCTGCTTTTTCTAGTCTTCTGTTGAACTCTTCTAGTGTATTTTTAAGTTCAGTTATTATAATCTTCAGCTCTTTAGTTTCTGTTTGGTACTTATATTTTCTGTCTCTGTTGAAGTTCTCCCTGTATTCATCCATTCTTCTGAGTCCAGTGAGCATTTTTTGACCATTACTTTGAAATATTTATCAGGTAAATTCCTTATCTCCATTTCATTGAGATATTTTTTCCTGTGTGTTTTTTTACTTCTCCTTTCATTTGGAACCTATTCCCCTATCTCCGCATTTTGCTTGACTCTGTGTTTGTTTCTGTGTGTTAGGTGAAACAGCTACTTCTCCCGGTCTTGCAGGAGTGGCAAGAAAAAAAATTAAAATAACAGGAATAAAACATTTTAGAATAAGAATAACAGAAATAAGATAAAAAGTTTATAATGGGAATTGCAAAGTTAAACCGTTAATACTAATTTGAAATTCCTAAAGCCCAGTAGCTGTTTCATTCTAATTTTTAAATTTTTGGCTGCATTGGGTCTTCATTGCTATGTGCAGGCTTTCTCTAGTTGCGGCAAGCGAGGGCTACTCTTCATTGCGGTGTGCGGGATTCTCATTGCAGTGTCTTCTCTTGTTGTGGAGCACGGGCTGTAGGTGCACAGGCTTCAGTAGTTGTGGCACATGGGCTCAGTAGTTGTGGCTCATGGGCTCAGTGGTTGTGGCTCACGGGCTCAGTAGTTGTGGCTCGTGGGCTCTAGAGCACAGGCTCAGTAGTTGTGGTGCACGGGCTTCGTTGCTCCACGGCATGTGGGATCTTCCCAGACCAGGGCTCGAACCCGTGTCCCCTGCATTGGCAGGCAGATTCTTAGCCACTGGGCCACCAGGGAAGTCCCTCATTCTATTTTTAAATTCAACAATCTGCCTCCATCAGAGTAGTGATAAACAGGGAAAATTAATATTAAGATTTTGATAGAGTGGATCACTTCTAGCTGCATGGTCTGGACAACAGAGATGCCATAAGAAAACCACAACTGTGATGTTTGTCACTCCATGAATGATCACATATATTCCCTTTTTGTACTGTACAAATCTCTGATAATGGATTTTGCCAGGTTGAGGTCAGAAACACTGATGGCTGTAGTGTAGAGACAGAGACAACAGAAGGGGAGGGTAAGGCAAACTAGGGGAGGTTACCAGCACCTGGGGAGTTGGAGTACCAGCACTGTACAAGATCCCTGAGCTGTCATGATAACCCCTACTCTCATGGGCATTAACAGTTTCACTTGCCAAAAGGACAGGGAAAGTATCTGTTTTGTTCACTGGTTTTTCCCATGCGCATAAAATAGTATCTGATATGTAGTACATGCTCAATAAAAATCTCTTCGATATAATAAATTGTAATTTAAGAGATAAAAATTAAAAGAATGCCAAAGCGTTTCTTGAGAGAAGAGAAAAATGCTGATTTGCTTTCAAAGTTTGGTAATTTTTAGAACAAATGGAAACAATCATCTGACCAAATGTTCCCATTTTATAGATGAGAAAATAGAAGTCCTGGTATATAGCAAATCTGCAACTAGACTCCAACACTATCTCTGATTTTAAGGTATCTAAAGTGACAAAAAGCTATTCGTCATCCGCAATGAGAATAAAATACAGCATGGCTAAATTTGAAGTGCACAATGTATAAGTCCACATAAAAATAATAAAATGAAAATTCTGTGTGCATTTATCACCTATTTTAGTCTGTAATCTATCTATGGCCACTGGTGTGATATTAGATTTTAGATATTATTTGTTAATGTCTTAAAATCATGGCCCAGTGGTTAGAACTCTGTGCTTTCACTGCGAAGGGAACGGGTTCAATTCCTAGTCAAGGAACTAAGATCCTGCAAGCCACGCAGCATGGCCAAAAAAAAAAAAAAGAATCACTTTGGTTAGTTGGATATAAGTAAATCAATTCTGAATATCCCATTACTGGTCCCAGTTGTTTAGCATATGAATTGAGCACAGAAATATAACCATCAGAAAATAAATATTTCTGTAATTAAATAGAAGTTTATATCTCGGATGATCATTATGTCTGGAAAATATAAGCTTCAGCAAAGTTTAATCTACATGATTTTCTGATTTAACCGCTAACAGATTTCTTTCATTCCTAATTTAATTTCAGTAGCCAAAAATTCAAAGCCAGTTAAATAATTCAGCTATATTAAAGCCCTTTAATATTCACAGTGTTATCTAAAAATTAAAATGGTTAAATATCATTCCATAGAAAAATAATTTTTGTTCTTTAATAGTTTAAAGGTTTAATAGTTTAATAGTTTAATCCGTCAACTTTTTGGATAATTCATATTTACCATTTTACATAAATTGACCATTAATTTTTATTAACAGTAGTCGTGGGATACCAAGAGTTACGTGTTAGAATCTCACACACACACACACACACACACACACACTCTCTCTCTCTCTCTCTCTCTCTTAAATGTTGAGTTTAACTCAGGGTATTATAATGCAAAATAATTCATGTCTAAATAGCCACTTATGTAACAAGTCATGATTTTCACATTTATTTCAGGGACAAATTTTTATAATAGTCAACATTAGGAACAACAATTATAACTTTCCTCAATTATCCTTCTGCTGTAACTTCAATGCTAAAATTTAATGAGAGTTACCCACTAGGATCTCATGACATAATGTATCATTCTGTTTTGCCAGTGGTTCTCAGCATTGGCCGCACATTGAAATCACCTGGGGAACTTTAAAAGCCTACCAGTGCTGAGGGCCCACCCGCAGAAATTCTGATTTAATTGGTCTGAGTGTGGCCAGTGTCTCTAATATTCAGTAAAGTTTGAGAACCACTAGCTAGTGCAGTACAAGCAGTCTTACGAGATCTACGTTCAGTTCAGCCAATGATGTCCTGTAGTTTTTTTTTTTAACAATTATCTTTCACGGTTTAAAGAGATCTGGCCTCTGGTCCTAGATTATCTGGGTAATTGCATCAACTCATCACTCCCCTTAGCTATAAAAGCATGAGAACTATTACTTATTTCTACAGTCTGTTACACTATCATTCCCGTGAAAAATTACATATCTTTTTTAAAGAGAGCACAGTAATTTATCTGTGAAGTGAAATAACACTAGCAGATCATTAACTTTGTACAATGAATGCATCAAGCAGCTGTTACTTAGAAAGTAGAACATCTGTTAAATGCCACTGGAGTCACTATTCACTGTCATTATAGTTATAGCTATAATTTCTGTTTTGCATATTCTGCTTTCATGAAATTTTTTTTAATAGGCTATGCATTATTAATAAAAAGTCAATACACATTGGTATAAAATCCACTATTTAATGTTTTATATTCTTTAAAAATGTATCATTATATTATTCCATCACATTAGCCTAATAATAAAATATGTTCGAATCCTTGGACCATGGCAGAGTAATGTAGGACCTGAAAAAACAATTAATATCATGTTTTATCACATTTAAGACGTATTAGATTGAATGATACACTGTTGATTTAATTACAGCTATTGTGGATCAAAAGAAACACCACCACCTTAAATGTGAACATATATTGTACGTTTTATCTCAATTTCAGAGACCTTAATATGTGACAAATGCACATCTTAGAATTGCAGTAATGTGGTAAATTTGTTCACTTTCTTCCCGTGAATATGTTTTGTAGCTAAAGGTGAAAACTCTCCCATTTCTGATGACCAGAAATGGTATAATATTTATGCAGACTGACTGAAGGCAGAATTCACTTGGTGAGGGTAACCTTTTAAAATACCTTTTTTGGGTGTGTTAGTTAACTCTTCATCCATATAGTGGGAACTTGCACAAGAGATAAAGATCAAATAAACAGGAATTTTGTAGCATCCTAGTAAAGGATGGAAAATATATGGAAATGGTGTTATGGCACACATTTGACTAAAGGTGGGACTGAGTGAAGATAGAATCTATGGGACAGGGGACACCTAAGAGATAAAAAAAGGGGAGAGGGATGAATTGGGCAATTGGGATTGACATATATACACTGATGTGTATAAAACTGATGACTAATAAGAACCTGCTGTAGAAAAAAAATAAAATAAAATTCAAAAAAAAGAATTCATAAAAAAAAGGGGAGAGGGTGGGAATAATAGGAAATCAGATTGAGAAGTTATCCTCAGAATATAAATCCATCAGAAATTCCAGGAGAATTTGTGGAAAGCATTGGACCTCTGAAAATGTGAAATGGGTGAAAGAGAGGGTCAAGCGCAAGTGGGTTTTGTTTCTCTGCCCCTCTTGGCAAATATCTGTGCATGTGTTCCTATGGGACCAGATAATTAATCCAACACTTTTTACTATTTTACCTTTAAATCAATTAAAGATGTTAACATCACATAATTTTATGATCAACAGAGACTGACAGAACAGGTTTTTCCAGCCTGCTACCTCATCAGTGAAGAGAGTTGATGAAGCTGATGGTGAAATCCTGAACCTCTCAGGCCACTTAAAATTAGACTCAAGTGATTTAACTTATAGGTATGAGGGATGAATCAGAATGTAGTTTCCATCCTTCACATGAACACACGGGTGGGTGTCTTAATTAGGAGAAATTAACCTATGCTACCCATTTCTTTTATTATAAGAAAATTGTTCTAGCATTTAAAAAATTGCTATGGCTATGAAAAAGTAGAGAGCAAATTTGTTTCTTTAAAATCATAGAGGGTAGTGTTTAATATTTCAACTATTTATTCTGGAGCTATCAAATGTTACAAATTAAAGATATGGAAAATAAAGAAAAATGTTAGATTTTGTGGCAATTGATATTTACATTGAGTTCTACTCTTATCTGACATTTTTTTTTCCTGTATCATAAAACCCCAAGCACCAAGTAGATAGTTCACATTAAGCTGCTGTTGAAACTCCTGTAACTAGACGTATGACCATGTCATAGGTCAAAATAAAACTGTGTCCATAATTTTGCTTTTAATTCAACCTTAAAATTGATCCTAGAATCTGTCACACTACTGCATGATTGAAAAAAACTAAGAGAGCTGATTTACAATTTATTCAATTTAATCATTGAATTTGAACTTGCCCGTTCAGAAGGGTAAACCTTCCCAAACCCTCTCCAACCCTCACCTCATAAGGCAACAGAAGAAACCATGTGTGCTGAGGATTGAATGCCTTTTGAGAGGAAGAAGTGTATATTCAATTCTTTCTCCCCATCTCACCAACCCCATAAATAAGTCTACCTTTCTTAAAGAGGTAAGGGTATAGAGAGAATGGCCAACAGAATAGCTGTAGTTTAATTCAGTAATTCAGTTCTCAATATATCTGCAAGTATAGACATTCTTCTGTTAAGGGAGACTTTTAGAGCGTGGAAAAATGGTTCCTTGACATCTTAAAATATATTGTTTTTAGTTTCCAGTGAGTACCCCATATTCCCCTTTTGGTGGCTTTTGATTCCAACCTTCATACTTTCTCATCATTTTATACTTTGTCTTTAGTCAGTCTAAACTATCCCATCCTTTATGGTAAACTCTGGTTTCAATTATCACCTCTCCCTTGAAGCCATTCATGCTTATCCCAGCCATGAATTATCTTTTCCTCAAAATTATGTTCTTTCTAATATGATATCAAATTGTTTGCTTGTGTTTCAACTTTCCTCTGCAGCTACACTTTAGGTAGCATTAGAGCAAGGTATGCAGAGACTGCCTCCTTCCTTATCTCTGGCAGTGAATGGCACAGTGCAGAGTGGGTATTAAGCATCTAATGTACATTGACTCATTGAAATTTAAGTAAGATCTTCACAGAGCAAGATCAGCATATTTTTTAAAATCTAAGACCCTATTATTTGTAAGCCATGCCATTAATTAAAAATGCTTTTGTGGTGGGCTTCCCTGGTGGCGCAGCGGTTGAGAATCTGCCTGCTAATGCAGGGGACACGGGTTCGAGCCCTGGTCTGGGAGGATCCCACATGCCACGGAGCAGCTAGGCCCATGAGCCACAACTACTGAGCCTGCGCGTCAGGAGCCTGTGCTCCGTAGCAAGAGAGGCCGCGATAGTGAGAGGCCCGCACACCGCGATGAAGAGTGGCCCCCGCTTGCCACAACTAGAGAAAGCCCTCGCACAGAAATGAAGACCCAACACAGCAAAAATAAATAAATTAATTAATAAACTCCTACCTCCAACATCTTCTTTAAAAAAAAAAAATGCTTTTGTGGGGGAAAATAAAAAATCCATTAAACGAGCACAATATTTTTCCTAACCAAAAATAGCATTTATACAAATGATTCAATACCAGTTTATTCTTGAATACCACATGTAAAGGTTTGACTTTAGGTCTTTTTACAGTAGGAGTGTAAATTTTCTCCTTATTCACTTTTGGCCATAAACGGTTATACACTACCACAAAGAACACTGGTTTTTTTCAAGCTCATGTTCATGATGGTGTTAACTTCAACATGTTTGAGTTTTACCTTACAACATTGAAAAACATAAAATGAAACCAGAAATTAGTCCACATTTCCTGTTTTCTT
Organism: Delphinapterus leucas; assembly: GCF_059928025.1. Classification (NCBI taxonomy): domain Eukaryota; kingdom Metazoa; phylum Chordata; class Mammalia; order Artiodactyla; family Monodontidae; genus Delphinapterus; species Delphinapterus leucas. The sequence continues at coordinate 104,601,948 of NC_143150.1, forward strand.
GTTCTTATTAACTGAATGAAGTATCACTGGACATTAAACATCTTCTCTTGAAAATTAGCTGGAGAATTTGGGTAGATTTTAATGAATAATAGTTGTTTGTGACCCATTAACTGTTTGCAGCAATATTTCCTAAATTCAAAACTTCTCTGATCTCTTCTGAGATTTGGAAATTTCCACTGCCTTTAATCGCATTGCCTGGCTTAGAAGGGACAAATGTCTGTGTACGCAACGACTTTTTGTATCAAAGTTTAAACATACTATCATCTTTCTGAAGTTATTTTAAGAGATAGTTAGTGATCCAAATATAAATTAAGCTTTAACTTCTTTAACTTTGTGAGGTGTTACCTTTATGAGTAAATGAACTATAGTGACAAGGCACTAGTCTGGAATATAGGAAGTAGGAAATGCTCATTTACATATATTTTCATATTTTTGTCATACTCAAATATAAATTTTATAAAGGTAAGGACTTCGTGTCTCTATCATTTTATCCACAGTGCCTAGAATAGTGGCTACCATGTATGGTTGTAAAGATTGTGTGCTACACAAGGGTCCAGACAAAGGGAATGAAAGGGCTGGAATCTAGCCCATGAGCAGTCACAAGTCAAACTGCAGAAGGGCTTTTTCCACCCAAAGATGACATTTCTCATAATTTCCTAAAAGACACTAGGTAAAATCACCTACATCTCTGCTGTAATAGTGACCCATTTAGCAGGAGCTCAGTAACATTTGTGATTAATACATGAAGGAATTCCTTTTATGAATTGCTAAGCTCACTCATGTGCAACAGATGACAGCTACATTACAAATAGCCCATTGCATGGTAGTTGATAAGTTCATTTAGCATTAATTACCTTAATTTCAGATATTTTTTTATTTTGAAAAAGAAAAACAAATAGAAAAGTATATATTAGAATTGAAGAAACAATGACTGTGTTTTATATAGAAATTATTTTATACCATCTTTTAACCTCATTTATTCCCCTGCTTATTTGATAGCCAAAGAAAAAGCAAAATGTGTATATGTGTGTGTGTGTGTGTATTTATATATATTTTGAGTAGATCAGGACCTGAGAGTATGGAGGAAAGGCAGCCATAAGAGTTATTTCTGTATACTACAAAGATAGAAATGCACCTTGAGAATATATAGGACTAAGGATATATGCTGGCCTCATAGAGACCATCTTCCTGTTGTTTACTTGGACCACTTCTCTTATTCTCTGTGCATATATTTCATTTGCCTCTTTGCAAAAGGTCTCCCTCCACTCCTTGTCATTGCTGCTACCCAGTAATTTTGTCTTACTATGGCTTTGACTTGCTGCAGTAAAGACATCAGCTCCATTTCAAATGACTTCTCAGCTGGGGTATTACCATAGTCTCTGTATCTCTCAGTTAAACTTCTTGAGAGAGTATCTGTTTGGCTCAGACTTATCCACCAGGGAAGGTCCAACAGCTGTATGTGGGTGAGGGAGGGATCGGGGGCAGAGGCAGGGAAATGCAAGATGGTCATGTGGTCCGCCATGACACGTCACAAGAAAGGGTGTACGTAGAACTGACAGTAAAGTTTATACTAGGATCAGTTTTCCATCAACTCTCTACATAATTTCTAATATTAAATGTGCTTATTTTCAGGTTTGAAAATCAAGTCTTAGGAAGTACTGGTGCTCTCTTAGGGGATTTTAATAGTATCTCTTTAATTTACTTCTAACTGAAATTAAGCATTTTTTCAATTATGAGTGTGAGCAACAAATCCCAGCAGTATCAGTAGTTCCTGTGACTTTGCCAGCAGTCACAGATAAAATTATGACAGATAATTTTATATTACATTCTAGTCATTGAATATAATTCAAAACACTAGTGGTGCTAATCACTACTTTGAAATTATCCTAAAGGTTTGTTGCTAGATCATTGTAGTTATACATGTTATGAAAGAAAACATGTATTACTATCTCACAAATTTTAAAAATATATTTTGTATATTTTATTTAAGTATAATTGTTTTTAATGTTAAATCCATTGCATTTAATTTTATCCTTTTAAAAACATTATTATGAGAAAGGATACTTAAGTTTCACCAGATTCCAAACAGGTTTGTGGCACCAAAAATTTGAAAGTACCTGCGTAGAAATACAGGAGTGCAATAATTGCTGAATTTTCTAAAAGCAGTTGCTTAGCCACATAGCACAGGGAGATCAGCTCGGTGCTTTGTGACTGTGACTGCCTGGAGGGGTGGGATAGGGAGGGTGGGAGGGAGATGCAGGAGGGAGGAGATATGGAGATATATGTATATGTATAGCTGATTCACTTTGTTATAGAGCAGAAACTAGCACGCCATTGTAAAGCAATTATATTCCAATAAAGATGTTAAAAAAATAAAATAAAATAAAAATACGGTAAATAAGTAAATAAATAAAAGCAGTTGCTTATTTGTGGATGGGTTTTCTGAGATCTACCTTTAGCCAATACTTATACAAATTAAGTAAATATGAATATGTTTAGATGGACAGTATGTATGTTTATTATTAAATATGTGCAATCATAAATAAATAAGTCAATCATGTTTATGTATGCATACATATTCATATATACCCAGTAACGAAACTACAGTGTATATGGTATGATTTTCATCTTTCCTAAAGACGTGGTTGAAAGTTTAAACCCTTGAAAACTCTTACCATAGTAACTGGACGCATAGCCATTTCAAAAGCTTTAAGTCTTAAGACGACAGTACTCGAAGCTCAAATGCTGTTCTTTTCACAGGCTACTCAGAAAGAGATTGAGAAACAGAAGGTTCACCTAAAGAGCATTACAGAGCTAGGAGAGGCCTTGAAAGCAGTTTTGGGCAAGAAGGAGACCTTGGTGGAAGATAAACTGAGTCTTCTGAATAGTAACTGGATAGCTGTCACTTCCCGGGCAGAAGAGTGGTTAAACCTTTTGTTGGTAAGAGAAGAGGCTGGAAGATTTTCAGCCCCTCTCCATCACGAAATTATATAAGCTTTAAATAATAGTATTTATGTTAGCAAATTCTTCAACTCCACATAAGTGTTGGCCCTTATTTCAATATCTATTTCTATAGTGTAAGATATTTTTTGCATGTTTGTATTATATTCTTTATGGAGATTGCACCTAAAAGTAATTTAAATGCTACTACATTTTTTGTCTTTTAAAATCGTACAAAGTAGGACAAATATTTTAAAATATTGTCTAACTAATACTATGTCATGGTATGTCTCTAAAATTAAGGAATACCAGAAACACATGGAAACCTTTGACCAGAATGTGGATCACATCACAAACTGGATCATTCAGGCTGATACACTTTTGGATGAATCTGAGAAAAAGAAACCACAGCAAAAAGAAGACATGCTTAAGGTAGCAAATAAACTATTATGAAAAGTAATTTTCACACTGTGCAGCAGTTATATCAGTTATCTTTGTCCTAAAAGATACAAAGGACTTCTTAATAAGAGTGAAAAAAGTCTTCCTCTCTTCCTTCCCCACCTCCTTCCTTCCTTTCCTTTCTCCTTTAATGCCTTCTTTCCTTCCCTCCCTACTTCTTTAATTCAAATGGGAGTTCATGACTTTGAAGAGCCCTCTTATCTGGATATCTGTCCATATCGACCTCTCAGCTAATTACACGCAACTTAAAATCTGATGAGAAAAGGATTCCCGGATTTATTTTGGTGTTATATTGCAAATTCATGCCCATTTTAATAGTAATACTATATTCTTGTACCTAACACAAAGTTTAGTTTCTCAGCATTGTTCACAGACCATCTGAGTAAACAACGGGAGTCCAGTCTGTGGACATTTTGCCTATGCGATGTCTAAATCTTAGTAATTAGTAACAATACTGAGCTTACATAAAACTGAATTTTTCATTCTTAACTATATGTAAACTAAACATGACTTCGTGTTCTCTCTTTTTGGTATTGAAACTGATGATTAGGACATCCTAAGCTGTCTTTCTCAATGGCAACTTAGTCTTTACTTTAAAAAAAAAATGGTTCCTGTAAAAGGATATGAGGGGTATAATGTGCAAATGTAACTTACTGATGCTATAATACCTCTATTTGATGACAGTTTTTTCAGTTAAATAGGAAGAATTGCATTTGAAGAAGTCTCATATAAATTAAACAATGCCTTTGTTTTGTTGAAATTTTCAATAATTTTGACTAGTGGATTGCTATTTAAAGAATGCTTAAAAATTGTAGTTTCTGTCTATACAATTCATTTGTTTATTTTTTATGAAATTGATATTTTCTAAGGATTGCAATTCCTTTTTAATGAAAAATGGTAAATGTATTTCAGGCTGTCCCCCAGAAATATTTACCCTATTGTCTGTACCTTATTTTACTCTTCCTTCTCCTTTGATGTGTAGGTAAGGGATGTTCCTTCAGGGTCTTTGGAAAAATAGGAACTGAGTTATTTCACTTACAGCCTCTCCAACCCCTTGAGTCAGACAGAGCTTTCCTCAATCCCTCTGTCTGTGACACAGAATTCTTATCTGTTAGAAAATCCATTTTTTCCATGGCAATCGATATGATAAAGAAAAAGGGAACTTGTAAGTACTCAGAAGGAATAGAAAATTGTTCTTCAGCTACCTTCCTTCCTCAGGACATATTCAGGTTGTTCCACAGCTTTGAAATTCGGGAAAGATAAAATAAGACTAAATATAAAATACTACAGTTGTTGCCAGCAATATAGAATAGTTGTTTTCCATAGCAAAGGAAAACATCCCTTGTCCTTCTTCAGACTAAGGAATTACTTTCATTAAACATAGATCAAACGTAACCAAGGAGAGTGACCTATTTTCCTGAGGTCACACACATTTTCACTCTACTCCTATTTTATGGAAGTTGGCTTTTTACTCCCTCCATTTTCTCTCCATGTGCTCTTTCTCTTTCTCTCTCTTTCTCTCCCCCTCTCCCTCGCTCTTTCTTTTGCTTTCTCACTCTTTCGCTCTCTTTCAACTTCCATTTAATTACTAACTTTAAGCCCTGTCTCTTGCTCACGGAATATAGCGTTTAAAGGCTGAAATGAATGACATACGCCCAAAGGTGGACTCCACGCGTGACCAAGCAGCAAACTTGATGGCAAACCGCGGCGACCACTGCAGGAAAGTAATAGAGCCCAAAATCTCAGAGCTCAACCATCGATTTGCAGCCATTTCTCACAGAATTAAGACTGGAAAGGTAGGAAGATCTGCTCCAAGGTGGAAACTAGTGATAAATGATCTCTTGCAAAGGTTGCGCAGTACCCTGAAGGGGGCAAGCAACCCTCACAGCAAGGTTTTCAAAAGGAAAATGAAGGCCAAAATGTATTTGAGGAAATTTTACCATTGAATCTCATGGGAGATCAATCTCTCTCCCTTTTTCCCTCCCTACCCCCTGTATCCCTCTCTCTCTGTCATTTTGTTTTCCGTGGCACAGCTCGTCTAGAACTGCATTCTGCACTGGTTTACATATGTACTTTCAGGGGTAACCTGCAGCACAGTAACAAATAGCATGCCGCAGGCCAACAGCAGCAACAACAAAAAAGCACAAAAGACATAATCTAAAGAAAGCACTACCGACATATTTTGCCAAATATAATATTGCTTGTGTGTGATATGGAAGAAATATCCAAAATGAGGTCTTGTACATCTCCTGCATGATGTAGGATTTCTGTACATCTCTGCTGGTTGTGCACATGTGTGTATGTGTGTGTATTTTAACTTGCTCTTGCTAGTTGCCGATACTTACTGTGATAAAATCCATTAGATTATAATGACATGCAAACCATGAAGACAAATAATTGCAAAGCTTGTATATCCTAATTTTTGTAATTTTATATGTCTATTTATATTTATTCTATTTAATGAAGAACCAGGGTATATGGAACTTTTGCATGATAACCCTTTATATTTGTGTAACATTTAATGAAGGCAAAAATCTTATTTAATAGGTAGCTTGCAAAAATATATAAACACAGTATTATCGAATTTGAACTCTTTGGCGAGTATCAAAATGCAAGGAATTACCTCCCAAATTTATAAAATGTAGTTTGACACATTTTTCAATATATATGATATGCTTTCAAATACAAAAATGTATGTAAAAGAAATATATGTGTTTACATATACAGATAATTTCTAGAAATAATCTTAAATGAGAATAACATTATTGAAATATTTGTGAGAAAATGCGATATGTCAGGTAAGTTTTGATTCCTGGAAAAATAGGAGAATACATTTGAAAAATTATTTTGGTAATTATGGACACCCAATAATAGCATGGTTTACATCTTCTAAGGCATTACTTTGTATCACTGTTATATATAATAGTACATATATAAAGGAATTCCTAAAATATTTGGAAATGTGATATGAATTTTAAATACTTTATTGCATGTGAAACATAGTTACTCTTCAAAACTCGCCTTCCCAAAGCAAAAAGGTATTAGCTTACCTTAATTTGTTGCTCTTGTTTGTAATAGTTAACTAATTAGTTCTATTCATTTATATATGAAGTAATCCTCACCTGAAAAACATCTGACAGATTCTAAAATTTTATTTTTAGTCCATAGTTGTTTTTTGTAAGAATTTACTCTGCTGTTTAAACAGACAATTGTTTTCACTTCTGGAGATATCATTAAATGGGTAATATCTAAACAACCAAAAGTTATTTTAGTCATCTGAAAGATGAATGCTAATACTTCATTACTAAGTTTTGTATTCTTCCCATTATATGTTTTAATAAATCACTGAGCTAGAGTATATTTAAGAGTAAACAGGGTATTCTTTTCTTGATTTTTTTCAATGGTAGATTGAGATACATTATGTCAAAAGACTGTGACTTGTAGGTATTGAAAAATGAGTAGAAGTCACCATGCACCATAGAAACTGACAAACATAGCATGGCCAAGAGAAGTTTGTGAATTGTCATTCTATATTCTGTACGAATGTGTCAGTATACTTCCAGATATCATGCATCAGGTGAGCCATTTGATGTGTTTCTTTTATTACCCATACTGAAGAAAAGCATAAAAGATTTTAAATCAATATTTCAACTATACATTAATTGATGACAATCACATTTTTACTTTTCAAAGGATTCCTTTTTCTCTAAATTCATAGAGATGACTGAATGCAATAGTTGACCCCATTTGGGGGCTTTGAAGAGATAATTAAGCTCTATCATCATGATGAAACAGAAAATATGGAGTTAAAGCATACCTGACATTTTGCTTGTTTATCATTGCATTCACTAATGGTATTGAGTGTCCATTGCGCTAGTGAGTATGGGAATATACAGGATGTTTAAGATACTTGCTTAAAAATATATATCTACAAACACAAGTTTAAATACTTATTGCAATCATATAATATGCTTAACACTAGTACATCTTCATGGGGGTGTACAGTTAATGATGAGGTGGTCCCAGCAATCACATAGTGTGGTAGGAAGAACAATAGACATAGAAGATTGAATTCTGAACTTTGTCAGTATTAGGCAGAACATGTGGTCTCTCTGCAATTCCATTTTCAGTGTTTATAAGATATGGGAGTTGAACTAGATAAGTAGTTTTTAAAAGGAAAACTATCCCACCCCACAAAGGAATTATTATTTAGAACCGAGTATATAAAATGGATAAGAATAGACTTATTGGATGGGGGAATTTCTGCCCTTTTATCTTTCTGCTTCCTCTGATGAGGTTCAGGAGGTACAAGTTATGTGCATAGAACATGGTGTAAAATTTCTGGGTTGGATTAGTTAAAATTAGGACTAATTAGTTGTATTAGTCCCTGATAACTCTAAAATTTGTCTAATAATCTTTTGTTGATGCAGTGAGGAATTTAATGACTTGTATGTGTGTTTGCTTATGGAGTAGCGTAATTTTGGCAGTGCTGGAATTCTCAGGGATAGCCTTTGATCTCAAAGTCAAGTTCCTATTAGAGTAAGGTTTATGGAAGGTAAGATTGGTTTGTAATATGACATTCTTAAGGTTGAGTTTATGGGTAGTTTTCACTTAGGAGAAAAACTTGGGAGAAAATCTACAGCGATAAACAAAAGTAGATTGGGAGTGAATATGGATAGAACTCAGTTTAAGAACTAATTTCAGGATCCTTTCAAAGGTCAACTAGAAAGGGCAAATGAGTAGAGCAAAAATTTATCCTGAGAACTCACTGATAATATCTGGATTTACTATTTGGTGAATATGAAGTCTGTGTCCTTCAAGGACTGTTCATGACAAGAAATTCCAAAATCCAGAAAGCAGTGTACATTGGGTTCCTCGGTTTAGATTGGCTGAGAACTTGCCCATCAGATGCAGTTCTCAGCAGTGGTAATTTTAACTATCAGTGAGGAGCAGTGTGGCGAGAGGAAAAAAATTCTTAACTTCAAGCCACAATACTTTGAGTGTGATCTTGGATTTGACCCTTTACCTCACAGAATCTCATTTCCATCCAGAAAAGCAGTAAGATTATGCCTGTCTTATCTTAACCTCAAGATTGTGGTGAGGATCAAATGACCTAAGATATGTAAAAGCATACATTGAAAAAATCTATAAATTATTATAATTATATAAAATGGTGAAAGTAATATCAATAATTATTGTTATCATTATATATATATTAGACTTAATGGCCAAATTTTGAGGGTTAAGATGGAAATTGATGGGAAAAAGAAATGGAGGAATAGCTGATTTCTCTTTCTGGTCTGTGCTGGAATGGGTAGGGACCAAGAAGATGTGTCTTTGCTATTTCCATTGCAAGGGCCAGCCTTATAGATTATCGAGTGGACCAATTTAAGAACTGGAAAGTTCTGCTTGTCCCAAATAGGGCCCATAAAATACATGAAATTCTATCTCTTCTCATTTCATTTAGGTTAATCAGCAATATCTTATGGCTTTGAGAAAGCTTAATCTCTCCTAATATGTATGAAATCAATTTGAGAAAATGGCAGTTTTGATGGGGAGGGTCAGAGTTATAAAAATGAATCAGGCATAATTTCAGAACCCTGGGTAAAGTTGATGGAATCATTGGGGAAAGACACCACGACTCAACTCTTTCTGATTTAGGGCATCTGAACATGGTGGCATAGCATGGTGGTGTTTGAGGGGGATACTATCAGCAAAAGAAAGTGACAGGAGACAGAAGCATAAAAAGGGAAATAGGAAGGCAAAAGTAAACAGGCTACTTAGTCTTGTTGCTTATGGCACTTCTACCCATCTCCATCTTCTGAAAAGCCAAGTTGGAGAGGAGAGTCAGCAATTTGGGAGAGACGATATTTGAGGCAGATCTTCTAATAATTTATGCTTAATTCAATACTCAATGAGGAGTTTTTGATTTTTTTTTTCATGCACTGTTGAAAGATTAGCCCTGCAGTGGTCGTGAAGAGAATTCAACTGAATAATGGCAGGAAGTAGGGAAACCAATTAGGAAGCTATCACAATAGTCTAGATGAGAAACAGTGAGTAGCTCAAATAAAGGGGTATCTGTGGGAATGGAGAGGAAGTGACAATCTACAGCAGTGACTCTCTAACCTTTGTGTACTTGGAGGAACTGTTAAAACACAAATTGCCCTCCCCTCCCCCCCTTGCCTGAAGACTAAGACTCAGTAGGCCTTGGGTAGGCCTGATAATTTGCATGGCTAACAGGTTTTCGGGTGATATTGATGCCAATGATCTAGAGACCATACTCTGAGAACCACTGGTCTAGAGACATTGAGAACTAGCCTAGAGTTAAATTATCATATATGAGGGCCAAGAAGGTGATGAACTGAAAACTGACTCAGGATTCAATACTAATTGAGTCCAAAAGGCTGCCTATGAGTCTCAGAATAAAATTTGCATCAAGATATATTCGTCACATTGTAATACTTAGCTTTAAAAGCATGTTGAGTCAATAGACCTTAGCTGTATCCTATTAATACAGGCAACTACTTTCTAACAAAATATTATGAAACATACACATAATTTGCTTAGTTAGTGTTCTCTTCTAGAGATTTAGAAATATTTCACTTTCTTTGGAGCTAAAATGTTACATTATTGCCCGTGCAATTGGTACTAACCAAAAGAAAGGTGAACTTGTTTTCTGTGTCTTCATTCTTTATTAAGATTTATGTGCTGTTGGATATTATATACAATATGTTCCTTAATTTCTATATGGGCCTTAAATTTGCTTTCGAAATCCGTGTAGCAGTATGTGTACGTATGTGTGTGTATATATATGTGTGTGTGTATATATCAATATATGTGTGTGTGTGTATAATTATAACATGGGATTTGAATGGTCTGCCATCATATATGTAAATATAATTTTATTGCTATAATATTTATAAAATGTCAAGATTTTGATCTCCAATCAGTCCAATCAGTGTTAGCAGGTGTAAAAGTAATCATTCTTTGGATCAGAGACTATATATATATATATATATATATATATATATATATATATATATATACACACACACACATACACACACACACATATATATGTATATGTATATATATGTATATATAACATATATATATATATGGCTGTGAGAGAGCCAATGAGTTTTTCATTTAGTGTACAATATATCAGGAAAAAATACATGATTGGGCCTAGTTTTATCTTAAGTAGTAGCTTTAGATGTGAAAAGTAATATATAAATAATTTAAGGATAGTTTAGACAGATATTGTGACTTTCCCAAGCATCAGTGGGAAATAAGTAATCCATCTAATGAATGTCACCTAGGATGTCAAAATAAGATTCATTGGATTTGAGAATTTTAATTGAAACCTAATTTTCAATAATCAACTTTATCAATACAAATATATTGATCTTTTTCCCCTTCATAGTCTATTTCTAATTTAACACCTTCTCTGACAGAAGAGAGCATGGTCTGTTAGCTGGTATAGTTACTCTTATTATATAAATATATTTTTAGTAAACTTTTCTACAAAGAAATTATTTAAAAAGTCATAGATGAAAACTTAGGTAAAGATCTATAGGCATCACATGATTTGTAGAGTATTACATATGTAATAATCACAGCTACAATCCTCAAGTAATAGTAACAGATTAATACCCAAACTTTGTGTCACTCTACCTGCTAATTTTATTTCACTGAAATAAGTTAACCTAGCAACAGAATTTCTATATTAACAACATTTTTGCATGTTTATAATTTTCTATCCCTATAACAGGTTAGTTCTGTTGGAACTTTGATAACACATTACTTTTGTAATTATTTACAATGTTTCCAAAGTAGATGTTAATTGAGTTTGGTGCACAGTGTCATTTGCTACAATTAACTGGGTCTTATTAACATGACATTTAAAATGATTAAAGCTATTTGGTGATTTCTGATCATGATCTTTTATAAAGGAAAATGATTCCTCCGATCAATCAACAGATGTAAAAGTAATCATTCCTTGGATTGGAACTTTCAGATATTTATAGGAGGCTGTGAGAGAGCCAGTGAGTTGCCCAGGTTCTCACAGTTAGATAACCTGGTTAGAAAACATTAGATCCTAATTCATTGCTTTGTCCACTCCATCATGCTGTCTCTCAGCATACATTGTTATATCTCTATTTGTATCATTAGATATTTATTGTTGGTCTATTATGTGTTAATATAAGCATGTCCAGTTTCACTTAAAACATAATGATTTCAGTACTTCTTTGTATTAAAAATAACTATAATTAAACAAAAACCAGAAATGAGAGAGGGAGAAAGGAAGAAAGAAAAAAGATAAGAAAAAAATAGAAAGTTGTCCAAAATGTTAAATGTTTTAATTCATCTGTCTCCCCCATATATTTTATAGTTAAATTCTTTCTTCTTCTATTTCAGTTGCTACTACTAAACTCATGTAATCATGAGGCAGAAAAATATTCCAAGTTATTCTCAATAAAAAGTAGAAAGTGGGATGATTATTGAACCACCAACATATCTTAACCAATCAGTGTATTTTGTATCCAATTCTGAAAAGTGTGACCATAAAATTAATCTCATCATTTCAAAACCAACAGAGACGTACTGGGTAATGTCTCTTAATCAGCCTTACAAATTTGGGAAGTTACCACAATTTCACATTTTTATCCTCACAGCATCAAAGATAAGCCAGTACCTTACCTAATATCAAAGAATGCAGCCAATGAAATGTCACTTACCGAAGTCAATTTGTTTTATCTTTAAAATTATTTCTTATGTCCCTTGGAGCTTGCTCTTTTGAATTTAAAATAAGTGAATGAATAAATTTATAAACTACTTTATCTGATTATCTTTGTTTTAGATAGGTCTTTCCAATACACTTATTTCTCTTTGTAAGTTTTCTTTCCAGATATTTTGATTTGAAATAACTCTTCATATCATATCTTTTCTGTATTATAGGATGTTACTGGTCCTTGAAACTTTATTCATTTAGGTTTCCATGAATTATTCTTATTTAATTTTTTCTATACCAATATTGTAATGATTAATAAATTTCCAAAGCTGCAGAATGGAAAGAGGAGACTGATTTGAAGCAATTTTAAACCAGTCTGTACCATTTGGAATATTAATTTTCAATTTAGATTTTAGTGTGATTTGAATGTAGTGACCATTTATCATGATTACTGAGATTACATAGTCCATATTAACAAATGTTTACTTTGCTGTCTGTGTAAACACAGTCATTATTATGTTAGTGTATCTATGCCCATTAGAGTAATATTTAACCAAAAGAAAGCTTACATTTTAAAAATGATAAAGTGTATCTGAGTAATTTTGAATGCTTCCAATTTACAATGAATCAATCTGTAATTGATTTTGCTTTTTTCAGTCTGTTGTTGTTTGTTAACTTGTTATATAAATCACCTTTAATGCTAAAACTTTAACAAAGCCTTAAATTTCATTAATCTTAAATCATGCAGCAAAGCACAATTAGCTGTTAAGCAATCTGAAACCACATTAAAAAATCAAGGAAAACAAAGTGTTGTCTTTCTCAGTTTCTCTGTCTCTTCTTTCTTTTGTGTCCATTTATCTATCTGATTATTAAACTTGCCTATGTTTTACTTTATTTGTATTTTGTATGACTTCACAGTCATGCTAAAGCTCTTAAGATGAAAAGGTAAGTAAAAATTAAATTGCATAAAACCTATGCCTGGTTTATGCTTTCTCCTGCAATATTATAACTTTTTTTGATTATTTTCTATGTATTTTAAGACCTATATTGTGTGTACTGTCTAGCGTGTGATTTAATTGTGATTCTAGCTCTCCTTTGGTCATATACTTTCTTTAAAGTCAATAGAAGTAATGTATGCAAAAGTTAAGATGATTTATCCACCATTGATTTCAGTTTCTTCAAATAGTTTGTCATAATTCTGAATCAAAGAGGCAGGCATTATATACTTTATATGGCTTAAACTTGGATGATTCAAGAGTGAGCTATTAAATTATGGATGTTTCCTTACTATTCATTTATTTTTTAAAAATTTCATTAGCATTGCAAAGACCAAAGAATGACATGTGAAACTTTTATTGGTCAGAAAAGTCATGACCTAATGGTGAGCCAGTGAACTCTTAAGGAAAAGCAATTAAAATTTCCCAACTCCTTGAAGAATATTAATCACATGGATGTCAAATGGCTGGTCTGATCCTGCCAATAGAATAGCCTAAATAACTGAGTTGAATAGTTATGGTTATTTTGGTTATAAAATTAGTTACTGATTAATTTGATTTATTGGATGTTCTAAAATTAGTAATTGATATAATAAACACGTTTTATGTTTAAAAAATGAGTTCCTTTTGCTATGGAAAATACAGAATAGTATAAGATGTATTCCCAGCTTCAGGGATTAAAAATCTACTGGGGAGACAAAATATAAACCCTTGAAAGTCAAACAATATTACATTCAAATATGTAATAGATACTGCAACACAACCTAGGATTATACATAAAAGGAATAGAGACTCCCAATACAACATCTCAAACCCATTCCCATAAATTTTCCTATCCCCAGAGGGCTTTCTGAAAATTCCTCTGTGAAAACATCTGGGTGCAAGTGAATGAGATGGACATTATAAGAATTATCTAAATCCGCTAAAATTTACTAAATAAAGCATCAGCATTTTGACTCCTATTAGTAAGACATTACTCCTGTGACATATTTCATACTAATAATGAACTATTGGTTCTTTTCAATGTCGTCGTCATAGCAGTTGCTATTGATCTGTACTGTCCAATAAGGTAGCCACAGACTACATATGGCTATTGAATATTTGAAATGTGGCTGCTCCAAATTAAGATGTGCCATAAGTGTAAAACACAGTGGGTTTTGAAATCTTCATATGAAAAAATGAAAGTAAAATATCTTAATAATTTTATATTGATTATAGGTTTATATAATATTTTGGACATATTTGGGAAAAATATAATTAAATCCATCTGATAATTTTTACTTTTTAGTATGGCAAGTAGAACATTGAAAATTACATATATGACTTGCATAATATTTCTATATAGCTGCATAGCTACAGTAAACAAAGCCCTTTGAATTCAGAGGAGAGAATTTACTGCAAATTGATAAAATTTTAGGGAAGTATTCATGCAAAAACTGTCTTATTTCTAACATATACGCTAATACATCATCATCCTACCTGTGCTTATGTACTTTCAACAATGAGAAACTCACTACTTTAAAATTTAGTGCTTTAAAAAGACAAAAAAAAAATTTGCAACACTAATTAGTTGTTCCTATATTAAACTAAAATTCAGACTCCAAGTAATTTCTCCCCATTGACTCTAGTTATTCACTTTGGAACCACACAGAATAATTAAAATCCCTAATCTGCATAATGGTCTTATTTTTTAACAAATGCATAGTAGTCTTTGATCAGGAAATCTGGACACTACACATACTACTAATGAAATCTAAGTTTGCATTATCTTGCTTGAATAATTCATCACTTTGTACTAGTGTTTCCTAAAATCTATTCATATCTGCTTATATTATTTTTGTACCTAGTGGTATCGTGTTGTTGCTAACATTTGGCCAGCAATTAATATACATCCACACATGAAGTGCTGATTACTCCAGTCTCTTCAGTTTTATTTATTTATTTATTTTTCAGTCTCTTCAATTTTATACAGAGGAAATTGTGTTATTTAAAATTCCAGATCATTCAAGATTTCCTTGAAATATTTATTCTGCTGTTCTTTGATTAGTCATATATTCAGTTAGTTTTTCAGGAAATGTTCATTTATGAGTGCCTACTATGTACCAGGAATGACTCTAGGTTGAACCAGACAGGCAAATTACTCATCTTCATGGGATGTTTGTGAAACTCATCCCTCTCAATGTGTGTGTTTTTGCATACTTTTTGGTCTCCAAATAATTCCTGATGAAAATACTGCACAGGGCAGAACAAGTGCAATGCCCTTTGGCATCCTCCTTGGGACCACTCTCTACATTGATGCAGATTAATTAATTAAGTTTTGTTGTTAAAGAATGATACAGCTTTACCAAACTGGAGTGTCAGTTTCTCCATGTTCAACATTAGAATTCCATGATTTTGTCAAATAAGTTGATAAAATAAAAATGCCATGTCAACAAGCATTTATTTTATCCTTCGTAAACCATATGTTTTCAAAAGAGGAACGTCTTGACCTGAGCCAATGGATGGGTACAAATTTGAGGGGAAATAATAAGACCAATATTTATTGAGCATTTATTATATACCAAACAACATTCTAACATACTTGATCCTCATAAAAGCTCTATGAGTTAGATATTTTTCTTATCCTCATGTTACACATAAAGAAACTGCGGCTCAAAGAGGAGAAATAACTTGCCCAAGATCCCTCAGCTGGTAAATGGTGGAGCCCATATTCAGTCTAGGCATTCTCATGCAGGAGTTTTAGGCTCTTCACCAGAAGGTTAAAAACATTCTGAGTCTTGAGGGAGAGATACCAGGAGTTTACCAATAGACCTGTAAGAAAGATTGTATTAGGACCACTTAAATAAGGCTAGAAAGGTCCTTGGGACAAGATTAGGGGAAGCCTTGAGTATCATGCTGGAGTTTGGACCTTCTTTGACTTGTACTTCTTGAGCAGAGAAATAACATAATGAAAGCCATGGTTTTGGAATATACTGACCTGATTACAATGCACAGGATAGAACTGGTGAGGTGGGAAGGATTATAGCCCTGTAAGGAGGTTATTGCCTTAGCTCTTGTGTGAGGACTAGGAGAGATGGTATCTCTGGGAAAAGAAAGCAAGTGAATCATGGTGAATGAATTGGCAAGTATTTGGTATTTATTAGACATTAGAGTGAAGTGCTGGAAAATAGCATGACTCATGTTTTAAGCATGGATGACTCAGAAAAAAATGATCTTGTATTTACAGAACTAGCGAAGTTGATGTTGCAAGCAGTTTGGGGGAAGATAATAAGCTCATTTCTAGACATGCTGAACTTCAAGTGAGAAATCAGGTGGCTACTGAGAGTCTAGATTGGAATTCAAAAGTGAGGTCACAGCTAAAGAGGAATATTTGACAGATATTATGAAAGTTATAGTTAAGTTTTGGGAGATACTACAATTTATTAGGGAAGGAGTATTGAGAGAGAGGTACGGATGCCCAAGTTTTGAGCCTTTGAAACTACTATATTTGAGTATGTGGAGGAAGGATGAGCTAGAGAGGAAGCAAGTGTAGGAGTAAAACAGATAAATCTGCCTTCAAATGGACCCATGTTATTTTGACCTCCAAGTACTCAAAAAGTTATTTTAAATATTATTTATATTCATATGTTCACAAAATCATATAGACCAATGCGGTTACTCTTATTAAATGTTAGGAAATGTGTACAACAATTCAGTAACATAAATACCATCGAATTAATATTGTGTAATTATGATTCTAAAGGCTGTTACTCTTATAATATATTGTACAATATGATTTTAAAGTATAGAAGTACATTAATAATACAGAGATTGAAACAACATTTACATGCATATCTGTAATACTAGCAATCTGTACTGGTTCAAGAACATATTATGATATTTCAAATTTTAAATGTTCGTTAGGATTTAAAAACTAGTATTGAAAATAAGTCCCTTTAAAAAGAGTCTATAAATCCTTTCTGGCATGTGTAGAAGTACCCAGAAGATAAGTTTTTATTCATGTTTCTTGTGTAAAAGTACCTAGAAGATAAATGTTTATTCATGTTTCTTCCTGTGAAAATTATGTTCTCACGGCTAGCATTTGATGGTTCACTTCTTCATTAGTATTAGTATTAGATATTTGGTTTTTCCTTGACACTTATCCCTATTGTCCTCTAGGAGATGCTGTCTAATAAAGAGTAAGACTATGACTAGGAATGTGTTGGGGAAGAGTGGGTGGGGACCAAACTTGATGAATGCGTCATTCTGGCATTAAGACAGTGGGTGGTTCCTGAATTGGTTTTACAAGTGGAAAATGTTTAGCTCTGTAAGAAAATAAGATTTCTATTTATCACGTGTGAGTTTTCAAAAGCTGTCAGATATAAAGTATTTTCTAGTGTTTTAATGCAAAGAAATTGAATACAGGGTATAGATAATAGAATAAACATTTATGTTATTAACTGTTTAAACTTTAAATCTTGCCTATTCTTTTGAATATATATTTGATTTTCAGTGTATTTTCATTAGTCACTCCTCTTCAAGTGGTTTCTTTAGAAAAACAAGGGATTTTAAAGTTTTTTGAGACTATGGTCATTATGAATTTCAAAATCAAAGAAACTGTGATGTTTATAAGTTTGGAAAACATATATTCAGATTTTTCATTTGAGATATTCAGGGTTCATTCTTTTGAATTTTTTTGTGCTACCAAATAAAGGATGCCTAAGGCAAACTAATGACACTTTTTTGTCTTATGGGAGCATGCCTGTCAATTCTGCCATGCTAAAAATGTCATTTAAAATATCTAAGCAGATTGCAGTGTAGTTTTTCTGAGGATAAGGAGACAATTCTGCATTTCCAACTGATGTAATGAGGCAATTTCTGTTAAGAGATATTTACCCAAATTGTATTTATATCAGAATATTTAAAATAAGATCAAATTCAACTTTAGGATATTAACAGTTAGACCAGCCAAATATATGGAAATTGACTTTTGTTGAAAAACCAGAATGATGAATTGCATTTTCTTGTATGTATGTTTGGCTCTGATGATGTTAAATGTCTTTATTTGCATCCCCAGGTACTTTCCCAGTTGTATTTCAACACTTTTCATAAAATATAATATGGAAACATAATGCATGTCATTATTTTCGCAACAAGAGGTTAAACAAATGTATTTTTTGTCTTATATTTCTAATAAAAAGTAATTTTGATTTAAATTAGCACTATCTTTTTTTTTAGGCCTCCATTCCTTTGAAGGAATTGGAGCAGTTTAACTCAGACATACAAAAATTGCTTGAACCACTGGAGGCTGAAATTCAGCAGGGGGTGAATCTGAAAGAGGAAGACTTCAAAAAAGATATGGTAAATTGGTTGTGATAAAATTGTGAATGAACTAGGAATGAAAATGAATAAATATTTGGAAAGAAAATAGATAACGCAAGTCTCCAACTAAATGCTCAGAGCGTACCTTGCACATTTTGTGATTCTAATGATTTATTACAGGAGCAAAGTATTCTTGTTGAACTGTCATTATGAATGCCAAATTACTATGGTATGGACATACAGGAGCACTTACAGATTCTAATAAATAGCCCAGCAATTTTGCTTTGACGTGTGTTCAAAGGACAAAATGTAGTGGATGAAAAGAGTCAAATCTGAAAATAAACTAGAAACTTAATAAAAAACACAACCATCATAGATGACTGATATTTTGTGTCAATCCCATTTTTGGTAGTATAACATTTATTTTGGAGAAGGGGCAATTACACATGATATAAACATTGTTTATTAAAGCTTACCACAAGGTGGTTTTATAAAAAAGTTGAACAAGTAGTGTAGTATATATCTAAAATATGTATAAATTCATGCTGCTTATTTCATGGGAATAAAAAATATATAACCATGTGGGCTATTCCCAGACTCATAACTTTCTCCTTAAACCCTGATTAATTTCAACATGTCTTTTACGTTTCTCTCTAGCTTGAATGTTTCTGCATCACATCCCTTTTCACTGACTTTTTTTTCTCCCTCCACCCCATTCTCACAGTTTCCTTTCCCCTCTCACAGCCATCACCTATATGGCATTCTTAACCTTTGCGTATATCATGCTAGAGATTTCTCAGACATGTATCAATGCTAGCGACTTCTCAGACAGTGCTTGAAAATGATATCAAAAGTCAAATTATAAATTGTAAATAATAGGCATGTGAAACAGTAGGAGAACCAATCTTAGTTCTCATTGGTATCAATTCTGACTTCCTGGAGCTGCCTAAATCAGCACTCCTCGTGTATGGGGTTTGGTGGCCTTGCCAACTCAGCTCCTGGAAAGAAAGACAAGAAGAGCCTTTCCAAGATGCTGAGTTACTGCTACCTCTCCTTCATGTCAAAGAAGAAACCAGAGGGCACCGAGGTGGAAAAGAGTGCTACTTACCTCTTGGGCTGTTCACCAACTCTGCCCTCTAGCTCTCAGCTGGTGTGGGGAAAGAAATGAAGTGGGAGCTTTTGTTTGTTTATTATTTTTGTCCTCAGCCCCAGGAAATGTTGCAGACTTTTTAAAGACATATTTTAAAAAGTAAGGTCTTTCACAGACTATAAACATAAATGTCTATGTTATATTATTTCATTAGACTAGTTAACTGGCAAATCTTAGGTGAAAATCCCATTTCCTCTAAAAAAATGAATAGTTCCTCAGTTGTGTGTAGAAGTTTACATGTGCATTACAGAATTAAATATGTAACATTGAATACCATGGATGATTATTCACACACATACATGTGAATTTTTAAAAATTGTCTAATATTTGTTCTTAGTTCATCAGAGTACCTTGGATACCATAGCAACGTGAACCTCCTTGACAGAAAGTTTTCATATATTGAATTGAAAGAAAGATAGGAAAATAGAGGTGAAAAATCACATGGTCACATATGCTACTCTATTAAACTAACACTTATTCAAATAATTTTATTTCAAAGTAAATAAAAATAATATTCTTAGAGTCTAAAAACCAAAATGCATATTGAAAGTGCTTAAAGTCATTTTTCTAATCCATATTTTAATACTTAATTGTATTTATTTAAAAATAACATGCATATATGACATATTTTTTAGAAATTAATTAACTGCAGTATTTGGCAACAATTGAGCACATCATTTTTTACTAATGCCCTAATATTTGTTCTAAATTTGGACATTTAGGTTATTTAAAGCAGAGGGCATTAGATAGAAATCAGTGTCCATTTAAAATAACGTATTTTCACTTAGGAGTGTGTGTTAAAATGTTAAGCTTTGTTGTCATCTCACACTCACAGGGCAACATCTGTATTCCTCTGTGAATTAGCATTATAAATGACAAGTTTAGTTTGCTTCTCTCAACTTTTTTAATTTCTAGAAATGCACTAAAAATCAAAGCCAAAAGAATGCTTTCATAGCAGTTCACTTGTCTGAAATGTTAAAGTACCTTATTCCCCCGTCTTCCTACATATGACTAATCACATGTGTCCTTTTGAACTAGGCAGGAGGAAACTTACTTCTTTTAAAAGTTAAAGTACAACATATAAAAGAAAAACTATGAGTGCAGTATCTTAGGATACTGAAAGTTTTAAATTGGATTTTTTTGTGTTTAAATAACATGTTTTATTATCTCTGTTAACGATGTACAGCTTTCTTAAAACCAAAATGAAGACTGTACTTGTTGTTTTTAATCAGAGTGAAGACAATGAGGGTACTGTAAAAGAATTGTTGCAAAGAGGAGACAACTTACAACAAAGAATCACAGATGAGAGAAAGCGAGAGGAAATAAAGATAAAACAGCAGCTGTTACAGACAAAGCATAATGCTCTCAAGGTATTAGAGCTAAAATTATAATATACCTTGCCTGTGTTTTTATTTTTTCATGTGTAGGGTAAAACTCTTGTGCATAAATAAAATCTTCTTAAGAATCTTAGTCACCAGAAATACATTTTTTTTCTGTTCAATGTCTGTGTTTTATTTAACATTTTTGAGTGCTGTCTTTGATTTTGAAAGATGTTTTGCTTAGAAGTTGGGGATTTTTTTTTTACTTAGACAAATTTTTCTGAGTAGTAATAGAAAGATATTAACATGCATCATTCATAGTGTTCATATATTTAATTTTGTAGTATAATTTATTTTTGTAAGTTATTTTTACATTTGTCTTGAAAAACCTACTTAACTGCCAGAATAAACAACCTGTATATTTTTTAGGCTTTCTGCTTGTGATATTTTATTGATTTGATTTAGAGTAGGTCCACTTTTTTGGTAACCTAGTATTTGTTTAATACTTAATTTTTTCAGTTAACTTCATGTTGCCTTTAAGAGAGTCACTCTTTGCAACTAACTAAGCATTTATAAGTCTAATTTCATTTATATAGGAGTCCTCTAAAATAATCTTAATGTCCTTGAAGAAGAGCTGGTACTCTCATGTTAGCCAGTGATAGCGTATAGCTTCAAGTACCTGTGTGACTCATCTGGATTTGTGCAGGAAGGACAAAATAGAATATTATCTAGTATCTAGAAATAGTATCTAGGAAGTTCTTGAGAAGAGACTGGACATGTGAAGAATTTTGTGAAATAACCTTTTATTTCTTTAATGTACTTTTCAGTATTCACTATTTGCATGCATGGCTGATTTTTCTAATACTGTTACTTGCTGAGCCTTTTATTGTAAATCACTCTTTTAGAGCTATGTAGCCATGTAGGTGGATCCACCTTGTAGGTGGATAGAGTCTGCTTTCTATATGCAAATAAGAGGGTAAAACCTTTTCCCGTATAGTCAGACAAGCAAATAAACACTGCTGAGAATGTAATTACACAATATTGTGCCTGCAGGGAATCCACAAGGAAAGTCTAATTGGCCAGCAGATTTTCTGAAGGTAACTGCTGATAAATATAGTAACTAGAAAAGGCCTCTTCCCCGAGGGAGTGCAAGAGCAAGCCATAATGTGCTCAGAAAATCAGAAAGCTGTGTAATTCACACGCTTCCAACTGTGACCAAACTTTTAGAAGCATCTACACTGGTCATATGATATGTGTCCTACTGAACAGCAGTGTTTAATGGTTATCTGGCATACCTGTAAAGAAATCTCTATAATGTCTCTTAATACCTTTACTCATTACACATCACCTTGTGCTTAGGAAATAAAAAGAGTTTCAGATTTTATGACCACAAGGCCTTTCTCTTGGCAAAGATGTGAGTTGTGTCACCAGTAAGGCATGGCTCAACTCTCATTCACGTGGCTGTATCTTGGTACCTTTGAAAAAAGCAGCATTCCATCTGGCTCATCCTACGCATTTAATACCTCCACAGGAGCTTTAGAAATTCGACTAAAAATGTAAACTGTAGTAAATTTTACATCCTCAATTTTAAACAAAATGCAGAATGAAATCGAGATCATTTTTGCAAATATATGTTAAACGTGATTAATGAAAATCTACTCCACTTGCCAAACCAATCTACCAAATTCAGTTGTTAATCTGCCAAGTAGCTTCAATTCTAGTCCTTATGAAATATTTCAAAGAAGGTAAAAACTTTCCAATGCAATGAATATTTCAGCAGTCCTTTGATATTCATTATTTTCTTTGGCTCCAGCTATATCTGTACATGAAACCCTAATTGCTACTGCTCTGAAGAAATGAAAGCTGTATCCTGAGCTCTTATGTTCCCTTGTGTTATCGTACAATAGCATTACAACAAATTCTATTAATCAGGGAAGACATTGGGTGGTCTTGTAAGGAGTGAGATGATAAACTTCCCCCCTTTGTTGATTTAGTAAGCAGTCACCCTTATTTATCTCATCAGGTTGATTGGAAACCATGCACTTTCCCTTTTCTTTTCTAAATATTTTTATCATTTTGCATTTGGATTTGATATGATGAGAAAAAGTTTGCCATAACATTTAAATTGTAATTTTCATGTACACTCACAGGTATACATTTTTCACACTTGAATATATATAGCTTGAAGCAATTTCTATGCTAACTAAGAACACTTTATATTTCTAATCACAAAATATTAATGGCCTATGAAACTATTTTATAGAGAGTTTTAAGATCATGAATGTAAGTTGCTTGGCTATATAAACTTAAAATTTTTAACCTAGGGCTGAAGATATCAATTTTGGAATTTTTACCTATTTTAAAATACAAACTCAGTAAGTTTGTACAAGTATGTAGTTAACTCAGTTGAATTCACATATTAAATTATTTCACATAACACAATAATTTAGTTGACTCATTAAGAGTTAATTAAATGTGAAAAAATTTCTAAACAAGTTTGAATATGCTAAGAGAAAATACTTGAAGTGGGTTGTTCAGGTTTCTTAGCTTCATGTACATGGGTCCTGTCACATGAATACATAATTTAATCATCTATTTGTATGTTTAGCATTTAAATGTGAATTTAACTGAAACTGAACAAGAAGATGAGGGACCCTAATTATTTTTAAATGACTACAGCCAGAAGTGTAATATACTTGTATATTGATATTTTAATAATGTCTGCACCATGAACAGGATTTGAGGTCTCAAAGAAGAAAAAAGGCTCTAGAAATTTCTCACCAGTGGTATCAGTACAAGAGGCAGGCTGATGATCTCCTGAAATGCTTGGATGACCTTGAAAAAAAATTAGCCAGCCTACCTGAACCCAGAGATGAAAGGAAAATAAAGGTAATGTTGTTTTAGAATGTCAATCCCAGATTGTGTTGCTACAGTTTAATTTATTTAACTTAACCTGTATGGATCATTTTTGAAGTGTTGATGTTGTTTCCACTATTAGTGTTCTCCCCGATTTGATGCATTTCTTTGTATTTTTTTTGTTTGTTTTAGTAAATGTATTGTATAAGTGTTTTTCAATTGACATAATGTTGAATGAATAAAATGTTTTATTCTTAGACAATGTAAAATGAATTAAGAAATGTCATATGTTTTCTGGTAAAATTGTGATTGACTCTGTGTATCTTTGTTCCAGATGAACAAATGACTTATCGGTATATGGACGACTTCTATCTCATGTTAGCACATTCATTTCATCAGAGCATCTTCACACATCAGTGTCAAATCTTTATAGATTTATTTGTTGCATATTGTCTGAAGATGTTTTTTCTGTTATTATTTTACACTCTTTATTTTGCTTCATTCTCTGTTGAGTTCCTCAAAACTCTAAAAAGGAAATAAATTACTTATTCACTTACCCTCTAAATTATATTCTATATGGATGGTCCCTAAGAAATGATGAATAATCACTGCAATTTGGGTCAGCCCCAAAACACTAGAGGAATTGAGAAGAAAGAAAACTGTTAGATCAATTTCAGTATTTTCTCAATTAGAATATCTAAAACTGAGCATTCAAAAGATAACTGAAATAATATTTGGATTCTTGGGTGAAGATGACAGTGATGGCTTCCATACTTATAAATTATGAAAAGTGACAATAAAATGACAACAGCCTATGAAATTTCTGGGACAGGTATGTGCTGCTTATAGGTTGGTTAATGTGGTTAGCTAACTGCCCTGGGCACTGTATTGGTTTTGCTCAATAGGAAATTGATCGTGAGTTGCAGAAGAAGAAAGAGGAGCTGAATGCAGTGCGTAGGCAAGCTGAGGGCTTGTCTGAGGATGGGGCAGCAATGGCAGTGGAGCCAACTCAGATCCAGCTCAGCAAGCGCTGGCGGGAAATTGAGAGCAAATTTGCTCAGTTTCGAAGACTCAACTTTGCACAAATTGTGAGTTGTTACTGGCAAACCTACATATGTGTTTGCGACTACTACTCTAATAACAGAGGCCTACTAACCAATAGAAAAAAATCTGGGTGCAATTTCAAAGTGCTAATATGCAATCTGAAAGTGAGTAGTTCCCCCTCACTTTGGGCTTCTGTAACACTAGTGGTTAATTTTTCAGATTAAAAACATAATCCCTTAACAGATCATAGGAAACAGCCCTCTTATCAAAAATGAAAAATACATCTTAATTTCTTTTGCCACATCATTTTTTCATAACACTGGAAATGTGAATTTGTCAATTTATCATACATTTACTTTATTTCAGCGTCTAATCCAAAAATATGTATTGCTTTCCTGAGACCATCCCATGCTAATTTTACTTTCTTAATGTATACATGGTAAATAATAAATCTTTTGTGAAACAACTTCTTATACCAACTTGCACAAGGCCTTCTTATCTCATTGATTTATAGAATAATAGCTTAGTCCTCATACCTCGCTTAGCTGCTCAATGGGTTAAAAGGCTTATTAGAAGGATTGTATGCCTAGTAAGATTGTTAATAATTGATAGCAGGTTGAAAAATATCAAATATTGTTACTACTGAACTATTATAAGCCAAAAGGAAAAGAAACAACGGCTCTTCTTTCTTTCAAACAACTGGATGGAAATTTTGTGATTCTCTCTTTAAAAATACAATCCATAACGATAAGCTTGGTCTTTTTAGCTCTTCATCTGTAGTAGGGAATAAACCATAGGGATTTTCTAACAGGTACATTTTTGTTCCTATTCTGAGATATTGTAAAGTGAAGCAGAATGGTCACCACTCTGTCATTATGCAAAGACAGTGCTCCTCACAAAACCAGGGTCTGAAAGTCTGGAAAATGAGGCTTTGTAATTATGTTAGGTCGACTTACATGAAACCAACAGATATTCAACCCTTTTTGACCTATGTTAATGACAATTACATTCGTTTCAACCCGTAGGTGAGACTTTCTTGGGAATTTCTTCTGTGATGTTGTTGATTCCATTTAATACGGGGTAAATGTTTGAATATGTCTTAAACAATTAATATAACTTTATTTTATAAGCATATAATTTTGTTAATGTTGCTTATTAACCAAGGGAAAAAAATACTGCATATTGTTACTTCTTTTAACGTGTTAGAAAAATCCATGAATACACTGTTTTCTAAGGAATCCAGTACCTTAAGATTTAATAGTAGCTGAATATTCTGAGAAATGGGAAGTAGTAACGTAAGGTATGTTGAAACTATATTACATTTAAAGTCCAATTCTAGCTCATTGCACGTGTCAGCCTATTATCCTTCATAGTAGATATTATGAGCATAATATGTCATAAATCACTCAAGCTTACACTAACAGAAAACCTGTGTCTGTGGATGCAAAATGAATTGAAAGATTAAGGCAACCATAAAGAAAATTTAAGTAAAATATTTTTGCCTCGATTTAATACATCATTTAAGTCCTCCACTTTGAATTATCTTACTACTCACTATTTTCTCCATTCCAATTTCCCCCATATCTTGACACACCCAGGATTAATTTTTTTTTTACAACTTAGTCAAGGTAAGTTATTAACACTTTATAGTTAAATAGACACAGGATCAAAAATCTCCATAAACGACTTACTTAAAATGCCATTGTGTCCTTGCACATAATAGGCTCTAACAAATATTTGTAAAACATAATAATGATTGGTGAAATAAAGTGAGGATAAGTGAACCAGTATGGAATTTTTAAAATAAATTATAGTAAGATACTATAATATATTTTCTTCATAAAACGTTTCTTCTTGATTTTATATCTGAAGGATCCAAAATTCATAAGGTGCCTTGCTTGGGGAAAATATTTTTATGTTAACTTTTAATTTTCCATGATAATAGAAGCAATAACAATATGCATGAAGAATAATCCATTTAATATTATAACTATATTTAGCTTTGGATTTTTATTAGACCTGAAAGATGATACAGATAGATAGACAGACAGATGGATAGACATATAAATCTAAGATGTATCTTTATATTCCACTGATTACTAATACATATTAAAAAACCGATTTCACATGTCCACTGGTTAGAGTCACCTTTCCCAGTTAATCTAAGGTGACGATATTTGAGATAGCCACAAGCAAACAGCTTAACTAAAAGTTATGTTTGGGGTAATCCTACAATGGCTCTGATGTAGCACAGGTAGTCATAGCTTCACAATTCCTTTCCTTCTCTTCCATTGCCTTTCTCTATTTCTTTCATCTTTCTTCTTCTCAAATGTCCCTTTTTCTTCTCTCTGTATATAAACTCTAGACTTTCTTTGGACTCAGGGATTTTTCAGTTCATCTTTCATATCTTAGCAGTAGTAATTCAAGATGGTAGAAAGTACTATGAAGTGCTTAACATTTGAGAACTGAGTTTAAAATGAGAACTCAATTGTCTTTACTTTAGAGATAAAGACTCAGAAATGGACTAAGCAGTGTAAAATTAGTGTACTTCAGGGACTATGTCCAGGTCAGAGTTATATATGGCAATAGTAAAGCTCAGAAAAGCCATAGAACTTTGTCTCAGGGAGCCATGAAGCAGCCCCAGGCCAGGTAGGAGTGCAGACCAAACCAGAGAAGAGAATATCTGCAAACCATTGTCCTCAGGACAATCCTGGAGACCAGAAAGAAGGGAAAAGAGACTGGGAGAAAGCAGGTAAGATTTTCTTCAGGTATTGAGCATGTTGAAGCCCCCACCCTAGTTAGGAATACAAGACATTTCTAATGTAGTTCCTTTTGGCTTAGAGACCTGGCTGTTCAGTGAAGACCAAACAACGACTGTAAACTGAACATAAGGAATGTTTTCTGTAGGATGTTTTACAACAGCAGTGTGGTCTAGTAAAATAGACGACTCCCTGGGATGAACAGCCCTCACTGTGAATCCCATTGATTCCATCTGCTGGTTGTGTGATCACCAGTCTCTCCCAGCCTGGTTTCCTCCATCTCTACCATGGGGATGAGGATGTTTGTGTTAATGAAATATATGTAAAATACCTGCTACATTATAGAGGTTAAGTGAATCAATTGTTTTCTTCCTCTTCCTATATATAAGTTAACATTGGAAAGGAGACCCATTATTTTAAAAATGTATAATATCTTTGTAGGTCATTAAGAGAATTAGGCTCAGTGGGTACCACAGATTTTAAATGTTATTGGGGCTTCCCTGGTGGCGCAGTGGTTGAGAATCCACCTGCCAATGCAGGGGACACGGGTTAGAGCCCTGGTCCAGGAGGATGCCACATGCCACAGAGCAACTAAGCCCTTGCACCACAACTACTGAGCCTGCGCTCTAGAGCCTGTGCGCCACAACTGCTGAAGCCCATGCGCCTGGAGCCCGTGCTCCGCAACAGGAGAAGCCACAGCAATGAGAAGCCCCGTGCACCGTAATGAAGAGTAGCCCCTGCTCACTGCAACTAGAGAAAGCCCCCTCGCAGCAACGAAGACCCAACGCACCCAAAAATAAATTAATTAATTAAATAAGTTTATAAAAAAATAAAATGTTATTAACAACAGATAGATCTATTTTGTTCAATGTAAATTGCAAATTAGGCTCCGTAATCTTTGGCCAGGTAGTTTTGCTTAGAGTCACAAAATATTTGCAGGAAATTTCATACAAAGCTGGTGATTCTACCAATGAAGGCATAATTCTCCATAAACTTGACAATAGAGCATTATCTAAATTATTTTCTATAGCAAGGTAAAGAAAAAGAGGAAAAAACATAAAGGCTTTGAAAATTTCTTAATAGAAAACTATGCATAATTTTATTAAGCTTAATTTTAGCATTAGACAGTTAACCTCAGAAATCCCAAGAAAATACAACCACAAAATTGCACAGTGAGGATATATAACAATCCGGAGCTTATGTGAAACTCCTGAGCAAAATAAGCTCACAGACTAAAATTACAATGGATATAAAAAGATTCCTTTTGTGAGTGATGTTAACACACCAAAAAATAAAAGGACTATGCACACCTGAGGAAATTAGAGATAAGAAGATAGTAAAGGACATGAAATTGTGTTTTTTAATATTCAAAAAGATTTAGAAAATAAGGATGGAATGGAATTCTTACAATAGGAACAGGCCATTTTGAAGAGTGAATAGGAAACTTTGATAAAATAGAGTCTAGAAATTAACATAATTATTGAAATAATAAATCAAACAACTTTTTAATGGTGGATTCATTATAGAATAAAAAAGAATATATTACTTGAAAGATGAGGAAAATTTTGCTTTGCTGAAAATACTGAAAGATGGAGAGGATAGAATAAAAAGCTCAAACATATGCCTAAAAAGAGTGGAGAGCCTGAGGAAGAGACATTATTTTATATAAATGACTGACATTTAACAAAATCGAATAAATCTCAATTTACATGAGTCCTCAAATTTAATAAAGCTCAATTTACATGAGTCCTCAAACTGAATAACGCTCAACCAGTGTGTAATAAGTAAAAACAAGTTCACACCTAGCAAGGTCTGCATGAAACCCAGAACATCAACGATCAGGAAGATCATCATAAAAGCTACCAAGGACTAAAGGCAGAAACTGCTGCAGGCTGGCTGACTTTTCCTCAACAATAGATGTTAGAAGAAAATGGAATAATATCTTCCATAATATCTAATGTGCGAGGCGAATGTTCAAAAGAATTCTGTCAACTGTGATTCAAGAATGAAGACAAGATATTTTCAGATATACAAATATTTTCAGATAAAGGAACACTAAGGATACATTATCTAAGATTCTTTCAGAAAGAAGTACTAAACGATGTGCTAGTGTAAAAAGGAAAATGGAGCTGGAGAGAAGGAGCAAGCTACCTAAACGTATATAAAATGATTTTCTATATATAAAAAGGAAAAAATTATCTTGTAATTAGTTACTAAAATTGTGGCAATTTCTGCAAAGGAAAACATTGAGTGCTATGAGAATATAAAAGTGATTTGATCTTACAGCAAGGAGAATACAATAAATAAAAGGCTTGTTCTAGAAGGTAGCAGCAAATATAAGGCTTGTGCCTAATGTGTTCAGTGTGAATTATTGCCAACTATCATGTTTCTAGGAGGCAAAAAAAATGTAGTAAACCTTTGGAATAGGCATACATGCATGACCTGTCCCAGGAAGGGAAGCAAAAAAAATATATATATATATATACAAAATACAAAAATACATCTTAGTGGAAGAAGGAAAAGCAATGTCCCTTTTCTAAATACGACAACTGCGTTTACCCTGGATATCCCATGGCTTCAAATACCAAGTAAATAATACTGATATTCAACATTTTACATCCAACAACTTCTTATTCAACTTCTTATTTTAGATGCCTAACAGGTATCTCACACATAAGGTAGCCAAGTCGCGAATAATTAATTTTCTCTCCTACATAAATTGGCTGCTACCAAGCTCTCCAGGTGTTAGTAAATTGCCCTTTCACCTAGGTCCAAAGCCTAGGCATCATCCATGATTCCCCTTTGCTCTTACATCATGCATGGAATTCACTTCAAATTCTGTTGGCTCTACCTGCAAAATACATCTTTAATTGGACCACTGCTCAGTACCCTTATTGGAGAAACCTTAGTGTATTATCTTTCATCTTGATTACTTCAGCAGCATCTAATCCTTGCTTCCCATATTTTCCCACCTACACTATAGTCTCCTTAGCGAAGCCAGAGAATTCCTAAAGCTTATGTGAGATTCTCTCAAGCCCCTGCTGCTCACTACCCTTTTAATGAAATTTTACGAGCTTCTACGTAGTTTGGTTCCTGCCTCTCATTCCTATATTACTCCAACTTTATCTCCCTTTTTGCCATTCTCCTGTCATAGAGACATAAAAGTTTCTCCTCTATACTTAAACACACAGCATCATTTCCACCTCAGGACCTTTGTACATATTGTTTCTTCATGGAATATTTTCCACGTAGACTTTTACATGGGTACTATAACTTAGCCGTCTTTTCATTTAGAAACAATGAACGTTTAGTGGAACTTTGATGTAGAACCTAGACAGGTAATAATAGGTATTTTTTCTATTTTAAAAATATTCTATACTCCTTATAATTATACATGCCAACTGGGAGTTTAAGACACCTCTTCAGAACGGCAGATTTTAGTACAGTTACTTCTGGAAGTGTGTATACTGAGAAAATACAAAGTTCTTGAAACTTAACACTGAGGTAGTAAAGAGGGAATATGAGGATGATTATAACAACGTATTGCAAAGGATAGCTTTTACTACATCAGAGTAAATTGTAGTAAGGTATTTTAACATTAAGAGTATACATTGCCAAAATATAGAACTTCTTGAAAAGTTAATAGAAAATTGTTAGATTTATTTAAATGCCCCAAGAAATGCATTATACAAGTTAGTGCTTAAGTGAATAATTTGTAAAATGAAAACACTTTTATAGTGTAAACATTCCTCTACTAACTTTTAAAATTGTTTGAATTTGAATAGAACTTTACATTTACAAAATGTTTTCATATGTATCTAGTTTGTTCCCACCAGTAACCCTCTCAAGTAAGTATTATTTTCATTGTCATTTTCCAGAAAGGAAAATTAACCTAAATAAAGTTAAGGAGATTGTCCAAGGGCACATGTAAGAAATGGAAGACACCTAACTTGAACTTAGTGCTTCCCAAGATACAGTGAGAGCTATTCAAAAGAAAGAAAAGATATCTAGCATCCAAGTAAGTTTGAGAAACACTGGATTAAGCAAAGTTTCCTTAGTCTAGAATTTTACAGGGCTTTTGATATGCAAATGTGATTATGAATTTCTATGAGGGGAATAGATTCTGCAGACTTTCACATCTGGATAGTTGCAGTACAAAGGAGGAAATTTCATTTCAGTTTTATGATAGTATTCCTGTTTGAGTGATTGTGAAGAACTAATGTTCTTCAGAAAAAAAAATGGGGAAAAGCATCACTTTATCATTATTCTTTTGTTATTTTGGATTTTCTTAAAATGAAGCAGAGATGTACAAAAAAGTAATCACAAAGCTGCTTGCCATCACCTTATGTAAAATAATGTCTGAACCTAGATTTGATTCTGCACTACTCATTTTTTGTACATTTGCTTCTATCACATAATGATAACCATTTAATGTTGAGACCAAAATAAAGGGGAAACATACTTTTTGAATAATTGCTACATGGAATTTTTCTTTGCCTTGAAGTAACAACAAAGACCATCAGCTGCCAATGCAAGATCCTTAGAGAATATGGTAACATAAATAATTTTCTTATTTAGAGACAGAGTGCTCTTTAGTAAACAGAGCTGTGAATATAAAAGACTAATGATGGTTGCTAGGGAAATGGACCAGGAGGTAGCTGCTTATAAAATTTTCCTCCTCTGAGCTTCAATTTTGTAATTAACATATCACAAGAGTTAAGAAAAAATAGATAAATCAAGACTCTATGTTTCTCTAGACTGTTGTGACCATAATAGTTACTGCCATTTCTATAGTAATTTTTTTTTTCTGGTTTCTAGTTTATGTAAGAGAATCAGTTTAATGGTTGTTTAGTAAATAGAGTATGTTAAGCTAGAATCAACTTCCAGGAAGATAACCGTCTGATTGATTTCCTCACCTCTCATTTCAAATGTATGGAAATTCTGGATAAAATATAATTTTAAAACAGTTTAGCTGAGCTCAAAATATGTGATGGAGCCTCCCTTTTTCTAGTTGCCATAAATGAGCACATCATCTCATGTGATACTAAGCCTGGATTGAGGGCCTCATGGTTAGGAGAAACGTTTAAAGGCTTTTAGTAGAAAATATGTAGCATTATACAACATCTGCTAGAGATGTAAATGGAAACCCTGTCTAAATGTTGAATTTTCAAGGGCTTCCCTTGACAGGTAGAGGGGGAATAGATAAATCCAGCTCCCAAGGCCAATTCATCTGGCAAGGATTCTGACTGGAGAAACAAATTTGTGAAAGTTATTTCTGAGTTGTGGGGGATCTGAATTTTGACACCAACCACAAGCCTCTAGACTCCTGAACTGAGAAATTAATATAAAATTGTTCCCAGGTTGGTGAAATCCTTAGAGTTTTCTCACAGAATCATACAATAAATCACTCTTTTAGGAGCGTCCCACAGACACACGAACACTGAAGATTGGTTCACAATGAACTGTTAGAACTCACATGAAGAAATAATATATTTTGACTTAGAGTTATCTAACATAACAATCAAGAGAATTAGTGCTTCATGAACTTAAAATAATAGAAAACTACTTCACGCTCTAAAGTAAATATGTCGAAAATAAAATAGAGATCAAGGCATAAAATAAACATTAATTTATAAAAATACTGACACAGTTATTTATGATGATAACACATTGAATAACACTTCTGGAAACCAAAAGCTAGTCATAGAAATAAAAAAAAAACCTAAGAGTGTGTGTTAAACACCTAACTAAACAAACATGAGAAAATTAGAAAGTCATTATGATAAAATTATCAGAATACACCACATAAAGATAAAAAATATGAAAATATGAAATATTGAGAGAACAGAATAATAAGTTTTATGTCTAATATAATTGCAAAAGAAAATGACAGATTATGTGGGACACAATATTTGAGGAAAAATGACTAAAAATTTCCCAGATCATAAGAAAGGCATGAACCCACTAATAGAATAAACACATTGGTGTCCCAACCAAGATTAATTAAAGTAAATCTATGAAAACATAAAGAATATATAAATACCTTATAAAAGACACAGGACACGTACATATGTGAGCAGGAGAGGCTTATTTAACTGAAGGTTCTGATAGTCAGTAAAAAATCTCCAAATTTCTATTGTATTGCTATTGCAAAATCAAGACTAGGCCACTGTTTATAAAGTGGATTCCACTCATGTTAGAAAAACTGATATTTTGTAATACCTCTTATGCTTGGAATAAGAAAACCTAGGATTATATCCTGCATCTCTCATTACCTGTGCAAATTGGGCTAAATATTTGAGCCTCCGGATAAAGTTAATAACTCCTTTCTTACAGAATTAAGAGAGATAATCAACCACCAAAAATGTTGAAGTTCTAAAATATTTTTTATTAAGGCCACTGGTTTGAAGGACAACATGCAGAAGTTTCAGTGTCCAGAGTTCACACTGCTAAGTGTCCTGAGAAACTGAAAGCCAGAAACTTAAGGTATTCTGAGTTGGTAGTGTCCCACGTACCTAACAGAAGCAGATACAAATACATTCTAGTTTGACACTGCTTAAATCCAGACTTTAAATAATTCCCACAGATAAAGTTCTAAGAACATGCTTGTAGAATTAAAATGGCAGTTCCAATGAGGAAAAAAGCAGTAGAATCCAACTCCTAAAGACAGAAGATAACGAATTAATCAGGTACAAGATGTAAAGTAAGCATGTTTAACTTTTAGAGTAGTAAAAGTTTGCATCAAAAGTATGAATTAAGGACCAGAGATAATAAGATAATGACCAGGGAGTTTTGAAAAGAATCAAATAGAACTTCAAGAAATTGAAAAATATAATAATTGAAATTAATAATTCATTGGACAAGTTAAGCATCAAATTAGATATAACAGAAATGAGAATTAGAAAATTGGAAGATAGATAAAATAAATTACCTAACACGCATAGAGACCAAAATATTAAAAAAAAAAAAAATTCGAAAGAAAGGATAAGAAAGGTAGAGAGTGAGAATGTCAAATATAGAAGGAAAGCATGAAGTAAAAGTATAAGAGGCACTATTTGAAGTGATAATTGCTTACGGTTTTCTAAAATTAGTGAAAGTTCCAATAGTCAGGTTGAAAATAAGTAAATATCAAGCTGTTTTCCTTTTTCATAAAGAGAGAAATACACCCATATACCATCATAATGAAACTGATAAATTCCAAAGCCAAAGAGAGACACCTTACCTAGAAAGTAATGACATGTATAATGACAGCTGATTTTAGAGCAGTGATAAAAGCCAGAAAGTGATAGAATAATGTCTTCAAAAATGATGAAAGAAAAACCAGCTATGATTCTAGAATTGTATACTCATAGGAACTCTCGTTCTTTCAAGAGTAACATTGGGGCTTCCCTGGTGGCGCAGTGGTTGAGAGTCCACCTGCCGATGCAGGGGACACGGGTTCGTGCCCTGGTCCGGGAAGACCCCACATGCCGCGGAGCAGCTGGGCTTGTGAGCCATGGCTGCGGAGCCTGCGCGTCCAGAGCCTGTGCTCCGCAACGGGAGAGGCCACTTCTGTGAGAGGCCCGCTAACATTGAAATAAAGATCTTTTCGGGCAAACAAAAACTGAGAGAGATAACCAGTGAGAAAGTCTCACTGAAGGATCCTCAGGGTTTTTTTAGTTGGTTGGTTGGTTGGTTGGGTTTGTTTTTTGTTTTGGGGGTTTTTGTTTTGTTTGTTTTTAGAATTAGCCACTGTTAATGTATATTCAGTTATCAGTCTATACATCTTCATGTTGTGTTAAGATAATTTTATATCCTGGATTTTCACTAAATATTATATGTCTTTTTCTATGTTAGTAAAATGAAGTTTTGGAAACATTTTTAGAGCCTACATAATATTCCACGGCATGTATGCACCACAGGGTTGGTTTGTAAACAGAAGGAGAATAACCCTAGATAGATGATTTAAGATGCAAGGGAGAATGATGAGCAAAGAAAATGCTAAACCACGACAAAAGCCTGAAGAAATATTTGCTATATATAAATTTGTGTAAATTATGTACTAAAGTACAAAATAGGACTAAAATACTGGACGTCAGTGACACATAGTATAGAAGGAAATTGGTTGGACTTCCTCACCTCATTTACCTCCTTTCTGGATGTTCCTTCTCAGACTCCATTGGTGGTGTCTCCTTCTCTCCTGTAATGTGGACATGCCTCAGCACTCAGTCCTTGGACGTTTTCCACTTTCTATCTATACTCCCTGCCTTGCTTTTTTCATCCAGTCTCGTGACTTTAATACCAGGTTATAAGTTCATGACCACAACATTTTTATAAACAGACCACTCTTCTCCCCTGAACAATAGTGGCAACACTGCCCTTTCAAAATGTGGGGTACCCTTGCTTTCCTTTACCTATTCTCAACACAATAAACAGAGACATCATTTGAAAATATAAATCAGGTGTGCTTTATGTGATGAAAATGCTCTGATGGATTCCAATCTATTTTAGAGTAAAATCCAAAATCCTTCCATGAGTTTTAAAGGATATATGACTTTGGCCCCTATTAGCTCTCTGGAGTTATCTCTTAGTAGTTTACCTCTTATCCCCTCTGCTCTACCTACATTGACCTCTTCACTCTTCCTTGAACATATCGGGCAGATCCCCTTTGCACTGTATGTCCTAAGCCTAAAACTCTGTACCCCCAGATGTCTGTATGACCCCTTCACTCTGCCTTCAAGTCTTTATTCGAAAGTGTTCTTCTTGGTGACACACTTCATCGACCCCTTCCCCATTTATTATTCTCCATAAAATGCATTACCAGGAATGTTATAAATATTTTCACTCTTTATCTTATTATCTATCTCCCTCCCTATGATGAAAGCTCCAAAAATGCAGGGATTTTCATCTTTTTTTCTTTTCTTTTCTTTTTGTTTTTTTTGCTGCTGTGTCCTCAGAACCAGAAGAAGTGACTAGCAAGTAGTAGGTGCATAGTATATATTTGTTGAATGAATGAATCGATCAATCAATCAATGATGAATAAAATCATTGTAAGATCCTCTTAATGCTCAGGAGACCACGCAAAATTCATTGTGCATGCTGATAATTTTAGAGTAACTATTAACCTGATAAAGAGTATAAAATTTTTGAAGTAGAGAGAGAGAAAAGTAAACATATAAACTATCAAAATAAAATAATCCAAACAGGAAACTGAGGCTTAAGAACACTAGTTGAATTGGCCAAGGAGAGTAAGCCACTACATTAACACAGGACTTTGATTTTTCTGCATCTCTCCAGACCAAAGCCATTACTGTGTATGAAATAAGATGTCAATTGCAAGTTAATATTCTTGTAAGTTTAAACAAATTCACCATTTTATAAATAAGAGTTATACAATGTAGTGCCTCAGAAATATTACCTCAAATGATAGACTCTAAATAGCACAATAAATTAAAAATATTAATATAAATGTGTTAAACTAGACTCATGGCTTATATTAACATGCACAGTTATTGTATAGTTAGGTTATGTCTATGTTAGGTACATAATTTTATATGTTATTTATCTTCTGAATTAAAGTTACAGTAAAGAACTATAGTCACAATTCAATTTGATGTCCAATATATAAACTTTAAAATAACATTACCTTTCTTATAGTAATATACTGTATCAAATTTTTCTATTGGAAATTTAGCACAATCTTCTAGAGATATTATTGATGGTAAATATATTAATAATGATAGATTTTCCATAAATGTTAGATACAAACACAAAATTGAGTCTGATGCATTATTGGAAGGTGCAGTTTTATTATGTAATTTTATTAGTAAAATTAGAATAAATATCCCTCATTTTTGGTATCAGACAAAGTAACTTATTTCACTAAAATTAATATTCTCTTTCTTGGAATGATACTATTTGAAACATGATTTTATTTGATAGAACTATTTTGGAACAATCTGTTACAATTGTGA
Organism: Delphinapterus leucas; assembly: GCF_059928025.1. Classification (NCBI taxonomy): domain Eukaryota; kingdom Metazoa; phylum Chordata; class Mammalia; order Artiodactyla; family Monodontidae; genus Delphinapterus; species Delphinapterus leucas. The sequence continues at coordinate 104,639,458 of NC_143150.1, forward strand.
ATACAAGCATTAAGCAAAGCTTATCTTTTCTTAGTCTAATGGAAATTATTATGAATATCAGTTATTTTGTTGTGTGATAACAGATTTTCTGAGGCTAGTTGAGGCATACAAGTCTAGATTTTTACAACAAAGTATCTCTAATCCTTACAACAACCAAACAGACTAAAATTTGTCAAGCAACTTCCCTGAGTTCCCATAAAATTAAGAACAAGGATTCCAACATCAAGGTATAGTTATAATTATGAAATTAACAAACATCTGTTGATGTTGTCTTTTTTAGGCGAGGTATTATTTTATTATATTGGTTTCTTTTTATAATTTGTTTTTAATGAGAACCCCCTAATAATGACAAGGGTTCAGGAAAATTAGAATTCCATACACTTAATGGGAGTCAATAAAGAAACAAGTTTTATTTTGGATACATTGAATTGGTATTTCTTTCATTCAATAAACATTTATCTAGTGCCTCTCATGTGCCAGACAACACAAAACGTGAAAGAACATTGGTGAATCCATAGCAATCATACAAAAGACGTGATATTTGATAAATATAACTCATACAATGAAAAGAAAAAAAAGTACAAGAATTTATACACAGCAATTTGACCTCCGTTTGTAACATAACAATAAAAAGTGTAATTTTCTCCAATCTAAATTTGCTTTCAAAATATGGAACACCAGCTGGAAGGGAGCTCAGATGGCTTCTGCAGTGGGGTTGGTAATATCCTTCTGAGCATGCCCACAACAACTGGTTGAAATAATTGAATCACTTGCACCATCTGTGAATCATTCTGATTCTTCAGTGATTACTTAAGAGTCTCATTGTATGGAACATATTCTTAGAAAACATGAATAAAATTAATTCAAGTGTATAGCTTTCCTAACTTTGATTTTCATGAAATTAAAAAAAGGGTTACAATGTTTTCAAGTTTGCTAAGTTCTCAGATATTTCTTCTGCCCTTTTTTATGAGCCAATGGCTTTTGAAACCTTAAAGTGTGTTTGAAATTTAGTTTTATTCTTACTGATACAAATGCATTTATTCACAGGGACTTCATTTACAACATAATTTTGCTTAAAAATTCTGTAATTTCTATCCTTTTATTTCTTTAATCTCTGAGTGTAATACTCAATAAGTAATAGCTATCTACTAGAGAACTAAATGAAAGTCCAAGCTGATTGCATTCTCAAATTTAACACCATATGCTATAATCATGAGCAATTTTTTTAACATTTTATTTTATATTGGAGTATAGTTGATTAACAATGTTGTGTTAATTTCAGGTGTACAGCAAAGTGATTTAGTTATGCATATACATGTATCTATTCTTTTTCAAATTCTTTTCCCACTTAGGTTGTTACATAATATTGAGCAGAGTTCCCTGTGCTATACAGTAGGTCCTTGTTGGTTATCCATTTAAAATATAGCATTTTAAATATAGCAGTACATGTCATGGTGACTAATCCATGGATAAAAGGTGCATGGCTAAAATGAAAAACAAGAGTCCATATCTGTGCAAATTTAAGATGTTTAGATTAATTCATAACTTAGAGGCATTATTAGCTGGATAGCTGGATAGCGATACATGGGCACTTTTGCCAAGACAAATCAACTGAGAAGTTTTCCAGAAGATCTAAGCAAATAGTTTTCCATAATAGATACTACATTTTTATCTAATAGAATGTCTGGGTGGCAAAATATAAATAAATGAATTATTTAAGAAATACAGTAATCTGTAATGTTTACAACTCCCTTTATGATCTATACAAAATTCAATTTCTGCACTGCGATTAGTATCTACACTATCACAAATATACATGAAACATATGAATATGATTCACACTGTATTTTAGTTGCTAGCCACATATATAGATACACTTCACTGTTTTCTGTGGGGAAAATTATTTTGAGAGATCTCTCCCCTTTCATATATTGACTTCCCCAGTGGACAACAGCCTAGTTAATGCACTGCCACAAAGACCTCCTCTTCTTCAGACTTGTCAAAATGCTTTCCACTTCAGGGTCTTTGCAATCGTACTTCCCTTTTCTTGTGACTTTCTTTTTTTAATTTTTGAATTTTATTTTATTTATTTTTTATACAGCAGGTTCTTATTAGTCATCAGTTTTATACACATCAGTGTAAACATGTCAATCCCAATCGCCCAATTCATCCCACCACCCCCACCCCCACCCCCACCGCTTTCCCCCCTTGGTGTCCATATGTTTGTTCTCTACAACTGTGTCTCAATTTCTGCCCAGCAACCTGGTTCATCTGTACCATTTCTCTAGGTTCCACATATATGCATTAATATACGATATTTGTTTTTCTCTTTCTGACTTACTTCACTCCGTATGACAGTCTCTAGATCCATCCACGTCTCAACAAATGACCAAATTTCGTTCTTTTTTTATGGCTGAGTAATATTTCATTGCATATATGTACCACATCTTCTTTATCCAGTCATCTGTCGATGGGCATTTAGGTTGCTTCCATGACCTGGCTATTGTAAATAGTGCTGAAGTGAACATTGGGGTGCATGTGTCTTTTTGAATTATGGTTTTCTCTGGGTGTATGCCCAGTGGTGGGATTGCTGGATCATATGGTAATTCTATTTTTAGTTTTATAAGGAACCTCTGTACTGTTGTCCGTAGTGGCTGTATCAATTTACATTCCCACCAACAGGGCAAGAGGATTCCCTTTTCTCCGCACCCTCTCCAGCATTTGTTGTTTGTAGATTTTCCAATGATGCCCATTCTAACTGGTGTGAGGTGATACCTCATTGTAGTTTTCATTTGCATTTCTCTAATAATTAGTGGTGCTGAGCAGCTTTTCATGTGCTTGTTGGCCATCTGTATGTCTTCTTTGGAGAAATGTCTATTTAGGTCTTCTGCCCATTTATGGATTGGGTTGTTTGTTTTTTTAATACTAACCTGCATGAGCTGTTTATATATTTGGGAGTTTAATCCTTTGTATGTTGATTCATTTGCAAATATTTTCTCTCATTCTGAGGGTTGTCTTTTGGTCTTGTTTATGGTTTCCTTTGCTGTGCAAAAGCTTTTAAGTTTCATTAGGTCCCATTTGTTTATTTTTGTTTTTATTTCCATTACTGTAGGAGGTGGATCAAAAATGATGTTGCTGTGATTTATGTCAAAGAGTTTTCTTCCTGTTTTCCTCTAAGAGTTTTATAGTGTCTGGTTTTACATTTAGGTCTCAAATCCATTTTGAGTTTATTTTTGGGTATGGTGTTAGGGAGTGTTCTAATTTCATTCTTTTGCATGCAGCTTTCCAGTTTTCCCAGCACCACTTATTGAAGAGACTTTCTTTTCTCCATTCTTATATCCTTGCCTCCTTTGTCATAGATTAGTTGACAATAGGTGTGTGGGTTTATCTCTGGGCTTTCTATCTTGTTCCAATGATCTATGTTTCTTTTTTGTGCCAGTACCATATTGTCTTAATTACTGTAGCTATGTAGTATAGTCTGAAGTCACGGAGTCTGATTCCTCCAGCTCCTTTTTTTTCCCTCAGTACTGCTTTGGCTATCTGGGGTCTTTTGTGTCTCCATACAAATTTTAAGAATTTTTGTTCTAGTTCTGTAAAAAATGCCATTGGTAATTTGATAAGGATTGCATTGAATCTGTAGATTGCTTTGGGTAGTATAGTCATTTTCACAATATTGATTCTTCCAATCCAAGAACATGGTATATCTCTCCATTTGCTGATATCATCTTTAATTTCTTTCATCAGTGTCTTATAGTTTTCTGCATGCAGGTCTTTTGTCTCCCTAGGTAGGTTTATTCCTAGATATTCTGTTCTTTTTGTTGCAGTGGTAAATGGGAGTGTTTCCTTAATTTCTCTTTCAGATTTTTCATCATTAGTGTATAGAAATGCAAGAGATTTCTGTGCATTAATTTTGTATCCTGCAACTTTACCAAATTCATTGATTAACTCTAGTAGTTTTCTGGTGGCATCTTTAGGATTCTCTGTGTATAGTATCATGTCATCAGCAAGCAGTGACAGTTTTACTTCTTCTTTTCCAATTTGTATTTCTTTTAGTTCTTTTTCTTCTCTGATTGCCGTGGCTAGAACTTCCAAAACTATGTTGAATTAAGAGTGGTGAGAGTGGCCATCCTTGTCTTGTTCCTGATCTTAGACGAAATGCTTTCAGTTCTTCACCATTGAGAATGATGTTTGCTGTGAGTTTGTCATATATGGCCTTTATTATGTTGAGGTAGGTTCCCTCTATACCCACTTTCTGGAGAGTTTTTATCATAGATGGGTGTTGAATTTTGTCAAAAGCTTTTTCTGCATCTATTGAGATGATCACATGTTTTTTATTCTTCAGTTTGTTAATATGGTGTATCACATTGATTGATTTGCATATACTGAAGAATCCTTGCATCCTTGGGATAAATCCCACTTGATCATGGTGTATGATACTTTTAATGTGCTGTTGGATTCTGTTTGCTAGTATTTTGTTGAGGATTTTTGCATCTATATTCATCAGTGATATTGGTCTGTAATTTTCTTTTTTTGTAGTACCTTTGTCTGGTTTTCGGATCAGGGTGATGGTGGCCTCATAGAATGAGTTTGGGAGTGTTCCTTCCTCTGCAATTTTTTGGACGAGTTTGAGAAGGATGGGTGTTAGCTCTTCTCTAAATGTTTGATAGAATTCACCTGTGAAGCCATCTAGTCCTGGACTTTCGTTTGTTGGAAGATTTTAATTTTATTTATTTATTTATTTTTGGCTGTGTTGGATCTTCGTTTCTGTGCATGGGCTTTCTCTCGTTGCGGTGAGCGGGGGCCACTCTTCATCACGGTACGTGGGCCTCTCACTGTCGCGGCCTCTCTTGTTGGGGAGCACAAGCTCCAGACATGCAGGCTCAGTAGTTGTGGCTCACGGGCCTAGTTGCTCCGCGGCATGTGGGATCTTCCCAGACCAGGGCTCGAACCTGTGTCCCCTGCATTGGCAGGCAGATTCTCAAACACAGCGCCACCAGGGAAACCCCATCTCGGAAGATTTTAAATCACTGTTTTAGTTTCATTACTTGTGATTGGTCAGTTCATATTTTCTGTTTCTTCCTGGTTCAGTCTTGAAGGTTATACCTTTCTAAGGATGTGTCCATTTCTTCCAGGTTGTCCATTTTATTGGCATAGAGTTGCTTGTAGTAGTCTATTTGGATGCTTCGTATTTCTGCGGTGTCTGTTGTAACTTCTTTTTCATTTCTAATTCTATTGATTTGAGTCCTCTCCCTCTTTTTCTTGATGAGTCTGGCTAATGGTTTATCAATTTTGTTTATCTTCTCAAAGAACCAGCTTTTAGTTTTATTGATCTTTGCTGTTGTTTTCTTTGTTTCTATTTCATTTATTTCTGCTCTGATCTTTATGATTTCTTTCCTTCTACTAACTTTGGGTTTTGTTTGTTCTTCTTTCTCTAGTTCCTTTAGGTGTAAGGTTAGTTGTTTATTTGAGATTGTTTTTGTTTCTTGAGGTAGCCTCGTATAGCTATAAACTTCCCTCTTAGAACTGCTTTTGCTGCATCCCATAGGTTTTGGATCATCGTGTTTTCATTGTCATTTGTCTCTAGGTATTTTTTGATTTCCTCTTTGATTTCTTCAGTGACCTCTTGGTTATTTAGTAACATATTGTTACTTAATTAATTGTTTAGCCTCCATGTGTTTGTGTTCTGTACATTTTTTTTCCCTGTAATTAATTTCTAATCTCATAGCGTTGTGGTCAGAAAAGATGTTTGATATGATTTCAGTTTTCTTAAATTTACTGAGGCTTGATTTGTGACCCAAGATGTGATCTATCCTGGAAATGTTCCCTGCACACTTGAGAAGAAAGTGTAATCTGCTGGTTTTGGATGTAATGTCCTATAAATATCAATTAAATCTGTCTGGTGTATTGTGTCATTTAAAGCTTCTGTTTCCTTATTTATTTTCATTTTGGATGATCTGTCCATTGGTGTAAGTGAGGTGTTAAAGTCCCCCACTATTATTGTGTTACTGTCGATTTCCTCTTTTAGAGCTGTTAGCAGTTGCCTTATGTATTGAGGTGCTCCTGTGTTGGGTGCATATATATTTATAATTGTTATATCTTCTTCTTAGATTAATCCCTGGAGCATTATGTAGTGTCCTTTCTTGTCTCTTGTAACATTCTTTATTTTAAAGTCTATTTTATCTGATATGAGTATTGCTCCTCCAGCTTTCTTTTGATTTCCATTTGCATGGAATATCTTTTTCCATCCCCTCGCTTTCAGGCTGTATGTGTCCCTAGGTCTGAAGTGGGTCTCTTGCAGACAGCATATATATGTGTCTTGTTTTTGTATCCATTCCGCAAGCCTGTGTCTTTTGGCTGGACTGTTTAATGCATTCACGTTTAAAGTAATTATCGATATGTATGTTCCTATGATTGTTTTCGGTTTGTTTTTGTAGGTCCTTTTCTTCTCTTGTGTTTCCCACTTAGAGAAGTTCCTTTAGCATGTGTTGTAGAGCTGGTTTGGTGGTGCTGAATTCTCTTAGCTTTTGCTTGTCTGTAAAGCTTTTGATTTCTTCATCGAATCTGAATGAGATCCTTGCCAGGTAGAGTAATCTTGGTTGTAGGTTCTTCCCTTTCATCACTTTAAGTGTATCATGCCACTCCCTTCTGGCTTGTAGAGTTTCTGCTGAGCAATCAGCTGTTAACCTTATGGGAGTTCCCTTGTATGTTATTTGCCTTTTCTCCCTTGCTGCTTTCAATAGTTTGTCTTTAATTTTTGCCAGCCAATTTGATTACTATGTGTCTTGGTGTGTTTCTCCTTGGGTTTATCCTGTATGGGACTCTCTGTGCTTCCTGGACTTGGGTGGCTATTTCCTTTCCCATGTTAGGGAAGTTTTTGACTATAATCTCTTCAAATATTTCCTCTGGTCCTTTCTCTCTCTCTTCTCCTTCTGGTACCCCTATAATGTGAATGTTGTTGCATTTAATGTTATCCCAGAGGTCTCTTAGGCTGTCTTCATTTATTTTCATTCTTTTTTCTTTATTCTGTTCCACAGCAGTGAATTCCACCATTCTGTCTTCCAGGTCACTTATCCGTTCTTCTGCCTTAGTTATTCTGCTATTGTTTCCTTCTAGTGTAGTTTTCATTTCGGTTATTGTATTGTTCATCTCTGTTTGTTTGTTCTTTAATACTTCTAGGTCTTTTTTTTAACATTTCTTGCATCTTCTCAATCTTTGCCTCCATTCTTTTTCTGAGGTCCTGGATCATCTTCACTATCATTATTCTGAATTCTTTTTCTGGAAGGTTGCCTATCTCTATCCACTTCATTTAGTTGTTTTTCTGGGTTTTTCTCTTGTTCCTTCATCGGGTGCATAGCCCTCTGCCTTTTCATCTTGTCTGTCTTTCTCTGAGTTTCGTTTTTGTTCCACAGGCTGCAGGATTGTAGTTCTCCTTGCTTCTGCTCTCTGCCCTCTGGTCTCTTGTGACTTTCTTTCTGGGTCTTTGCCTGCTTGTCTCCTGTCATGTTTCAAGATGCCGAACAAATGCATCCTTCAGCATCCTGTATGATGTTTTTCATAGCATTGCCTTCATCCCCTCCATCATGCTCTCCAACTTTAGCCAGGTATTTCCTTTATAGCACTTACCACAATTTTAAAATATTTTGTTTGCTTTCTTGTTTATAATCTCTCTTCTACCATTAGAATGTAGGCTCCATGAGGGCAGAGACTTTGTCTTACTAAATACTATTTTCCTAATATATAGATGCTACCACAGAGTAGGTACTCAATAAAAATATGTTTAGTAAATGAATGGATGGATGGATGTATAGCCTCTTCTTATGTAATTCCATATAGTTCAGAGTTGTTGGTTCTGCATTCTTACACCAGTGGTGCCCCAGTGCCAGTCTACGAGTATCTGAAAGTTTTCACTGGTCTGTAGGAAAGGGAAAAAAAATAAGAGCAAATGTGTTGCAGTTTTCATAGAGCTAAATTTGTTCAAAAATTCTTTCTTTCTTCTGAAAGTATAGCTTTGTACAGTTTGTTGTTGGAGGGGGCAGCATTAAAATGCCCTTTCTTTACTCTTTCTTTTTTTCCTTTTTATTATTTCCTTACAATGTCTTTTACTACAAAAATAAAGGTTGGAACATTGTGAGGTTCCCTGACATTTTTGGTAATGTTTTATTGACCCATGAAATACAAAGTTTGGGAACCATCAATTTGGAGAAACTTACTCACATGAAGGAGCACCATTCCTGCCAAGTTTTTTTGTTGGTTGCTTGAAGTTTTGAGAATGAGGAAAGGAAAGCTCTAAAAATCGGTGATTGTCTCCCATTTTATGGCCCTCCAGGCAATGAATATTGGCCCACAAGCATTATCTCCTGGAATGAGATTCTGGAATTTGTTTGGTCATGTGTGAAAAACAAATACAAGAACAAATATGCAAAAAGAGTGGAATTAGGGTATTACAACACCTGCTTAATATATTTTTAAAATATACATTGACATATAATAAATGTACCAATACATTATTTGTTTTCTTATAAATGTTTTTGTCCTCTGGATTTAAATCCTTCTTTTGTTTGTTTCAAAAATATGTAGATCCCATAATAGCACCAGTTGCTATAACACAGAAGTGTTACTTTTCCTGTGCTTCATCAAAATTTAAAACTGAAAGCATGAAGATTCCAAATTGGAAAGATACACTGCTTTTTTTTTTTTTTAACATCTTTATTGGAGTATAATTGCTTTACAATGGTGTGTTAGTTTCTGCTTTATAGCAAAGTGAATCAGTTATACATATACATATGTTCCCATATCTCTTCCCTCTTGCATCCCCCTCCCTCCCACCCTCCCTATCCCACCCCTCTAGGTGGTCACAAACCACTGAGCTGATCTCCCTGTGCTATGCGGCTGCTTCCCACTAGCTATCTGTTTTACGTTTGGTAGTGTATATATGTCCATGTCACTCTCTCACTTTGTCACAGCTTACCCTTCCCCCTCCCCATATCCTCAAGTCCATTCTCTAGTAGGTCTGTGTGTTTATTCCCGTCTTAACCCCTAGGTTCTTCATGACTTTTTTTTTCTTAGATTCCATATATATGTGTTAGTATGCGGTATTTGTTTTTATCTTTCTGACTTACTTCACTCTGTATGACAGACTCTAGGTCCATCCACCTCACTACAAATAACTCAGTTTCATTTCTTTTTATGGCTGAGTAATATTCCATTGTATATATGTGCCACATCTTCTTTATCCACTCATCTGTTGATGGACACTTAGGTTGCTTCCATGTCCTGGCTATTGTAAATAGAGCTGCAATGAACATACTGGTACATGACTCTTTTTGAATTATGGCAATATACACACTTCTCTTATATTTTTCATTTCCAAATAAATAGCCATGACAAATACTTTTGTAATTTGCAGACTGCTTTATATTCATGATTTTAGTTAATTCTTATACTTAAAATAATTGGTTTGGATACAAAAAGTAAGCAAATCAATATTCTTATAAGTTTTGAGGAGTGAAAAATTAGTATAGGTTTTTTTAAATTTGGCAAAACACTTTATTTCTGTTGCAGTTGCTTTTAAACAGGGTTTTAAGAAATAGAAGGTATGTTAAGACTTCATTTAATTATCCTTTTAAAGTATATGATCTAAAACAAATTTAAAACTGTGTGAATATGGTTTCTTAAAAGTTGAAAATGTGCTGGGCAGAGCAGTTCAATTTTATGTTGGAATTCTTGCCATGGGAAAATATAATGATAATTATTTTCTGGAACACTGACAGGGAATAAGCTATTTCAGGCAAAACTATCTTGATGGTAAAGTGGAGCACATTAAGCCCAAGGTATCATTAAACTCACAAAACTCTAAGAAAGAACTGAGCATAGTCTTTGGTAAGAAAAAAATGGTTTTGTTCAGTGGCGATCATCTTTTACAAAGTTAATTATAACTTGGCAAAGTATATTATTTTAGAAAATAACATTAAACGTAATAGTTTCTAGACTCACAGCAGCACCTAATTTATTCAGAGGTCAGATGGACAGCGTTATGAATTACCTGGAACACAGCCAAGAATCAGAAATGGTATAGAACAAAAGGCCTCCAGATTCTCTAAGTTGATTTGATAAAGTTCATAAAGTCCATAGCTTACTTAAATTTCTTTATGAGAGGACTATTCAGGTTCGTTTTTGAAAGTGTTTTTTTTTTAATCTCACTGATTTTAGGGATAATTCTAATAAACTTATTATCTTGTTTTTCTGCCCTGAGTAGAAGCCAGAAAGAAAAGGAAAAGGAGTAAATGACAGAAATATGATATAATAGCTACAGCTTGGAAGTGAGTCAAAAAAGCGCCTGTATAGAAGGATATAGGGACATATGGCCTTGAAAAACTGTTTAGTACAGGGCAACAGAAATGAGAGAGACAGAGAGAGAATGAGAGAGAGATTATTTGTGTTTATTATTGTTTATTTGATTTGATTTATACTTAGCCTGGACAATTTGATTATTTTACCAGTTTATTCCCAAATAAAATTAGGTTAAAATTATTAATATCTCATCAACTAAATGTGAAATTGTTTAACGCATAATGGCATATGGCATATTAGCTTCGTAAATTACAAAATACTGCTGCCAGCTAATTTATATATCTGTATCTATTATCTATGCTGTGTGCATGTGCATATATACATATAACTATATATGTTTCCATATATACGTATAAACTTACATGCATATATTATAAATATTTGCATACATAAATTTTCTTTGTAAAATACATGTTTGCCTTTGAAAAAAATGCCTGCTAAATTCATTAAGATGATAATTTTTATAGGTTACTCTCCATCTTTCGATCAAGTTCCAAAAGTTCTGTTTTGTAACTCCCCACTTTTTATTACAGACATATAAAGTAATTGTGAATATTAAAAAGGGGACTAGAATGTGGGGTAATTGTCAAACTCATGTAATTTGGAATTAGGTCATATAATTTTGTAAATAGTATTATTATTATATCTCAGGGTTATCAGTGCCTTTTCAGATTCAGGGCATTTACATAAAGGTAGTTTCATATGTCAGGCCAAAGAAATAGGAAACTTTTTCACCTTATCAAAAGCAATTTAGAATACATGGGAAGAATTGACATAGTCATTTCAAAATTGCCAAAAAAAAAAAGTCTGCCATAATTCTAATGTTATTAAATATCTGCTTTGTCTATAGTATTTTTCTCATTAGTTATTTTTATTTTAATTAGTCATTTGAAATTGAACTCAAGATCAGTCAAAAAAATCTTACATAAGAGCAGAGTTTTCCCTTTACTGTTAAGGTTCCTCACTCACCTTCAAGAACCTCAAGCACCTAAAAATAGTTCTGTTCATGTGCAGAATCAGCCGCCAGTCATTGCAAGACCCCTTCAGTCAATTAGGTGTGCAGTGAAGGCCGTCAATGTTGTCTTAGGTGATAATGTGAAATTCTTTCAAAATGCATTAATCCTGCTTTCTTAAGCTTTTTATCTTGGTCTATGCTTCTGTACGGTTCAGACAATTGATAGTGTATTCTTTTCTACAGCTTTGATTGAATTGAAAACAGCCTGTGATTGTCAAGCCAATTAGAAGGGGCCATGACTCCTAATAAACAGGTTACATAAAAATTTTATTTACCACTGAAAACTCTATCTTTTTGCTTCTACTATTTAACACTAGTTCAGTTTTATATAGTTATTTTAACTGTAATATCAATACAATATCAGTTTAACAGTTCAATCAATACAAAAGTATATTAAAAAAAATGAGTACTCTTCATTTCTCCCTCCTGCCAATTTCACTCTCTCTGAAATAAGAAATGTTTACAAGTTAGCATTATCTTTCATACTATATGCTTCTTAACCATGATATTATACATAGATAGATAGATAATGCTTTGCCTCTTCTTTAAAATATTGCCTCAGTCTGTGTATGATTTTTAAATATACCAATCTTTCACAGACATTTTTCCAGTCAATACGTACATATCTGATGCATCCTTTTTAATAGCCTTAGGAAATAAACCAAAATATATTCCATCATTTCTCTACATTTCTGGATTATTATATTATAAAAAGAGGTGATCTGTAAAATCTCTATTTTTTATCCTTTTAAAGTTTCTATGGATATATGATCTTTTTTTTGACGTCCCTGTAATATAAAAGAAGGACATCCTTTTACATTTTGTACAAACATGGATTAAATTTAGTTTATTGTTTAAAAAAACCTCTATTCTTATTTTTCTTTGTTTGCTTGTTTTGGTTTGATTTTGGGGTTTTCTGATCCAAAAATTCTGGAAGAGCTGTATGGAAGCTACTGTTTATAGCTGTGATTTTATCATATTCTCCTTTTATTTCTAGTAATTTTTACCCTATGTAAAATGCAGACAAATGTTTGGGGCATAGCAATTAATGACTTATTTTTTTGTAAAAAAATGTGACTTATTACAATGGTTATCTGGACCCATTTGCCCTGGAATTATGTTTCATTTGATATTACTATTTTGACTCTAACTTTTTACAAATTATTTTCATGATGTAAAATCACCTATCATTACATTATATGCCATTGTGTCCTTGTTTTTTAATGACTCTCCTGAGCAGCTTATAGATGGATTGTGTATTTTAAACCAATCTGACAGTATTTCATCTTTTAGTGGGGGAATGTACCCAACTTCGTTATTGTTATGATAACTCTTATAGCTGTATAGTTGTATAAATTCCTTCTATCATATTTTATGGTTGTTATTTGCTCGTGTCCTTTGTTCATAATTTTGTAATTCACCATCCTTATTGAATACTACTGCATCCCTCCTCATACTGCTGATATTTTTGAAGTTGCACTCTGCATGTCTATTTTACTAGCACTTAGTTTCCTATTTTTAATAATTTTAACCCTATATCTCTGTAATTTTACACCAAAATTAAATGAGAACATTGCTCTCCCCACCAACATGATTTGTTCAGCAACTCCTCATTCTTTTCAAGCCAAGATAAAGTCCTTTAAAAACTAATAATATATAATTTTTGTCCCTAACTACTGTTGTTTCTCCTCATAGTATCTAGTTCAAGAAGTCATATTATCACTCAGATTACACTTAAACTACCACTGTTGTATTAAATTTAACAGAAAAGCCTCACAGAGTTTATTGTTCATCACTTTCTTTGTATTCTTTATTTCCTTCTGTTTAGAAATCTTTATTATACTTTATTTTTCATTTTGTTGGAATACTTGAGAAATTTTCTCATAAAAAATTACATAAGAATGTTTACCCTTTTAATGTTTAAATTTTCAAAATGGTCTTTCTTTTGCTATCATAATGATGGATTCTTTGAATAATAATAGCGCTCTTGAATCTCTCTCTTCTTCTGTTAATAGCCTATATAGGTTGTGGACCACTGTCTTCTAGTGTCCATTGTCTTTTAAATTTCACTGTCTTCGAGCTTCCATTGTTCCAGTGAGAAGTATGATGTTGGTCCAAATTTATATATATATATATATATATATATATATATATATATGTATATATATATATATATATACGTATATATATATAAATATATGGTGGTCCAAGTTTATATATATATATACACAAAGAGAAATATATATTTGCCTTTGAAAAAAATCCAGAAATATATATTTCTCTTTGTCTCAAACTCTGTAAGGTACCCCCACCCCATTCCTCAGAATTCAAAATTTTCACTAGGATATTTTTCAATATGTTTCTAAATATGTGTCTTTATTCTTTAGCTCTTCTTGGTACCTGGGTAACATTTTTAACTCTTGCAAATCAATAATATTTTTAGCTTAGGAGAGTTTTGTTTTAAAATTATTTTAATTATTCTCTTCCATCTCTTGTCTTTTCTCATTCTGATATTTATATTCTTTACATATTAGATGTCCTGATTCTATCCTCCAGGTCTCTTATCTTTTTAGTTATGATTTCAGTGTCTTTCTATTCTTCTCTGTGTTGTGGGATACTTCCTCTGGTTGATCATTTAGAACCCACATTTTTTTTTTTTTTTTAGCAATTACCATTGTCTTTTCCCAAATCATCTATTGAATTTTCTAAAACCAGGCATCAGGCTTTCTGTATTTTAATGTTATCTTTTTCATGCTTCTCACTTTGTTTTTTATTAAATCTCTCTTCTGTTTCTTCTAGTATATTTCTTGCATGGACTCAGCTTTGTTTCCTTTCTTCAATCCCTTGTGTCTCCTGAAATGGCCTATGTTCTTTTTCTTGTGCTTAAATTAAAGGGTGTGAAAGCTCTTAGCATAAATGTAAGTCAGGTTTGAGGGTTATACTATGTAGTGATGATTGAGAAGTAACAAAGATAATGGCATTTTTTTTTCTGTTGAAGAATGGCTTAACAAGCCAGAACCTCCCAGAATAAATATGTGTGGCAAAGCATCTTGATCTCAAGAATAAGAAGTGGGGGTTAAAGCTGTCCTCAGCCATTTAGTACAGCCACTGTCCAGTAGTGCCTATATGAAGCAAAACAGCGGCTTCTTACTCCTTCCCGGGCCCAATAGATCCTCTTAAATCAATTGTCTCCTACAAATTACCCCATATACACATCTGGAAATCACCAGATCCATAGTTTTCATCCCAGACTGTGCCAGAGATCATCTATCTTTCAAAGACTACCAGTTCATGATCTTTTTCCACCTACACCTCTTTTTCTGTTATTTGAGTCCTTGATGCACATATTCTTCTAGATTCTAGTAGTCACTGTTATTTTGAAGGTTGCATCTACTTAACAGTGAGGGAGACAGAAAACATGTGTGTATGAGGTGATTTTCCTATCTCAACATTTCCATTTTGTTTGTATGTACACACACATGCATACATTTACACACATGCATGAAATAATAGCTTTCAACAGATTAATCATGCATGTATAATTCCTATACTTTGTAATAGGTGCTTTCATAAAGTAACTTCATCAGAGTTGATGAGGTTACGTAAAGATTGAGGCTATTGTATATGAAAACAAAATGTTAGCAGTTCAGTAAAATCAATCTGCTGTAGTATAATGACAAATTGACTGAGTTTTAAGCGTTTGACATCTTAAGTTGGATTTACTAGCCAGTCTAGATCACCTTCTTGAGGAAAACTATCAATCTATTGATAGAAAAACTACAACAAATATTCTCTGATAAATGTAATGCTAGTGTTAAACTTTTTCATAAATATTTTAGCTTTTGCATTATTGACTTTTTCGATTATAAAAAATGAATACCATGTTATATTTTTAACCTTATTAGCAACTAAAATTTTATTTGTATTTCCTTTTAAATAATTTAGATTTACATTTGAATAGTCACATGTGGGCAAGGACTACCATATTGAACAGTACAGTTATAGGCTTTTTCACTATCACATTTCTAATAAAGAAAAAGCCTCATTCAGAAACAGGATTATGGCACATGCACATTCAGATATAATTACTTAGTTGCCACATTAAATAATATAGACATAAATGCCGGCCTGATTTTCTGAGATGCTTGAGGAGTGTAGCATAGAAATTAATACTATTGGAAGTCTGTTCTGCAAAGTCTACTCAAAGTGGAAGATCCACAGGACAATAGAAATTAAGTGATATAATGAGGTGACATATATTTGCAGAAGTTAAAGTAATTCCATACTTATTTTTTCTTGTGTTAATTTTGTTTTCACATCAAATTCATTATATGTGTGTTCATTTTCACATGTGCACATATGAAAAAATTCCTATGCCGGGTATTCCCAAGCTGGTATCAGGATAGCTTGCTATTAAACGAATATATACTGGATATATAAATTAAAAGTTTTATGTGGACACTTTGGGAAGAGTTAGAAAGGATAAAAAAATTTCTTCGACTGCAAGCCTTCTCAGACACTTCAATTTGCTAATAAGCATTGTGGGCCTCTGTAAAGAGGCTAAAATTAATATCTGCTAAAATTATCCGTATAACAGTACTTCAAATAATGGCTTTTTTTTGTTCACATATAATGAGTTACATTAAAATCTGAGAGACAGTTGAAGAGCCAGACACATGTGTGTAACAGCATTTAGCTTGTGTGCATTAAGTTGGAAAAAATGTTGTATAGTTAAATCAGAAATGCCTTTTAAATCTGTACCAATGAAGATTACATTATGAAATGAAGAAAATATTCCTGTTTGAATTCTGGGAATTCTAAAATGGAAATTATGTTATAGCTGTAGATCCCAGGAGTTCTAGCCAAATATTTATTTTAAAAAATTATCCTTTTAAGTTGATAGTTTCTTCATTTATTCAACAATTTTTTTGAATACCTATTATAGGCTAGGTACTATGCATGAATCTTTGCTGCATTTATTTTACATTGTAAGGTACCTAGGGTATATAACCTTATCTGTTTAATTGTCATGTTATTTTACTGGTAACTTCTTATGGGGTAGGCCATATATGTTGGTGCTGATGTGTTGGTGCTTTCCTTGGTGGGAATCAAAGGCTTTTCCTTTCGTTTCTCTCACAGGCCATACTTAGTGACTAGAATTCTACCAAGTTACTACTTTATGTTAATGTATTGAAAATCCATATTAAAATGCAAATGTTATCCTGTGAAGGATAATGCTTTAAACCACTATAAGCCATTAACACATTATCAAGATTCAGTTTATCAGTTTAATTAGATGGTAATTTAGCTTGGCCCTGAGGAATTAAGTAAATTGGATGATGTGGAAGGGAAGAATCAACATAAGGCAGATCATTGAACAGGTGCATCCATACCCTTTATACAGAACACTACACATACCTGGCCTCCTGGAAGTAGGTTGTTCTTAAAGACTAATACATCCAGCTCCACCTGATTATCTCTTCCCTGCCAGCTTGCCTGGTACCAAAAATTCATTCTAATTTTAGAAAATAAATAATATAAAGGATGACTTTCTGCAATATTTTATACTGATTATTTTATGTATTTATTGTGTTTTATTCTTTTTGAACCAAAGGGGTAAATTATAAGCTTAATACAGTTTGTTGATGAACTACTTCATGATCATTCTAGGATTGATCCTCCCCTTTTTTTTGTTACATAACTTCACATAGGCAGTTTTCTAGATGATGCAGTGAAGAGGGATGGAAATTCCTGAGAGAAGATGCTCTCTTGTCACTGTTTTCTTCATCTAAGATCATAACCGATTCATGTGATCTCATTAGGCTGATTATTTAAGGTCATTCTGCACAGTGACTTAATTAAAAGCACGCAAAGCCAAGTACTGTCAGAACGCTAGTATTGCCATGCCATTTATGTGTATCCAAAACTGTGAACAGGAAAGACTAAACCCCTACCTATCTCAGCTGTGTCATATTCTTGTTTATCGTATGTCATATAATTTGAGTCTTTTTTCTGTCTATGGATTAATGCAGTATTCTTTTTGCCAAATTTGATTATTTGATTTGCCTTTTTAGGTTATAATTTCTATAAATGATCAAAGAGGAATAAATACAAATAGCTTAACTGTCCATCTTATTAGAAGGAAACTTAATTTTTTTTCTCTGAAGACTTTTGAGACTAGGAGAGAAAACTACCTGTCTTAGATAACTTAAGTCTTTCCCATTACCATATTATTTATGACCCATCGGAACCCATATAAAAGCCTGTAATCCTATTTGGGATTTATATACCATTGTATTATTATTTTAAATAATTTGTAATAATTAAGAATGCCATTTTGGAGAAAGATAAGATATAAATTAGCAGATTTTCATATGATAGCTCACTTTAAATTATTGATAAATAATCTTGTATTATTTTGAAGATTTCACATATCTTTGTCTTTATTAACACTAATAAAATAAAAAAAATTGTTCCATCACTGCATTACTTTTTTTGTCCAGGTATTTGGCTAATTTTTGTTAGTTAGACTTTGAATGTGTTGACCTATTTTCTATATACGACATTTATGTTAGATACATCGGTATTTTAAAAAAGAATATCTCATAATGATATGGCATATAGTGCATTTTTCTTCTTGAGTATTTTGACCTCATAACTCATAAATGAGGCAGTAACCACAACTCATTTGAAACTTTTATAGTGAGGAGAGAGAAGTCCTTTAAATCATGGAGGAAAACATTTTGTTTTAAAAACTTAGATATAATGCCTCATTTGTTTCAAAACAGGATTGCTTTTATTTCATGCAGTTATGTGGCTCTTCAAGAATCAAATTTTAAGTAATAAAAAGAAAGTGATAACTGAAGTTTTAGAGAAACAGAAGTTTATTAAAAACTTTATGAGTGATGCCTATGCCTACTTACAGAGCTCAAAATTTGAAGCCAGTTTTCATCTCAACTTTAGGTATTACAAATCATAGTTTTGTCCCATAATAATCCTTTCTAAATTTCAATTGAGCTTTCAATTTGTTAATAAAAATAGGTACTTTTGGGCTTTCTTCCACATCTCTTGAGTTTCATTCCCAGAAAATGAGGATAGTGTATTCTTTTGGGTATATATCATTAGAAATGAATATGAACAGAGAGGAATAAAATGAAATAGTATGGCTACAGCACTTCCATGCTAATGATGCATGAATATCTCTAATGATATAAGGTGGTAAAGAACATTAACAAAAGCAAGTCAATTTTCAAAAGGTGAGACAGGATTTGTACACATCAGG
This sequence comes from Delphinapterus leucas, assembly GCF_059928025.1. Classification (NCBI taxonomy): domain Eukaryota; kingdom Metazoa; phylum Chordata; class Mammalia; order Artiodactyla; family Monodontidae; genus Delphinapterus; species Delphinapterus leucas. The sequence continues at coordinate 104,658,105 of NC_143150.1, forward strand.
ATTCAGAAGGGTATAATTATTCAAGGCAGAGTTAATGAAATTCAAATGAAAAGGCAAAATCTGAATATGAGTGCATGGATTTTGCATAAAGAAGAGAAAATGAACATGATACTTCCAATTACACTGATTTTTTAATAACTGTCTGAAATTTTTATTAAACCAAACAGAAAGGCATTCAGTAGATATAGTTTATTCATTATAGACCTGCATGACTGTGTCAAAAGGACTGATATATTTTAAGGGGTATATAGTAACCTAGATCTCCAAATACCTGAGTGTCTCAGTTTACTTTTTGACAGCTTATTATAATATATGAAAATTATGATACATTTCTCTGTATTAAAAATTATTGTATCTATTAGAACTTTATAATAAATGAGAATATTCAAAATTTATAAAGCTGAACTTTCTAGAAAATGAGTTGACAGTTTCCCAATGGTATCAAAGACTTATTTTGAAATATTCCATTTCTCATAAAAGTTCACAGGATCATCCCTTAGCTTGCCTTATTCACCTGGTATGCACCACTTCTCCTATCTGTGATGACTAGATACTATGTATCAAGAGAATAGAAGGAATGAAATCCTCCAACTCTAGCCCAAAATTCTAATATTATTTTAAATGTAAAATTAGAAGTACATGTAGATTACCATTCCATTGATCATGAAGAAATAGGTGTCATGTATTTGGTCAAGGTATACACACTAAACGAAACTTTGTTAAAAGGTATAATTGTGTGATATAAGTTAATCTGTGTAATTCTATGAATTTGTAGTATCATAAGTAGATGAGACATCTAAATTAGAATTATTTTGTTTTTATATTATCTAAGAAGTGAGTACAAGAATCCTGGACCTGAATGACCAAAATGAAAGCATAAATGGACCAGCTTATATTTTAACTCATCTTTGTGTAGCTTCAGTCTGGGATCCTAAACACCATTTAATTACATTACTGCAAAAATGAGGATGGTCTCATCTTAGAGGCTGTGCAGTAATAAATGGCTGTGTTAGCATGCTTATCATCAGAACTCCCCAAGAGACCCTGCCACTGAAACCCTCACCTGACCCCACCACCAGGCAGATGGCAGTTCATCAATTCAAAACAAAGTTACTGGAAAACTAATTTCAATTACAAGAGTTTTGCTGCTTATAGTATAGACAGAAGAGAGCAGAGGTCATTTATCTTTCTGAATTTGCACTCCAAATAGTATTTATTCCTTGTTCTTATAAGGAATAGGGAAAGAGGCACTCCTGACCAAGTCCAAACAGACTCTGAGCCCCAGATGCCCATCAGTCCTAACACGTGAATGGCAGATAGGAAAGTGTAGATGCAGGAGGAGAAGCTGGTGCTCCCTTAGATCTTCAGCCTTTCAGGAGCTCTTATTCAAGTGTAAATTTCATCCTCAGTCCTACTTACCTAGTACCTTAATAAGCAGTTTAACTTAGCAAGAATCTAGCATCAAAGAGAGGAGCTGACAGGGAGATCAGCTCCATGCTTTGTGACCACCTAGAGGGGTGGGATAGGGAGGGTGGGAGGGAGAGGCAAGAGGGAGGAGATATGGGTTTATATGTATATGTATAGCTGATTCACTTTGTTATAAAGCAGAAACTAACACACCATTGTAAAGCAATTATACTCCAATAAAGATGTTAAAAAAAAAAAAACAAAGAGACAGCTGATGTCAGGAATTTGGAGGAGAAGGTGCTTAATAGAAAGCTAGCTACCAACCAAAACCACTTTGTCCCTCTTGTACCTCAGTCAAGATTAGGGGAAAAAAGTATAGGAAAGGTTCCTTTTGGTATGAATATCATAGATGTAGACCCCTCACATCCCACCCCATACTTAGTTTTCCAGGAAGCTTAGAATTACATTTTTAAATCCAGTTGTAAAAAGTATTCTTTTCTTAGGGTAAAACTACCCCTCTCATGACCTTACGGCTCTTGGTCTTTCAATCTTATATTCATGGTGCTAATGTTTGTGTATCTCTTATTATAAAATGCTTCTAACACGTTTTGGAAGAGAGGATATATAAATAATAAATAACCTTTTTACTAGACTTATCATCATGCATTTTTGATCCACTTTCCAGCCCTCTGTCAGCTATAATCTGGAATCTATATGAATTCAGTAGAGGTCTTTTCAATATTAGGAAGCTAAAAGAATTGTTCTTTTGTATATCTATACCAGCACACTGTCCATGAAGAATCAGTGATGGTGATGACTGAAGAAATGCCTTTGGAAATTTCTTATGTGCCTTTTACTTACCTGACTGAGATTACTCATGTCTCACAAGCCCTATCAGAAGTGGAACAACTTCTCAATGCTCCTGACCTCTGTGCTAAAGATTTTGAAGATCTCTTCAAACAAGAGGAGTCTCTGAAGGTAAAAGCAAAGCACTTTCATTCAGATTTTACAAGGTCATCATATTGATCATTTGCTGTACCAGAACATTTTACTTAAATGTATACCGTGAAGGCACTCTGACTTAACACATGGAAATCTTAAAATACTTTACAAGATGGTTAGCTTTAGAAATCTAGTGTAGAAAGAGAAACATAAAATTGAATAGGTATTTTATAATATTTAATGTTAAGAGACTTCCTAAAACAAAGGAACACACTAAAATAATAGTTTCTTATACATTCAGGGCAGAAAGGACTCTCCAAAAAACAAGCTTTGCTAGACAAACAGTTTACTCCCAAATGATACATTACTTGTCTTTCTTTTCCCATAAAAGGGGAAATTAAATGAAGTTTTAAATTATATGTTTTGTATACAGTTTTAATTTTCTATTTCCACTTATAATATTCACATTCAATTTCAAATTAGTGTCAGTATCAATACCACAACATATGGTATCTAATTGAATAGAAAGCAATAAAATACTTTATTTAAAATCACCAGGCAAAAGCCTCCAACCAAATCCAGCTTTTATTCAAATCACCAACTATAAGTTTATGAATTCTGATAAGACAAAACATGATGAAGAAGTAGGGTTTGAATTTTAGAGGGAAGTGTCTGAAGATAAATAAATGTAGCATCAAGAAAATGTACATAATAATGTGTGTCTCAAGATAATTTTTGTGATCATACATTTCACACTCAAAATGAAAGATAATAGTATAGCCAGAGCTGGGTATTTGCCGAAGCAAATAGCATAAGATTATAGACCGAAGATAAGTTTGCTCTCAGCAGCACCTATTAGCTAAAGTATTTTATACTCTAAATGAATGTCTTGGGATCTCATTCCATATCACATATTTGCATAACTATACAAATAGATAAAGACATTTGTCTCAGAAATCAGAGTAGCAATATCTCGAGTGACTTGAGTTTAATGTCTTACATCATATCAAATAAGCTACAAAATTATACACTAAAATAGAGGAAGGGATGCATGGATCTCTGGAACTACATCATTTTGGTATGGTGCTATTTCTTATTCTCTTTGAAGTAAAAGTCAAATCACTCATGGGTACAGTGAAGAAAAGAAAATCAATTGATAAAGGAGACATGCCAGCATGCCTGTCATAATTCACATTAACTAATTTCTCATGACAGCACAGTTTGTAAGTTCATCATTGTCATTCAATATGTAAATCACTGCTAATGAGCTAATATTCATTCCTTTCCATGTTCATGGACATATAGGTCAGGAGGGCAGTAACCCTAAACTTATTAAGTTGCCAATTGAATATCTTTGTCTTCATACCTCTTACCCTGGCACACTCAGAATGATGGGCCCCTGGCTGCAATCATAGCTAATAATTTTGTTCTTTCAGATATATTTAATAGTATTAAAGCTGACACCAGTTACAATGGTATTGATTACTGTGGTTTGTAAAAAAAGTATTATCGCAGTTTTAATTTAATTGGTTATTGAGTCCTCATTAGATGGAGTTTGAGGCATAATTCCATCTCACTCCCAGTATATCTCCTGCAGCAAGCAAATGGGCTTCCTACCTCTATGAGCTTTTTGAAGGGGGATAGTTTTGATCTCAGTCTTTTCAATGAATATGTACTTTCTCTTAAAGGCATTCATCATTGTCATTATCTAGTAGTAAAAATAGAAAAGCAGTGCATAAACTGTACAGCTGCTGGTTGAGAAGGTTTGAAATTAATTTGTGGTTGATTTTATCCCTGACAGATTTGCATGAATCAAATTACAGAACTGTAGTAGGTATTGCTGTGGTTTAACATACATACTTTTTAAGTATAATATAACACAAATAATGTGCAATAAGTTAAAATAATTACTTTCTGAACAAAATATAAATAATATAGCACATATGATTTCCATAGATGTATTGAATTCAAAAGCTACCTAATCATTTTGACAAGAACTAACCAGATAAACACCTATTTACATTGTAAATTTGCATTTAATAGCTAATGCATTAGCTAAGGCATACCTAGCGATGAATGAGAAACACACACAAAAGTAATATTTATCCTTATATCAAAGCCAATATTATCAATTAGTTGCTTAATTAGGCCTTAGTTGCTCAGTTAGGGATTGGCATGGATAAAGGTGAATTATTAGGACAAAAATAAGAGCATGGGTTAGAATAAGGATGACAACTTTGCTTTATCTTTTGCAATAAGGAGGATCAATTTGTATATAGGGCTTAGGTACTCGATAACTTGTATTAACTAATTGATCCTCCCCGTAACTCTATGAAATATCTAAAATTATTATCCCCATTTTATAGATGAAGAAACTGAAGAAATATTAAGTAAAATAACTTGACAGAGTTGGCACAGCTCGTATCGATTGAGCAAGGATTTGCACCCAAGCCAAGTAGATTTAATCTCTGAGCTATTAACCCCTATACTGTACCACCTTTCATGCAGTGGTTTCAAGGGTACTATGTTGAGCATAGCAAGGGTGAATTTGGGTAAAACATGGTAGAATACTGAGGACTGGCATGGCCAGTTCATAGGAAAACATGTCCTGAGTTCTAATTCTCACTGAATCTATGCCAGTTCAAAAAGATTCCATAAAAGGAAGCAAGCAACTTTCATGTGCTTGTTGGCATTATCCTTAGTGAAATTAGTCACACAGAAAAAGAAAAATATTGTACGTTATTGCTTATATGTGGAATCTAAAAAACAAAACAAATGAATGTAACAAAACAGAAGCAGACTCACAGATATAGAGAACAAACTAGTGAGTGGTTACCAGTGAGGAGAGGGAAGGGGGGAGGGACAGGATAGGGGTAGGGGATTAAAGGGTACAAACTACTAGATATAAATAAGCTACAAGGATATATTGTACAGTACAGGAAATATAGCCAATATTTTATAATAACTTTAAATGAAATATATTCTATAAAAATATTGAATCACTATGTTATACATCTGAAACTATTATAATATTGTAAATCAACTATACTTCAGCAAGAGAAAAAGGGAGGGAGGGAGGGAGAAAGGGAGAAAGGAGGAAAGGAAATAAAGAAGGAGAAAAGGAAGGCAGGAAGAGGAAAAGAAAGGGAAGAAAAGAAAGAAGTCAGACATGCATCATTTCGGTTGTCTCATCTAAACTGATGATATTAAAGATTCTAAACTGATGATATTAAAGATGCTCTGGTTGAGGTGGATAAAATGTTTTGTGTCTTTAGTAGCCAGGGTGGGTGACAAGAAGTGTAGACAAATGGAGAAAACTCACAGATGTTGACAGGACAGTTGGGCCCAATGTAGAGCTTAGATAAGATCAAGAAGTAAAGGCAGCCTTTGTTCAACCTCAGCAGCACTGGGGAGAGCTTGTTGTAGCTGAAAAAGCCAAAGATCATAAAGCAAAAGTCGTTCAGTCTTCTTTGACTGGTTCAGCTTTTATGCAGGACCTTTGAGACCTAAAAGGAATTATTAGGACAAGGCCATAATGTAAGGAGTGAGGGAGGATTCATTCATTCAAACATCTTTATTAAGCACTTCCTAGATACCAGGCATTGCTCTAAGTGCTTAAAAAGCAGTAAACAAAACCGATGGACTCCGCCCTCATACAGCTTTTCTTAAAGCAGAGGGAGACAGAATATAAGCAAACAAATGGTGGACCGTCATAAAGACTACCATTCATTCTGAGCGAGATAGGAGCCGTTGTAGGTTTTTGAGAAGATGACTGATGTGATCGGATTTATACTTTAAAAAGATCACACTGGCTGCCCCACTGAGAGTAGAACTGTAGGGGATCAAGGGTAAAAACAAGGAGGACAGTTGAAGAACGGATGCCAGTGGCTTGGGCTAGGGTGGTAAGGAGAGATTTTCAGATTTTGGAAATGTTTTCAGAGAGAAGATAGAAGATTTATTTCTGTGTTCACCAGAAACTTGAGCATGGGTGTATAAAAGCCCATTCTCAGCAGATTTGGGGCTCAGGAGAATTTAGGTGTCCTGTGAACTTGGTAGAAAGATCAGTTGAGAAATGTAAGATTTCTTTCTTCTCATTGATAACTTTGCCTGCGGTACTCCACTCTTGCTGTGAAGCACGGGCAAAAGTGCTGGCGACGGAGATCTTATCACTCTGGTCAAAATCTTTCTCCTTTGGAATCTATTTCATCACATTTAAGCACAAATTTAATAATGTCAGTCACTTGAATGAAGACAAAACTAATGCCATGAGCAAGCTGACTGGTTTTCTATTCTGGTATTAGGAAAGTTAGATAATAGAAGGAGGTACTGTATATACAAATCTGAACAAAATATCTGAAGGTAAATAAAATAATTAATGTTTCTGTGTACATTGTAATACAGGGCCATGCTAGATAAAGGGTTACATTTTTCACCAGTTTAATACTATTCCAACAAAAGAATATTGTAATTATTCTAAATTAAATAATCATGGAGCATATAAAGTATCAAGGCAAAATTTGTTTACAAATGCTTTTTGAATTCTACTTAAACTTTATAATCGAATATTTTGGTGCATGGAAAAATATGACTTTTATTAATATGTTACCACATTGTAAGAACTGATATTTTGGACTATAACATTTGGAATAATGTAATCATTTCATGATTTCTCTGAGAAAAATCAAGTTTTTCTTTTTAGATTTTAATTTAATTTTTATTTTATATTGGAGTATAGTTGATTTATAATGTTGTGTTAGTTTCAGGTATACAGCAAAGTGATTCAGTTATACATATACATATATCCATTCTTTTTCAGGTTCTGTTCCCACACAGATTATTAGAGAATATTGAGTAGAGTTCCCTATGCTATACCATAGGTCCTTGTTGATTACCTATTTTATATATAGTAGCATGTATATGTTCATCCCAAACTCCTAATTTATCCCTTCCCCCCACCTTTCCTCTTTGGTAATTGTGAAAGTCTGTGACTCGAAGCGGGTGAGTCTGTTTCTGATTTGTAAATAAGTTCATTTGTATCATTTTTTTAGTTTCCACATATAAGCGATATCATATGATATTTGTCTTTTCTCTGTCTGACTTACTTCACTTAGTGTGATAATCTCTAGGTCCATCCATGTTGCTGCAAATGGCATTATTTCGTTCTTTTTTATGGCTGAGTAATATTCCATTGTACATATGTACCACATCTTCTTTATCTGTTCCTCTCTCGATGGACATTTAGGTTGCTTCCACGTTTTAGCTATTTAAATAGTGTGGCAATAAACATTGGGGTGCATGTATCTTTTCAGATTATGGTTTTCTCCAGATATATGCCCTGGAGTGGGATTGCTAGATCATATAGTAGTACTATTTTTAGTTTTTTAAGGAGCCTTCATACTGTTCTCCATAGTGGTTGTAACAATTTACATTCCCAACAACAGTGTAAGATAGGGTTCCCTTTTCTCCACACCTTCTCCAGCATTTATTGCTTCTAGATTTTTGATGATGGCTATTCTGACTGGTGTGAGGTGATACCTCATTGTAGTTTTGATTTGCATTTCTCTAATAATTAGTGATGTTGAGCAGCTTTTCATGTGCTTCTTGGCCATCTGTATGTCTTCTTTGGAAAAATGTCTATTTGGATCTTCTGCCCATTTTTTTGATTGGGTTGTTTGTTTGTTTGTTTTTATATTGAGCTGCATGAGCTGTTTGTATATTTTGGAGATTAATCCCTTGTCATTCACTTCGTTTGCAAATATTTTCTCCCATTCTGTGGATTGTCTTTTCGTTTTGTTTATGGTTTCCTTTGCTGTGCAAAAGCTTTTAAATTTAATTAGGTCCCATTTGTTACAATTTGTTAGTTTTCATTACTCTAGGAGGTGGGTCCAAAAAGATATTGCTGCAATTTACACCAAAGAGTGTTCTGCATATGTTTTCCTCTAAGAATTTTGTAGTATCTAGTCTTATGTTTAGGTCTTTAATGCATTTTGAGTCTATTTTTGTGTATGGTGTTGGACAATGTTTAAGCTTTTCAACTAGCACATTTATTCAGCTATAAATATATTTGCTTTTTTCAATTGCTTTTATGATTTGGGATTTATTTGATTTGCTATTTATATTTGTGAAGTACTTTACAAATATTAATCTATTTGCTATAATTGAAATCATACTTAAATCATTAATATAGTACCTCAGTTTTCACTTCTCTTATAGTGAAGATATTATAGATATTTACTGCATTATAATTCATATTTATATGTACTTTGATAGTTTCCCTTTATGTTTTCTACATGTCTCTCTTTTATAGGAAATTATTCATTCTTTTCTCCCAGCCATTATTTTATCAGGCCCATCAGTTGTCCTACTTTGATCCCCATGCTGCAGTTTACTCCCATCTTTGCTAAAATGTACTTTAAGGACTCACTCCGCCTCCTTCCATTCTCCTAGCAAGACTATTTTGATAATTTGCGTCCTATAAATTCTGGAAGTCAGAAACTTCCATGTTAAAACTTACAATTCATGATGCTGGTTGAAATTTTGTGGTTGCAATTAAGTTGTGTGGAGGTTTTCCTTTTATTCATGAACTATTCAAGCTGTTCTTTGACCAATTATGATGTCATTTTTTTTGATCTGTGATATATAATTACTGATTGGTTACTTATGTAAGGACAGTGCATCATCCTGTGGAGAATGTTTCCACCAAAGTATATAGTTGTATTTAGGAAATAATTTTGACATGTGGCCATAAACAATGCAGGGGAAAAAAAATCGAAAGGACACCTTACCATAGAGCCACTAAATATAACTTTAAAAAAATTTCTTTAGAAGCTCAGAAAAAAATAATTAATAAGTACTTTAATGCCTTTTGATTGAACACCCTTCCCAATTTGATATGTCATTAATGTAGTGCCTGGTAACTAGATGAGGCATAAAGTGGATAAGAATTAGATTTATATAGGATGTTGCCTTCATCTGTCAGATAAAGACAAATTCCAGAGAGTGAAAATGAACTGGAGTTTGAGTCTTTGGTGCTCCAATTTCTCTTTCTCAGGTTTGAGATAGATCTACTCCCCAATGGCTGCTGTCACAACAGCTACTAATGGGTTTCTCTAATCCTTTTTTTCTCAGAAATGAAAGTTATGTGCTCCTCTGTTAGCCAAGTTACAAAGGGTCTCAAGGCATTTTTGTTAACTAAAACTACCTAAAGCTATTATTTCCGCCTTCTTAAAATGTGAAAGCAATCATGCAGGATTTTATAACTCTTAAAACACATATACGTGCATTTAAGTGTATGTGTATCCATTTAACTGCAGAGCTACATTTATTAAGATGGTGATACTGAGTCAGCAACAGCAAAAGATACAATTTTTACCGTTTGCAGTGGTTTGGAAATGAGCCACATACTCCTTTTGACTTTTTCCCTCTGGTGACCAACATCCATCGTACACATAACCACTAGGAAGAAAAAAATATCTTGTTTGTGTTGTTCACCACTATATCTCCAACTCGTAGGACGGTACCTACCACAAATAGGCACTCAGTGGACATCTGTTGAATGAATGGATGACAGTCTGGTAAATCCAGGTATGAAGTCTGCGATTGAAGAGGACAGAACAATGCTAATCTAGTAGCTCCAAGAATAAAAACTGATTTTTTTTAATTTAAAAAAGAAGCAAAATTAGTCTCTTTTACATTATATCCAAACTCATTGAATTAAATCATCCATATGTATGAATTCTAACAAACTAAGCATATATACCAGCATGGAGAAATTTGCTCTAGGTTTGTACACACTGAATTTTAAACCAATCATTTATTGAAGTGTGTGGCAAGAAACCCACAAATAATTAAAATATTAGTAATATTTTTCCCAATCACTTGGCTTGCATTATATGGTTATGGCAAAAAATAGGCTAGAGTGGTTGGCAAGGCACTGGATTTGAACATGAAAGCCTTAAATTTAGACACCGAATCTGACTCTTAATAGTTGTGTCCTGGGCAAGCCACATAAAATTTCTATGTCTCAGTGTTTTTAACTTTGAAATTAGATCAATGATAATACCTGTCCCAGCCTACTCAGCAGTAATATTGTGAAGATAAAGTGAAATCATGTAGGATTATCTAGAAAAATTCTTGTAAAAAATGTATAATTATATAAATTTCCAATTTTGCAAAACCCGTATTACTTCATCATATATCCAAAGTCTTAAAAATTATTGTAAATTAAATTTCCATGTAAATAATCCTGCAAACAAATTGCCTTTAAGAATGTGGTGAGGGCTTCCCTGGTGGCACAGTGGTTAAGAATCTGCCTGCCAATGTAGGAGACATGGGTTTGAGCCCTGGTCCGGGAAGATCCCACATGCTGCGGAGCAACTAAGCCCGTGTGCCACAACTACTGACCCTGAGCTCTAGAGCCTGCGAGCCACAACTACTGAGCTCACATGCCACAACTACTGAAGCCCGCGTGCCTAGAGCCCGTGCTCCGCAACAAGAGAAGCCACTGCAATGAGAAGCCCGCGCGCAGCAACAAAGACCCAACACAGCCAAAAATAAATAAATAATTTTTTTAAAAATGTGGTGAAACATAAAATTGCATACTAAATGTAAAAAAAAAACTTTAAGTAAAATGTTAATAATAGCATAAAATATACATAAAGTTATTTCCAGATTTGGCAAGTAGCCTAAAGGTTAAAAAAAAAAGTTTAAAGTTAAAAAAAAAAAAGTAAAAGAAGAGAATGCACATAGGCTAAAAAACATTTGCTTTTGACAAAAACTTTGGTTAGAGAATCTTACTTACTTTCAATCATATTTACTGTATTTCCAAAGCTAAGTATTACTTATTCAGGGGTAAAATTTTTCATTCTTCTATTAATTTTAGGTGCCAAATGAATAGCTCATTTTTTAATATTTCTCTTGAGGATGCAGGCTCTAAATTGTTCCATGTTTCCATGTTCCATGGCTTTTACCAAGAATAGGATGCTATTTTTTAGTTTGTTGTTGTCATTATTGTTTTATGTGGAGTTTTATTTTTCATTGAAATATGTTGAATTCATTTTTTTTCCTAATTCTATGTCAGTAATTTAGAATCCTTTGTTCTGAGTTCAGAACCATGACTTAAACTATTTAAAAGCATTGAAGCTCTAAGTGAAGGATACTTTAATCAATAGTGTTTTTTTTCCCTTGGAATTATGAGACTTATTTTTGTTTTTTATTTTGTTGTTTTTCTTTTGCCATTTAAAAAAGCTGATCTCTATCAATTTTCTTGCTTAAAATGGTAGTCATGAGCATGTTGATACTTTAATAACATTCAGTTGAATCTTATGAATTGGCATTATGTGGGTCAAAATGTTCAAACATTGGCAATTGCCTATAGTTCAATCTAATACAATGATTTTTACCCGTCTGCTTGTTTCTGAATCCTAATGCATGTAATTAAACAGTCAAGGAAAAAATCAAGAACTATGTATTGTAAATCACTTTAATTAATGGATACCAACTACTACAAATTCCCAAATTGAGTTTTCCAAACCTGAGGCAAAAGGATGTTCTCACCATTAGGGAAATCTCTGGGCTTTCCAAAAAGATAAAGAAAGGAGGAAGAGTGTTAAGATCCCTATCCTAACAAAACATGTTGTTAACATGTTTTGTTTTGTCGTTTGTTGGTTTTCTTAAATTTGTGCGTTTAGGTTCAGAACAATTACATGAAACAGTGGTTTTGCTTTTCTATCCCAAATGTAAAACGCTGTGATAGAAAGCATGTTCTCCCAGTGTCAACAGCGTTAATCATTTATAAAATGGGCAAAATATTACCAAATATGTTTCCTTTTTTTCCAAAATAGTGTACTGTCATTTGTATTAATTTGTATAGACTTAATTACATTCAGTTGTGTATAGTAGTTATCTGTAAACTTGCTTGATCACACATGCTAGATTTTCCATTCTTTATCAGAATAATAAGATGCTCATGATTGTATATTTAAATAGGATAAAATAGTATAAAGTGAAAAGAAGAAAGAAAAGCATCCTGTCCACATTTTTCAATCCCATTCCTCAGTGGTAATCAGTTTTTCAGGTCTCCCTGGATTACTGTATTGCCGTAGAATTTTTCTTCATAAAATCTATCTGCCCCTCCTTTGCTCAGTTACACAAGACTTAAAAGCATGTCCTGGTTCTAAAATAGTTGGAAACATAGAATACCGTATATCTAATTTTGAATGATGAGAAAAGCATTTGCTTCTACACAATTCTCCTTTGCTATGTGCAAGAGCCGATTTTTCTATCAAGATTTTTTTTGTAAAATGATTTTGACAATGTGCACAACATAATGCAAAATGTGCCTATCACAGAAGGATTTATGAAATCATTTTTCGTTTAGTTGGTGCTGATGGCTAGGATTGTTGTCTTTGGGGAACAGTTGGAACAGTGAAGTGCAGGTTTTGCAGGTTTCTTTTTGTTCTCATTGGTGCTCTGTGACATCTGGGGAACTAGGCATAATTCTAAATGAAGGACTTTGTCTGTTGTTAGGTATCTGAGGTACTGTGAGGTAACCATGGAGAAACTTGGCCAGGAAATACAGATGGACTGTTATTCCACTATTTACTCTAACAGCTAAATAACCAGTAAAAGTAAAATAGAATAAACAGGGAGATGACTGAAGCACGCACAACATCTGTTCAGGCCTGAATGCATGTCTGCAACAGTTCAAGAAGAATGTAACAAACCTTAAAGGTTCAGTGGTTCCATTCAAATTGATTTTCATAAACAAGTTAAGATTCAGAGCTTCAACTCAACTTTTCACTTCAAATTAACACATGTGTATTGAGCCTCGAATACTGTGTTTAACTCTCTAAAAGAGAAATAGAAGATGTGATCCCTGGGCTCTGGCAATTTGTAACATTAATTGAATACACATGTCAGAGTTACACAAACAAGTTAGAAAGTAATAAAAGTAAAAGAGACATAATATAGACAAAATACATAGTATAAGGCATGAGTGTAACTGAATTTGTGAAGAGTAGAAAGCAGAAACTGAGAATAATTTTATAGAAGATAAAGCCTTTGAAATATTCATGCTTTGACTATAAGTGGCATTTGGCTACTACTGATTTATTATGTGCCAGGACCCATTCTAAATTCTTTACTTGTGGTAGCTTGTATGGTCACCACAGCAACCCTATTAGGAAAGCACTGTTATTATACCCATATTCAGAACTATCCAAGCTGGAGATGATGGTTTGGATCAGAGTGGTGGGGGGTTTAAGTTCTGAATACATTCTCAAGGTAGAGCCCATAGGATTTGGTGGCCACTTGCGTGTGGGTTGGTAGAGAGAGGATTCAAGGATAACACTAAGGATTTTGGCATGAACAACTGGGACAGTGGAGCTGCCATTAACTGTATCATGCGGAAAACGGCAGGAGTATCAGGTTAGGGTGCAAGGTTGAGTGTAAGTTTAGTTTTGATGTGTTAAGTCTAAGATGTTTTTTACACATCCATGTGGATATCAAGAGACATATTAGATATACTGGATATATATAAGTCAAAGTTCAGGAGATCATCTCAATTAGAGATATAAATTTCGGAATCATTCTTTAGTTCTTCTTCCACACTTGCTCGCAAAATATGGGTTTTTCTGATGTTCCTTTCCCAGCCCTCTTTCCTCTAACCCCGCCTCTGTGGACAATCTCAGCCACTCCCACAATCTAAATATCACCTTGATACAACTGGATCTTGTTGGTGGAGTTGGAAAACGGGATAGGCAAGATGTCAAGATGGTTCTATAGATTCACTAATAGTGTCCAATAGTGGGCATCAGCAGATGTAGGGAATCAGCCATTGAATGATCGACTCGGCTAAAAGCTACAGCAAAGTGCTTGTGAGCTAACAGAAAAAGGACTTTGTCTTTCCGGCTCACTGTCGTATCCCCAGTACCTAGACTGTATCTGGCACATGGTAGGTTTTCAACAGATATTTGTTGCGTTAATGAATGAAGACAGAGCTATAGCTCTCAGAGAAATGGAGAGAAACCTGAGGCCTAGCAGAACTTGGTAGGGCTACAGAGACCAGGGCTGTGTGGTGAAGGCTATGCTTAACAGTACTGAATGGTGCAGAGGTGGGAGAAGATGTGATGAAGAAGCTTTTAGTGAACCAAATAGAAATTTTCTTCAAGAAGTAAATATGTATAACTGATTCACTTTGTTATATAGCAGAAACTAACACACCATTGTAAAGCAATTATACTTCAATAAAGATGTAAAAAAAAAGAGAAGTAAATATCGTTAAAAAAATGTGAATTATAGGTGTTTAAAGCCATCTGCTCCCATGAGTCATTTTGGGACATAAAAGCTGAAGAATCACTAGAAAGCAATTTTACAGTTTTTAAATGAAATTCAATATACTTCAAGCCAGAATATAATTGAAATATGGAAGTCAGTTTTGGGGGAAAATACTCTTAGACAATTTCATATTATCTTATATTTTAGCTTATTTTGTTATATATCTGAAACTATATTGTTTCAATTTTAAGATAGCTTTTCTTTTCTTATGGAAACACTTTTACTAAGCGAACACTTGCAAAATTTGAAGTAAATATTTTATAAATAATTTCTAAATATTTTGTTACAGACTTTAAAATAGAAGACAGAATTTCAGATTAAAGTTTGTATACACATCGTATGATCGACCTATTATTTCAAATCTTACCTCAGTAAGAGTTTTAAACTCAGGAACCTGTGTTTGAGCTTGCTTCTTGGTATAAAACAGGACTAAGGCTACCTATAAGTTATAGATTACAGAGAAGGCACAATAGCAATATGCTATTTTAAATAGCACTGTTAGAAACAGAAATCATACAGGCACTTTCCAGAGTAATTATAAAACAACTTGCAATAAGAAAAGACATTAAAAATTCACTAAGTTCTTGTTTAAGTTTATTTTCATCAGAAGTGATTAATAATACATTCAATTTATCAGATATCACTGTCTCCTACTCCAGCCCCGTTCACTTTCTACAGTATCTAGTTTGACATTCATATAAATAGATTTACCATTTAGGTGGGTAAAGGCATGCTCTATAGTGGAACATTCTGACAGCAAGGGAGTAGTTGTTGCTTTACATTAAAAGGAAGAAAAACTGAGCAGCAGAAATATGCCCCTTATGATAGAGAACAGAGCCTAGTTAAGAGTTACTTGAGACCTTTATCTGAGCCTGATTAGTTGGCAAACAGGTGCCTTGTTTGGTTCCCTAGATCAATTGTCTGTAGTCTTAGTTTCTCTTTTTTAGCTTATTAAAGACACTTATTACATAATACTTGAATCAACAAAGCACTTATAGTTTCAAATTGTTTGTGTTATGAATCCCCTTAAAAAACTGATTCTTTTCTTAAAGGGAAACCCACATTTCTAAATATTATTTATCTCAAAGCTGAGGCCTATATTACTATGACTGTGTTATCAATGAGCTCTTCTTTAAACAACAGGCTTTTCACCTCTAAATGTGAGTTAAAGCAGTATAGTTCATAGTCTTCTGTTTTCCCTTTTTGTACATATCTGGACTTCATCTTTCAGTTGTGAAAGTTGCTTCACTATCGAAATTTTCTCAATTAAAAGTGTATAGGGCTTCCCTGGTGGCGCAGTGGTTGAGAGTCCGCCTGCCGTTGCAGGGGACACGGGTTCGTGCCCGGGTCTGGGAGGATCCCACGTGCCGCAGAGCGGCTGGGTCCGTGAGCCATGGCCACTGAGCCTGCGCGTCCGGAGCCTGTGCTCCGCAACGGGAGAGGCCACAACAGTTAGAGGCCCGCGTACTGCAAAAAAAAAAAAAAAAAAGTGTATAACTAAGGGTAACTTATTTGATTCTGTGAACCAGAGTGGAAAGGATGCTATTTTGAAATATCAAGGACTTAAATTATATAGACTCATGTATGCGTGCCTTCCAGAAATTGAAATTTCCATTTCCAGGAAGAGTGACTGACAAATAAACATCTCACAGAATTGAAATGGGGAGTGGGGAGGTCATTTTATAGGTGCATGTCAACATCAGGAAGGAAGTTGACTAAAAAGTGTGTGCTTCCTCATTTTGCCATCATATTTTCAGGTAAGGCAAGGAACTATTTCAGGGAGAGAAGTGGAAATAATATACTCTGTAGTGATCCTATGGATTTTTCTATCACCATAGCAACTACAGTGACTATGGTTTCATTTTCAGAGGGTCAGAAACTATAAAGATCACTTATTTCTAGACAAACTAAAATAGTAAAAAGCTATAAAAGATCTCATCTCTGACTTTAAACTATGGAAACTGCTACAGAATTTTCTTTGGTGCATATACCATTTTTCTGTGTGCAGTGTCTCAGGGACAAGAGTATGTGTAGGGACTTTAAAAAGGATTTCCTGGACTCCAGCCAATTTTGACAGCATTCTCTGAGAATGCACCAAGGAGCTATTATCTAGGTATCCAGGGAGTATGACATCTCCTGCCCCAGTTTTTGCTTTTCTCACTTAAGATAGAAAGTTTTCTTGCCTTTACAACATGCTGCCCAGAATTGCTAAAACTGTTCATAAGTTGATTCTGAGCAATTCCATCACTCTCCAGAGAACTGGGAACTCTCCAGAGATTTGGATTAAAATCAGGAAGCTTTGCAAACTCAAATCATCAGAGAGAGACTATATATTCTCTCACACACACCCCGCATGAAAGCCATGAATGGATTACTTTTAGACCAGTGGGGAAGATCCTCCTTCCCTTCTCTTGAATTTTACCCCTTTAGGAAATTACAGCTATTCATTTTAAGTGTTTGGGCTCCCAACACACGGACAAATGGGGCTGGTTGCCCCAGTGTGAATTTCAGTAATCAGCATGTCAGTCAGCTGGATGCTTGGTATCAAGTGGAGCACTTGTCAGAGTTCTGGAATTTTGCCCTTGGGCTGGCAGCCACGTTAACATGGAGTCCGTGACTCACGTCAACAGAATTTGAGCCAGTGCAAGCACTGGCAAAGGTCATTTTGTCAGGCTGTCCAGGTCAGCAGAGTTAACAGAAGCAGAAAAGAAGTCATGTTGGTGCACCTGATCTAATCCAGCTAGTGGGGTAGCCCTAAATATTCCACCCAAGACTCTAGTCTCAGAGCCATCAGAAGATGGTAATGAAATTTTGCCAGGTGGATAAAAGAAAGAACGAATATAAGAGGTTTGCTTGAGTGAAGGCACTTCTAGGACATTGATAACATATACAAGATCCATTCTGTCTTTTTAAAAAATTTTGTTATATTCTCAGTTTTGTTTTTATTAGTAGTAAACTTTTCCTCCATAAAGAAGTGTCTTATGTCAAATAAAGCAAACCATAGCGTAGTACTAAGCTATTTTCAATTTTGTAGTGAAAGAGGTTGACAATGGAAGACAGTCTTCTCTGTCCAGATTTACATTTCCATACTTTCAATATTCTGAGATTGCTCTTGATAAGATCACCAGTCACCTCCTAAATATCCACAGTTGACTTTTTACTCCTGTTCCTAGATGCATTTGACTTGTTGGTGGCTCCCTCGCTCCCTCCTTCCTGATATTCGTTCTCCCTTAAGTTTTAAAATATTTTACTCTTCTGGTTCTTCTCCAAGGTCTGATGAGATCTACTCTTCGGTCATATTCATCTCCAACCTCGACCTCTGCTTTCCACAAAGGGTCATCGTTAGGCAAATTTTCTTCTCACGCTTTCACTCTAACAAAAGTTTCTGACCAATTTGACCATCTCTCCTGTAATGAAACAACACCTACTACATTCCACTGACTAGCAATTCTGTAACACTGGCAGAAGACAATTTTAACCTGCATTTCTCCAGATAAGGAATCTCACAGGATATTTCTGTGTTGGCATGCCTTCCTTTCTCTCACATGGTAATACTTGTTAGATACATATTCTGACCACAGAGTTAAATTGAGTTGCTTAACAAAAAAATAATGAAACCTTCTAATCGCAAGGTGTTCATGGACTTGAAGACAACACCTTGGAATTTTATAAACAATCTCTCTCCCTCTCTTTCTCTCTCTCTGAAATTCACTCACATCACCCATAACCATTGTGTCTAGCTGATTTGAAGCCCTGGGAACACAGCTGCTTTCCTCGGGGTCCCATTGTAAGCATTGACTTTTGCCCCTTACAACCGACATTATCTATATCCTCACAAGATTCTATAGATTAATCTTCCCCCAAGACAAGTCCTCATGCACCACAGTCATAAAGTCTTAGAATGAGGCAGGAAAGCTCCCTAAGATCTACCCATGACTCCTCTCCTGCTGCCCAATGGAGTTTGCTTCAGAGCCAGCCTTCTGGGAAGCTGCAGGCTTAGCAACAGGCACCCCCTATCTAGCCTAGTCTCCATCTCACACATGGTTGAACCACCCCAATTTTGCCTGCAAGTCAGCAAATATGTTCATTTTATTGATACCTGTTAAGTTTTTATATTTATACAGTTCACCCTTGAACAACATGGGTTTGAACTTCATGGATCCACTTACATGTGGATATTTTTCCACAGTAAATACTACAGTGCTATACAATCCATGGTTGGGTGAATCCGCGGATGCGGAGGAACCACAGATGTGGAGGGCCAACTGTAAATTATACACAGATTAACCCTCATTTTATTCAAGGGTCAACTGTATTTATTTATCTTGACAGGAAGCATGTGATCTCTGGGTCAGAGAACATCTCACTAATTACTCAAATCCCCATGAGACGTGCAGTGAGGGCCAGATGTACAAGAGAGAAACCCCAACATTATAAACATTAGAACTTATATAAAGGATTTGGCACATCTGATAGAGACAGACAGACAGACATGGAGGGACTTGGGTGGGTGAGGGGAGAGCGAGGCAGGAAGAGAGAGACAAACAGAGAGAGACCTTTGCTCTGGAATGTAAACACATCCTCTCCAGAGAGAGGGGAAGGTCTGTTATCCTCAGAATGTAAGTTGGAATGTAAGCAAAGGGATCCAAGAAAGATAAGCTTCTAAGTCTCCCTGGAAAAATGCACTAATCTAAACACCAAGGTATGTTTGCTATTCAATTATCCTCTAACCCAGATGCCAATGTTCTTTGCTCAGAAAGGCCAGACCGTGTGGAAATGTGAGAATACGTATGGCCCAAAGATATTTGCCATCTCATTCATATTCTCAAAGTCTGTTGCCAACTGCCTATTGAATGTCTATTGTCTGACAACCCAAAGGCTTCATAATATGTGTCCAGAAGGAAATCATCTGTTACACACACACACACACACACAAATGCATGTGCACACAGAACCTGTTCATCCATCTGAAATCCTTTTACTCAGATATCAGTATTCATCCGGATGCTCAGGCCAGAAACCTGGGAGTTATTCAAGTCTTTCCTCTTCTTCACCCAACAAACAGTCACTGAGTTCTGCCAAGTTTCCTTCCTAAACAACTTTCTCAATTCAACTCAATTATGAAGGACAACTAGATATTTGATTACATTAATAACACTTTAAAGTTTTTAGATGTAGGATATGGTATTATGTGTACTTTCCTTGAAAACAATTCACGTATATTGGAAACATGCTGAAGTATTTATGGATAATATATCAATTTGTTTCAAAATAATCCAGCTGAGGAGGTGAATGGGTGGAAATATAATGAAACAAAATTGTCCATGGTTTCATAAGTGTTGGCACTGGATAATGGGCTTATGGGGGGCTGTTTGTACTATTTTCCTTTTCTGCTTTTGTATATATTTGAAATTAATACACACACACGTCATGGTTCCCCACTGTCTACTGAGTTACATGCAGTATTTTAAAGCACATTATTAATCATCTCCAGCCTCTGTTCTCTGACCCATCTTCCCTGATCCTGTACATTTCTGAAATGTCAGTCATATACGGCTACTCATGTTCCCTGTCATTGCATGTGTATTACCTACCAAGTATGATGTCCTTTCCACTTCAACTACTCAGCTGTGTCTACCCCAAATTGCACTTCCTTTATGAGCCCTTTCCTTGGCTTGTGACCATATATGATATATGATTCATTCCTTTTCTGAACTTTGAGAAAAGATTTGGTACCACTTAGACCACTCATCAAATAATTTCTCATCATTTAACTGGGACTTCTAAACTATAATTGTTTCTTTCAGTTTCCAAACCACATCCTCCCTTACTACCTCAATGAGATCAATTTAAAACTTCTTCGAAACAAATAAAACTGTGCTTCACCTACCTCTGCTTTCTCTGTATTGGTCCTTGTACAGGAAAGAGCTCAATAAATGTTTACTCAATTGACTTGTCTTTGACAATTCAGATGAGCAAAATAACCAAATTCACATTTGTAAGACTAGACAAATATGTAAGTTTTTAGCATTTTTTGAACATTAATATTTTAAAAGATTTTTATTACTTAATGGCATTGTGTATTTTCCCCTTAAATATAATCTAGACTTTAAAATTATGGAGTTAAATTTTGAGATACTTTCACTTATTCAACACAAATGCACTGGGTACCTACCATGTGCCAGGCACATGTTTGAGCTCTGGAAACCCAATATAGAGCAAGACAGATAACATCCCTGCACTCATAGGATCTAGTCTAGTGATGCAGAGAAACTAGTAGTTGTATAATTTCATGTTAGTCATAAGTGCCATGAAGAAAAATGAACAATACAGGGAATACAGAGCAGTTGGCGCTGCTACTTAAAATGGAACAGTAGATAAGGCTTTTCTGAGATGAGAAAGAAGTGAGGAAAACAGCCATATAAGTGTCTTGGAGGGAAAGAGTATTTTTGGCAGAGAGGACAGCAAATGCAGAATAAGGAAAAAATAAGATTATAATGTCAGGCAGTGTACAGCCAAGCTATGTAGAGATTTGTAGGCCATGATAAAGACTATGGGTTGGGAATTCCCTGGCGGTCCAGTGGTTAGGACTTGTTGCTTCCACTGCTGGGCACGGGTTCAATCCCTAGTTGGGGAACTAAGATCTCACGAGTCGGGCATCTGGGCCAAAAAAAAAAGACTATGGGTTTGATGAGGAGCCATTGGAGGGTTTTGAGAAGAGAATTAATATGATTTGATTTATGTTTTATAAGAATTTCTTTGGCTGTTGTGTGGAGAATTGACTGGGAGAGGGGCAAGACTGGAAGCAGGAGGATCATTTAGGTAGCTATTGTGATAATCTAGGTGAGATACAAGGATAACTTATATCATCAGAGCAATAGCAAGGGAAATAATGAGAAGTGGTCAAATTCTGGACATGTTCTAGAAGTAGACCCAACAAGATTGTCCAACAATTTGAATACTGGAGATTAAAAAGGAAAGACCAAGGATGATTCCAAGGTTGTCAGCCTGAATAACTATCAATTGACATGTCATTTACCAAAGGAGAGAAAACCATGGGAAGAGAAGGATATGGGGATGCAGTTCAGAATGTGGTTATGCTAAGGTTGAGATGCTCATGAGACATCCAAGTGTCAAGAAAGTACCTAGATTTGTGAGTCTGGATTTCAGAGTTGAGGTCAGGGCTGGAGATGTAAGTTTGAGAGTCATTGTCATATAGAGATTATTTACAGTCATGGGACCAAATAAGAGGTAATATAGATAGACAAGGAAAGGTGTCAGAACTGAGCTAGAGCACTCCAATATTAAGAGATTAGTAAGATGGGAAGGATTCTGTAAAGCAGACTGAGAAGCAGTGGACAAGAAGGTGGAGGAAAAACCAGAAAAATTCAGGTTACAGAAGTCAAATGAAGATAGAGTTTTAAGATGGAGGGAGTGAGTGATCACCTGTATCAAGATGAGGACTGTGAATTATCCATTGAAGTTGGGCATGTTGAAATCACTGGGTTTCAAGGCTAATGACTTTTAAAAGTCAATAGATTGGTGTGAGATGATATCTCATGGTAGTTTTGATTTGCATTTCTCTAATGATTAATGATGTTGAGCATTCTTTCATGTGTTTGTTGGCAGTCTGTATATCTTCTTTGGAGAAATGTCTATTTAGGTCTTCTGCCCATTTTTGGATTGGGTTGTTTGTTTTTTTGTTATTGAGCTGCATGAGCTGCTTGTAAATTTTGGAGATTAATCCAGTCAGAATGGCCATCATCAAAAAATCTAGAAACAATAAATGCTGGAGAGGGTGTGGAGAAAAGGGAACACTCTTGCACTGTTGGTGGGAATGTGAATTGGTTCAGCCACTATGGAGAACAGTATGGAGGTTCCTTAAAAAACTACAAATAGAACTACCATATGACCCAGCAATCCCACTACTGGGCATATACCCTGAGAAAACCAAAATTCAAAAAGAGTCATGTACCAAAATGTTCATTGCAGCTCTATTTACAATAGCCCAGAGATGGAAACAACCTAAGTGCCCATCATCAGATGAATGGATAAAGAAGATGTGGCACATATACACAATGGAATATTACTCAGCCATAAAAAGAAACGAAATTGAGCTATTTGTAATGAGGTGGATAGACCTAGAGTCTGTCATACAGAGTGAAGTAAGTCAGAAAAAAAAAGACAAATACCGTATGCTAACACATATATATGGAATTTAAGGGAAAAAAATGTCATGAAGAACCTAGGGGTAAGACAGGAATAAAGACACAGACCTACTGGAGAATGGACTTGAGGATATGGGGAGAGGGAAGGGTGAGCTGTGACAGGGCGAGAGAGAGTCATGGACATATACACACTAACAAACGTAAGGTAGATAGCTAGTGGGAAGCAGCCGCATGGCACAGGGATATCGGCTCGGGGCTTTGTGACCGCCTGGAGGGGTGGGATAGGGAGGGTGGGAGGGAGGGAGACGCAAGAGGGAAGAGATATGGGAACATATGTATATGTATAACTGATTCACTTTGTTATAAAGCAGAAACTAACACACCATTGTAAAGCAATTATACCCCAATAAAGATGTTAAAAAAAAAAGTCAATAGATTAAAAATGCGAGGCCATTAGTTACTTTGGGGGTTGATAAATTTCCTTTCTTCTGTTTCCATAGACAGCTGAATCATTTTTGACTTGCTTTAAAATTTCAATATTACAGAATATAAAAGACAGCCTGCAACAAATCTCAGGTCGGATTGACGTTATTCACAATAAGAAGGCAGCAGCATTGCAAAGTGCCACACCGGTGGAAAAGGCGAGGCTACAGGAAGCTCTCTCACGGCTCGATTTCCAATGGGAAAGAGTTAACAAAATGTGCAAGGACCGACAAGGGTACGTACCACTTTCCTTTTACTAAATGATTATACCTGTCTCCCAGGAATTCTAGAGTTCATTTCAGTGTTCTCCATGGAAAAAAGAGAGGTAAGGAGGAAGAGAGGGAGAAGTATCACTTTCACTGGAAAAAGGTAAGTGGAGTAAGAACAAATAATGATGAACAGTTCAGACTAATGAGCTGAATTCAACAAATTTTTCTGTACTGAAGTTAGTATTACGTTGGAGCACTATAATATCCTCTAAAATTTCAGGTAGTGTCAAAACCTATCTGGTCATTTAATTGAGGTGGTTTAAATAATTGTACAATATAAATTGTATACCTTTGGTCAAATCTGTATCCTATAGATTTATAACCATTTGATATACTTAGATTAATATATTGGAAATATAAGCTGGCAACACAAAGTTGACTTTTGTGTGTTGTTTCTGTTTTGAAGGTGATCCTTTACATTTGGAAGTCCCCCCACTTTTTTGCTACAAGGAAATTGTTGATTTAAAATAATTAATTTTTAGTGCTTCCCTTAATTTAAATATCCAACTGTTGACCAGATTTTTAAAAGTCACATACATTTCTTAGCCTCATACTACAAGAAGATATTGTTTTCTCTTCCAATTTTAGGTTAAAAGGAATAAAGTTGTAATGGCTTAAAACAATTGGTTTCAAAGATTTGTTCAAGACCATCTTCTTCATTATTCTCAGAGGAAATCAAATAATTTTTAATAATTACAAAGAACCTCCTTAATATCTCTCAGATCTGTCCATTTCTTGCCATCCTTACTTCTATTTTTGTTCTTCATTTACTGCATTAGATTCCTAAATCAATACTTCTAGCAGAAATCTCAGTTGTCTCCAGTGATCATCCCTACTTTGTTCCCAATTATCTTTCATCCAGAATTGTTTTTCTGAAGTGTAAGAAAACTTACATTCCCTTTAGAATAAAGTGCAAACTTATTAATTGGGGATATAACGCTTTCACATGACCCCTGCTTCTCTGGTCAGCCTCACTGTTTATCAATTCCTGCCTGCCCTGCAACCCCTCCAAATTCTGCTCTATCAATATTAAATTGATTTAAAGATTCACAAATGTTTTCTGCCCTCTCTGGCCTACCTGCCCTTCAAGTCTCATGTGAGATGTTATTTCCTTCTTAAAATCCTAAAAATATTAGTTGATCATAGAAAGTTAGATATTATTTTAACATTAATGGAATATAATATCAACATACTATTTATGTATTTGCAGATGTCACCAGACTTGGTGGCTACTCTGTAGAGTACCTGCTCCAAAGTGACCTATTCCTAGAATTTACTACATAGCAATCGATTTTATTGATTGATTTTTTTCCTTTTATGCCTCCTGCACAAGCTCCTGAGAGACAAAAGCTGTGTTTTATTTTGTGTGGTATGCTCAGGATTAAGGTAGTCTTGAGCACGAAGTGGATGTTCAGTGTGTATGGACTGAAGCCTCCTGCAAGAAGCCTGAGAATATTTTTCCCTGGATGGTCCAGTAGTTCTATATCAACTTACTGGAAAACAGTGGGCCCTAGGGTATCCAAAGCCATTCTTGATAAAGGGAAAGAAACTCAACAACCCTATGTATATGCTGCAAAAGACAAACTCATATTGCCATCATGGTGCACCTGTCAGTAGCCCACATTGAGTCAAAATGAGCTTTTACAAGTTGCTCCAATGAGGTCAGTTTCATCACTGTCTTTTGGGGTGCTCATTCCACTTTGGGGATGTTTTTGTCTTTGTTGTCTTCTTTCAGTGTTTTCTTCCAGCCATCCAAGGCCACCAACACTATCCCTTAAGAACCTTGCAGGGTTCTTGGGTAGCCAGTGGTTACTGTGCTTCTATAGACACCTCCCATTCTTGCACGAAAGCAGAGGTGAAACTTTCTGCTTTCTGAGACTTCTTCCCCACTTTATGTCATCTTTGGTCAGTGAGCTGGGTATTCCCTTATGACAATCATACAGCTCTTTCCCTTTCAGTTCACCTTCAACCATAGTCTTTAAAAGAAGCAGAAGACTAATGCCATTCCACAGAGAGAGTAAGCTGAATTCTCACCCCACATCTGGGTGGGGTCTTTCCTGAATTCTCACCCCATGTCTGGGTGGGGTCTTTCCTATGTCTGGCAAGAGATAGTGTGTCACTAACGCCAGTAGACCCACTCTTTTCTTATCCAGATTCTGGAAAAGTATCCTAATTTTTCTCTAACTGGGTTCCTCTAGGAATTGGTCAGGAGGTGCTAAATTTCCTGTGACTTTTAGTCTAGTCTCAAGTAAAACTGTTTTAAATTATTGCTTGTGAGCACAGACACTAGAGTTCAACTTGTTTTGGAATCCTGGCTTTCCTGCTGACTGGATTTATGTCCTTGAACAAGTTCCCTAACCTTTATGCTCCACAATTCCCTTATCTATAAACTCTAAGCCATAGAGTTGTTATGAGGATTAAATGACACAATGTATGTAGAGTGCTTAGCAGATTGCTTATACATGATAATGACTCGATCAAGCTTGGCAGTTTTGAAGATAAAAATAATGGTCTTCTGGCTCTTATAGTCTTCATGCCTGCTAATTCTTTCTTATATGCTTTCACATTTTCCTGAGCACCATGGAGAGTTGATTTAAATTGAGTCCCTGATTTGAAGAACCTCCCAGTCCTAGAGAGAAAATGGACAAACAGCCAATAAATTACAGGTTGACAGATGTGAGCGATGTGAGAGGGCGAGAACAAGATCCTTGGGGAGTGGAATAGGAACATCTTACTCAGAGTCAGGAATAAAGCAAGGTCAATGGACTGTTCAAGGTTCTGAGTTACAACTAACAGAAAGTAACTCCAGTTACCTTAGGTAGGATAATATAATTGGAAGGATATCAGGTAACTCATGGAATCAATGGAAAGGCCTGCGAGTCAGGTTTAAATATGGGCAGAAATTGTCAAGGAAGACCAGGATATGCACCCAGAAACATACCTAGCATCAAGCTATAAGATGAATCCGAATTATAAACTTCTGTCACTGCCGTGGTCCACTGGTCCACAAGAGGTACCATTGCCACTGGATATTGGTTGCTACTATCCTGCCAAAAAGTATCAAAATTATTATTTCTTTTTGTGTCACTAATTTTAGAATTAAGGTTTCTGACTGAATTATTTGGTAAAGCAGGAGATGGATATTTTTTTCTCTGAAAGGCCAATTAGTAAATATTTTAGTGTTTGCAGGTCCTATGATCTCTGCTGTAACTACTCAACTCTGCTGTCGCAGGGTGAAAGAAACCATAGACGATATACAAATCAATGGCTTGTTCTATTAAAACTTTATTTATAAAGACAGGTGGTAGGCCAGATTTTGCTGGTGGGCCATAAATTGCCAACTCCTGTAATAAGGCATGCTTCAGTCATATAACTAGGTTCTAACTGCCAGGGGTTAGGGAAAATAAATAGCTGGAATTTGGGATCCATTGCGGTGATAGTCAGGAATTTATCTCCCACCAAGCCCATACAATGGTAGATTTTTGAATCCTTAGAGAGACTAGAAGCTATAGATTCTTTTTTTAAATTGAAGTATAGTTGATTTACAATGTTGTGTTAGTTTCTTGTGTACAGCAAAGTGATTCGGTTATGCATATATATACATATTCTTTTCCATTATGTTTTTTTTTTTACAGGATATCGAATATAGTTCCTTGTGCCATAGAGTAGGACCTTGTTGTTTATCTATTTTATATGTAGTAGTTTGTATCTGCTAATCCCAAACTCCTAATTTATCCTTCCCCCACCCCCTTTCCCCTTTAGTAACCATAAGTTTGTTTTCTATATCCGTGAGTCTATTTTTGTTTTGTAAGTAAGTTCACTTGTGTCATATTTTAGATTCCACATATAAGTGATGTCATATGATATTTGTCCTCCTCTGACTTACTTCACTTAGTATGATAATCTCTGGGTCCATCCATGTTGCTGCAAATGGCATTTTCATTATTTTTTATGGCGGAGTAGTATTCCATTGTATGTATATACCACATCATCTGTTCATCTGTCAATGGACATTTAGGTTGCTTCCATATCTTGGTTATTGTAAATAGTGCTGCTGTGAACATTCGGGTGCATGCATCTTTTTGGATTAGAGTGTTCTCTGGATATATGCCCTGGGGGTGGGATTGCTGGATCATATGGTAGTTCTATTTTTGGTTTTATAAGGAACCTCCATACTGTTTTCCATAGTGGCTGCACCAGTTTACATTCCCACAGTGTAGGAGGGTTCCCTTTGCTCCACACCCTCTCCAGATTTTGTCATTTGTAAACTTTTTAATGATGGCCATTCTGACTGGTGTGAGGTGATACCTCACCGTAGTTTTGATTTGCATTTTTCTAATGAATAGAAGCTGTACATTTTTAAATACCCTCATGTTGGGTTCTCAACAAAAAACTACTGATTTTTTTTTTAAATAAGTCAACTTGAGGTTAAAACAAAATACCTTTGAGCCAGTAAGAAGGTATTAGTATATTTTCACGTATGATCCAGGTATGATAGTGTATTAGTCAGCTATTACCATAATATGGTGATACAAATCACCCCCAAAACTCGATGGCTTAAAACAAGCCTTTATTCTCATGCTTATGGATCTTTAGGTTGTCTGTGTTTTGGCTGACTTAGGCTGAGTGTGGCTGGGCAGCTGTTTCAAGTTATGGTTAACTGGGCTAGGCTCTAGGATGTGTGCTGGTTTAAGGTCTGTTACATATATATTTATTCTGGACTTAAGATGAAGGATCAGTGGCACAGTCTGCTCATGACGGGTCACCAGAGCATGAACCAAGCCTAATCTCCTAAGAGCACTTATAACCTGTGATCATATTAAGCCACTCACATGCCATTGGCCAAAGCAAGCCTGACATGAGTAGAATGGGGAAGTAGTCTCTTCCTACGGTGGAAGGGAAAGAAGAATGAATATTTGCTGAATAATAATCTAAACTATTATAGATAGTTAATAACACAGGATTTTTTTACAGCTAGAAAATACCTTAGTAATTTTATCCTGCTTCATTATTTTATACGGGAGACTAAATCACAAAGATGTTAAGTGACTTGCCAAACACATGCTACGTGACACATCTGCATATTTCTATTTCACCAAAATATTTAGCTCTAATAGATCTACACAGTTTACTCACAAATAAGTTACAGATATGAGAAAATGCATTAGTCTCTTGGCATTCCTAAGGCATAGTTGCTGAGACCATCCTTAATCAACAGATTTATGAACGCCATAATGGCAGAACTCACTTCTATTAAATGTCATAAAGTAAAACAGACATTACTGTCTAAGTCAAGGCAAGTAGAGGATTAAAATTCAGATTGACTGTGACTGCTCACTCATTATCTAGGAGACCAGCTTCCATACGTTGTCTTCCAGCAAATAGAATTTCAACATGTACCTCAGTAAACTTACAAATCCTCGAAGTATTAAAAGTGGCTCCTTTCTATGGAAACACAGATGGTGAACACAGTAAATATTAAATCCATGAATCCTATGTGCGCATATACATATCCATGTATATGGATAGATATCCGTATATATAAACGTAAGATAAATATTTAACTTTATGAGAAATTAACATTGTTGCTAAATGCTATTTTCATCTATTTCTTGGTGGATTGCTCACTGTTTATAAAAGATACCTACAGGAAACACATGAAAATAATTAACATAATATCTACCTAGTATTAGAGAAACAATGTGCTTTCCTTCTTTCAACAAGCATTTAAGGAGGACCTTTCAAGTGCCAGATACTTTGTTGTCTTTCCTTTCTTTCTGTTACCACCCTTCCTATCCCTCAAACCATTAATAAATTTGCCCCATTTTCAGGAAATTATTCCTCAAGTCTTAGAGAATAGCACAAATCAAATAAGATTTAAAAAGTGAAAGCAGTTTCTAGACTACAAATTGCTCTGTAGCCATAAGATGGCATTATTGTGTAACAACAAGATTCTGGTCTGACAGTGTGAGGGCATTTAAAAAATCAAATTCTATTACCAATGATATTTCATAAAATAAGAAATAGGAAAACCATGTTGCATAAACGAAGCCAGGCACAAAAGGATATATGTTGTATGATTCCATTTATATAAAACTCCAAAACAGGCATATCAGGGGTTAAAGGTCAGATATGGTGACCTTTGTGGGGAATAGAAATTAACAAGGGCAGGAGCAAGTCCTGGTGTTCTGAGTAACGTTTTATTTATTCATCTGGATGCTGGTTGCATTGGTACATTTCCCTTAAGAAAATGTATGGAACTGTGCACTTGTGATTTGTATACTTTTCTGTGTGTATGATGTACTTGAATGAAATTTACACTTAAAATTAAAAAAATCATAACTACATACATTTTTAAGTACAAGAAGGCCCCGATCTCAGAATTTAAAAAAAATATTATGTAGTTTTAAGAAAAGCATGTTACATTGTTCTATTTTTGGCCTTTCACCCTGGACTTCCAAACACTATAATAAGCCAGTACAGACTCTAGGATAAGTTTGTGAGCACCACCACTCTAGAGAAAGCTTTCCTGAATTTCCCACCATCATGCTGGGACCACAGTGCCACATGTCAACAGGATGCTGGGAATGGGAGAGCTGGAAACCGCTTCCCCAGGGATTTCTCCTTTGTTTGGCTCCCTTAGTGCCAAGCTCACAGTATTAATGCGCTTACAGACTCTTGCTGCTGTGAGACAATGAAAGAAATGAAACGAGAGAAAACAGGAATAGAAACCAAAGAATTCTGACTTGAAGAGAGAGTGCCTTAATCATCTCTGTATTCAGATTCTGGGGGACAAGCATGTAATTCTGCAAGCCCACTCCAAATGCAACTTTCTCATAAGCATTTGCTATCTCAGTTGTAATTTTTCTACTGGAGCATTCAGTAAATATTTTTCTCTTATGTCAAGGTGAGGGAAATAACCACACACTACCCATAGAGGAAAGGAATAATATATTAATCCTTATGGCATCACCATACAATTTTATCCTCTAAAGTGGAAGCTAGAGGAACAGATGTATAATCTGGGAGCTTTTCCAGAATTGTTTGTTCCTAAATGAGACATTCAGCTATAGCAGCATTAGCAGCCTCTTCTGTTTGTCACAATGCCATATGTATTTGGGAAGATACATGAGAAGCACACACAGGATCCTGACAACTCAGGAAAGATTAACACTGCAGTCTTAGAATTAGTCTCTACTAAATGTAAAGATTTTTATGCCAGATTGGATCTTTGTTTCCCCTCCCAGGTATATGTATAAGTGCCAATACATAATTCTACTGTTGTTTTTTGAACTTGGTAGAATTAAGAAGTAAGAAGTAAAAAAAAAAATACCCTGAATATGGGACATTTTTTTACATCTCATTTCAGAATCATTGTTGTACTGACCAGGGGAAAGTATTCTCATGCATTCATTCATGGGGACACTGCAGAGGAAGATGTGTTAAATTGAGGAAGAAGTGACATTTTCTCTTTATGTCCCACTTTTTCATGCTGCTGAGACCATGGTGTATGGGGAAGGCTTCTGATTTGGTTCTCAAAATCAAGATATGGGGGCTTCCCTGGTGGCGCAGTGGTTGAGAGTCCACCTGCCGATGCAGGGGACGCGGGTTCGTGCCCCGGGCCGGGAAGATCCCACATGCCGCGGAGCGGCTGGGCCCGTGAGCCATGGACGCTGAGCCTGCGCGTCCGGAGCCTGTGCTCCGCAACAGGAGAGGCCACAGCGGTGAGAGGCCCGCGTACCGCAAAAAAAAAAAATCAAGATATGTTTTTGAAAATCATTATTTATTAAATAATTGATTCGATAGAATTCATTTTTAGAACTTAGTTATCTCTGTAAAGAAAATAATACGCTTTTATCTCCACAGATCTATCAGGAAACATACATAGACACACCCATACACTCCCCAATTCACCTAAACATTGGAAATATTTAAAAGTTTATTGTTAACCTTCAAGTGTTCCCCAGGTAAGCATCTTGTTCAGTATCTGCTCCCCTACATTTGTCTACATTGATTGGTCAGTTTTATTTTATTCGTTACTGGATATCAGAAACCATATCAATTTTCCTTCCTTGTACAATGTCCAGTACAGCACATTTGGTTAATAAATACTATTTGATGATAATGATGATGATGAAAACTATAATTTGACAGTGCTGATGTATCATATATGCCAAAAATAAATCATCAAAACTTTAGGAAAGGCGAATCTTTTACCAACCTGTCATTCGCTATAATCTCCTTTCACCAAGCTTAGCCTCTACACTACCTTCTCTGCCCTGTTTCCTCTTGTGTATCTCAATTTAGGGATCACCCCCTCCTGCACACTGCCTTCTATGTCAGGCTGCTCTGTTCACATGTTTATATTTCTGCTGGGGCTCTGTATAATCTAAATTAATCCCTAGCTATTGTGAATATCTTTCATTGGCCAGTTGTTGCACGTTGCACACCACTGAGAGAGCAATTGTGAGCGAAATAGAGAAATCTTTTGTTTCCACCCAGCAGCCCAAAATGAAGTCTGTGGTTTGACTGCTGATGCCAGTTACATGGAGGTTTGACTACCAGAGGCAAAGCTTTAAACTACAAAATAATCCCATATAGTTGGTGTTAGGAGGTATTTAATGTTAACATAGTGACTGTCAATTGTCAACAAACAATTATTCCGCAATTCTCTTTTTTTGAAACTCTATTTAACATGTGAGCCATTCATGATACAGTATATCGTTTGAATTAGATACCTAAACTAGCCTTTGGTTTATATTTCTTTGTTTACATATAATTTCTGTGAATGTTTAGTTGTTGAGAACAGTTGGTGAAGGAATAGAATGAAGGGGACCTATTGTATTTATTTAATAAGGGGGCATTTTTTTAACATCTTTATTGGAGTATAATTGCTTTCCAACGTTGTGTTAGTTTCTGCTGTATAACAAAGTGAATCAGCTATATGTATACATATATCCCCATATCACCTCCCTCTTGTGTCTCCCTCCCACCCTCCCTATCCCACCCCTCTATGTGGTCACAAAGCACCGAGCTGATCTCCCTGTGCGATGCAGCTGCTTCCCACTAGCTATCTATTTCACATTTAGTAGTGTATATATGTCAGTGCTACTGTCTCACTTCATCCCAGCTTCCCCTTCCCCCTCCCCGTGTCTTCAAGTCCATTCTCTACTTCTGCGTCTTTATTCCTGTCCTGCCCCTAGGTTCGTCAGACCATTTTTTTTCTTTTTAGATTCCATATATATGTGTTAGCATATGGTATTTGTTTTTCTCTTTCTGACTCACTTTGCTCTGTATGACAGACTCTAGGTCCATCCACCTCACTACAAATAACTCAATTTTGTTTCTTTTTATGGCTGAGTAACATTCCATTGTATATATATGTGCCACATCTTCTTTATCCATTCATCTGTTGATGGACACTTAGGTTGCTTCCATGTCCTGGCTATTGTAAGTAGTGCTGCATTGAACATTGTGGTACATGAATCTTTTTGAATTACGGTTTTCTCAGGGTATATGCCCAGTAGTGGGATTGCTGGGTCATATGGTAGTTCTATTTGTAGTTTTTTAAGGAACCTCCATACTGTTCTCCATAGTAGCTGTATCAATGTACATTCCCACCAACAGTGCAAGAGGGTTCCCTTTTCTCTACATCCTCTCCAGCATTTATTGTTTGTAGATATTTTTGATGATAGCCATTCTGAATGTGACTGGTGTGAGGTGATACCTCATTATAGTTTTGATTTGCATTTTGAAATGCATTAAATATAAGTTTGTTTCTGCCCACCAGCTTGCCTTCTGTATGTTCCTACTGCTAGTTCAAAGCACTCAAGTGTTGCAGAGTGATTTGCTTTTTATGATAGCCATTTCATACAGGATCATTTGCCTTATATCTTTAACATTTTCAGATTCTTATAAATCTTTACAGTTCACATAGAGGTTAGTTTAAAACTTGCTTCAGATAAGAAATAGACTTGATATAAAATTCACATAATCTCAAAGTTAAGCATAGATCAATATCCTGAATCTTTTTCTCAAAGTAATTGAACATTTTTGTTTCCCAGGATAGCTGTGTACACATATTTCCATTCTTCACCATAGACTATTCTACTTCTTCAGTGTACAGGGGGCTATAGTTTGCTTGTTTCTTATCTAAATAAATTTGTATTTTCATCATTGCCAAAGGGAAAAAGCCTCTAGTATAGAAAACAACTTGAAACCTATAAGACTAGCCTCATTTTGGAAATAATGCCACTGTTTAGCTTTACTCATTGTATGTTTCTTGGCTTTGTCATGTCAAAAATTTCCCTTCTCTAAATATATATATATATATATATATCTTTTTCTGTCTACACGGGACATATGAGTTTTGGAAGAAAACAAAATTGTGCTAAATGTCACTTTTATAGAAATTCTCTTAGCTCTATCAATTAGAATTTGTTTTGGCTGAGAGTAACAGAAGCTCAAGGCAGTAATGCCTTCACTAAGACAGAAGCATATTTTTCTCTCCTTGAAAACCTAGGAGTATGCAGTCAAAGCAGGTATGATGGCTCTACTCATTCCTGCTTTCTACCCTGCTATTCTTATATGGTAGGCCCTCATCTACACATTACAAGATGGAGTCCTACCACATTCACATTCCAAGAAGCAGGATGGGAGGAGGTGGGGAGAAGGGGAAAAGGATTCACACCAGTAGTCTTTTAGGGAAGTTTCCTGGCAACTACCACATTTTAGTTACACTTACACTTCATTGGCCAAAGTCAGTCACATGACCACACCTAAGCTGCAAGGGAGGCTGAGAAATGTTGCATTTATTCCTGAATGCTATGTGCTCTGCCAAAAAGTGTACAGTTATAGAAAAGTGGGAGAATGCATATTGGAAGAGAGCTAACAGCCTTCAATGTATATATAGAGAAAGTAATATTTTGTTCTGTTTTGTAAACAACCCTCAGAAATATGTAATAAGTATAGCTTTTTTGAGTATTATTTCCTTCCCCTACTTTCTTTCATAATTTTATGAACTCTGATTGAGAAAACATGTTACTCTGGCTTCCTGAATTCTGCCAATATAAAAGTAGAAGTTTTTCATCATTGCCCAGTACCCACTTGTTCTATCTCTCCATGCCCTCAAAACAAATTTTCATTAATTAATTTTTGCCTGACTCTTGCCCCTCTTTCCAGCAAAGCCCCTGCTTAGCCAAGGAAGGTGATGGATGACTCGGTTTTCACAGTGCTCCTAGGTTATATGTTCCCTACTTACTTACTTTGACTTAAGTTGGGTCATTCGTAAGCTGTAGCAGTTTAGATCACTGACTCCAAGAATATCCACTATAAAATAAGGATCTAAGACTAAAGGTAAAATTATGACAATGTACTGTAATTTCAGGACATCCCCTTTTCTGGACATGTAAGATGGGTGTTGCATAAGAGTAAAGAGCTTCTGTTTTAGCAACAGCTACAGGCCAGGCAGGTATTCAGCACTTTACATGTATGATTTCCGCCTCAGGAGAACCTTATTTTCAGATGAGGAACTTGAGATTTGGAGAGAACAAATAATTGTCCCAAGCTCGCATAGGAAGTATATGCCAGAGCCCATATTTTGACCCAAGTTATGAACTCTTGTCTCTGCGTCCTTTGTCTCCTATATATTTCATATAGGATTTCTCATGCTCAAGGATTATGTTCTCTGTTTCAGCCATCAGTCTTCAGTAGCAGAAGCAGAGGTACATATAAAAAGTTCTTAAATTATTTTATCTGAAACCACAGTGTTTCAAAGAGATGTATTTAGAAGGTGGTATCTTCACATTCAATGTCTATAGAAAAATAGACTGTGATACTATAAGATGCTTTGCAAAACCAAGTGGTAAATGATCTCCTCAAGTGCTTGAGGAACCCTGCCTTGTTCTTTGGTGGTAGTCAAAGTCCTACTCATCATTCAGGACCCAATGCAAATATCACTATTTGGAATCATTTGCTGGTCTCAATCAATTATTTCATCTTCTGTGTTCCTAGAACCCTCTCATGTACTGCTCTTACAGGTGCTTATCATAAATTTGTATGTCTTACATAACTGTGTGCAACTCTGTACCATCCAGGAGAGTTTTTGTTCCTATAGGGCAGAAACTGTGCCATACAGTTTCTGCCAAACACAGTATAATTCCATGGTAGTTGCTCAATACATATTAATTTTTAAATTGATGACTCCTTACATGTAAATGATAAACTGCTGACTCAAAAGTTGTAATATTTTGGAATGAATAAGCTCTTGTTTCTTTGATTAACAAGAACTTCATTTCCATTATAGTTTATTCAACAAAATATTTATGGAGGGTAAATTTTCTCATATTTACTTTCATTTTTCTGTAATAAAACTGAATTATGACTTTGAAGTATGGATATAGCAATATATGAGTAATCTGAGATCTTGATATGTTCCTATAATTATGGTATTTGAGAGGAGTAAGCAGACTCCCCTAAAGAAAATATACCCATTAGCCACTAAAGTCAACATAACTTTGTGGTGGAAGTCAACAAACTTTTTGTTTGTTTGCTTACTTGCTTGCTTATTTTAACTTCTATTCTGTGGGCAGGAGCGTGATTTGTTGCCATTATGAAATTCTAACCCTTTAAAAATTCTGTGCCATTATGAAATTCTAACCCTTTAAAAATTCTGTTTACGCTGTGAGAATTGCAAATTCTTGACTGTAAGGCAATTTTCACAAGAATTATTTTCTTATTAGTTTTAATTTATCCACGGACAGTCTCAGATTCCTCTTGAAAAACATCAGTTTCCTCAAGGGAAAACTGCCCATTACAAGCTAAAGATGTGGTTTTTGAGAGATTTCTGCTTGAAACAACACATTTTAAAATATTCTATGTGATTTCCTAGAATGGTTAGATACTTAGAAAAATAAATAATAGCTTAGATGGACATTTAAAAAATCCTTACAATTTGAATAATGTTTATGCTTGAATACATTTAAGCTGTATATTTTTTTCACAAAAGGTAAATTCTGTCTGTGTAGCTTCTCTTGAAATGCTTTATTTTTTTCTTTCTTCCTTTCATTTGTCTTCTTCTAATATTCAGAGATAATGTTGGAAACTAAGGATTGTCTTTCTCGTGCCCTTTGTTTTGAAGGAATTCTGAGATAATCAGAGGTACAATTCTGTAATCTTTATGGGTACCTTCTATAAAGTAATAGCACCATGATTAAGACGTTGATGTCAACTCTCATATTTGTCTTATCCCTTTTTCCCTGTCCCCCAGTAATATGAGTGACCCAAGGTAGCTTTCCATTGGGCCTTTAACAAAGTCTGCCACTATTGGTTAGGTGCTGCCCCAGTAATTATGTGCAATAAACATACCCCAAAATAACAATAAGTAATTATTCTCATGATTAGAGGGCTACTCTAAGTGAACTCTGTTTTAGCCTGTGGGACTGTAGGTTGAATGAATAGGCCTGATGTGTGTGTTTCACCCTGGGGTCCAGGCTGGAAGGGCAGCAGATACTTAGGGCATGTTCTTCCATGGCAGAGTTCAGAAGCTCTCAGAAGGACAAGCAGAAACACATAATGCTTCTGAAGACCTTGCCTTGGAACTAACAAACTGCCTCTTTTGTCCACATCCAGTGGTCAAAGCAAGTCACATGGCAAGACCAAAGTCCAGGAGCAGAGGAATACACTCTGTTCCAAAAAAACATGTCAAGAATGAGGATACATAATAATACTACAGAATGGAATTCAAAATGACAATTTAATATATTACACTACCATAGTAGAATGTTACAGCTTCAGTAAGCTTTATTGATGGCACATTTCTAACTATTTGAGAAAGTCCAACCTACAGCTTGTTGATTCCACTGGAAAATGTATCCTGAATCCATTTTTTCCACAAGTTTTATCTCTAATATAATGTGTTGGGGGTATTTCTGTTTTACAAAATAAAAACTGTAATATGATGAAGCAGAAGTTTAAAGACCCCTGAAAAAATAGGATATTAAAACCAACTTGAAATCAGAATTTTATTTACCAACTTGAGAGTCTCCTTGTGCTTTGGCATACTTGGAAGTTGGATTTCTGAATAGCATCATGACTTTCCTTACCCAGCTGTCGGCTGCTTGAAACTACCATAAGCTGACTATCACGGCTCGCAATATACCCTTGAAGAAGGCCATCTGGTTTATGTCTCTTGGCAAAATTTGTTTAAAAACAAGCAGCTGCATGACAGAGTAAGAAGGAGTCTCTGTCTAGCTGTGGTAAATAAGTAGGTTTGCAATGCACATAATAAAGCATTTTCTAATCCAAGCCAACACTTCTAAAGGGAAATTTTCTTTTCTCACAAATAAAACTCCACAGAATTCAATGACAAGGAAGGGACTTCATCAAATTTATATTTCAGCAGCTTAATAGTATGAGAAAAATAAACAAAACAAAGCTTATTTTTGATGAGGTACAACCTTCTTGTAGTAACTATCTTTTGTATGCTTATGTAGAATCCAGTGCTTGGAAATTGTTATATTTTTACTTATATCATAATTCAAATTTCTTAAAGACCTATCCTTTGAAACCCTATCATTAGTTGGTATTTAATAATTTATTGAATATGCTCTCTTTCCTTCTACTAGGTCTCTGTGTATCCCATTACACTTACTTTGTCTCAAAGAGCACATGCTACATTGTTTAAAAAGCATGAATGGATTTTCCAATCCAGTTCTGTGCTTTTCCTTAACTCTATCTACAGGGTCAGGCTAGCTTTGGTTAAGGATTGATTTGGGTCTTAATAAACATTTTGGGGTTAAGAGTGTCTTAGTTTGGCTTCCTCCAAAAGCAAATCCTGAGACAAGGATTTGAGTTTAGGTTGTTTATTTGGGAGGTGACCTCAGAAAATTGTGGTAGGGTAGTGAGGTGGTGAGAAAAGTAAGAGAAAGTAACCTGTAAAGAGTTTTATCAGGTCAGCCACTGCTGTAGGAGACTGGAGCTTAATTCCATGGAGAAGGTCTAGGAAACCACAAAACAGGTATTATGCAGTTACTTTAGGCAAGGAGCAAGAGAGCTGTGATGTTTATACTCCAACCCTTACTCATCATTTTTAAGGGCTGATCAGGGTGTTCGTGTGTCTTTTGCAAGCACTTCCAGCCTGTCGTGCACTTGGCTGTAGTGTGTTCTCTGCTACAAAAAGAAAGCCCTCAGACTAAGACATATAGTTGAGGGCAGTTGGACATCAGCCAAGGCACACTGGAGCATCAAGAGCCAAGAGAATGGGTGAGGTTCCAGCTGGATCTGCTACAATGTGAAGCGGGGTGGGGGGGGATTTTTCCACTAAATAAAGCCACTGAACTTCCTTATCCACCTGTTCATTCTTTTGCATATTTGGGCTACTTTTCTGATTCCTCCAGCTCTCTAGATCCTGCCTTATCCTAAGCATTTGCATTCTGATGTTTCTGCAACTTTCTTTCCCATTATTCCTCATTGACTTGTTTGTTTACTCTTTTACTGATGTTTACCTTTGTTGTTTGCATATACTTAACTGTTGTTAGGTCGTTGAATTATTGAGTTTTGCTTTACAGTTGTAAAAAGGATTTAGACATAGTTTTATTTTTTAAGTGGGATTCACACTAGTTAGTGACACAATTAGAACTAGAAATTGAAAATTGTGGACACAGTCCTGCTTAAGTGAAATTCTTGAATGGCATAAAAGGCTTGAATTTGTGTTTTCTATCACCAGTAAATATTTGGGAGATTTCTCAGAGGATTAATTTAAGAAGATTTTATTTGTATGCCAAATTTATTCCAAGTGGTCTACAAATTATCCAAAAGTCTTGTTTCTGGTGTCAAAGGACAAGTTAAAATTATGATTACTTTTATATGGTTGCAGAATCCCAGAAGGCCTCTATTACTTGTTTGAACCAGCATGCATGGTGTTGGTTCGACATTCATTACTCATTCTAGCATTTTCAAAGTTAAAGTCTTGGAAGATCAAAACACAATTCTTTGGATATCCCTAGAGAATGTAAGAATAAATTAGTTCTCATTAGAAATGAATGAAGACAAATTTTGCTCATTAGTTAATTCTACCTCATGATCAAATTTTTTTGCCTCATAAAAATCATTTGGTTTATGAGTGGTAACATGAAGAGTAATACGAAGGATTAAAGATCTAGAAGACTCGACTAGATGGCAGAAAAAGAGTGAGGCTTTTGTTATGTATAAAGTTTAAGGGAGACATGAGCAAGGCTTGAAGTTTTTTAAGGTTGAAGAACACAGGAAAATGAAATGAGTTAAGTGAAAATCCTTTTTTTATTGAAAGAAAGAGGGCTGCAAATTGTGTGAAGGTTGTTTTGTTTTGTTTCTTAATAAGGAAATACCTGTGGAAAATCAGGGGAAATAGGAAAGCTAGACTTCTATAACTGTGATGTTTCAAAGGTCACAAAGGGAATTAAATTGTAGATTGGGTTTAAAAGCACTGGAATTACTTTCAGTCCCTTTTTTTCAGGATTCTGTATATAGCAAGAAAATAGATCACAACATAGCTAAAGGGGAGCATTAGGTTTTCACTAGCCTCAGTACAGACTGCCTCACGGTCCCTTTGGGGGTGGTGACATATCAATCATGAAAGACATAGGCAATTATTATTATAATAATTTAATAACCATTACTACATAGCCATTTATTGGCTGGACTGGACCATGTGTCTTCTTGAAGTTATAAATAAAGCAAAGGTACTACGAAATATACCTTGTATGAAGACTGCTCTATCAGTCTTATCAATAGCCATAAAATCAGATCCCTTATCTGTATAACACTTCAGTATTTCTGCTTTTGCTTTGAAGTATCTTAGTCATATGTCTTTTATCAATGATATTTTCCAAGAACTGTTTCATAGGGAGTAACTTTGTGAATATTAGAAAATATTAACATGAAATGTTTTCTGTGAACTCGCTCTCTAAATGATTTTCATGATAACATTTCTTCCCATGAGGCCTAAATCTTTATATCAAAGACTGCCAATGGACAGAACTTAAAATACTTATCTCACAGATGTTCTATTATTAATAAGATAATGGACTTTGAAGACAAAAAGTCAAAATAAAAATGTCATTTAGCTTTAGTAAGTAAACGCAGAAAGTAAAATGTACTGATTATACTGCCTTTTTATATAGATGGGTGGTTTTTCTACATTAAGGAAACCTATAGACATTTTGTTGTTTATTCTACTGAAAGCAAGTCTCTTGGACTGTATGAAGGTAATTTGGAAGTTAGCTTCATTTACATTTCTTCATTTGGATGCCAAACCTTTGAAATGAGTTTTGAAATCAGTACCTATGGGATAGATAAGAGTGGGTAGAAGGGGAAGGAAGAATTGTTTCAGTTATTAAAGCCTTGTTTCCCTCCTCATATCTGTCATTAGATGGAAGATGTCTATTACCACTCAATATCCTGGATGGTCTTCTAGTAGAAGAAATTTTTTCTTTTCTTTCATTTGTCTCCCAGGGCTAAGATATGTGTTTCATGTTGCTAGGTGGTGAAAATCAATTGAGGTCTT
This sequence comes from Delphinapterus leucas, assembly GCF_059928025.1. Classification (NCBI taxonomy): domain Eukaryota; kingdom Metazoa; phylum Chordata; class Mammalia; order Artiodactyla; family Monodontidae; genus Delphinapterus; species Delphinapterus leucas. The sequence continues at coordinate 104,699,252 of NC_143150.1, forward strand.
CTTGGAAACTGCTCTCTTCATTCTAAGGAAAGAATTCTAATGGCAATTTCATTTAGTGAAAAGTGATCCTGGAAAGTTAGCATCTAGTTAATTCCATTTTTCTTAATGGTATTATTTTAATAAATTTACAAAATAAGAGACCATTTTGCCAAGTTTCTGGCAATAACAGTAGTGAAATGTAATTTCTATTGGCATGTGTTCATATTATTTTGACATGGTAGATGGATCTAGTAAGATAACAAAATGTTGTGACTTCATGTACTAAAATTTAATGACAGTTATTCTGCCAAGCATGAAAATGTCCCTAATAGCTGACATTCTGCAAAAGATTCTCTGTTATCACATGCCAAGTGTTCACCATATCTCTTTCTTCATTTTTCTTTAAAGACTTCTATATCCTATTCCAGAAATCTAGTAACAAGGTGAATGAGCAATGAACAAAGATGGCTATCATTGTATATAATGAATCTTTATGAATACTGATAGAAATTTTCATGATGTTATCTAGGTAACATCTTCCGGTATGTAGTTCTGTATTCTGCAGTTTAGATTTTCACCATATAGGTTGTTGTCTTAGATTAGGTTCCTCGAGAAACAGACTCTGAGACAGAGATTTCCATGCAGAAGTTTTATTAGGGAGTGCTCTAAAAACAACAGCTGCAAGAGAATAAAGGGGACAGGGTTGGACATAGGGAGGCATTGAAATTGTGTTGTAGTTACAAGAGAGATCTCAGCCAGTCCCATGTGGAGTTGGGATGGTCATTCAGAGTATTCCTGAGTGAGGCAAAGCGGTTGGAGTTTCGTGGCTCTAAATCCATCTGTCATTGGATATGAGTCTTCCACCTACCCACTTCCAGGCAGTATAATCTTAGGCAAGGAAGCTCCTGTCTTCTCAGGGAAATTTCTGAGAAGGGCTAAATGGTGATTTGTTAGAAGGTAACACTTACAGCAGTCAGAGAATGCACGCTTCATTTGTAATTGGTAAATTTCGGTGACACACCACAGCATCCACTATAGTAGTCAATTACTCTCATTGAGGAAGCATAAATTGTTTTTAAGTAAATATTTTATACCTACTAATGCATTTAAGTAGTGTTAGAGCCCAGCTACTAACCATTTTAATAGTTTTATTGAGGTGTAATTGACATACGATAAATTTCATGTTTAAATAATACAGTTTGATAAGTTTTGATATGTGTATACACCAGTGAAAGCAGTACCACAATCAAGATAATGAATATAACATCACCCTCATAAGTGACCTCTTAGTAATCCTTCTCTCCTGCCCTACCTCCACTCCCGGAAATCATCGATCTGCTGTCTGACACTATAGATTAGTTTGCATTTTCTGGAATGTTATAAAAGTAGAATCATAAAATATGTACTTTTATTTTTTCTGGTCTTCACTCACAAGCTACTGACTTTCATTTGTGGCTAATATGATTGCTATGTGAGTGCACACATTAAATAAGGCAATAAAAGCATTCCAGTCTGATTCTGATACTAGTTCATGGACCTGCATGAGACATTTGAACTATGCCATTGTTAGGATAAGTCCTCGGTTTCAAATGACTCTGGGTGTGTAGGGAGTTATTACTTTATTTATAATCAATCATTTTTTATAAGCTCAATTTCCATCAAATACCTAAAAAGTGATCTAATATTCAGGTATAGAAATGGAACATATTTCTTCCAAAAATTACAATGTTCAAATTTTATAACATTATTTATAATTGTTTAAAATATTTAGTCCTGGAATTAAGTAGTACTCCACCATTATTCTGCTCTACTGCCCACACCACGTAAGAGCCTTCCAGATAAATCACGAACTGGCTTTCTTGAGCTCAGTAGTTTTCCTTGGTCAGTCATTCAATTAAAAAAAAATCTGTCTGCCTATCTATCTTTCTATCTATCTATCTATCTATCTATCTATCTATCTATCTTTCTAGTTCCCATAGGGAGATGTTTGTAGGTTGTTGTTTTGAGGTGTTAGTGCTATTAAGTATAAGATAAAGAATTACAAACTGACAAATTTTGTAAAATCATCTTAAATTGACCAGATCAGTAGCACCACCGCTTTAATCCACAAAACCTGTACCTTAATTAGGCTTCCCAATTCCATGAACATACCACCATTATTTCTTATGAAGCTCTCAGGCAAAAACATTTATTGTCCTCTCTTTATTCCTCCCTGCACTTTAATTCCACATTTCAGCATTTACCCAGTTCTGCAGAGTCTTCCTTTACAACTCTTTTTATGTCCTCACTTTCCTTTCGTTCTTCTTGACATCAATCTCAAGTCAATAGATTCCTTGTAAGAGATCTCTCTCCACCCAACCCCTGTCTATATTTTGACAAATTAATCTTTCTAAAGCAGCACATCTTGCCTCACATTCCCCAGCACAGAAACCTTCTATTGTTCTCTATTGATAGTCTTAGTTTCAAACTGGTAGCCCCTGGAGACAAGAGAGCTGGAGGGATGTGCTTTGCTTGGTTGTTTTCTTGGGCCTGCAGGGAGCTTTAAAAGGCACTAAAACAGGTCAGGGGTTGAACTGGTCAACACAGTCAGTTTGGCACTTATTGCTTTATACCTTGTACAGCTTTACAATTTGATGTGTCCCAAATGTCCCCTGAAGGCATTTGATTTTATAACCCCCCTAGCCCAGAGGCTAACATTTAAAATTCATAGCCTGGCATTCACAACCCTAACTTAGCTTCTCTGACTTGCAATTCCACACAACTCTACAGCAAACTGGACTTATTTTATCTAAAATGTCCTTATTCTGAAGACACTTCTTTGGAATATAATTTCACATATACAAATCCTCTTCACTTATACCACTAGGAAGCTTGGTTATAAGAACCAGAAAGAATCCATTTACCTAAAGAGAAATGGAATCTATTGGGAAGATATCAGGTAGTTCACGGAAATGAAAGAAAAAAAGGCAGCCATGGCCCAGGTAGGACAGCACTGAGAACACAGAGCTCAAGGAAAATTACTTTTATGGGTCCTGTCATCAAAATGGCTTAGCTATAAACTCTCCTGTCCCTGTTTCTCTCAACTCTAGATTCAAATTCCTGAATCTAATTGGCCTAGATTGGGTCCTTGTCCCACCCTTTTATAGAATTTGCAGAGCACTATGATTAAAAGACCCCCCGAGATCATGTGGAATGAGGAAAGATTCATCTCCCCCAAAGGAAAAGCAGGATACCACTAACCACAAAGGTGAGGTGTTTAGTCAGAGCAATTAATAATAGCTGCCACAAAAAATACCCTTAAGTCTCAATGACATAAATGCTTAATTTCTTTTTGCTCATATGTCTGATTTAAAACAGGCAACTCTCCTCCATACAGTGACTCAGGGACCTAGAATGCTTCCCTCTCTGGTTCTGCTACCTCACTATGTAAACTTCAGGGGCATTGCCAAAGGGGAACTGAAGAATGGGCACTGATTATTAAGTGCCTCACATAAGAAATAATGTATCACTTCCCCCACATTCCCACTTCTCAGTATTCAATCAAATTGGTCCCAATGCAACCTCAAAGGAGTGTGGGAAACATAGGCAATACTGGAAAATTCAGTGAGCACTAATTTTCTCCACCAAAGAAGGGATATTAGACATTTAAATATATGTATATATATATTCATTAAATGATGCTTCAATGACTTGCTCAGGTGCTACCCTTTCCATCAAGGCATCATGGATCAACCCATCAGGAGATGATCTCCAATTCCTCTACCCATTTGGAGCATTACATTCCACTTATTTATATTGTCTCTTATCATAATCATTTGTAGCTACTCTTTATTATGTAAATTATATCATATGCTCTTATGGGGAAATGATCAAGAGTATTAATTTATTTTGTCTCCCCATAGCATCAAAAGCATAGTAGAGTTTTAATATATATAATCTTTGAGACAAGAGTAGTAGTATCTTCATTAAAACTATGTCCACCACAAAGTACATGATGGATGTTCACTAAAAACATGTCGATTAGTTTTGCAAGCATATAGCAAATTTCTTACAACATTCCATGTTACTCTAGGTTTTATTTACCTTGTATTCCTCATAAATATAAATTTAATACAATATTATAAAATCCTGTTAAAATTACTTTAAAGTAAATAAAATATAGTAATATTATATATATTTAAAGAAAATTACATATTTTATATTATTTGTGTTTGATACACGTAGTCATAGAAAACCAGCAGCATTGCAATAAATAACACAAAATGGGAATTTCACATTAGAGTGCATTCTATAGAAGGTGTTTTAAATTTGAAAAGTTAGCATGGATACATACTGAATATAAAAAAATCCTCAAAATAAAAATATTTCACACTCTTGAGTGAGATCTGAAAATACCAGTCATTGTATGATATGGATGGGTAGAATTTGAATAGGTATAATTTTAATGAAGGATTTCCTGTGACATTTTGAGGCCCAAATTAAATCTTTCTATTAAGTAATAGAGATTTTAAAGCTAAGCAGAGGCTATATTGGCAAAACAAACAAGATTTACTATGTTATCTTAAGTGTCTTCTAAATCCTCTTTAATATTGTAGATAAGGTATATATCCTTTTAGTTTCCAGCCACTTCTGCCTATACTAATTTAAAATAAAGTCTTATTTATATCTAATATGATTCTATGTAAGTACACAATTTGTAGTACAGTGAAATAATTCCATTGAATTATTTTGCCTCTTTGGTACCTGAGACCTGTTTATGAATCATTTATTTTTCTATTTATATAAGTTGTACTCTTTTATGAGCTTACCTATGGCTCTGTTAGAAACAGTGGAAAGGGATATTTTACCCTAGTCTTTAGCATTCCAAAGGAAGTGTATTTTTCAGTCATACGTAGCACATGGATCTATTTTATAGCTAAGCATTTGGAGGCCAAATTATTTCACGATTACACAGGTAAGCCTCTCCCAAACTCAGGTACTTTCTCATTTGAAGCAATATTCCTACTCTCATCTTCAATAAAAGAAGACAATGTAAAATATTGCATTGATATGTAAAATTGATATCTGATTTTTCCATCTAATATATAGTGATATAACTTGGTAATTCTGTGATGAGAAAGCAAGATTTAGCTGGAACAATTGAGTCTGAATATTAACATTGGATTAACTTCATTTGAGAATGTGACTTCTATATGACATTCTGCCCTTGGCTTCTCATCTATAGGCTGAGAATAACATCCTCTTTCTGTCTCCCTATGTGAAAGATCTTTTAACTCTTTAAAAAACATGTGAAACCAAGGAATCGGTAGCACAGTTTTCTGCAACATGAGTCAACACATTTTTTCTATGAAGAGCCAAATAGCAAATATTTTAGGCTTTGTCGGTCATATGGTCTCTATCACAACTATTCAAGTATACCTTATTTGTGCAAACACTACCATAGACAATACATAAATTAATAGGTGTGATTGTATTCTAATAAAACTTTATTTTTAAAAATTAGCCCAGCTCTTGAAACAAACATAGAATTACCATATTATCCAGTTTTTCTACTTCTGGGTGTAACCCCAAAATAATTGAAAGCAGGAACTCGAACAGGTATTTGTACACCCATGTTTATAGCAACATTATTCACAATAGCCAAAAGGTGGAAACAACACAAATGTCCATTGATAGCTGAATGCATACACAAAGTGTGGTATATCCATACAATGTAATATTATTCAGCTTTAAAAAAGAATGAAATTTTGATACATGCTACCATGTGGATGAAGCGTGAAGACATTATGCTCAGTGAAATAAGACAAAAACAAAAGGAAAAATATTGTATGACTTCACTTACATGAGGTACCTAGAGTAGTCAAATTCATAAAGAAAACCTTAGCCTCTTCAATTTTCCATTTATTGATAAATGAAGGTCAGAATTAGGGGTTAATCATTTTCTTTTCTTTATCTGCCTTTTTTTGGAGTAATACATAATCTATTAAATTTATCTGTAAGCACCTTAAAGACCTGGACAATATATTTCATCTCTGCGTCCTCAAAATTCACCATGGTGTCTGGAAGATTGTAGATACAACTGTTTCCTCTCACTTCCTGACTCTTCATCAGTAATAAATGTACCAAGAAATTTTTATAAATCATGTACGTTTTTTAGGCATGTGCTAGGCACTGTAATATTAATCACTAAGTAAGGAATCATCACCTTCTTACATTTTATTCATCTATTCATTTATTTATTCAACAAATTATAATTAACTTTTGATTCTTTCCCAAGACTCTACAGAAACTAGCAGAGCACACACTGCTTCTTCCTTCTTGGAGTTTGTAGTTTAGTGTGGGAGAAATTTTAAGGCAATAGTCATACACATGAATGTGTATTTACAAGTTTTGGGAGTTGCTGTTATTGAAAATTAGAAGAAGCTATGAGAGATTTTAACAAAAAGACATGCTGTAGTGTAGGGGATGAGAAGAGATATCAACAAGGAAAGATATTTGAGTAGAGACCTGCAACTGCGAGAAGGGTGTGAGGTAATCACATGAACAAAGTCTTGCAATATCGGGAGACAGCTTTGAATGTTCAAAGACGTGAAAGAAAACCAGTGTGTGGCAAGGATTAGATTGTGTATGTCTTTGTATGTCACAGAGGGATTATAGATTTTTATCCAAATGTAGTTGAAAACCATTAATGGTTTTAAGCAGGGCAGTGACATAATCATTCTTTTTGCTGAAGATAAAGAATTAGAGGTGATGGATTCAATGGTAGAGAAGGAAGTGTCAAGGTTGACCCCTGATCATATTACATAATACAGAAATGGAGAACAGAAAGGGAGGACGCTTTTCTGCCACCTTCTTTGGAGATGGAGGTATTTCCAGATTTGTAATTGTTTGAGATACTTATGGGACATCCACATGGAACATGGAAGAAATATCTGTGATCAACCTATGCATGTTGGAGTCATAGACATAGAAATGCTATTTAGAAATGCTATTTAAAATTATGTGAATGGATACAATAACCTAAGGAGAGAGTATGGACAGAAGAGAAGATGGATCAGGACAAAGTCATGAGGAGCTGCAACATGAAAACAAATAGCCATTGAGAAAGGAAGAAAACCAGGAGATAGAGTTTCACAGAGAAGCCAGTGGGCAACAGTGGTCCACTGTATAAGTTTAAGGCATCAGTGATATTGCTCATCAGTGTTGAGGACCCATTGGAAGTAGGTGACCATATGTTGATGATGAATGCAATGCCCTCTCAAGTCTCCTAATTTGTTTAATGTTTAAATACAATTAATGTTTAATTATAATCATGTTCATAATTACAATGTAAGAGAGTTAGAATTAGGTACTTAAGAGAAACATTCTGTGTCAAAGGAAGCAAGAATTTAAGAAATTCCTTTTGACCTCTATAGATGGAAAGTAAGCAGGAGGAAAATAAAACTGGTTAAAATAGACAAGTAAAGTTTAATAGGAACGAAAGAAAATATTGCTTACTAAGGGAAGTAAGAAGAAATTTACAACAATATTAGCTCAAAAGAGAGTGAGGAAAAGCAACATTTACTATTTTTATTATATGTTTATAGAGTAGACATAAAACACATATAATCATTTTGAAGAGGGATAATAGATTGTGAGCAGAAGAGAAAGTAGAATTTAAAAAATAACATATATTTTAAAAAACACCGCTTCCAATACTTCCACTGAGATATATTCAATAAAAACACTCTACAATGAGTAATATATATGTGAAGTTCCTGTAAATCCTCCAGATTAAAGGTTCTATAGAACTATAAAAATATTATAATTATTATTGCTGTTATCAGAAAAATAAGTATGTGTTTTCTAAGAACAAGATGAGGAGCTGAATTCATCATTCTAGGAAGATGCTTGGGCACTGAATGGTTCAAAACACTTTTCATGCAAAAAAGTGATACACTGTTTACAGAATAGTTTATGAAGAGAACTAAAGAAGCTTGGCATTGCTCCAGAATTGCAAGCTTTAAGAAGAGAGTACTCATGGCTAGGTAGTAGCAGCTATGTCAGCATATCTGACTGAGGACCTTATCCGCATATCCTGGCTCCCATTCCAAAATATTCAGGTGTTTAATCCATGGACCAAAGACAAGAACAGAAACACAAAAGCATCTTGTCTAAAAGTAGCATTCAGTTTTTATGGAATATTAACAGGATGAAGCCAGATTTATAGTTTGTCCAGGAATAAGCAAGTGTCAGACACAGTTAAGAGCTTAGCTTTGGAATTAGATTGACCTGAGTTTGAATCTTAGTTTCACCAATCCCTGACTGTGTGAATTTTTTGGCAAGTTTTATCTGAGCCTCAGTTCTCTCATTAGTAAAATGGGGATAATAAAGGTATGAATTTGACCCTGGCTAGCAACATTCTGAGATTCTCGTCAGTATATTCTGGTCTCTTCTTCAAGAATCTTTCCTCTTTGGTCATTTCAAGGTTCTTTGAAATTATTAACAGCAGCTCATATTCACCAAAGAATATGGAGAACCATTGACTCAAGGGAACTTTTTAGTGGAATATTTGATAAGCTTCCGATATTATTTTATGCTTTAAAAATAAGAGTAGGGCTTCCCTGGTGGCGCAGTGGTTGAGAGTCCGCCTGCCGATGCAGGGGACACGGGTTCGTGCCCCTATCCGGGAAGATCCCACATGCTGCGGAGGGGCTAGGCCCGTGAGCCATGGCCGCTGAGCCTGCGCGTCCGGAGCCTGTGCTCCGCAACAGGAGAGGCCACAACAGTGAGAGGCCCGCGTACCGCAAAAAATAAATAAATAAGAGTAGATTTTGTTTTAAGGCACTATAAAACTATGTTACAAAGCTCTGTTTCATTGAATTGAACACTTTGGACTTAGTCCTTAAAATCAAACTGATGACAACAAAACATATTTTTTTACTACATGGCCAGAAACAGGGTTTGTAAAGTTTTGCATATATATATATATATATATATATATATATATATATATATATATACACACACACACACACTCTTCGATATCTGTAATTTTTCTGGTATGTGGGCATGAGAATAATTGGAAATTCTCCTGGGCTGGAATAAAAATAATCTCCAAATAAGAATTGACCCCTTATTTCAAAAATATATTTTGAACTTATTTTTAAAATTTTGTACTTTTCCTACCGTACAGTCTTGGTCCCTATACATAAGAATTGTGCTGTTATGAAAATAAAGATCTCACCGTTTTCATAGTGATTAGCGTGTCGGCATATTTTAGAGCAATACCTGTATCTTTAGCTTTATTATTATTTTCATGTTTAAAATCCAGTCTGACAACTCCAGAATAACAAAGTTATATGCTCATTCATAATAAAAGTCACACTGAACTATTCTTGATCATTTATTTGACGTAGTAGAGTACATTGAACAGTTTAATTAGTAATTAATTAGGTGGTTACTAACTCACATTTTATTGAGAACCCAAGAATTTGAAATTATTAGTCTTATATATGTAATGAGCTCTTAATTTCTGCTCTTACATTTTTTGGAATAGTGCCACAATTAATTAGTATCCTAATAGAAACAGGCTCTAAAGTGTGCATCTGGGTGCTTGTTTGCCTAAATGTGTAGCAAGTGATACTTTAATTATAATATGAGTTGCTAATTGTTGTCAAATAAAATTTTAATTTCTCAGTCCAGAAATTAAAATAGATAAATGAACAATTCAATAGAAGGATAGTTTATAAGACTAAATAATTTAAATCACTGTATGACTTCAAAAGTTTTATTTAACAAAAGTTGTAAAAATGTTTTAACTAATATTAGTATTACACTTTTGTGAATCTTCTTTACCACAAAATATAAGACCAGTTTAAGAAAAATATTATTTTGTTAAGCATTAACAAAAATTAATATATAAATATTGCCTGTGCATGAGCATTTGTAGGGAAGCCATAAAGGACCTGCAGGTTTGGGGTTATTTTATACCAATAATATCCTTCTCTTACTTCTTCAAAGCATAATTGTTTCATTTTCCTTGCCATAATTGTTCCTGCAGTGAAGCAGTTAAAATAATTAGTATGGCATCTTTCTTGTCATGCAGTCTTCAGATCATTGTGGTGATGATTATGGAAGTGGAAGATTATAAAATCTTTGCCCTTAAATTAATATCTTCATATCTGCAAACTTGGCAGTTTTCTTCTTCTGTCTTTGACATCCACACTGAAAACCTGCCAGAACTGATCATTCATAGACTCATCACTCATTCAACAAATATTATTGTGACCCCACTATGATTGTGATACAATGTTTAAAGACTAGAAATATAAAGCTGAATAAAATATGAACTCTAATCTCAAAAATTTTAGAGAGGGAAGAATCATCAACTCAATTTTAATGCAGAGTGAGGAACACTTGAGGTGGAGTCTGCACTGGGAGCACTGGGTGAACAATGGGGGGGTCACCTAATCCAAAGAGGGCCATAGTCAGGAAAGAACTGAATGAGGTGATCCTTGAACTGAATTCTAAAACACAAACAGGGATTAATCAGATAACAGAAAGATTAGGAAAAAAGTGCTGTTTATGTTAAGGACAAATCATGACCAAACTTATCCCATTATCTTACTGGCTTCATGTTAAGAAGAAGGCATTCAATTGCCACTAAGATTTTTCACATCCCCAGCATCTACCATCATATCTGGAGCAATATTTAATAAGTGAAATATTTAATGACTAAATTTCTTTGCATTCACTTTCACTATTCTATACTGTATTTTCAGAGAGCAATTCCAAGCACATGCTGAAGTATTTTCAGGTGAAACAATATGATGTGTGAATTTTTCTTTGACAAACCTACAAACAACTTTTTTTTAATAAAAAAGAGCATAGTAGAAGGTGAAACAAGATTGGCAAAATATTGATAACTGTTGAAGCTGGGTGACAGATACATGGAGTTCATCATCTTGTTATCTTTACTTTTACATATCTTTGAAAATGTCCATGATATAAAATAAAATAAAACAAAACTACAGGATACAACTTATTTTTTTCTTTGCCAGTGGTTTTTAAACTTGGCTCAACAATTTAAGTTAGCTGAGGGGGTCTACAGAAAATAAATCAGATACTCTTATTTAGTTGGTCTGGAGTGAGGCCTGACTATAACTGAATTGTGGGTGTGGGTGTGGGTGTGGGTGTTTATTTTTTTACATCTTTATTGGAGTATAATTGCTTTACAATGGTGTGTTAGTTTCTGCTTTATAACAAAGTGAATCAGTTATACATATGTTCCCATATCTCTTCCCTCTTGCATCTTGATCCCTCCCACCCTCCCTATCCCACCCCTCTAGGTGGTCACAAAGCACCAAGCTGATCTCCCTGTGCTCTGTGGCTGCTTCCCACTAGCTATCTATTTTACGTTTGGTAGTGTATATATGTCCATGCCACTCTCTCGCTTTGTCACAGCTTACCCTTCCCCCTCCACATATCCTCAAGTCCATTCTCTAGTAGGTCTGTGTATTTATTCCTGTCTTACCCCTAGGTTCTTCATGACATTTTTTCCCCCTAAATTCCATATATATGTGCTAGCATACGGTATTTGTCTTTCTCTTTCTGACTTACTTCACTCTGTATGACAGACTCTAGGTCCATCCACCTCAGTACAAATAGCTCAATTTCGTTTCTTTTTATGGCTGAGTAATATTCCATTGTAGATATGTGCCACATCTTCTTTATCCATTCATCTGATGATGGACACTTAGGTTGTTTCCATCTCCGGGATATTGTAAGTAGAGCTTCAATGAACATTTTGGTACATGACTCCTTTTGAATTATGGTTTTCTCAGGGTATATGCCCAGTAGTGGGATTGCTGGGTCATATGGTAGTTCTGTTTGTAGTTTTTTAAGGAATCTCCATACTGTTCTCCATAGTGGCTGTGCCAATTCACATTCCCACCAGCAGTGCAAGAGTGTTCCCTTTTCTGCACACCCTCTCCAGCATTTATTGTTTCTAGATTTTTTGATGATGGCCATTCTGACTGGTGGGAGATGATATCTCATTGTAGTTTTGATTTGCATTTCTCTAATGATTAATGATGTTGAGCATTCTTTCATGTGCCTCTTAGCCATCTGTATGTCTTCTTTGGAGAAATGTCTGTTTAGGTCTTCTGCCCATTTTTGGATTGGGTTGTTTGTTTTTTTATTATTGAGCTGCATGAGCTGCTTATAAATTTTGTAGATTAATCCTTTGTCAGTTGCTTCATTTGCAAATATTTTCTCCCATTCTGAGGGTTGTCTTTTGGTCTTGTTTATGGTTTCCTTTGCTGTGCAAAAGCTTTTAAGTTTCATTAGGTCCCATTTGTTTATTTTTGCTTTTATTTCCATTTCTCTGGGTGTGTGTTTTGTGTGAAATTAGTTCCGCAACTGATTCTTCAGTGTTCGGAAAAAGTTGAGTACTGCATCTGCAATTCCAACACCTGCCGTTAGGTGGTGTTAGCTCTGAGCCATGATTTGACTTGTAGAGTATTAACAGAATTAGATCCCTCATGTTATGATTTTCTATGAACACAGGACTCCTTTTCAAAAAACAAAATATTATATAAACTAATGTTTTCAAAGAATAAGCAAAATTAATGAATTAAGGTGTAGGCACTGGTAAGAACCTTCTTTCTCTTACACACTGGGCTACACTAATGTTTAAATTGACTCAGTGGTGTGCTAGAGATGGCTCATAGTGGCTTGCTAGCACCAGTTGTTAAACTTTCAGGGATTTTTGGGCCAGTTGTTAAACATAACTATTACTGAAAATTAAATTATATTAACATACATTAAATTATATTAAATAATAACAAATTATATTTTAAACAAAGGTAATAGATACTCAGATCTCACCATTGCCTAATTATTTTAGTTCCTTTCACTTTAATCTGTGATTTAAGTAGCATTTATCTCTATTGTATCTGAAGGGTGGAATGAGTATATAATGGTACTCTACCAACTCCATGTTTAGTGATCCCATGATGATAGCTTGAAGTTAAATATAATGGATAACTCTACTCAATACTCTGTAATGGCCTATATGGGAAAAGAATCTAAAAAAAAAAAAAGAGTGGATATATGCATATGTATAACTGATTCACTTTGCTGTATACCTGAAACTAATGTAACACTGTAAATCAGCTATACCCCAATAAAAATTATATATATACACATATACATATATATATATATATGATGGGAATATTCAAGTAAGTCCCTACCTGCTTCCAGGAGAGCTGATTATTAGACATTTACCAGCACACGCCTGACTTAGCATCTTATGATTTTGCCCTATCTGTAAGATATTGACCAGTAAATACGTACCTTATGTTTTTAATACTTGCTTTATTTACCAGTTGGTAGTATCATATGTGAAACCAGCTTCTGGACTAATTGTCTTTCATTGGCATTTAACCAAGCAAATGCTTGCCAGGGTTTCATCCGCCCAAGTATTTTGAGGGTTTCATATTTACACTATAAAGAGAGAGAAAGATTTGGGGGATTTTTTACTCTTTATTTTCATTCTAACCTAAAGATCATACAGTTTCATCTCATGTGTGTTTCTTTGGTTAACTAAAGTCTTACTTAGCTAGCTTTCATAAAATACATATCCCCATGTGGCTAAATTCAACAATTTTAAATCCCTGTTGTTTTCTAGCAATAGTTTCAAGGTTGCAGATTAGCATAAACAAAGTTTGAAAAAAAATTATATAGTATGGTATCATAGCATCTCAAAATGTTGATCTGTATCCACTTTATGAGTTTTAAAATGTAGAAAATTAGGCTTAAAGATAAAAAGGTAAAAGTTTGCCCAAGAGCCCATTGTTAGTTGGCAGCAATGCCAAAATTATCATCCAAGTATTGTGACTCCTCTTCTAATTTCATTTCTACTAGACCACTTTGTTTTCAGGAATATCTGTGTTTTTATCTATTGCATACCAAAAATGAATATCACTACAAAAATTCTTGGTTTGCAACTACATCCTCACTTCAGGGACACATAATATGATTATGTATATATATGTATATGTGTGTGTGTGTGTGTGTGTATATACACATATATACATACCCCAATATTGTAACTAAGATTGCTATTTTTTGATATGAGATAATCTGACCCCCAAGAAATGAAGTAAAGAATAAGATATCAGGGCTTCCCTGGTGGCGCAGTGGTTGAGAGTCCGCCTGCCGATGCAGGGGACACGGGTTCGTGCCCCGGTCCGGGAGGATCCCACATGCCGCGGAGCGGCTGGGCCCGTGAGCCATGGCCGCTGAGCCTGCGCTTCCGGAGCCTGTGCTCTGTGACGGGAGAGGCCACAACAGTGAGAGGCCCGCGTACTGCAAAAAAAAAAAAAAAAAAAGAATAAGATATCAGCATCCTGAGGCAAATTTAGCCAAGATGTTTCACGAGATGTTGCAGGGTACATAAGTGCATATTTTACCCTTACTTATTTGGGAAAAAAATAGCAAGAGTAGCACCAAATAAAATAGGTAACATACTCTATGTATATAATACTGTATTAGAAAAATGGTGGTATTTCAGTTCTAGAGCTTCCATTTGTTGAAAAAAAAAAAGATCTATAGCAACTTGTTGGGAAGTTAAATGTTAAAAGATCATAAGACTAATGTTAAAGGTGATATCTCAGGATATACAGCATGTGTAAGATGATCATGTCGGCCTTATATCCAGCATGAGTGTTGTGGATAGCAAGGCCACTGAAGTTTGAGGGAGGGGAGAAATGAGCCGGGTCCTTACCTCGCCTTCTGTAAAAGAACTTTGATGGCTGAGACTGCTCCTTGTGAGTTGATTATCATGGAACTTTGGCTATCAGACCTGCAGAACTGTGGAATCCCCAGAGTACTGTGGAATGTCACACAGGTCACATACCAGACACCGTTCCCTAGAGAACTGGATTTAAGGTGGAATTGGAGCAATATGTAGCCAGTCTACGTAAGTATAGTTACTAAAGATGTTTGGTTAGGATTCAGGTCAGGAAAGAAAGTCCATTTTATGGATTGGAAAATAACTTGAACCAAATGATCTTGGGTCTTTCTGAAAGGGCATGATGACATGTCTACTCCTAGTGGACTGTATAAAACAGGCTCTGTTGAGACGCATATATCTCACAACAGAGCTTCTACTTAAAGCTATAATATAGTGGTCCCCATATGGGGCAAATACCTTATGAAAAAGTACACGTTATGCTGGAGTCTATTGAAACAATGCAAAACTGTAGCTAGAGATTTCTGATCTAAATGGTATTCTCATCTGCTCCAGAATATAACAATGAAAAATATAAAATAAAAAGAATATATTTTATACAATCACACACACATAGAATGCACACTTCTATAGGAACAGAAATGTAAATCAGGGAATGGGGCAAAAGTCAGTGCCAGGCTTATCTTTGAATAACAAAGCAACAGTGGCAACCAGGAATTTGGATATTGTGGGGTAAGTGGGACTAAAATTGCTTCAAGCAAGGTGTAGAACTGGAGACATGTTCAGTGTTCAAAACCAGAGTCTGGTTTGTGGCTCCAGACTCTGTTTTTTTTCATGAAAGAAACCTGGGGGAAAATGTGCTGCTTCAGGCTACAGCCTGCGACTATAGCTTACAAAAAGCTATGGGCCTATGGAGGCCTAAGAATTATGGCATGGGCTTGTAACTAGGAACTGTGTCAAGGCTATTCTCTTGCTTGATGAATGGATTGGAATTAGCCCCAATGACATTGCAGTGGAGGAACTTTCAACCTGAAAGTGCTGCATGGAGCACAGACAGTAAGGTAGAGGCAACTACAAAATACTATATGGCGATATATGAGGAAAGAGAATAAAACTTCACCGTGGAGCTCCCATTAAAAGTGATAGTTGATGTGAATAATATGCACCATTATTTATTTTGCTCCACCTATTTGCTGAGTTAAGTGTGAATGTGATTATCACAGTGGTTCAATCTGTGCTGCTTAAGGTATGGGATTGCTTTCAATACTTACAGTTTTACCTTGGTTTGCTTGAGGTTTACAAAATAGGGTATAGTGGTTTGCCCTGTGATGAATCACACTGTCCATTTACAAACACATTTTTAAATAGATTAAATAAAAGATGTAAAACTGCAAAAAAAAAAGAGTGACAATTGAAAACACATATTTATCTACTATCCCAAATTATTCTGAGATTACCCTAAAGGAATAAAAAAAGATGAAGTTGCAAAATGGCAAAGAAAATGAAAGAGGAGACATCTGCAAAAGTACATCAAGTCTGTAAAGAAAGAAATTAAGACAAGGAAACCAGTTTGTTCTACAGGACCACAGAAAGACTCCTGAATTGAAGGCATTAGGTATTTCATAGGGTGGTAGTCTTGAGTGGGGCTAGAAATAAAGGACTTGTTTTGAAGCCCCTAAAAGGAGCAAGTAAGTAGATGCCAGGTCTCCAGCTCAAGAGTAGTTAGGTACTACTCCTATCCCATCCCAGCAGATATGAGTGAGTAGTTTGCTTTCTGGTGAGGCTAAAAGAGAAAAACTCTCAACATGTAGACAGTAGGATCAGTTGATAGAAGGAGTGAGCCATTACACTGAACATAGGGCATTAAGTTAAGGTCAATATATTTAATGGTAAGACCACCAGTCCCTCCTCTCCCTCTTGGTTCTTAGGTTTCTATGCTCTGAACAGAAGATTGTATGTTTTTCTCCAGAGAACCTGATTGTCATATGAGAAAATATCTACAACTAGGCATATATTATGATCCACCAATGAGATAACAAGATCCTCACCTGGTGACCCTGTATTGAAGCCTGCCAACTGATAAGCCCCACATATTCCCAGAGAGCTTCCAATAAGCATTTAAATACCTCAATTTTGAGAGGCAACCGAGGATTTACAGCTATTGAAAAAAGTCTCCAGCAAAAAAAGAAAGAAACCAATATAAAAAACAAACAAGCAGTCATGTTAGCAAAAACAGAACAATAACAACATAAATAAATCAAGAAACTGAAGGAATAGAGATAAGACATAAATCTTAAGAAAACTTGTTAAACATAGCTACAATTATTACCTCAGAGTGAGACTAGCTACTGCATTTATAAAACAACAAAGTACAACAGAATATAGAAAATCATATTTCAGAGAAAGAGAAGGGTTATTTAAATTAAAATTTTAATAGCAATTTCAAAGCATTGAAAATATTTTGTATGATACTATAATGGTGGGTACATGTCATTATATATTTGTCCAAAGCCATAGAATATACCACACCAAGAGTGAACGCTAATGTAAACTATGGACTATGGGTGATTATTATTTGTCACTGTAAGTTCATCAGTTGCAATAAGTATAACACTCTGATACTGGATCTTGGTAATGGGAGAGACTCTGTGTTGGCGGGGGAGGTGGAGGGTATATGTTAACTCGCTATACTTTCTGCTCAATTTTGCCATGAATCTAAAACTGCCCTAAGAAATAAAGTCTAATAAAAAAATGAATAGCAGAAATAAAAGTTCAACAAAAGAGGTAGAAGGTAAATTTGAAGAAATCTTCCATAAAATAATATAAACACATAAAGAAATGTAAAATGAGAAAGAAAATATAAGAATCTTAGAGGACAATATTAGGTCAGTGGTTCTCAACTGGAGGTGATTTTGCTCTCTGGAGAAAATTTGTCAATGTCTGGAGCTAATATTGGTTATCATAAATCAGGGAGGGGGTGCTACTTGCATCTTATGAAGAGTGAACAGGAAGGATACTGGATCTCCTGCCATGCACAGTACAGCCACAAAAAACAAATAGTTATCCAGCCCAAAATATCAATAGTGTTGATGTTGAGAAACCTTAATCTAGGTAGTCCAACAGCCAAATATTAGAAGTCACAGACAAAAGAAGAATGGAAACTATAGAGAGGAAATTATCAAAGACATGACAAGATAAATTTTGTTAGAACTGAAGAAAGTGAATCTCCAGATTTAAAGGGCCTACTGAATGCCCAGGATTAAAAGAAAAGTCCACAACAATGCTCATCATCATGGAATTTCAAAACAACAAGGATAGAGAAGTTCAAGGGTCAAAAATCAGAATGGCTTGGACTTTTCAACAATAACAATGGAGTATTGTCTTTTTAAAAATTTTTAATTGTGGAATAGTTGACTTACAGTGTTTCAGGTGTACAGAAAAGTGATTCAGAACATATATATATATATATATATATATATATTTATATATATATATGTAAATTATTTTTCAGAATATTTTACATTATAGGTTATTATAAGATATTGAATGCAATTCCCCACATTATACAGTAGGTCCTTGTTGTTTATCTACTTTATATATAGTAATTTATATTTGTTAATTCCAAATTTATCCCTCCCCCCCTTTCCCCTTTATTAACCATAATTTTTCTTTCTGTGTCTGTGAGTCTTTATCTGTTTTGTAATTAAGTTTATTTATATCATTTTTTAGACTCCACATATAAGTGATATCATATGGTATTTGTCTCTCTCTGTCTGGCTTACTTCACTTAATATGATATGCAAATGGCATTATTTTATTCTTTTTTATGGATGAGTAATATTCCATTGTATATATGTACCACATCTTCTTTATCCATTCATCTGTTGATAGACATTTAGGTCGCTTCCATGTCTTGGCTATCATAAGTAGTGCTGCTATAAGTATTAGAGTGCATGTATCTTTTCAAATTAGAGTTTTCTCTGGATATGTGACCAGGAGTAGCATTGCTGGATCATATGGTAGGTCTATTTTTAGTTTTTTAAAGAATCTCCATACTGTTTTCCATAGTGGCTGTACCAATTTACATTCCCACCAACAGTGTAAGAGGGTTCCCTTTTCTCCACACCCTCTCCAGCATTTTTTATTTGTAGACTTTTTGATGATGGTCATTCTGACCAGTGTAAGGTGATACCTCATTGTAGTTTTGATTTGCATTTCTCTAATTAGCAATGTTGAGCATCTTTTCACATGCCTGTTGGCCATCTGTATGTCTTTTTTGGAGAAATATTTATTGGGTCTTCTGCCCTGGAGTATTGCCTTTAAGCTGCTAGGTACAAGTGATTTTTATCCTAGCCTCTGTGATAGTTTTAAAATCATGTCTGCACATTTGTTGATAGTCCTCTCTTTCAGAGTTGAAGCTTGATTCCCCTCTCCTTAATGATATGTCACTTCCAAGTTTAAATTATAGAAAAACTGTGGTTTCTGTCTTGAGTCTCTCTATCTCTGTCTCTCTCTCTCTCCCTGCACTGTGTGAAGCCATATCATGAGCAGCCCTTTGGAGAAACACATCTGGTGAGAAACTGAAGCCTTTTGCAAAGAGCTCTGAGAATAAGCTTAGAAGTGAATCATTCAGCTCCAGTCAAGTCTGGAGAAGCTAAAGCCATAGCAAGCAGCTTGATGGCAAACTCATGAGATACCCTATGTCAACCCCACCCTGCTAAGCCACTCCTGAATTCTTGACACCCAGAAACTGTTAGATAATAAAAGTTTTTGCTTTTAAGATGCTAAGTGTTGGGGTAGTTTGCTACTTAGCGATAGATGAATTATACATTCTGACATACTAAAAATTAGGTGTAAGGAGAGATTAAAGTTATGTTCAGACAATGTTTCTAAAAGTTGCCTCCCTTAAGCCTTTTTATTTTTCAGAAATATATAAGAGAAAGTACTTCATTAAATGAGAAAGGAAACCAAGAGGAAGACAGTGTGTTAGACATGATTGGCTGTGTTATGCTACTGTAAGCAAAAACCCCAACATATCATTGGCTAGGAATAGCAAAGGTTAATTTCTTATCCTTGCTACATACCCAGCAAAGGTCAACAAAGGGTTCTGATCATTACACTCAAGGACCTTAGCTAATTGAGGCTCTTGTGTTCTGTCATTTCTTCATCACAACAAGAAGCTTTAGGGTTCACCATAACGGTACAAGTGTATGGAAAATGTCACCCTTACTCTTAAAATGCTTTTACCCGGAAGTTAAACATGTCATTTCCATTACATTTCATTGTCCAAAGTAAGTCACAAGGCCACACCTAACTATAAGGGAACAAGGAATTATAACCATCAATATGTCCAATAGAGGGAAGGGAATTAGAAATATAGTTGAGCACTAGTGTTATCTAACAAGTATAGGATCCAGAAATAGAGAAATCTAATGTAGGAAGGAGATGGAAGGAGGTGCCAGAAAGATAGTGGAGAAGATCCTTTGATGAGCGCTATATAACAGGTCTAGAGAGAAGCCAGTACAGATTGAAGTATGAAATGGTACTCCAGGAAATTTTTCACCAAGAAAAAAGAAATAAAACGAACAAAATCTGATTTGTTTGAATGTGTTTTTCCATTGTGTGAGAGTATGATATGTGAAATATATAAAATTTAACAGATTTAAAAATTTGTACTAAGCATAAGAATTAGATCCCTTTTTCATACCATACATAAAAATAGATTAAAAATGAAAAATTGATTGCCTAAATACAAAGAGCAAAACATTAAATATGTATATATATGGTAATATTTTTATGACCTAGGAGAAAGGATTTCTAAAACAAGAACACAAAGCAAAAATTATAAAGAAAAAAGATTAATACATTTGACTATTTTCATTAAAAACTTCTCTACAATGCAAAGACATTAAAAACAAAGAACAGACCTAGGAACAAAGAAGATATTTCCAATACTATAAGCAAATGATTCATATCAGAATTTATGAAAAATTCTAACCTATCAATAAAAATAATCTAAGTCACAAGCTCTCATAATTTTGTTGGAAATTTAAGCTGGTACAAGCAAGTTGGAGTATAATTTAGCAATAAATTAGTAAACCAGAAGATGGCATGCCCTGTACATCAGTATTCCGATTAACAGATGGAGATAACATTCAACTGCCCTCAGGCTTCCATAGTTTCTTTTGAGATGTAAGTTGAAGGTTTAATTCTTTTTCCTTTGAAGACAATATGTTCCTTTTCTCTCACCACTTTTAACATTAAGTTTGTCTTTGATTTTCAGCGGTTATCAGTCTTTCAGTGACTATATATGGTTTTCATTTTATATGAGGAAATTCCATCAACACAAATATTTTCTCAGTAGTTACATATTCATTTAATTTCATCCTGAAATTAAATAATACCACCAAATTTAGGTTAGAGAGGTAAATTAATGATAAAGTGAAAAAGTATTCCATTATCCCAACACTTGTTGAGTTAGGGTGGAATATTATGCTAAATTTCTTTTATCTCTACTCTTCTGTTTTTATGCAGTGACACTATTTTTATAAGTAAAAGAGTGTTATTAAAAATGACAAAACAAAAACAATAGCCACTTAATGGCAATTTGAAGGATATTTTTAAACTAAAAATTTGTGTTAAGACATTCTAAGAAGGATGAATACTCAAAACAAAAAGAAAGTTAAAATCAATTTTATTTGCCTTTTGTACAAAATAATCATTTTTACCCAGTTGCCATGTTAGAAAAACTTGGAAAAATTGTAAGATGCCCCCTTAATTTTTCATTTCCTCTTCCAAAATTTTCATGGGTATCCTTCAAGTTAAATATCTAATTAAACTCCTTCTTCCCATTTTCACCCATATAGCTTTAGATGCATGTGGAAAAATGGAAAAACGGGTGGCCTTCTATGAGAACAGTCAAAACTGGATTTGATTGCTAACACTCACTTGCTATGCGAACACTGGAAAATTAAATACTATCTCTGAATCTTATTTTCTTCTCTCTAATAACTCCCTTACGTAGTTACTTAAATTAGCCATAATGTAAAGAAAGTGCAGATACAATGAATAATAATAACAAAAATAATAAATAATTCTTATGTTTCTTACCTTTTTTAATCCAGTGATCTATATATAGTCTTTGTGACATGTTGGAATTATTTGGAAGAGTTTGTAAAAATCCCATTGCTCACAAAGAAAACCAAAATCTCTAAACAAACATGGAACTGTACTTGATGATATGCATGCACACTTATGTACCTGGGTGAATTATATTGATAACTGTAATTACTTGGAAGTGCATCAAAATATATGGATGGATAATAGGATGGATAGATGGATAGATATGTGATAAAACAGTATAGTTGAATGTTCATGCTAGGCTCTAAGTAACTGAGCATACAGGTTTTCTCTGTATTTTTTTTTCAATTTTGTTGTACATTTACAAATTTTTATAATAAAATTTTGGGTAAAAATCCTGATGCTCTGACCACATCCCAGATCGATTAAGTCAAACTCTGGTAATTTTTTTTAAAGATTCTCAACTGACTCCAATATGTAGCAAGGTTAAACAACTATTTTAACTTCTCAGCAGCTCACAAATCTTCTCTAAAGTTTACAAAATTGTATTTTTAAATTGCAAATCTGACCATTTCATTTTTCTACTTCAAGAACTCTGATTAAGAGTCATAGATTTGCTACCATAGCAAAAACCTGTAGTAGATACATAGAATATAAAGAAAAAGGAATCTAAGCATACCACTACAGAAAATCATCAAATCAGAAAGCAGGAGAGCAAGAAAAGAAAAAAGAAACAATGGAATTACAAAACAGCTAGAAAACAATGAACAAAATGATGACAGTAAGTCTACACCTATCAATAATTATTTTAAATGTGACTGGATTAAATTCTCCAATCAAGAGATAGACTGGCTGAATGGATTAAAAAAAAAAAAAAACCTAACTCTATGCTGCCTACAAGAGATACACTTCAGATTTAAGGACACACACAGACACTGAAAGTAAAGGGATGTAAAAAGATTTTCCATGTGAATGGAACTCAAAAGAAAGAAGGGATAGGTACACTTATATAAGACAAAATAGACTTTAAGTGTAAGACTATAATAAGTGACAAAGAAGAGCATTACATAATAATTAAAGGGTCTTTCCAACAAAAGCATATAACAATTGTGAATATTTATGTACCCAATATCAGAGCACTTAAATATATAAAGCAAATCTTAACAGACCCAGAGGGAGAAATAGACTATAAGAATAGGGGATTTTGATATCTCATTTTCAAAAATGGATAGATCATCCTAAGAGAAAATCAATACAGAAACATTGAACTTAAACTACAGGTTAGACCAGATGGACTTAACATAGATTTACAGAATATTCCATCCAAAAGTAACAGGATATATATTCTCTGTAAGTACACATGGAACATTCTCCAGGATAGATCATATGTTAGGCCACAAAACAAATATTAATGAATTTAAGAAGATTGAAATCATACAATTCAAAGCCTCTTTTCCAACCAGAATGGTATGAAACTACAAATCAGTTATAAGAAGAAAACTAGGGAATTCCCAAGTACGGGGAGATTAAACAACATGCTTCTGAAAGTAACTAATGGATCAAAGAAGAAATCGAAAGAGAAATCAAAACATATCTTGAAACAAGTGAAAATGGAAATGCAATGTACCAAAACTTATGGGATTCAGCAAAAGCAGTTCTAAGAGGGAAGTTTATAGCAATAAATGCCTACATTAAGGAAAAAGAAAAATCTCAAACAACCTCACTTTTCACCTCAAAGAACTAAGAAGAAGAAGAACATACTAAACCCAAGTTTATTAGAAGAAAGGAAATAATGTGAAGGAGGGACTAAAAAGACAATAGAAAAGATCAATTAAACTAAGAGCTAGTTTTTTGAAGGATAAACGTAATAGGCAAACCTTTAGCTGAACTTACTAAGAAAAACAAGGAAGAGGACTCAAATAAATACAATTAGGGATGAAACATGAGACATTATAACTAACACCATATAAAAATAAAGAATCATAAGAGACTATTAAGAACAATTATATGCCAAAAAATTGAACAACCTAGAGAAATGGATAAATTCCTAGAAGCATACAACCTACCAAGACTGAATCATGAAGGAATAGAAAGTCTGAACAGACCAATTACTAATAAGGAGACTAAATCAGTAATTAAATACTTCCTAAAGAACAAAAGTTCATGACCAGATGGCTTCACTGGTGAATTCCATTAAAAGTTTAAAGAGTCAATACCAATCCTTTTCAAACTCTTCCAAAAAGTGTAACAGGAGGGAACACTTCCAAACTCATTTTACAAGACCAGCATTAGACTGATACCAAAACCAGACCAGGACATGACAAGAAAAGAAGATTACAGGCCAATGTTCTTCATGAATATAGATGCAAAAATCTTCAACAAAATATTAGCAAACAAAATTCAACAGTACCTTGAGTGGGTCATATGCCATGATCATGTGGAATTTATTCCAGGGATACAAGGATGAGTCAGTATCTACCAAATCAATCCATGTATACACCACTGTAACAACGTGAAGGATAAAAATATCATCTCAATAGAGGCAGAAAAATAATTTGACAAAATTCATTGTCCGTTCATGGACAATGGTTATAGAGGTAATATACCTCAACATAATAAAGTGTATGTATGACAAGCCCATAGCTAACATCATACTCAATTGTGAAAAGCAAAAAGTGTTTCCTCTAAAAGAAGGAGCAAGATGAGGATTCCTACTCTCACCACTTTTAAGCAACATAGTACTGGAAGTGCTAGTCAGAGCAATTAGGCAAGAAAGAGAAATAAAAGGCATCCCAAAAGACCCCAAACAGCCAAAGTAATCTTGAGAAAGAAAAACAGAACTGGAGGAATCAGGCTTCCTGACTTTAGACTATACTACAAAGCTACAGTAATCAAGACAGTATGGTACTGGCACAAAAACAGAAATACAGATCAATGGAACAGGATAGAAAGCCCAGAGATAAACCCACGCACATATGGTCACCTTATCTTTGATAAAGGAGGCAAGAATATACAGAATATACAGGAGAAAAGACAGCCTCTTCAATAAGTGGTGCTGGGAAAACTGGACAGCTACATGTAAAAGAATGAAATTAGAACACTCCCTAACACCATGCAGAAAAATAAACTCCAAATGGATTAAAGACCTAAATTTAAGGCCAGACGCTTTCAAACTCTTAGAGGAAAACATAGGCAGAACACTCTATGACATAAATCACAGCAAGGTCCTTTTTGACCCATCTCTTAGAGAAATGGAAATAAAAATAAACGAATGGGACCTAATGAAACTTCAAAGCTTTTGTGCAACAAAGGAAACCGTAAACAAGACCAAAAGACAACCCTCAGAATGGGAGAAAATATTTGCAAATGAAGCAACTGACAAAAGATTAATCTCCAAAATATACAAGCAGCTCATGTGGCTCAATATCAAAAAAAAACAAACAACCCAATCCAAAAATGGGCAGAATTCCTAAATACACATTTCTCCAAAGAAGATATACACATTGCCAACAAACGCATGAAAGGATGCTGAACATCACTGATCATTAGAGAAATTCCAATCAAAACTACAATGAGGTATCACCTCACACCAGTCAGAATGTCCATCATCAAAAAATCTACAAACAATAAATGCCGGAGAGGATGTGGAGTAAAGGGAACCCTCTTGCACTGTTCGTGGGAATGTAAATTGATACAGCCACTATGGAGAACAGTATGGAGGTTCCTTTAAAAACTAAAAATAGAACTACTATATGACACAGCAATCCCACTACTAGGCATATACCCCGGGAAAACCATAACACTGTGGTACTCAAAAAGAGTCATGTACCACAGTGTTCACTGCAGCACTATTTATAATAGCCAGGACATGGAAGCAACCTAAGTGTTCATCATTGGATGAATGGATAAAGAAGATGTGGCACATATATACAATGGAATATTAGCCATAAAAAGAAACGAAATTGAGTTATTTTAGTGAGGTGGTTGGACCTAGAGTCTGTCATACAGAGTGAAGTAAGTCAGAAAGAGAAAAACAAATCCCAAATGTTAACACATATGTATGGGATGTTAAAAAAAAAAAAAAGGTTCTGATGAACCTAGGGGCTAGACAGTAATAAAGACATAGAGAATGGACTTGAGGACATGGGGAGAGGGAAGGGTAAGGTGGGACAAACTGAGAGAGTGGCATGGACATATATACACTACCAAATGTAAAACAGATAGCTACTGGGAAGCAGCCGCATAGCACAGGGAGATCAGCTCAGTGCTTTCTGTCCACCTAGTGGGGTGGGATAGGGAGGGTGGGAGGGAGGAGATGTGGGGATATATGTATACGTATAGCTGATTCACTTTGTTATAAAGCAGAAACTAACACACCATTGTAAAGCAATTATACTCCAATAAAGATGTTTAAAAAAAAAGGCATGCAAATCTAAAAGGAAGAAGTAAAATTGTCTCTATTTATAGATGGCATGATATTATATATAGATTACTTTAAAGACCACAAAACCTGTTAAAACGAATAAAGTCCGAATAGTTGCAGGATACAAAATCAATGTAAAAAAATCAGCTGAACAATGAACTATCAGAGAAATTAAGAAAATAATCCCATTTACAATTGCATCAAAAAGAATAAAATACTTAGAAATAAATTTAACCAAGGAAGTGAAAGATCTGTACACTGAAAACCATAAGATACTGATGAAAAAAATCGAAGACACAAATAAATGGAAAAATGTTCTGTGCTCATGGATTGGAAGAATTAATATTGTTAAAATGTTCATACTACCTGAAGCGATCTATAGATTCAGTGCAACCACTATCAAAATTCCAATGGAGTTTTTCATAGAAATTGAACAATCAAAATTTGTATGCAGCCACAAAATACTCCAGATAGCCAAAGCGATCTTGAGAAAGAAAAGCAAAGCTGGAGGAATCACACTTCCTGACTTCAAACTATATAGCAAAGCAATAGTAATCAAAACCAGCATTGTATTGGCATTAAAACAGACTCACAGATCAATGGAATAGACTAGAGAGCCCAGAAACAAACCCATGCATATATAGTCAATTAATTTTTTACAAAAGAGCCAAGAATATACTATGGGGAAAGGATAGTCTCTTCCATAAATGGTGTTGGGAAACTAGACAGCCACGTGCAAAAGAATGAATCTGACCTCTGTCTTACACCATACACCAAAATCAACTCAAAATGGATTAAAGACATATTTAAGACCTGAAACCATAAAACTTCTAGAAGAAAATATAAGGGGTAAGATCCTTGAAATTGATTTGGTGATGAATTTTTGGACTTGACACCAAAAACAAAGGCAACAAAAGCAAAAATTAAAAATTGAGACTACATTGAACTAAAAAACTTCTGCACAGCAAAGGAAACCATCAACAAAATAGAAAAGTAACCTATGGAATGGGAGAAAATATTTGCAAATCGTATAACTGATAAGGGGTTAATATCCAAAATATATAAAGAACCTATGCAACTCAATAGCAAGCAAACAATCCAGTTAAAAAGTGGACAGGGAAACTGAATAGACATTTTTCCAAAGCAGACATACAAATGGCCAATATGTACATGAAAAGATGTTCAACATCACTGATCATCAGGGAAATGCACATCAAAATGATAATAGCCTATTACCTCACACCTGTTAGAATGACCATCATCAAAAAGGCAAGCAATAACAAGTGTTAGGATATGGAGAAAAGGGAAACTTTGTTCAGTGTTGGTGGGAATGTAAATTGGTGTAGACGCTATGGAGAATAGTATGGAGGTTCCTCAAAAAGTTAAAAAAAAGAACTACTGTATGATCCACCATTCCAACTTCAGGATATAAATCCAAAGAAATGAAAACAGGATATCGGAGACATAGCTGTACTCCTGTGTTCCACCACAGCATTATTTACAATAGTCAAGATATGGAAACAACCTAAATACCCCTCAGTGGGTGCGTAGATAAAGAGGATGTGATACACACACACACAGAAGAATATTATTCATCAACGAGAAAAAGAGGATGTGATACACACACACACAGAAGAATATTATTCATCAACGAGAAAAAGGGAATACTGCCATTTGTGACAACATAGATAGACCTAAGTGAAATAAGCCAGACAAAAAAATGCTGCATGGTATCACTTATGTATATAATCTAAAAAAAAAAGTCAAAGTCATAGAAACAGAGTGTTGAAAAGTGATTGCTGGGCTTCCCTGGTGGCGCAGTGGTTGAGAGTCCATTTGCCGATGCAGGAGACACGGGTTCGTGTCCTGGTCCGGGAGGATCCCACGTGCCGCGGAGCGGCTGGGCCCGTGAGCCATGGCCGCTGACCCTGCGCGTCCTAAGCTGTAAGATGAATAAGGTCCGAGGATCTAATGTATAACATGGTGACTATAGTTGTTAACAGCGTATTGTATGATTGAAATTTGCTAAGAGAGTAAAATTTAAATGTTCTCACCAAAAAACCCCTATAAAATGTATTAAATATGTAAAGTTATAGATGTGTTAATTAAGTAGATGGAGGGAATCCTTTTCCAAGGAACAAACAAACAAAACCTCTGATTGGTAATCAAGCTTCTGCTATGGTCTCATTCTGTTTATGATCCATTTGTACAGGTTTAAGACAGAAAGACAGCTAGTAATAACCCATATCTCTTTTCTTGACCCAACATAATTAACCCTCTCTTTCAGGGAAAAAAATGCAGTGCTCTCTCACAGTGGAGGGCAGCTATAGACAGTTAATGCCTTCTACTTCCTGTGGTCATGTATGTCTTCTGTGCTGCTGTCCCTGCTGGCTGATTGTTGGACCAGCTAGTTATGCTGTGGCCCATGCCCATAGCCTGTGAGAAACATGAAGCTGCCAAACTAATAGTCATAGAGTTAGTGGGAAATAGGGATTATATTTTACATATATGCAAAATTTGGGCATAAAATATAGCCTGAGAAATCCTGTTGGGATCTATATAAAAAATATTCTGTATGTTCTCTCTCCAAGGATTTTGTCATTTATTGTATTACACAAATCTACAATTATTTAGTACTTTTGTTTCATATGCTTTTCTTTGCAATAAAAATTTTAGCCATAATGAACCCACCCCCCAAAAAAAAAGTTTAGGTCACAGTACATTCATGAGTCTTCATAATCTTAATCCAGTCCCTCTTGCCCACCTATCATTTGGCCATTCCCTTCATGCCAGTGGTTCCCAAACTAGCAGCATCAGCATCACCTGGGAACTTGTTAGAAATAAAAATTCTTAGGCCTTTGATATTAGAAACTCTGAAGGTAAGGCTCAGCAATCTGTGTTTTAAGAAGCCCTCTAGGCCGTTGATGTTAATTTTAGAACCACTAGTCTAAGCCTTCACACATGCAGGCTCTGCTTCATATAATGCCCTTCCTTCTTTCTCTGAGATACCTCTGCTTACCCTTCTAGACCCCAGTCTACTGTGATGCCTCCCCTAACAACTTTCTCCCTTTTACTCTCATAATCCTTTAGGATAGAATTCTCCTTTATGCTGGCATTGTCTTTTGTCTTCATTTGGATTTCCCCAAAAGCTGATGCTGAGGAAAGAACTCCAGTCCAAGTAGGTTATTTGGGAGGTACAGGGAACATCTCAGGGAAGTGAGATAGGAACTGGAAGGAAGCCAGTAAAAGGTGTGTTTTCAACTCAGTTAACACTTTGGGTTTCTGGAGCTTAATCCCTATGAGGAAACTTTGAGAGACAGTGTAAAAGATGTAACTCAGAGTTATCCCACTTGAGGGTGCCAGATGAGCTGGGGGTATTTATACATCAATTTCCATCAATTATTGTTGGGGAGCTGCTTCCAGGGGTGTTAATTCCTGAGCAGTTTTGTCTTGCCATATAAGTAGGCAAAGCAGACTTCTGCAGCCAGAGGGAGTCCTCAGGCAGAGAAATCTAAGTGTTGGCATTTCAAAGTTGAGCCAGTGTACTTTGAAATGGAAAGGCAAGATGTGCACTGGGCAAGTACTTTATATGTTACAGTTTTGGCACATGTCCTCATTAAAATAGTTAATACACACGTTAAACTGGGAGTTTCTCATTGGCAGGGATAGTATCTTCTTTCATCTTTAATACCCCCTGAATTGAACATTCTGACAGCTTCAATACTAAGCATTCAATAAATGTTTATTAAAGGAATGAATTAATGGTTAAATAAAACAGGCAAATACTATACATCATGTGCATTTATGGGCTGTGGGCTGTGAACATGGATATTTTATTTCTTAGGAGCTGTTTCTTTACACGTATTAATTTTTTTTAAAAAAAATGTGCTTCTACTCTTTTCTCTTTCTGCACAAACTATATTTACTCGCTTGAGAGCACAGCATATACTGATGTTAATCGAACTTCAGATGAAACACCTAAAATGATAGAAAAGAATCTGCTCTAATTAAATAATAAAGTAACCCCTACAGGTTTAGACATGTGCCTTCAGGTGTAGGAAAGGAAAAATTTAATGACTATAGTAGTTTTATGCCAAGAATATTTTCCTCATACACTTGTGCTTTTAATAAGGTGGAATGTGAAATAGCAAAAGGAGCTTGATTTTTATGATGATATTTTCTCATAACTTAGTAATTCAGATATGATGAAAGTTTCCTTGAGTTATACTTGCTAGGGTTGGGTCAGATTTTAGTTCAGTGAATTTGAAGCAAAGGTGTGATGCTGTGCTGGAACTCGCCTGCTCCCATAGGACATCTATCCTGGGGAGTAGGAGTGGGGGAGTCCACCCCATGTTCAGGGGATCAGCAGACTCAACTAAAATGAGCATCACAGTCATATTCCTAATAAGGTACTCCTGGCATATTTATTTGTCATATGTTTGTCTATATAAAATATATATATGTGTATGTTATATATGTATGTACATACACACACATACGTAACCAGAAATCTGCCTTGAAATTAATTACTGCTTATCTAACTTTATAAGAAAGTCCCTTGGACACTTTCCCTTTGACTTATGGATACAACTCCCAGCAAAATAGGTCATGGTTCTTATTTTCTTTCCTGCTTACAACCTCTGATAGCCTAGATATTTTCTCCTTGCTATTTCTAATTGAAATGTTAGTCTGGTGTAATTTTAAACTAATTCTCTGTTAACTCCACTTGGCTCTTCTAAATTTGTTCTTTTCCTATTGTACTATTTCTGCATGTTTGAAGCCCAACTTACAGTAGTAAAATGGGAATTTTTTTCTTTGTTTGGAAAATTATTTTATTTTTTTTTATAAATTTATTTTATTTATTTTTGGTTGTGTTGGGTCTTAGTTGCTGCGCGTGGACTTTCTCTAGTTGCGGTGAGCGGGGGCTACTCTTCATTGCAGTGTGCAGACTTCTCATTGCAGTGGCTTCTTTTGTTGCTGAGCACGAGCTCTACGCGCGCGGGCTTCAATATTTGTAGCTCACGCGCTCTAGAGCGCAGGCTCAGTAGTTGTGGCGCACGGGCTTAGCTGCTCCGAGGCATGTGGGATCTTCCCAGACCAGGGCTCAAACCCGTGTCCCCTCCATTGGCAGGCAGATTCTTAACCACTGCACCACCAGGGAAGCCCTGGAAAATTATTTTAGAATGAACTGACAATTATAAATGCCACTATTAATTTTTTAAATTACATAAACTTTGAGATTGGTTCTAATAAAATGAAATGTATTCCGTATATATGTGTTAACATACGGTAAAGATGCAGACATAGAGAATGGACTTGAGGACACGGGGAGGGGGAAGGGTAAGCTGGGACGAAGTGAGAGAGTGGCATGGACATATATATACTACCAAATGTAAAATAGATAGCTAGTGGGAAGCAGCTGCATAGCACAGGGAGATCAGCTCAGTGCTTTGTGTCCACCTAGAGGGGTGGGATAGGGAGGGTGGGAGGGAGACGCAAGAGGGAGGAGATATGGGGATATATGTATATGTATAGCTGATTCACTTTGTTATACAGCAGAAGGTAACACGCCATTGTAAAGCAATTATACTCCAATAAAGATGTTAAAAAAATGAAATGTAGTAAAATTAGGAAAAATAATAGCTTGTATATGTTCATTAATGTGGTAGATGGTAACCATTATGTTTGTGTGGTCTCTTGTTAATTATAACTACCTTAATAGGAAAAGCAGCCTTGTGGAAGGTAATAGTCCCAGCGAAACTGTATAAGCCCATGTAGAATCAAGCTAAATGAAGAGTTAATTGTTTCAATTTTGTTTTTATATTTGTGTTATTGTGCTCTCATGCCAAATATATTCTGAGATACACAGTAATCTTAATCTTTATTTTTAATAATGGTTGAAAAAAATGAGTGCCCATGTAAAAAAGAGACACTTTTATAAGCTGATCTCAAGTGGTATATTTTGATTTGCTGTAACAGCCTATGGAGGAAATGAACGTTTTGGTAGCCTAAGAAGGAAAATGTCATACTTTTCTATTTTTTGATCTTACCCTGCATATTTGGAATTTGTGTTTTAATACTTTTGAGAAGATAATGACACCTAAATGTATTATTTGCCCTGAAGATCAAAATATGTTCACCTTTTTCCCCCCCTCTCATTCTACCTTAGCAGAAAACAGTTGACGTTAATTTTGTAGCCAAATCAAGGGCACTGTCCCTCCCTCATTTAGAAAGAAACCAGGAAAGACAGATGACTCCATTTGCTATAGTAGTATAGGTTTGCTCAATTATAAGAGCAATAAAATCATTTTACACATAGTGAAATGTCTGAGTCTTACACGACAAGAATACTAGATCTACCTGAAGATATTCTCCTTTTGTGTGTGAATGAGGAAATGTACAGGAGTCATACATATTTCTTCAATTATAGATACATATTGAAAAGAAAATGATCATATATATATTTGAAATTTTAATAATATTTTATGAGCATGGTAATTACATTTATATCACATGGCTATTTATATATATAATATTTATATATTCATATTTGTATACATCTGGATATTATGATTATTGTTATTGCCAAAATTGAGTGAGCACTTACTATGTGCTTAACAAACTTTACTATATTATTCCTAATCCTCATAACAGTTTTGTGAAGTGGATATTATCATGCCTATTTCACAAATGAGAATTATAAAACTAGCAAAGTAAATCACCTGCTGAAGTTTACAAAGCACTATTAAGCAATAAAGCAGAATATCAAACCCATGTTTACCTGTCTTCAAACTTCTTAAGCTGCACAGCTTCCTTGTTTTATGGCCTGTTTTATTATTATTATTATTTTATTTTTGGCCACGCCACGTGGGCATGCAGGATCTTAGTTCCCTGACCAGGGATTGAACCTGCACCCTGTGCAGTGGAAGCACAGAGTCTTAACCACTGGACCCCCCAGGGAAGTCCCCTATGGCCTGTTTTATTTATTTATTTTGTTTGGGTTTTTTTTTTGTTTCGTTTTTTAAATTTTTATTGGGGGTATAATTGCTTTCCAACGGTGTGTTAGTTTCTGCTGTATAGCAAAGTGAATCAGCTATACATATACATATGTCCCCATATCTCTTCCCTCTTGCGTCTCCCTCCCACCCTCCCTATCCCACCCCTCTAGGGGGTCACAAAGCACCGAGCTGATCTCCCTGTGCTATGTGGCTGCTTCCCACTAGCTATCTATTTTATGTTTGGTAGTGTATATATGTCCATGCTATGGCCTGTGTTAAATTGAAACTATTATATCTTCATACAAAATGTGAGACTATATTCTAAAGGTGTATAAATTTAAATTAAATGCTAACATTTTGTAAAGGAGATCCATGAATATATCAGGTCCTCAAAAAGAATTTTATCTTAAACTTTTTAAGAAATATAGATTATTTTATTTAGACTGCTGAATCAGTTTCTGTATTTAATTTTTCCAAAATATCCTAATGTTAAAGGTAACATTACAGCTCACTAATAGCAAACTATTTTTATTACTTTGAGTATTTTTACAGGGTGCTAATTGTGCCAAATCAAGACGTTGAAATTGCATAATTTTTAGTTTAATATTAGCATAATCGTACATTGTTTTTTTCACAAGCAGTGCAGGAATAGCATACCCTGAATATTTTTCCAACATGACAGAACTGTCGAATACTGCAGCCTTTACACAGTCATTGGCCTGCTGGGACTTTGGACTATAGCAAAGATGTTTGTAAAAGAGAAAGACAAACGAGATTTGTAGAACACCACAGACATTAGTAATATCAGAGACACTTTTCTTTTTTTTAACGTCTTTATTGTAGTATAATTGTTTTACAATGGTGTGTTAGTTTCTGCTGTATAACAAAGTGAATCAGCTATACATATACATATATCACCATATTCCCTCCCTCCTGCGTCTCCCTTCCACCCTCCCTATCCCACCCCTCTAGGTGGTCACAAAGCACCGAGCTGATCTCCCTGTGCTATGCGGCTGCTTCCCACTAGCTCTCTATTTTATGTTTGGTAGTGCATATATGTCCATACCACTCTCTCACTTCGTCCCAGCTTACCCTTCCCCTCCCCATATCCTCAAGTCCATTTCTCTACATCTGCGTCTTTATTCCTGTCCTGCTTCTAGCTTCTTCAGAACCATTTCTTTTTTCTTTAGATTCCGTATATGTGTGTGTTAGCATTTGGTATTTGTTTTTCTCTTTCTGACTTACTTCACTCTGTAGGACAGACTCTAGGTCCATCCAACTCACTATAGATAACTCAATTTCGTTTCGTTTTATGGCTGAGTGATATTCCATTGTATATATGTGCCACATTTTATTTATCCATTCATCTGTCGATGGACACTTAGGTTGCTTCCATGTCCTGGCTGTTGTACACAGTGCTGCAATGCACATTGCGATACATGACTCTTTTTGAATTATGGTTTTCTCAGGGTATATGCCCCGTAGTGGGATAAAAACAAAAATAAACAAATGGGAACTAATGAAACTTAAAAGCTTTTGCACAGCAAAGGAAACCATAAACAAGACGAAAAGACAGCCCTTGGAATGGGAGAAAATATTTGCAAACTGACAGAGGATTAATCTCCAAAATATACAAGCAGCTCAATATCAAAAAAACAAACAACCCAATCTGAAAATGGGCAGAAGACCTAAATAGACATTTCTCCAAAGAAGATATACAGATTGCCAACAAACACATGAAAGAATGCTCAACATCATTAATCATTAGAGAAATGTAAATCAAAACTACAATGAGGTATCACCTCACACCAGTCAGAATGGCCATCGTCAAAAAATCTAGAAACAATAAATGCTGGAGAGGGTGTGGAGAAAAGGGAACCCTCTTGCACTGCTGCTGGGAATGTGAATTGGTACAGCCACTGTGGAGAACAGTATGGAGGTTCCTTAAAAAACTACAAATAGAACTACCATACGACCCAGCAATCCCACTACTGGGCATATACCCTGAGAAATCCTTTTCTTTTTATAATTAGCTAATTAAGCAATCAGATATCAAATGTAGATGATGATATGGACCCCTACCTATTTGGGTACTTCTAAATTTATCTCAGGGATGTTTAGGGTGTCTCTTCCTAAGCCAAAATAATATGCTTAATCAAGGTCCCCCAAACTCCTAATATCCACTTAGGTCAAGTTCTTGATTTTGGTGTATATATATATATATATATATATATATATATATATATGTGTGTGTGTGTGTGTGTGTATGTGTGATATTGTGTGTACTTACAATTCAGAAAGTCCTTATTTAAGATGACTCAAGGTTTTCCATGCAACTGTTCTATTTTAACTTCCTTTTCCACAAATCTGCCTAATTGTAGGAAAAAGAAACTACTACAATACTGATTTTAGATCCTATCCAGATATGTGTGCCCAATTAGAGACCAGCAAATTTTTTTAAGAAAACAACACTTTAGAAGTCTAAAGACTTTTAAGATTTCTTTAAATATTTTTAGGTGTAAAGTGTTTGTGAGCCTTTACAAATAATGTCGTCAGCATTGATCTAACTTTATCATTATTTTTAAGGTAACACTATTGAGTTCTTTGATGTAAGGTGAATTTTATCAATATTATTTTATTTGAAACGTTCCCATTAAAGAGTCATAGTTCGTAAGTAAGTATTCATCCTCATACTTAAATTAGATGTCGGCAAGTTTGTATAAACTATTATTTTTTTAGGATGGTGTTGAGCTAAATTATTTATATTTAAATGCTATTTTCTATTATTAAGATCTACAATTCACTGAAAACATATTTACCTATTTGGAAAATGATTTCTGATATAGGCTAAGATATTTTTAAATTCTAAATTCTGTGTCAATGTTATAAAATGTGCAGATTACTAAAGGTTTTTATTAACAACAATAGCACTAAAATGTTATTGCTATCTATAGCTTACAGCATACATTCATCCTCATCAAAATGCTGTGTAATGTAGGCAGTATTATCCTGGCTTTATTTATGAGACACCTGGATTCAAAGAGGTAAAGTGATATACCTAAGCCTTCATGGCTCCTAAATGGAACATATAAGGAGCCCATGGAAATTACTCATGAACTCTTTTATTCATTCATTCATTCATTTAAAAATGTATTAAACACTTATCCTGTGCCAGGAACTTTGCTTAGTACTAGGAATTCAAAGGTGAATGAGGTGTATTCCTTTCTCTAAAAGGTCGTAGTCTGCTGGGAAAGGCAGCTCTGTAAATACATAGTTAGAACATGAAGTAGTATGTTAATAGAGGTTTTTGCACAGTGAGGGGAGTTTGTCTGAGGAAGTAACTAATTTCAAGGGAGACAGGCCTCACAGAATAAAGTGACATTGCAGAGGTGTGGCGTTCAAAGATATAGCAAAAGGCCCAGAGTAAAAGGGGGGGTGGATTGTTGTGGAAGTTTTTGAGATATTCGGTGTTTGAAAGTATAATATATACATTGTGGGCTATGTGAATGTCTGTGAACGTCCATGTTGGAACCAAAGAGGAAGAAGGGATGGCGGTGTAGACATAGGTTAGAGAGTGGTCGGAAACTGACTATAGGGAGAAATTAGTTAGGATATTGCGAGAAAAAGTTATTAGGGGATTTCAAGGAAGGCTATGGAAGTGGGGCTGGAGGGAAGAAGCCAAATTGAAGACTCATTTCTGGTTTACAGTTGATGAGATAGATATAGAGGCAAGCATGGTGAGAAAGAAAGGGAGGAGTAAAGAATGACCTCAAGATTTCGAGCTTGGAAATCCTTAACTAAAATTATAAGACATAGAGGAGAAAATAAGGAATTGTAAACATGTCATGCTTGAGGTTCACATAGAATGTTCTGGTGAGGATAGTACAAAAAACAGCTAGATATAGAGCTCAGGTGCGGGCTAGAACCTGGGGCTATGTGGTAATCATTTTATAGATGATGGGTAGGTAAAGTACAGCCCGTGGGCCCAATCTGGCCCAACACCTGTTTTTGTAAATAGAGTTTTATTGGGATCTAGCCAAACCCATTTGCTTTTCTTCAGTCAATGGCTGATGTTGAGCTACAATGGCAAAGGTGAGTAGTTGTTACAAAGATTGCATGGCCAACAAGGCCTAAAATATTTTTTTCAAGCACTTTATAGATACAGTTTGCCAACCCCTGCTGTAGATGTTACTTGAACCTTTAAGAGTGAATGAGATTGTATAGGGAAATGTCCAGAAAGGAAATCCAAACCCAAAAGCTTCACCTGTAATAACTAGGTGAACTAGGTTTTTTTGTTTTGTTTTGTTTTTTGAGGGAAAAATATCCCTGTCTCCTTTAAATATGGCAAAAGAGTCCCCTGTAATTGGAAAGGGGTCACATTAAGTGTTGATGTCTGTAAGTCTGTAATACAGTTCAAATAAGATCTGTCTTTTCTGTTTGTTCATGTGGCAGTAAATGGAAATTTATGAGATACAGGGGAAACAAAATGTGTAGAATTTAGCAGTGGAGAGAGGGAATAGAGGCCTGAGAATGAGTTCCTAAACTCCAGTATTATAACCACTGTGAGAAACAAAATCAAAGAACCACTCCAAACTGGTGAAGCCTGAGAATCAGACTCACAACCTATAGAAGAATAAAGATGAAATAAGCTGGGTGTTACAAAATAAAATGTCAATCCAGAGCTGTAAAAAGGCTAGCAATGGATATATTGAAAACAATAAAACTGAATGAGAAAGCTCACTTTAAAACACTGTATTTGTTTATTTGCCCAGCTCTATAAATATTTCAAATTATAAAAGTCTTAGTTACAATGAGAGAATAACTAGCAGAGTTGGGGGGTGTATGAAGTGGGACAGAGGCTTATTTTTCACAGCACACACTTTAATTTTTCCACTGTACAGCATTATTTTGTTCTGTTTGTATGCCTTGCCTTAAAAATTAAAACAGAATGTCTTGCTGTGAAAAAAATATATATACATTCTATTTCACACTATACACAAAAATATAATACTGGAGGATTATAGATATGAATGGGAAAAAGAAAATTAATAAAACTTTTATAACAAAGTAAAGGCATATTTGTAAATGAATATTGAGTAATGGAAGATTTCTTAAAGAGATGTATAAAGCACTAATCATAAAATAATAAACGGGATTATATTGTATGTTAATAACTTCTGTACATCAAAAGACGTCCTTGAGAGAGTGAAAATGAAAGTCACAGAGTGGGATAAAATATTTGGAACACACATATAAATAATATAATGTGTATATCCATAATCATGAAGAATTCCTGTAAATCTTTAAGAGCAGACTATCTGGTAGAAAATTGGGAGAAGTTCTTGAAATGTGAGAAGGGGCACAAAGAGGGCTTCTGGACTGCTGACAATGTTTTCTATTTTATCTGGATGGTATTCATAGAATGATCACTTTGTAGTAAATAACAACTGTGTTTTATGTTTCACAATAACACCAAGACTTTTGTCATCTTCACAAAATAAGAAATACAAATGGCCAATAAACATGGAAAGATTTTGTCAGCCCCATTAGTAGTCAGGAACTTGCAAATTAAAACTAAAATAACATATCACTATATACCACCCAGAATAGTTGAAATTTAAAAGTCTGATAGTACCACATGGTGGTGAGAATATGGAACAACTGGAATTCTCATACACTGCTACTTGGACTATAAATTGTAAATAAGAGTATGAACTTTCATTCACTACTACAACTAGGGGTAAAAATGATTTGGCATTAATTGGTAATATTAGAGATGTGCATGCATGACTGATGGTCCATCAGTTTCACTCCTAGGTATATACTCTACAGAAATGCTTGTGTACACATTCCAGGAGACAGGTACAGGAATACCTATAGCGGCATCATAGTAGCCCCAAACTAAAAACAACCTAGATATTTATTAACAGTTAAAAAAGAAAATAACACTATGGAATATTATACAGCAATGTATAAGCAAAAATATGGATTAATCTTTTTTTTTTACATCTTTATTGGAGTATAATTGCTTTACAATGGTGTGTTAGTTTCTGCTTTATAACAAAGTGAATCAGTTATACATATACATATGTTCCCATATCTCTTCCCTCTTACGTCTCCCTCCCTCCCACCCTCCCTATCCCACCCCTCCAGGCGGTCACAAAGCACCGAGCTGATCTCCCTGTGCTATGTGGCTGCTTCCCACTAGCTATCTACCTTACGTTTGGTAGTGTATATATGTCCATGCCTCTCTCGCGCTCTTTCACAGCTTACCCTTCCCCTCCCCATATCCTCAAGTCCATTCTCTAGTAGGTCTGTGTCTTTATTCCTGTCTTACCCCTAGGTTCTTCATGACATTTTTTTTTCTTAAATTCCATATATATGTGTTAGCATATGGTATTTGTCTTTCTCTTTCTGACTTACTTCACTGTATGACAGACTCTGGGTCCATCCACCTCAGTACAAATAGCGCAATTTCATTTCTTTTTATGGCTGAGTAATATTCCATTCTGTATATGTGCCACATCTTCTTTATCCACTCATCCGAAGATGGACACTTAGGTTGTTTCCATCTCCGGGCTATTGTAAATAGAGCTGCAATGAACATTTTGGTACATGACTCTTTTTGAATTATGGTTTTCTCAGGGTATATGCCCAGTAGTGGGATTGCTGGGTCATATGGTAGTTCTATTTGTAGTTTTTTAAGGAACCTCCGTACTGTTCTCCACAGTGGCTATATCAATTTACATTCCCACCAACAGTGCAAGACTGTTCCCTTTTCTCCACACCCTCTCCAGCATTTATTGTTTCTAGATTTTTTGATGATGGCCATTCTGACTGGTGTGAGCTGATATCTCATTTTAGTTTTGATTTGCATTTCTGTAATGATCAATGAAGTTGAGAATTCTTTCATGTGTTTGTTGGCAGTCTGTATATCTTCTTTGGAGAAATGTCTGTTTAGGTCTTCTGCCCATTTTTGGATTGGGTTGTTTGTTTTTTTGATATTGAGCCACATGAACTGCTTGTATATTTTGGAGATTAATCCTTTGTCAGCTGCTTCATTTGCAAATATTTTCTCCCATTCTGAGGGCTGTCTTTTGGTCTTGTTTATGGTTTCCTTTGCTGTGCAAAAGCTTTTAAGTTTCATTAGGTCCCATTTGTTTATTTTTGTTTTTATTTCCATTTCTCTGGGAGGTGGGTCACAAAAGATCTTGCTGTGATTTATATCGTAGACTGTT
Organism: Delphinapterus leucas; assembly: GCF_059928025.1. NCBI lineage: Eukaryota > Metazoa > Chordata > Mammalia > Artiodactyla > Monodontidae > Delphinapterus > Delphinapterus leucas. The sequence goes on from NC_143150.1 coordinate 104,739,710, forward strand.
GTGCCTATGTTTTCCTCTAAGAGTTTGATAGTTTCTGGCCTTACATTTAGGTCTTTAATCCATTTTGAGCTTATTTTTGTATATGGTGTTAGGGAGTGATCTAATCTCATACTTTTACATGTACCTGTCTAGTTTTCCCAGCAACACTTATTGAAGAGGCTGTCCTTTCTCCACTGTACATTCCTGCCTCCTTTATCAAAGATAAGGTGACCATATGTGCGTGGGTTCATCTCTGGGCTTTCTATGCTGTTCCATTGATCTATATTTCTGTTTTTGTGCCAGTACCATACTGTCTTGATTACTGTAGCTTTGTAGTATAGTCTGAAGTCAGGGAGCCTGATTCCTCCAGCTCCGTTTTTCGTTCTCAAGATTGCTTTGGCTATTCGGGGTCTTTTGTGTTTCCATACAAATTGTGAAATTTTTTGTTCTAGTTCTGTGAAAAATGCCAGTGGTAGTTTGATAGGGATTGCATGGAATCTGTAGATTGCTTTGGGTAGTAGAGTCATTTTCACAATGTTGATTCTTCCAATCCAAGAACGAGGTATATCTCTCCATCTATCTGTATCATCTTTAATTTCTTTCATCAGTGTCTTATAATTTCCTGCATACAGGTCTTTTGTCTCCTTAGGTAGGTTTATTCCTAGATATTTTATTCTTTCTGTTGCAGTGGTAAATGGGAGTGTTTTCTTGATTTCACTTTCAGATTTTTCATCATTAGTGTATAGAGATTTCATCATTAGTGTAGAGATTTCTGTGCATTAATTTTGTATCCTGCTACTTTACCAAATTCATTGATTAGCTCTGTAGTTTTCTGGTAGCATCTTTAGGATTCTCTGTGTATAGTATCATGTCATCTGCAAACAGTGACAGCTTTTCTTCTTCTTTTCCAATTTGGATTCCTTTTCTTTCCTTTTCTTCTCTGATTGCTGTGGCTAAAACTTCCAAAACTGTGTTGAATAAGAGTGGTGAGAGTGGGCATCCTTGTCTTGTTCCTGATCTTAGTGGAAATGCTTTCAGTTTTTCACCATTGAGGATGATGTTGGCTGTGGGTTTGTCATATATAGCCTTTATTATGTTGCGGAAAGTTCCCTCTATGCGTACTTTCTGGAGGGTTTTTATCATAAATGGGTGTTGAATTTTGTCGAAAGCTTTCTCTGCATCTATTGAGATGATCATATGGTTTTTCTCCTTCACTTTGTTAATATGGTTTATCACATTGATTGATTTGTGTATATTGAAGAATCCTTGCATTCCTGGAATAAACCCCACTTGATCGTGGTGTATGATCCTGTTAATGTGCTGTTGGATTCTGTTTGCTAGTATTTTGTTGAGGATTTTTGCATCTATGTTCATCAGTGATATTGGCCTGTAGTTTTCTTTCTTTGTGACATCCTTGTCTGGTTTTGGTATCAAGGTGATGGTGGCTTCGAAGAATGAGTTTGGGAGTGTTCCTCCCTCTGCTATATTTTGGTAGAGTTTGAGAAAGATAGGTGTTAGCTCTTCTCTAAATGTTTGATAGAATTCGCCTGTGGAGCCATCTGGTCCTGGGCTTTTGTTTGTTGGAAGATTTTTAATCACAGTTTACATTTCAGTGCTTGTGATTGGTGTGTTCATATTTTCTATTTCTTCCTGATTCAGTCTTGGCAGGTTGTGCATTTCTAAGAATTTGTCCATTTCTTCCAGGTTGTCCATTTTATTGGCGTAGAGTTGCTTGTAGTAATCTCTCATGATCTTTTGTATTTCTGCAGTGTCAGTTGTTACTTCTCCTTTTTCATTTCTAATTCTATTGATTTGAGTCGTCTCCCTTTTTTTCTTGATGAGTCTGGCTAATGGTTTATCAATTTTGTTTATCTCCTCAAAGAACCGGCTTTTAGTTTTATTGATCTTTGCTATCGTTTCCTTCATTTCTTTTTCATTTATTTCTGATCTGATTTTTATAATTTATTTCCTTCTGCTAACTTTGGGGGTTTTTTGTTCTTCTTTCTCTTATTGCTTTAGGTGCCAGGTTAGGTTGTTTATTCGAGATTTTTCCTGTTTCTTAAGGTAGGACTGTATTACTATAAACTTCCCTCTTAGAACTGCTTTTGCTGCATCCCATAGATTTTGAGTCGTCGTGTCTCCATTGTCATTTGTTTCTAGGTATTTTTTAATTTCCTCTTTGATTTCTTCCGTGATCATTTCGTTATTAAGTAGTGTATTGTTTAGCCTCCATGTGTTTGTATTTTCTACAGAGCTTTTCCTGTAATTGATACTCTCATTAAGTTGTGGTCAGAAAAGATACTTGAAACAATTTCAATTTTCTTAAATTTACCAAGGCTTGACCTGTGACCCAAGATATGATCTATCCTGGAGAATATTCCATGAGCACTTGAGAAAAATGTGTATTCTGTTGTTTTTGGATGGAATGTCCTATAGATATCAATTAAGTCCATCTTGTTTAATGTATCATGTAAAGCTTGTGTTTCCTTATTTATTTTCATTTTGGATGATCTGTCCATGGGTGAAAGTGGGGTGTTATAGTCCCCTACTATGAATGTGTTACTGTCGATTTCCCCTTTTATGGCTGTTAGTATTTGCCTTATGTATTGAGGTGCTCCTATGTTGGGTGCATAAATATTTACAGTTGTTATATCTTCTTCTTGGATCGATCCCTTGATCATTATGTACTGTCCGTCTTTGTCTCTTCTAATAGTCTTTATTTTAAAGTCTATATTGTCTGATATGAGAATTGGTACTCCAGATTTCTTTTGGATTCCATTTGCATGAAATATCTTTTTCCATCCCCTTACTTTCAGTCCGTATGTGTCTCTAGGTCTGAAGTGGGTCTCTTGTAGAGAGCAAATATATGGGTTTTGTTTTTGTATCCATTCAGCCAATCTGTGTCTTTTGGTGGGAGCATTTAGTCCATTTACATTTAAGGCAATTATTGGTATGTATGTTCCTATATCCATTTTCTTAATTGTTTTGGGTTCGTTATTGTAGGTTTTTTTCCTTCTCTTTTGTTTCTTGCCTAGAGAAATTCCTTTAGCAGTTGTTGTAAAGCTGGTTTGGTGGTGCTGAACTCTCTCAGCTTTTGCTTGTCTGTAAAGGTTTTGATTTCTCCATCAAATCTGAATGAGATCCTTGTTGGGTACAGTAATCTTGGTTGCAGGTTATTCTCCCTCATCACTTTAAATATGTCCTGCCATGCCTTTCTGGCTTGCAGAGTTTCTGCTGAAAGATCAGCTGTTAACCTTATGGGAATTCCCTTGTGTGTTATTTGTTGTTTTTCCCTTGCTGTTTTTAATATGTTTTCTTTGTATTTAATTTTTGACAGTTTGATTAATATGTGTCTTGGCGTATTTCTCCTTGGATTTATCCTGTATGGGACTCTCTGTGCTTCCTGGACTTGATTAAGTATTTCCTTTCCCATATTAGGGAAGTTTTCAACTATAATCTCTTCAAATGTTTTCTCAGTCCCTTTCTTTTACTCTTCTTCTTCTGGAACCCCTAAAATTCGAATGTTGGTGCGTTTAATGTTGTCTCAGAGGTCTCTGAGACTGTCCTCAGTTCTCTTCATTCTTTTTCCTTTATTCTGCTCTGCAGTAGTTATTTCCACTATTTTATCTTCCAGGTCACTTATCCGTTCTTCTGCCTCAGTTATTCTGCTATTGATCCCATCTAGAGTATTTTTAATTTCATTTATTGTGTTGTTCATCGTTGTTTGTTTCATCTTTACTTCTTCCAGGTCCTTGTTAAACGTTTCTTGTATTTTCTCCATTCTATTTCCAAGATTTTGAATCATCTTTACTGTCATTATTCTGAATTCTTTTTCAGGTAGACTGCCCATTTCCTCTTCATTTGTTAGGTCTGGTGGGTTTTTATCTTGCTCCTTCATCTGCTGTGTGTTTTTCTGTCTTCTCATTTTGCTTATCTTACTGTGTTTGGGGTCTCCTTTTTGAAGGCTGCAGGTTCGTAGTTCCCATTGTTTTTGGTGTCTGTCCCCAGTGGCTAAGGCTGGTTCAGTGGGTTGTGTAGGCTTCCTGGTGGAGGGGACAAGTGCCTGTGTTTTGGTGGATGAGGCTGGATCTTGTCTTTCTGGTGGGCAGGTCCATGTCTTGTTGTGTGTTTTGGAGGTGTCTGTGGCCTTATTATGATTTTAGGCAGCCTCTCTGCTGATGGGTGGGGTTGTGTTCCTGTCTTGCTAGTTGTTTGGCATAGGATGTCCAGCACTGTAGCTTGCTGGTCGTTTAGTGAAGCTGGGTGCTGGTGTTGAGATGGAGATCTCTGGGAGATTTTTGCCATTTGATATTATGTGGAGCTGGGAGGTCTCTTGTGGACCAGTGTCCTGAAGTTGGCTCTCCCCCCTCAGAGGCACAGCACTGACTCCTGACTGCAGCACCAAGAGCCTTTCATCCACAGGGCTCAGAAGAAAAGGTAGAAAAAGTAGAAAGAAAGAATTAGTAGGAGTAGAAAGGAGGGAGGGAGGGAGTGAGGAAGGAAGGAAGGGAGGAGCGAAGGAAGGAAAAAAGAAATAAAGAAGATAAAGTAAAATAAAGTAAGATAAAATATAATAAAGTTATTAAAATAAAAAAGTAATTATTAAGGAAAAAAAAACGGACGGATAGAACCCTAGGACAAATGGTGGAAGCAAAGCTATATAGACATAATCTCACACAGAAGCATACACATACACACTCACAAAAAGAGGAAAAGGGGAAAAAATCATAAATCTTGCTCTCAAAGTCCGCCTCCTCAATTTGGGATGATTTGTTGTCTAAAGGAGGGAAGGAAGGAAAGAAAGAAAGAAATAAAGAAGATAAAGTAAAATAAAATAAAGTTATTAAAATAAAAAATAATTATTAAGAAAAATTTTTTTTTAAATAAAGGAAGGATAGAACCCTAGGACAAATGGTGGAAACAAAGCTATACAGACAAAATCTCACACAGAAGCGTACACATACACACTCACAAAAAGAGGAAAAGGGGAAAAAATCATAAATCTTGCTGTCAAATTCCACCTCCTCAATTTGGGATGATTCGTTGTCTATTCATGTATTCCACAGATGCAGGGTACATCAAGTTGATTGTGGAGCTTTAATCCGCTGCTTCTGAGGCTGCTGGGAGAGATTTCCCTTTGTCTTCTTTGTTCTTACAGCTCCCAGGGGCTCAGCTTTGGATTTGGCCCCGCCTCTGTGTGTAGGTCGCCGGAGGGCGTCTGTTCTTCGCTCAGACAGGACGGCGTTAAAGGAGCCACTGATTCGGGGGCTCTGGCTCACTCAGGCCGGGGGGGAGGGAGGGGCACGGAGTGCGGGGCGAACCTGCGGCGACAGAGGCCGGCATGACGTTGCACCAGCCTGAGGCGTGCCATGCGTTCTCCCGGGGTAGTTGTCCCTGGAGCCCGGGACCCTGGCAGTGGTGGGCCGCAGAGGCTCCCAGGAAGGGCGGTGTGGATAGTAACCTGTGCTTACACACAGGCTTCTTGGTGGCAGCAGCAGCAGCCTTAGCGTCTCATGCCCGTCTGTGGGGTCCGCGCTTTTAGCCGTGGCTTGCCCCCCTCTCTGGAGCTCCTTTAAGCAGCCCTCTTAATCCCCTCTCCTCACGCACCAGGAAACCAAGAGGGAAGAAAAAGTCTCTTGCCTCTTCGGAAGGTCCAGACTTACCCGGACTCCCTCCCGGCTAGCCGTGGCGCACTAACCCCCTGCAGGCTGTGTTCATGCTGCCAACCCCAGCCCTCTCTTGGTGCTCTGAAGGAAGCCCGAGCCTCAACTCCCAGCCCCGCCCACCCCTGGGGGTGAGCAGACAAGCCTCTCAGGCTGGTGAGTGCTGGTCGGCCCTGATCCTCTGTGCGGGAATCTCTCCGCTTTGCCCTCCGCACCCCTGTGGCTGTGCTCTCCTCCGCGGCTCCGAAGCTTTCCCCCTGCGCCACCCTCCATCTCCGACCGCGAAGGGGCTTCCTAGTGTGTGGAAACCTTTCCTCCTTCACAGCTCCCTCCCACTGGTGCGGGTCCCGTCCCTATCGTTTTGTCTCTGTTTATTCTTTTGCCCTACCCAGGTACGTGGGGTGTTTCTTGCCTTTTGGGAGGTCTGAGGTCTTCTGCCAGCGTTCAGTAGGTGTTCTGTAGGAGTTGTTCCACGTGTAGATGTATTTCTGGTGTATCTGTGGGGAGGAAGATGATGTCCGCGTCTTACTCTTCCGCCATCTTCCCCGGATTAATCTTAAATGTATAGTATTGAGCAAATGAACCATCTTACCAAAAAATACATATTATATGGTTCCATATATAAGAAGTTCAAAAACATACAACAGCCAAACTCTACTGTTAGAAATGCGTATTTAAATTACAAACTTCTAAGGAAATGATTACCACGAAAGGATGGAGGTTATATTGTGGGAGAAAGAGGGGATAATGATTGGGAGGGGGTTCAAGAGGGATTTCTGACTGCTGGAGATTTTTTAAAAATTTTTTGTCTTGGGTTATGGTAACATGATATTGTATAGATTCTTCTGTTTTTCAGTTATATTTCACAATAAAAGGTGTTTAAAAAAGAAATATATATATAGGGTGGTCAGAGCCAGGCATGGTCAACCATGTATTCTGTGCTGGAGTAGTGATTCAGCTTCTGTAAACAAGCTAATTCCATCATATATTTAATTAATTTCAATCCTGAAAATGAACTTGTTTCTTACACGTCTGATTCCCCACCAGAGAGACAATGACATGGCTTGGACTCTATACTGGTGGTTTGAGTTGCATTTGAAAACCTAAGCAAATATAGACAGAATAATAATAACAAAAACTACTACTCATATTTGTTGAACCCTACCAATTACTGTTCTAAGAAATTTAAATACATTCACATATGTAACCCTCAAAATTAGCCTTAGGAGGGAGATACTACTTTTATAAACTTTTCAGAGAGGTCACTTACTTGCCCAAGGCCACAAAGTAGATGGTGGAGCCATGATTCCACCCTAGGCAGTCTGACCACTGTGCTCTACCTGTGTGAGGAGGCAAGGTCATGGGTTCGGGTATAAGCCTGTGTCCAGTGAGTGGTTGCAGTGAGACAGCCAACTGGAATGGAGTCTAATTATACATGCATGGATCTAGGCTCAGTATATAAATTAGGCATGAGAGAACTGACTTTTGTCTAGAAATGTTAGGAGTAAGATTTAAAAGGCGTATGAGAGGGGTGAGGAAAGTTGAAGCCATGGAAGAATTCCCCAGAGTGAGCCACGTTCTGTAGGAAATATTTCAGTACTGCTAGTATATTTAAGTTTTATTAAATAATTTGATTACTGGGGAAACAGGGATCGGGGAGTGCAGGTGTGGGTAGGTGAGTTAGGTACTATGATTTGAGGCAAATGTCTAATTTAACTTTTATTTATCAGCTGCTATAGTTTGGACCATGAGACTTTCACCAAGAGCCCTCCCACTCACCTAATCAAAGATGAAATAGGTAGAAGGAAATACTCAGCAGCCCAGTGCTGAGTTTGCAGACCTTAAGTATAAAGCCGCAATGGATATGTCAGAAGGCTACTAGGGTGTTATTTATTTAAATTTATTTCATGGAATTGAGCATCACCTTAATGGCCTGAAAGTGTTAAAGTATGTCCCAAAGTACCTAAATTATTCCCTAAATGTAATTTATGCTCGAGGATAATCTGACTAACTTGATTTAGAACAGCAGGAAATAAGTTATGCTGCACATAAATGAAGCAGCAGTGTAATTTTAAATACTGCTTGCATAGTGAATGAGGATTTTAATATTTGCAAAATTTTAAAATCACTTGGTTTATTATCCATATGTTTATACTGACATTTTTTGTTTTTTTATTTATTTGGGTCTACATTTCCTCTTACTGCCAGGAAAAAAAGCAGCATCTTTTTTTTCCCCTTGTAATAATACAGAGGGTAAAACTAATATTTCTTTCCCTGAATGCTATTTTTAACATCTCTATGTGTTTCTGGTTGTTGCTGCCTTTTTCCTCAGTCATGGACCATCCAGTTAATGGAATGAGAGGAATTTAGGGAGCATAGTGAGTGATTAGAGACTAAATTTATAAATGTAACATTGCAAAACTAGCAAAATTTATATCTATTCATTTGGAATGTTACTTGGTGGGAAAGAGTTTAAGTTTATGAGTAGTCATGATAAAAAATGAAACTTTACATAGTAAATTCAAGAATAGATTTAGATTTGGCTGTTAACAATGTATATTAAAATGCTGGAAAGTATATTTAAGATTTTTATGTGATGCTTAAAATGGAATTTAAAATATTATTACTCACATTAAATGTCATCACATGTAAAGTTCATGCTTTTATTTAATATTTTGTGTGAATAGAGTCACTTATTTTAACACTAATTTTAATTAAAATTTAATTTTAATTTTAACACTAATCTGGGCCTGGAACACAGATGTAAGTAGGGAAGCCTGAGCTCTCAGACTGTTTCCCTTCTCTTCCTATCTCCAACTTGGTCTTGAAGAACTAAGGGGTACCATGATCAGTTGTATGGGCTCTGATGGTTTTCTTCTCCTGGAGAATTTAGAGGATAGATAAACTGCGAAGAAGAAGAGGGATTGGATGGGAGGAGGCTTTGTGGAATCTGGTGGAAGATGGTAATTGCCAGTGCAGTGAGTGGTGGAGGGACACATCTGCAGCAGACTGGAATGAAGAGTATTTATAGCACAGATGTTGGAGAAACAGTCACCTCCCAGTAGCTAAAAGGGTTGGCAAGAGGGTAAATCTGGTGATTGGGTTGGGAAAAAATAAAAGTAAGAAGGGGACTGATGACTGCTACAAAGGTGGGATGGTAAATTATGACCGAATGACAACTCCTCTGTGGTCTGGTTAGCCTCTGCCTGTTTCCCAAACTATGGTGTCAGGAGGATAGTTGGAGATGTTAGTTGTTTGTGTGTGAGACTGCCTTTTAAAAAGTATTATGCTTAGTGAAATAAGTCAGACAGAGAAAGATGTTATCTATGTTATCACTCTGTTATCTCTTATATGTGGAATCTAAAAAAAATAAAAGAATGTATATAATGAAACAGAAAGAGAATCACAGATTCAGAGAATAAACTAGTGGTTACCAGTGGGGAAAGGAAAAGGGAGGGGCAAAATAAGAGTATGGGATTAAGTGACACTACTATGTATAAAATAAATAAGCAACAAGGATATATTGTACAGTACAGGGAATATGGCCATTATTTAAAATACAGCCGTAACTTTGAATGGAGTATAGTCTACAAAAATATTGAATCACTGGGTTGTACACCTGAAACTAATATAATATTGTAAATCAACTATAGTTCAATTTAAAATAAATAAATTTTAATAACTATTTTTCTGAATATTCAAAGTATGAAATGCACGTTGCAGAAAAACTTGACAACATAAACATACATATAATGAAAACTAAAATCAACTACAGTCTCACTAAGATGGAACAATGCCAACTATGATTCATTGTGTTTTAGATTCTCATTTAACAACTCTTTGACTCCAGTGATTCAAGTGCCTGTAAGACATATAAAATGTACAATTCTTTTTTTAAAGGGAATAAATTCTTATGATGTATTCTTAAGTCATGTTTTGTGTATTAGCACTGAAAACATATGAAAAAAAATTATTAAATATGCAAACTTTTCCAAGATAATTTTGTGGCTCATGGATATATCATATTTGATCAACTCTAGAATGCCATTATTTATTAAAGGTAGAATTCTTTTTTATAAGCTAGCTATAAAGACTGCCTCTTTTGGCTATCATTGGCTGCCTTTTTTATGCTACCAAAATACTGTCTGTTTTAGATATTTTTAAGGTGAAAATACAGTTAATCATTAAATGCAATATCTGATAGAATGCAATGTACATGTAGATATATAATTAAATATTGGAAGAAAATAAAGAAGAAAAATAGGAAAAAGAGGCCAACAACGATCATGTTGAATTGTTTAACTTGGTGAAAATTCATCTCGAAAACAGGAAATCCCAGCAAATTTAATGTAAGGTGGTAAAAGACACCACTGAAACCAGAGAGATCTGAGTTAGAATTCCCTCTCTTCCATTTAATATCTATTTATCTTTTGGTAACTTACTCAGCATCTCAGTTTTCTCCAGTGGGAAATGGAAGTAATAATTGTTATGTTGCAGGGTGTTTTGTAGGAGTCAGTGGAATGGGATACGTGAAAGCACAGAGCCCAGGGCCTGGTTCATAGTAAATGTTTAATATGAATTCCATTCCTTTCCCACTAAAACAGTAGGGAATTGTGGCATTATTTGGGTTCTAAAATTATTTAAAGTTCCTAAATGGAGGTAGAGATCTGAGAAGATCCTCAAGATATTCAAATCTATAATCCATTGCATCTTAAGAGCAGAACTCAGAGAAGTTTGACAGACTACTGTATTGTGAGGCAGCTCTACAGCCAGGAATCTTCAGGATGGCTTTTTTTTTGTGCTGGCAAATGCCTGTTTGGATGGGCATTGGGAGACCCAGTAGATCATGAACCCCATGAAACTTTAAAACTTAACAGTATACAGTATTTTTCACCTTTACCGTACATTAGAATCATCTGGGTGCTTTTAAAAATACCAGTGTAAGGATCCCACCTCCAAAGATACTGATTTAATTGGTCTAGATTGGGGACCCAAAATCTGTGTTTTATTGCTGTTTTTTTTTCTAAATGCCACAAGTGATTGTTATGTGCAACTGTCTTAGGGTAAGCATAAAGCCTTGACTCATATAATTTCTGCCTCAGTCTCTTCTGCAACCAGAAAATGACCAAATGCTTCCTTCTTAATATTCTTTTCATATGAGATGTTAACATATTACCTTGCACTAAATTCCTTCAGCATTTCAATTTAAAATGTTAGTGGATACAGTGAAACTGGAAGGATAAAGGAAGACAGCACTCATTATCTGTTTTAGACTACTGTATCAGTTAGTTTGTAGATTTTTTACATGTAAGCCTATGTATAAGTTACATCTGTCATCCTGAATGCTTGAGGATCTTAATGAATAGACGCTTTTAGGTCAAGATATGACTGAAATTGATAGAGTTTAATGAGATAATTTTATTTTGATCCAAAAAATATTTTGACTTTTAGTATCTAGCTTCAAAATACTTAATTTATTAGATGTTAATGTATTTTTTTAATTCCTGAAATTTTATTAAAAATTAAATATTCTCATAGGGAAGAAAACACTAATACTCCATGATGGTTGTTTCCATCTTTGTTTCAATCACAAAATGTATTCATCAATTTTAAAGGGAAAATTACAACCTTTTATTTTAATTCATCCTGTATTCTATACTAATTATTTATGTTAATTGAATTTGAAATATACAAATGTGAGAAGCTATCAAAATAATATCCTTGTTAATGTAATAAAATATATGCTAGGTCCATATAATCTATTTATTTTTCTTGATCCATATTTTAAAATTCTAGGCAATTTGACAGATCTGTTGAAAAATGGCGGCGATTTCATTATGATATGAAGATATTTAATCAATGGCTAACAGAAGCTGAACACTTTCTCAAAAAGACACAAGTTCCTGAGAGTTGGAAACATGCCAAATACAAATGGTATCTTAAGGTAAGTTTTTGAGATCTCTTTTTTCAAATTGTTTTTATCTTCACCACAACGTCACGACTACGTAACTTCTTTAAGTTCAGGTTGTGGAGGATGATGGAAATTTATAATTTTTGACTTTTGTTGTCAGCACTGCATCTACTAGAACTTGTCATGATGATCATTTTGGAAGACTATGCAGTGGACGTTTTGTGTCAGGATAGGAGTCTAGACGTAGCTGGTTTACCTGATGAACTGCAAAGTGTAATTGAATCTTTGATACAGGGAAGCATCTTACAGAAGGGTGACCTGTGGCTTTGGGGCAGTGTGTGTTTTTGCCTTATGTTGGATTTTGTCCAGGAGGAGAACTTGTGGTATACTTAGCAATCATGTAGTTGCTAGAAATATCCATCATGATGAAATTACAGTTGTTTCCCTAAAGACAATTTGTGGTGATGTAGCAATATTTCTATATATTCTATTGACAAAATGCCTTCTGAGATAGTCCAGAGGCCAAAACAGTGCAGAGTTTATTGGCAGTACTTACTGACTGTTTTATGGTTTTTGTTAATGGAAATGCAACATATGGATTATAACCAGCGTACAGTTTAATTTCAACTTACTGTATCTTTTGATTATGCAGATAAAGTGGATTGTAGAGGTTATAATTTATGTTATAAAGTATATGGCTTAGGTATAAGAAATATTGTGTTTATTACACCAAATCTTAAGTATTTTTGGAACATTTTTTAGTTAAAGTTGTTCAGGTAGCAATTTTCAGTCAAGTAGATTTGAACTATGGCCAGTTTTTGAATGCCAGAAAACACTGATTAAGACAGATGAAAGCAAAGAAAAGGGTAATGTATTAAATAGTCCAGACATTTCAAAATGCTGGATTCACAAAAGCAATATCATTTTCAACCTTACAGTTCTCCATTTGCAAATATTTTTTGCATAGCAAATAGGCCTATTGATATTAAGAAAGTTAGCATTTAAACACCTATGTGTGTGTAAGCTGTGTAAACATAGAAAATGAATAATTTTGAAATCTTGTGTAATTATGTGTATATCAAATTTTTATACACATCAGCATTGGCATTGCAGGTACAGGAAATTTGTGGATTTCCAATCTGCCATCATACAGAAAATACATTTTGTAACAGCACTGAAGTGAATTTTGAGCTAATGCAGCATCACTAGGTTTCTGACTTAAAGGCAGAATTATAAGAGATATAAGGTGTTCTTGAGGAGATTTATAAACCTCTCGCCATTTTCAAAGATATCCATCACAAGGTAGTTACATATATTAATCTGTTTTTGTTGTAAAAATAATATATACTCATTATGAAAAAATAAAGCAATGTAGAAGTATATTGTAGGTATATATATGTATATACCTTCTACTCCACAGAGGGTGGTTGTCTTGATATGGATATTGGTATATATTTCAGGTTGGCATCTCACTCAGAAATGGATACAGAAGGTTTATTAGGAGTGCTTTTGGGAATTGAGCAATTGGTTTATGATGTTCCTTGGTATAGTTTTCTTTGTGTTTCTTCTTCTTGAGGTCTGTTAAGCTTCTTGGATCTGTGTGTCCTTAGTTTTCATCAAATTCAGAAATTTTAAAGGTGTTATTTAAAAATAATATTTTTCTGCCCCGTTCCCCTTTTCAGGGACTCTGATAATATATATCAGGCCACTCACTGATGTTTTGTTCTTTTTATTTTCAGTCTTTTTTTCACTGTAATTCATCTTACATAATTTCTATTGTCAAATGGACTAATCTGATCTTTTACCATATCTAATCTGTGGTTAATCTCATCTAGTGTATAATTTTAACCTCAGACGTTGTTTTGTGTGATTCAGTACATTGCTGAAGTGTGACTAGAGAGTTTTAACATCTTTCATGTCTCTACTCAACATGTCAATCTTTACCTTCTTGAAAATATGGAATACAGTTATAATAACAGTTATAATGTACTTGTCTACCAGTTCTATCATCTGTGTCTATTTGGGGTCAATTTCAATTAATTTTTTTCTCCTTGTTATGGGTGTTATTCTCCTGCTTCTTTGGATGACTGGTAATTTTTGATTGGGTGCCAGATGTGAATTTTAACTTGTTGAGTGCTTGATATATTTGTGCAGATAAATATTAATGACCTTTGTGCTGGAACACAGTTAGTTTGCTTGGAAACAGTTTGATCCTTTGAGTGTCTTCCTCTTATACTTTTTGAGTTTTGAGCAGAACAACCTAAGTCTAGGGCTAATTTTTCCCCACTACTGAAGCAAAACCCATCTCAGTATTCACTCTGATGCTCTGTGAATGATGTTTTCCACTGTGGCTGGCAGGAACAGATACTCTTCCCAGCCATATGTGAACTCTGGTGATTGTTCCCTTTAATAATTTTGTGTAGTTCTCTCCCTAGACAGTGATAGTTTCTTCTCATATAGGAACTGATTGGGACTGAGCTGAAGACTGGAAGGGCGTTCTCTACACATGTCCAATGTTTATTCTCTGTGTATCTGTCTCCTCTCTGATGCTCTGCCCTGTGACTCTAGCCACTTTGGTCTCCTTGGATTCCCAGCTCCATCTCCTCAACTCAAGGAGACTCCATGGCTTTCTGAGAGTACCTTCATCCTTTGTCATAGCTTGGAACTCTGCCCAAATAGTAAGCTGGGGCAATGGTAGGGCTCGCCTCATTTGTTTCTAATTTCTTAGAGATCACTTTTTTAAAATTACCCAGTGTATAATGTCTTAAAAAACATTGTTCCATACGTTTTGTTCATTTTTAAAAATTTTTAACCAAGAAGTTAAATTTGGTCCCTGTTACTCCAACTTGGACAGAAGCAGAAGTCCAAAACGAACAATTTTTATGTCATTTGATATTTTAGTGTGTTTACTTCTATACAATCTTAAAATTATATGATAATTTTAATTGCCTTGAGAATGACTAAAGGTCTCCACTTCTTGACACTGGGGTTTAGTTGTAATTAATGAACATTTTATCAAAACTTTTTTTCCGTTAATTGGAGAATTTCTTAAAAGACTATTTTATTTAGTCTGTGTTTTACTCAATGAAATAAAAAAGGGAATTCTGGATGTCCAGGGAAAAGTTTTTCTAGCTATGGAACTGTGAATGATATCACAAATATTCTAAACAGTTACTTTTTTTCCCCCCTGGTGATTAGGAAGGTCCAAAATCATGCACATACACGTGTGCCTACCTGCATAGACACACATAAACATAAGACATCTGGAGTTATCTTTCCATTCTGGTAAGTCTCAGAAAAGGGTCCAGAAAGGCACTCTAAGTCACCCCCATTGATAAGAGAAATGGAAACTGGTAATTTCAGCTGTCTTGGTCATTATCATTGTTGACTGACTAATAATGAATAAGAGAGTTTAAATTTTTGATGAGAAATTATTTTAGGAAACAGAATGTAGATGCTACCTGTTAGCAGCAGACAGATTTGTTGCCATGAACCAGTAATGGTTACTTTAAGGAAAATCAACCAAGCAGCCCATGTACTAAACAAATATTTACAGGGGTACACTGGAGTTTAAAGGCTCATGAGAATAATTTTCAGCAAAGATATCATGTCTAGATATGAAATAAAATAATAAACAGGTACATGTTGTAAGTTTAGCTATATAGACTTCTATCAAACTGCATTTTATTTATCTTTTTAACTTTAAAAAAGACAAATCATTGTCCTACTGACACTTGGTGTTACTATTCAAAATAAAGTTGCTGCCAATGCCAAAAAGATTGTCTGGTTCCATGCAACTCAGCTATTGAATGAATGCAACTTAGCTATCACAAATGAATGATAAAATTAAATATATTAATTAATATTTTTCAACATATTCCAAAAATATGTCATGCCACCACGGGGAATCTTTTAAAAATATCATATTTTTTACATGAGAAAATATTAATCATGTTACATGCCACTAAAATTGGTCTGTTAATAAGCTCATTCAATTATTTATTTGTCTCTTAAATATTCATTCAACAAGCAGTAATTGAGTACATATGGAAAATTTTATCACCCACAAAAATATTGACATGCCACATTAGTCTCTAGTAGAAGTTTAGAAAATTGGCTAAAATGTTGGAAGCCACATTCAGAAAGTGTGGGTTCAAATCCCAGCTCCTTTAGCTCCTTTAATAGCTGCAGAATCTTGTGAAGTGTCTTAAATCTCTATGTCTCTGTTTTCTCTTCTCTTAAATAGTAAAAATGAGATGTGCATAAAGTACTTAGAATTGCATTCTCCACAAAATACTCATTAAACGTGAGATCTTATAACTAATCACACTTCCTAAGTGATTAGCCTGTGTCTATAAGAACAAAAGTGCATTTACTGAATTGCTGTCCCCAAACATCTGAAATACAGATTGAATAACCAGGCATTTTCAATAATGCTTACTTTTATGACTTATGATGTTTTCTCAAAGTATAGCTCTTGGATTGGAAAGTGAGGAACATTCCAGTTCAACCAAACAAATCTTCCTCAGAAAGCTGACACATCTGCCTCTTTTTAGAACTAACAAGAATAAATGTTAATGGGAGTTTTCAAAGGGAAAGCTGAGCACCATGAAGGAAAGTTATGAAAATAATGTTAACTCATCTAGTGACAGAGTGAATTGGTGTGCCAACAAGTACCTTGAGTGAAAACAGAAAAGTGGAAATCATAACATGTCCTAACATTTAGCTCTACATGTTCTTCTAGAGTAGAAAGAAATAATTTTTAAAGCACGGGCTGTTATTTTAATGGAGTTGAAAATTCTTGAAGTTGACAGTAGAAACAATAAAAATCAAAATTAGATTGAATTTTTAAAAGAGTAGAATAACCTTGCTATTAATGGAAATGGAACCTGTTTATTTTACGGGACAGTGCTGCTTAGTGAACCGTATTAAAAATTAAGAGCACCTTCTAAAGAGTGTTGCCTTGGGCAAGCATGAGACCTTGAAATCTTAAGAAATTTCTTTTGAAATTAACCTAAAGAAGTAAACAGAAGTAGGATTATTTAGATGAAACTTTTTAGGCTTTAAATCAGTGAATGGTAAGCACACATAGGGAGTGAAACAGCAATGTGTTATTGTGACATTAGTTAACTGCTGTTTTTAGGCAAAATATCATCATCTTAAAGTTAGTCTTCTGGCATATCTTTCAATGTTACTGTGTTTTACTCCATTGTATGGTAGAAGTACAATATATTTTTGTGTATTGCTGTAAATAAATTCTATTAAAAACTGTTTACTTTGTAACATAATGATAAATTTTAATTCATTGTGATTGTGGGTACTTAAGACAGCATGGATTAAGTATGTCATATCGTAATGTTTATGTTCATCATCAGATCTCAAAAAAATAGTTTAAATTCATGTTCTAGTTAATCAAAATATGCTTTTTCTTTTCTCAAATTGGAAATTTGCATGGAGAATGGAAAATTACATATAAACTGTATAGTTGTAACATGAGAACATTTTTGTGATCTCTCAGATGAGGAAATAAATCAAGGAGAAAAGGCATTAGTTTCTTGCAGTTGAGGGACATAAGACAAAAAAGAAGCATCTAAGAGTGTCAGAGACAATTTTAGCTGCTCTTCAGCTCTGCCTTACCTTGGCTATTTGTGATGGAAGAAAATTCTAGAGCACTTTGTAAAGGACCCAATTCTTACAAGTTTAGATTCCAAGAACACATTGGAGCTGGGTAACTCCTACCCAAAAGCTTGAGACAAAGTGAGTCCATAAAAAAGCTGTCTTCCTCTTACTGGAAATACCCAGACTTTCTAATTATTCTCACCCTGATTTCAGAGCTTGCAGCCTAGAAAGCCTCAAGTAGTAGGTCCCATCATTGAAAAACCATTGGCTTGCTCAGAAACAAAGTGCTGAATGGATGTGCATAGATCACTGACACTACCTGCTGTAGTGAGTGTTCGTATTTTTATTTGGATGTACTTTAATACCTAATTGGTAATCTACTCCCCCAAAGGATTCTATAGGAGATAACTGACTTTGAATGAATATGGAGTAAATCAAAGGCTATCTAGAAAAAGGCATATGGTGTAAAAGACCAAATTGCATACAAGTATGTTTTCTGTGTAGTCAATTTTTACAGTGCTGATTTTACCAGCTGGCTGGTGAGTTTGAAGGCTTCTTAACAGCCGCACTGCTGGGACTCAAATGCTAATAGAAACTTTGATAGAAAAATCATTTGAGTAAAAATTTCTGCCATCTGTTGCCCTTCATTGGGACCCCAATGTTAAGAATAATTCATACTACTGCTGGCCCTTTATATTTCCCCAGCAATAATAAAATTTCATAAGATTTTGTTTGGTGGTCACAAGGCTACCCTGGTTTCTGTAGCTAGAGGATATACACTAACATAAGAGAATCAACATGAAATTTTACTGCGAAGAGAATATTTCTCTAGTCACTTACTTTAGGGTTACAGTGATGTGTAAGTATGGGGATACATCTTAAAGTAAGCTTTCGAATGCTATTAGCTGGTAATGGCATGAGAAGTCAGTCTCTCAATACAGTTAAACAGTTGGGTACTTCATTCTTACATAAATACCGTTAGCTTTTTATTGCTGCTTAGAAACTCCTCTATAACTTCTTGGCTCCTATGCATCTTTTCAGAAGTAGTAATAACAGATTTATTGGGAGTTTGGCAGAGTGCAGAAATTCAGAGAGGGGCTCTAAATTGTTGCCTGTCAAATGTGTCTTTCATAAGATAAGTATATTAAAATAATTGGATAATCTCAATGACTAGTTTTTTAAGTTCTATTGTCTAGCATGATATGTTTAAGAAGATGAAAAATTGCTCTACATAATGGAAAAGAAGCAATAACCAAAACTATAACTTACTGTAATAGCCACAACTGTAAAGAACTGCTTAAAATGCATGAGAAAACATCCCTAAGGGATCCCCATTCTTAGAGTAAGAAATTATTAGGAGAGTAAGAATCTACCATAAAAAAAAAAGTGAAGCATGCTAATTGCAAATTCCAAATTGGAAAAAACCCTGCTCACATCAACATGGAAGCAATGTGAAGCAGAAATTATTTAATGAAAAATAAGATTAATGCTAATATAAGTAATTTTTATGAAGTACAATACTTTGCAAAGAGGATGTTCCAGCCACTCTGATCTCATTGCTGTTTCTTCTCTCATACCTTCTTACTATTCCTTCTAGTGCTAGTTCCTACCATTAAACTTGCTTTTCTCTTTGCTAGAGGGTTCTACCCTATCCTCAGTGTTTATCCCCTATGTCTTAATCCCCTCCCTCTCAGGACTTTTGTACACTTCTCTTTACTTACATATGTCCATGTTCTGATGTTATCTTCTCAGATATGCTTTTTGTAAATTCTCCTATTTTAAAAAGATCACACACACACACACACACACACACACACAGGGAGAGAGGATTAATTTCTCTCCAAATTACCCTGCTTTGCTTTCTTCATAACATTGTCAATTGCTGAAATTTTAATATATGTTTGCATGTTTATTTTTTATCTTTCCCACTAGAATGTAAATCTTGCAGGGACCTTGTCTTTCTTGGTCACTAATAGGTCTTCAGTACATAGAACAATTTCTTTGTACATAAAATATATAACACTCACTATGATAAATAATTGGATAAATGAAAGGATTATATTTTCATCATATTATTCCCTAAGGCAAACTATCCGTAAGCTTGTCCTTTCTTCCATTTTTACCCCATCTCATATCCAAGAAATTCTTCCTTCCAAGGAGCTGCCCTCTCCTCTTCTTTCTACAGAACACTTGAAACTCTCATATTTGCTGAAAGTTTTTAGCAATATGATGGCTTCATTCTCTGACCCTTTGAGTGTATCATAAATATCAAAATCCATTCAACAAATATTTAGTGTAAGCCTAGTGTGTGCAAGGCAGGCACTTTGCTTGCTACTAGGGATACAGACTTGGCAAAGAGCCACCTTTTCCTTAATAAGCTCACAGCCGCATGTGTTCAGCATATGAAGGCCAAGGTAGAAACACATGGCCATATGTAAACACTCTAGAAAGTCCTGGAGCCAGCCTAGGCAAATGGGTCTTCTTTCTACAGCAGTTATTTGTGTCCCTTTAGTCTTTCTTGCCACTCCTCCATTACACCTCTGGGATTCCCAAACTCAATTGGGAGAACGAGATTTCGGGAAACAGCAAAGAGCAATATTGTGAAAGGCAGCATAAGGAAAGAGCTAGCTATGAACAAGTCATACAAAGAGAGTGAGAAAATGTTCTGACGTGAATTTTAAATTTTGAACGAGGATAAAGTTGACAAATTATAGTACAAGAGGCCTGTTCATAGATGAGTTGGTTCAGGATGAACTATTCATCAAGCTGAATAGCAAGTATTTAGTCATAAGAATGGCAAATCTTCCTGCTAGATAACCAAATTATAGGTACAAGCCAGAGACCAGGATTGTTTGCAAACATCATAGTTAAAAAATTTTTTTTAATTCTTGCTCTTTTGTGAAGCTATAATTGACAGTATTTTTTTTTTTAGGAGGAAAGATTCAGGGACATAGGTAACTGAAAAATAGTAGATAAGTCTGATATGAGTACATATCAGACTGTGTGGTGGCATATTTCCCCTTGAGGTTTTATTGGCACATTATTATTTTTATTTGTCAATAAATAATTTTAGTTTATAACTTCAACCTGAAACAAAATAATATGCCACAATAGAATCTAGAGCTCCATGTGGAACATTGAACTGGTCATTATTAGGAGTGAGTATCTCACCTATGACATCCCTCAGATGTTAAGCAATTAAATGAATTTGATATAATACATAGTACACTAAATATTACTGACCCTATAAATATTAAATTCTTCAGAAGAGGAATTTTATGGGACCAAATCCTGCCAGCAACCTTTTTTTGCAAATAAGTTTTACTGGGACTCAACTACATTTATTTACTGTCTATGGCTGCTTTCTGGCTACAAAGGGGGAGATAAGTAGTTGCCATGGAGACTGCCTGGCCCACAAAGGCCAAAGGATTAACTATGTAGCTCTTTACAGAAAAAGTTTGTTAATTCTTGCTTTAGAAGATAGAGTCATAAAAAGTTGCAATAAAAATTCAAGGGTCCTTCTTACCCTGTCTTTAAATATTCTTTGTTACTTGAGATAACAGAGAAATAGACTTCAGCCATGCTCGTCAAACACACTGAAAGTCATGGTAACAAAAAAATAATTCCAAATAGACTTGTTATTTGAGCCAACTTTCAACTCCATGCATTAGGAGAAGGGGTATGCTTAAAAATAAAAAGAGGTTTTAAAGTCACTTAAATAGTGTGTGGTGGACTTAGACATTTTGAAGACTATATAGGAACTGTTCTCCTTACTGATAGTACTGCCAGGTCCTCTTGATTACCTGAGCAGTCTTCATGGGACAATAAATCAAGTATTCTGCCCAAGAATTGGCAGTTGTTCTGCCAGAGCCTTTCTCCCACCATCTCAGTGGTCCTAAGCATAGGTCCTAAGCTTGGCCAATCATATTCTTTCTTGAGACTTTTAAACTTGAGATAAGAGATATGGTTGGGCTTCATTCGTTCTAATGAGAATGCCTGGTCAAGACCAACAAGCTACCCTTGCTGTGGGGACCCTCTGGAGTCCTGATTGTTCCAAGCCTGATTCTTTGATTTTCCTTTCTGTCCTGTGAACCTCTCCATTTCCTTATCATGGATTTCCTTTTTGGCAGAGGCAGTTTCTTTTGCTTATAAATGAAGAACTCTAAACGGAAACCTAGTGTAATCAGAGAAACTCTTTTTCTAGCCTGATTCCTTTTGTAAACAAGTTTGACTCCCCTTGGAGAGCCTGTACAGCATAACCATTTGCATGTAATGAACAGTTTGCAATACTTTGAGATTAATGTGCAATTTCTGTTTGACAAGAGAGAAAAAATTAGGATCAACCGTGGTCGTATATTCCAGAATACAAATGTTTGCACACTTTAAGTGTTGTTGGATCATTATATGAGATTCATAATTTTGTCCTGTTGTACCCACTTTTGCATTACCATTCAGTCTTAATTTATTATACACTATTAAAAGTTTTTAGGTAATTTGTTCTTATTGCTACTCAGACATCAAAATATCTGCTGGCTGTGAAAATGAATAAATTTAATGTTCCAGCATAGTTCTCCAAACCCTGGCGTGACAATAATAGTACAGGCTTATATTGTATTGTAAATCCTGGTTAATATGATTTTATTTTGAAAATCCCATTTTACTGCTATTTTTAAATAATATATTTTTGAACATGTTACCTTTGAATTTCTATTTGTATTTAAATAATAGATGATACTTGTATGTGCTTACAAAAGGGCAATATATGTATTTTTAAATATTAATAATGTATTGCTGAAACAACCTTTACTTTAAAACAACACAATTATTTAAAAAAAATAATAAGCTATGCGGCATGGTTTAACAGCAGCTTATAAACGGTTGTTTAAGATTTGTATGCTGTAATAAGCAAATTCTACCAATCCATAGTTCATAGGAATTTGCAAATTTTATCTCATTATCAGGGCTATCCCTAAAAGAGTGTTCAGGGCAATTCAACCACCCAAGATAATGTAATCTAAGGAGGCTAAACTGTTGAAATCTTTCATAGTCTCCTTGGGATATCATTAAGAACAGAAATTTTGAAATAGAATTGTAATGATGTTCAAATAAGAGGAGCACACGACACCAACCACTCCAGTACACTGGGCTTAGGAGGCTACCAGTTAGTTGTCCCACCCAAGGGATGGATCTGCCCATAAGATTACCCATATTTTACAGAACCTGCATACCACCACTGCGTTTGAACATTTAGCCGTAGCAATTCCTTATATTTCAATTAACCTTTAAAATCAATACATTTATTCAGCAAACTTTTACTTTGGAGCTACTCTGTGTCAGACCCTATGCTAGGTGGTCAGGACATAAAAATTAACAGAATCCCAATCTACTCACAGAGGAATCAAGGTTCACTGAAGTTGATGGACATTTAAACAATTGAAACATGAATGGTATATTCAGTAGATGGATATTTAAGCAACTAAGATAACATGTATGAGGTATAATAGAGGTATGTACGTAACCGGCACATTGGGGAAAAGGCAAGAAAAGGGGTAACTAACTGGCTAGAAGATTTGGAAGTGCTTCACAGGAGAGGTGATGTGGGAAATAAGTGAGGGAAGCCTACATCCAGAAAAAGGGGGAAACATTGGTATTATAAAAATTGTGATTTGATTAGGGCACAATGAGGTGCTCTTGGACCGATTACAGGCACATGGAAAGAAATGGCAAAAGGTGATGCTTAGGACTCATTTCCTTTCCTGTTGGTTACGTTTTGGTTTATTTTTTCTATTTTTCTTTTAATCTAGTGGGCTAGTATTTTCCAAACTGTGAGTCATGAAATCAATTTGTGGCTCACCACAAACGTTTGTGTTTAGTGAAACAAAATAGAAAATATCAGGATTCATCACACATAGGAAAGTATTATTTCCTAGATCTTTTTTTGTTTAATCGTGTGTCTATGTGTGTGTATGTGTGTGTATGTGTGTTGGGTTATTTCTGATTGAGTGTCGCAAGGTAGTAATGTGGTGAGTATAAGGGAAGAATTTAGTTTTTAAAAAATTAAGAAGCCAGTGTAGGAAATGCTTAATTTGGGAAGATGATATAAAATCACTTTTACAAAAACAGGCCCAGCATATACCCTGAGAAAACCATAATTCAAAAAGAGTCATGTACCACAATGTTCATTGCAGCTCTATTTACAATAGCCAGGACATGGAAGCAACCCAAGTGTCCATTGACAGATGAATGGATAAAGAAGATGTGGCACATATAAATAATGGAATATTACTCAACCATAAAAGGAAACAAAATTGAGTTATTTATAGTGAGGTGGATGGACCTAGAGTCTGTCATACAGAGTGAAGTAAGTCACAAAGAGAAAAACAAATACCATACACTAACACATATATATGGAATCTAGAAAAAAAGAAAGGTTCTGAAGAACCTAGGAGCTAGACAGGAATAAAGACACAGACGTAGAGAATGGACTTGAGGACACGGGGAGGGGGGAAGGGTAAGCTGGGATGAAGTGAGAGAGTGGCATGGACATATATACACTACCAAATGTAAAATAGATAGCTAGTGGAAAGCAACCGCATAGCACAGGGAGGTCAGCTCCGTGCTTTGTGACCACCTAGAGGAATGGGATAGGGAGGGGGGGAGGGAGACGCAAGAGGGAGGAGATATGGGGATATATGTATATGTATAGCTGATTCACTTTGTTATAAAGCAGAAACTAACACACCATTGTAAAGCAATTATACTCCAATAAAGATGTTAAAAAAAAAAAGAAATGGGCCCAGAAAGATGTAACACAATATTTATTTAATTGCAGTAGTATTTAAAGTTGCTTTTAGTGCCTTTATATTTAAAGATTATAAGAAATATTATTTGATGTGATTCTAAAAATAAAAACCCAGCAAGATAAGTAGAAAATTTATTCTTATAACTTTTTACAAGACTCAGAACAGTAAATATTTTACCCCAAATCACAAGGCAAATAAGTGAAAGCCTTGGGATCTGAATATCATATGGCTTACTGAGCATCAGCTAGAAGTTTGAGATGTTGAGAAAAAATTAAATCTCAGCTCTGCCTAATAAGTATTGAGGAAACGAATAAAGAGAATAATATCCACCACTCACTGTAGGGCCAGGCCCTCTTAAGAGGCCTTAAGGATATTAAGTAATAAAAATGAAACTTCTTTCATCCATAAAAATGCTATTTTGTGATAAGTATAATCCTAATTAAACCCATCTTATGTCATTATCAGTAACGGTGAGACATAACATCTTTATTGCTATGGGTTATAATTTGACCCATAGTACATCAAAATCAGAGTATTACGAGGGGTTATTTTTATTATTAGAGATGATGTTAGGCTTGTTAATGATGGCAATAACATTAGTCATAAC
The DNA here is from genome assembly GCF_059928025.1 of Delphinapterus leucas. Lineage (NCBI taxonomy): Eukaryota > Metazoa > Chordata > Mammalia > Artiodactyla > Monodontidae > Delphinapterus > Delphinapterus leucas. The sequence continues at coordinate 104,764,292 of NC_143150.1, forward strand.
ATAATAAGGCACTTTCTAATTTATGAAGCACTTTCAATTACATTGTCATATTAATCTCCTGTTGAGATATAGATTTGGGGGATCCTTTATAAGATGTAGCTTATTGAGGGAACAGAAGGTACAGGGACACTCATTTATTTCTCCATGATTTGAAATAAAAGTAGAGTTTTGATAGGAGACCAGAATTTGGTAAGCAGCAGTCGTATATGGAAGACTTAGGCATTGTTCTGTGTGTAGAGATGGCTGGTGTTCTCTAAGACAACCTTGACAGCGAAAGGCTCTTGGTTCCCACAGGGCAGAAGCCCTTTGAAGGTCACAGCCTAGTGGTTAGTAGTGGCCTCCCTTTCAGAATACTCTCAAGATAAAATCCACCATGACACATATGGTTCATTCAAGACAAAATTGTTTTCCCTTAACATTGCACAGCTATGGATATCGGCATTCTTTGCTTACTCAACATGTTTTTGTCAAGGGTCAGGACGATGCTGCATACCAAAAGTTTCAATGTTGAACCAAACAATGCACAGTGGCCTTACATCAGTGGGGGAGGCAGACGTCTGTCTCCATGTGAGGGGATGAGGAATCTATGACTCAAGGAAGTTGGTCTAGTGCAGAGAGCAATAGATATATAGACCTCAGAGTTGGTAGAATACAGTTCTCAAATTCTGTCCTGGAGTTCCCTGGCGGTCCAGTGGTTAAGACTCCACGCTTCCACTCCAGGGGGCACGGTTCGATCCCTGGTCCGGGAACTAAGATCCCACAAGCTGCGCGTTGTGGCCAAAATTTTTTTTTTTAATTTTAAAAAATTTAAAAAAAAGCAATTCTTTCCTCACTGTGTTCACAAAGTCCTGTGACAATAGGGAAGAGGCGATGGTGAACTTGGGAAGTCTTTACCACGAGCAGGTAGGTTTATCAGGGAGAAACAAGAAAGCGTGTCCTTGACTATGAGAACACACGTTCAAAGGCCAGGTAGCCATATGAACTGTAGGTTGTTAGGAGAATGGAAATGACTTTAAGTGGCAAAAGCTTAAAGAGCTCAGGTTCCCAGGTGGAGGGTGATTGCTCAGGCTGGACAGACAGATTTGGAATATTAAGTGAGGGACATTATGAGATACACGTACAAGTCTGTGTTTTAGCCTATAAGTAACAGTTACTGAATGTACTTTAGCAGAAGAGTGTCCAGGCAAGATTTGAAGTTTTGAAAATAAGCTTGTGTAGGATACTTATGGTTTCTTGTATACTTCCTAGTTTTTTACATTATAATTTTGATGAGAAGTTTGAAAGGCGAATTGTAGCTTAGCATACTTGAAAAAGTGCAGCCTCAGCTCATTATTAGAGGAATATATGTGACAGATTTTGTGATCCTGTTACGCTCATTTTCTTTCTAGACATTCCACATGTAAACAAATTTTAAATGGTTTATTTCTACTTCAGTATCCATCTGAAGGTGTTGTGTGTGTGTTTTCTGCTTGGAAATAAAGCAGCAAATGCGATTAACATGGACTCACTGTGGTCATAAAGTACTTAAGAATCTTACATTAAAAGACAGCATTACTAATTAAAAATATAGTGAGGAAACTGGTTATTTTGCATATCATCGTCAGCTTTCCTCATATCAGATATTAAGCCCTCACTGCTAAAAGTGGCAGTACTGTAGAATGGTTACCAGCATGGGCTCCTAGCTGGTTGAGTTTCACCAGGCAGCTCTCTCAATATGTAATTAAACAGATATTTGTAGAGAACCTACTGTGTGCTAAATACTGTTCCAGGAAATAGAGATCCAGTAGTGAAATAAAATATGTGTTCATTCTCACAGAGTTCTCAAAGGAAAAATAAAGGAAGGTCTGTATAGTGATATCCCCAACTTTAATTTCTTCTTTAAAAATAAATATTCCTCTTTGAGAAATATGGTCCCTCATAAGCTATAACTGTCAACACTGAAATAAACATTTAGCAGTTCTCAGTGATTTCTACCTTTTGGCTGATGGGAACTTGGAAGCCCCAACCTCTCATTGCACAGAACTGTTGATGAAGTAGAGAAGTGAATGACTTCCCCACTATCTTGTTGGCTATCACCTCACAATCAGAAAGGGCCATAAGCAAGTTGCCAGGGGCTAGGAGGTAGAGCCGCCCATCAAGAAGATGGAGAGAGGAGGGAAGAATGAAGGGTGTGAGAGATGAAGGGTCATCACCTAAGGTAAGAAATTAAAGCTATAACAGGAGTCGGAAAGTTACCCTTAGCCTCTTCCCTACACAATCTTTGGCTTTGTTTGCATGATCAATATTTCACTCATTTATTTCTCAAATAACCAAATGAAATAATATTCTTTTTATTTAAATCAAAATTCTGGAGAGTTAAGGAACTTCCCAGGAGGTAATCCAACTATCCCTTCCTGGGTCAGGGGTTCTACAGTTGGCATAGAAATAGCTTCATTCGTAAAAGGAAACCCAAGACTGAGGTAGTGATGTAGTCATTAATTGTCCATCTGCACAATAATGGAATAAAGTAGTTTACCATGAGCAATATTTTTCCAAATTCCTATGCTCTGCCTCACTTTGAAGTGTCCCATTTGTGTGAATGCTAAAGTTCTTGTGTATCTTCTAAGGTCTAACAGCATCACATCAATACTGAGCTAATCCAAGTTTTGTTAGTGAGAAAAGTATATTCATTGGATGAGTTCTTGTGTCTCCTCCAAATAGAGAAGTGTTTTCCAAACTTGCCTGATCATAAGAATCACAATATTAAGTCTCTCTCTAGTGCTGCAATGTCCAATTCAGTAGCCACTAACCACATGGAGTACTGAGCTCTTGAAATGCAGCTAGTCATTGAGATGGATTGTGAGGGTAAAACATACACTGAGTTTTGAAGACTTAATAAGATCTTGAAAGGAAGTAAACTATCTCATTCCAGGTTAAAATTATACTGTTTTGTCATACTGGAGTAAACCGAATATATAATTAAAAGTAAATTGACCTGTTTCTTTTTGCTTTTTTTAATGTGGCTATTTGAAAATTGGAAATTTCACATGTGGTATGCATTCTGTTAGTCAATGCAGAGTCTGATTTACTTAGTTTAGAGTGAAGTCCTATTTATTAAGGTCCCCAATTTTTTTTAATAGTCAGGAAACTTTGGGACATTTCGTAGGGGAATAAATAAGTGGTGCTCCTTATAAAGACTGATGGGAAAAGCTGATTGGGGTGGGGATGGGAGGAGAAAGGATTAGGGACTGCCCCACTCTCCCAACATCACCCATTTCCCAGCCTTTTTCTTTCCCTCTTTCATCCCAAGTCAACACTGCAGAATTCACAGTTAGTGTTCTGACTTAGGAACAGACTTGGAAGTGTAAACAGTCCTAACTCTCCTCCAGGCTTTTATACTTAAAAAGGAAGAAGTTGAAGGTCAAGGTAACTGTATAATTTGTGGAATAGGTGGTGGTGGGGGGGTTGAGATAGGAACTACAGATACTTCTGATATGCAGCTGCTAGCACCCCTCCCTCTTACCAAAAGTTCACACAGGAATAAAATGTCTGGAATCAGTATTATTTAGTATCTTGCAACTGTGAGCCCTCAGCCTGCAAGTCCTAACTTCTGTTAGCGGCTCAACATCCTAGAAGGCTCAGTGAAAACAGACTCATTCCAAAGGGGAAAACAAGCAGAGTTGGCCACAGGGAATATTTGCAACTGAAAAAGCTGTAATGAATGTGGAGTGTCTCCTACAGTTTACCCAAGCTGAAATTTGTGGTCCAACTCCTAGCTGAACTACTAATTATTATCTATCTTGACGGTGCCTCAGGAGAAAGGTTATCAAAGGGAATCAATGTGCAAATTATAGTTATGTGTCTTGGCCATGGAAGTTATTGAATTTTAGCCGGTATTTCTTATTCTTTCATTTATAGTCTGAGAAAGGAGTGTAATGAACATAACTCTCACTGTCCTGACGTACCTCTCTCATCACATTCACAATACGCACATGTCAATACTCATACACTTTTCATGTTTCTAAACTTTATTTTTTACATAGCTTTGCTACTGATGGGAAAGGAATAAAAACACTATCGATTGAAAAACTGTTTCATCTTCAGCCAATTAGATTCCTTTGTATGGTATTCAAGATCTTGCATGCATATGGCATCATGAAACTGAATAGATTTTCATATACCGTGTATTTTTTTCAAGCAAACGTTTATGTTTTCAGATCATAAATGTGTTATGGATCAATTGGGGACATTTTGGATAATAAAGTATAAAGGAAATCCATAATCATACCAGCTAGTGTGAAAGTTTGTTAAGAAACATAATTTTCATGTAAGTCATGATGAGTACACGTTAGATTTTATTTAACACATTTATGAGGGAGCCAGTAGTAAGACAAAACAGGCTCAAAAGAAGATACAAGATGCAAATGCTTCTATAATCAGTGAAGAATTCTGGAATAAGATTGGTAAATTCGATTCAAAACAGGTTAATATCCTGCAGCCTCTAAGGTTGTATTCTCTACTGGATAAAAAGTCATTTGTATCATCTCAGTTTTCTACAAATTAGCATTTAACTTTACTGAGATGTAAAATGTCTGGATTCAAACTAATAGTAAACAGTAAGTCAAACAGATTTGCATTTCTCTGAAAATGTAGAAGCCCTTTTGAGGGTATGGGGGACATTTAGATAACACCCTACTGTGTTACTTGAACATACAGAACCATCCTTTGGCTTAATTTCCAAGTTTCGGATAATTTTTTCTTAAACTAAAAATAACTTCTGTTAACTTTTTAAATGTTTCTCCTCTGTTAACTTTTTAAATGTTTAAATGATCCACATGAAAAAATATAAAGAAAACTTTTACAATAGGATTTTAAGTGTAGGGCACGAAGAATATAGAGAATTAGAAACGTATGGATAGGGACTTCCCTGGTGGCGCAGTCGTTGGGAATCTGCCTGCCAATGCAGGGGACATGGGTTCCAGCCCCGGTCCGGGAAGATCCCACATGCCAGGGAGCAACTAAGCCCGTGTGCCACAACTACTGAGCCTGTGCTCTGCAGCCCACGAGCCACAACTACTAAGCCTGTGTGCCTAGAGCCTGTGCTCCGCAGCAAAGAGAAGCCACCACAATGAGAAGCCCGCATACCACAATGAAGACCCAACGCAGCCTTAAATAAATAAATGAATAAATTTATTTAAAAAAAAAAGAAAAAGAAACATATGGATATATGTTCCATATATTAGGATTCAAAAGTCAGAACTCATAGATCTGTCATGTAAAATAGGGGTTGCCTGGTTAACATACAAATGCCAGGAAGTCTCTTTAACAATAGTTTAAAATTAAATTTTTACTTAGGAAGAATCTCTATAGAGTTATGACATTGTACAGCTCCAAGAAACTTGAGTCATCTCACTATCAGTTTAGTTCATCCAAGATTTATGGAGCCCTTGTAATATGCCAGGTTAATGTCAGGGTATCAAAAATAGGTAGTGACAAGCATGGGGATTCTTTACTGCATATGCTATATACCCCTTTAGCAGTGTGGTCAAGCCTATGAAGTCCTCAGAATAATGATTTTAAATACAAAATATAAGTATAGAGGATTACGAAGGACAGCAATGAAATATCAATGGAAAAATAAGTTTTACCATTATGAAGTGCTACATATGAGCTTCCTTTTTTTCTTCTTTTTAACATCTTTATTGGAGTATCATTGGTTTACAATGGTGTGTTAGTTTCTGCTGTATAACAAAGTGAATCAGCTATACATATACATATATCCCCATATCTCTTCCCTCTTGCGTCTCCCTCCCTCCCACCCTCCCTATCCCACCCCTCTAGGTGGTCAAAAAGCACGGAGCTGATCTCCCTGTGCTATGCGGCTGCTTCCCACTAGCTATCTATTTTACGTTTGGTAGTGTATATATGTCCATGCCACTCTCTCACTTTGTCCCAGCTTACCGTTCCCTCTCCCCGTACCCTCAAGTCCATTCTCTAGTAGTTCTGTGTCTTTATTCCCGTATTGCCCATAGGTTCTTCAAAACCATTTTTTTTTTAGATTCCATATGATATTTGTTTTTCTCTTTCTGACTTACTTCATTCTGTATGACAGACTCTAGGTCCATCCACCTCACTAAATATAACTCAATTTCGTTTCTTTTTATGGCTGAGTAATATTCCATTGGATATATGTTCCACATCTTCTTTATCCATTCAACTGTCAGTGGACACTTAGGTTGCTTCCATGTCCTAGCTATTGTAAATAGAGCTGCAGTGAACATTGTGGTACGTGACTCTTTTTGAATTATGGTTTTCTCAGGGTATATGCCCAGTAGTGGGATTGCTGTGTTGTATAGTAGTTCTATTTTTAGTTTTTTAAGGAACCTCCATACTGTTCTCCATGGTGGCTGTACCAATTTACATATCCACCAACACTGCAAGAGGGTTCCCTTTTCTCCACACCCTCTCCAGCGTGTATTCTTTGTAGATTTTTTGATGATGGCCATTCTGACTGGAGTGAGGTGATACCTCATCGTAGTTTTGGTTTGCATTTCTCTAATGATTAGTGATGTTGAACATTCTTTCATGTGTTTGTTGGCAATCTGTATATCTCCTTTGGAGAAATGTGTATTTAGGTCTTCTGCCCATTTTTGGATTGGGTTGTTTGTTGTTTTAATATTGAGCTGCATGAGCTGCTTGTAAATTTCGGAGATTAATCCTTTGTCAGTTGCTTCCTTTGCAAATATTTTCTCTCATTCTGAGGGTAATCTTTTGGTCTTGTTTATGGTTTCCTTTGTTGTGCAAAAGCTTTGAAGTTTCATTAGGTCCCATTTGTTTATTTTTGTTTTCATTTCCATTTCTCTAGGAGGTGTGTCCAAAAGGATTTTCCTGTGATTTATGTCATAGAGTGTTGTGCCTATGTTTTCCTCTAAGGGTTTTATAGTGTCTGACCTTGCATTTAGGTCTTTAATCCATTTTAGCTTTATTTTTGTGTATGGTGTTAGGGAGTATTCTAATATTCTTTTACATGTAGCTGTCCGGCACCACTTACTGAAGAGACTGTCTTTTCTCCATTGTATATTCTTGCTTCTTTTATCAAAAATAAGGTGACCATATATGCGTGGGTTTATCTCTGGGCTTTCTATCCTGTTCCATTGATCTATATTTCTGTTTTTGTGCCAGTACCACACTGTCTTGATTACTGTAGCTTTGTAGTATAGTCTGAAGTCAGGGAGCCTGATTCCTCCAGCTCCGTTTTTCGTTCTCAAGATTGCTTTGGCTATTCGGGTTATTTTGTATTTCCATGCAAGTTGTGAAATTTTCTGTTCTAGTTCTGTGAAAAATGCCAGTGGTAGTTTGATAGGGATTGCATTGAATCTGTAGATTGCTCTGGGTAGTAGAGTCATTTTCACAATGTTGATTCTTCCAATCCAAGAATGTGCTGTATCTCTCCATCTGTTTGTATCATTTTTAATTTATTTCATCAGTGTCTTATAGTTGTCTGCATACAGGCCTCTTGTCTCCTTAGGTAGGTTTATTCCTAAGTATTTTATTCTTTTTATTGCAGTGGTAAATGGGAGTGTTTGCTTGATTTCTTTTTCGGATTGTTCATCATTAGTGTATAGGAATGCCAGAGATTTCTGTGCATTAATTTTGTATCCTGCTACTTTACCAAATTCATTGATTAGCTCTAGTAGTTTTCTGGTAGGTAGCATCTTTAGGACTCTCTATGTATAGTATCATGTCATCTGCAAACAATGACAGCTTTGCTTCTTCTTTTCCGATTTGGATTCCTTTTATTTCTTTTTCTCCTCTGATTGCTGTGGCTAAAACTTCCAAAATTATGTTGAATAATAGTGGTGAGAGTGGACAACCTTGTTTCTTCCTGATCTTAGAGGACATGATTTCAATTTCTCACCACTGAGAACGCTGTTGGCTGTGTGCTTCTCATATATGGTCTTCATTACATTGAGGTAAGTTGCCTCTATGCCTACTTGCTGAAGGATTTTTATCATAAATGTGTGTTGAATTTTGTCGAAAGCTTTTTCTGCATCTATTGAGATGATCATATGGTTTTTCTCCTTCAATTTGTTAATATGGTTTATCACATTGATTTGCATATATTGAAGAATCCTTGCATTCCTGGGATAAACCACACTTGATCATGGTGTATGATCCTTTTAATGTGCTGTTGGATTCTGTTTGCTGATATTTTGCTGAGGAAGTTTTGCATCTATGTTCATCAGTGATATTGGCCTGTAGTTTCTTTCTTTGTGGCATCTTTGTCTGGTTTTGGTATCAGGGTGATGGTGACCTCGTAGAATGAGTTTGTGAGTGTTCCTCCCTCTGCTATATTTTGGAAGAGTTTGAGATGGATAGGTGTTAGATCTCCTCTAAATCTTTGATAGAATTCTCCTGTGAAGCCATCTGGTCCTGGCCTTTTGTTTGTTGAAAGATTTTTAATCACAGTCTCAGTTTCAGTTCTTGTGATTGGTCTGTTTATATTTTCTATTCTTCCTGGTTCAGTCTCAGAAGGTTGTGCTTTTGTAAGAATTTGTCTATTTCTTCCAGATTGTCCATTTTATTGGCATATAGTTGCTTGTAGTAATCTCTCATGATCCTTTGCACTTCTGCAGTGTCAGTTGTTACTTGTCTTTTTTTATTTCTAATTCTGTTGATTTGTGTCTTCTCCCTTTTTTTCTTGGTGAGTCTGGCTAATGGTTTATCAATTTTGTTTATCATCTCAAAGAATGAGCTTTTAATTTTATTGATCTTTGCTATTGTTTCCTTCATTTCTTTTTCATTTATTTCTGATCTGATCTTTATGATTTCTTTCTTTCTGAAAATTTTAGGGTTTTTTTGTTCTTCTTTCTCTAATTGCTTTAGGTTTAAAGTTAGGTTGTTTATTTGAGATGTTTCTTGTTTCTTGAGGTAGTATTGTATTGCTATGAACTTCCCTCTTAGAACTGCTTCTGCTGCATCCCATAGGTTTTGGATCACCGTGTTTTCATTGTCATTTGTTTCTAGGTATATTTTGATTCCCTCTTTCATTTGTTTCTAGGTATTTTTTTTATTTCCTCTTTGATTTCTTCAGTGATTTCCTGGTTTTTTAGTAGTGTATTGTTTAGCCTCCATGTGTTCATATTTTTTACAGATTTTTTCATGTAATTGATATCTAGTCTCATAGCATCCTGGTCAGAAGAGATACTTGATATGGTTTCAGTTTTCTTAAATTTACCAAGGCTTATATGTGACCCAAGATATGATCTGTCCTGGAGAATGTTCCATGAGCACTTGAGAAGAAAATTTATTTTGTTGTTTTTGGATGGAATGTCCTATAAATATCAATTAAGTCCATCTTGTTTAATGTATCATTTAAAGCTTGTGTTTCCTCATTTAATTTCATTTTAGATGATCTGTCCATTGGTGAAAGTGGGGTGTTAAAGTCCCCTACTGTGATTGTGTTACTGTCAATTTCCCCTTTTATGGCTGTTAGCATTTGCCTTATGTATTGAGGTGCTCCTATGTCGGGTGCATAAATATTTACAGTTGTTATATCTTCTTGGATTAATCCCGTGACCATTATGTGGTGTCCTTGTCTCTTGTAATAGTCTTTAAAGTCTATTTTTTCTGGTATGAGAATTGCTATTCCAGCTTTCTTTTGATTTCCATTTGCATGGAATATCTTTTTCATCCCCTCACTTTCAGTCTGTATGTGTTCCTAGGTCTGAAGTCTCTTGTAGTCAGCATACATACGGGTCTTGTTTTTGTGTCCATTCAGCCAGTCAATGTCTTTTGCTTGGAGCATTTAATCCATTTACATTTAAGGTAATTATCAATATGTATGTTCCCATTACCATTTTCTTTAATGTTTTGGGTTTGTTATTGTAGGTCTTTTCCTTCTCTTGTGTTTCCTGCCTAGAGAAGTTCCTTTAGCATATGTTGTAAAGCTGGCTTGGTGATGCTGAATTATCTTAGCTTTTGCTTTTCTGTAAAGGTTTTAATTTCTCTGTCAAATCTGAATGAGATCCTTGCTGGGTACAGTAATCTTGGTTGTAGGTTTTCCCTTTCATCACTTTAAATATGTCCTCCCATTCCCTCCTGGCTTTCAGAGTTTCTGCTGAAAGATCAGCTGTTAACTGCATGAGGATTGCCTTGTATGTTATTTGTTGTTTTTCCCTTGCTGCTTTAATACTTTTTCTTTGTGTTTAAGTTTTGGTATTTTGATTAGTATGTGTCTTGGCATGTTTCTCCTTGGATTTATCCTCTATGGGACTCTCTGTGCTTCTTGGACTTGATTGACTATTTCCTTTCCCATATTAGGGAAGTTTTCAACTCTAATATCTTCAAATATTTTCTCAGTCCCTTTCTTTTTCTCTTCTTCTTTTGGGATCCCTGTGTTTTAAATGTTGTTGCGTTTAATGTTGTCCCATAAGTCTATGAGACTGTCCTCAGTTCTTTTCATTCTTTTTTCTTTATTCTGCTCTGCAGTAGTTATTTCCACTATTTTATCTTCCAGGTCACTTATCCGTTCTTCTGCCTCAGTTATTCTGCTATTGATTTCTTCTAGACAATTTTTAATTTAATTTATTGTGTTGTTCATCATTGTTTGTTTGCTCTTTAGTTCTTCTAGGTCCTTGTTAAACGTTTCTTGTATTTTCTCCATTCTATTTCCAAGATTTTGGATCATCTTTACTGTCATTACTCTGAATTCTTTTTCAGGTGAACTGCCTATTTCCTCTTCATTTTTTTGGTTTGATGGGTTTTTTTCTTGATCCTTCATCTGCTGTGTGTTTTTCTGTCTTCTCATTCTGCTTAACTTACTGTGTTTGGGGTCTCCTTTTTGCAGGCTGCAGGTTCGTAGTTCCCATTGTTTTTGGTGTCTGCCCCCAGTGGCTAAGGTTGGTTCAGTGGCTTGTGTAGGCTTCCTGGTAGAGGGGCTGGTGCCTGTGTTCTGGTGGATGAGGCTGGATCTTGTCTTTCTGGTGGGCAGGTCCACGTCTGGTGGTGTGTTTTGGGGTGTCTGTGGACTTATGATTTTAGGCGGCCTCTCTGCTAATGGGTAGGGTTGTGTTCCTGTCTTGCTAGTTGTTTGGCATAGGGTGTCCTGCACTGTAGCTTTCTGGTCATTTAGTGGAGCTTGGTCTTAGCGTTGAGATGGACATCTCTGGGAGAGCTGTCGCTGTTTGATATTGCATGGAGCCAGGAGGTCTCTGGTGGATCATTGTCCTGAATTTGGCTCTTCCACCTCAGAGACACAGGCCTGACACCCGGCCAAAGCACCAAGACCCTGTCAGCCATACGGCTCAGAAGGAAAGGAAGAAAAAAAAGAAAGAAAGAAAGAAAAAAATAATAAACTTATTAAAAAAATTATTAAAAATAAAAAATTTTAAGTCGTAAAAAAAGAAACAAGAGAGCAACCAAAGCAATAAACAAATCCACCAATGATAACAAGCACTAAAAACTATACGAAAACAAGCAAACAAAAAAACGGACAGACAGAACCCTAGGACAAATGGTAAGCACAAATCTATACAGACAAAATCACACAAAGAAGCATACACATACACACTCATAAAAAGAGAAAAAGGAAAAAAAAATATATATCTGTATATAACAAAAAAAGGAGGAGAGCAACCAAATCAGTAAACAAATCTACCAATGATAATAAACTCTAAATTCTAAACTAAGATAAACATATAACCAGAAACAGATTAGCTGCAGAAAGCAAACCCCTAGTCTCCAGTTGCTCCCAAAGTCCACCGCCTCAATTTTTGGATGATCCGTTGTGTATTCAGGTATTCCAGAGATGCAGGGTACATCAAGTTGACTGTGGAGATTTAATCTGCTGCTCCTGAGGCTGCTGGGAGAGATTTCCCTTTGTCTTCTTTGTTCGCACAGCTCCCGGGTTTCAGCTTTGGATTTGGACCCGCCTCTGCGTGTAGGTCGCCTGAGAGCGTCTGTTCTTCCCTCAGACAGGATGGGGTTTAAGGAGCAGCTGCTTAGGGGGCTCTGGCTCACTCAGGCCAGGGGGAGGGAGGGGTACAGAATGCGGGGCAAACCTGCGGCGGCAGAGGCCGATGTGACGTTGCACCAGACTGAGGCATGCCGTGCGTTCTCCCGGGGAAGTTGTCCCTGGTTCCCGAGACCCTGGCAGTGGCGGGCTGCACAGGCTCCCCGGAAGGGGGGTGTGGAGAGTAACCTGTGACACAGGCTTCTTGGTGGCTGCAGCAGCAGCCTTAGCATTTCATGCCCATCTCTGGGGTCAGTGCTTTTAGCCGCCTCTCGCGTCCATCTCTGGAGCTCATTTAGGTGGTGCTCCGAATCTCCTCTCCTCATGCACCCTGAAACAATGGTCTCTTGCGTTTTAGGCAGTTCAAGACTTTTTCCCGGACTCCCTCCCAGCTAGCTCTGGTGCACTAGCCCCCTTCAGGCTGTGTTCACGCAGCCAACCCCAGTCCTCTCCCTGGGATCTGACCTCCGAAGCCAGAGCCTCAGCTCCCAGCCCCCATCCGCCCCAGCGGGTGAGCAGACAAGCCTCTCAGGCTGGTGAGTGCTGGTTGGCACTGATCCTCTGTATGGGAATCTCTCCGCTTTGCCCTCTGCACCACTGTTGCTGCGCTCTCCTCCGTGGCTCCGAAGCGTCCCCCCCGCCACCCTCCATCTCCGCCCGCGAAGGGGCTTCCCAGTGTGTGGAAACTTTTCCTCCTTCACAGCTCCCTCCCACTGGTGCAGGTCCCCTCCCTATTCTTTTGTCTCTGTTTTTATCTTTTTTCTTTTGCCCTACCCAGGTACGTGGGGAGTTTCTTGCCTTTTGGGAGGTCTGAGGTCTGAGGTCTTCTGCCAGTGTTCAGTAGGTGTTCTGTAGGAGTCGTTCCACATGTAGATGTATTTCTGCTGTATTTGTGGGGAGGAAGGTGATCTCCACGTCTTACTCCTCCACCATCTTGAAGGTCTCTTGAGCTTCCTTTTTAATGCATTAAATAATAAGATACAGTAACAGGTCTAATAAGTACAGCATTTTCTTCTTTTGTTGTGATAAGAAGGCATAACATGAAAATACCCTCTTAAAATTTTTTTAAATGCACAATAAAGTATCGTTAACTCTGTGAACAATGTTGTACAGCAGATCTCTAGAACCTACTCATCTTGCATGACTGAAGCTTTGTATCAGTTGCACAGTGACTCCCCATTTCTCCTTCACCCCAGCGCCTAGCAACCACCAACATTCTCTCTGCTTCTATAAGTTTGACCTTTGTAGATACCTGATACAAGTAGAATCATGAAGCATTTGTCTTCTTTTAACTGGCTTGTTTCTCCTCACATAATATCCCCCAGGTTTATCCATGTTGTCGCAAATGGCAGATTTTTTTTCTTTTTTAAGGCTAAATGATATTCCATTGCATACAACATTTTCTTTATCCATTCATCCATTGATGGACGTGTAGGTTGTTTCCATATCTTGACTATTGTGTATAGTGCTGCAGTGAACATGTGGCAGCAGAGATATCTCTTTGATATCCTATTTTCATTTCCCTTGAATATATATCCAAAAGTGGGATTGTTAGATCATATGGTGGTTCTATTTTAAATGCTTTGAGGAAAGAGACGTAGAGACCCCAATATAAACTAACACTATGTGTGTCAACTGAAAGTGATTGTGCTTCAACCCAGATGGGAGAGACAGTGACAAAATAAAGTGAGAAAGGGAGGGCTCCAACTTGTTCATTAAAATTCAAAGTCCTCTCTCTCATGGGTTTTTTAATCCCATAATCTAAAGAGTACATACATATGTGCATGGCTGATCTAAACTTTTCTCCTTTCAATGTGATCAATAGATTGAACAACAGACATATTGTATAAGAAATAATGAAGACAACTTAATCAGTACATACACATCACATGTAGAATCCAATTATTTTGAAACATGATACAAACTAAATATTGGGTAATGGGTAGTTTATTATAGCCATTTTATTTTATTTATTTATTTTTGGCTGCATAGAGTCTTCATTGCTGCACACGGACTTTCTCTAGTTGCGGTGAGCAGGGGCTACTCTTCGTTGTACTGTGCAAGCTTCTCATTGCGGTGGCTTCTCTTGTTGCGGAGCATGGGCTCTAGGCACATGGGCTTCAGTAGTTGTAGCACGTGGGCTCAGTAGTTGTGGCACACGGGCTTAGTTGCTCCACTGCATGTGGGATCTTCCCAGACCAGGGCTCGAATCCATGTCCCCTGCATTGGCAGGCGGATTCTTAAACACTGTGCCACCAAGGAAGACCTATAGCCGTTTTAATACATAATACTAATGCCTTACATATATATACCTTTTTACAGTTTATATTTTACTGTAGTTAAATGATTACAAAAGTCAAAAAGCTTTAGGACTGACACCTGGACCCAGGTTTTCTTTCTGTAAGGCCAAGGCTGTTTTTTACATAGCTCACCAAAAAGGGAGAACCACTGTGGAGTGAAGTTTCTTTGATATCTGGAACAATACTGTAGAAGCTTAAAGGTATCATCCAAGTTGTCATAAACATATTATTTCTCTGCATTACAGAACTGGAAGGCAGCATTAATGGCTAACTGGCATACATAGCAATACTTTATGTTGTTTAGGACTGGAAATGTGCCTGAAATATACATTGTTTTATTTTCCCCCAAAATAGCTTCTGTAATATTGAAATCTGACAAGTAACCTAATGATTTCATGACATACTTTCAAATGTAACTGTGAAGTTGTTAAAGGCCCGGGCAAATAATCAAAATAAACACCTTGACCAATAGCTAACAGAGGAACTAGACTTGAGTGAAGGAATGGGGAGATAGAGAATAACAAACGACTTCGTTGACAACCTTAGAGATGTTCAGCCTTACAGGCAGTCTTTTTGATGTTCCCAATCCGTTTCCAGCGAGTCTGGCATTTGGAACAGGGCCTGCAAAAGACTAACTGTGGGTTTACATTTCCCACAACTACACAGATAGAGAGAGGGAAAAATGGACCATCCCGTTTCTTCTTAAGACAATAGTATCTCTTGGCTTCCGTGATCTCAGTCTCCTGCCTTTCGTTCTACCTCACAGACTGCTCCTTCTCAGTTGTTCTAGCTAGTTCCTCCTATTCCCCTTGACCCTTAAGGCAGTGGTTTTCAAAATTTTGATCACGCTTTCCTATCAGAACAAAAACTGAAGCACATTTCTTCTCATAAACGAACATTTACTTATATATTTTATATTAATATGTTAAAATAAACATATACAGAGATATAAATCTATAAAGATAAGTACAAATACGTATAGGAGGATTAGCTTTACAATGGTGTGTTAGTTTCTGCTTTATAACAAAGTGAATCGGTTATACATATACATATATCCCCATATCTCTTCGCTCTTGCGTCTCCCTCCCTCCCACCCTCCCAATCCCACCCCTCTAGGTGGTCACAAGCCACCGAGCTGATCTCCCTGTGCTATGCGGCTGCTTCCCACTAGCTATCTACCTTACGTTTTGTAGTGTATATATGTCCATGCCACTCTCTCGCTTTGTCACAGCTTACCCTTCCCCTCCCCATTTCCTCAAGTCCATTCTCTAGTAGGTCTGAGTCTTTATTCCTGTCTTACCCCTAGGTTCTTCATGACATTTTTTTTCTTAAATTCCATATATATGTGTTAGCATATGGTATTTGTCTTTCTCTTTCTGACTTACTTCACTCTGTATGACAGACTCTAGGTCCATTCACCTCACTAAAAATAACTCCATTTCCTTTCTATTTATGGCTGAGTAATATTCCAGTATATATGTGTGCCACATCTTCTTTATCCATTCATTCGATGATGGACACTTAGGTTGCTTCCATCTCCTGTCTATTGTAAATAGAGGTGCAACGAACATTTTGGTACATGACTCTTTTTGAATTATGGTTTGCTCAGGGTATATGCCCAGTAGTGGGATTGCTGGGTCATATGGTAGTTCTATTTGTAGTTTTTTAAGGAACCTCCATACTGTTCTCCATAGTGGCTGAACCAATTCACATTCCCACCAGCAGTGCAAGAGTGTTCCCTTTTCTCCACACCCTCTCCAGCATTTATTGTTTCTAGATTTTCTGATGATGGCCATTCTGACCGGTGTGAGATGATATCTCACTGTAGTTTTGATTTGCATTTCTCTAATGATTAATGATGTTGAGCATTCTTTCATGTGTTTGTTGGCAGTCTGTATATCTTCTTTGGAGAAATGTCTATTTAGGTCTTCTGCGCATTTTTGGATTCGGTTATTTGTTTTTTTGTTATTGACTGCATGAGCTGCTTGTAAATTTTGGAGATTAATCGTTGTCAGTTGCTTCATTTGCAAATATTTTCTCCCATTCTGAGGGTTGTCTTTTGGTCTTGTTTATGGTTTCCTTTGCTGTGCAGAAGCTTTGAAGTTACATTAGGTCCCATTTGTTTATTTTTGTTTTTATTTCCATTTCTCTAGGAGGTGGGTCAGAAAGGATCTTGCTGTGATTTATGTCGTAGAGTGTTGTGCCTATGTTTTCCTCTAAGAGTTTGATAATTTCTGGCCTTACATTTAGGTCTTTAATCCATTTTGAGCTTATTTTTGTGTATGGTGTTAGGGAGTGTTCTAATCTCATACTTTTACATGTACCTGTCCAGTTTTTCCAGCACAACTTATTGAGGAGGCTGTCCTTTCTGCACTGTACATTCCTGCCTCCTTTATCAAAGATAAGGTGACCATATGTGCGTGGGTTCATCTCTGGGCTTTCTATCCTGTTCCATTGATCTATATTTCTGTTTTTGTGCCAGCACCATACTGTCTTGATTACTGTAGCTTTGTAGTATAGTCTGAAGTCAGGGAGCCTGATTCCTCCAGCTCCTTTTTTCGTTCTCAAGATTGCTTTGGCTATTCGGGGTATTTTGTATTTCCATGCAAGTTGTGAAATTTTCTGTTCTAGTTCTGTGAAAAATGCCAGTGGTAGTTTGATAGGGATTGCATTGAATCAGTAGATTGCTTTGGGTAGTAGAGTCATTTTCACAATGTTGATTCTTCCAATCCAAGAACATGGTATATCTCTCCATCTGTTTGTATCATCTTTAATTTTTTTATCAGTGTCTTATAATTTTCTGCATACAGGTCTTTTGTCTCCTTAGGTAGGTTTATTCCTACGTATTATATTCTTTCTGTTGCAGTAGTAAATGGGAGTGTTTCCTTAATTTCACTTTCAAATTTTTCATCATTAGTGTATAGCAATGCCAGAGATTTCTGTGCATTAATTTTGTATCCTGCTACTTTATCAAATTCACTGATTAGCTCTAGCAGTTTTCTGGTAGCATCTTTAGGATTCTCTATGTATAGTATCATGTCACATGCAAACACTGAAACTTTACTTCTTCTTTTCCGATTTGGATTCGTTTTATTTCCTTTTCTTCTCTGATTGCTGTGGCTAAAACTTCCAAAACTGTGTTGAATAAGAGTGATGAGAGTGGGAAACCTTGTCTTGCTCCTGATCTTAGTGGAAATGGTTTTACTTTTTCACCATTGAGGACGATGTTGGCTGTCGGTTTGTCATATATGACCTTTATTATGTTGAGGAAAGTTCCCTCTGTGCCTACTTTCTGCAGGGTTTTTATCATAAGTGGGTGTTGAATTTTGTCAAAAGCTTTCTCTGTATCTATTGAGATGACCATATGGTTTTTCTCCTTCAGTTTGTTAATATTGTGTATCACGTTGATTGATTTGCATATATTGAAGAATCCTTGCATTCCTGGAATAAACCCCACTTGATCATGGTGTATGATCCTTTTAATGTGCTGTTGGGTTGTTTGCTAGTATTTTGTTGAGGATTTCTGCATCTATGTTCATCAGTGATATTGGCCTGTAGTTTTCTTTCTTTATGACATCTTTGTCTGGTTTTGGTATCAGGGTGATGGTGGCCTCATAGAATGAGTTTGGGAGTGTTCCTCCCTCTGCTATATGTTGGAATAGTTTGAGAAGGATAGGTGATAACTCTTCTCTAAATGTTTGGTAGAATTCGCCTGTGGAGCCATCTGGTCCTCGGCTTTTGTTTGTTGGAAGATTTTTAATCACAGTTTCCATTTCAGTGCTTGTGATTGGTCTGTTCATATTTTCTATTTCTTCCGGATTCAGTGTTGGCAGGTTGTGCATTTCTAAGAATTTGTCCATTTCTTCCAGGTTGTCCATCTTATTGGCATAGAGTTGCTTGTAGTACTCTCTCATGATCTTTTGTATTTCTGCAGTGTCAGTTGTTACTTCTCCTTTTTCATTTCTAATTCTATTGATTTGAGTCTTCTCCCTTGTTTTCTTGATGAGTCTGGCTAATGGTTTATCAATTTTGTTTATCTTCTCAAAGAACCAGCTTTTAGTTTTATTGATCTTTGCTATCGTTTCCTTCATTTCTTTTTCATTTATTTCTGATCTAATCTTTATGATTTCTTTCCTTCTGCTATCTTTGGGGGTTTTTTGTTCTTCTTTTTGTAATTGCTTTAGGTGCAAGGTTAGGTTGTTTATTCGAGATGTTTCCTGTTTCTTAAGGTAGGATTGTATTGCTATAAACTTCCCCCTTAGAACTGCTTTTGCTGCATCACATAGGTCTTGGGTCGTCGTGTCTCCATTGTCATTTGTTTCTAGGTATTTTTTTATTTCCTCTTTGATTTCCTCAGCGATCACTTCGTTATTAAGTAGTGTATTGTTTAGCCTCCATGTGTTTGTATTTTCTGCAGATCTTTTCCGGTAATTGATATCTAGTCTCATAGCGTTGTAGTCGGAAAACATACTTGATACAATTTCAGTTATCTTAAATTTACCAAGGCTTGATTTGTGACCCAAGATATGATCTATCCTGGAGAATGTTCCATGAGCATTTGAGAAAAATGTGTATTTTGTTGTTTTTGGATGGAATGTCCTATAAATATCAATTAAGTCCATCTTGTTTAATGTATCATTTAAAGCTTGTGTTTCCTCATTTAATTTCATTTTGGATGATCTGTCCATTGGTGAAAGTGGGGTGTTAAAGTCCCCTACTATGAATGTGTTACTGTCGATTTCCCCTTTTATGGCTGTATTTACCTTATGTATTGAGGTGCTCCTATGTTGGGTGCATAAATATTTACAGTTGTTATATCTTCTTCTTGGATTGATCCCTTGATCTTTACGTAGTGTCTTCCTTTGTCTCTTGTAATAGTCTTTATTTTACAGTCTATTTTGTCTGATGTGAGAATTGCTACTCCAGCTTTCTTTTGGTTTCCATTTGCATGGAATATCTTTTTCCATCCCCTCACTTTTACTCTGTATGTGTCCCTAGGTCTGAAGTGGTTCTCTTGTAGACAGCATATATATGTGTCTTGTTTTTGTATTGATTCAGCCAGTCTGTGTCTTTTGGTGGGAGCATTTAATCCATTTACATTTAAGTTAATTATCGATATGTATGTTCCTATTCCCATTTTCTAAATTGTTTTGGGTTTGTTATTGTAGGTCATTTCCTTCTCTTGTGTTTCTTGCCTAGAGAAGTTCCTTTAGCATTTGTTGTAAAGCTGGTTTGGTGGTGCTGAACTCTCTCAGCTTTTCCTTGTCTTAAAGGTTTTAATTTCTCCAACAAATGTGAATGAGATCCTTGTTGGGTAGCATAATCTTGGTTGCAGGTTATTCTCCTTCATCACTTTAAATATGTCCTGCCATGCCTTTCTGGCTTGCAGAGTTTCTGCTGAAAGATCAGCTGTTAACCTTATGGGGATTCTCTTGTGTGTTATTTGTTGTTTTTCCCTTGCTGTTTTTAATATGTTTTCCTTGTATTTAATTTTTGACAGTTTGATTAATATGTGTCTTGGCGTATTTCTCCTTGGATTTATCCTGTATGGGACTGTCTGTGCTTCCTAGACTTGATTAAGTATTTCCTTTCCCATATTAGGGAAGTTTTCAACTATAATCTCTTCGAATATTTTCTCAGTCCCTTTCTTTTTCTCTTCTTCTTCTGGAACCCCTATAATTCGAATGTTGGTGTGTTTAATGTTGTCCCAGAGGTCTCTGAGACTGTCCTCAGTTCTCTTCATTCTTTTTCCTTTATTCTGCTCTGCAGTAGTTATTTCCACTATTTTATCTTCCAGGTCACTTACCCGTTCTTCTGCCTCAGTTATTCTATTGATCCCATCTAGAGTATTTTTAATTTCATTTATTGTGTTGTTCATCGTTGTTTGTTTCATCTTTAGTTCTTCTAGGTCCTTGTTAAATGTTTCTTGCATTTTGTCTATTCTATTTCCAAGATTTTGGATCATCTTTACTATCATTATTCTGAATTCTTTTTCAGGTAGACTGCCTATTTCCTCTTCATTTGTTAGGTCTGGTGGGTTTTTATCTTGCTCCTTCATCTGCCGTGTGTTTTACTGTCTTCTCATTTTGCTTATCTTACTGTGTTTGGGGTCTCCTTTTTGCAGGCTGCAGGTTCGTAGTTCCCGTTGTTTTTTGTGTCTGTCCTCAGCGGCTCAGGTTGGTTCAGTGGGTTGTGTGGGCTTCCTGGTGGAGGGGACAAGTGCCTGTGTTTTGGTGGATGAGGCTGGATCTTGTCTTTCTGGTGGGCAGGTCCACGTCTGGTGGTGTGTTTTGGGGTGTCTGTGGACTTATGATTTTAGTTAGCCTCTCTGCTAATGGGTGGGCTTGTGTTCCTGTCTTGCTAGTTGTTTGGCATAGGGTGTCCAGCACTGTAGCTTGCTGGTCGTTGAGTGAAGCTGGGTGTTGGTATTGAGGTGGAGATCTCTGGGAGATTTTCGCCATTTGATATTATGTGGAGCTGGGAGGTCTCTTGTGGTCCAGTGTCCTGAACTTGGCTCTCCCACCTCAGAGGCACAGCACTGACTCCTGGCTGCAGCACCAAGAGCCTTTCATCCACTTGGCTCAGAATAAAAGGGAGAAAAAGTAGAAAGAAAGAAAGAAATGAAGGAAGAAAGGAAGAAAGGAAGGAAGGAAGGAAGGAAGGAGATAAAATAAAGTAAGATAAAATAAAATAAAGTTATTATAATAAAAAATAATTATTCAGAAAAAAAATTTTAAGTAAAAAAAAATCAAACGTACAGACAGAATCCTAGGACAAATGGTGAAAGCAAAGCTATACAGACAAAATCTCACACAGAAGCATACACATACACAGTCACAAAAAGAGGAAAAGGGGAAAAAAATCATATATCTTGCTCTCAAAGTCCACCTCCTCAATTTGGGATGATTCGTTTTCTATTCAGGTACTCCACCGATGCAGGGTACATCAAATTGATTGTTTAGATTTAATCCACTGCTTTTGAGGCTGCTGGGAGCAATTTCCCTTTCTGTTCTTCGTTTGCACAGCTCCCGGGATTCCCCTTTTGATTGGGACCCACCTGTGCATGTAGGTCACCTGAGGGCGTCTGTTCTTCGCTCAGACCAGACGGGGTTAAAGGATCAGCTGATTCGGGGGCTCTGGCTCACTCAGGCCGGGGGGAGGGAGGGGTACGGATGCGGGACGAGCCTGCGGCTGCAGAGGCCGACAAGACGTTGCACCAGCCTGAGGCGCGCCGTGTTTTCTCCCGGGGAAGTTCACAGGACCCTGGCAGTGATGGCCTGCACAGGCTCCTGGGAGGGGAGGTGTGGAGACTGACCTGTGCTTGTACACCGGCTTCTTGGTGGTGGCAGCAGCAGCCTTAGCGTCTCATGCACGTCTCTGGGGTCCGCACTGATAGCCGTGGCTCACGCCCATCTCTGGAGCTCCTTTAAGCAGCGCTCTTAATCTCCTCTCCTAGCGCACCAGGAAACAAAGAGCCAAGACAATGTGTCTTGTCTCTTTGGCAGCTCCAGACTTTTTCCCGGACTCCCTCCCTTCTCGCCGTGGCGCACTAACCCCTTCAGGCTGTGTTCACACAGCCAACCCCAGTCCTCTCCCTGCAATCCGACCGAAGGCCGAGCCTCAGCTCCCAGCCCCGCCCACCCCGGCGGGTGAGCAGAAGAGCCTCTCGGGCTGGTGTTTGCCAGTCGGCGCCAATCCTCTGTGCGGGAATCTCACCACTTTGCCCTCTGCACCCCTGTGGCTGCGCTCTCCCCTGCGACTCCGAAGCTTCCCCCCTCCGCCACCCGCAGTCTCCGCCCGCGAAGGGGCTTCCTAGTGTGTGGAAACCTTTCCTCCTTCACAGCTCTCTCCCACTGGTGCAGGTCCCGTCCCTAGTCTTTTGTCTCTGTTTTTTCTTTTTTCTTTTGCCCTGCCCAGGTACGTGGGGAGTTTCTTGCCTTTTGGGAGGTTTGAGGTCTTCTGCCAGCGTTCAGTGGATGTTCTGTAGGAGTTGTTCCACATAGATGTATTTTTGATGTATCTGTGGGGAGGAAGGTTATCTCCGTGTCTTACTCTTCTGCCATCTTTCCCCTCTCTCCTGCAGTTGTTAAATAAATAACATTTTTTTCAGCTTTTTACAATTCCTGTCGAATATTACTGAAAATTATTTATATTTGGTGGAAATTTTATTTAAATTTAAATATTGTGTTTGTGCCTCCAGTTTATGCCACTTACCCCATTTACCCCCACCCTAGGAACTTGTTTATGCTTAATTGAAAGTTAAAAAGTAAGAATATCTGATTCTAAAATTTTTATACTTTTATTTCGAAGGGTAAAACATTTTTAATTGTCTGATATAAAAAAAGCAGGTCCCCTTTGTTCCTTAGGGGCTTTATACTAAATGGATTTTTAATTCATTGATAGCACATTGGGATTAAATTTCCCCATGATCTTCATATTTCTGTTTTCGTAGTGGGAACTAACTTGGTGCACTTACACTGCCCTTCATAGAACAGTGCTCTGCAATATATTTTTTTCATACAAATATATATCTCTTTTTAAAACTTGTGTAAATGCTTTCACAAAGAGTTTTCCCAGTTGGATCACCTCTGACTCATACTTCTTGGGGAGGCGTGAGGGTGGAGGGGAATGGCTTTAAGAAATGAAGTGCCAAATGTGTAATGCTTTCCTGTGATACAAATATATGAAATGACCCTGAATGGCATCCCTACTCTTGTCTCCTCATTTTTCCCACAAGTATGGTTCTGGTCAATTATAAAAATTGACATTTGCAGTGGGCCCTTCTGTAAAAGAGGTACCAACTCGGAAATGATTTATTTTAGAAACAGAGAAGATATAAACATATATATCTCCTGTCTCTGAAGTGTGAAGGTTGTAAAGCAAGGGGATGATCTTTAAAGTGTCTAAAATATTGATTTGTGGCATAGTTTTACAAAAATGCTTCAGATTAGTTTTTTTTTTTTTTTTCCTTTTGGATGGTCCCTTATGCTTTGGGTCAGTTGGTGGTAAAACTTGAACCTCTTTATTTTTGAATTTACTATTTATCTTTAAAAAGATTTTTCATAATGGGATCTAGCTCCCTTTAGATAGTCAATGCTGAAAAAGTAAGAATCATTCTGCAAAACCAAATCTGATATTTTCCCTAATATCACAAATTTTGTTTCCTTTGTTTCTATACAATGAATCTTCTCTACCTCCCTCTCCCTGAGTAAACGCCCCAACTCAACATTTACAAAAGGTTCATTTTCAATCTCTGTATTATCTCAGGAGCAAAGATATTGGATGTTCAAATTAGAGTTACTTTTCAATATCAGGGTAATAACTTGCATAAATAAATCAGACGAGCAAAATAGAAATCTAGCATTTAACAAAATCTCCCCAATATATGCATCTCAAGCCATAGATATATAATTATCCTCCATCATTCCTAAGGAATTCACAAAAAAATGACCAAATCAAGTGGAAAAGCTAGAATAAAGTTGTTGTTATTCCTCATCAGGGTATTTTATTATCTTTAAGAAAAATTAAAAAGAAATAATTTACATGAAGCAGCCCTTATTCCTAGCTAAGATTTTTTTTAGCTCAGTGTTTAAAGTTAACTATCCATCTTTAGTTATAAATTAAAAGATGAACAAAAAAATGCAGAATCTGTCAGGTAGTCCGTATTGCATCAGCTGAAACATATAAAGTATAACAGTGAGTTAAACTGCCTGAGAAATTTGAGTTAGTTATTTAAAGTGCCAGGACAAATACTTTAAGGAAAGATGAAATTTAAAAAATGGAGTAGAATATATACGTCTAGGGCTTCCCTGGTGGTGCAGGGGTTGAGAGTCCGCCTGCCGATGCAGGGGACATGGGTTCGTGCCCCGGTTCGGGAAGATCCCACATGCCGTGGAGCAGCTAGGCCCATGAGCCGTGGCCGCTGAGCCTGCGCGTCCGGAGCCTGTGCTCCGCAACGGGAGAGGCCACAACAGTGAGAGGCCCGCATACCGCAAAAAAAAAAAAAATATATATATATATATATGTGTCTGTAAAATACAGTCATATGAGAAACATCAATATTTCTTCACTACGTGCACCAGGGTAATGCAAAAGAATAACAAGAACAAAAGCAGTGTGGTATTTCAGATGTCACCTTTTAATTAAAACATATATTCACCTCAAGAGGGGATTTTCTTTTTTGGGTTAGCTCAATTATTTCAGATATTGTTCATTTAAATGGTTGATTTACTTTCCTTCTGAGATTTTTCTTGGGTAAGAAGAAATAGATTTTTGATGTCTATCCTGAGTAAAACTAATTGTTTATTACTAATTGTTAAGATCTCTGAGAGGCAGAAAAAGTGGAACTGTGCAACCCTACTGCACTTATAAATCTCCAAATGAAGGGATACATTCCACTGTGTGAAATGTTAAATTAAAAGCATGGTGCAATAATGAAACTTAAGAACTTTTTCACAGCAAAGGAAACCATAAACAAGATGAAAAGACAACCCTCAGAATGGGAGAAAATATTAGCAAATGAAGAAACTGGCAAAGGATTAATCTCCAAAATTTACAAGAAGCTCATGCAGCTCAATATTAAAAAAACAAACAACCCAATCCAAAAATGGGCAGAAGACCTAAACAGACATTTCTCCAAAGAAGATATACAGATTGCCAACAAACACATGAAAGAATGCTCAGCATCATTAATCATTAGAGAAATGCAAATTAAAACTACAATGAGATATCATCTCACACCAGTCAGAATGGCCATCATCAAAAAATCTAGAAACAATAAATGCTGGAGAGGGTGTGGAGAAAAGGGAACCGTCTTGCACTGTTGGTGGGAATGTAAATTGGTACAGCCACTATGGAGAACAGTATGGAGGTTCCTTAAAAAACTACAAATAGAACTACCATATGACCCAGCAATCCCACTACTGGGCATATACCCTGAAAAAAACATAATTCAAAAAGAGTCATGTACCACAGTGTTCATTGCAGCTGTATTTACAATAGCCAAGACATGGAAGCAACCTAAGTGTCCATCAACAGATGAATGGATAAAGAATATGTGACACATATATCCAATGGAATATTACTCAGCCATAAAAAGAAGCGAAATTGAGTTATTTGTAGTGACGTGGAGGGACCTAGAGTTTGTCATACAGAGTGATGTAAGTCAGAAAGAGGAAAACAAATACCATATGCTAACACATATATATGGAATCTAAAAAAAAAAAAGGTTCTGAAGAACCTAGGGGCAGGACAGGAGTAAAGACGCAGATGTAGAGAATGGACTTGAGGTCACGGGGAGGGGGAAAGGTAAGCTGGGACCAAGTGAGAGAGTGGCATGGACTTATATACAGTGCCAAATGTAAAATAGGTAGCTAGTGGGAAGCAGCGGCATAGCACGGGGAGATCAGCTCAGTGCTTTGTGACCACCTAGAGAGGTGGGATAGGGAGGATGGGAGGGAGACGCAAAGGGTAAGAGATATGGGGATATATGTATACGTATACCTGATTCACTTTGTTATACAGCAGAAACTAACACACCATTGTAAAGCAATTATTCTCCAATAAAGATGTAAAATTTTTTTTTAAAATTTAAAGAAAAGATTTCTACACAGATTAAAAAAAAAAGATGTTAAAGAAAAAAAAGCATGGTGCCACATTACTACCAACGAAATTTATGGACATGTCTGTACTATATATTTATTCAGTTTAAAAAAAGGTCATTATAGATTAAATTACCTTCTCTACTGTGCATCGTTTTTGTATAAAAGATTTTTAAGACTGATAAGCCCAAATATAGCATTCATTTTCTTCAAGTAGCATTCACCTTTTCCCCAATAACATGTAGATACCTTAAGAGAAAACTTGCACCATTGCTTAGGCACTCACTACATTTTTGTGGAAAGGCTGTATAGATGATGATGATTCCAACCTTGACTTTTACATCTTGCCTTCACAGAATTAACCAGAAAGCTCTAAAGAAACACATGTCCAGGCCCCAGCCCAGGGTAATCAAATCCAGATTCCTGGGGGTGAGGTTTGGGCATCATTATTTCTTTAAAGCTGAGTCTAAGGTACAGCCAGGCTAAGAACTCTTGAGAAGAAACAATGGCTCAGAAAAATTGAGGAACTTGCCTAAGGCTACACAGTTATTGCAATGCTGACCCTAAATTATAGTATGCTTCCCTGTTCTATGACTCTCCACTATGTGGGGCTGCCTCTTATAACTACCTTCTTTTCTACTGAAAGAAACAAATTCAAAGAGAGGGGAAGTGAGGGATTTATACTTAGGCACAAATTCCAATAAGGCTGTTTTCTCCAGAACTGCAACTTTCCTTATTTTAACACATAACCATATAGCTGTAAGATGCCACTGAAGAAGTGCCCATACAAGTTATCAGATGATTTTGGTATGCCAGTTTATATTTCTTGCAAAGTCAATGACTGAATTTCTTAAAATAGTTGTCCTCACAATGGTGTGTGTGTAACCTGGGGATGCATGAAGACCTTCCAAGGAGTAGGCACAGGTAGTTTTAAAGGACTTAATTTCAATATCTTCAACATTCTTTTGTACTCGTCACTGTACCTGAGTTGCCTGAAAAAAAGATGCCTGCAGTGAAGAAGTCTCTCTCTCTCTACATATATATATGTGTGTATATATATATATATATGACTAATAATTAATTTAAAAACATAATTATAAATATTTTTAGAATTAGCTATTTGATAATTGTTCGACTTCAATGGGTAGATCAAAAGAATAAGGGCTTTCACTTGTTCAAACAAGATTCATCTTTTATCCAAACATTTATCCAGCTGATTAAACTTCACTAGTTTATTTTCCTCAAAGCATCTAATTCAGGTGGGTACTAAGTAAGCTAAAAAATCACCCTAGAGCACTTTGATACTACCCACAGTTCTAAATGTTTCACTTGTTCACAGTTGTCTTTTTTTGAATGTCCAAACTACTGATAACATCTTGGATGCTTTGGCAAGGTTCATGAAAAATAAGAATATGCTGTTCTTGGAGATGGTGTAGTTTGAGGAAAGACCTACGTTTTGAAATTAGACTGACTTGGATTCAAGCTCTAACTTTCCCTTTTGGGAAATTTGTCCAGAGAATCTACCCAGTGTTTCTTCTGCAAAGGGATCTTCTTTCCAGGATCCTTGTGATTATTCAAAGCGATATCAATGTTTAGAAGAAAAAATAGGCACTGGTAAGTGTTAATTCCATTCTTTCCCCAATTAGACTTGTCAAATGGAAAGAAAACTATAAAAAAGAATGAACCAATTATAGCTGACAGAGAATAGCAAAAGATCATTTACAGGGCAAAACTATTAAGTGATTTTAAAATATTAGAAATAATTAACTTTTGTCAGATACTATAACCAAATACCACTCTAATTAAAGTAAAATAAGTGAAAAACTTGGTTTTTTCCTATGTATTTACTCATTTTTTCTTTGCCTCATTCATTCACTGGCTTAATATTAAGGGCATATAATGTGCCAAACACTATGTTAGATGTTAAGTGTATTGGAAATCTTATAAGTATGATTATATATATATATATATATATATACACACACATATAATTTATAAATTTTATAAATATATAAAATTTCAACTTTGTGTTATCACAATCGATGCCATATGTGTGTGGTATTTAAGAATATGTTTATATGAATATACGTTCTTCATAGGACCTTGTATGGGATGTAGAGTCTCACCAGACCAGAGGAGGAATCTGCTCACATTCACCTCTCCTTTTGAAGTTCATTAATGATACGTCATCCAAATAACACTACAAACTACAGTTTGGCTTGAGAATATATTAGATTTATCTTGCACACAATGAAGCTATAAAACATGTCTAGAGTAATGTGTGTGTGTATATATATATATATATATATACACACATACACATAATGTAATATGTATAGAAAATTATATATCAAATAAAATTTTATATAAATAAAAGGTAGCTTCTATGATACTGTATAGCCTTAAAGCTTTTCCTTTAATTTTTTTTTTTTTTTTTTTTTGTGGTATGCGGGCCTGTCACTGTTGTGGCCTCTCCCGTTGCGGAGCGCAGGCTCCGGACGCGCAGGCTCAGCGGCCATGGCTCACGGGCCTAGCCGCTCCACGGCATGTGGGATCTTCCCGAACCGGGGCACGAGCACATGTCCCCTGCATCGGCAGGCGGACTCTCAACCACTGCGCCACCAGGGAAGCCCTTTTCCTTTAATTTTATAGAAATGATGTGAAATATATTCCATGATGTAGTATTATTAGCATTTTAGACTCTGACAGAGGCAAAAGCTAGAGAGAAAGAAGAACAAGAGTAAGAGTATAATGGACAAAGCTCTACTGGCAGCCAAACCACCATTTTATATTTCAAAGATCACAGGTTTCCCCATTTTGGTTTGCTGTTGAAATCTTCAGATGCACCTTGCCCATGGCTGGGTTATTTTCAAAGATTAAAATGCTAAACTGGAAATTAAATGCGACTTAATTCCCAATTTAAATTCCCTTGATTTTTGAAAAGTAAAAGCTTAAAAGAATTATATAATTGCAATTCTGGAAAATTCTTCATGGAAGAAGTAATTCTGGGAAAGGTGAAATATACAAGTTGGGGGGTGATTTACTGGTGGAGAGAAGAACCTAAGGTTATTAATGTGAAATGGGTGTGGAAATCTATTTTCACTTTGAAAATATACTATATTTTAGTAATTTCCTTGTCATTTTACCGTCTCCTTTTCTATTATAATATAAATTCTGAATTCCTCATTCCATTAAGATCTGACTCATATTGTATTAGCTCTTCTAAAGTTATCAAGAAATAATAGGCTACACAATATTCTACAGATCTCAAAGCAATTATTTTTAGGTTTAAATATGAAACTACTGACCTTTTAATGTCAGTAATATTCCAGGGTTTTTTTTAGAAGAAAACTATACTTAAGTAATAATAAATCTGTGCACTTAAGCAACTCAAGAAACACATTTAAAGTTTGGTTTTTAAAATGCCAACTCCAGACAATAGTATTTTCTGTTTTCAAGTTAATTATCTTAGCAGGCTGAGCCTGAGGCAAGGCTACATCCAATCAAAATGTCCATAGAAGCTCTGCTATAATTTTCTTGTGGCCTCATTGGGTAACTCTTAATGCCTACTAGGAAAATGGTCCAGATAAGGAAGAGCTCTTTCTTATTAGATAGCAGCTTTACTTGGCCATTTTTTCCTCCCAGCACATAAAATGTATGCTCTTCACATGCAAGGTAAACTTCCTTGAGTATGTGTATGCAACATGGACTATAGCTTACATGAAATGGTACTATGGGTCAGAGGCAATTTCCAGCACACAGCTCACTCTCATAAAAGCATAATGCAAATGAGACTGATATCATTGTTTGAATCTGTTCTCGTTTACAGAAGATGAATCCATTTGCAATGATCTGTACTTTAGCTATTATGAGTAACCAAAGACATGACATATTGTACACATTGTGGTGATGGAGAACTATCATCCTGATATGTGACCCTCAGAAGTCTCAGTGATGTTGAACAGATCCAGAGCTTCTTCATGAAGGTTCCGGCTCAGTCTGAAGGTAGCCTCACAGCCCACTTCTCTGTGAGACTGGGACAGTCTTCATCTGGGCACTAACACATGTCAGGGTTCTCAATTTTCCTAATAGTATATTAATAAGCAGCCACTCATTCAGTATCCAAAGCCTATCTGTCTTTCCCAATTAGAGCTCACCATGCTTTTATTATACAGTTTCAAAAGTTCTGCTATCTTAGTCCTATCAAAAAACCTGGCAGGAGGTGATATTTAAGGATGATACTACAACCCAATGGTCACTTCTAAGTAGCTCCTGACCCTACAGCTTTGTTATTCTGTAACTCCAAGGACTTGCTATGCATCGTTCCCTTTGGAAAGTCTAGGATCTTTCCTTATACCAGAAAGCTACCGGGCCACGCCACCTTGCCTTCCCCAGAATAAAATACTGTGAGTTTTATTTTAATATTACGTACTCAGACTCCATCAAAGATCAATCAAGAAAATCATTAAAAATCTTTTTTTTATATTTGATGTGTATTTCTCAATAATCCGATCACTTCCTATGGTCAGTATTATCAGAGGATGCTCGCATGAGGCACATACCATTTAGGATTTAACACTAAGACAAAAAGTTGTGTCTTATGAAAGATAGGGTTTATTATTTCTTATAAGGGTATTTCCTCCCTAAACAGAGGCACCGAAGTGGCCAACTGTCATCAGTTTAACTCTTGAATCTTGCTTGGGGTAATAGATTTCATAAATCTGAATGATCTTCTGGCTGTGTTATGTTAACTTAATACATGTTAAATTTACCTTTGTTTCATGGGACATTTTGTGCCTAAACACACTCATCAGAACTCAGATCATTACCATGGTCTTTATTTCTTCTACCAAAGGAATGAAAACAATTTCTCCAAAAGAACTCTGATACCTAGGAGGACATTGCTGCTTTATTTATTTTTTCCTCATACCACCACCTCCAAGATTATAAAAGAGCGTTAAAAATCTCTTGTACAATTGTTAGTGTTTGGCTTTCGTGGAGGATCAAGTGAATATAGTTAAAGCCATTTTGTGGATGGTGCCCAAACAGCCTGGCACCAGCCAAAATGAGGCCATTCAGAATTATATTTTAGAGTCGCTTTAGGACAGAGAGGTAGGGAAGTTTCATTGTATTAGATATTCATTGGCGTGGGATGGCTAAGGGATATGTAGCCATTACATTATACAGGAACACATTCTGATTTTTAACAATAGTTAACCTCATTAATATATTTCACAGTATATTTCTAGTGCACATTAAAGTAATTTATTGACATTAATTATTTTTTAAAATTGTCTTGAGACTATTGGCTTGGAGGGTGTTCTGCCCATAAGACAGATTTCTACATGTCTACTACATCCCTTGACTTGGATGTCCTGAATGTCCCACCGATTCAAAATAGCTCAATCCTTTCAACATCCCCCAAACTTGTTTTTCTTTCTGTATTTCTTCTGTTAGCTGATGGTTTCATTATTCCTTTAGTCACCCGAGCTGAAAAGACACTACAGTCGTCCTAGATTTCTGTTCATTCTGCCTCTTTCTCACTCAAATCTGTACCCAAGTGCTGTCAGTTTGACCTCTGCAATGTTTCTCAAGGCATTTATAATCTGGCTCTCCTGTCCATTTTCAGTACTGTCTTTTGT
The DNA here is from genome assembly GCF_059928025.1 of Delphinapterus leucas. Taxonomy (NCBI): domain Eukaryota; kingdom Metazoa; phylum Chordata; class Mammalia; order Artiodactyla; family Monodontidae; genus Delphinapterus; species Delphinapterus leucas. The sequence goes on from NC_143150.1 coordinate 104,795,826, forward strand.
CAATCCACTATTTTACATCATTTCATTTTCATTCTTACCACTATTATTCATCCAACAAATATTTATTTAGCTTCCTCAATAATTATCATCATTATTATTAATTATAACTAGATGCTGAGGATATAAAAGTGAATATGACAGACATGATCCCGGCAGGGATGTCAGACTTTACACAAGTAATCAACTATGATGAGTTTCACGAGGCAAGCATGAGAGGGAAAGAGGAGAGAGCCATTTGGGGTAGAGTTAGAAATCTGAATTAGTTTCTGGGTCAAACGAAGCTTCTCTGAAGAAATGATATTTGAACAGGGAATTGAAAGATAGTTAAGAATTGACCACACAAGAATGTTGTGGTGTGGGGGAGAATTTTCCACACAGAGGGCATACCACATGGAAAGATCTAAGAGAGAGTGTCACCCAATAAAGGGACTGAAAGAATGGGACAAGAGTGTGTTTGAAAGGGAGAGTATCAAGAAAGCAAGCTCAGAGGGAAGTGAGGCCAGACCCTAGAGAGTCTTTGCATCCTGTCGGAGAGGTTTTTCATTGCCCTCTGGGCTTTGGAAAGTCATTGAGGGGTGATCAGCAGCAAAGAGTTGTGACGAGAGTTGAGATCCAAGACTTCTTTTGCTGAAGAGTGAAGAATGGTTCAGAGAGAAGCGAGTCTGAAGGAAAAAAAGAAAAGAGGCTATTGCTGTAATCTTGGCAAGAAGTGACAGTGATCTTGACTAAGATGATTCTAGTGAGGGTGCAAGGAAGTGGGCAAATCTGAGGAAAACACAGGAGGTAGGATTGACCCAGGTTGGTGTTAGATTGAATGAATATGGGGTAGAGTCTGAGGAAACAGTCATGTGTGATTCCTAGTTTCTGACTTGATTTTTCTAGGGAGATGACACTACCATTAGTGGAAATTTTAAAATAATAAGTGCTATGTTGGATGAAATAATGAATGAGTAAATGCATAACAAGGGGAAAGGAAGAGATTTGGAGGGAAAGAGGGGGTGAGTTTGTTTTGGATATGTTAATTTGATATCTCTGTGAAGCTTCTAAGTGAAGGGTTGAGTAGACAGAGAAGTACATGTGGATGTCCAGAAGAGAGGTGGACACCATGAACTAGATGTCTTCTCCTACACATGTCACACTGCCTCATGTCAGTCTACTTGTCACAAACAGTTGCCTGGAGCCTTCATCCCTCACCTGCCTTTCTATACTCAGCTAAAACGTCCCCTACAATAATTCTTCCTTGTTTCCACCATCCTCTAATTTGCTGATATGATTACTTTCTTTCTATGTTCCCCAAATACTTGCTTTATTAACCTAACAAATAGTTCCTCAAGTGGTAAAATTGTGTTAATTTGTTTGTGATTGTTTCCCCAACTAGATTAGGAGCACCTTGAGGGCAGAAAAAGTGTTTTCCTCTTTTATGTCTTTGCTTAGCACTACATCTGGACCAGTGTGGATCTAGCTTTCTAAGATGAATATATTCATTAATCTATCGAATGGCCACTATATTCCAAGCAATGTTCTGCACACCATATACAAGAGAGAATAGGTCCATGTTCTCATAATCCCAGATTCTAGTAAGCTGAGATAGGAGTCAAACAGAGAGGGGGAAAAAATATATCAGAAAGTGAGAGAAGTATGCAGAGAATTAAGAGAGTTAGAAAGGTTTGAAAGTTGTTTTAAGACCTCTCTGAGGTGGTGATTTTTTATTTTATTATTATTACTTTTTTTTTAAATAAGCTTACGGTCAGGCACTTATACTACAGTAACTTTTTTTTTTTTTTTTGGCTGTGTTGGATCTTTGTTGCTGCGCTTGAGCTTTTATTTAGTTGTGGCGAGCGGGGGCTACTCTTCGTTACGGTGCCCAGGTTTCTCATTGGGTGGCTTCTATTGTTGCAGAGCATGGGCTCTAGGCGTGCGGGCTTCAGTAGTTGTGGCACTCGGGCTTAGTGGTTGTGGCTTGCAGGCTCTAGAGCACAGGCTCTGTAGTTGTGGCACACGGGCTTAGTTGCTCCGTGGCATGTGGAATCTTCCCGGACCAGGGCTTGAACCCGTGTCCCCTGCATTGGCAGGTGGATTCTTAACCACTGCGCCACCAGGGAAGCACCTGAGGTGGTGATTTTTAAGAATATAAGATTGACAAAAAAGAGCTAGGTATTGATTTGGGGGCAAAGCATTCCAGGCATAGGGAATAGCTAGTGCGAAGGTCCTAAAAATGAGCTAGCTTTGTAAGTTGAAGGAACGTCAGGAGAACTAGGATGCCTTATAAGATTGTTAGGGAAAGATGATGAGATATATTCCCCTTGGTTTTGAAGCACATCAAGTCATACCTCAAGTGACTTTATTCTTAGCCTCATCTCCTGGGTGTGATATTTAAGGTAAATGTCTTAATTAACATGAGATACTCTGTGTAGTAATGCCCAGGTGTCACAAAGATTTACCTAAAGGAGACATTTGTTCCCATCATATACCATCCAATGGAAGCACACGATGGGAATAACGAAATGAATTTCGTTTATGAAAGGTAAGGGCTGTACAAGTGGTCATAGCAACTTCAAATTCCAAAGCACCTGAGAGTAACCTCTAAGGAAGATTTAAAGGCTAGAAAATAGCCTAGGATCCATGAAGATAGATTTGCTTGAGGTGATAGGTTTAAGCATATATCTTCATGAGTGTATATGCGTTTAAGTTTATATTGGCCAGTTTTATTTGCTTGTTTATTTGTTTCCAACATGTCTTATCTTAGGGCCAAATGTTTCCCTAGTGAGTAAGCACTCTGACTATGCCAGTTGCTATATTTTTATGCAACCTTCAACTCCTCATACTAAAGTACCTCCAGAATAGAAAATAAATCTTTTCAACATTTCGAAAGAGGCTTTCCATATATTCCCCTTATAAGTACCAGGCAGACATATTTTTCAGTTCTTAACTTACTGCCTGTTGCCAGGAAGTATATTCAAACCTTCACAAGTTATTCATGTAACCATGCACAGTTACTGGTGTGCTTCTGCTTTGCTTGCTTCTTTAAATTGGAAACTAAGTTCCTTCCGGGGTGGAGGGGAGGATCTATGGAAAAGGAAAAGTAATTTCACATTTAAAATAAGATATATGTGAGCCATAGCTCTGCTTTGTTTTTAATTTACCATAGCTCCAAAAGGGCACCATTGTTTTAGAGCAGGGGTCAGCAGACTTTTCTGTAAAGGGTCAGATAGTAAATAGTTTAGGTTTTGTGGGCTATAAGGTGTCTGTTGCAACTATTCCATTCTTCCATTGTAATGTGGAAACCGTTATAAACATATGTAAACAGAGGTGTATGGTGGTATTCTAATAAAAGTGTATTTACAGAAAGAGGCAGGGGCCACATTTGGCTTGAGGGCTGTAGTTTGCAGGCTCTTGCTTTAGAGCTAACAGTTTGTCAACAGGTGTTAACTGTTTTGGGAAGCCTGTAATTAGAGACTCTAACACCTAAAAGATTTATCTCTTCCTTTTTCTCTCTCCTTTTCTGGTTACGAAAGGGCTAGAAATGCAGTTGATGAGAAAGTTCTATCGGTGCAATTATGGTGGTTAGAAACACAGTTGGCAGCCTGTTGGTCAGTCGTATTTAGTCTCTGGCAACTTCAGTTTCACAGAATTAGTTCACATGTTTGTTCTGTCTTTTTTCTGGCAAGGGTATTACAAATTTAAATGATGTGGGGTCACCTTTTGCTCATGACCTTGATGGTACTTAATCAACTCACTCACCAGTTTTCTCATTTATATAAAGTAAGATCTTTTATCTAAATGTAGACTCTTGCAGCCTTTTCTCCTGTCCACTTTTTCTGTAACCATTAATGATGAATTTATTTAGCTTTGCACCATTTGTTTTTATTTCTATTCACCTTGAAAAGTGGAATACAAAGCAGTGCTGTAACTTGTATTTTACCTTATTCACACATATGATATTCACACATATAGTACTCCATAAAAAAATGGAACAAAATCATCTGGCAACAGGTTGAGTGCACATTAATCAAATAACAGGAGAAGAAAAGTCTTCAATTTTTCTTTTAAAAACTCAATTTCCTAAAGTATGCATGTAAACATTCAGAATTGTAGTTAGAAGGAAAAATGTCTTTAGAATGAAAATATTTTAACTGATTAGTGTATAAAATGATTTTGCAGGAAGCATCAGAACTATATGGGCAGAAGATTATTTGCTTAGTAACACTTGCTTCACTAAAAACACCTCTATGATTTTTCAGGCTTACTTGATTATTATTTAATGTGTGAACGTGACCTGCCTCTTCTGGGATACAATTATGTTCATGAGGAGTGTCTTTTTTCTCCAGTGATTCTCTTTTTTTATTGTCAGTAGGTCATAGGAATAGTGTATCCAAATATACACATGTTGCTGAAACTGTGAAAGTATCTGGTATATATGGGCATATGTATATATGTGTGTGTGTGTGTATATATATATATATATATGCACATAGATATACGTATATATGTGCGTTTGTCTCACACTGTCAGGTGTCTCATCCTGCAAAAGGAATTAGGTCCGAATTAAGAAAAAATACATATTCTTGGACATTTAATATCCTTGAAACAAAATCCCATATGCTAATAAATACTTGTCCAGATCATTCTGATGCCTCCAAATGATAGCATATTTGAGATACATTGTGATTTTTACTTTGATCCACAGTTTTGCAATTATTATGCAAAACCTTCAAGTTTTACCTATTTTCTCAATTCAAGTGAACTAAAAATATTCAATTTGATCCAATTTCATAAACATATTTCAAATGGCCTCTATATACCAGCGAGGTTATAAAGAATTGGCCCCATGAATAGAAAATCGAATAACTATGATCTCTGACTTCAGTGAACTCACGGGTGACTGACGTATACAGACAAAGTTACAGTTTACTATAGATTATAAATCCAAAATGAAAACACTATATAATAGAGGATAAAGAGGGGGAACACAGGCAACAGAAACAATTCTGGCTGTGGAACTTGAAAAAAAGTTTGAGAAACCTTGTTCAGGTAAATTTAATATGAGGAACTATTTACATAAATATCAAGACAGTTAAAAAGCCCAATAAGGGATAGTGAGGCAGCCCAGAGATTAGCATCTATGGGATGCACTTACCTCCTCTAGGGTTTTAGGAATAAGGGAGAAAGGGATATTAACAGGGTTTAAGAGCCATACTGAGTGGACTAGAGCTGGATTCAGGATGGATGCTGCTTGTTGGGAGTTGGAGCCAAGGAAGGAAAGTCTTTCCAGTGCACACTGGAACCCTAGGGAAAATGAAACCCCTGCTGGAGTCACTGCCAGCAGAGACAATTGGAAAGAAATAACCTTGTTTATCTCTTCCTCCCACCTGACAGTCTCTTATCAGTGTTTCCCATTGACCAAATCGAGTGGGAAGCCAATTGGCGAGGGTTTGTGGGAAATGTCGGTTGCAATGAACGTGAGAGGAACGGATCTGAGAGCAAACAGGAAAATTATCAGCAGAAGAAATAGGAGACATAAAACTTTTTAATTTTATTATTCCAGCACCCATGGTGTTCTCACACCCTTATTTTTTTTCTCTTTGAGAAATATGAAAATATATCAAAAGTAGCAGGTGTAGTAGAGTTACAGCATGCATACCAATGGATATAGTCCACTATCAATTTTCAGAAGAAAACTAGGAAAAGAGAAGGTATTTGCTAAAGCAGAGATTATGGGAAACCATTAAGGAAAAACACTACTATTATCACATGTATTGAAATTAAATTCTTTGGTTGATGATTTTTCCTTCCTTTCTTTCAAAACTGAAGATAATATGTGCAATTTTTCCTTTGTTGTCATTATATTGATGTCAAAAATAATGTATACATTCTAAGGGAAAAAGATGAGTGAAAACAAAAAGAAAAGAAACTTGATGGAATAAATAAATATTACAACACACTTATCTCAATTAAAACTGAAAATGACACCCATCTTTTCTCCAAATAGAAATTAGATAGCTGGAGTAGTGGAACTTTCTCCTCCATGGCAACTCTAGAGAAGGGGCAGATGGCATGAGATTGTGGACAGATGGACCCATGGAGAGGCCACATTTATAGTTATTGTTAAAATTTTACTTCAGTTTCACGCAAACCTTTTACAACATTTCATTTTCAGGTTGTCAATATTCTCTTGGTTCACCAGCATCATCTTATATATGGACGCATAGAAACCTCTTGTTATGAATTTACATTTCTCACTCGTTATTTTAGGAAACTGTTGTAGATGTTTGACTGAACCAAGGTGATGGAATCCAGCTTGGTTAGAGCAAAATACTAATAGATAAACCAAGGTTAAGACTTTAACTCTATATGAATCATCATGTGGCAGAGTCCATGTCCCTGACCCTAGTTTGTCTTGCAGAAATCAATGACAAGAGAATGGTTCAGAGAACATTATCACACCTAATAGTTAAACAATGCAGTGTGCTTATTCTGTTACTAGCAGTCCAATGCTTATTTTTTTTTCTTAAATTTGCAGCAACATGGATGGACTTGGAGGGTGTTATGCTAAGTAAAATTAAGTCAGACAGAGAAAGACAAATACTATATGATGTCACTTATATGTGGAATCTAAAAAATACAACAAACTAGTGAATATAACAAGAAAAGAAGCAGACTCACAGATATAGAGAACAAACTAGTGGTTACCAGTAGGGAGAGGGGGAGGGGCACTATCGGGTTGGAGGAGTGGGAGGTACAAACTATTGGGTGTCAGATAGACTCAAGGATGTATCGTACAACATGCGGAATATAGCCACTATTTTTTTAATAACTGTAAATGGAAAGTAACCTTTAAAATTGTATAAAAAATAAAGGATGATAAAAATTAAATTAAATTAAATTGAACTTTAAAAACTCAGTTAAAAAAAAAAAAGAATTAATGGTTATTACTTAGAAAAGTTACCTGGGGAATCCCGGGGTTTCACTAACATACACCCCATTGTTATTAACAGATGGAAGGTAAGCCAGGATTAACAAGAAATATTTACTAAAGAAATCAATTGACCTCATGATGCCATAAAAGAGATGCACTTAGGGTGTTAAACCATCAAAAAAGAAATAATGTGAATAGGTGATGAATAAAAAAAATACCCCCTTTTATTGGCTTTCTTTGGTTTTCATAGTAAGTGGCTTGTTGGGAGACTATAACTCTTTGTTCTTCAGGCTCTCAAGGGACAAATCCATGATACAAAGTATATGTGGTAATGAACACTGTCTATAATAAAAGCTTATATAGATCAATTAATTGCCCTTGCCTAGGGAGTCATTTCTAAACAAGGCCCTAAAATCATTAACTGTAATGGAGCCCATTCATACCATCCATTTTTGACACATCCATGTCTCCTTCAGGGACTTGGCCATCTCATTGGCTGCACTGCCTTGATAGAGGAAGATTCTATAATTCTTGGTTATGGCCAGTTATGAATTTATCCATTAATCTATTGCATTTTAGAACAGAATTGTATTTCTTTCTTCACGATTCCTATCTTGGGACTAAAAGAGGACAGATCGGCTCAGTGTAAGCGAGGACAGATCAACCAATCAACTCAAAGTAGGCACGAGTTACACAGGCAGTCTATTTGAGTCACCAGCAAGGTAAAGCAGAGAGAAAAAAGAAAGTAGAGTCTTATGGACAGAAGAGCTATGGCTTGCAGATATTTGGCAAGGATTGAATACATTTTGTGTAGTTTTTCTGGACCAGCTAACTTTTGGAAGTTATTTACAAGATCAGGGTAAGTGGTACTGTCATGTTCACACATGGGAAAACATCAAGGGAAGACTTCAGCTCAAGGAGGTGATAAAGAGGAGAGGGACTAATTATTTGCATTAGCCAACAAAGGCAGGAAAATTATCTGCTTGAGCTCAGCAGGGAAAATTTAGGTTAAATATTAAGCAAAATTTGTTATATGCCCAAAGTGTTTTCTTCAAGCCACTTCTATGCTTTCCTACATTCCCTCAGGAGATTTAGATTTTGTTTTTAGCTGTAATTGGTCAAGGCTTGATTTAATGTCAGTCTGTTATTTTGGGGGATTATTAAAATTGCTTGAACTCTTTCAAAGAGAAGATGGGCGATTTTTTGTTTAAGATTAGTGATTATTAACATTCATTTCTAGAGGAAGAGGATAGGAGTCCACTGGTAAGGCTGAAAGCAAGATATCAGTATGTTGGGACCATAAGGAGGTAGGGCACAACTAAGTAAGATCATTGCCCAGAGGACCAGAGATCAGAATGATAGGTGTTAATCTGGGATTGGGGAGGACTTATTGCTGATGTTTGTAATCTAGCTTGGAAGCCTGGCCCAGGAATGGACCAATGGACTAATGGCTTGCCGAGAGTGAGAGAGACAGACAGACAGACATCATCAGGGCAAACCGAGAGATCATGCCAATGAACAAGTTTTGTAGGGCATTTCATATCCTCATCATTGGGCCAGTAGGTTCTTCAGTGATGGTGCAGGCTCCATCCTGCTGGCAGTACCCACATACTAAAGTCAAAAATGTGGCAGTGGGCAGCATGCTTACCTTGTATAAATGAGTTCTTTTTCCCTTTTAATGAAAATGTCTATTTAATAAATTGTATTTTATGAAATATTGACCCAAAGATTCCAACCAAAAGAAAAAATATGCAAGGTAAATTATATTTATTTTTAAATTCCCCTAATGCTCCTCCCACTGGAAAGTGAGGGGAGGTGGGAAAAGAGCAATCTTGCAGCAATTCTGTGACTGCAGAATGAGAAGGGAAAGGGAAGAAGGTGAAAGCAAAACATCTTAGAGGTATAGACTCTCAGGCATTAAAGGTCTCTTGCCTATCCTTTAAATACATCCCTCTCCAATATGTGAAATGATATATTTGTTTCATATTCACTACCAGACATATATTGAGCACTAACAACATACTAGAGACTTTATTAGCCTGTTGAGTTATCAAGATGTATAAAACGTCATTCATAACTTACAGAACTCAGACTAATCAAAAGAGACAGATATAAGAGGACATAATGTTATGGAACTCTGGCTATGTGATAAATGCTTCTCTCCTTTAATTCTCAAAAGAATCCCAGAAGGTCACCTTAATTATTATTTCCAAGTTACAGTTGAGGAAACTAAGGCTTCAAAAGGTTAAGAAACTGAACCAAGATTGCAAAGGCAGTAAGTGTAAGAGTGAGAGTTCGATTCCGTGGTCTGCCAGATTTCAAAGCCCACATTGCCAACCGCACATGGCATTGCCTTTCTCATGTAAATGTATCATTAAACTCCTTTGAAATCTGTTCTTGAACTCCTACACCCAGCATGCAGAATCAGACCAGCATTATTATTTATTTTTTTCTTTTTGCGGTACGCGGGCCTCTCACTGTTGTGGCCTCTCCCGTTGCGGAGCACAGGCTCCGGACGCGCAGGCTCAGCGGCCATGGCTCACGGGCCCAGCCGCTCCGCGGCATGTGGAAACCTCCCAGACCGGGGCACGAACCCGTGTCCCCTGCATCGTCAGGCAGACTCCCATCCACTGCGCCACCAGGGAAGCCCCCAGACCAGCATTATTTATACAATATTTCAGCTTGTTTATAGATGAAATACCATTTTTGTTTACTAACCTATGTTCTCTAACTATGCTGGATTCCTCTGGTTAGGAACAGGCTTGATTCTATGGAAGATGGTATGCCTAGCTGCACAGGTAGGGGGTGAAGTGAACCCAGCCAGAAAGGTTAGAAAGCATCTAGGAGATCATTAAACAACTGCTTTTCAAATGTGCAGAACACAATCCATTTGTAACCTGGGGACTGCCTGTATTGATTCTTCCCAGGGAAGTTACTTATTTTTATACGTGTGTGCTGTGTTCTATCCATAATACAGTTCGACACGGTAACACTCAAGTGCATTATAAAAAAGGAAAGTAGCTGCTGCTAATAATGCTGTTTGTTTTTGTTTGTATCATGTAAGCAGTAAGAACAAGTTTTCTTTCTCTTTTCCCAGGTATTTTTTTAATAGTGTCAAGTAATGTAATTTTGTCAGAGTGGAAAGTGAAAACCAAGACTTACCCATTAAGCCATTCTGCCTGACTTTTCCTTCTGGCAGCTTTACCTGTTTGTTCATTTATTCATTCATCAAATATTTATTGAATGTCTACTGTGTGCCAGGCACTGCTTTAAGTACAGAGATAACATAAAAAAACCGAGCCTCTATTTAAGGAGCTCATATACTAGTGGGGAATTTAGAAAAAGTATGAAATAAACAAATAAATAGGTAATATGCCAAATGATAGTGTTGAGAAGAAAACTATGGGTAAGGGGGATTGAGAAAAAGTACCAGGAAATTGATGTTTTATATATGGCAGACTGTGAAGCCCTCTATGAGCTGGTCTTTGAACAGAAATCTCAAGGAAGTGAGGGAATTAGCCATTCACATATATGAGGGAAGAACATTTCAGGTAGAGGAAAAAGCAAATGCAAAGTCTTGAGGAATGGCACATGGGTGTGGTATTTTAAAATAAAAAACTTTTTATTTTGAAATAAATACAGGAAGTCACAAAAATAGTTTGGAGAGGTCCATAGTGCCCTTCACCCAGCTTCCCTTAATGGTTAGTACCTTATATACATACAACAACTATACATAATATCAAAACCAGGAAATTGACATTGGTAAAATCTACAGACCTTATTCAAATCTCACCAGTTTTTACATGTACTCATTTGTGTGTGTGTATTCTGTGTAACTTTATATCATATATAGAGGCATGTAACCACCACCACTCTCAAGATGTAGAATGGTTCCATCTTCACAAAGGAACTATCTTGAGCTACTCCTTTATAGTCACTTCCATCCAGACCCTTCATCCCCATCCCTAATCCCTGGCAACCAGTAATCTGTTCTCCATCTCTCTAATTTTGTCTTTTCAATAAATGTATATAAATGGAATCATCATTACGGAAAGAAGTAAGATGAATTGACTCAGGCTTTGATAGGTGATTCTAGCTGCTGAGTGGATAACAGACAATAGAGTAGCTAATGAGGAAGCAGGGGGTCCATTGTAATAATTCAACTGAGAAATAATGGTGGTTCTAAACCAGGATATTTTCAGTGTAGATAATGAGAAGTAGACAAATTCTGGATATATTTGCAAGGTAGCACTGCCAGGATTTTCTGATAGTTGCGGTGTGGGATGTGAAAGAAAGAGAGGAGTCCAGGATGACTACAAGGTGAATAGGGTGGAGCAGATGACAGAAGGATCAGGTTAGATAGTAGAGGGGTAGAGGTGGAAATAAGAGTTTGTTTTTGCACTTGTTTGGAAGCTTGTTAGACATCACAGTAGAGTAAAAGAGAGTGTAGTTGGATACAAGTCTGGGATTCAGGGAAGAAGTATGGGTTAGAGGTGTATGTTTAAGAGTCTTCTGTATGGAGAAGGTGCGCCCCCTTGGAGTACATGACTATTGGGGCAGGCACTGTCATAACAGTGCCTGTTGCTTCATATCCATTACAGTCTTTAAAATGCTTTGGGACAGCAGTACAAAGGCTGTCACTTGACTGTGCTGTTTCTGCTGCTTCATCTTCTTTGATAAATATGGAAAAGGCACGTCTCTGAGAGTCCTTGATACAGCAAGAATATTAGGATGCACCACTCTTCTTCCATGTTCATGGTTGTAGGGGATCTTGAGCATTTAATGGCAGAAACCCTGGTCGCAATTCGGTACTTTCATATGGGAGGCTGAAGAATATCAGTGATTTACACTGAGGAATATCTGATGTCGGGAGGATGGAGCAGTGGGATTATAACCCCACACCCTGGGCTAAAGGTCTTCGTTCCCCTTGCTGATCTTTCTTTTCACACTTTCTCTTCCTTTCTGAAGCCTCTCATTCAACTGGCCTTTCAATCCTGACTTGGTAACGTTTTAACTCTAGGTCCTAGGCAAGTTATTTCACTTCACTTGGCCTCAGTGTCCTCATCTGTAAAATGGACAGTTTGATGATATTTTCAGTCCTAATATTCAATGGTTCTAAGAACTGGGGTCCACTGTCTTCTTGGATATTATCTTATCTCTACAACCCTCCCGTTTTTGTTCTGCCCTTCACACACTTCAGAGAATATAATGGGACACTCTCTTTCCTCAGCATTTATTCTTTATGACTGGCTTCCCAATTCAATTAACTCATCTGTTCAAAAATATTAATGACTACTGTGACTTGCATTTTATAAGTGTCTTTAATAACCCCCCCAAAACTAATATTTATTGACAGTCCATTAAGTTCCAGGTACTGTATGCATTTTATTGTATTTAATTATCCAGACAACTCTGCAAGGCAGACATTATTATTATTATTATTATTGCTGGTATATAAATAAAAGAATCAATTGTGAAAGAAACCCAAGTTCTTGTACAAGTTCCACAGCTGATGAGTATTGATGGCAGGATTTGAACCTTGGTCTGGTTGCTTACAGAGCCACAATTTTCCTATTAAAATATCCTCTCATTGAAAATGAGTAATGTGGGAATTCTAAACACAGTGGTCTGTGGTGGAAGGAGTCACATATCAGCAAGAAGGCTGAACATCGCAGCCTAGTTTCACTCCAGTACCAGGCTGGCTTCTCCTGGGGAAGTCTTCCTAAATCTCTGTTCCCTCAGGGAATCTGCCAGAGTCCATGGTATAGGGCCTTCCCCAGCTATGTGAGACTATGAGAATGCAATTAAAGAGCCTTCGAGTAATAGCCAGCCAGCCATTAGCACCCAGGGACTAAATTCAGTATTCCTGCAGCCACAAAGGAATTGAGTCAGGAACATGATGGCTTTATATTTAGATACAGTGGTCACTTTTCCTATAATGATTCCAGCCCAGTAGATCATAAGCAATCAAAGCAACCCAGAATAGCTAAAGTAAAACTGAGAACTCATTGCCCACCAATTTTTACTACGCTTGCACATAGGAAGCAAGAATAAAACATGCATGAAACAGGCTAGCTAGATTTCCAGGGCTCCTAACATCAAGTCTGTATGAGTTCTGATGAGGCATTAACTATTATGAAAAAGCAGAAACTCCACATACTTAGAATGTATTGCTTTCCTTTTCAGTCAACAAAGGACGACCCTCTGCATATGTTAGCAAAACAATGTACTGATCTTATCATCTCTAATATTAAAGTTTAAATTTGCAAGCTGTACATCTCATATTGTTCATTTTGAAAACCGATATTGATTGGTATCTTGTGCTACAACTTGCACTGTGGGTCAAGTTCCAATACAGCAAATATCATTGCAATAAAAATTCTATAAAACTACATCAACAAAACCTTTCACGTTTGATTCACCAACCTGATAGTGTGAAGCAATTCTGAGTAAAGCATGCTAGGAGATTCGTAACAATTATTTGTCCTGGCCAACAAAACTTGACTGTATTAAGAACATAGCCATCAGTGTAGGGTTGTTTCTAAATCAAGCTTGAGAAGTCAGATCAAATTCGGCATGCAATAAATGTTTGTTGAATGAATATTGAATGGGGAGATTCATCTAATCTACCTTAAGTAGTGCTGAATTCCCAGCTGCTGGGTCAATGCATGGCATATGGATAATGAAGGAATGAATGGACACAGAGTAATTTTTTTTTTCTGAAATGGAAATTCAAATCATGTCACTTCCTTAAAACCATTCAATGGCTTCCCATAGCCTCCAGAATATTATTTTGAGCAGTGCTTCTCAAACTTTGATGTGTATAAAAAGTCACCTGGGGATCCTATTAATAAACAGACTCTGACTTAGTAGGTCTGGGGTAGGGCCTGAGATTCTGCATTTCTAACAGGTACCTAGGTTATAACAGTGATGCTGGTCTGCATACCATACTCTGAGTAGCCTTGGCATAAGCCAGGTAACATGACATGATAGAGTGTTCTTTTATGATTGGATCCCAAGCCTCACTATTGCCCCCAAATGGGTGTTTGTTCCAATTGTGTATCTTTCTGAAAATTCCACAATCTGGCAATATCTGTCTGGGTGCTGGATTTTCCCCAGTTGTGGACCTGCCTCCTTCAAGTCTTAGCACAGGCATGGCATCTGCCAAAAGATTTCCCCTTGTCCCATAGTCTGGGTTAGTGTCACTCTCATGTGCTTCCAATGCAGTATTGGGGCATAAACCTATCACATACCTTATCATAGTCAGTGGTGGTACCAGCAATGCCATCAAAATTCCTGGCTGAAGAGATGAGAGGGACCTAGTGGATTTGTTGTGCAAACAGGTTTGCAGAGAAAAACATGACTGATTATTCTTAAATTGTATATTTATTTGAGACGGCCAATAAAGGGGCTGAAGTCTCCGAATCCACCCCTTGACACCACGCTTATCCCTTTGTAACATGCTTTTGATTCACATGCCTATTTCTTCCATACGTGGAATGCTGGCTCCCTGAGTATTACCAATACAACCTGTTGGTAAGAAACAGTTGAATTTATTCCTTACCACAGTAAGGAAGACCATCACCCTGACAGAGCTTTGGTGGTGTCTCTTAGGAGGAAGGGCAAGGTTGGATTTTACTGAGAATTTGCACTTTCATCCAAGGAGGTGTTTCAATGTAGGGACACAATTAGGATTGGGTAAGGATCATAATGTTACAACTTAGGTTTGGTAGAAACAGCACAGCAAGGATTTTGAGGCAAGAGGTTTAGAGAGTATTAAGGTATGAATGCCTATTGATGCTTTCTATCAAAGAGTTGATGGGACTTTGGGGAGGTTACTGTAAAGAAGAGATGTTAGTTGCCTAGTCAAGATTCTCCTTAAATAGGAAAGTTATGCTAATGAAGACAGTGAAATGGTAAGTTATGTTAATGTAGACAGTAAGCTGTGTTGAGTATAAGGGGTAGGTAACTTTGATTCTCAGAGTCCAAGCTATTTATGGTAGTAGATGATTTTGGATCTCAAATAGATTGAGAGCTTCCTGAGGACAGGACAATGCATAACCTCTGAAATCACTATGTACTGCACAGCACCTGTCAGAATAAGTATCCAATAATTGTTGGTTGAGCAAATGCTGAGGAAAAGCCTGCAGTAAATAAAAGTGGCAAAAGGACACAAGCTCACTATCATTTGGAAGAACAACAGTGTTTTCCGTTGATATTTGCTACTCAATGTGGGGTCCACAGACCAGTAGCTTTAGTACTATTCGGGAGCTTATTAGAAGAGCAAAATCTCAGGAGCCACCCCAGGCCTAGTGACTAATTACACAGATTCTGCATTATTAAGAATATCCCCAGGGGGTTTGTATTACATTAAAGTTTGTGGAGTACTGCTTGAATATGTATTTAATCCTTAACTCCTGATGAGGTATTATTAGTCCTATTCACAGAGGAAGTTGAAGCCAGAAAGTTTAAGTAACTTGTACAAGGTCAAACACCTTGTGGATGGCTGAGCCAGGACTCTCTTAAGTCTTTTGCCTCCACTAAACACGTCTCCACTACTGCCCTAGAGTGGGATGCAATACAGTAATCCAAGAGGGATAAATCCAGTAAACATCTAAATAATGATGTACACTTTGGGAAGTACATTTCTTTTCAATTCTAATTTATCTTTCAAGTTTTCTGATGCATAGAAATATGAACAGCAGGTCTGAGCAATGTTTAGGTGCTGTGCTTTGATCCTTTTGCCATTCGAGACGTTTATTTGCATTCTGCAAAGGAATTTGATAACCTCTGTGATGCAGACCACATCATTAGCCAAGAAAGGGCTGATCCACTTTCATTTGAGAGCTAGCTGGCTGTGAGCGGCTCAAAGGGGAAGAATGTCTATTTACATACTATATTGATTATTTATAAATAAAAGGCCCTCATTCTTTCTTCTACTGTAAAATCTATAGTTAGGAAGTCAGGTGGAAGATCAGAACTGCATACATTTGCATCTGCCAAACTGGATAACTAGTTACAGTATTACATAGATGGCACTGAAATAACACCTCATGTATCAGGCTCTATCGAATTTAATCCATCCATAAGGCAACTGGTGATGATACTCAGTTGATTGAAAAGTAGACAACCCAAGTAGCAACTCCTGTAAAATCATATGCCTATGATAGCTATCTTGAAGATATAAATATCAAGTGTATTTCTCCTTCATCTGTCATTTGTCTGGTCATTTGACAGGTATTTATTGAACACCTGTTATGGCTGTATATCTGTGCAGAGAGGCTGCAGGTGTAAGTAAGTCTTCCTGAAAATATGCATAACATTGGTGCTCCAAATGGGGAGTCGTGTGTATATAAACTGAGGATTTCTTCAGAGGATATTCAGAGGTGGAGTAACAGGCAGTGAAGAATACACTAGTCAGTTGTTGTACATAAACAATTCAGCACCACTTAGGTTATTAACTTCCCATTTTGTTTCGGGTGCACTTAATTACTCTGCTTATTAAACAAGCACATCGTCATCTGTAGATATTATCATAAACAGCACAATAAAGCCTGCCACATCAGGGATGTCATCTACCAAATTAGGTGCGTTCCTCGGCTGTCCCAACATGCACACACCTGCGCCTATAGACAGATGCTTGGCAGAGATTGCTTCCAGGTGAGCATCTGTGGGAAGACCCTGTGACGCAGTGCACTTTGGAACCTTTCCCTCTGGCTTCAGGAATTAACCTGAGGAATCCTTGTCGGCATGGGTTTTGTTATAGGACAGTAACATGTTAGAGAACGTGCCTGTGAATTTAGGGTTATTGAGAGGTTGTTGTAGAAGGAGTAAAACTTCCTCGAGGAATGGAATTCTATTATTCAATCCATTGTGCAAGTTTAGTGTAAGGCTTTGATGCACAGCTCCAGAGGGTTACCAAGTATATATGCACATGTATAGCTGATTATAAATTATATGAGTGAGTTAAAATAAAGTCTGCTTTTTACTTGTTGGTAAATAGACCAGTGTAATGAACTATTATGGTATTAGAAATTGCTGGGGCAATAGGCAAGTAATACATATGGTTTTCAACAGACTTTTTAAGATGTGTCAGTGGATTCACTTAAATTGTTTTTACTTTCATTACATTATGCAAATAATTCAGCAACTTCTAATTTGACCCTGTTATTTCAACATTCAGTATTTAGCCAACTATTTGAGTGCTGACTGTGTTCTAGATTCTGGAGCTACAGTTTCCAGCGAGACCATTGATATCTCTCATGTTGCTCACAATAAATGATCTACCTCAAAGTATCAGGTCTACAGTTTACCACAGTGATTTAAAAATTGTTAGGGAAAGCAAAGGGGGGATCTGTCTTTGTCTAGGCATGTACGCTCTAAGTGCTTCCAGAAACAATCTCCATTGGGTAACACAGGCTGTGTGGGGAGTGGAATTGAGTCCAATCCATGATCCAGCAGAGAGCTTCAGCCCAGGTTTTCTTTAGAGCCTTTGCTACACACAAAGTTGGCTGATGTGCCATTCAGCATCCCAGCAGCTCTTTCTCTTCACACTAGCAATGGCAAAGCTTTGTGCGGAGGCATTGCTGGCTGCTCTGAACTAAAACCATCCGTGGGGATCGTAAGAGGTTTTTTGCACACCTTATTAAGGTAGGCAGTTGTGTGTGTGTGTGTGTGTGTTGTGTGTGTGTGTGTGTGTGTGTGTGTGTGCCTGAAATCCGGAAGACATCTGTTGAGAGGAAAGTGCTCTTCCGTGGGTCTGGCTGCCTCTCTGTAAGTCTTCTAGTCTGATGCAGGAGCGTGTGAGCAGTAGGTGGGAGGAGATGCTTTTGTACTTGGAATGCTGAGGTCCGGATTAAGTGATATTGCAGTAGCTAGTTAGAAGCAGAATAAAGAGCTGGAGATCAAAGCATTCAAAAATACATCCTTCCATTATTTCTCTGCTGTCAAGTTGAACCACATCATTGTAGGGGAAATAAAAACAAAACAAAACAGAAAACAGCAGTAAGGGCAAGTAGCCCAAATGTAAGGTTCTTTGAGCGGCTCTGGTTGTCCAGCGTTTGAAGTCTCCTTCTTACAGCCAATTTGTTTGGCTTCTCTGGAGGGGGCAATTCATACCCACTTCCCTCTCTTGGAGCATTTCCTTCTTCTGTACTTCAACAGAGAACAATAGAGTTCAACGGTAACAGGCGATTTTTTTTTTTCAACGGTTGTGCCCTCTTCTGCTTTTAAAGGTGTTTTTAAGAGACTCCTGCTAAAGGAGTCTTGGTGTCTCTGTGGTAATGCAGCAATTAACTTTTAGTATCAGTGCTTACGTTAAATTTTCTCTTTCTGCTTTACTAAAGAAGTCATTAAAATTCAGTGTGAGTAGCATCAAACTTTATCATAAAAATCTGTGTTTAGAACACCTTGATTTTTTTTCAAAAGTGCCTTGCCCATTTATATATACATTGCTGCCTTTCTTAGAATATCAAAATTCCTTGTGCTGCAACATTCAGAAACATGAGGTTGAACTTCTGTATTATGTTTTATTTGAGAAAAAATACTGTTCTCAAAAGTTTGATTTGTTCAATTAAAGTTTGAAGATGTAAATTTCTTTGTAACATTATTTGTGTTGAACCAAATGACACTGTATACCTCTTTATTTCAAGTATTTTTGGAATTAGCATATGGTTAGATGATAAAATAGAATGATTTATCTTTTATTTATAGTTGAAAAAGTTATTGAGGTTTTACTTCCAGTAAGAGTTTAGAAACGATAGCCAAAACAGGTCCAAACTGGACTTGGAAGATATCTTTACACTTCTAAATTTTACCTTTATTTACTTGGGCTGTGATTTAATCATCGCAAATGCGTCTGCCTTGAAGTAAATGCATTATTTATAACGTATGCTGTTTTTTAATAAAGAGGAAACAGTTATGAGCTCGCTGTTGTACGTTTGAATGTTGTAATTTTTTTGCTATATTTATAACCTCTTTATTCTCTCTTGAGATTTACGTTGGAAATGAAACATGCTCAATAATAGGCTGACATTCAGCTTCTATGTTTTAAATTTAAATGCTGTCAGTGTTGTTATCACATCTGGAAAGTGTGGGGAGAAAAGATACCAAGTTTTATTATTTAGATTAAATTGTGGAATTGCAGATTGATATTTTTCAATGCATTTTCATGATAGTTTCTGCCATGGAGGCAGCGTGAGGGCTTTCTGGAAGATGGAGTGGTGTAATTACCAGGTGCACACATTCATTAATCCTTGCTGGCTAGAGAAAGCTTCAAGTTCTTCTCCAGTGGCCCATTCGTAAAGCTATAAATATCTAAATTGTGTCAGCCAAGAAGTCACACAGAATGGTGGCTCTTTTTGAGTTCAATTTCATGCACTGTTGATTTGGTCTTGTGAGGAAAGCTCTGAATTCCTTAGGATACTCTTGCTTGTAAAGTTCCAAAACCAAAATATCAAATCATTGAGGATTTAATTAAAAATATACACTCTTCTTTCGCAAGTAGATGATTGCAGTAATATGGATCATAAACAATTTAGCTTCTTTTCTTTAGAGAGCCTCTTTTTATTTTGTATAATCAAGAATATAGCTAAGATTTTGGTGCTATCTTAAAAGGATTTATGGCTTATGGTCCAACAATCTCCATACTACTTCAAACCTGAGTACCCTTGTATATTATCTTCAGTAATGGAATGTTTGCATTGCATGTGGAAACTATATAAGACTTAGTCTAAAATTATATTTTTATGTATTCCTTAAGAGTTCTTACTTAATTATTAAATATTCCTTATTAAAAATAATTACAAAAAGATGTGTTCTAGGCACAAAAATAAAGAGAAATATAAATTTTTAAATAAAAAGTATTATCAGTATATTCCAAAGATACCATTCTTCTTATATATTCCCTTACTCTCAATTGAAATAACTAATAGAGACATCATCAAGGAACTTGTTTTTTCTTCAAAAAACATCTAGCAACTCATGTAATAACTTGAGAGTGAATGTAAATCCCTTCATTGGAAAGACACCATTTAACATACGTACACACATGCGCACGCGTACACACACAAGTATATTTTAAAACTCATGATATTTTTTCCCATGTGTGCTCTAAAATAAAGGAAAACCAGCACATATTCAGAGTGTACAAATGTATTTATTTTTTAATGGTTTACTTTAAAGGTTCAAAAAACGTTAGTGAAGTCATTTTCTAATTCTTATGTTTGAATGTGTCATAGTCATTAGAAATTCTTAAGACATTTGTAGAAGATTTTGTCCAGAATATTTAAGAATATATTCTCCCCCCGCCACCCGATGTTGCAATTTCAAAACCTGTGGATTTTTCACTTTTAAAATGACAGTAATTAATATGATCTTAAAACAAATGTCCAAGAGCACTTTTATTCTCTGGAGAATGTAATAACCACACATTTGTAGTCAGTAAAAGAAAGGGCAGGGCATACTTTATTTGAATTTGAGTACAAAAATGTGTGTATGTGTGGGTGTGTGTACTGTGGGTGTGTTATTTAAAAAGATAAGTGAAGAGACAAATATAGGATCCAGGAAATTTTGCTGTGGCTTTTAGTCTCTGAAAACCCAGTGAAGCCCTTGCGCATCTCCTTCCTCAAGGTGCTTTAGGAACTGTCCAGCACCATGATCAGACTGAAGATGATCATATTCATAAAAAGGAGAAAATTTGGTGTTAGGGAAAGCCAAGTTTAAAAAACAAAAATTAGTGGTTACAGCTTTTGCAAAATATGAACATTGTATGTTTGTACTACATTTCTGTCTTTGCAAAATCAATTTCTAACAGTTACCTACTTCCAAATTGAACATATTCACTGCCTTGAAGGAACATTGCAATGTGGCCCATATGGGTTATGCATTCCAAAGAAAACTTTAATGAAATCATGGAGAAAATTCTTCTGCTCTCCTTTTTCTGTTGAGTAAATTAAAGCATTTTAACAATTTGAAATGAACATTGTGTTTACCATTTTGTGTGTTGGCACGTGCGCACATGCATTCATGTTTTATAAGAGCATATATGCTCACAGGCTAGGGCTGTTTAAACAGCAGTTTGAACATATAGGGAAAAATCAGTGCAGTCTGGCAGTGCACAATTAACAGCCACCTTTTTTAAGATGGTGGAGAAAATTAATGAATTACATACAGTTTCTAACTTCAAGAAATTTTCCTTCTGAATACTAGAAATACGGGTATGCCCACAATAATGAAGATTCATTGAGTCCCTAATAAAATAGAGGAGGAAAAGTAAAACCATAATAGCCAATAAACAGCAGAAGTAAACTTTGGTTCACTGTCATGTTGTTATCGCTACAGTATCTATCAATAAGGGTCTCCGTGAGTTTGGAATGATGTTCAAGAACTATCTCTATTAGAGATGACAGTGGAATAAGGACTCCTATTGCTAGCTCCCACTGCCTGTGCTTATGGAAATGGAGATAACGGGGAGGAATCTTGGTGTTTCCTAGAAGGCGCAGTCTGGTTTCATGGTCTGACTATATAGCAATGCCTACCGAAGACTCAACCTACAAAAGGGACAGCTGAGGAAATTCCCTTGTTGATTGTCACTTTGTCACTGAACTCTGACCTCACCCCTCACCTCCAGAGGCAAAAGAAGGAAGAGGAGGTGGTCTCATAACCTAGTCCTTAAAAAGTGTATAACTGGAGAATTTGATCAGCCTCTAAACCCACTCTTAACCCTGAGGAAAGGAGGGCCATCATACCACTTTCTTAGCCATTTATTTTGTACTCCTAATTTAGGAGAGTAAAGAGGGAAAACTATTTTCTTTTTTTACCATGGTGGAGATTTTTTTGATTTCTAGTTTAATCAAAATATCTTTTTAAGAGGCAATAGAGTCGCTCTTCAGCTGTTTTATCTGTTCTAAATTAACCTCAATTTTTTCCTTTTACACTTTTTTTCTACGTTAAAGAAAGTACAGTAGTAATACAGACTCATTAGAACAAGTCAAACAAGACAGAGTTACATAGAGAAAGATTTAGTATTCTCCCCATCCTCTCCCCTAATCTTAATATTTAGGTAGTATGTACTTCTCCATCCATTTTCATTCAAGCCTAAATTTTCATCCAGGGATGAAGAGATGCTGCACATCTGTTTAGACCTGGTAAACCTTATTTTGCTTACCCTTCTCCTTAGCTTTCCTTGGGGTTGACTTCACTCATCAAAAGATGTTGAGAACAAATGCTCACATTCATGGCAGGAGAAAAAATTTACTGAGTGCTCTTCTCATCAGTAACTTTGAAAGAAATATCAATATCTGGGGGATCATGAAGGAGGTCAGAAACATCCTTTCAGCTGCCATTATTCTTATTACTGTTATCAATAAATCAATATTGCATCTTACATTTAATAGCTAAAAGGTCCTGCCCTCTGTTCTTGTCTTTTGAGATGCTTGCCCAATACCACTATAGCAGGAAAGCTGGCGAGAGTGCGACCCCTTCTGTGGTACTCAGATCCTGAGATAGCCCTCTCACTTCCATAAATGGTGCCAGGTATCTAAGAATTTTATAGGCTTTGGAGTTAAATACTGCAGTGATGTCCTAACTTAGGTATTATACTACCAGCAACACTAGTGACAGCAATAGGAGAAATAATTGGTGATGGTAGCCTTTAAATTTCTTTCATGTGCTGGGCACCATGGTTGATCTTTCACAGTAATATTTCCCATCCTCACAACAGAGTGCTGCAAACAAGTGTCATCATCTATTGAGTGTTGCTGTGTGCCAGTGCCGGGCTAACTGCTGGGCACATATCACCCTGTTTCATCTTCATGACAATTCTTGATATGATTTTAATCTCAAATGAAGAAACAAGTTCTTGGTAGGTGATGTTGTCAGTGATCCACTTATATCACTTCATATTCGTTTAATGTCTTCCTGCTTTGCTTTCGCTCCCAAGAGCCAGCACCGGCATCTCTTTGTTGGAGGGCTGCTCTCAGACTGCCAGAGCCCACTTGGTCCGTGCAAAGGGATGTGTCTTGAAATTTACTTCCTTGTGTGTGGGAAGCCCTTTAATCAATGACTGCTGGTTGCAGAGGCATAAATACTTGAGCTTTTTTTGGCCTCCGGTTGAGAAATTCAGAAGCGCGACCTACATTGTCATGCCGGACTTTTATGCCATGCACATTGTTGGCCTCTTTCCCTTCCCAATCCCACTTTTCTACTCCCTTACCGTTGTTTCCTGGAAACATGTCATATTATATCACATTTACAATGAAGCCTTATCTCAGAATCTCCCTTTAAGAAACTTTAGGAACTGAGATAATTCTCTAAAGATTTATCCAAACTCTCTTAGTAAATGGCCAGTGTGAGACCAAGCCAAGTCTTTCCAGGTCCATATTTCTTGCCTTTCACTAGTAGAGTCTGTTGCAATTCATTATTCAACCTTTCGTCAACAAATATCTATCACATGCCTGTTTATGGAATATTATATTTACAGCATAATTAGGATATTATAGTTAGTGAATATATCTGTACACCTGAGGAGCTATTTGACTTCTCTGGGCCATGATTCCTTCATCTATAAAATGAACACATTAATGCTGCCTACCTCATAGAGTAGATGTGAGAACTAAGAGAATGATACACATAAAGTGTGGAGAATTACGTTTGGCAATTACTCATGCTTGTTAAATATTACCTGTTTTATGATTATTGATACTCTGTGGGTGTCTAATATAAACTAGATAGTTTTATTGATGTTAAATAAAAAGGTAAAATTCCTATGCAAAGAAAAAGTGGTATTGATACAGGCACTGAAACTTGAACCATAAAAGAAAAAGGTAATTGACTGAAGCCTCACTAGATGCCTGACTTCTGGCTCCTCAAGAGAAAACCTTGGAGACGTTTCTGCTCGACTCAGCAGATCAGTTTAACAAAGATGAATGGCATTTTGCTTGAAATGTATTTAGCCATAGCTTCCTTTTGCTAATTTCATAATTTGTAGCCTTTAGTAAGAATTAAGGACTCTCTTTTTTTTAAGGTAGTGTAAAATAAAATGCAGATCAATTTGTCACTTTATTAGTTTAAGCCCATCAGAAAAAGTATTCATTGTGAAGACAGTAGCCAGGTGAACTCTTCTTGTAATGCTCAGAAACGATTTTAGCAGTGACAAAATTGCTGCAATTTATATTCATCAATTTGCATGATTTGACTTATTTTAGAAAAATTATTAACTTCTAAAGAGAAGGCTTCAGAAGGATTCAAATGAGTACAAGTTAGCACAACTAGTATACATGAAGTTCATTGAAAAGTATACTGCTAGAAACTATACTTAGGTATAGTATTTCTACAAAGATTAATTCCTACTTCATTTTGTAGCTATTCACTTTGTATTTATGAATGTTTATAGCTTGCCAGTGTAACTAAGAATTACCACAGCATCTTTTACAATAATCTTTTTCTTCAAAGGGGGGAAATTCTGGAAAAAACAAAACAACTCATTCTACACTGCCGATAAGTCACTTCACAAGTCATTCCTGCGTTGGGATAGGTAGAATCTTATAATATCTATTCCTCACAAGTTTATTGGAAGTGATAAGAACAATTTCAAGATAGTATCAGTTAACAAAATAACAATTAACTGAAAATTAATTTTCAAAATATCTTAACAAATCTTATCCTCCTCATTTTCCACCACTTAAACAATTATTGTTTCCTATTATTAAAGTGATACAGTCCAGTGTATTAGTAGAAATAATTAATAATAATAATATCTAACATGCATAGATCGAAGTAGTTTACATGGGTTTACTTATTTAATCTTCTAAATAAGCCTGTGAGATAGGTACCACTATTACTCCCATGTTAAAAATGAGGAAATACAGGTAAGAGTTAAGAAACTTGTTCGAGTCTATACAGTTAGCAAAAGGCAAAGTGAGAATTCAAACCCAGACAGTAAGATTACAGGGTTAGCTTTCTTATCAGTATGCAACTGTGAAAAATCCAAGCACCAGTTGGAATCCACAATTAACATTTTGATGTATAACTTTCTGGCCTTTTCTCTGTGCTGACACATATGCCACATATAAACACACACACTCAAAAAAATCCCTATTTACTGCTTATTTTCCCTGTTAACTTTACAATGTAGCTTATACAGTTCTTTATCTTATATTATGTGTTTTTTCTAAAAATCCATGTTTGTCAGTTATCCACTTATCTACTTAAGAAGGGGTATGAGATGATCCTAATTTGTCCATATAACCAAACTATCAATTATTTTAAGTGCCTACGCAAACCCATATATAAATCAGTAAAGTATATAATTGGTCACTGCATATTACATATATCATAAAGATGTTACCTCTAATATAATAAGAATGAAACACAGAAATATTGAGAGATCAATTTTAAGCAACAACTTTGTCATATATTAGTTATGTCAACTGAAATAGCTAATTATCTCAGCATCTAAATATCAAAAGAAGGATTACCTAGGCTCTGCTGCAAAATAATACAAAGCTCTGAGAGTGGGGGTGGACATAGATGAAACAAAACTGGCCCTGAGTTGATAACTGATGGACCTGCGTGGTGGGTATATGGAGGTTTATTGTACTGTGTTGTCTACTTTTGTATATGTCTACAAACTCACATAAGAAAAAGTTAAGAAGTATAATAATTCTTGACTTCGTAGAATTTATGCAAAAATCAAATGATAATTTACTTTTAAACTCTACACACCTTGTCAGTACAAGATATAATTTGATAATAACATATTTTGATTTTTATACTCAAAATAAGATGACTTTAATGAACTGCGTGACACAGAGGAAAAGTAAGTTGCACATAGTGAGAGAAGGAAGTTAAACATCATTATTTGCTCCAGTGACCATCGCTATGAGCCCGCAACCAAATTTTCCAAGTTTGTTGTATCACTTCTGCTATATAAAAATAGATAAGTGTGCCCAGTTGAGATAGTATAATACAAAGATCTTGTGTTTTAGAGGTAGATAGCTGATCATATTGGTGATAAAGAAGAACATAATAATAGTAGTAGTAATAATACTAACAGTGATGACAGCTACTTTATATTAGGTTATAATGCACCAGACATTCTGCTTAGCACCTTCAGGCATTGTCTTATTTCATCTTCACAATAGTCCTATGAGGTGTAAGTTCCAACGTGATGGGAAAACTGCAGCTCACAGAGTGTGTGCAGCAAGTAAACGTCTGAGCTGGAGCAGCCATCCTGCTGTCATTGGTTCTGGATTCTATTCTTGCCTTTGCAACTTAGCAGCTCTAAGATCTTAGGAAAAAAAAAATTTTATTGGAGTAGAGTTGCTTTACAATGTTGTGTTAGTTTCTGCTGTATAGCACAGTGTATCAGCCACATATGTACATATATCCCCTTTTCCTTGGATTTCATTCCCATTTAGGTCACCACAGAGCACTGAGTAGAGTTCCCTGTGCTATACAGTCTGTTCTCATTAGTTGTCTATTTTATACATAGCAGTGTACATATGTCAATCCCAATCTCCCAATCCATCCCACCCCCACTTCCCCCCTTGGCTTTCATACATTTGTTCTCTACGTCTGTTTCTATTTCTGCTTTGCAGATAAGTTCATCTGTACCATTTTTTAGATTCCACATATATGCGTTAATATACGATATTTGTTTTTCTCTTCTGACTTATGTCACTCTGTATGACAGTCTCTACGTCCATGATCTTAGGAAATTTAAACAGATGCTTTAAGTCTTGATCTTCTCATCTTTAAAATGGTACCCAAAATAAGTACTTTAAAGGATTATTTTCATGATTATATGTCTTAGAGTGTATAAAACATCTGTGCTTAAAACACAGAAGGTGCTCAGTAACTGATAACTCTCATTATTAGGCTGTATCTAATCTATGCATAAAAATTTACATGGAAATATGTGACAGATTTTTAAAGAGCCAAATAAAAACTACAATGAAAAGTAATATTTACTGAATTCTTACCGTGTTCCAGGATTAACTGACTTAATGCTCACAACAGTCCTATAATGTAGGTACTATTATTGTCCCATTTTATATATGATAAAACTGAAAGAAGAGAAGTTAAGTAATTTGACAAAGATTATATATGTTTTCTATCTGTCCTTCTGGCTGTCTACCTACCTGTCTGTTTTTCCATTCATCCATATACCCAGTTACTTTTCTCCCTCTCTCCCTCCCTTTCTTTTCCTGACCCTCTCTTTCCCTCTCCATCTCTAATTTTTATCTATCTATCTGTCTATAGTTTATAATTGCATGAACGGATTTTGTAGATTATGGCACTGAAAAAGAATCTTTAAGTGAACTTTCTTTTGATAAAAGACCACACTGAGATTTCAAAAGCAGCAAACACTGTTGTATGCACATATGAAAGGAATGTCCTCAACAAAAGAGATACACAGTATAACATGCTAGTGACATGGCAGGCCCTTAAAATTTACGAAGCAATCTCATGTACATCATCTCATTTGACTCTTGGCGCAATGTCTGAGGTTACTATTATTATTTTTCCCATTTTGTAGGCTAGATTTCATGTGACTTCAATTTAAAAATATACTAAGTATAGTATGGTTAATAAATATTCTGATGTCTTGCTTTTATAACTCTACCAATAAGTCACAGCAATTGCTTAAATAATAGGAAAATAATACTTTTGATATTAGTATCAAATTATAATCATATCGTTAGAGCATTTCAATTTGTGACTTTCCAGAGGCTGTTATGTGGTGGCTTCTCTGACATGTGTGAATTCATTTTAGGCATTATAATTCGAAAGTAATGTATACATTATTTAAATGTGAATGCACATTCACATGGAGATAAATTATAACAGAGTAAGAAATGGCAATATTTTACTCTTTGTGATTTTTAACTTACAGGAAATCACTGTTGTCTTGGAAATCGAGGAGACAGTGTTTCAGGTGAACTTATGCTTTCTAGAATACCAACACATTTTAACATAGCTCTCTCACAGAGCAACTGAGCAGGAAGCCCTCACAGCTACTCACTACTGCAAGCAGCATGCTGCGCTGAACTGAAAACACCTTCCCTTTCCAACTCTTTGGAACTGTTTTTTCCAAGAGACTTCAAATGCTACTAAATTTAGCATCAGTTGGAGGCACACGCAGGCATATTACAGTGAAAGCCCAATGACAGAATATGTTGCCACTATTCACAATGTTTGTGTGTATGTGTGTCTTATCTATTATGCCTTACAAGTTATGGAAATAGTGTTATTCAGAGTAACAAGCCACTTCCAGCAAAATCCTAGCAATGACCATTTTTTTAAATAACTTACACACATGTAGCATGGGTTTGAATATATGTCCAGTCCTAAACCTTTGATATTTTTATGTCTCCATCATATTATTTGAGCCAGTGAGGGTTTTGTTTTTTTCATTTATGATTTTATACTTTTAAATGAAGATGAATTTGAAAACGTGGATTTTATTTTTGAAAGGCCAGTATGTCCTTGCCTAGTTGCATATATAATTCAACATAATGAAAATTAAATATGCTCTTTAGCCATCATGATTTAACTTACTATTCTGTTTCCATTTTTTTTAACCAAAGATTCTCCTCAGTGTACTTTTTTTTTGTCTTGCCTATAAGTTTATTATACTAGGATGCCATAATAAGATGAATCCTGACTTTCAAATAGCATTCATGTATATTACTTCTAAGTGCTAGTTATCTAAATGAATTACAAGCAACTTTTATTTAAAACAGATTTTAACTTATCTTACTGGAAATGTTACTTTGAGGATGTGTCTATAAGAGCTTCTATATAACAAACATGCTAAGATTTGGTACACTTTGCTTTTGGTGCTATTTTAATAGGAAAAGTAATGGGGAATCCAGACCTTTCTCATGACAGCATCCAGAGAGAATCAGCCCTGGCCCTAATAGTTTACATTTCCCATTAAAACCCAAGTGAGAATACTTGTGAGTGGAATGGAGAAGAGTTCAGCCTTAAAGGTGGCAGATTTGAGATGATTCTATGGCAACAGAACTGTGCTTGAGGGAAATCAGTTGCAGCCTCTTCTATAATTGTGTCATCTAGATTTTGCCTTAGAAATTTCTGGATTTCCGGAGAACATCATGACCTTAAATGTTGTATCTTTAATAGAGAATAGAAGTAGATTAGGAGAATTATTTGCCTACAGATTATGGGACATAGGCAAGTGTTAAGAGTTTATTACATACCCAACACTAAGATATTCTCTTATGTCTCACAGTCATGTTGGAAATACAAGGTTTGACTTATATACAGTAATCAATTAGTGAAATTTGGTCTTCAGTATCTAGTAGATGCTTAAAATATAAGGATTTACAACATTGTGAAAATGACTATACTACCTAAAGCAATCTACAGATTCAATGCAATCCCTGTCAAACTACCAATGGCATTTTGCACAGAACTAGAACAAAAAATTTCACAACTTGTATGGAAACACAGAAGACCCCGAATAGCCAAAACAATCTTGAGAACGAAAAATGGAGCTGGAGGAATCAGGCTCCTGGACTTCAGACTATACTACAAAGCTACAGTAATCAAGACAGTATGGTACTGGCACAAAAACAGAAATATAGATCAATGGAACAGGATAGAAAGCCCAGAGATAAACCCACGCACATATGGTCACCTTATTTTTGATAAAGGAGGCAAGAATATACAATGGAGAAAAGACAGCCTCTTCAATAAGTGGTGCTGGGAAAACTGGAGAGCTACATATAAAAGAATGAAATTAGAACACTCCCTAACACCATACACAAAAAATAAACTCAAAATGGGTTAAAGACCTAAATGTAAGGCCAGAGACACTATCAAACTCTTAGAGGAAAACATGGGCAGAAAACTCTATGACATAAATCACAGCAAGATCCTTTTTGACCCACCTCTTAGAGAACTGGAAATAAAAACAAAAATAAACAAACGTGACCTAATGAAACTTAAAAGCTTTTGCACAGCAAAGAAAACCATAAACAAGACTGAAAGACAACCCTCAGAATGGGAGAAAATGTTTGCAAATGAAGCAACTGACAAAGGATTCATCTCCAAAATTTACAAGCAGCTCATGTAGCTCAATATCAAAAAAACAAACAACCCAATCCAAAAATGGGCAGAAAACCTAAATAGACATTTCTCCAAAGAAGATATACAGATTGCCAACAAAAACATGAATGTATGCTCAACATCACTAATCATTAGAGAAATGCAAATCAAAACTACAATGAGGTATCACCTCACACCAGTCAGAATGGCCATCAACAAAAACTCTACAAACAATAAATGCTAGAGAAGGTGTGGAAAAAAGGGAACATTCTTGCACTGTTGGTGGGAATGTAAATTGATACAGCCCCTATGGAGAACAATATGGAGGTTCCTTAAAAAACTAAAAATAGAGCTACCATATGACCGAGCAATCCCACTACTGGGCATATACCCTGAGAAAACCATAATTCAAAAAGAGTCATGTACTACAATGTTCATTACAGCTCTGTTTATAATAGCCAGGACATGGAAGCAACCTACGTGTCCATCGACAGATGAATTGATAAAGAAGATGTGACACATATATACAATGGAATATTACTCAGCCATAAAAAGAAAGGAAATTGAGTTATTTGTAGTGAGGTGGATGGACTTAGAGTCTGTCATACAGAGTGAAGTAAGTCAGAAAGAGAAAAACAAATACCATATGCTAACACATATATATGGAATCTAAAAAAAAAAAAGTCTGAAGAACCTAGGGGCAGGACAGGAATAAAGATGCAGATGTAGAGAATGGACTTGAGGACATGGGGAGGGGGAAAGGTAAGCTGGGACGAAGTGAGAGAGTCGCATGGCCATATATACACTACCAAATGTAACATAGATAGCTAGTGGGAAGCAGCCGCTTAGCACAGGAAGATCAACTTGGTGCTTTGTGTCCACCTAGAGGGGTGGGATAGGGAGGATTGGAGGGAGATGCAAGAGGGAAGAGATATGGGGATATATGTCTATGTATAGCTGATTCACTTTGTTATAAAGCAGAATCTAACACACCATTGTAAAGCAATTATACTCCAATAAAGATGTTAATATATATATATATGGATTTATTTGTACTTTTAATTATTGTGAGAGAATCTGGCAGCCTTCCACATACAATTAGTTGTCATTATTTGAATTGCATGGGTTCGTTGTATAGGATCAATTCCTTGACTAATGAATGAGCCTATCCTGTTGTCTAACACTTCCTGCTCCATGAGAGTAAACTGTGCTGGAGAAAACCTGCAGATTTTCCAAAATGAGTAGTCCAATCAAAGACTCCTATAGGAATTCAGGGTAATAAATTCCTATGCAATTGTGTATGATAAGGAAAAGATTCATGTGGGGAGGGGAAACTTTAGCTATGATCTTTAAATTAGATATTAAGTGTTAGGTGCTTAGGTTACAACAAGAAACAAAGACATGAACACAGCCTTTCATTTCATGGTTTGGTAGACCTACAAAAGTTGTCTAAGTTTACTGAAGAGAAAATAGAAAAGATGCTCCAAGAGGTATATGCAAATTAAGGGGCAGGATGGAGAATGATGTACCTCAAAGACAGTGAGAAGAAAACTATGTTCAGTGAAGGGTGATTTAGGGAATGTCAGATAAAATATTAGGATTGAATGCTGAACTAAGGCTCAGTGATAGACTAGATCACATTGACAATAGGTTCTTAACTGATAATGATGGTGGTGGTGTTGTTGATGATGACTATAAATATTATTATTTATGCCAGGTGATTAATATGCATGTTATTATTCCAACAGTGATACACAGAGCTTTAGCTTTAATGTATCTATGAGGATACTGAGGCTTAGAAATTAAGTAATTTTCCCAAGGTCACACAGCAAGAAGTGAAACATCTGAAATTTAGAACCATACCTATCTGACTTCAAAGACTGTATGACTATTTCTCCTCCTTTTTGCAAAGAAGGATAGGGATGGTTCCATAACGTCATGGAATGAAAGAGATTTTCTTTTTACTATAATGTCTTTCATTAATGGATAACATACAATATTCAGTGCATATTCTTAACCTTGTTTAATCTTCCCAGCTTTTCTGGGAAGTGGATAGTATAAATAACATCCAAGGAAATGCAGAGGAATTCAGCAAGCACAAGTAAAAGAAGCAAATTTTAAAGGCATGTGAAAACCTCTCTTTTTCTCAGAGAATGGAAGAGCAGTGAAGGTAGATGAGGTAGGATGGACTATTCCCTACATAATCTTTTGACAATATTCAAACAAAAGGAGAGTCAGCAAATCCCCCTTGATGTGGGAAGCTTTACCACAGTCTACAGAGTGTCTCTTTGAAGCAGATATTCTCTTCTGCAGTTTCTGTAATCTATACACCCTCAGGGCTCCAAGGGCACCACGTGGCTTAAGGCCGCCTCCTCCACCTGCACCATCCATTAACATTATTCTGTAACTCAGCTCTTTGTCTGTCTTCTCCATGGCACTTATTTTCTGCCTCCTTGATTTTGTCTGCCTCCAATTATGATGTAAGAACAATGAGGGGAGGTATCGTTTTTTTCCATCAGTACATCCGCTGTGTCTAGCAGCACTAAGGATACAGTCAACCCTTAATACGTAATCATGGAAAGAATGAATGAATCAAGGACATCTGGCCAACAATCACTATCTTTTGTCACCATCTCTCTTTTCCTGTACTGTTATCATCCTGCCATGCCAATCTGTGCAGCTTCACCCAACAGCTTTGATTTCAAAAAAAAGTTTGGAGCTACTACCTACCATCCTCACAAGAAACCTCAGGACCCATCATTTCTTGTGAAGCAGCCATAGACCTTTTTTAAATTAAAATTAAGGTTTTCTACAAGAGTATATATTTACTAATTATTTCAGAAACTGTGCAATATCTCATGTTTATGTTGAGCTCTTTATTATATTGAGTTCTAGATTTTTTTCTTTAAAATACCCGTAACAAATCGTTCTTAGAAATAGGAATAAAATGATGTAGGAAACCTGGAGAGCAAAGGAAAATAACAATTGCAGGTTTAAGGTTATGCATACTAATTGCCTTTGAGTAAAGAGAGCTCACTGAGGCCATCCAGAAGTAGAGAATTAACTAATTTTATTTAACTTTTAAATGTTAAATGTTACTGCATAGGCAGTAATAGGCTTAATGACGAGATGATCAGAACTACTATGTTCCATGAAGATGATTATCTCTAAGTTTGGACTGCTATAAACTTGCCAAGAATATAAACCGAATTGTTCTTGGAACTGCAAGTAGCATCTACCTTGTATGAGCAAAACTTAGTGGTGACAGTGGCTGATTTCGATTTTTCTCTTAATAACCTATATAATTTTGAAAATTATTTCTCTACTACACTTTGATAACAGAAACTGTATCAGTATAAACTTTGAAAAGTGACTCCTAATGCCTTTTGTTAACTGAATTTTCCAATATGATTTTACTATTGGGACTTAACTTTTACCCCCGTGTTGATATGCTGCTTTTGAGAACTTTTTTGTCAGTGATATATACCCATGGTATAATCTTGTAAAAAAATAATGGCACAAATGTGGCTAGACCATTTAAAAACCAATATGTTGCATCCCACTTAATCACTTCAGTTAAACATCTTAGGAACAAACTCAGTCCATTTTAAGCGGAAATACAATTTTCTAGATATGTGTCATGGCACCACATGACCTTACAACATCTTATAAAAGGTGAATTCAAATCACATCTTTAAATCTGTTGCAAATTCAGTCATAACTTAAGGTTAGTGACTAAATATTGGCAGGTTTACATAACTGATGCATAAACAGAAGACTAAAACAAGGGTGGAATAAGTAATTTTAGTGTATCATTCACTTGCAAAGAGGAAATTCATTTACATCTTCTTAAGCCTTTTGAAGAAAAAAAGACTTCCTGTAACTTGTTAATATAGCATCTTATGTTTTCATTTCTATTTCCAGTATAAAAAGAAAGTAATATTTCCTCTTAGGAATTAGCCAGACCCTTTTCTTTTCTCTCTTCTTTCTCTTATTATTTTTCCTTATTTTCTCTGAAAAGACACACGAAA
Organism: Delphinapterus leucas; assembly: GCF_059928025.1. Taxonomy (NCBI): domain Eukaryota; kingdom Metazoa; phylum Chordata; class Mammalia; order Artiodactyla; family Monodontidae; genus Delphinapterus; species Delphinapterus leucas. The sequence continues at coordinate 104,829,846 of NC_143150.1, forward strand.
TTTCTAAAAGATTTTTTAAATGTTTTAAGTTTTTTTTTATTGTGAAATAATTATAAACTCATAAGGAGTTGAAAAAATAGTACAGAAAGTTCCTATGTGCACATTACCCGACTATTCCCAATGGTAACATCTTAAATAAATATAGCACATTATCAGACCCAGAAAATTGACATTGGCACACTACAGTTAACTAAGCTGCAGACCTTACTTGGATTTCCCCAGTTTTGCACACAGTCTTTTACTGAGGGTCTTTATGTCTTGTTCTGTGACATTTCATCACATATTTAGATTCATATAATCACCACTGCAATCAAGATACAGAACTGTTTCATCACCACAGAGGAATCTTTAGGATGATTTTTACAAAGTTACCACAAGTGTGCCAAAGCCATTACTGGATTACATAGCAAGTATTTTTTTTGTTGTTTTTCTTTAAATTTTTATTGGGGTATAACTGATTTACAATGTTGTATTAGTTTCAAGTGTACAGCAGAGTGAATTTGTTATACAAATACATATATCCACTCTTTTTTTAGATTCTTTTCCCATATAGGCCATTACAGAGTATTGAGTAGAGTTCCCTGTGCAATACAGTAGGTCCTTATTAGTGTCTGTTTTACATATAGTAGTGTGTATGTGTCAATTCCAATCTTCCAATTTATCCCTCCCTTCCCCCCCTTACCCCATGGTAACCATAAGTTTATTTTCTACATCTGTAACCCTATTTCAGTTTTGTAGATAAGTTCATTTGTAGCCTTTTTTTAGATTCCACATATTAGCGATATCATATGATATTTGTCTTTCTCTGTCTGACTTCACTCAGTATGAGAATTTCTAGGTCCATCCATGTTGCTGCAAATGGCATTGTTTTGTTCTCTTTTATGGCTGAGTAATATGCCATTGTATATATGTAGCACATCTTCTTTATCCATTCCTCTGTTGATGGACATCACTAATTATTAAAGAAATGAAAATCAAAACTACAATGAGGTATCACCTCATACCAGTCAGAATGGCCATCATCAAACCCACAAACAGGGCTTCTCTGGTGGCTTAGTGGTTGAGGGTCTGCCTGCCGATGGCAGGGGACGCGGGTTTGTGCCCCGGTCTGGGAGGCTCCCACATGCTGCGGAGCGGCTGGGCCCGTGGGCCATGGCCGCTGAGCCTGCGCGTCTGGAGCCTGTGCTCCGCAACGGGAGAGGCCACAGCAGTGAGAGGCCCGTGTACCGCAAAAAAAAAAAAAAAAAAAAAACAAATCCACAAACAGTAAATGCTGGAGAGTGTAGGGAACCCTCTTGCACTGTTGGTAGGAATGTAAATTGATACAGCCACAATGGAGAACAGTATGGAGGTTCCTTTAAAAACTGAAAATAGATCTACCATGTGGTCCAGCAGTCCCCATCCTGGGCATATATCCAGAGAAGACCACATACTTCGAAAAGATACATGCACTCCAGTGTTCATTGTAGCACTATTCACAATAGCCAGGACATGGAGGCAAGCATGTTTTAAGTTATTAAAACATACTGAGCATGTCTTTCATTATTATAACACTAGATTCCTCTCCCTAACCATGGTAAACCTGATAAGTTGAAGTTGTTGAATATGAAAACATCGAACTCTTCCTGGCCTTATAAGTATGTTGACTGAGGTTGCAATATTTTGGTATCTTATTATTGGTCATTTGCTTGATTGTGATGATTTGAACATGATGTGAATAGTAGGAACAGCCTAGATAAGCAAAGAGGATGTGATCTCCTATAGCCAGCTTAATCATTGCCCCAACAGGAGACATGTACTTAATTATCCCTCTGGAAAATGTGAAGAATATGAAAGCGAATGATATTCTCAGATTTTCCAGTACATATACTCTGAAGAGAGCGGGTAAAATAAATTAGGAGCTGTATTAGCCTTCTCGTTTCCAGAAAAGTTTCCCTTAGTGTCCTAAGTAATTTACTAAATGATAGGGCAATTGGCTGCCCTTTTTGAATGGACTGATGATGATGCTGATTCAGCAGGGTAGGATATAGACAATGCATTTTCTCCCTTAGAGTGAAAAAGGCTCGGATAGCAATTAATTCACATGCCAGATACTTGGCTTAGGCATGGTAGGGGGAAAACTGAATGGTCGTTGACCTTAGGGTGGCATAATGGTTAGGAACTGGGGCTTGAGATTCAGAATTCCAGCTCTGCTACTCGATAGCTGAGTCCTCTTAGCTCTGCACGGTTCCTGGCATCTACTCCCTGTGCGCTCAATACGCAATTATTAGTCAAGGATCTTAAAGGCTGGTTGATGAGGCAAATGCTAGAAACAAGAGTCAATTAGGTGAAATAAAGTAATAAAGGATACATTTATTTAAAGGGAATTTAGAAGAGGAAGGGGAAAAGAACTAACATGCCATAGTGCCACTGTGTATCAGACACTGTTTCGGGTGCCTTAGAAATTTTATCTCATGTTATCCTCACAAGAAATCTGTAATGTGGTAGATGCTATTTGCATTTTATAAGTAAGCAAATAAAGACTTGGTTTTAAAGTTAAGTGAGTTGTTTTAACACAGTTATTTATTCAAATCAAAGTCTATATGACTCCAAAAACGGTGCTATTGAGGTCTGGAGTAGTGAAGCATGAAGAAGATGACTCAGAGGATAGATAAGATTTGAAAGGGGAAGAACAGAGGGAAGGGAATTAAAAGCTGGAACAGTATCATAAGTAAAGCTTCAATGGCATGAGTCCAGATGTCATATGTGAAGTCTAATCAAACTGCTTAGTGGGATCAGAATCATTGCTCTATTAGAAACACTGGAGACATTTTGACTGGGGATTGAGGCAGGCAACCTTGGGGATACTAGAGTTTAAGCAGTACTTTAGTCCCTTCTCAGAATCATATGAGGCATACATGCCTGGGCCTCACCAAGATCTACCAAATCAGAATACCCGGTGTTATCACTCAGGGAATCGTAGACAGCTATCTCATAACTGGCTATGAAATAGGCAAGACTGAAACTGTAGATTATGTTAAACAGTTACATCTAAGAGTCACAACAGAGTTGACAGGTCTACATACAGCACACTATGCTGTAAGCCAGGGCTTAGGGGATTTTCAAGCAGCTTTTTGAAGGCCTGGTCTAATCCAGCACCATGGACAGCTCAGAGGTCTTATTTCTTCAAGAACCTGAAATTAAAAACTGCTTTCATCCGCAGACAATTTTCTCTTTGGCCCTGTCAGCTCTACCCTAGAAGAGATACCTTTTATTTTAAAAGGTCATCCTCTAGTAAAGCATGTCAAATTCATCCTTATCAGTGAGTGAGCATCCTTGTATAGTGACATGACTGGAGAATGGATTAGTTTTTCGTTTGCAGAATTCATATTGGTCACCCCTTTTGTTCATGAAGTTTTCACTCATTAGAGTTTTTTTTTTTTCATTCCTAGAGTTCTGAACTTCTTAGTAGTTCTTTGCCCATGTAATTGATACTTTTTTCTCAGCACATCTTTTTTGTCAATGGGGCATCACATACTTGGTGTGATAGCAATGAAATACACAAATCAAGTGGGAGGAATTAATGAGGGCAGCAATTCCAAGATTTGGATCTCCAGTATTAATCTCCTATAGCTTAACTCAGTATTCTAAATGAGTTTAATGTATTTGAGGCCAGAATAACCCACGCTTAAAAAAACCTTTATGTATCTATGCTAATGATGTATGTTACAGATAATAGCATTCTTTTCTAGATGGCAGTAAAAGAAACAGTGAGAGCTTTACCTTGTCCATCAGAGAATTAGAATGTGTATATCATGGTTTGGTTAGTTTTCAAAATCAGTTTGGATCTCACAAAGTGTTGATCCAGTTTTATGAACCAGATACCAGATTGTGCTATGTTCAAGTCACAATTCATTTCTAACCTTTGGGGATTTCTCCAGTATTGCTGCTTGTTCAGTTTTCCTTGTGATCTGCATTAATTTGCTATCTGGCTTTTTGTAGATTGACCTCAAGTGCCAGAATTGGGATGTTCTGTGTAAAGGAACATATGCCTTATTGAGCGTAACCTAAGCAGGAAGGAGAGTGTGACCAATTGTCTAGGTAATAGGTAGTGACAACAGAAATATTATTCTAGTATAAATGCATTCAGTTTTTTTTTGCTCAGCGGGTATCATATCTGAAGGCCTGGCTGGGATACACCAGATGAGAGACTGTGAGAGACTAGAATGCCAATGGCCTCCCAACTAGAGAGAACCAAATGTTGAAGAGATATACCCCAGATGCAGCCATTTGAGGTTTTAGAGTTGGTTTACATAGAACACAATGACAAATGTTAGTGAAACGAAAACTGTTGCCAAATATGAAAATTTAAATACCAGAAAATTCCAGTAAAACGTTATAAGGTACATAATTTCCTGTAGGTTTAATATTCGGTTTTTGAAAATAAAAACTAATGATTTATGTAATCAGGTAATTCTAACACCATGAATTCTAAACAGTTTTATTATATCGTTCCAATTAATGTCCTAATTATAATGTGTTGTCCACGAAGTTCATGACTAAATTTTAGTATTAACATTTGCTTCCTTTGTATCTTGATTTGTGCAGTTTGTGGGTATAGTAATGATAACTGCAAATTAGGCATTCATTAATATTAAATAAGGAGTATATTTTGATAGAAAATGTAAGTTAGGTACTTGAGATAACCTAAAATATTCAACAATTTAAACTTGTATTTTGTGTGAACCACTTTTAAGTAGCTAATAAAGCATGCATGTAAATAAAAATAAGCAACTTAAGAGAATGATTATGTGAACACCATTTATTATTTCAAAGCATGAATTTTTCAAACACACCTTTTATTACTGCTTTAATAAAGAAATCATTTCCATATATTTGCATGTAGATCACTTTGAGTCTCAGAGAATTTTCCATAAACTTGTTTTTTATTACTGCTATAACTGACAGAGCTAGTGGATTATCAATTTGGAAAGTTGTACCTAAAAACATATCTATAGTTTAAATGACCAAGGATACGTTTTTGGTTTTGTAAATGTGGATGCAAGTTAAATAATTACAGAATCCCTGTTCATTTTTAGATCTAGACAATCTTTCAATATCTTTCAGAAATGAAAAAAAAATGTGGTTTTTGGCATTTTGGGTAAAGTATCTTTCCTTTGTAACTCTTTTGTAAAGTTTTGACCAGAAATGGTCGTACAAATACAATCCCACTTCAATAATATATTTCATAGATAAACCAGTAAGCTTAATTCTTATCTTATTGCAATAAGCTCATAACGCACTGTTTGTAGCCAGGCAACTAACATCAGTGCTAGAAAAAGTTTTCACCTCTGAGTATCCCTTAGCTTCTCATTCTCACAGGGACCCTGTTTTCTGAATATATTGTCCACAAAGACAATAACATTTATCAAGTATTTTTTTTATTAATCAGTCTTATATAAGAAAGTAACAGTAAGCACTCCTGATCCCAATGAAATAACAAATGACCTTTTGAAATAATATAATCCTGGGAGGGAGGGAAGGAGAATGACAATTTAGTCAGTCTTTATTTATTTATTTTATTATTATTATTATTATTTTTTGCGATACGCGGGCCTTTCACTGTTGTGGCCTCTCCCGTTGCGGAGCACGGGCTCCGGACGCGCAGGCTCAGCGGCCATGGCTCACGGGCCCAGCCGCTCCGCGCCATGTGGGATCTTCCCGGACCGGGGCACGAACCCGTGTCCCCTGCATCGGCAGGCGGACTCTCAACCAGTGCGCCACCAGGGAAGCCCTAGTCAGCCTTTAAAATCATATGAATTAAATATATAATTCCGTTCACCCTTTTTGAAATGGTCAAAATCTCTATTAGTATATTCATGGATGCCCCCTTTGTCTATATCCCTGGCTCTGTGTCCTGCCTCCAGTAGAAAAAAAAGTGTGTATTTATCCCTGCTCCCCATTGTTATGTCATGTCTTTCTCTTCCTTCCCTTAATTTCTCCTCAGTCCAGGTGTGCCCACTTCCATCATCTGTTTGCTTGGTTCCTTCAATACTCTGAAACTAATTCTGGCATTAGGCAACCAAAAGTCCGTGATTTAGCATCAGTTTAATTCAACAAATATTTGTTGAGCGCCTGCTATGCATCAGGCACTACTCTAGATGTTTGGGATGCATCCGTGAAAACAACAGAAATATGCAGGCCTCTGGATTCTCAGGGGTTCAAACAGTAAACAGACATAATAAGTAAATTTTATAGTGTGTTAAAAGATGATGAGTGCTGTAGAAAATAAGTGGTAGAGCAAAGTACGGGTTGGCTTATGCTGGGGTGCGTTCTAATTTTAAATAGGGTATCAAGATAGTCCTCACTGAGAAGGTGACATTTGAGCAAATCCATGAAGGGAGTGAGTCATATTAGATGTCTGAGGGAGAATCATCTTGGCTTGAGGGAACAGTCAATACAGAATTTCTAACTCATTAGTTTATCTGCTATTCCTGGTATTTTATCTGGATGTGGCTAGAGTAAAATGAGAGAGGTTTAGGAGAGGTTACTAGAAAGGTGATGGTGGACCTTGGAGACCATTGTAAGAATGTTCTCTTTCCTTCTGAGTTAGATGGGAGCCTATGGAGGATTTTATGGATAAGATTTGACATGTATTGAAAGGATTACTCTGGATGCTTGGGGGTGAGGGCTCAAAGCCAGGAGAAAAGTTAGAAGGTTATTATGGTAATTTAGTCAAAGATGATGGTGGCTCAGACTAGGGTCGTAAGAGGGAGTGACTGTCTGAATATATTTGAAGGTGAAGCCAACAAGTATTTCCTGATGGATTGGAAAAGCTATGACAGAAAAGCAAAATCATGAGTGGCTCCAAAGTTTTTTTCTCTAATCAATTGAAGGGACAAAGTTGCCGTCAACTGAGACGGTAGACTGCAGGTAGAGTGGGGTGATTTTTGGAAGGATTCAAATTAAGTGTGAGATATCTACTAACATCCCAGTGAAGATATGAGCAGGCAATTGACTGTATGAGTTTAGAGTTTAGGAAAATGGTCTAGACTGGACATTTAAATTTGGGAGTTGTTGGCATAAGGTAACATTTAAAGCTATGAGATTATATGATCTCCCCAAGGAAAAGTATAAATAGAAAAAAGGAGAGGACTAAGAAGGAGAATAAAGAGAAGTGACCAGTGAGGTGGGAGGATAAACAAGATAATGTGGTATCTTGAAAACTTGACCTTCTACCTACAAAACCAACATTTTGGGGGCTCATTTCACAGTGTTCTGCCCTCATAATCTCTATATCCTGACTTCCTACATGTAAAACCAAAAGGAGAAATCAGTATTTTTTGAGATATAGCATGTTAATAATTTCAAAGGGTATTCGATGAATCTTAATAATTCTGTGGTGTGATGTGGAAAAATATAGAATTCATAGGGAAAGGAACAGAAGTTAGCTCAGGAAATGACTTGAATTAACAGTGATACTGTATCTCCAGTGTAGGGCTGCCTGTTCTACATCTCAGTGGTTGAATTAACAGCAAGATCTCTTAGTAAGAAAAAAAAATGTTGTGAGCATTTATGTCTACATGGCTGAATTAAATCCCTCCAACAATGAAATACAGTTAACATAGTATCTTGAAAAGAACCCTAAGTGGGTTTCAGGGAACCTGAATTCTAAATATGGTTCTGCTGCTGACTGATTGCATTAACTTCAAATCTATCATTAACCTCCTTGTGCCTCATTATCCTCATTTCACCAAATAAGAAGAATTAAATATTCTTCCTTTCCTACCTCATTTGGATGTTGTGAATTTAAATGTGTGAGAAGTGCTTGAGATGCATAAAATTTGATGGACTGTTTTATTCATGAATTCAAGGCATCTGAAGTAATTTGACCATGATGGAAAGTTGCTTCCTTGTACATTTTTTTAGACTTGACATTTCTGTTACCGACCCACCCATTTTTGCAGCATGTTACCTACTCCTAACTGTGAAACAAACATAAATCAGCCTTATACATAAGAATTACACCTATTTATTTTATATCATTTCAAAATACTCATCATTCACTTATTTATTCAATGTATATTTATTGAGCACATATAGATAAAGCTTCAATTCCTAAGTAACGATGAGGAAGCCTTCCATTTTTATATTTCTCTGGCATTTAAAATGTGCTTTAGGGCTTCCCTGGTGGCGCAGTGGTTGGGAGTCCACCTGCCGATGCAGGGGACGCGGGTTCGTGCCCCGGGCCGGGAGGATCCCACATGCCGCGGAGCGGCTGGGCCCGTGAGCCATGGCCGCTGAGCCTGCGCGTCCGGAGCCTGTGCTCCGCAACGGGAGAGGCCACAGCAGTGAGAGGCCCGTGTACCGCAAAAAAAAAAAAAAAAAAAATGTGCTTTAATAACTGCGATCTACCTTGATCTCTTAATTTCATGAGGTTGATATGACAGATGTGCTTTTTCCTATTTTAACTTTTATTTATTTACTTATTTTTTCCATGTTTATTGAGACAGAATTGGCATATAACACTGTATAAGTTTAAGGTGTACAGTGTGATGATTTGATACATCTGTATTTTGTGAAATGTTTACCACAATAACATTAGTTAAAAACCCTTCACCTCACATAATTACCATTTTGTTGTTTTTGTTATAGTAAAACCATTAAAGCTCTACTCTCATAGCAACTTTCAAGTATACAACACAGTATTGTTAACTATATTCACCATGCTGTAACTTAGATCCCCAGAACTTATTCACCTTTTAACTGAAAGTTTGTACCCTTTGACCATCATCTCTTATTTCCCCGACCCCTGATCCCCTGACAACCACCATTCTACTCTCTATTTCTCAAAGTTTGACGTTTTTTACATTCCACATATAAGTGAGATCATGCAGTATTTTTCTTTCTCTATCTGACTATTTCACTTACCATAATGCCTACAAAGTCTATCCATGCTGTTGCAAATAGCAGGATTTCCTTCCTTTTATGGCTGAATAATATTTCATTTTATATCACATTTTCTTCATGCATTTATCTGTCAATGGACACTTTGTTTCCATGACTTGACTATTAAACTACCTGCATTTGAGCAGAATGTGTATTCTGTTTATGTTTGATGGAATGTTCTGTATATGTCTGTTAAGTTCGTTTGGGCTGAATGATAGTTCAACTCCAATGTGTTTCCTTACTGATTTTCTGTCTAGATGATTTATCCATTACTGAAAGTGGGATAATGAAGTCCCCAACTATTACTGCATTGCTGTCCAGTTCTCCCTTCAGATCTGTTAGTATTTGCTTAATATATTTAGGTACTCTGATGTTGGGTACATATATATTTACAATTGGTGAATTGACTCTTTTATCATTATTTAATTACCTTTTTGGTCTCATACAGTTTTTGATTTAAAGTCTATTTTTTTCTGATATAAATATAGCTACCCTTGCTCTCTTTTGATTCCCCCATGGAATACCTTTTTCTGTTCCTTCACTTTGAGCCTATTTGTGTCCTCAAAGTTGAAGTCAGTCTCTTGTAGGCAACTTGTGTTGCGTCTTTTTTTTTTTTTAAATCCATACGGCCACTCTATGCCTTTTGATAAGAAAATTTATCCATTTACATTTAGAGTAATTATTGATAGGTAAGGACTTGCTGTTTCCCTCATATAAATTGTTTTCTGGCCATTGTGTACTTCCTTTGTTCCTTTCATTCTCTCTTGCTGCCTCCCTTTGTGAACTGGTGATTTTTTATTGTATGATTTCCTTCTCTTTATCTTATTTGTATCTACTACAGGTTTTTGTTTTGTGGTTACCTGAGATTACTTGGAACATTTTATTGATATAACAGTCTATTTCAAGCTAACAACTTAACTGCAGGTGAACCCAGTAGTGCAGGCCAGTCACTGTTCACAAGCCTAAATCTAGCCCATATGCAGGTGTGGGGGCCTTGGCTGTCAACATGCACTTCTGTGGCTGCAGGATCTTGCCACATGATTGTACATAGGAAGAGAAGCCAGTGGTGGGTGTCAGGCTTGTGATGTGCAAGTGCACAGCTGGAAGGGTTAGCCCTGAGTGTGCAAGGCAGTGTGGGTCAGTTATAGGGGTCTAGGCTGGCATCTTGCACTCACTCAGCTACAGAGGCCTGAGTTGGCTCCAGGTGTGGGTCCCAAGCTCTGGTGGGGCCGGAGGGGAGGGAGCAGGGAGGGACTCAGCTGATTGATGTCAGTAAACGTGAATATCTCTGGGTGAAATGAGTGAAGTCTGCATGGTATCTTCAGTGGCTGTGCTGGCTGTTGGTTTATTCAGGGTAGAAAGCTGCTGGGGTCATCTTCAGAGCAGGTAACTGGGTATTATGGTCATTCCCATTGCATGGCTGGTATTTGTATCGCTGTTCTTTTTTTTTCCTAGCCATCTTTCTACCTCTCAGATTTGCCAGACTCTGGATAGAGTAAAACAGAAATGGGTCCTTAGTGCAGTGCCCCGAAGGCCTAGGGAACTGGTTGCTCACCCTGCTCTCCCTTTCCCAGTGATGAGAACTCTTTTTAGCTGGAAAGTTCCTTCTTGGTGCTGAGTAGTGCTGGCCTGGGGGATGGAATGATGCAGGCAAAATGAAATGTTTTTTTCTTTTAATTTTTGTGTGGTGATTCGCAGGTTTTTCGTTTCACTGTGTTGCTAAGTTTCTTAAGTGGACTCTCGAGCAATCTGAGAGCTGTTTTTATTTGTGGATAGCTGTCTTTTTGTTTATCCTTGTGGGAGGACAGAGGCTGGGGTCTCCTACTTCACCATCTTGGTGACATCACCTCAGAAAAGAGCTTTCCTATTTTAAAATGAGGGAATTGTAATCTGTGAAAAAGCCCGGTCTGGCACTGAGGTCTTCTGACACCCAGTGTAGGGTACTCTGATGCACATGGTCTTCAGCTATTATGAACACTAGGTATTTTCCATAAAATGCATAATACGTACAGGGCAATGTGGTGTAAAACAGGAGCAGTAGAACATAGGATCAACTTTCATTAAATTATCTTATTTTTAGAGGGTTCTCTTTTTGTTGGTATAGACCTCCCCTGATTAAGTAATCATTCTAGCAGTACTTGATGTCAATGTGGCAATCCGGTTAAGATGTCCTATACATGATCTGGAAAACTCCTATGTCCACCATGATATGGACAAATTCATTTTTATTTGGTTAGGTAGGCATATAGTCTTCACTTCAAAGTCTAACTCTGCTGGTTGCTGTATGATCTTGAACCTGTCACTTACCCTTTCTAAACCTCAGTTTCCTTATCCTTAAAATAAAGATAACAAGACAAGTACCCACTTCAAAGGGCTATTTGTTTATTCAGTCACTCATCAAATATTGATTGGGTACCTCCTATAGGGCAGATGTTATTCTAGGTGATTTATTAAAGTAGTGGATCATAAAGAAAGTTCTGTTTTCAAGGGTATTACATGATAAAGAAGGAGATATAAAAATGATATAAATTTTGGATACTGATAAGTTCTATTCAGAAAATAAAAGTGGGCGGTGTGGTTGAGTGTGACTGGAAAGTGAGTTGGGAGCTAACACCAGAAAGAGAAGTCAGAGAAAGGACTCTTGAGTAAATAAAATTTGAGAAGGTACCTGAACACTGAAAAGGAGGAAGATGTCTGAAGAATATCCAAACAAAGGGAACAAAAAGTACGGCGCTCCATAGCCGGAATCGTCTTGGCCTATTTGAAGAATAGCATGAGTGGTATATGGTGAGAGTGGAGGTGAGTGCCAGGAAATGTGGAGAAAATTCTTGTTGGGGTCGGATGATGTGTGCAGTCTTCCAGGACATGGTAACTAGTTTGGACTTTTGCCATAAATTAAATTGCAAGGTAATGGGGTTTTTAATAAGGATTGTCATGTGATATGATTTATGTTTAAACATATTTCTTGTTGGATGGAGCTTGAATTATGGGAATTTTTGTAAACATAAAAGAGGTTACACATATGAAATGCTTAGCATAGTACCTGCTACATAGAAAGTGATAAAAACCAAAATATATCCATGATGATAATTATGGCATTGATGATGGTGTTGGTTAAGGGTGGTGGTGGCCAAATTTAATCCCTAAACCGTCTGCAAATCTACATTTGACCTGTAAATCTGAAAGTATATGTAGCAAAACCCGTGATCTGCTCTTACTTCTGCACAACTGGATCCAGTTTTGAGTGGTAAGGAAAATTGCTCAGGCGTCTGTTCCAGCCTTGAGTGTCCTCACTCTCTTGTTAGAACTCTCAACGAAGATTACAATGGTAAAAACTTCTCTGACCTAAATGTCACTGAGACCTCAGAGAGGAGAGCAAGGCTAAAGCATAAGGGGGGACAAAGCCAGCTTAAAATGACTAAAAGGGTTCTGGGACCAAAAAAATGTCTTTTTTTAAAAATGAGGAAGAGAAGATAGAAGGATGCTTCTTTTCACAATCTAGCCAACCTTTGAGAATAAAAGTATTGTGTTATAGCTTAATAACTCTGTCACTGCAGCCACTTGCTGATGTCTAACCTTTAAAATGGCCCAAACCCATTGCTTCAAAATCAGATGCCAAGGAAATAAACTTGGACATAACATTTCCTGTAGGAACTATCAATTTCCCACCAAACTTTTAAGTTAACCCTAGACTCAGCAAGAACACTGATTCAGGATTTCCTTATAGCAAGCTTTCATTTGCTTTCAGGATATAATTATTATCAGTGGTCATAACTCTTCATTCACTCTTTTGTCACTGATGCATTTGAATTTAATCCTGAGTCAATAGTTATGATCCCTTTTAAGTGGGGAGGGGGCTAGTATCAGGTGGTAGGATTGTAATTTTAAACTCATGAAGCAGTCAGGGAACATCACTTATACTTTTCTGACTGTCAGATTGGCCACTAATTTTCAGATTTTAAGAATCAAATTGGCCACTAATATTTTCAGATTTTAAGAGGTATCAAGTGTTCACAATCACATTTTTGGTGTTACAATTTCATCATAAAATGTACTTTTATTTGATGACTATAAATTTTTGTTGAATGAATGCATGACACTTTGCTTCTTTCTAGCCACCTAATCAAGCAGTGTTAAGAAAATAATTTTAGAAATGTCAGTATGTGTACTTTCACTGCAGAAAGACCTCACAATTTAAATAAAATCATAACTGATGCATTAGTTTGAAAGGGAAAATATAAAGTTTTAGTATAGGAAAGAGAAGAAAGAAGAGGCTCTTCTGGGTGTCCCCAGCAAACTGTAACTTTCTTTGGTATTTAATTTTTGGCTAAAATGCTGAGGTTGGGGAGCCTTAGTTGTGATTAACTACCAGAGTGATTAAGCCAAATATTACACTGAGTTTCTGTTTTAGTTTCCTTGTGCTTGATCACTTATCATTGTGCTTTCCTTGTGCTTGATCACTCTGTGCTTGATCACTTATCATAAAGATTTGGGCATTTTAAAATCTTCTCTTTATCCTGGTGTCTTTCCAATTGGCAAGTCAAAGGACTTTAAAAGAGGAACCACACAGATTATAAGAAGGAATATTTTAAACCCTGAGTTCCTGTTTCATTTTTTTCTTTCTTAAACATATTTTCCCTAAATGATGAATGTGAGTGCTGGAGAGTGATAAATACCACCCGTAGGCTTTAGAGCCTAAATGTTGAATTTGACACTCAGAGTTTAAAGGCATCATGAACATTTCTCCAGAACTAATGTTCAAGTAATTTGGGGTTTACAGGCAATTCAGTAGAGTTGAATGATGTAGTTATTTTGAAAAAGTAACCATAAAAAGCTATGTTCAGAGAATTGGTACTTTGCATTTATCAGGAGAATGTAAAAGTCAGTTGATGGGCTTGCTATTTGGAATATACTTTAATTTTTTTAAATTATATTCCAACTCATTAGTATTTAATTCATGCTTTTTTGCAGCAAACTGAATCTACTAAAATGATTGGATATTTGTTTTAAATTAGAGGCATGTAAAGGAAAATATAAACATTTTAAATGCCCTTCTATTTTTCTCTTCAGCCCACCTCTAGGCATTCATAAGATATATTTCCAAGGAGCACGTCTACAAATTTTATAAACAAACATTTTATTATCAAACAGTTCTTTGTTGACCATAGTGTGCAAAGTATCTTCACCTAGTTTTTAGCACCTTGTTTTCTTTTTAATCATACAGTGTTATTTATTTTACAGTGAAATTAATGCACATAGAAAAGTATATCCATGTAGAAAGTTGAAAGTGAATTGCCATGCAGTTACTATACTTATGAATTGTGTTTTTTCTATGTATATTCTGCATTAGATAGTAGTGATTACATCTAAAAGAAAATGGATGATCTTTGTTTTCACTGAAGGGATAACCAATGTACATAACTACCACTTTTAAGCAATACAGTTGCAAATACATAGCTTTTCATTTATTGTCCAATCATCTTTTTACTATGAAAGCTTGTAACTGCTGGTTCAAATAAATGCCTCGTTCCTTTAAGTAGCGTATTAGAAGAGGAAGAGAAATCAGAAATACTTTCAAAGGTACTTCAAACACTAATGGTATAGTTGTTTCAGTGTTTAGATGATTTAATAAAACCAATGTATTTTATTATATTTGATTACTAAAGAAAATATATTTATCAGAATGTTGTTGAGCGCCTATATGTCACAAAGGATGAATTTCTTGAATTATTAGATAGAAGCTGATGATATCATTTTTTCCAGTATAATAGAATTTATGAATTCTCTTCATATAAATAGGTTAAGCTTATACATGCAGATGTATGTGTACTGTTCAAGAAATGGATGTGCCCTTATTAATTAGATATTCTAGTTAAAATAATTATCATTAAATATAATTATGTTTAAAGTAAGATGATAGTAAGTACAAAATATTAAAACTGTCCTGAATACAAATTAAACTCTTTGGTTCAGCATCTACCTTCCAATCCTAAATGTTCCAAAATGATCATTAAAACCACAACTTATCCTTGTACTCATGAAGTAGAGAAGAGACATTGATAGAAATTTCTAGCTGATAGACTTATTGAGAAAAGAACAATCTGTGTTTTTGAAAATTAAACATATCAATTTGGCCCTCTCCCCCTATTAAGGAAGAGTTCCTTAATTGTGCCAACACATCAAGTGAACTATTCAATTAAATTTTAAGACCCAAGTATAAACATCTGGTTAAGGTTGCATATTTCAAAGCAACAAAACACCAGAAACCATCGGTTATAAATCTCACGACTGGAGGTAATTTGCAACAGGTTTATATGTCAAGCATACAGAATTGCTAACATTGTTCTAAAGATGGGAGTGTGGGTGTTTGAGTCTTGAAAATAGCTGTTTATATCTATCAAACTGAAATTGATGGTTAGAAGTACCTTCTCTGTCAAGTTTTTACAAAATAGACTTTTGCCTCCTTGTGTCTTAGACTATTTTACCTACTCAACTTGGATTGGTAATGTAAATTTCCCTGGAACCACTGTCCGTCCCTTTTGCAAAACACAGATATGGCATGCAGAACTGTTGGGTTGTAAAACACATGTACCAATGTTCTGTACAGCTTCTGTTGAGTTAAAGAGGGTCTAGTTTATATGATCGCCTCTGGCACATAGTCAGTAACAGCCTCACCTTGCCCTGGTTCCCTCTCTACCTGTGGGTGTGAACACATCACTTGGCTGACTGCTGCTCGGGCAAGAGATTGCTCTCAGAACCAAGCACGCATCAGATTCACCAGGAGGGCTGCTGAGCCCACTCGCCATGCTAAGTCTTATTCAGTAGATATGGGGTGGGGTCCGAGTATTTACATTTTTTAACAAGTGTGTAGGTGATGCTGATGCCGTTGGCCCCAGGAAGACATTTTGAAAAACACTGATGTAGAAGTAGGAAAATTCAACTACAGTTCAGAAGACCTGTGTTCCCGTCCCAGCTCTACGTTTCAGATCTAGCAAATGGACCAGACTTTCAAGGTTTTAGTTCTCTTTGTCTGTACCATGGGTGGTTAGATTGGTTTTCCAATATTAAATTAAATAGGATATAGTTCTGATGCACTACACAATGTACCAAAGAAGGATGAATATTTCCCTTCATTTTTTTCTCTGTCTCCTATTCCTAGGTGATCTCACTAATGCTCTTTGTTTAAATTACTAACTTTCCTGCACAGCCTTTAAAATATACATCTCTGCCCTGAATTCTGCCCTGAATGCTGGTCTTATGTACCCATCTGCCTAATTGACATTGCCACTGTTGAAGACAGCTCAAATTCAATGAACACCACATTGAGCTTTTCTGTTTTGCCTGTGTCAAGTCTTAGTTGCAGCACACGAGATCTTCGTTGCGGCAAGTGGGATCTTTCATTGCGGCACGCCGGCTTCTCTCTAATTGTGGCGTGCGGGTTTTCTCTCTCCAGTTGTGGCGTGCAGGTTCCAGAGCGTGTGAGCTGTGTAGTTTGCGCCACACAGGCTCTCTACTTGAGGCACGTGAGCTCAGTAGTGGTGCGCGGGCTTAGTTGCCCCGTGGCATGTGGGATCTTAGTTCCCCAACCAGGATCGAACCCATGTCCCCTGCATTGGAAGGCGGATTCTTTACCACTGGACCACCAGGGAAGTCCCCAAATTGAACTTATGACCTTGTCTTTCAAACGTGATACACATCCACTTTGCCCCCGCCTCCCCCATCCCAGTGAATGTCACCATCCAGTCAAGCAGGTTCAAAGTCTGGGACTCATACTTGACTCCTCTTCACCGTCTTTCAACCGCCATGTCAAATCCCACTGGTTTAACCTTCTTAATATCGCTACAGTTTTCCTCTATGTCCCTCATTATCCTAGGGTAAGCTGCTATCATTTCTTACTGTGATGACCACAATAATCTCTTAATTGGCCGAATTAAAATGAATCTGCCCTTCCCCACCACCCTGTTCTCTCTACAGCCAGAGTGCTGTTTTACAACTGCACACCTAGCCTTTTCACTATTCTGTTTCGGAGGATTGTTACTACTTTTGGCCTTAACGTGCTCTTGAAAGCCCAACATGCCCTATAGCCTCTGCTATGTTTGCAGTATTATCTTTCACTACTTCTTCCTTCTTGTCACTTATTTTTGTACTCCAGTCACACTAACTTTTTTTGTAGATCCTTCTAAATACAGTGCCATGATCTCTTTTGACTTTGCACATGTTATTCCCTCTGTCGGGAACTCTGCTCACAATCTCCACCTCCACCTCCACGCCCACATATGCACTTACCTTTTCCTGCTCACCTTACAGAACTACTTTGGTTGTTACCCTTTGGGGAGGATTTCTCTAGATCCCCCACTCCCAACTTAGATTAGATCCTCTTGCTATATGATTTTTTGTTACCCTTTATTTTCCTCTCATAGTCCTTATTTCAGTTCGTAATTACATGTTATTTGGGTGAGCACTTGATTATTATCTCTCTCACCCACTAGACCGTGGGCATACTTTGCTCACCACTGAATCCACAGAACCACAGACCATATTTCACACAATAGACATTCTAGAGAAATTGGTCAAATTGATGAATGAATAATTATACCTTAAATATTTTCTAATATGGAACAAAAAATGAGCTCCCCCTTGGGGTCTATCTTTTAGAACTTTGGATGTATGTAAACTTAACCGAGAGCTTTACTATGGTTTAAATCTTAGAAAATATATTAGTTTCTTTTGCATGTGACTCTTCTGAGGGCTGAGCCCCTCTGCAGAGTGAGTCAGTACAGCAGGGTCATTGAGACAAACTCTACCTTCAGACAACCTTAGTTCAAGTTATGGTTCTGCCATTTCTTATCCGTGTCACTTGGGAGAAGTTAATTTTTTTAAGCTTTGGTTTCCTCTTCCTTAATTTGGAGATGCTGATAGTGCCAACTGCTTGGGGATGTTGTGAAGAATAAATAAGCATAATTCATGGTAAGCACTTTGTCTAGTGCCTGTTGCGTCCTAACTACTCAATACATTGAAGCTGTTAGCATGATTCTATTGGGCATTTCCAGCATTCAGCACACTTCCAGGCATTTAGTAGGAGCACAATAAAAAGTCTTATTGAAGTGTATACATTTTGTATGTGGTATCTGTATAGCATTTGAATTATTTAAGTAGCTCTATCTATTCTTTACATATCATCTCACAGAAGTTAGCTGGCCTGTTCTTCACCTGTGTTAATATTTCAGATGAAAAAGAAAATCAAGAATCTAAACATTGAAGTCAATAGTGTACCTTAAGTTACGGATTACTTCATAAAAGTTCTACCAACCTAGAGATTGAGATGAACAATCTATTTCCTTTAGATTTTGTTTCTTTTAACAAACATTTATTGCACATTAGCTATGTACAAGCCATGATAAACATAAAGATGAATAAACCATGCCACCGTTTTTTAAGGTGCTCACTATCCTAAAAAAGTGGATTCGCACAAATAACCATGTAAAATAAAGTGGTAAATTTAGACTAGCCTGTGAAACAAAGGGTTATAGGTATATATGAGCAGTGTGATTAATTTTACTTGGAGAACTTCAGTTACCTGAGAATTCTAGTTTTCCTTTAACCTTTCATGGTTCTGTTTCTTTCTTCAGAAGCAGAGCATTCTTTTCATGGCACATTCAGACTTTTTCCCTCGTAGAGTAGAGCTGTGGTTTTCAAAGTATGATCCCCGGATTAGCATCACCTGTGAATCGTTAGGAATGAAAATTCTTGGGCCCTATCTGAGACATACTGAATCAGAAACTCTGGCAGTGGGGCCCAGCAATCTGTAACAAGCACTCCAGGTGATTTTGATTCACGCTCAAGTTAAAGAACTAGTGGAATAAAGAACGATTTTGTAATAGAACAGATTTTTCTCATTAGCATCAATTTTTTTGAAGTATAGTTGATTTACAATATTGTGTTAGTTTCAGGTGTACAGCAAAGTGATTCGGTTATTTTATATATACATATATATACTTTTTCAGATTCTTTTACATTATAGGTTATTACAAGTTATTGAATATAGTTCCCTGTGCTAGAAGGTAAATCCTTATTTTTTTAATCTATTTTATATATAGTGGCATGTATCTGTTAATTCCAAACTCATAATTTATCCCTCCCCCAGTCTGTCCCCTTTGGTAACCATAAGTTTGTTTCTGTGTTCGTTAGCATCAATTCTGCTCTTAAATATACAGGCACAGACAAAATTCACCTAACTAGCTTTAAGTTTTCCCCT
This sequence comes from Delphinapterus leucas, assembly GCF_059928025.1. Taxonomy (NCBI): domain Eukaryota; kingdom Metazoa; phylum Chordata; class Mammalia; order Artiodactyla; family Monodontidae; genus Delphinapterus; species Delphinapterus leucas. The sequence goes on from NC_143150.1 coordinate 104,849,029, forward strand.
TTCCTGTATATGCATGTGTTATCCATACACACACAATGAATGCATATTTCATCTGAGACAATGTAAGACAAGGCATGTCCTATTTGAGGACCAGCAGCTGTACTCTTCCTCAAGGCCAGTACATCTTCACTGCTTTCCCTCAGTGCTCTTGAAAAGTAGATTTTAACGTGGATGCCCTGTTTACATTCATGTTTTAAAGAGCACTTGAAAGAGTAAAATCTGGTTAAATTTAATGACAGGACATTTACTTGGATACAATTATTTTAATTTATTTTATAATATTCAATGTAAGAAGAAAAGTTATTAGTGGTGCATTCCTGAACTAGCCACAATACAAAAATCACCATTGAAATTCATCTGACTAGTTTTGCCTTGTTTTTTAGGGAAGAGCAAAATGGCTCACATCAGAGAACATAACCTGCCTGACAAAGTGCAATTTATTTATGCAGAAACATTTATAGAGGAATTATAATATGCCAGTTATGTTGCAGGCACTGTAATAAGGACAGGGAATTCAAAGATGAATGAGGGATCTCAGGAAACTTCATAGGCCAGTGAAGGATAGATACTTAAAACCATTCAAATGGAGTGAGATAAGTAATCTAATAACAGCTACTAGTTATTGAAGGCCTACTATGTAAAAGACATTCCATCATATGATTCTTACGCTTGCTACTTAATCTTTGTCACAGCTTTATAAAGTTGGAATTATCATCATCAGTTTACAGCTCATAATACTGAGATTCAAAGAGATTAAGTAACTTGCCCAAGACCTTGCAGCTAGTAAGTGGTGCAGTTATGATTTGAATCTAGCCTTTGAGCTCCATTAGGGCAGGAACTATATCCATTTCGTTTACCATTATGTACCCAAGGCCTAACTAGTCCCTTGAACAAAATAGATGACAGGTAAATAATTGTCGAAAGAATCCATGAATAAGCCCGGGCCTTTCTAAAGACCTTACTTATTCAGGTAGACTACTTTGAACAATGTGTCAGAGGAGTAAAAGAATAGAGAGAATGTACTTTGCCTGAGGGAGCTGGGGACTTCTCATAAAATGTGAAGGGGGAGTACAAGTTGGATAGGCAAGGAAAAGGCTCGGTGGTGAATCAGGCAGAGAAGGGTCCCAGCAAAGGCAGAGAAGTGTGAGAATGTGTGGCATGCTGATGAAGAGAAAAGAGGATTAAAGGAGAGGGGCATGGAGGAGTCAGTGGGGAGAAGGCTAGGTGTTGCATGTTACATGTAAGTGGTTCACATACTGTTTATCCTGTGCCCAGCATTTCTCTAAGTGTAGTCCATATAGCCCCTTTCAGAGTTATCTGGGCGGCTTGATAAAAGCTGTAGATGCCTCACTTTCATCCCAAACCTATTAGATCAGTGTCAGTAGGCAAAGACCTGGATTCTATACACTTAAAAAAAAAAGATACGACACAGTCCCCAGCTGAAGGATAGTCATACCAGTTTATACCCACCTCTAGGCCAGTGGTTCTCATGCTTCCACAGCATCAGAATCACCTGGAGGGTTTGTTGTACCACAGCTTGCTGGGCTGTAGCTTCAGAATTTATGTTCCAGTAGGTCTGGGTTGGGACTAGAATTTGCACTTCTTCTTTTTTTTTTTTTTACATCTTTATTGGAGTATAACTGCTTTACAATGGTGTGTTAGTTTCTGCTGTATAAAAAAGTGAGTCAGCTATATGTATACGTATATCCCCTTATCTCCTCCCTCTTGCATCTCCCTCCCCCGCCATCCCACCCCTCTAGGTGGACACAAAGCACGGAGCTGATCTCCCTGTGCTATGCGCCTGCTTCCCACTAGCTAGCTATTTTACATTTGGTAGCGTATATACGTCAATGCTACTCTCTCATTTTGTCCCAGCTTCCCCTTCCCCACCCTGTGTCCTCAAGTCTGTTCTCTACGTCTGCGTCTTCATTCCTGCCCTGCCACTACGTTCATCAGTACCGTTGTTTTAGATTCCATATACATGCGTTAGCATACGGTATTTGTTTTTCTCTTTCTGGCTTACTTCACTCTGTATGACAGATTCTAGGTCCATCCACCTCACTACAGATAACTCAATTTTGTTTCTTTTTATGGCTGAGTAACATTCCATTGTATATATGTGCCACATCTTCTTTATCCATTCATCTGTCGATGGACACTTAGGTTGCTTCCATGTCCTGGCTATTGTAAATAGAGCTGCAGTGAACATTGTGGTACGTCAATCATTTTGAATTATGGTTTACTCAGGGTATATGCCCAGGAATGGGATTGCTGGGTCTTATGGTAGTTCTATTTTTAGTTTTTTAAGGCGTCTCCGTACTGTTCTCCATAGTGGCTGTATCAATTTACATTCCCACCAACAGTTCAGGAGGGTTCCCTTTTCTCCACACCCTCTCCAGCATTTATTGTTTGTAGATTTTTTGATGATGGCCATTCTGACCGGTGTGAGGTGATACCTCAAGATGCTCATTGCAATTTGCACTTCTAACATGTCCCTCAGTCGCTTGGTGATGCCGAGTCTGCTGGTCTTCGTCTCTTGCTTTGAGAACTAGTGCTTTAGGTTAGGTCATATTTATATAAGTATATAGACAAGTAGGTTATTTGCTTTTATACTAGCAAATGACTTGAGTAGGTGTGAATTTTCGAAAGCCTTTTCTGCAGTTTGGCCAATAGATTAGAGGAAACTGGAGCAAAGATAGGAAGTAGTTACAGTATAGTTGATAACACCTTGACTTGCCAAGGAAGGAGGCTCAAGATCTGGAACACAGAGCAAAGGTAAAACCCTGGACCATTGCTCTCTAGTCCACCATGAAATCAACTTCTCCTATCTTACTTCCTTATATCCCCATTTATTCCTTTCTTTGGAGTAGTTGGACAGAAATGTTTTAGAAAATTTAAAATATAAGCCACTAGTTTCTTTTCTCACTAAAATGTTCCACCGTTATCTGTGCACTTTTAAGGCTGCAACACATCTTTGCTTTCCAATTTTGTCTTTTCTCCTTGACCTGTACTGATGATAGGTTTTCCTTTTAGACTCTGTCCAGGGCCCTCCCTCACTTTGCAATTATACTTCTATTGCATTTCGAATAAAAGTGAAGAGATAGATTAGCTCATTTTTGGAAAACTTTATTTGAAAAAGAAGGCTTGTGGAGCAAACATTATGTAGTTGATTAATCTAGTCTTTTAGTGAGAGACTTTTTGTCATCCCCAAACTCCCTGTCTGCAGTCTACAGGCAGCAGGAATAAAGTGGGAGAAGAGCGAGAGACTTATTTCATGAGGTCAGGGGTCAGCGCCGCCACCTGCAGGTGGAGACATCAGAAACAGGAAGGGGCCCACCAGCTGCAGGGAGAACACCCCGCAGAGCCTGACCAAGATGAAGGGCCTTTTAAATCCCAGCCCTCTCTTTCAGTTTTTGTGTTATAAATGTGAATATTCAGGTCTGCCCTGATTAAGAATCAGCAGATAAAATGTCTCTTTGTGAATGCCACACTTCCTTGGCTTATTCATTCTTTGTCTCCGTATCTCAAGTTATTATTTTCAAATGCATTGCACATAACTACCATGGATACATATTGCAATTGGGAATGAAACAGTCATTTTGTATCCACACTTGACAAAGAGAACCGACTACCCAAGCCACACATCATTCTGTACAAATCATTAATTTCTGACTAATATTCATACTTCCAAGCTCAGTCTCTACCCAGTTTGCTAGATACATTTGTAGCACTGACTTCAAACTCCGACATTAATAATGCCACAAGCAGACTGCAGTTTGGATCTGAGCAGCCAGAATTTCCAAAATTTGGTTTGCTCCATAACAGTGATAGGTCTATAAATCAGGGAAGGAAGGGTTTGGTTGCTATTAAAGTTCATTTCATGCCCATCAATCTTGTAGGTGGTTGATAATCAGCCAGTGTGGCTCATTAAGCACCTTGGAGGATCAGTATGCAACTCCGAGTAACTGGCAATTGGAGACCTTGCCAACTGAATTTGTATGAGTTTGGTAAGGTTAGGTGGAAACAAGCAGCTTAGGGCTTTGCTTACAAAGTGAAATCAAGAGTGGAAGAAGCCACAAAACCCCAGGTAACTTCATTTTAAATTATTTCCCTTTGTATGCTCACAAATGTGTTGAGATTCAAAAGCCATTTATTGCAGAGAATCCATTGTCTGGTTTTCCTTCGTTCATTAGTCAAATTTTATCAAGTATCTACTGTAGATGGGAATTGTGCAAAATGTTGATGCCAGAGAGATGAAAGACACAGCCTTCCAGGAGCTCCTAGTTCAGAAGAGTCAGGTGTGTAATCAAATAATTGGAATACTGTGCTCTGAAAGGGGTGAGCACAGAATGTGATAGCTACCCAGGGTCTCAGAATCAGTTCCAAAATGAAGAATCAGAGGAGGAAAGGGTGATTCAGGGAGAAGGAACAGTTTTCCTAAAGACGCCTGGATAAAAGTGAATCAGGCATGGGTAAGGCAAAGACTAATAAGCTTTAGAGGACAAAGACCTTCTCAGCTGTACATTTCCTTGGTACAGGACTTGGTGAATACACAGTGAAAGTAGGGCAGTTCCACCTCACTGTGGACAAGGCCAATGGGAAGGAGGTGGTATCAGATGAGGGGACGAAGAAGATGCTAATATTACATGGGCATAATGTTCACCGTGTAGGGAGATACTTAGTCGTGAGATCTTCACCCAAGGAAATCCAGTCTGTTTGTATCCAATTTTGGTTTTAAGACCAGGATTAGCTTAATACAGCGCTAAGGGTTCTAGCCTAGGAAAGGCTGCACTGTGAACCTGATACACTTCAATATACATATTGTCGCCATGCAAATGGGGCGTCCTTAGCCCTCAGGACTGCTTGGCAATCCTCAATGCTAGAGGTCATGGAACTTGTTACAACCTGCTCAAATCCCTTTGACTTTTAACACTGTAAGGGAATGGTTTTTACACTTTAGCCTGCATCAAAATTACCTGGAGGGCTTGTTAAAGCACTGATTACTGGCCCTATCTCTAGAGTTTCTGATAAGGTCGCTGTGGGTGGAAACCTGAGAATTTGCTTTTCTAACAAGTTCCCAAGTGATGCTGATGTTACTGGTCAAGGAACCATTCTTCTAGGGGCAGATAGACTGAGAGAAGTTCCCTGGGCCTGGCCCAGTATTTACTGGGACCACCAGAATTACTGGAACTTTAGCAAGATTCAGAGAGTTATATCCTATTTGCTCTGTAGCCTGGCACTCCCTCTTACCTTTAGAACTATGATTGAGCATAAAGGCTACCAGCTCAGGTGTTTTGACCTATACTCTTTGCAGAATTGATAAAACAGTAATACAGGTTTTGGGGAAAGCTATAGAACAGATCATCAACCTCAATAATCAGTGTTTATTGAAGTAAAACAGTAAGCTTTACTGTGTAAATTTTGTGCCATACCTGTCCTTCCCAGGCTAATAAAAACATACTTTTATTGTTGTTGTTCTTGGGTGTAATATGGGTGGAATCCTCTGAAAGTAGGAGAAGCACAGGCTTATAAATGGCAGAAAACTACTAGCCTGGGATTCAAAGTACCATCCCAAAATGGACTGTTTTACAGTTATAATGTCTTAAGTGAGTTTGGGGTGAGAAAATGCAATGCCCTGATAGTCTTTTTGATTGTTTTGCATCTCACTTATGTCTCAGGGATGTATGCCAAAGGTAAACCTCTGAGATTACTTTAAGTGATACCTATCCCAGGGCTCTCAAGGTAAAGATGGGAATTAATGTCTACCTTTGGCATGGGTCTTCCACACCTTCTGAGATTGTTTTCCCAGCCTCTCTAGTTGCGTGGTCTGTAGCCAGTAATAACAAGTTCCTACCCTCTTTTTCTCTGGTAATAATCCTTCTAGGTCCATTTGGACTCCTATCCAAATCATCCCTCAAACAAACTTGTTGGTTAAAAATCTTCTCTGCCCAAGGCACCTTCTTAGGTTTGAATTAAAGTGGCCTGCGGGCAGCCTTCCACTCTGATATGGAAGAGTAAGAACTGAGATCATAGCCTGGTAGGTCTGGAAAATTGACCTAAGATTCACACTTCTCTTGCTATGTTTTCAAGAACATCTTGTTAGATTTGTGTAGAAGTGATTTATTGTCAGTTAGAAGAATCTTAGGGGGTAAAAAAATCATGTGATTGGCAGTAGGGGGGTTTATGAAGGACCTGAGAATATCGTGATGGGATGGTATTTTGGTAGCTGGCCACTTTGGTGGAGACCTGAAGTTTAGAGAAGCATGTTTTCTATGAGGGGGCGCCCTGCTGGGTCCTGGGCTCTGTGGAACCACAGACTGGAATAAGCTATAAGCTTTACCCGTATCAAAGGAACCTCTATTCTTTTTATGTGTCTTTGGCATCTTTTTTTAATCATTATCAGTGGAACCTCGTGCAAAAGGATATCTCCACCCCCCATCCTGAGCCTCCCAACTATTTAGCTGAAGAGTGAGATCAAATGAAGATCGTGTGAACCATTTCTGAAAGTGACATCTCTCTGTGGTAGACTTCTAACATTTCTAACGCCCTTACTCTTGAGAAATTCCATTTCTTGCGTGGCATTGATGGTGTGATCAATAAAATTAATAGAGTGAGGCTTACAAGGATGAGGAAAATTACTCAAGCTATCCATTTATTGATACGTTCATTTATGCTGTCGAAGAGGAAAAACTTTTCCTCTACCCTCTTAAGTTCAGTACTTGGGAAGCTGTGAAGTAAACTGACAAAAGACAGATTAGTAAGAGAAAAGACAATATTTATTCATGTATGTACACAGGAGCTCACAGAAAATGTCGCTCAAAGAAGCTGTTAGGATGTAGAGCTTATATACCATTTTAACAAGGGGAGTGGGTTAGAATTTCAAGTGAAAATAAATGGTGGAAAATGACCGAGAAACATACGGGGGAAGCTAATAGAAGGTAAGGTCTGTTTATACAATTTCTCATCCCGGTGCCAGCTTCTCATCTCCAGTGATAGGAGTCATTCTTTCCCCTGCTATGGGAAGCCTCCCTTAAAGGGAGAGTTATAATAAGTTGAATTCATTTGGAAGGCTTTGCTTTGGGGCAGAAAGGTGAGTACAGGGAAAGCATCTTCCTGAATCTGTTGATTCTCAAATGCCTTCAGCTCAAAATTATCCATATGCCACAGTGGTATAACTTGGATCCCTTCAATGCATTATTCACTCAGTACCTATTTACCAAGTACACGTTATATGCCAGGTAGTAAGAATACAAGAGTGAACAAAATTAAATCCCTATGCTCATGGAACTTGCATTCTAGTAGAGAGCCAGATAATAAGTGAGTAATTATTTATTTGATACATTTATTACATACCTACACATGTGCTCTCAGATAGTGATACATCTTGGAAAAAAAGCTGGTTAAGGGGATAGAAAATGATGTTGAAGGTGGACTAGTTTAGACTGGGTGGGAAGACATGGCTTCTCTGGGAGGCAATATTTAAGAAGAGATGAGAGTTGTTTAAAGCAGTAAGCCTGGTGAATACTTGGGGAAAATATTTTAGGCAGAGGAAACAGCAAGGACAAGGTCGCTGAGCTCAGAATAGACTGGGCTTGTCCAGAAATATCATGGATCCCATTGCAAGGGGAGGATGAGGAGGGAATGAGGTTGGAGAGTAGGCAAGGGCCAGATTATGCATAATTTATAGTCCATGATACAGAATTTAATTCTTTCTCTGAGATTCATGGGACATCATTGGAGAATTTAGAGCCAGAGGATGAAGTGATCTGATCTATTTTCTTCAAAGAGTTTTCTTGTTGCTGAGTAAAGGTTAGACTGAAATGGGGCAATAGTTATGTAGGAAGATGACATTGGATACCACTCTAATAGTCCACGTGAAAGATGGTGGTGGTTCACACTAGAATGGAATGGTAGGGTCACTGAGAGGGTGTAGATTTAGGATACATTTGAAAAGCATAGGTGATTTACTGTGATGGATTAGATGTGCAATATAAGGATATCTGAGAACGATTTCTAAGTACTTTTCTAGGGGAAATGGAGAAAAGTGGTGGAGGAACAGAAGGGTACAGGGAGAGATGAAATCAAGAGTTTTATTTTGACCATGTTTATTTTAAAGGACTCATTAAACATCCAAGCAGAGATGCTGGTTAAGAAGCGGGGTATATTAGTCTGAAACTCAAGAGAGAAATTGGAACTAGAGTTATTAATATGAGAGTCATAGGCTTATAGATGATTTTAACGGCATGGGATCAAATTAGGTCTCCTAGGAAGAGTTTGGGAAAAGAGGCTGAGAATTGACCATACTTTTCAAAGAAGGGGAGGGGAAAAGAGAGGAGACTAGGAAGCAATAGCCATGACATGTAAAGACAACTAGGTAAGTATGATGTCCGTGAAACCTAATGAAAAAAGTACTTCAAGATGAAGGGAATGACAGTGTCAAATGCTGCTGAAAAATTCAGTTACACAAACACAAAATAATTTCCCCCTGGATTTAGCATTTTGGAGCTCATAGTTGGCTTTGACAAAAGACATCTGCATTGGAAGCATGCATCAAAACTTCTTTGTAGTGTGTTACAAAGATAATGAGAGGTGGGGAGATAAAGACAGTGGCTGTCACTGTACAGATACTGTCATTTGTGCACTAATTAAACAGCATTTGTAGAGTATTTACTATGTTTTATGTGTTGCAAATGGTACATGCTTGGTCTAGTTGGGGAGGGCAACATTAAAGTCATTATAGTACTCCAAGACAGGTACAGTAAAATTTGTGAAGGTATCAGTTTCACAGAGATGGTGGCAGATGTGCTCACCTGGGAGTTGGAGTCGAATCTTGCCAATATAGAGGAAGAAGAAGGTCAGAAGGGAGGATAACAGCTTGAGTAACTTTGAAAGCACAAAATAGCATGACCTGTCCTGGAAATATTAAGAAATCTCACATGATTGAACACATAAGGAGGGGCATAAGGTGGAGGCAGTGATGAGGTCAAAGAGAAGCAATATAAAGAAACTGGCAGGCTTAGAGTGAGTAAGGATATATATTCAAAGATCCATGCCAAAGGGGTTACACAGGAGGGATGAGAGAAGAGACTAGAGGCACAGGGTCCCATTAGAAAGTCCGAATAATAATTCAGAGACATGAAAAACCTATAAAAATCTGATGCAGCTTATCCAGTCCCCAAGGTTGAGCAATTAAGCACATGTTCAATTGTTATGCCCATGCTATTAACATATTTAATAAATGCAATGTCGGGCTTCCCTGGTGGCGCAGTGGTTGAGAGTCCGCCTGCCGATGCAGGGGACGCGGGTTCGTGCCCCGGTCCGGGAGGGTCCCACATGCCGCGGAGCGGCTGGGCCCGTGAGCCATGGCCGCTGAGCCTGCGCGTCCGGAGCCTGTTGCTCCGCAACGGGAGAGGCCACAGCAGTGAGAGGCCCGCGTACCGCAAAAAAAATAAATTTAAAAAAAAAAAAAAAAATGTCTGTTGAGGTGAAAAATAAATAAAAACATTGTACTTCTTATTCTGTGTTAAAATGTTATGGCTGAAAGTTAAAGCTGTTTCCTAGCTAAATAAAAATATGTCATCTGGATTAATTTCTTTTATAGTTTAGCCAACAGAATGGTGACATTTATGCTTGTATAATCAAAAAGAGAAGGTGATTCCTATTTAATATCCACATTTTCAGCAGAAAACAAATAAAACAATAAATTATTAGAAGCAATAATAAATTAATAATAATAATTTAATAAAAACTTAATTGTTTTACTTGGATTTACTAAAGGAAAATGTGTTGAAACAGATGTTCATGTAATAAAGTGATTTGTTTCTGAGAGGTAAGAATGAGGGCATGAGATCAGCGTTTGATAATGAGCCTCAAAGCTGCAACTATGGTCAGAAATTAACACTTGACTGAATAAATTCCTAAAGATTTCCACGAGTTGCTTGTCAAATGGAGGAAGGTAAGGAAATACACAAGAATAAAGACTAGCTAGCACACCCAGAGGAGTCTGGCGCTTATAGTAGTCTTCTGTTGTGGCTGAGCTCCTCTGGTTTGGAAGATACTAAAAGATGGTTTTTTAAACTGCAAGATGCTTAGTTGCCTGGAAATAGGACATGGAAAGAAATGATTCATCAAAGACATGCCATCTTCCATCTCTCCCATGAACAAAATTGAGGTCCTGGAAAGCCATCTTGTGTTTACTGTGTTTCATTGCTTCTAAGATGCATGTTGTTTTTAACATCTCGGAAAACAGGTGTGTCTCAAAGTTGATGTTGCAGTTGTGAATTAGTTATTATTGCCTACACAGGTACAAACTTGATCATAACTGTTCATGTTGTAGTCACTTAAATACTTAAACTGATTTATATACATTATTATGGTAACAAAAAGAATATTTGGATAGGTGAATTCTAGTTTTAGCTCTGATATTAACTAGCGAGGTTACCTTAGTTTACTTAACTAATCTAGCCTTCAAATTCCTGATCAGTAAAATTACATGAGTTCTTCCTGCTACACTAGCCTGAGGAGTCTATGAAACATGAATACAAATGTTGATGTTATTTGAAGTGGGACACCACGTATCTACTTGCCACTAGGTAAGGCAGAGGGGAGCTTGACTGGGGGTTGTGATTTCCCAAGGAAAATTATTAAAATTGTCCAGCTGAGGAAAGCTGAGACAGACCATACATTAGACTCATGATATCTAGCCCTCGATGTTGAAAGAACAAAATAATTTTCATCTTTTAGGTCTAAATATCAGTATGATAGAAACCTCTGTGTATCTTCCACTCTAATTGTTTTCTTTCTAAAAACTAAAGCCCAGGCTTGAAATTTCAAATTTATAGATTTCTTACGGTGCTTCATGATTCTAAAATCTACATTTCTTAGCATGGCATCCAAGATCCGTTAAAATTTGTCACCAACTACCATGTCACATTTATCCCCAACACACCCTCTAAACCTATCATACAGCCTTCCTGCCGCTCCCTGAGTACAGCAGGTACTCAGCTCCATCATGGCTTTGCACATGTATCTCCTACATAATCGCCTTGCTCTTCTCTAAAGCACTCTCTCCAGGCCAGCAACATCAGCAGCATCTGGGAATTTGTTAGAATTATAGATGCTCAGGCCCCATCTCAGATCTGCTGGATCAGAAACAGTGGGGGTGGAGCCCAGCAGTCTGTATTTTAACAAGCCCTCTTGGTGATATTCGATGCATACTAAAGTTTGAGAACCACTGGTCTAGGGTACTCTTTCATAAGTCTCTTCTAGCAATTATTGGATTAAATTACGGGGACAGGATCTCCTTGAAAGGCAAGAACATTTCTTTGCCATCTCTGTCTTCAGGGCATAGTACACTATCTGGCCCATAATTAAATAAGTGCTTTCTGTGACAGTGAGTCAGTTAATCAAATATATTGTTTCTGCCCTTGAGGTACATAAAATTTGTTTGCAGAAGAAAAAATATAGATTAACGAGAGAATAATTTATTGCCATCTATAATAAAATCCTAGATCCCATAATAAATGCTAGACAGTGTCACTGGGCAAAAATTGGATTGAGGTTTCAGAGGGAAGAAAGATCATTGGTGATTAAATCACCAGGAGGTAGCTTTGCCACAGAGATGGGGGAGTTGAAAAGCAGAATAAACTGTTGTAAATAGGTCTGAGCTGATGGAGGATCAGAGAAGTACAAGCAATAGTTAACACTGGATTCCAGACTACCCAGATGGCACTTAATATGATAACCAAAGAGAAAAATGTCTTGGGTGGTAGCAAGCCCTGCATTTAGATAATATTCTAGGCTTATCCCAAGAAGAATATAGGCCCAAATAACTAGAGTTTGATTGAATAGGAAGCTGGCATAACAAAAATAGTAAAGCTATAGATAATCTGTTCTGCTATCAGATTGCCACAAAAATAATTTGGGGTTGCAAGCATTAGTTTCTGTATGTACCAAATGAAAGACGTGGCTTATCTCCTTAAGAAAAGAGCTCATTATTCTATAAGTGTCTTTCCTAAAAATACTTTAGAAATATTACTTGGTATGTTTCACTCAACTCTCAGAAGCTATAGCTCTTATAAACAGATTGTTTAAAGGAACAGGCCCATTTATCGCTAGAAAAAGGCAAGGAGAAAAGATTGGAACATGTGTTTCTGCCCAGATAACAATAAAATGCGGGGTGAGCGCCTGTCTTTAAAAATGTATTTTCTCTATCGCTTTGTGTATATACATGTCCCAAGATTGTTATTAGATGGTGCACGTGTGTGTGGAAGTGGTACCTTATTGGGCTGTTTGATGGATCTTTAAAATATATTTGTTGATTTGGTGTATATACTAGCTATGAAATATCAGCATTATTTATCATATAAACATGGAAAAACGATTGTACAGTCTAGACATTTATTTGGCCATTGTGTGTAGAACGACCATCTTATTTACTTTGGAAGTTGAGTTTGAGTGATCTGGCTTGGATTTTGGATACTTCCCCAGGGCTATTCAAGGAGATGCTCATTTTCTTCCTCCAGCATCTGACATGGTACCATTTGCCACTTTTCTTATCATGAGTCATAGCAATTTTATAAATTAGGATCACTTTTCAGAATTGTAAATGGTAAACATTTTACCACCAGATTTACCTAAGAACCTGAAACAAAATATTTAAAAGGAAACAGAATGCCCTTTTTGTGACTACAGTGAAATTCTGCATGCAGCATTATGCTTTTTCTCCTAGGGGAGTTAGCCATGTGGAACTGAAGCCATTAGCCAGTTCTTCAGTGGATAAATACTATAGCCTGGGAAAAGAGGCAGAAAATGTACTTTCTCCACTTATAGACTAAATGAAGGGAACGATATGGGTAGTTGTATTTACCAAAAATTGGTAGAACTTCTTTATTTTACATTTTAAAACCGAATATCTAGCTTTTATGACTTCAAAATCAGTTATCACATATTGTTTGTATGATGACAGAAGGAAAACTACTTAAGTTGGATTTAAGTAGGTAGTATATCTCCCATTCTTTTTAATGTGGGAACTAGCTGATTCCAGGATCAGCTTTTATCCCCATTGTTCTACACTTTGAGTTTTGGTTTTCTATTTGCATTGTTATAGAAAATGTTTGTGGGATAAATCTATGAAGATATTATTTCGTAACATGTTGCATAATTCTACCTATTATTCTGCAACATGATGTTCAGTTTGTCTCCCCAGAGAATATAAGGATGAGTTGAGGGTAGCACCAGATAGGTAAGCCTTAGCCAATCAGGGAGAAGCAAATGAAATTTTGATTGGCAAAATGATTTTTGAAAAGGCTTAAGTCTTGATCTCAGAACAAATGAGACTGGATAAGACCCAAGTTGCAATATTGAAAAAGTAGTACCAATTGGAGAATAATTATTTCGAAGCATGGTCTTGTTTGTTTTCTTTATCTGATGGAAATGACTGATTAAATGTTGATGTTATTGGTGTTATTTGGGTGCATTTATCAAGAATTTGCCTTGGTCAGCTCCCATCTAAAACCAAGAATATTTTAAGCAATGTTTAAGAATTTATACTGAAAAAATTTAGAAACAAAATAATTAGGCCGAGAGGCAGGACTCTCAAAATATAATAGGAAAATTATATTCGGCTACCTGTTAGGTCAGGTGTCCCAAGTATTCTCTAATTTCTCCTTCTTGACCCTTAACCACAAAACCTTATAATTGCCTTCTGATTTACCGCTATCAGCCACTAGACTACAAACTGTGTGAGGCCAAGGCTGTTGCCCATTTTATTCGCTTCTCAATCCCCAGCATATTCACAGTGCCTGGCACAAACTAAGCACTACAAAAATGTTTAAAGGAAGAAAAGAGGAACAGATATTTCTCTGAGGGCTACTTATCCATGGGACAGCAGAGAAATCAATTTTTCTCCCTAATTTTTTTTGAATTTTTGAATCTGTAAAATGACTCTTTTCCAGCTCTAATATTCTGTGATTTGATAATTTCCACAATCATGTTTTCTTTAATAAATTTTGCATGACATTAGCTCTTTTTATACCAGTTATTATACCTGGCCCTAATTTCTTTCTCACCCTAGGAAATAAAAGTATCAAATGAATTTCCCATTTTGTATAAGTTCTTGATACACATCACTGTTGGGTTATCTGCATGCTTAACTTTCATACTGCATATTCAACAAGAGTTTAGGGAAGAGATCATACATCAGTGCCCCCGGTCTATATAGATTTTCAATACAAAAAAAACCCCGTATCACAGGAGGATACTGGGTGCATAGTCTCTCAATGCAAACAGATGTATTGTAGCTGTTGACTTTTCTCCGGCAATTTGAGTTTAGAGGGAGAGGCCCCCAAAACTGAGTAGAAAGAGACACAGGCTGAATCAAATAACATGAAACGTCAGTTCACAAGTTAACACCACTTTTTTCACAATATGAAAATTATATTGGTTCATTATGAAAGTTTTGAGGAATATAGAAAAGCATAGAGAAGAAATAAATCTCTTTTTTAGTACTACTTTCCAGAGAAAATCACTTTTAACATTTTAATATATTTCCATGTTAAACATTTCCTGTCTTTTTCCCTGTTATGTACATGTGGATTTAAAACCTTCATATTTTCATGAAAATGGAATGATATGGTTCATGCCATTTTGTAACTGTTTAATTTACAACATACAGTCTGTTCTAACATGCTTTGGTGTATTCTTAAAAAAATTTAAACCTCATATAATCAAAAACTGTCTCAAAATAACTATAAATGGAGAAAAGAGGTTGGAGTAGAGAGTTTCAGCCTATCAATATCAAAGTTATATTTCTATTTTTAAAAACAACTGAGAGGATATGATGATAAAACCTGCAGCAGAGATAAAAACCTAACCTTTGAATGTGTCCTACTTCGGTTCCATGGCAATGGCCCTCCTTCCTCTCTCTGTTATTGCATCAGTCTCATTAACCCATTTTCCTGTAAATGCTATCACTTTATTACACTTATCAACCGTCATTAGGACATAACACGTGAGTTTTTTCTCTTTTAGGCTAATGTTTGTTCTTGTTCTGATTTTCTAGCATTGTAACCAGTGGCAATCCGAGTTTTGTAAATCCTGTTTCTTAATTAATTTACTGCATTCTACCCAGGAGAATTTAGAGAACTTTCACTGTAAGAGAAATTTCTGCAGCTCAAATATTCTTCTTTGCTCTTAAGTTTCCTTCTTCCACATTTTTAAATGGCTGGATAGTATTGTGTTGTATTTGTGCCAGTATTTGTTGAAGCAATCTTACCTTGTTGGACATAGAAGGTGTTTCCAGTTTTGCAATTGTGAAAATGCAGAGCCAAGATCACTAAAGTATTAAGCCTCTAAAATAAAGCAAAACAACAAAATGTTGGCTGTTGTCTTGCTTGGACCCCATGAGTTACTATTTCTTTGTTTCTGGTCACAGTTCATCCTTCATCATTTCACTATACAAACTATTTTTTAAGTTGGGGAGATGAGGAGGAGGGTTTCCATGTTTCGTCCAAGGCAGGCTGTCTGAGCACTGGGTGTCACCTGGATTAGGTATTACTTGTAATGTTATGGGGCATCAAACCCAGTCAGTATTATCTCTGGAACTCAAAGGGGCCTTGGACATCCTCCATTCTCATGATAGTGTTGCTCAGTTTGCACCTACTATTGCTGCTTTTGTGATTTGTCATCACTTCCTGTGATGGTTAATTTTAGGTGTCAACTTGACTAGGCCACAGTGTGCCTAGATATTTGGTCAAACATTTTTCTGAGTGTGTCTGTGAGGGGGTTTCTGGATGAGATTAAAACTTGCCTAGGTAGACCAAGTAAAGCAGAGAGCCTTTCTTACCGTGGGCGGACCTTATCAATAATTTGAAGGCGTGAATAGAAAAAAAAGGCTGACCCTCTCCTGAGTATGTGAGAATTCCTTCTGCCTGGGTGCCACGTAAATGAAACATTGAATTGGACATTAGATTTTTCTTGCCTTTGAACTTGAACTGAAACATCAGCTCTTCATGAGTGTTGAGCCTGCCAGCCTTCAGACTGGAACTCTATTGTTGGCTCCTGGGTCCCCAGCTTGCTGACTCACCCTGCAGATCTTGGGACTTGTCAGCCTCCATAATCGCCTGAACCGATTCCTTATAATAAATTTCTTTTTATCTCATTGGTTATATTTCTCTGAAGACCCCTGACTTAATACACTACTTATTGCCCTTTCTACTACCTTAGAGATTCCCCACAGCCAAGGGCATAACCCTCCATTCCTGGTGATACCAGCTCTTTTTGCTAATCTTTAACAATCAGATAATAAATATTTAGGTCACCTCTAAATCATTTTGTTCAGAAAGCTTTATAGTCCCATTCGCTGAGGAACATGGAGCCTCTCTCTTTGGGATCAGAACAGAAGGGATTTAAATCAAATAGTCAGTGCCCTTTTAAATGCATTCCTCTTTAACCCCTCCCAGTGTCCCCCAATGGGACAGGCACAATTATTAAACATTAGTTCTAGTTGATTTTACTTCTCAAGGATCTCTGCAGAGTTGGGGAAAGATGCCTCCTCCCTTTGCCTAAACGGGTCCATTTTGGTCTAAAGGTAGATATAAGGTTTGGCCCAAAGGGAGAGGATTCAGCTTTGCCTAGGTCCTGAATGAATATTTCCCTCTACTTCATGGTACTTTTTTACCTGCTGTTTGATGGCATCACTCAAGTGGAGGCTTTGAAGTGAAGAGTTGGAACAAGAAGAAATCCCCCGAATATGAAAAAGTATGATAGAAAGTACAGCTATGAAGAGAAATGGCTGAGATTAAATGAAGCAAATTCTAACTAGAGATCCAGGTACAATTTTTGGTCCCTGGTTCTCTCAGAGAAGGGGGCAAAACAGGTCCTACTAGATGGGAATAAGAGTACATCCTTTGATAAAAATGCAGTTATAAACACCATACACGACAAAAGCTGAAAAAGATCTGCATGGTCCTCTATCTAAACACCGTCCCCTTTAGATGAGAAAACTGAGGCACAGAGAGGTCAACACCCCCTAGTGTTTCATCTTGAAAACACACTTAAATGAATAACCTGCTACTAACAATGAAGAAAATCATTAATTTTAAACTTTTACCTTAAAAACAGCATTTATTTTTTTGATTATCCTCATATTCTTTCCTTCAGTTGAGCTCATTAAGTACTATGGAATTATGGTTATAGATAGAGATTAATTTCATATCTATCTTCTGGCATATTATTGACTCTAATAAGAGAATTTGCAAATAACTTTATTTGAAAATATTGCTAAAGTTGACATTTCAAAGAAAATGTCATTTAAGTACTCCACAATATACTTTTCTACACTCTCCTTTATTAAATTTAATATTTTCCAGGTAGAACAATCAGATGGATTAGAAATTTGAGCTTAAATCTATTAAACATCATAAGTATATTTTCATCATTACATTAAGATGAAAATATAATTTTACTTTAAAGTATTTGACATTTCCAGCCTTTAAAAAGTCAACATTTAATCACATCTGAAATTTGCAGGATAAAATTTTAAAAGCCTTCAGTTATTAACATTATTTCAGGGGGGGAAAGCCACTTTGCCACAGAGCTTATATTTTTCTCTCATGAATTGAGTCTGATACAGAATATTTATTATGGTGAAGTTTAAACAATAGATTCTAGCTACTTCCATGAAAATACTATTCAGTGAGTTTCTGCTTTGACACTGAACTGACCTTGTAATTAATGTTGTACACTATCCTTCATTATATGCCAGATTATAAAATATGACTTATTGGCAGCATAAAGGCACAGAGTTCTGAAATGCAGTTTATAACCATGAAAAAGGACTAAGCCTTGAGTGACAGTTAAATTTGAATAGATTGGGTGAGTGTTATGAAACATGAATAAGAAAGCGTTTTATTTTTTAATTTTTTTTGAATTTTATTTTATTTTATTTATACAGCAGGTTCTTATTAGTTATCCGTTTTATACATATTAGTGTATACATGTCAATCCCAATCTCCCAATTCATCCCACCCCCACCCCCACCCCCACCCTGTCACCTCCGCTTTTCCCCCTTGGCATCCATACGTTTGTTCTCTACATCTGTGTCTCTATTTCTCCCTTGCAAACCAGTTCATCTGTACCATTTATCTAGATTCCATATATATGTGTTAGCATACGGTATTTATCTTTCTCTTTCTGACTTACTTCACTCTGTATGACAGACTCTAGGTCCATCCACCTCACTACAAATAACTCAATTTTGTTTCTTTTTACGGCTGAGTAATATTCCATTGGATATATGTGCCACATCTTCTTTATCCATTCATCCGATGATGGACACTTAGGTTGTTTCCATCTCCGGGCTATTGTAAATAGAGTTGCAATGAACATTTTGGTACATGACTCTTTTTGAATTATGGTTTTCTCAGCGTATATGCCCAGTAGTGGGATTGCTGGGTCCTACAGTAGTTCTATTTTTAGTTTTTTAAGGCGTCTCCGTACTGTTCTCCATAGCGGCTGTATCAGTTTACATTCCCACCAACAGTGCAAGAGGGTTCCCTTTTCTCCACACCCTCTCCAGCATTTGTTGTTTGTAGATTTTCTAATGATGCCCATTCTAACCAGCGTGAGGTGATACCTCATTGTAGTTTTGATTTGCATTTCTCCAATGATTAGTGACGTTGAGCAGCTTTTCACGTGCCTGTTGGCAATCTGTGTGTCTTCTTTGGAGAAATGTCTATTTAGGTCTTCTGCCCTTTTTTGGATTGGGTTGTTTGTTTAATAAAGCATTTTAAACTCAAGTTTTTTGTTAAATCATTAATATGATTGTCTTACAGGAAAATCTACATCTATCATGTGGCCAATAAAATGTGTATAAATGCAAGCACTAGTATTGTGTGAAATAATTAGAGTGAAAGCTAGTTTCCACATTAATTCTTAATTTTTTAAAAAATTTAAATCACTTAGAGTGTCACAAATAGGCTTATTAATTTTACGCTATATATGTTACAATTGTGTTTAAGCTATTAATATAAGTTCCCTTAGAGCAATTCTGTTTAAATTTTGAATTTTCATTATCTAATAATAGTTACCATTTATTCAGTGCTTATTGTGTGCAAATATACTGTACTGAGATCTTTGCATACATTTCCTCATTTAATCTTAAAATTCTCATCAGAGATCATTCTGTTTACAGTCTGAATACAGTCTTTCTTTTTGAACCAGGCAGGCATTTTGGGTTGCTGTAATGAGAAGTGGACATTGTAATGATGGACATGGATAAGAGACCAGACTCCTTGAGATACATGAACAGTCCCCCCCAATGCCCCTGGACATTCCAATAGGTGAAAACCCTGTTTATAGTGAAATGCACCTAGAACCTAAATCTCTTTTACATATAAACATAAAGTGGGTTTTGTATGACAGGTCTTTTTTTTTTTGAGGGGGGATAAGCATTGTTTTAACAGCTGCTGGATTTTTCATGAATGAAGTGACAATGTTCTGAACTTTACTAGGTCTTGGATAATGATGCCACTCCTGGTATTTGAGTGCTCCATAGAAGTCATCTGCATTGAGTTGGCATTTGGAAATGTCCCCATTAAAGGGGATTCTACACACATAGGTGCAAGTGTCTGACTTCTTCCGTAAGTCTTCTAGTGGGACCATGCAAATATTTACACATTCAAAATTATTTTAAACTTAAATAAATATTGTTGTAGCAAAAATTATTTCATTTATCCATTATATTGTAGTTAGATCACTCTACAAACTAGGTTATGTGATCTATTCATTCCATTTCAGATTTGTAAATGTGGGTGTTACCAAATATATATCCTAGAAGGGCAGACACTGGGTCTTACATAGTTCAGGACAACAGTTCTAAGCCGTGTGCACTTTTAGTATTAGAGGACACAGCCAGATGAATCTGGCTTCCAGTCCAGGTTATTAACTTAACTATGTATTTGTTGTTGGGCAGGGTGCTTTACCTCTGCAGGTTTTAGTTCCTTCATTTGTTAAAGACTACTAAGAGTGCCTTTATCATGGGGTAACTGTGGAGGTAATAAAGCACCTGACACAATTACAGCAAATAAAATGTTCAATAAATATCACTTATCAGTAGTATGTTGTGTAACCTCCCCAATAGATCAAAAGTGTGTTTTCCACATCAAAAAGTACATAGTACAAAAAACATGCTTAAATTAACAGACCTGAAGTGGGCCAATGAGAGAGGAAACACGATTAATTTCTCCTCCCTTTTTGCTAAACGTGTCTCTGGCTTTGCCTCCTCAGTTGTTGTTCACTCTGCCCCACCTCTGAACTCAGGAGGGTGCTGCCATGGCCACTTCTGCCATAATTGCTCTCCGATGATGAAAATACAAAATACTGTAACAGAACTATACCTGTCAGCTTAGCTCCCTGCATTCCGCCCGTAATATAAATGACACTCAATCCTATTCTTTGGATATAAGGGGTGACCTAAATGAACAGGTGGCAGCAGCAAAAAAAAAGTAATGGTAATACAATATTGTGCACTTCGAAAAACTGATATAGGCAGGCCAATTAGCTGAGTTTCTCTTAACCATTTACTGGAACCTAGAAGCAAGTTTCTCCACTTTGCAGTACTGAAGTATATAATGGGCCTTTTCTTATAATGCAAATCTGAAGTCTATCTAAGTCAGGTGCAGTAGTTGCTTGGGAAGTATTTTGGAAAAGTGTGTTTGTTCTATGAAAACAAAACTATTTAGTAAGAGCGTGTCTTATTTTTTAAAGCAAAATACTTATAAAGAGTAGTCAGAGGCACTTCAGAGTGCAGTAATCAATCATTAGAACTTTAGAAATCAATTGTTTCCTTGAGCTTCAGATTATAATTGAAATGTCACGAGGAGGAGTGTAAGACATACCTTCAAGACAGGCCATTTATGCACTTTTGTTTTCAACTAGTTTATAGAGTTATCATGAGAAGAAAGATTTTTCTCTCAGTTAAAATCACTTAATGGTGGATTAACACTTGATACTTAATCTCTCCTCTCATTCTACTTTATATCCACATTTATTTAGGTGCAAATGAGCATGGGACAGCTATGAAACACTTTATTTCTACATTATAGTTCTCATAATATCTGCCATTGATTATTTCTCATTTATTAGTAGCATCTATATACACATATACACACTTATGTAAAACAGTGATTTTTTTTAACATCTTTATTGGAGTATAATTGCTTTACAATGTTGTGTTAGTTTCTTCTGTATAACAAAGTGAATCAGCTATATGTGTACATATATCCCCATATCCCCTCCCTCTTGTGTCTCCCTCCTACCCTCCCTATCCCACCCTTCTAGGTGGTCACAAAGCACCAAGCTGATCTCCCACTGCGATGCAGCTGCTACCCACTAGCTATCTATTTTACATTTGGTAGTGTACATATGTCAATGCTGCTCTCTCAGTCCGTCCCAGCTTACCCTACCCCCTCCCCGTGTCCTCAAGTCCATTCTCTACGTCTGTGTCTTTATTCCTGTCCTGCCCCTAGGTTCATCAGAACCTTTTTTTTTTTTTTGACTTAGATTCCATATATATGTGTTAGCGTATGGTATTTGTTTTTCTCTTTCTGACTTACTTCACTCTGTATGACAGACTCTAGGTCCATCCACCTCACTATAAATAACTCAATTTCCTTTCTTTTTATGGCTGAGTAATATTCCATTGTATATATATGCCACATCTTCTTTATCCTTTCATCTGTCGATGGGCACTTAGGTTGCTTCCATGTCCTGGCTATTGTAAATAGAGCTGCAGTGAATATTGTGGTACATGACTCTTTTTGAATTATGGTCTTTTCAGGGTATATGCCCAGGAGTGGGATTACTGGGTCATATGGTAGTTCTATTTTTAGTTTTTTAAGGAACCTCAATACTGTTTCCATGGTGGCTGTATCAATTTTCATTCCCACCAACAGTGCAAGAGGGTTCCCTTTTCTCCATACCCTCTCCAGTATTGATTGTAGCTTTTTTGATGATGGCCATTCTGACTGGTGTGAGGTGATACCTCATTGTAGTTTTGATTGGAATTTCTCTAATGATTAGTGATGTTGAGCATCCTTTCATGTGTTTGTTGCCAGTCTGTATATCTTCTTTGGAGAAATGTCTTTTTAGGTCTCCTGCCCATTTTTGGATTGGGTTGTTTGTATTTTTGTTATTGAGCTGCTTGTAAATTTTGGAGATTAATCCTTTGTCTGTTGATTTGTTTGCAAATATTTTCTCCCACTCTGAGGGTGGTCTTTTCGTCTTGTTTGCGGTTTTCTTTGCTCTGCAAAAGCTATTAAGTTTCATTAGGTCCCATTTGTTTATTTTTGTTTTTCTTTCCATTTCTCTAGGAGCTGGGTCAAAAAGGAAAGGATCTTGCTTGATTTATGTCAAAGAGTGTTCTTTCTGTTTTCTTCTAAGAGTTTTATAGTGTCTGGCCTTACATTTAGGGCTTTAACCCATTTTGAGTTTATTTTTACGTATGGTGTTAGGGAGTGTTCTAATTTCGTTCTTTTACATGTAGCTGTCCTGTTTTCCCAGAACCACTTTTTGAAGAGGCTGGCTTTTCTCCATTGTATATTCTTGCCTCCTTTATCAAAGATAAGGTGACCATATGTACATGGGCTTATCTCTGGGCTTTCTGTCCTGTTCCACTGATCTATATTTCTGTTTCTGTGCCAGTACCATACTGTCTTGGTTACTGTAGCTTTGTAGTATAGTCTGAAGTCAGGGAGCCTGATTCCTCCAGCTCTGTTTTTCTTTCTCCAGATTGCCTCGGCTGTTCAGGATCTTTTGTGTTTCCATACAAATTGTGCAATTTTTCGTTCTAGTTCTGTGAAAAATGCCATTGGTAGTTTGATAGGGATTGCATTGAATCTGTACATTGCTTTGGGTAGTATAGTCATTTTTACAATGTTGATTCTTCCAGTCCAAGAACTTGGTATATCTCTCCATCTATTTGTATCATCTTTAATTTCTTTCATCAGTGTCTTATAGTTTTCTGTATGAAGGTCTTTTGTCTCCTTAGGTAGGTTTATTCCTAAGTATTTTATTCTTTTTGTTGCAGTGGTAAATGGGAGTGTTTCCTTAATTTCACTTTCAGATTTTTCGTCATTAGTGTATAGGAACGCCAGAGATTTCTGTGCATTAGTTTTGTATCCTACTACTTTACCAAATTCACTGATTAACTCTAGTAGTTTCATGGTAGCATCTTTAGGATTCTCTATGTATAACATCATGTCATCTGCAAATGGAGACAGCTTTACTTCGTCTTTTCTGATTTGGATTCCTTTTATTTCTTTTTCTTCTCTGATGGATGTGGCTAAAACTTCAAAACTATGTTGAAAAATAGTGGTGATAGTGGACATCCTTGTCTTCTTCCTGATCTTAGAGGAAATGCTTTCAGTTTTTTACCATTGAGAATGATGCTAGCTGTGTGTTTGTCATATATGGCCTTTATTATGTTGAGGTAAATTCCCTCTATGCCTACTTTCTGGAGAGTTTTTATCATAAATGGGTGTTGAATTTTGTCGAAAGCTTTTTCTGCATCTAATGAGATGATCATATGGTTTTTATCCTTCAGTTAATATGCTGTATTGCGTTGATTGATTTGCGTATATTGAAGAATACTTGCATTCCTGGGATAAATTCCACTTGATCATGGTGTATGATCCTTTTAATGTGCTGTTGGATTCTGTTTGCTAGTATGTTGTTGCGGGTTTTTGCGTCTATGTTCATCAGTGGTATTGGTCTGTAGTTTTTTTGTGACATCTTTCTCTGGTTTTGGTATCAGGGTGATGGTGGCCTCGTAGAATGTATTTAGGAGTGTTCCTCCCTCTGCTATATTTTGGAAGAGTTTGAGAAGGATAGGTCTTAGCTCCTCTCTAAATGTTTGATAGAATTTGCCTGTGAAGCCATCTGGTCCTGGGCTTTTGTATGTTGGAAGATTTTTAATCACAGTTTCAGTTTCAGTGCTTGTGATTGGTCTGGTTATATTTTCTATTTCTTCCTGCTTCAGTCATGGAAGGTTGTGCTATTCTAAGAACTTGTCCATTTCTTCCAGGTTGTCCATTTTATTGGCATAGAGTTGCTTGTAGTAATCCCTCATGGTTCTTTGTATTTCTGCAGTGTCCGTTCTTACTTGCCCTTTTTCATTTCTAATTCTGTTGATTTGACTCTTCTCCCTTTTTTTCCTGATAAGTCTGGCTAGTGGTTTATCAATTTTGTTTATCTTCTCAAAGAACCAGCTTTTAGATTTATTGATCTTTGCTATTGTTTCCTTCATTTCTTTTTCATTTATTTCTGATCTGATTTTTATGATTTCTTTCCTTTCGTAACTTTGGGGTTTTTTGGTTTTTCTTTCTCTAATTGCTTTAGGTGTAAAGTTAGAAAAAATATATATATATATTTATATATTTAAGAAAAAGGAGGAAGAGAGCAACCAAGTCAATAAACATATCTACTAATGATAATAAACTCTAAATACTAAACTAAGATAAACATAAGACTAGACACAAATTAAATGCAGAAAGCAAACCCCAAGTCTACAGTTGTTCCCAAAGTCCACCATCTCAATTTGGGATGATTCGTTGTCTATTCAGGTATGCCACAGATGCAGGGTACATCAAGTTGATTGTGGAGCTTTAATCCGCTGCTCCTGAGGCTGCTGGGAGAGATTTCCCTTTGTCTTCTTTGTTCTCACAGCTCCTGGGGTTCAGCTTTGGATTTGGCCCCACCTCTGCGTGTAGGTCGCCCTCAGGCCTCTGTTCTCGCCCCGACAGTGCGGGGTTAAAGCAGCGGCTGAGTAGGGGGCTCTGGCTCACTCATGCCGGGGGGGAGGCAGGGGTCCGGTAGTTATAACTGGAATGCGGGGCGAGCCTGCGGTGGCAGAGGCCAGCGTGACGTTGCACCAGCCTGAGGCACGCAGTGTGTTCTCCCAGGGAAGTTTTCCCTGGATCACCAGACCCTGGCAGTGGCTGGTTGCATTGGTTCCTGGCGGTGGGTGGGGGTTGGAGGGCGTGTGGATAGTGACCTGTGCTTGCACACGGGATTCTTGGTGGCTGCAACAGCAGTGTTAGTGTTTCGTGCCCATCTTTGATGTCCAAGCTGATAGCCGTGGCTCGCATCTGTCTCTGGAGCTCGTTTAGGCTGTGCTCTTGTTTGCAGGCCTTTTTTTTTTTTTTTTACTCGCACATATTTGGACCAAGGACAATCTGTATATCAAGCTCAGGGGCAGAAATGAAATCCACAGCTTCTAACATCCCACTCCAGTATGTTCACACATCAGACCTAGATTTTTTTTCTCTCTTATTGTACATTTATTTGTTTTGTTTGAATTGGGGTTAGGCATGTGTTTATTTAATAGAGGAAAGTCTCTCAGGAAGAAGGAAGCAATACCACAGTACTTGCTCTGCAAGCAGCCGAAACAGCCTGTTGGGCCTTAAAATGGCTTCCCTTGACAATCAGGGTGATGTAGCAAACCAGTCCTGCTCTCGCTGTTCATTCAGTCAGTCCAGTATCATTTCAGGATGCTCAGGGAATTCCTGAAGGCACTCCATCTTCTCTTTGGCCTCCACGGCCATCAGCTTGCTGTCCACATATTGCGTCACTGTGAGGGGCTCCAGGACCTCAAACTTTCTGAGCACAGACCCTGGAAGGGTAAAATAGTATTTTTTAAAGTGCACTGTACATTCACTGGAGCGGTAATTAATAATTTGAAAGCTGTCAAGGAAATTACTGGACATGTTCAGCAAGATAAGCCTTATGTAATATTGTCTCCAAACAACAGTACTGCCATAGAGGAGTGGTACCAAGTTCAAAAGTAATCACAAAAATTAACCTAAATGCAGTTTAGTTGGGCTAAGAATAGTTTTTCTAAATTAAAAGTTCCATGAGTTTGTGATCAATTTATACCAGGTGATAAAGTGCTCTTGTATGTTTTCAGTGATAAATCATGTGCTTAAAAACCCCAATTTTTCCCTGAGCTATTTTAAGACATTTGCGTTTCTGATCAAAATAAGAAGGTCTTACTTATAAATCTGAGAATAGCTAGCTTTTCTTTCAAAAATAAGCAGTTGCTTAATGCATGGGAAGATTTGTGTAAGTCAAAACCAATTTTTATTTCCACGAATGCCTTATCAGCTCCATTTAAAATGGATTGTTTTTCCTTTCTTATCCTAAGGGGGGTGCATCATGTTTCACCTCAATTTTTTTCAAACCAGATTGCCCGTTTAAATAAATATGGAGGAAGTATACATCTAAATTCTAACTTTTCATGTTACATTTCATAGGTAGCCTATAGACCTATTTATTACTTTAAAATATTATAGATAAAATATTTATTCTAAAGTAAATGAAAATGTTATACAGCAGAATTCAAATATTTTTTTAAAATGTGTATATACATTTAAATGTATGGCTTTTAATAGTAAGGACATTTAAATTTTTTCTGTCTGCCCTTTATCCATCTGATTTTTGAATGAGTTACGAGCAATATATGAAGCTAGTATAAACTTAATTTTGATAAACAGAAGCAAAGTCATCCTATCATTCATTCTACTCACTATGTACCAATAAGACCTTATATTTTGAAATAATTTTAATAAACATAGTGTATGAAAGTAGTGTTTTCACTGATTATTATATCTGTAAAACTACAGCAATCGTCATATCTCTCAACATAGGGATGAAATTTCAGCTTATTGAAAATAGCTTTAAGTTTACAATGACAATGGATAGAATCTTTTAATAGGTATTTTCAGCAATGGGAAAATTAGAAATGTTTAGAAGAAAAGAGTTCAATAAATAGTAAGCAGAAGCTGGGTTCTCAGTCTATGTGACGTCCTGGAGACTACTTACGAGAGGAGTAAACAGCAATTGTGATGATGAAGATGAGAACAGGAATAACTGAGCGTGGACTGTGGGCTTATTATGTTCCTGCCTTGTGGTAAACCTGCTACATGACTTCCCCATCTATGAGGTCTGCAAGATTCCTCATAGCAATCTTCCCAACCTGAGGTTTAGAGAGGTTAATTTTCCCAGTGTCACGCAGCCATTGAGTATTAAAGCCTAGATTTGAACTGCAGCCTGCCTGACCTCAGTCTGGTCTTTTAATGACCACTGCCTCTCCAATATAAAACTCAAAATCTAGGTGGAAAAAAATAGAGAAAACATTATGTAATAGACTATAAAAATGTATAAAAGTATATACACACATATGATGTCTCTGTATCTATACCATAGAAAAGACTCCATTATAAGTATTTTACATATTTCAGGGAGAAAAAGTGTTAATTACATTATGTATGGTGAGCTGTACATTTGATAAACTGGCAACTAAGCATTGACCTGCAGGAATAGATACAGAACACTAAACCTTTGCCTCAATGTTTTTTAAAAATAAAGATGAATGGATGACTAGGAACATGGAACCGGGTACAGTGTAAAGCCCTGCTAAAGTAATTGAGGCACTTGCTGCTGGGAGCATGGTGAAAGGAGACGGGAGACATAGAGTTCAGAACAGAACTCTTAAAAGGAGATGATGGCAGGAGGGAAGCAAAGAGAGTTCCAAGCTCCCAAAAGGCAGGAATTGAACAAATAATACAGAAGGGCTAAGCCTTTGAAGGATGCACAAGAGGCAAGAAACTCCAGTCAGGGAAGAGGAGGCAAAGAAAATCCCTCCAAAGAAAAGATGAAAAATGTTTTTATAAGCAAATTGACAGATAGCAAAAGATATATACCACGCTATGTTTTCTCATTGCAGCCAAAGACAAACTGGGGTTATTTATGCTTTCAGAAAGAATAAATCTAAAAAGCAATTGTAGAGGAAGAAGTGATGAAAATATGTGTCAATACAGGTTTCAAGCTTCCTTGTGAGATAAAATGCATTTATATATTTTTAGTAGCCAAAGAGGGATATCTAGAAAATAATAGACAATAATTTTCTCTTTTTCATTTACTTTGTTGAAAGTGAGGTAAGTTATCTGACAAAAGCTTTTCAATTAATGAGGAAGAAAGTTAGGTACTCTTATAAATAATTTTATGTCCCAGGTAATGTATGTCCCTTGTGTAGTTTTCAAAACTTACCTTTAATAGCAGTTTTTCCTGGTGTGTGTGTGGGTGGGGGGGGGTGTTTTAGAGATTTTTTTTCCTCTCTTACTTCTTATTTTCAGGATGGAATTAACTCACAAATTTGATTAAGAGGAGAACTCAGAAGTAAATTGAATTCACAAGTAACATAAAATTAGATCATATTTAGTTGTTCATGAGGTCAGATAGTGATAAAATGAGGATAAACTGAAGTTGTTTATTAGCCAGCTTGGGTTCTTTTTTGCAAATCCTAGGAAAAAGGCACATCACTGTAGGATACATTCTTAATGTCAATTTATTCCTACAAGCCATTTTCATAGGGCACACTGCAGGCCATAGACGTACCTCACAGATTCAAAGGCCTAAACCTTCTACATACACAGCAATAAACTCAGAAAATAATTGTTAAGATTATGATTCTGGAACTTTTTAATGGCCCCGATCATTAGCAAAGATTAAAATTATATTCAACATTCTGTATTTACCAAGGCAATAAAATGGACTAATCTATTTTAAAGGGGTTTTAAAATGTAGAGATGAAACAAACAAAATGACTGTGATTTAAACTTCATAAAAAACATAAGTTAAATTAATCAAATGATTCTACTTTATAAGTGTTCTGACTGAAGTGATTATATTCAGCTCAGGGAGAATAGGAGAAGGTGAAGTATGGTTATGGCATTGAATTTACTAAGAGGATTACATTGTTTGGCTTAACGTTTTGACTTGTACTAAGCGACCACTATGTGCCAAACATTGTCCTAGGAGCAAACAGTGCTAAAATTACATGGTGAATACTTTCCATGTGGTCAAAGGGAACATGAATAGATCTAGAATGAATTAGAAAACTCAGTGTTTTTCAACAAAGAGACCTGGCTTCATATGAAAATGCTCTGAGTCAAACAAGGTAGTTTATGAAGATTGGATTATTAGCAATGCAGAATGACCATGCTATCAATATGGTGCCTGGCATAAAACTGATAATTTTGATCATTTCTGTTCTTATTATAGAATCAGTAAAATCTAAGGTAGAAGAAATGAATAATTTTTTCTGTAGAATGGGCTGACATTTGAAGTATGGCTAACTTTGATTTTTTTAGTAAGTAAGCTTTATTGTTTCCCTAGAAAAACACTACACACACACACACACATACATACATACATACATACATACATACATAACCTTCAAGACTCCCTTTAGATTTTTTCCTTAAAGAGCATATTATCTGAATAGATGTACTGTTTTATTTATAATTATATTCTTTGAGTATTTTTGGTGTTGGTCTAGCTGCCCTAAAACCAGGTGCTAGCAGTGTGAGCAAGAGGTAGAAAGCCTGAACCCAGAGTCACTTTTATATAAACTTCATTGGTTAATAATAAGAGAGTGGGGCTTCCCTGGTGGCGCAGTGGTTGAGAGTCCGCCTGCCGATGCAGCGGACACGGGTTCGTGACCCGGTCCGGGAAGACCCCACATGCCGCGGAGCAGCTGGGCCCGTGAGCCATGGCCGCTGAGCCTGCGCGTCCGGAGCCTATGTTCCGCAACGGGAGAGGCCACAACAGTGAGAGGCCCGTGTACCGCAAAAAAATAATAATAATAATAAATAAGAAGAAGAAGAAGAGAGTGAAAATAGGACATGGTCCATGTTGAGAATGTTTTAAGACAGATATTTAAACCCAGCTCTAGCACTTTCTACTTGAGATTTACTTGGAAAAAATTATTTTCTGAACTTTGAAATGAACAAAATGCCTACCTCATAGGCTTTGTTAACATAATTAAGTCATATGATATAGAAAATAATTTGTACACTGTCAAGTGCTAGGTCAACATTAGAAGTTTAGTTGTTATACTATTTGCATATAAATGAGATATATATGTTATTAAGTGTACAATAATTATATATAGAATTATATATATATATATATATATACTATACACTTTTTTTTCTTTAATTTTAAGCTCAGGGTTCACTCATGGTTTAAATAAGTCATTTTATATTTCTGGTCCCATCATAGAGGTATCGATATGTAGTAGTCCTTAGGATATGAAAGTTTGATCCTACTAAATATTCATTAGTAGAAGTTAAATGATAAGTAGCGTACACTTGAATACCTTGTTTTTGAGAATTTGTTGCTATTAAAGTTAGTTAAACTCAATTCTGTTAAAGCTCTCAGTATTCTAGCAGATTTTAAACAGTAATAATTGAGTATATTATAAATATGCAAGTATATATTATATCTGGAGACCAGGGGAGGGTAGTCACCTGGATTCATGCTAAAGTCTTGGAAAAGTTTGCTTATCTTAATGATGGTTGACTGGCTTATGCTATGGATGTAGAGTTTTGCTTTAAGTGAGTAAATTAAGTGCCTAATAACCCTTCTGGTAAATGTAACTGAGCCTAAGTAACTTGGCCTTCACTTCACCAAGGAGACATCTATACCTTTTTTTTTCCTTTTCTAACATGGTAACAGTATTGAGTCTGCATTATGTTCAGGCCATTCACTGTTAATAGAATATTTGAAATGGTTGATTTTGCTGCATTCTGTGAATACAACTCTTGGAATGTTCTTTATTATTTATGAGAGCTTTCCACTCTTATCAGTGTCTCCTAACCATGTCTCCCTTTTTTTCTTGGTCATAAGAATTCTTGAATTATCCAAATTGATAACAAATACTTTTCTCATGGCTAGAATCTTGGAAGCTGTTATGGAAACCATTGAGCATAATTTAATGGTGTTTTAATTTAAGAGCTATGTCAAAACAGCAGAGAGCTGTATT
Organism: Delphinapterus leucas; assembly: GCF_059928025.1. Classification (NCBI taxonomy): domain Eukaryota; kingdom Metazoa; phylum Chordata; class Mammalia; order Artiodactyla; family Monodontidae; genus Delphinapterus; species Delphinapterus leucas. Next base: position 104,879,912 of record NC_143150.1, read on the forward strand.
TTATTGTAGGGGCTCTAAAGTCAGAGACCTGAATTTGAATCCTGACTTCATCACTTTCTAACGGTGTGACATTGGACAGGTTATATTTTTGAAGCTTTGGACTCTCTACCTGTAAAATGAGGTTGCTGGAATGATTAAATCAGCAAATGCCTGTGAAACATGTAGGATAAAGTTAGGGAATTTATCATTTTTAAATTTTGATTACACATGAAACGTGTCAGGGATCATGCTATGTACTTGGGATACAAAGATGAATAAAATATGATCCTTGTCTTTAAAAAAGTTACAACCTAGCAGAGCATACAGGCATGAAAACTGCTTGTCATTTTGCCAGGCACATAGTATATGTACTTAATAAGTGCTTAATACATACTAGCAGCTACTACTGTTATTATATATTTTACTATTGATATTATTATTATCATGCACTTCCAACTGCATAAAAATGGTTTTAATCCATAGAAAATCAAATTAGAAACAAGTTTTTGTGAAAATGATGTAAAAGAAACAAGTGAAATGAAGGATTGACATTTTTAAATTAGTTGTCATTTACATTTATAATTTTATAAGAAAATGCTTTTTATTTCATGTGATATATAAAGAAATAAAATGCACTTTGATGTAAATAATTATTGCCATTGCTGTTCAACTTTTATCCATAATTTACTAAGCACCTACTATTTGCCAAAGCCTCTAGCCAGCCCTGTGGGGAGGATTTCAGATGATTCATAGACAGACCTGTTCTCAAGGAATTGAGGATTTTCTTGGGGAGGAAAAATGAATACTTTAAACAACTAAAGAATAATTAATTTCCTCAAAATAATTGTATTGATGGAAACATATATTAAAAGAATCTGTCATGCTGACATATTTCTGCTTGTCTGTTAAATATACTTTTAAAATTTGGGCTTGAAACCACAGAGCCATCTTGAACGCTTTTCACTTTCACCTCTTGTGTAAACATTCACCACGTCTCTTTCACCATCATCTCTTTCATTAGTACCATCACCACTACCACCGTCACCATCTGAAACAGAGCCCCTCCTGCAAATGGAGATATTTTACATTATTCTCACTAATATTATTATTTTCACAAAATGAAATAATTTTATGTTTTAACAAATAAAAGGATAGAGAGAAGCGGAAGTAGTGCAAGGCAATGGACCATGATTCGGAAAGGGCAGGACTCTTTTGCTCAAGTCATACAACTTCTCTAGGCCTCTGAAAGGAGGACTGCTCTTCAAATCCTTTTGAAATCTTTTGATTCTATATCTCTAGACATATCATCCAAAACCTGCAATTAACTGTCCTCTGAACTTGTCTCATGCTATTCCACCTCAAGGCTCTCTTGCTCACCATTTATCCTCATGCAATTTACAAATACCATCCATCATGCCAAGACCCCAACTCAAGTCCCACTGCCACTGTCAAGACCTCCCCTACCTACCCACAAAAGCCACCTCTTCCTCTAAATCCTATATAACTCATCTGGTATTTACTGTGTGCTGCCATAAGCCACTAAGAATCCTTTTATGAATACATTGACTTACAGCCTTAGCTTGAATGAAGATCCTTAAGAATGAAAACCATATATTGCCTCTTTCTTGTTTTCTGTGACCTTTAGGCCTGTACTTTTCAGTATAATAAGAACCTAGTAACTTTTGCTTGATTCTTCCTTGCATCTCAGGATAACACTCTATGATCCAGCAATGGAGTGTTTTTCTATAAGGTAGTCCTATACTAGAGAATATTTTATATTTCTTAATGCTGTTGAAGGAGGATCTGTGTATCAGAATAAACTGAATCTAATAAACATTTCTTCCTATTTCCCTTATTTGTATATTGAGATATTTCACAAAAAGTAATTAGACATTTTGGTTGTTAACAATATTATATATTCAGTATGAGTATTGTAAATAAAGAAAAATACATATGCATCAGGAATTATTTTGGCAGACTCTTCAGTTATGCAATATTGATGAAACTCCAGCATATATACAGCTCAGACATAGTATATTCACAAATGTTTTTATTTACTATTGCCACTAAATTTTGTGCCATTTCAAGAACCATTTATAAGTTGCTCTGAAACCTATTAGAAGTATGGTTGGCCATACTCACTACTAACCACTTCAGTAAAGTCCAAGCGCAGAAAGATTTTTCAGTCTGTTAGCAACATTGAGTTTTGTTTTGTTTTGTTTTTTTACCTGCTAATAATCAGTGGGACTCTTGAAATTATTTCCTAAGAGAGTAAACATTACAACTTGTAAGCCATGATTATCCTCATCAGTTGTAATTATGCAGCATTATTTTAATGAGCACAGAACCATTGTGGTTCTTTTTCATACTTCTTAAAATAAATTCTTCATTACCTGAGTAATAGCTCCAATAAATTTAGATAAATTTTGTTTTTAAAACGAAGGTTAAAAATATTTCAAACCAGTTTTTGTTTTGTAAAATATCTGTGAACATTTTCATGTGTTATTTTAGGTTAAACATAGAGATAATTTTATTCAATATCATACTCTTAATTCTATAGGCCACTGTCTTAATTCTAAAGCAAACCCATTTTAATCCCATTGAAAAAGAGGAATAAAACTATGTATCGGGCTTCCCTGGTGGCGCAGTGGTTGAGAGTCCGCCTGCCGATGCAGGGAACACAGGTTCGTGCCCCGGTCCGGGAAGATCCCACATGCCGCGGAGCGGCTGGGCCCGTGAGCCATGGCCGATGAGCCTGCGCGTCCGGAGCCTGTGCTCCGCAACGGGAGAGGCCACAACAGTGAGAGGCCCACGTACCACCAAAAAAAAAAAAAAACAACAAAAAACTATGTATCAACGCACAAAATAATATACTGTATAATATGCCTATTGATGAGTCATACATCCCATGTGTTAAATTTCCTCCCAGGGATTTCAATGTGTTTTACAATTTTAATATTTTAAAGGTAATTTCTAGTTTGGCATTTTTTGGCCTATCTTGCTTTTTTAATTTTTAATAAAATAATTTACATATCGTTTATAACCTTCTAATAGATTTTTAAATGGCATTGCATAAGCCAGTTGAGTGATCCTGAGTAAAAAAGAAATTGGTACTTTAATTTATAGTAAATACTTCATATTATTCTCAGCTGTTAATCATTGAGTCATAGAATTAAATAATTCTCTTGGGAAAACTAAAGTGAATATTAAGAAATTATTCTTTCCATTATATTTAACTTCGCTTACTTTATAGCTAGCACCAGTGAGTAAGTCTGTTGAATGCAAAAGCTAAAATATTATTGGTGGTGAAACAGCATATAAAGAAGAAGGTCCTTCTAAAAAGGAATAAAGTCAGTGAGCAGTAGAAACAAAGTGAATGAGCACAAGGTGGCTCAGTATAAAAAAAGCCAAAATATAATAAAAAGAATGGTTTTGTTGTTGTCACTGTTACTTAGTTATCTTACATAATTAGACCTTGATTTCTTAATTGTGAAGAGAGCCAGGAAGCCTTCCCTAAAGTCCAAAGAAGCTCTCTGCCTAAATAATTCTAAAGTCAGTTTCATGCTCCTTAAAAAAAAATAAAATAAAATGAAATGAAAAGAATATGCTACCCATTTTGAGAAAATACAAAGCCAAAAATATATTGGAAACAAAATCACATACCTACTCTGCAGCTATTTTACTGATATGTGATATGATTCAATATATAGTATAATACAGTATTTTTCAGGTTTGGAGTCTCTACATGAATCTAATGGTACATCATTATTCTAAATTAAACATGTACAGATAAATGAAATAAATGAGATAGCTTATGTAAAGCTCACAGTCCAGCCCCTGCAACTATTTAAGACAGAAATACCAAGGGAAGCTCATTTCTAATCAGAGAGCTATTTAGCCGTGGTTCAAACACAAATTCTGTTCATTGCTTTTTGCTGCTATTGTATCTTTTTCTCCATGGGACTGAAAGAGAAAGAGACCTAGAAGGGACCTTATCTGAAGTGTCCCTCTTTTATGCTGTTGCTGCTGGAGTAAATGGTAGAAGAATGCACTAGAAGTTTCCAGAAGGTGGAATAAGCCGATGGATTTAGGAGCCCTGCTGGCGTGCTGGGAGTTGCTCATGCGTTAACTACACTGAGGCACATTATCATGCATGATCTGATGCTAAGAAATCATTTAAACCACTGGAAATTGAACCCAGAATATATCTCTAAGCCAGCCTTTTCATCTTGATACCAAACCCTATCATGAGCCACTCTGCCAAGGATGCTGCTGCTCCCCGGGCAAACCTCAGATGTTGAAATAATGAATAATATTTTCTTGAAAGTTCTGTGTACCAAAGGAAAATTAGGCATTTCATATATGATGATATTAATATTTTCTCAGATAATCTGATAAAGTATCAGATTTAAATTTTGGCTCTTTTGAAGACAGTTCACTCTTCAGAAGTATTAATTAAACCTAAGGCCTTGTACTCATCAACATCTTCACTGTTAGCTATCAGAAGTTCTTGAGAAGTTCTTGTAATCATTTGATCAATTCATATTCTCAGTATATGGATAGTATTTTTAAATTCTAGCGTATGTTTTGTGTCTTTTTAAATAACATGATTATGAACTGTCACGTTAAAGATCTGTGGATAGGACCATTTTGAAATGTTTTGAACTTAGGAAATCTGATGGCTTTAGGTTTAGCTCAGGCTGTAGATCACCTGTGGAGATTAGAACTGCCAAAAAAAAAAAAAAAAAAAAAAGAACGCTTAAGCAGCCCTTTGAGTATTCTAAAATAGGGACATTTCCAGAGCATTGATTTCTAAAGCTTCCATTATTTCTCAGTGTTGAACTTTCAGGATTTAGGTACAATATTTATTCAACATATAAGCCGTGTTTTTTATCAGTCATATTTTTATACCTTTAATAATCAAACTGCTTATCACTGAAAAGGGTATACATTTCCATGACTCTGGAAGAATTCTCCTTAGTGTTTCTTTGTTGTGGTTTTTGATGTGTGGAATATGAATTCAATTTAAGAATAACAGAGATGTTGCAAAGAAAGACTAAGAAAATCAGGATTTCCTTAATAGTCTGTCAAAGCCATCAGCCAGCAGTTAATGAGCACTGATATTCCAAAGGTGCCTTCTCTGCTTTCTCTGAAAAATCATCTTCTGATATTAGGCCACCAGTACGTTCTCGTTGTGCCTGGAAGATGTGTGGCATAATGAAAGGGTGTGCACTCTGGTTAGAAGAGCTGCATTTTAAGCCAAAGTTAGGTCGTTCATCATAGGCAAATGACAGAATGCTTCCCTCTTGTAATATCTGCTGCTGGAAATTAAACACATGAGCAGAGCTATCAGAGAGGGCAACTGGCTGGCTTCTCAGGCAGTACCTCATGGGCTGGCCTGTGTTGAAGCATCTCCATTTCCATTGGCCAAGATCTGTCCCTCAGCTTTGGGTCAGCTTACATAGATTGGATTATCCTACCAGAGAAAAGCTAAAATTAAAAGTCATATCCAGACAAGAGCACCCTTTCATTTATAGTACTTGTTCTAGCTTTTCAAGGACAGAATACTTGAGTCTGCCAGAGTAACTGATTTTATGATCAGAAGTTGCAGCATTAGAACAATAGAATGAGGTGGTTTTGAAGAACATTTCCCTGGGGCTGTGGAAAACCCTGACGAATTATGCTGTCTCGCAAATGTGTTTGCCACTCTAGTGGCTGTAAAGTGGGAGGTTTATTTCCCAGTAGAGACAAACTTGTGCTCATCACTTGCCCATTTCTCAAACTTTTATGTAGAGAGAAACCTTCTCTAATATGAAGACACTCTTCGTTCACCTTTATGTCAGAGATTTGAATGTACATTTCACACATTTTCTTTAAATATCTAAATCCTACTCTTCCTGCGTTTACTCTGCAGGTGATCTGACCTGCCTCCCAAGGAACTTCTTGAACTTTCTAAATCTATGCAGTTGGTGTTGACTTTTCCAGGTACACTATGAGGGTAGTCTTTGTTGTAAATTCTTGAAGATCCTACTGTGTCATCTCTTTCTATTGATTTTATTTAACTCAGAGTTTCTTGGTGAGGGCTCATTTAACAAGATAATGTAGGTGAAAAACCTTTGTGAACTCTATGGCACCAGGTATGGCTTGTTATTTCTAGTAATAGCTGTAGGATTCCAACTGGTTTTCAAATGTTTCACTAAGTGTTCTATGTGTGTAGTTCTTGTCTGCTTTAAATAACTTCTCAGAAGAGTAGGGATTTAAACATCTTTTGCTTTCAACACAATGAACAGTAGAGTAGATGGATTAAAAGGGATTGGTTTTGATCAGTTGGGATGGGGGTATTGGTTGAAAAGAGACTTTTGCAAGGTGACGAGGCTGTTCTGCATTTTAGTTGTTATGATGGTAACATGACTGTGCATTTGTCAAAACTCATGGAAGTATGCACCAAAAGGGGTGAATTTTACTATATGTAAATTTAAATATACATATTCATTTTTTAGGAAAAGGGATACCTAAGTATTGCTTATTGATTGAATCTCCAGCAAAAAACACTTTTCAGCTCATGTTTCAGCCTAGGCCAGAAAACCTCTTCTTGCTTGCCTTCACATATAGGTAGCACTCAGTGGTTTCTCCTTGGGGTTCTAGTTGCACACTGCTTGAACCTCAATCTTAGCACTTGTCATAGCAGATTGAAATTCTTTGTTTATATGCTGTAAAAAGAAAGAGTTTGGAGCCATTCACTTTTGTACTGATGTTGCCAAGCAGTATTTAGTACATATAGTAGATGCTTAACTAGGGAACTTTTGTCATAAGAAAGAAAAATTATTTCACAGATTCTTTCATTTTACTATCCATTTTAGTCTTTGAAGGACCTCTGCCTCAAAATCAATCCTTTCCCATTGTCCATCAGCTTCTCTCCTTCTATTACTCTACCTAGGTTAGCCCACTTCTTTTTGATCTCATGAAAGTTAAAATAAATGATTTCTATTATCTTTCCTTTAGTCATCACTTCATAAAATAGCCTTTGTCCTCTGCTTATACCAGCTACTGCTATATTTTGGAGATAATAAGAGCTCCTGGTTGAGAGCTTGAATTTGGAAAAATATCTGAGATTACATTTCAGACTTCACCATCTTTTACCTATCTGACCTTGAACAAGTGGCTGAAATCTCTGAGTCTATTTTCTCAACTATAAAGTTGGGGAATAACTATGTCTAGCCCATGGTGTTTCTGTGAAGATGATGTGAGATATTACTTATTTAGTTCTTAACACAGTATGTGGCATACAGGAAGTCTTCTAGGAATATTAACTATTATTGTGTTTCCTCAAAGAGGTCCATGTGTCTGTATGTCCTTGCATTATACGTATTAGTTAGCTTAATTTAACATATGAAGAAAAGACTTTTATGTTAAATAATTTGCCACAAGATTGTAGAACTAGTATTGGTCAGTCATGTCCTAGACTGAGGTTATATCCAAAAAAATGTAGTAAATTTCCCCACTCTCATTACCTGTTACCAAATGTCACTGTTCTCCAGAGAAACTCATCACAGAATTTTGTCTGATTCATCTCTGTATTCCCAGCAGTACCTAAAATATCCAGAGATGTTCCTGACCCATTGTCCGGAGATGTAACAGAGTATGAACCCTCCAGAAACAAGACCAGTTTTCCAAAGTGTAAGGATGCTTTGATTACTGGTCTTACTCTTTATTCTCATGAATTCTCCAGGTGGTCACAAGTTGACTTTTAGGCTATAAGCTAGAGGGAAAACCTATCCCCCCATTTCTGGAATGTTAGTTTCTCTTCGATGCAGTTGAACCAGTTTAGAACATGAGACCCCTCTTAATCCAGAACCAGTCACCAGGAGAATTCCAGGTCTGATTGACTTAGACTATGGAGGAATGAATGTTGGGGCAAAAACTACAGTGCACAACACAATATATCAGTAAGGAGAAACTCGATGTTATTTTTTTAAGACACATTTTAGAGCAGTTTTAGTTTCACAGAAAAATTGAGAGGAAGATACAGAGATTCCCCATATACTCTTTGCCCCCGCACATGCATAGCCTTCACTATTATCAACATCACTCACCAGAGTGGTGCATTTGTTACAATTGATGAAGCCACATCGACACATAATCACACAAAGTTCATGGTTTACCTCAGGGCTCACTCTTTGTAGTGTACATTCTGTGGGTTGTGCAAATGTATAATGATGTGTATCTATCATTGTAATATCATACAGAGTATTTTCACTGTCCTAAAAATCCTCTGTGTTCCACTTGTTCACTCCTCCCCTTCCCCCACTCCCTCAACTCCTGGTAACTACTGACTTCTTTACTGTGCCCATAGTTTTGCCTTTTTCAGAATGTCTTATAGTTGGAATCATACAGTATGTAGTCTTTTCAGACTGGCTTCCTTCAATTAGTAATATGCATTTAAGTTTCCTCCATGTCTTTTCACGGCTTAGTGGTTCATTTCTTTTTAGTGCTGAATAATATCCCGTTGTCTGGATGTACCACAATTTACTGATCCATTCACCTACTGAAGGACATCTTGGTGGCTTCCAAGTTTTGGCAGTTATGAATAAAGGTGTTATAAGCATTCATATGTAGGTTTTTGTGTAAACATAAGTTTTCAACTCCTTTGGATAAATACCAAGGAGTGCAATTACTGGATCATAATGTAAGAGTATGTTTAGTTTTGTAAGGAGCTGCCAAACTGTCTTCCAAAGTGGCTGTACCATTTTGCATTCCCACCAGCAACATATGAGAATTTCTATTGCTCCATATGAATGTTATTTTTTAATATCCAAATCATGTTTCTACTTTTATGTATCTTTTTCTTCAATTCCATTAAATTGGCGCTCCTGTGTCGTCCTTTAGTAATACCAGAAGATCTTCAGTTATAGCCTAATAACTTAGTTAATAACTTAAAGAAATAAATGTTACTGCTGAATGTGTGTAGCATTTTTTCAAATGTAATTCAGAGATTCATCTCAGAAAAAAAAAAGACCCTGAAATAATGACTCAATGACAGCTTTGCTAACTTAACTTTCAAATTTTTAAGTTCTTCTGGGAAATTTTGTCAATATCCACTTTATTCTTTTTCTCAAAGAATTATATGTACGTTCTTATATCAGTGGATAAATTAAGGGGGAAATTCTATAATATTAACTCTTTCATTATCACAACTTGTGAATCATTTTTTCACTTTGCATTATATTTTTTCCTGGTCATTACAAGAGAATGGCGGCCGTTAAGGGAAAGGATACTCTATAATGATAGTACTGTCCTGTCAATTCTTAAAAAAGAAAAATATTAAAAGTGAATAGGTGGGCTTCCCTGGTGGCGCAGTCGTTGAGAGTCCGCCTGCCGATGCAGGGGACACGGGATCGTGCTCCGGTCCGGGAAGATCCCACATGCCGCGGAGTGGCTGGGCCCGTGAGCCATGGCCGCTGAGCCTGCGCGTCCGGAGCCTGTGCTCCGCAGCGGGAAAGGCCACAACAGTGAGAGGCCCACGTACCGCAAAAAAAAAAAAAAAAAAAAGTGAATAGGCTATGAAATAAAGCATCCAAAAAGCTAAGAGAATTGTGATGAACTTTAACTTCGGAGGATTTGGGGGAGATAATGTTCATGATCGGTGCAAAGCACTCCTTGTCAACGCACTGTGATTGGAGCTACAGGATACCTTAGTTTTTTTTGTTTTTGTTCTTTTCTGAAGCTGTTTTGTGTTCTGTTCACCCGAAGCCTCTCTTCTTTGGCACTGTGAATTAAAATTAGACCAATTTACTATGCAGAAAGAACTCTTAATTAGATTGTTGACACAGGCAAATAAGCATGTAAATTAGAGTGTACTATCACTATTCACATGCCAGTGCACTTTTAGGAAGATTGGCCTCAAGGAAGGATGTCTTTTCTACACTCCTCAATAATCAGGGAAACTGGGTGACCATTCATATTAATATATCCATATTGATGATGCCCCACTTTTTTCCCACGAAGTATGGGAGCCAATAAATGTATTCAGTTTTTGTGTAAAAGCCTGAATCACCTGTACAATGGGGATAATCATACTGACTGGGCAGCCCTGTTGTATGGATTAAAGATAATATATATGAGACATCTGACTCAGGATACATTTCATAGCAACACTAAAAAGATAGAAACTATGATATTCCAGCATCTTAGAGACCTATACGTTTAAAAAAGTTTTATTGAAATGCATATACATACAGAAAAGTGCATATTATCACAACTATATAGCTCAATATGATTTTCGCAAACTGAGCACAGCTATGTAAACAGCACCTACGTAAAGATACAAAACAAAAAAGCACTCCAGAAGCCTGACAGTTCACCTTCTAGTCATTAATCCCCCAAGAGTAATCGCTAATCTGATTTGTACAGCATAGATTGGTTTTGCCCTACTATTTGTTGTGCTGAATCAGATCATATATGATCTTTTGTGTCTGGTTTTTAGATCACTGTCGTTGTGTGATTCATCCATTCTCTTGTATGCAATGGTTGAACATTCCTTTTCAGGGCTGCATAATATTTCATTGGCTGAGTATAAGAGTTCTATTGTTGTTGGTTTTTTTTACATCTTTATTGGAGTATAATTGCTTTACAATGGTGTGTTAGTTTCTGCTTTATAACAAAGTGAATCAGCTATATGTATACATATATCCCCATATCCCCTCCCTCTTGAGCCTCCCTCCCTCCCTCCCTATCCCACCCCTCTAGGTGGTCACAGAGCATCAAACTGATCTCCCTGTGCTATGCAGCAGCTTCCCACTAGCCATCCATCTTACATTTGGTAGTGTATATACATCAGTGCTACTCTTTCACTTTGCCCCAGCTTCCCCTTCCACCCTCGTGTCTTCAAGTCCATTCTCTACGTCTGCATCTTTATTCCTGCCCTGCCACTAGGTTCATCAGGTTCCATATATATGCGTTAGCATACGGTATTTGTTTTTCTCTTTCTGGCTTACTTCACTCTGTATGACAGACTCTAGGTCCATCCACCTCTCTACAAATAACTCAATTTCGTTTCTTTTTATGGCTGAGCAATATTCCATTGTATATATGTACCACATCTTCTTTATCCATTCATCTGTCGATGGACACTTAGGTTGCTTCCATGTCCTGGCTATTGTAAATAGAGCTGCAATGAACATTTTGGTACATGACTCTTTTTGAATTATGGTTTTCTCATGGTACATGCCCAGTAGTGGGGTTGCTGGGTCATATGGTAGTTCTATTTGTAGTTTTTATAGGAACCTCCATACTGTTCTCCATAGGTGGCTGTATCAATTTACATTCCCACCAACAGTGCAGGAGGGTTCCCTTTTAAGAGTTCTATTGTTGATTGAGTTATTATGAATAGTGCTGCTATGGACATTCTAATATGTCTGTTAGTATAAAGACTTAAATATTTCTGATGAGTATATCCCTAGAAGTGAGTTTGCCAGGTCTTAGGGTACATTATACACATCTAGTTATAGTAGATATTGCCAGATATCATAAGTATACAGTTGGTAAAGTTAGTGATCTATACTTTTGCTAGATAAAGTCACAGTTGTGAGTGCTACTATATATATGTACATATTTATCTGTCCATATATAATTTTGTTTAAATATATAATTGTTAATGCAACTGTAGACAAATAATTATACATATTTAAGTGCATATTTTTTCACTTAAAATAAGCATATTTTCTGCAATTAATGCTCAGGTTACAGAAGATTTGTTTATTCAAACTTGTGGCAAGTACCCCATCTCTCAGAATAATTTCCCTTGCCTTTCTGGAATGTGTGGTCAAAATGGTAACCCAAATACTCAGGATGTCTGCAAGCCCATATGGATCCTTTAAGAGCTACAAAATAGTGGTCCCTCCTCTGTGCAGATAGATCCCGGGCCAGGTTCCACAGCTTGAATGTTTCAGCTTCTCTACCCCTCTCAGCTGTGTCCTTTGGTATCAGTTTACAACCTATGCCACCATACTCAGTGGCTCTATTATTACTCTCCCTACTTCTAAGACACCATTTCAGAGCATCATTGTTGTTCTCTGAGTGGAATTGTTGCTCCCTGAATTTCATATTCCTAATAACAAGTCAACTTCACTTACTAAAATAGCTTAAGTTAGATTAAGTGGTTGAGCTGGCAACTGAGCTACTACTTATTCATTGGTTCTCTACTGCAAACAATTGATGTTCAAATTCAGTTTGGAATCATTGCCTATTTATAAAGCAGACACTGCTTGTGCCTATTACCTTTAATCTCAAATAAGTGTCTTAGTAATAATCTTTGAAAATAGACTTTACTCACCTGCAGGTCTGTTTTTGGCATATCCAGAGTCTTTGTGTGATTTATAAAGGTCACCCCTTTTGGCTTGATGATTAATTATAATACGTTCCCTCTACACATTTGAAAAAGGTACCGCAGCCTGGGGGCTGGAGGTGATGGGATGAAGCCCTGATTCAAGGCACATGACCTAGAGACGGAAGTATGTGTTGGCTTTGACACCTGCCACCCTGCTTTGGGTTGGATGTCTTTATGCAGTGCACGAAAAGCCCAACATATGTGACATCTCTGCACATATGAAACACACACACATGCACACACACTCACACACTGACTCAATGTATAGTCTCTTTTTTTTTTTTTACTATATCCTTCCTATTTTTAATTAAATAAGTTCCAAAGCCTTTTCATTAACCTACGGTGAGTGTGGAAAATATTGAAACTATACTTAAATCATATAAATTATAATTCTAGTATTTAAATTATAAATTAAATGTATAGCTCAGCTTAAATATTAGAAAAGAACAACTCAACAAAATACAATTACAGACAAAAAGAAAATTCAGAATATATAAGATTTAAGGTGGAGGTGGCAGCCCTATTTGTGAAAAAGTAGAAGGAGAACTTTGGAAAGAGAAAAAGCAAAGTTTCATAAGCCTGATAGGAAGTATAACCAAATAATTTTGTGTATATTCCATTCACAAAGGTTTCTAGGCAGTCTGTATAGGTAAATGTACAGGTGTGGCTGCCATGAAGACCAAAACAGAAGAGCAAACAGAAGTTATAAGTGAAATGTTGGTTTTAAATGGCTTATCTCCTAAGTGTTGGAGATTTGAGCTCTCTTCGAAGATTTGGATGAAAGAATATAGTCAAGTATTGAATTGTTTCGTGGAATGTCCCTGCTGTTCTGTTTTGTCAGGTACCTCAATCCATGAGAAAGCTCTGGGCCCCTATCCACAACGCTGTTGGATTTTCCTTAGAAAATCCTGTTAGAATAATGGAAATCGAAACTATAATGGGGTATCACCTCATACCACTCAGAATGGCCACCATCAAAAAGTCTACAAATAATAAATGCTGGAGAGGGTGTGGAGAAAAGGGAACCCTCCTACACCATCGGTGGGAATATAAATTAGTGCAGCCACTATGGAAAACAGTATGGAGGCTTCTTAAAAAACTAAAACTAGAGTTACCATATGATCCAGAAATCCCACTCCTGGGCATATATCTGGAAAAGACGAAAGATCTAATTCGAAAAGATACATGCACCCCAGTGTTCATAGCAGTGCTGCTTACAGTAGCCAAGCCATGGAAGCAACCTAAGTGTCCATCAACAGAGGAATGGATAAAGAAGATGTGGTGTATACACACACACACACACACACACACACACACACATACACAATGGACTATTACTTGGCCATAAAAAAGGAATGAAATATTGCCACTTGTAGCAACATGGATGGACCTAGAGATGATCATACTATTAACAGTTATACACTACTATATATAAAAAATATAAACAACAAGGATTTACTGTATAGCACAGTAAACTGTATTTAATATCTTCTAATAACCTATGATGGAAAAGAATCTGAAAAAGTGTGTGTGTGTGTATATATATATATATATATATATATATATATATATGTAGGCAACTGAATGTGAATTTGGATTTCAGGGAAGAGCTTGGGGCTGGCGATATATACTAAGGAGCTGTTTAAAGCATGATACTAGGGATCTCCAAGAGTAAGTGTATAGATAAAGAAGGCAAATGGTCTCAGAATCAAGCCCCGAGGCACTCAAATATTTAGAAGTGTAACAGAAGAGGGGCATTCAACATAGAATACTGAGAATTACGAGGAGAATCAGGAGAGTGTGATAACATGGGAGACACAAGAAGAAAGTCTTAGAGGAGGAGGGAGGGAATAGCAGCATGCAATATTACGAGGGGCTCAATAAAATAAAGAGAGAAGTAATCATTGGATTTGACAACATGCAGTTTTCGATGATGTGGACAAGAGTAGTTTCAGTGGAATGGTGGGATTGGAAGGGCCAGAGACTTGTCTGAGTAGATAATATGAGATTGGAAAATAGATATACAAAGATTATAGACAACTCTTTCAAGTTTTACTGTAGAGAGACACAGCAGAATAGAGTTTAGAATGGTGAATCTCAACCTGATGAGTTTAAAGTGTTAGCAAGGAAACTCCAATAACTTATTTTCCCCCACTAAAATGATCTTAAAGTATTTTTGAACATTTCTATCTTATGTTCCATTATATCAAATTTGCATGACTTTCATAGAATTGAAAGAGATATTAAATTATTAAACTTCATGAGATTAATAAGATAATTATAGGATGTTTTCATTTAGTTGAAATATACCCACCCAGCCTAATTTTTAAAACTTTAAGCATGCATAATATAAAGGTACATTTTGATGAATTTTCACAAACTAAGCGCACTCTTGTAACCAGCACTTAGATTGAAAACAGAATCTTAGCAGCACCCCAGAGACTCCTTGGTACCTCCTTGCAGTCATTCATTGCTACACTCATAGATAAGTACTATCATGACTTCTAACAGTATAGATTAGTTTTGCCAGTTTTTGAAATGTATTTAATGGAATCAATTTAAGCTGATTTTAAATATACAGATGGACATCATAAGGCACTCATTGTCTTCACCGACAATTACACTGTGCCTTTGCCTCCCTCCTCTTTATACAAACTTAGACTTGCGTTCTCATTTCGTTATCACAGAACAGTGGTTTTCATTACTATACCTTATTACTCTTCTTCCCTACTCTGTTTTTTGACAAATACCATAGATTAAAGTGCAGTTTGCAGAACTTCTACAGTAGAATTGCCTAGGGAGCTCATTCATAATGGTTATTATTAATATTAACCTACCATGGTTTATGTATCAGGGAGTGAGGCTGAAAACACCCTACGCTTTCATGCCTCTGTAATGTAATCATGTCTTCCTAGAGTGTTCTTCACTGGACCTCATCTTAAGGAAGTCTTATGTTTCCTTTATGGCCCAAACCCAAAATCTCATGAAGTCATCTGAAATTTCCCACCAGGGGTGTAGCTCTATTAAAGCATTGATCTCCATCTGCCTTGTATCGTAGTTACTTGCACACCTGTCTTCCTACAGACAGGTTATGATCAGGTTATGATCCTCTGGAGGGCCAGCACTTTGCATTCCTTTGTATCTCTC
The DNA here is from genome assembly GCF_059928025.1 of Delphinapterus leucas. Lineage (NCBI taxonomy): Eukaryota > Metazoa > Chordata > Mammalia > Artiodactyla > Monodontidae > Delphinapterus > Delphinapterus leucas. Next base: position 104,895,423 of record NC_143150.1, read on the forward strand.
ATAGCACCCAGCACAGTGCCTCACATACAGTGAATGCTAAATGACTATTTGTTGAATGGAATCCATAAACCCTAGGAAGACATTACTTCCTTAGAATAATTGAAAGATTAAATGTAGAATCCCAAAGTATCCATTTTTTCTACTGAAACATTATGGTGACTAGAAGGGTTGGAAATCTATGGGTGTAAAATTATGTATCTGTAGGAACTTGGAAGATTAACAACAATTTCACAAGAAAGTCTTTGTTAGAATGTTAGTTTTTCAGACAGTTGTAATACCCCAATAAATAAACTTTTGGCAAAAAATAATATTTCCATGCTTGCCCACTAATACCCTAATTTTATTTGATTTGTTCACAGGAATGATTTTACTGAAAGCATGTACATGTGTGAGAGTGTATGTGTGTGTTTTATTTATTTTTTTAAACTTATTTATTTATTTTTGGCTGCGTTGGGTCTCGGTTGCTGCACACGGGCTTTCTCTAGCTGCGGTGAGCGGGGGCTACTCTTTGTTGCAGTGCACGGGCTTATTGCGGTGGCTTCTCTTGTTGCGGAGCACAGGCCCTAGGAGCTCAGGCTTCAGTAGTTGTGGCACATGGGCTCAGTAGTTGTGGCTGGCGGGTTCTGGAGTGCAGGCTCAGTAGTTGTGGTGCACAGGCTTAGTTGCTCCGCGGCATGTGGGGTCTTCCCGGACCAGGGCTGGAACCCATGTCCCTTGCATTGGCAGGCGGATTCTTAACCACTGCGTCACCAGGGAAGCCCTATGTGTGTGTTTTAATTGTGACTGTTTCTATTCCATTATTATTGTAGAACCTCTGCACATACCCTTTGGGCTTGGGTAGTTTCTTCCATTGAAAAATTCCATATATGGAAGAGTTATTTTTACAGTCCATGTTTAATGTTACAAGTAGGTCCCACTCTGTCTTTTTTTTTTTTTAAGAATGAAGAGAATAAATGTTTACTTACCATTAAAAGTTACTTAATGCTTAGAGCTTGAAAGAAATGGAGCAGAACAATGAAGTAACAGGAACTTCCTCTATGTTTCCAACATTAGAGCTTTCTCTGAGCAGTTTTATACCCCTCTTCTCTCCTCTCTCTCTCTTCATTGCTTTTTCCCTCTACCGTCTATTCAGAAATCCTCTGAAAGCAAAAATTTCCTCGTTCTGTAATTTCATAACAGTGTAAGGATGTGAATATGAAGTCTATGACTAAATTTCCAAAGGCCATTCTACTTAGTTTTCCTCCCCACTTCTGTTTTTTGTTTTTTTTTTTCCTTCGCTTTCCATAATTGAACTCTTGGGGTCCAACTAGAATATGGTTTTCCTTTTCGCTTTTACCTCCTTGTACATGCTTCCTCCTAAAGCAGGAGTTAACAGCCTTTTTCTATAAAGGCCCAGATAGTAAATACTTTAGACTTTGCAGGTCATCCAGTTTCTGCTGCAACTACTCTGCTATGCTGTTGTAATGTGAACACAGCCATAGAAAATGCATGAGTTTTGTTCCTATCAAACATTATTTATGGACACTGACATTTGAATTTCATCTACTTTTCATATTTCAAAATTTGAAATATTATTATTCCTTTGATTTTTCTCCCAACCATTTAAAATGTGAAAAACATTCTTAGCTTGTGTGCCATATAACATAGGTGGCAGGTGGGAGTGCCCCATAGGCTGTGTTTTGCTGACACTATGTTTTTCAGTGAAATATTAGTAATCAATCTCTTTTCAGAATGTTCCACTAGTATCCCTTTTATTCATCCCTTAGGCAGTGAATGCAATTTTTCATCATCCCACATTGTTTTGAGAATATATTACCTGTTCCAATGTACTCGCTCTGGGGAATGCAGAGGGCTTAGACCTACTCTTCATTGGTTCTAAAATTGCATTGGAGAGGTAGGACATGTATATGAACAGATAAATAGCATCATAAAGTAATATTCCATTTCATGGCTGTTGTTTAGAACTACAGCTCTTTAAATGATATAGTTTAAATGGTGGATTAAATAATTTTTTTCTAATCAAAAGGAATTTTGAGAATTTTTCATGTGCTTATCTAGTCTCTTACCTGAGGAAAAAAGTTACTGTATAGGCTTTTATCTTAAAATTTATTTTGTCCTTATGGAGTATAATCAAACAATTATTTTTATGTAATTAATTCCTAAAATAGTTGTAAAAATGTTCTAATATTTTGTATTTTTTTATTATAAGGTCAGATAATAATTATGCCAATATGTGGTTGGAATGGATAATTATAGTTATGCTATACTCTTTCTTTGGAGATGTAAAAATATATCTCAATCAAAATTTTATATGTGTATCAATTCAAAATGATATTTCATCATTTCAGTTAGCATAATTTTTTTTCAATTTCATTCTGTTATGCTGTAAGTTATAAAGTATCTGTTGTCTCTTTTTAACACTTCTGATTATCTAGTTTTTGAAAACTTAAAAGAGTGTTAGCAAGAGCAACTAATCAGATCCTTTTGCAAATGGGATGGTTGAGTTTTCTTTGTAGTCCTTCAGGACTTTTAGCCATAGTTTTAAATATAAATACATACCATATATGCTTAGGCAAACTTTCATAAAGATGGGGTTGTGAAATAGTTTATCCATGATTTGTAGTCATATTGTTTATAGTATGAAACTATGCATACACTTGTTGAATTCAATAAGTTGCTAATTTACCAGAAGGCAAAAGAATAAACCTAGAGAATTTCTCAGGGCATCTTCCAACTCTGTGATTTATTGCTCACATATAGTAATTTGCCAAATGACACCCTAGTGAACCAAAAGAATTAATGCCTCTTCCTAAGTAACTTTCAGTGAGGGACAGAAAAGCTCTGTAGCATTTTTCCAATTAAGAAAATAAACAATTCATATAGCAGATTCAGGAATACTGGAAAAAGGAGCTAAAAGGGTTGCTTTTCTAGTCTTACTTCAAGAATCCTTACCATCCTGGTTCTTTAAGAAATAGGTGAAGTCCTGAGTACAGTTTTGTCATGTATGAATTTAGCATTCTGCTCTTCTGATCTTTTTCTGTCGTAATCATCAAATTTTTTCCAACAATGTCATTTATTTGTTGGTTGATCTTGGGCTAATTCTCAACCTTTTTTGGCAAACAACATCAATGATAGGAGTTCTGCCTACTTCAAAAGGTGTCATGTTGGTACTGTGTAAAGTATAAAACACTAGGGATATAAAACCCTAAAAAGTAGGAAATGGCAAAACTATAAGATGACAAAGCTACATGTTAAAGGAAAAGGGAAAACTAGGAAAATAAACCAAATCTGGAAAGATTCTTTATCCAGACTACATAAGATTTTCAAACATGGCTAATTGCTCTTAGATTTCTAATAAGCGGTTACTAGATTATTGAACACAGTAGGAAACCTCATCAGAGGATAGCCTGTCTTGAGCCAAATTTCCTTAATGTATACATGATAAATAGTGAGTATATCCTGGGTTATTTTACATTGATTAAAATATATTTGAAGCACTAATTTAGAAAAAAATACAGATAAGAAGTTAAGAATTACTTAGACCTTTACTTGAAATAACACTTAAGGAAATAATTAGTCAAGGAAGATCACAATGAATATGGGCTCCTCTAGGTTTTGGAAATTCTTCTCTGAAACATATTCTTTTCTAAGTATAAGGCATTATTAAAAAGTAAAAGGCACAAATTCTTATTCATTAGATTGTTTCCTCCTAAAGGGGAAATTGACTATATGAAATACTGCTATATGGAAGAGATGTGGGAACATATGTATATGTGTAACTGATTCACTTTGTTATAAAGCAGAAACTAACACACCATTGTAAAGCAATTACACTCTAATAAAGATGTAAAAAAAATCTCAACTAAAAGCAGAATTTTAAAGTATTGTGGAAATATGTTAACCAATTGAATTTAAAATAATAAGAAAAATATGTGATTGGAGGGCAAGGAGTTTTTAAATATTACATATCATGTCACATGTATCAGGGCTCAACACAAGATGGAGAGTAATTTACAAAAATCAAGTAGAGGGAAAATATAAGGCCAAGTTGTCCATAAACTACATTTAATAGCAAGCAAGGCAGATAAAGCCACTTGCACAAATAACGGGCAAGCCCATGGTAATGTAATTCATTTACAATGTGATTTATCTTATAGAGTTCTTAGATTGTGCTATGGAATTGAAATAATGCTAGTAAATGTCAAGAGAATGGAGAAATCAATTTCAGAGCAACCACTAACAAGTTTTGGATTACCTTTAGTATTTTTCTTCATCCTTATCATTGAAGAGAAAGTGAAGATAGAAAATAAAAAGATCAGGTAATATATTTGCTTTCTCATATTGGATTTTTACAGTCTTCAAGGGTAAGTTTTATTCTTCTTCCTAGCGAGTGATATTCTTAGGAAGCATGATATAAATGACAGAGATTTATTTACTTTTTAGACTGCACCTATTTATTTGTTCACTTAATGAGCTCTGGGCAGCCCAAGTCCTTACCAGACTTAGTGTTACATAGTTAAGAAACACTGTAGGTAGTTTAGAATTTGCCCTTTCTACTAAGGTTTCCACAGAGACTGCAATACTGTTTGTTTTCTTTAACATCTTTATTGGAGTATAATTGCTTTACAGTGATGTATTAGTTTCTGCTTTATAACAAAGTGAATCAGTTATACATATACGTATGTTCCCATATCTCTTACTTCTTGCGTCTCCCTCCCTCCCACCCTCCCTATCCCACCCCTCTACACAGAATCTATTTGCTTTTGTGAGTCCAAGATGCCCATATAGTATACTAACTTGTAGACCCAACTTCATAACCCTCTGATAAACTGCATGGTTCAGCTTATTCAGCAGGTTTTAGGGTCTGCCTCATTCTTAGACATCTGATTGGACTAGATAATCTTAATTGTGTCCAAGAAACAAATTCTGTTCCGGATCACACCCATGGGATAGTCAGTTCTATGTTTGTCTTCGGGTCTAGCTTCCAGTCTCCCCTTTTCCTTCCCTGTGTGTACCCTCTGTGGTTACCTACTGTCCTGTTGCTAATATGCTAAACAAATAGCTCCTAATTAGTATACTTGCATATTTTTTCCCATCTTGGCATATTGCCCTCCTAGGCAATTTAGGGTGAAAATGCAACAATGTTTTACTGATGGTTTGATTTATGAAATCCAGGTAATTAATATGTTTTTGCTTGTTAAAGACATCCCATTAGATGTCAAATTCAGAGGAGCAGTGTTTAGAGGTCCTAAATATAAGTGGGAGTAAAAACTTCAAAGCTCCCCTGAACACAGGCAATATGTACCCAACTATATACTATATATATTTATATATGTATAAATATGTACAAATATATACAAACTAGATATATATTTTGCTTTACACACACACACACGCACACACACTGTGTTTAGCTTTCTATCAAGAAAAGAAATGTCTGTGTTATCAAGTTAAACATTACTTTCAAACATCAAACGTTAGGGGTTGTTGATATTAGATTGTTATACCTGTTTTCATTTCCTCATTTAAGCAAATTAGTTTAGTGTGAAGAAAGTAGCAAATTTTAAAAATTCACATCACATTCAATTATTAGAACAAACCTTCCTTTATAGACTAGAACTAGTTTCAGTCACAGCCTTGAAATTATAATTTGACAAATTCTAAACAGAGAGAAATAGAGTTTAATAACAGTGGGTCTTTGGCTATAGCTGCTTCAAGAAAAGAAAGCAATTATATATGTTCACATAGCACTGACAAGGAGAAACACAACTTTGGATGGCAGAGAACTTGCATTAGTCTTTTTGACATGTTCCTGTGGTGTGATTTATTACGTAGACAATCAGCTCAACTTCTCAAGTTTGAAATCCTTGGAATCATTAGAAATTTAAATCTTAATGAAACTTCATTAACTCCAAGGCCAAAAGAAGGGATTCTAATTGCTTTTGAGAATCAGACTATGAAAGAATTCTTTGGCAAACTTGTACCGTCTTTTCTCTCATTCATCATTGGTTGCTTTGTAGGTACTTAATTGAAGGGCCTCTGATTATCAGCACGGGTTGGCGTCAGTGCACTCCATACATTTTAAGCAGTAGGCCAGATGTTTAAAGGATCAGCCAAAGCATCAATAGCGTGCTAGTGTGAATAATAAAATTTTAATTATCTACAAGAAGCAAATAAAAAGCATAAGCTTTTCCCCTCTTTAGCCTGAAAGAGAATGCCTAAATGGCATTTTAAGTATGAGTTGACTGTGAACTGTGGGAGAATTTGGTGGAAACCTGGTAGTTAGCTAGTGATTATTCTATTTGCCTCTTTAGTTCACCCTACACTCACACACATGGGCATACACACACACACACACACACACACATACACACAGAGACATATACACACAAACATATGGGAATTTGAGGTCATCTTAAGAAATTTATTTGAGAGATAACTATATAAACAAAATCCTTTAAGATGCTGAGAAAAAAATGGAAGAGGGGCAGAGCATGATGGCCCATGCTTAAATTATTTACTGGTTTAATGTTTGCCAAGGCTTAAATTAATGTAGGTGCTTTTATGGCCAGAATTAATGATCCAACAATTTGAAATTATTAAGAGATTTTTTTTAAAGTATTCTGTACCTAGAAAACCCAGCAACTCACAGTATGTAAAAATTCCCATATGTGTGTACCTTACACTCAGATAAGAGAGAAATGACAATTAGGTAGATAGGAAAAGGAATGACTTCACACATGCACACTCATTATTCAATAATATTTCTTAAAATGTAGCAAATTTATACATAATTGGTATAAAACTGTATCTCTATTTTATGTTTACTATATAATAAATAAATTTGCCTTTTCTAACTTTAGGGTTTTCATAATTTAAAATAATTTATACTTTTATACCAAAGAATGAATTGGTATCATTTTGATATAAAGATAAATGTTTATCTCATATACACTGAGGTGTTAGATGGTTCATTTGTTTATGTGATCAATTGGGTGGATCAAAACTGTTAATATCTACTTTAAGCTTTGTACTACTATCAGCTCTTTTTAAATTGTTTGTGGAATTTCCTAAATTATCTCTATTTAGGCCAAACATCTTACAAATTTAAAATGTAAACCCAGAGATTTAATTTTTTTATTCCCCAATAAGAAGCATCCATCATATCAAAGCAATTTACATAATACAGTTTGCAAAATTTTGCAGACTTGATATTTGGTAAAGCTTATTGTCAAATATTTTAACTTTCAGGTTGTCTTTATTTCAGTTTTCCTATCCACAACCTTTGCATCCTTGTCGAATGGACTCTAAATAGGAAACTAAATTAACATTTATCCAAAACTATGTGATGGTAATCTACTATTCATGAATATCTTTGGAAAATATGAAAGTAATCATAATTTGTGGGTGCACCCTTTCTGGCATGGAATCCTGAGCTTCCACTTTATGGGTCTAGACTTTTTAGAACAAGGGAAAAAAATGACACAAATAATCAAGACCCCAGTCTTATCTTTAGGTTATCATTTTACTACCTAAAGCATAGATCAGATTTTCAGTTTGTCACAGTGACTGGGCCTAAAGTCATGGCAACAAGTTCATTATACAAGAATTTCAACTAGCTTCCAGCAGAACTTCTAAGGTCCAGTTTATTGACAAGCAGCAGTTGAGCAGGAGTAAAGCTCATAGTTGTTCCTCACGCCAAAGTAGGCTCTGTCTTTTTATATCTCAGCAGTATGCCTAATGAAGGCATATTTGGATTTTGATGAAGGATGTAGATGTATAACCCTATGTGTGTGTTTGTGTGTGTGTATGTGTGTGCATGTTGTGTCAGAAACACTTAAACATTATTTGAATAGAAAATCCTGCACACAAGTTAAATGGAGAAGTATAATGTGCTGTGTCTACACATGGTGTGCATTTACCTGCTTGAAAGATCAAAATTTGAGTGACTTAATTGAATGTTGAACGCTATATAGTTACTTGGTAGTGACTCACTATTAAAATAACCATCTCAAGCTTTCTCACAAATACATTTTAAAAAACCCAGTTTAGTTAGTGCTGGCTTTACTAAAACAGCAGATCTGATTTCAATGACTTTTTTCCCTTTCAATATCAGTTTCCAATCCAGAATTGAATATCAGGAATATCAGGTGCAACTCTACATTCAGTTTCTCTTTTGCTTTTAAGGATGCTTTTCGTTCTGTTTTCCAGTTACAGCCTATTTTTGTAAGATTACGCCATTAGTGTGCAGGTTAAACTTTACTGAATGTTGTAACCTGTTTAAAATATTCATGCAAAAGGATTAATATGAATTCTTCATGTGACAAGCTGCTTGTTTAAAAAGATCCATTTATTCTAAAATTCTTTTTATTTATACTTTTTAAGGAACCTATTTCCAAGTTATAAAAGTAACACATGCTCATTACAACAAATTAAAAATATACGAAGTTGTATAAAGAGCTGATAATTACTCCCTCACCCCCATCTAACTCTATTAAATGTTGATATGAATCATCCATTTACACCAATATTTATCTGTACTCATATGAACATGTACATATATATGAATATACACATTATATGTGAATATATTATATATATGAATAGTTATATACATCTATATTCTTTCCTTTTAAAAATGGAAATGGACTATACTATATATTTACTCTGCATGTAACTTTTGTCACTTACCAATAATTCAAGGATATATCCCTACATTAAAACGTATACTCTCATGTATCATGCAATCCAACTATTTCCACTTTTCTAACTTGTGTTTAACATTTCTTCATACAGTGCTGTGGGTTGTTATTTGGTCGTCATTCTGGCAATGCATAATTTTCTTTTTTTTTTTTTTACATCTTTATTGGAGTATAATTGCTTTACAATGGTGCGTTAGTTTCTGCTTTATAACAAAGTGAATCAGTTATACATATACATATGTTCCCATATCTCTTCCCTCTTGCGTCTCCCTCCTTCCCACCCTCCCTATCCCACCCCTCTAGGTGGTCACAAAGCACCGAGCTGATCTCCCTGTGCTATGCGGCTGCTTCCCACTAGCTATCTATTTAACGTTTGGTAGTGTATATATGTCCATGCCTCTCTCTCGCTTTGTCACAGCTTATCCTTCCCCGTATCCTCAAGTCAATTCCCTAGTAGGTCTGTGTCTTTATTCCTGTCTTACCCCTAGGTTCTTCATGACATTTTTTTTTCTTAAATTCCATACATATGTGTTAGCATACAGTATTTGTCTTTCTCTTTCTGACTTAACTTCACTCTGTATGACAGACTCTAGGTCCATCCACCTCATTACAAATAGCTCAATTTCGTTTCTTTCTACGGCTGAGTAGTATTCCATTGTATATATGTGCCACATCTTCTTTATCAATTCATCTGATGATGGACACTTAGGTTGTTTCCATCTCCTGGCTATTGTAAATAGAGCTGCAATGAACATTTTGGTACATGACTCCTTTTGAATTATGGTTTTCTCAGGGTATATGCCCAGTAGTGGGATTGCTGGGTCATATGGTAGTTCTATTTGTAGTTTTTTAAGGAACCTCCATACTGTTCTCCATAGTGGCTGTACCAATTCACATTCCCACCAGCAGTGTAAGAGTGTTCTCTTTTCTGCACACCCTCTCCAGCATTTATTGTTTCTAGATTTTCTGATGATGGCCATTCTGACCGGTGTGAGATGATATCTCATTGTAGTTTTGATTTGCATTTCTCTAATGATTAATGACGTTGAGCATTCTTTCATGTGTTTGTTGGCAGTCTGTATATCTTCTTTGGAGAAATGTCTACTTAGGTCTTCTGCCCATTTTTGGATTGGGTTGTTTGTTTTTTTGTTATTGAGCTGCTTATAAATTTTGGAGATTAATCCTTTGTCAGTTGCTTCATTTGCAAATATTTTCTCCCATTCTGAGGGTTGTCTTTCGGTCTTGTTTATGGTTTCCTTTGCTGTGCAAAAGCTTTGAAGTTTCATTAGGTCCCATTTGTTTATTTTTGTTTTTATTTCCATTTCTCTAGGAGGTGGGTCAAAAAGGATCTTGCTGTGATATATGTCTTAGAGTGTTCTGCCTATGTTTTCCTCTAAGAGTTTGATAGTTTCTGGCCTTACATTTAGGTCTTTAATCCATTTTGAGCTTATTTTTGTGTATGGTGTTAGGGAGTGATCTAACCTCATACTTTTACATGTACCTGTCCAGTTTTCCCAGCACTCCCAAACTCATTCTATGAGGCCACCATCACCCTGATACCAAAACCAGACAAAGATGTCACAAAGAAAGAAAACTACAGGCCAATATCACTGATGAACATAGATGCAAAAATCCTCACCAAAATACTAGCAAACAGAATCCAGCGGCACATTAAAAAGATCATACACCATGATCAAGTGGGGTTTATTCCAGGAATGCAAGGATTCTTCAATATACGCAAATCAATCAACGTGATGCACCATATTAACAAATTGAAGGAGAAAAACCATATGATCATCTCAATAGATGCAGAGAAAGCTTTCGACAAAATTCAACACCCATGTATGATAAAAACCCTGCAGAAAGTAGGCATAGAGGGAACTTTCCTCAACATGATAAAGGCCATATATGACAAACCCACAGCCAACATCGTCCTCAATGGTGAAAAACTGAAAGCCTTTCCACTAAGATCAGGAACAAGACATGGTTGCCCACTCTCACCACTCTTATTCAACATAGTTTTGGAAGTTTTAGCCACAGCAATCAGAGAAGAAAAGGAAATAAAAGGAATCCAAATCGGAAAAGAAGAAGTAGAGCTGTCACTGTTTGGGCATGACATGATACTATACATAGAGAATCCTAAAGATGCTACCAGAAAACTACTAGAGCTAATCAATGAATTTGGTAAAGTAGCAGGATACAAAATTAATGCACAGAAATCTCTGGCATTCCTATACACTAATCATGAAAAATCTAAAAGTGAAATCAAGAACACACTCCCATTTACCATTGCAACAAAAAGACTAAAATATCTAGGAATAAACCTACGTAAGGAGACAAAAGACCTGTATGCAGAAAATTATAAGACACTGATGAAAGAAATTAAAGACGATACAAATAGATGGAGAGATATACCATGTTCTTGGATTGGAAGAATCAATATTGTGAAAATGACTCTACTACCCAAAGCAGTCTACAGATTCAGTGCAATCCCTATCAAACTACCACTGGCATTTTTCACAGAACTAGAACAAAAAAACCCCACAATTTGTATGGAAACACAAAAGACCCCGAATAGCCAAAGCAACCTTGAGAATGAAAAATGGAGCTGGAGGAATCAGGCTTCCTGATTTCAGACTATACTACAAAGCTACAGTAATCAAGACAGTATGGTACTGGCACAAAAACAGAAATATAGATCAGTGGAACAGGATAGAAAGCCCAGAGATAAACCCATGCACATATGGTCACCTTATCTTTGATAAAGGAGGCAGGAATGTACAGTGGAGAAAGGACAGCCTCTTCAGTAAGTGGTGCTGACAATGCATAATTTTCATCCTCATCAGCTCTCTACACTTCAAATAACTGTTTGATACTAAGCCAGTCCTTATAGACACCAGCAAAGCAAGAACAGTAAAATTAGCTATCACTTTCATTTGAACCAAATCATCCAGAATATGTTTACGTATTTTTGCAGGAGGTTTTAAAATAGAAATTTCAAACCTGTAAGCCTATGAGAAACACTGGTCTATATCATCCAGTGGAATAATTTCACTAAATGGTCAGTAAGGCATCACCCTCATATGGGCTCTGTATTTTATTAGGATAAAGGGTTAATGTGCTTCTGAAGGATGCAAGTTACTGTCTTGGCCTGCACATTTTGGCTTGGCTTTTCCCCCTGGGTTTCCTTCCTTTCTAGCTCATCATTTTACTGACAACATATTCTTTCATGGTGGTGTTGTGGCTATACAGTTGTTTCAGGTGCTGTAATTTATTCAACCAAATGTGGCAAATACAGCAGTCTCAACAAAGACAAAAGACTCACTAAGAATTACTGAAAAATGGTCCCAGGGAACAATGGTACCTCCACATTCCCGACTTCCAAGGTTGTACACAGCAGTCGGGATAATTCTCAGTACCATATGCTGAATCATCTTATAGTTTCAAATGCCTGTACCAAAAATTATTTACTACTACTGAAATAATTAATCAGACCCCACCAGGCATGGCTGATATGCTTGTAGCTAGAATACAACTATAAAAAGGAAATAACTTTTTAATTTACAGGACCATGATAATGGTTGTTTCACACTATTTTAAGACCTATGAATTGGCCTCTTCAGTTGTTTCTTGTCTTTGTACTGAGCACTCTATTACCAGCTGATATGAGAAATAGGAGCCCAAGGTGTAGGTGAAATTGGTCACAGGAGTCATTAAAATGTGGAATACGTCCTAGAGATTTGCTGTGCAACATGGTGCCCATAGTTAACAATACAGTATGGGGCACTAAAATATGTTAAAGACAGACCTCCTGTTAAGTGTTTTTAACATATGCACACACACACACACACACACACACACACACACACACATAAAACACAAAAGAACAAAAGGGAATTTTTGGAAGTGATGGATGTCTTTAGTACCTTGATTGTGGTGATGGCGACGCAGGTGTATGCATATGTCTAAACTGATCAAAATATATGCATTAAATATGTGCAATTTTCTGTATAAATTATACCTCCATGAAGCTAAAAAATTGGAAGACTCAGGATAGCATTTGTCAAAATACTTCCACGTAGGAAGTAAACAAGTACTATCCTGATTCAACTTTCTTTTTAGCTATTTTGATAATATGATATTCATTTTGAGGTGTCTTGAAAACAACAAAATAGATCCGGAGATTATATAATGTGTCTTGCCTTACTCTGCCTCTGGCCTGAGGTTATGCTTCTCGACTAGCTCCAGACCTTTGGGAGAAAGTGTAGAGAAGTGTATCAGAAAGAAAGCTTGGACTTTCTTCAAAAAATAGTGAATTTTCATTGAGGGCTTCCTATGTGCCAGACCCAGTGCTAAGCTGGGTTTTGTTATTCTTCTCATTTTATAGGTGAAGAAAGTGGAGCACAGAGAGACTAAGTAATGCGTCCAGGCTGTCTCAGCTAATGGATGCTGCAGTTAGGATCGTGCCCAGACAATCTTCATTTAACCTCTGTCCAGCTCTGTTTCTTCTCTACTCAAAAAGTGTTTCAGCTCCAAACCTGAAACTTTAAAGGAAAGGAAATCTTGAATGGAAGGACTAGGTTTCAGTCACTTACAAATGATCTTCCTTCTCCTGTTCTTTGTCTCTTTCTCAAATACTCGAAGCGTTGATTAAAGTTGTCTTTCACTCTGAACACTGCAGAACTGCTAAGATAGAATTGTTAAAAGAACTAAATTCCAATTAACTTTGCCACTGATTACTGTGTGACACTGGAGGGCTGTTCTTTCTTTCAGGTTAATTAGGACTTTACAGTTTACCTCAAAGATTAAAAATAACACTGAAGGAAGTAGCGAACTGGGATCCCTTTCACAATTCATTCTTTACCCTCTTGTACTTCAAATGAGGATAAGTAATGGCTATATTAAGATTGGGGGAAAGATGGTAGATGAAGTTCCTGTAAACTGGTCACTACATTTTCAATAGCCTTAGAACATACTGATTTTCCAATAAAATCGACAGGTTAAGGATTCATTCAGCAGTCTTTCTAGGTCTCTTACTAGAAAGTGATTGCTAAAAAGCATATTGTAACCACCCAAAGTTGAATATATTATCATTTTCACTTAAGCATTCCATTTTCTTAAAGGAGCTTTATAACTCTAAAAAGCATTTACATTCCTGTGTCACCATTTGAATTTTCTAGGGTCATCAGTGAACCCAATGAAAAGAAATTAACCCATGAACGTAATTGACCCTCAGATTATATCACCATGCAAATAATCTCTGGATCTGATAGGTATGGCTTTTGAGCAGGCAGGCCAACTCTTTCAAACAAAGAAAAATTGCATAATTTGAAGACAGATTCCAGACTAGCTATTTCCCCCTCCTATGGCATCACCCTTATGGATAGTGTATAAATTTATAACGTAACACAATCAAGAGTGCTTTGTTTTCCTACTTTGGTGTATAACTGCTTAGGTTCTCTTTTGAATCTCTGTGGCTATTTAAAAAGCATTTATCTGAAAAATTGAACATCAGACTTAAAGTCTCTTACCATCCTATACCAACTTACACATCCAGTCTTATCACCCACCCTTCCTCTGAGTGAACCCTTAGCTATTGTTGTTTTCTCCCTATATACATCCTGGAGTTTTTCTTGCCTCTGGTTTGCTTTAGTTGCAACTGCTGCCTGAATGGCCTCTCTATTCCCCTCTTACTCCTCACATTTCTTGATATTTAAAGACCAGCATAATCTACCACAGTCCAAAAAACATGCTACAATAGACTAGTTCACAATGGTCTTATCCCGTTTTTACTACATAGCTATATGATGTCAAGTTAATGTCTATTCCAATTAATTATAAGACAACTTGTGCCATATCTTATATTGTCACCTTGGATTTTTAGTGTTTCTTCCTATATGTATTTTTGGTGCTCCCACCCTTACTAGAGGATGCAAACATCAGCTTTTGCTGCCTCCTGTGGTGTCAGGTATACCATTTCCTACACAGCACTGAAAAATTAAATTCTTTCCTATTAAAGATTTGTTCTTTTATTGTGGTAAAAGCATATAACATGAGATCTACCCTCTTACCAATCTTTTTATATATACAGCACAGCATTGTTAACTATAAGCACGATGTTGTATACTGTTTTCCATAGTGGCTATTTGCATTTATTTTAATTTCTTTATTAATTTTTATTGGAGTATAGTTGCTTTACAACATTGTGTTAGTTTCTACTGTACAGCAAAGTGAATCAGCTATATGTATACATGTATCCCCTCCTTTTTGGATTTTCTTCCCATTTAGGTCACCACAGAGCTTTGAGTAGAGTTCCCTGTGCTATACAGTAGGTAAGGTTTAGTGATGTGGAGCAACTTTTCACTTTGTATGTCTTCTTTGGAGAAATGTCTATTCAGTTCTTTTGCCCATTTTAAAAATCAGGTTATTTGATATTTTTGATATGGAGTTGTAGGAATTCCCTATATATTTTGGATATTAACCCTTTATCAGACATATGGTTTCCAACTGTGTTTTCCCATTCTGTAGATTACCTCGTCATTCTGTTGATTGTCTCCTTTGCTGGGCAGAAACTTTTTAGTTTGATGTAGTCATGCTTGTCTATTTTTGTCTGTTTGTTTAAGATTATCAAATGATGTTATAAAACTTAAGCAATTTAGTTATCATTTGCTTTTCTAAAAAACATAAACATGCGAATAAAATAAACACATCCAAGACTCACTAGCCCTTGCAGGATAGGAAAAATCCCTGAACAGAGAACCTGCAAATGTTTTTTCTTGTACCTAGTATCTGAGCTTCCTCACTCATTCTAGGGTCCCATATTTTGTCACCTCTTACAGGGGAAAGGAAAATGAAGCTAGAAGATTCTTATACAAGAGGGTCACAATATTTATATATTTAATCTAGGCAACTTTTATTTTCTGTATTCATAATTCCAAAGCATGAGTGTTTCTTTACTTATATATGTATAAATGAAAATAAGCGCGTTTAGCCAAAAAAAATATTGCTGTTTCTCCAGTGTAAAAGACAAACAACAAACCAATTCTAATCATTAATTAATCTGTATTTTATTGCTAAGTACCCTCCATTCCTTGGAGCTTTTCTCTTCTATCATGTTTCCTTTATAACATTCATAAGATTTTGTAATTATTCACGTTGCTGTTGTTTTTATTATTATTATTATTATTAGATTCGGTCTACTCCTCAAGAGACAGCTTTATAAAGGCAGGGACTGTGTTTTGTTTTGCTTACTAATTTATCTTCAGAATATAATACTGTGCTTAACATATAGAAGGAAGGAAGGAGGAATTGAAGGAAGAAAGTATGGAAGGAACGAAGAATGTTAGGAAGGAAACATTAGACAGGATGTAATTTAGACAGGGACTGAATTAACAACAGAAGAATAATCAGATACTTTTACTATTCAATATCCAATTTTAGAATCCTTCTTGAAGTTATACATTCTTATACTAAATCAACTTTACACATAGCATAGTTGTCTTTGACGATATCTGCTGAATCACCAGGTAGTTGAATTTCTATAAATGTATCTGTTTTCTTTCTGTTGGGTCTTCCCTTTCAATCTGGAATAAAGACTGAGCTGCCCACCAAAGATTTGATGATATTTTACCAAATCAGAGAGAATGAATATCATAATAATGAAACTATTATCAAAATAATAATAATACAATCAAATTGGTAAGACCAAATGAACATCATTAGCGTAAATCTGAGAAGTATAAAAGAAAAACAATGAAATAAAACCAAATTATTTCACATTCTTTAAGGGACATGAAGTGAGCTCTTATGTGGAATATGAGTAATTTACTTGGTGCCTTTCAGAAATTAGGAGTGTGTGGTTTAGTTGTGAATTCCATAACTTTAGAGAGATGTGGAAAACAAAGAACAGGTTACCTAAGCCAGTCTCAGAGATTAAAGGACAGAACCAGTAGGACCTTGTTTAACTTGGAAGAAAAATAAGACTTGAGGTTATGGTGGCATCATATACGTAGTAATAACCAACTATTTCCGTGATCTCTCTTCCTCTATGACCTTTTTGACTTCCAGTTCCCTTAAATTAATACATTTTCCAAGCTTACATTTATGATACAGCAATGTAGTGAAATGAAAAAAGAATGCTTGGGCCTTAAAAATACACACATGCGGACACACACACACACACGCACGCACACAGATACACAAAGATACACACATCCGTAGAGAACTTGCCTAGGCTTTTACTTTCCTTTCTCGTTCTTATTCCACCTGTAATTATCCCTCCACTTCTTCTTTCTAGTAATAAAAATTGTCATTTTTATAAGCAAATTCCACGTTCTTCTCCATTTCTGATTCCCTCTGCCCCTTGCTCAAGTTCTGTTTCACAAAAACTGAGAAAATGGCAAGGTCATAAACAATCACAAATTATTTTTCTATTATTGTGAAAGATAAATATAATAAAATATAAAGATCTTTTCAGAGGAAATGTAAATTTCTTATTTGATTTAGCAGGTCACTAAACACTCTTTGGCCAAAGAGAAATTACTCTTACATAGGCCACATAAGGAAGAGAATTAAGAGCTAATGGAACTCACTCAATCATTATGCCCAATGTTCTTTTTGTTAAGATGGGGACACTGAAGCCCAGAGACCAGGAAAGACTTCCTTGAGAGCTATAAACAGACAGGCCTGAAACCCAGTGTGGCAACCTCCTAGGTTCCCAAGAATCACTATACTTGTGGTCTTTGCATTCTTCAGAAAAACTGTGGGTCCCTCAGAGTTTGGCAAAGAAATCCTATAAAATTTGAAGCTCTTGTTTTGCCTCAGAAATGAAATCTGATGTTCCAAAACTGATTGGGGAGATTTCCTTATAGCTTGTTTCAAGGCAGACTGTCTTATAGCACTTACTTTTTAAGTTCAGTTTTTCAGTATGTTAAACTGAATGTCACCATTGTTGGGAAAATATCTTTAATTTTTGCAGAGCAGCCATAATTACAGACCTGGGATAATATCTTAAATTTAAATATGAAGTTACTTTGCTTCATTTTTCCTGAATGTGGAACCCTAGTCTTTTTAGAGTTGGAAAGAATTTTAGTGATCATCTAATCTGATATAAATTAAGTGATTTTCTCCAGTGAGCAGCTTGTTAACATTAGCTCTGAGACTGAAGCACAGGCACTTGGGCTCCCAGGCCAGTATTTCTTCTACTCTGCAATGCTGTCTTTAGTGTGGTTTTAAAATAGTGATGTTTTTACCATACTTAGTTTTCTTCCACAGTTCCTCAATTTTTTGCACAGAGCAACTGGATTTTAGAAGCAGAAACAGGAAATCTCTCCTTGTGTCTTCGGCAGCTCGTTTTCTTTGTTCCTTGGTCTCTCTCTTCTTTGTCACTGTTGCTGTCTCTTTCTCTCTCTTTTAATGGCATTGCAGAGAGAGTAGGCTATTAGAGCATACATGCCATACATCACCCCGTTGCATTCCCTTTACACAGAGAAAGGAATGGGCAAAGTGAAAAATTTTCCTCCCCAAATGTCCAGCCTTCCATAGCCCATTTCCATAGTATCAGCAATGTCCTATGTGGGGCCTCAGGGATATGTAAGGAAACCAGTGAGTAGTCAGCTAATTCTAGCTTTAGCAAACACTTTTCATGAATTCTTTGAGGAGAAATCACTTCCCCAAAGTAGAAAAAGGAGCTATTGCCTTGTTCCTCTGGCTCATTTTCTTTGCCCTTCAGTAGTGGTCTCTCTGTCTCTCTCCCCCTCTTCTCATGCTCGCTCTCTCTCCCTCTCTCTCTCTCTCTCTCTCTCTCTCTCTCTCTCTCTCTCTCTCTCTCTCTCTCTCTCTCACACACACACACACACACACACACACACACTACTTTATTATAGATATGTGTGAATAATGATACCTTGTTATGCATGGGCTTTTAAGTGATGCGGAAAGTCTTTTATTCCCTTTGTGCATTTAATTTCTCCCTTTGACTTGGATATACAGACTTTAAAAAAAGAAAGAAAGAAAGAAAGAGTTAAGAGAGGATAAGGTATAGCTCCTGATTTCAGAGAGTTTACAGAACTGGGAAGAGGGGCTTGGACAAAGATATAAATAACTGTTTTAGCCAGGATAAAATGCAAGGTATGAAGCAAGCATACACATATCTAGATGCCAACAAGGGAGAAATTCAGGAGGTTTTCATCAAAGAGATGCCATTATAACCAAGGCTTAAAAGGTGAGAAGGGGGGCTTCCCTGGTGGCGCAGTGGTTGAGAGTCCGCCTGCCGATGCAGGGGACACGGGTTCGTGCCCCGGTCCGGGAAGATCCCACATGCCGCGGAGCGGCTGGGCCCGTGAGCCATGGCCGCTGAGCCTGCGTGTCCAGAGCCTGTGCTCCACAACGAGAGAGGCCACAACAGTGAGAGGCCCGCGTACCGCAAATAAAATAAAATAAAATAAAAAGGTGAGAAGGATTTAAAGAGGTTTAGCATATAGGGAACCTCTAGCAGAAGGAACAAAGTCAAGGTCATGTTCAGGACTGAAGAGTGCTTTGTGGAGCTTGATAGAGGGCAAGAACAACAATACCTTTGTAATGGGACAACAGACTGGGTCATGCTCTTGAGAGATTTGCCTGCCATGCTAAGAAGTGGTGAAAGGAGCCAAAGGAGGAAGAGATGCACCTTTTCTTATATATTTCTTTCTCTTACATACCTTTTGAGGGAGAAATTTGTTCAGTTTTGGTCTAGTAAACTATAGTAGGACCAAATGATAAAATTTACAAGCAGCCATGTTTCAGCACACTTTATGGGATAGGTTCCTCATAGTTATTCTCCTTAGTATTTTGAGCATAACGAAGCCAGGAGCTGAAACCCTCCAATCCAAAATTGACTTGCCACCTGTCAAAGTTGCCTACATGGCAATTCTGCATTCGATAGCTGGTTAGAGTCATCGACCACTTTGTTTCATTCTAAGTTACATGAGTCCATTATTCTATTATGCCTTCTCTCAGTTCGAATATCCATTTCTCCTTTTTTTTCAATTAATTAAATTCCTAAAATATTTTATGAAGTTAACTCTGGCAGTGGTGTAGAGATGGGTAAGAGAGAAGGGGGAAAGACTCTAGGAAGCAAAACTCTAAATTTATGACTCTTCCTTATTGCCTAAGTCTTCCCAAAGTCTTTCATCCAGAAAGAGGCATTTTAACTTGCCTTTGGGGGTTTGCTTTTATTTTGGAGCAATAATGTGTTGGTGGAGACATGCTTCAGTGCATAATTAAAGCACCCGTTTCAATTATAGTTTATCCACTACTGCTCAAGGTACTGTGGATATTTGGGTCTACTGCTGGCATCCATTCCCAATTAATGTCTGCCATAGATTTATTTCAATATGCTATGTTATAAAACTTGATGGTTGTTGATCCCACCTTCCCACTTAACTTCAAGCAGGTTTCTCAATGACCTGATTAAGCCAATGAAAAGCTAAATGAAAACATCTCTAGATAGTAGTATAATGCTGTAGATTTTTTATGGTAGTCAAGTCATACTGATGCCCCATTTTTATATATAATCCCACAATGGACATTCTTCTTTTGATTCTTTTCCTTGATTCTGAATATCTAAATGAGAAGACCAGTTTAAAAAAAAAAAGATTGTTTACCTGGGGGAATTTACCTGCTCAAGTTCCACACCTAGATGGCTACCTAACTATGAAAACTTATTTTGCTAGTACCCCATTCTGTGTTTCATACTTTTGTGCTTCACTTGTAGAAAAGAAAATGTTGCTGCCTGAGACTAAAAGTCTCAGGAACATTCTTTTTTTCTTACTACTTTTCCCAAACCATTTCAAAAAGTATATTTAGGTTATTTCATGACTACCATTGCAGTGGGCAGACAGCCGCATCAGATTTTGTCCTGTGAATACAAAGACCCAGAGTTTAAAGAGCAAGGGGTGCTTGTACCTTCTATCTATGGTTCCCTTGTGGCAAAGGGAGATCTGACTGGCTTGGGAAGAAGACCATAGTCTGGTACTGCAAGTGTCAGATATCAATAAAATTCTTATACTTGCCTTTCTTAACTTTTCCAGGGCTGTCCAAGTCATGAGACCCATAGTTTCTATACTTTGATCATCTTTGTTCATAAGCATGTGAAAATATTTTAAATAGATTGTAATTATCCTAGTTCACTTGCAAACTAGAACTTATATATCACTAGATCCTATATATCATTATTGAGCAGTTTGAAAGGGACCAATCTTCTGTATTTTCATTCATGTCAACCGTTCTTGTATGTCTACTCTATTCCAAGAAAAAATTAGTTATTCTAAATTCAGCACTCCATATATTTGACATCATAATAATAGGCCTTACCTTTTGGTTTTCTAAATTATTTATTTTTTTAAAATGCCTATAAAATAAAATAGTATCATTATACCTATATTTTAATCGTATAGCAAGCAGTCTATTTTTTAGTTTTTCCTTATATTAAATATATACTTGAAATAGAAATTATATCTAAGTTCCCAAGAGGCATTTTTGCTATAAGAATGCACATCCATAAATTATGGAGCTGTTTCTTCATCATACTATCAAGTTTGTGTCTCTTCATGGTGATAGAGTTGGATAATAAGCATAGCATGAAATTTAAACTACCACTTTAGGATATTTCTTTATGTGTGCATGTGTCTAACCTACACTTCCTTTTAAAAGTATTTATCTGTTTGAAAAGAAGTATCGGTCATAGTGTGATCAAGAAGGCAGCCCAAGGCAATGTAGACAAAAGGTGTACACATGGTTCATATTATTCACATGAAGACGTGTCAGAGCACACTATAGGAATGTTCTGTTACACTGTTCTACAGGCATATCCAGAAAATCAGAGCGTTTTTATTTGAGTTAATTTAGAGAAGTTACCAAATTTATACTTCCCCTAATGGACACAAAGTTTTTTAAAAATTTTTTTTCATTATTTTTTATTGAAGTATAGTTGATTTACAATATTAGTTTCAGGTGTACAACATAGTGATTCATTATTTTTATAGATTATACCCCATTTAAAGTTATTACAGACAATGGCTATATTTCCCTGTGCTGTGCAATGTATCCTGTTGCTTATCTATCTTGTACATAGTAGTACAAAAACTAGTGATACCCCTATCTTGCCCCTCCCTCCTTCATTCTTTCCACTGGTAACCACTTGTTTTTTCTCTGCATCTGTGAGTCTGATTCTGTTTTGTTATATACATTCATTTTATTGTTTAGATTCCACATATAAGTGATAACATAGAGTATTTGTCTTTCTCTGTATGACTTATTTCACTAAGCATTAATACTCTGTGTCCATCCACCATTGTTGCAGACGGCAGAGTTTTATTATTTTCTATGGCTGAGTAATATTCCATTGCGCACACACACACACACACACATATACCTCACATCTTCTGTATCCATTCATCTGTTGATGGCCATTTCAGTTACTTCCATATCTTGGCGATTGTAAATAATGCTGCTGTGAACAGTTGGTTGCGTGTATCTTTTGAATTAGTGTTTTCGTTTTCTTTGGACATATACTCAGGAGTGGAATTGCTGGATCATATGGTAGTTCTATTTTTCTGAGGAACCTCCATACTGTTTTCCATAGTGGCTAAACCAATTTACATTCCCACCAACAGTGCACGAGGGTTCCCTTATCACCACATCCTCACCACCATTTGTTGCTTGTGGTCTTTTTGGTGATAGCCATCCTGACAGGTGTGAGGTGGTATCTCATTGTGGTTTTGATTTGCATTTCTCTTATGATCAGCAATGTTGAACGTCTTTTCATGTGCCTCTTAGCCATCTGCATGTCTTCTTTGGAAAAATGTCTACGCAGGTCTTCTGCCCATTTTTTAATTGTTTGTTTTTTTTTTGATGTTGAACTGTATGAACTGTTTATATATTTTGGATATTAACCCCTTATTGGTCCTATTCTTTGCAAATATTTTCTGCCATTCTACAGGTTGTCTTTTCATTTTGTTAATGGTTTCCTTTGCTGTGCAAGAAGCTTTTAAATTTAATCAAGCCCCACTTATTTACTTTTGCTTTTATTTCCTTTGCCTTAGGAGGCAGATCCAAAAAAATACTGCTACGATTGGTGTCAGAGAGTATTCTGCCTATGTTTTCTTTTAGGAGTTTTATGGTTTCTGGTCTTACATTTAGGTGTTTAATCCATTTTGAGTTTATTTTATATGTGGTGGTAAGAAAATGCTTTAATCTCATTATTTTACATGTAGCTGTCCAGTTTTCCCAACACCACTTGTTGGAGAGACTGTCTTTTCTCCATTGTATGTTCTTGCCTGCTTTGTCATAGATTAATTGACCATAAGTGCATGGATTTATTTTTGGGCATTCTATTCTGTTCCATTGATCTATGTGTCTGTTTAGGACACAAAGGTTTTTTGCGGTTTTTAAAATTTATTTATTTATTTATTTTGGCTGTGTTGGGTCTTCGTTGTTGCGCGTGGGCTTTCTCTAATTGTGGCAAGTGGGGGCTACTCTTCATTGCAGTGCACAGGTTTCTCATTGCGGTGGCCTCTCTTGCTGCAGAGCGTGGGCTCTAGGCACGTGGGCTTCAGTAGCTGCAGCACGTGGGCTCAGTAGTTGTGGCTCACAGGCTCTAGAGCACAGGCTTGGTAGTTGTGGCGCACAGGCTTAGTTGCTCCGCGGCACGTGGGATCTTCCCGGACCAGGGATCGAACCCGTGCTCCCTGCACTGGCAGGCGGATTCTCAGCCACTGTGCCACCAGGGAAGCCCCGGACACAAAGGTTTTAAAAGATAGGTAGATTGAAAAAGCCTAGGTGGTAAAGCAGTTTTAAGAGGCTTTAAAACATCTAATTTATCTTTAAAATTTTTGTGATATTGATTCTAACAGATGCTCTTTTAAGAAGTTATTCCTCATAGAATATAAGTTTTGCACTATAGTCAATAATTTCTGTTCTTACCATATAGCACATTCACATATGAGTAGTACAGCTGCACACTTAGTAGGCTTATTGTACATTTTAATATAGCAGCCAATTCAAAGCTCTCATTTATTAACATTGTCAAAATGATTTCAAATTAAGCATAGGTAACTTTGGTTTAAATAAATGGCATACATGGTGGTTACATTTTATTTTCAATTATGTAGTAATTCTGGAACGTAGGCACTGTGTTTGTACAATTTGTATTTTCTTATTATAATAGATATCATCCCACTTGGCATAGAGAGAAAACAGTATTTCCTATAGACTGAAGTAACTCCCTAGAAGCCTGTTTTGGATTCATAGAATATTTGGTTTAGGCAGAACGAAAATACACATATGTTCGTTTGAAAATGACTAGTCACATTTGGTATTACTCTAAAGGTAAATATAATCAAGATTATAAAGACATTTCTGGACCCACTTATTTTATTAAAATGTATAATCTCCTGTGATATGTTTCTTCTGGTTCATACAATTATATAATTATTTTAATTAAAAATAGAAATGTTTTTCTTTTATTAAGAAACTAGCAGAATCTGATTCGGGAAATACACTTAACTAGGAAAGTAATTAACTATTTAAGGGAAGTAATTTATAGAGAAACATTGTATATTTTCAATTTTCATCAAGGTACTCAGTACAACTCAAAGTGAGAGAATTCCTTTTTGTTAGTGATAGGATATATTGTAAAGACTTCTTCAGTAAGAATACAAACATTACTAAAAAAAAGACTTTCTGCCTAAAAACCTGAGTGCTGCCCAAGTGCAGAACCTCACCCAGTTAATTCTTGGTGATCACTAAAGCCCAACTCCTTCCATTTTCCAGTTCATTCAAGCAACATTTTTGAGTCCTTGGGCCGAAAGATGTAAAGAACTGTGAAAACTCTCAGTGGTACCTGATGTGAACTGTCAATCACTTTGACCCATCATTTTCACTTCTAGATCTTGTATATATTCCCACTGCTATGGTGGATTGTGTATTTTTAAAGCACGTGTTTGTAGAGGAGTATCACTTAGAGAAAATGGAGAATCTGAAAAGGTGACAAATTCATTTATCACTTCAGGGCTTTTATTTTTAACCTGGGATTCAGAAAACCTTTTCTTGTCAAGCTTGTCAAACCATTACATACCTACTAGCATTTATCTCTACTTATCTCATTCATCTCCTTATGCCCATTTCCTTGAAGTCATGGTTGTGCATGAACACCGATTTATCTCATCCTTTGCCAAAAATACACAGAAAACTTCACCTCTGAAATATTTATAAACTTACTTCCAATAGTGATAAGAATGTTTTTAAATGTGTGTGACAAATGCAGGAGTCAGTTGAACGTAGTATTCCTCTTTGTGAGAACTCGAAGTGGATGCCTGCTGTCTGTCCCAGTTAGACCTAGCTTTGAGATCCCCTCAATGCCAGTCATCTGCTCTCCTCACCCTAACTTGAGCATTCCTCCTTGTACAGTTAACCCGTTTTCCCAACTCTGTGGTCTAAACAATGTCAGTGCCTTTCATTCCCTTCCTTGTTATTTTTGTCCACAAGTGTTCCATAGATTACCTTTTCTTTATTTTTTTTCATTTTCTTTTTTTTAACATCTTTATTGGAGTATAATTGCTTTACAATGATGTGTTAGTTTCTGCTGTATAACAAAGTGAATCAGCTATACATATACATATATCACCATATCTCCTCCCTCTTGCGTCTCCCTCCCACCCTCCCTATCCCACCCGTCTAGGTGGTCACAAAGCACCAAGCTGATCTCCCTGTGCTATGTGGTTGCTTCTCACTAGCTATCTATTTTACATTTGGTAGTATATATAAGTCCATGCCACTCTCTCACTTTGTCCCAGCTTACCCTTCCCCCTCCCCATGTCCTCAAGTCCATTCTCTATGTCTGCGTCTTTGAGTCATGTACCACAATGTTCATTGCAGCTCTATTTGCAATAGCCAGGACATGGAAGCAACTAAGTGTCCATCAACAGATGAATGGATAAAGAAGATGTGGAACATATATACAATGGAATATTACTCGGCCATAAAAAGAAACAAAATTGAGTTATTGGTCGTGAGGTGGATGGACCTAGAATCTGTGATACAGAGTGAAGTAAGTCAGAAAGAGAAAAACAAATACCATATGCTAACACATATATATAGAATCTAAAAAAAAAAATGGTTCTGAAGAACCTAGGGGCAGATTACCTTTTCTTTACTCCGTTAGTCTGTTCTTCCAAAACTTCATGAATACAGCTCAGGTAGTTTTTCTAAACGTCTACTCTTCACCACACACACACACACACACACACACACACACAGAAAAATTCTACAACATTACTTGAGGCCCCATCAGCCTTTGTCCATGTGGTTTCACTTCACTCATAGACTACTTTTGTATATATGAAAGTTTGAAATCTTTAGGGTGAATCTCAGTGGTCATTCATTTTTGTTCTCCTTCAACCAATACTTGTTGACCAGCTCTGTGCCAGGTTTTGTTGTAGGTACCAGGTACACAGCCACAAGCAAAATAATGTCCCTTTCTTGTGGAATTTACATTTTAGCAGGGCAGGCAAACAGTAACCAAAGAAATTCACAATAAAATATCAGATAAGAAGTGCTATGAAAAAATAATCAAGGTAGAAAGGGAAATGAAGTGGTATTTTAGACAGGGTAGTTAGGGAAGAAGGCTGAAAGTGTGATATCTGAGCAGAGCTATAGTGAAGTAAAGGAAGGAAACATGCTACTATCTGGAGGAAAGAAGCCAGGATGAGGGACCAGTTAAGTGCCAAGGCCCTGAGATGGGAATATGCCGTTCCAGGAATAGCAAGGAGACTGGTTGGTATAATATGATAAATGAGAATGAACCTTATGATAAGAAGTTGTATCTGTCATAAGAAAAAAAACCAAGCATACATGAGAGCAGACAGCTCAGTATAAAAAGGCATGGTTCAAATCCTTGCTCGAGTATTTAGTATGCTGTGTAATCTTGGGCAAGATATTAAATTTTTCCAAGCCTCATCTTCCTCTTTTGGAAAATGAGCGTGACACCTGCCTCATAGATTTGTTGTGAGGAATAAGTAAGCTAATACATGTAAGATAT
The DNA here is from genome assembly GCF_059928025.1 of Delphinapterus leucas. Lineage (NCBI taxonomy): Eukaryota > Metazoa > Chordata > Mammalia > Artiodactyla > Monodontidae > Delphinapterus > Delphinapterus leucas. The sequence goes on from NC_143150.1 coordinate 104,922,201, forward strand.
CTGGCATTATATCATAATCTTAATAAGTTATAATTATATTGATTTATTCATTATTGTTTTTATTGTTACTTACATGCATAGACATTTTCATGAGATAAATAATAAATATTAGTAGCAGAAACTGAAGATGTTATGAATTTTCAGGATTTGGGACCACTCAGTTCAATGTATTTGTTTTAATACAATCAACAAATGTGTGAGGATACCAGTAATTAAATTTCAATGCATTCTTCCATTTCACTAGTTTTTAAAAACTGATGAATTACCAGAATGTAAATGAGTAAGTTACCACAGACACTTGAAATTATATGTAAAATGAGCCATCAGACTTCCAATTTGTTATTGTCATATTCCATGGAAGTGCATAATCTATAAACTTCTATGGTAAAGGTCTACAGAACTGCCTAATGTAGGGTGTTGATAACTACCTCACATTTGACCTCCAAATATAGGGGATTAAAGTGTCAATTGATGAATAATCAATATTCACTAACAACATGAAAAGAACAAGGAACAGAGTAGCCCACAAAATACCACAAAACTAAAGCACATTCCAAATTAAATATATTTATTTTTTATTCCAGATAATGTTTGCTAGACTATTTCCAATATCTGTCAAGATTTTAAGAATATCTTAATACTTTCATACCTGTATATTTTAAATTTAATAACGTGCCATTTCTAAGCCTAAATCTTCTCATCTCTAATAATAAGTTATAAATTTATCTTGCAAGGTGTTTGTTAGGATGAGAAAGAGAATTTATTTCACTCAGGTGAAAATCTATCGCCTATCTATCTGTAATGTATGTATGTATGTATCTGTCTATGTATCCAGTCTATCGTCTGTCTATCCATGCTGATGAGGACTGCCATCCGTCTATGAGGTTTACCATTCAACAAATCATAATAGATGTTAGTAGTAGAAGAATAACTAACAATTAAAAGGAAATAATATTTAGCAAGAAAAATTTTCTGAAGCATAAGGTCAATTATTTCTCTCAGATTTTTTGGCATATGAAGCCTAAAAAGTCTCCATTCCAATAAAGTGATAATAAAGATTGTGATTACTGAAAGGTTTATATTTGTTATTTTTTGTGGTCTTATAAATATATGAACTCTGTCTTTAAGCATTTCAATGTGCCAACCATTGACTAAGCAAGGACTATGCACAATATCTTGTGGCTCATTTTCCTCAGTACATAAAAAACAAAGATTGGAGTTATTATGAAAATTGTAATAGGTGGGCATTAGGGAATTATGGGAAATAATTTGTAAATTTAATATGAAACCAAAACATCTGTTCAAGTCAATTTCCCACAGGTAGTGTGGCAGAGAGTATGAGCTACAGACTGAGGAAAGGAAAATGTTCTTCTCCCACAGGGAAAGGTACTGAATGTAATAAACATAACTTTTCTTACTCATTAAACATTACTTAAAAGGAAAACTTCTGCATTTAATCTACCTTCCTTTCCTCTCTTATCAACACTCCCTTCCCTTTCACCTCTTGTATCGAACCTCAACCCCTGGGATTTTCTTGTGGCTTCTTGTACTAGTATAACTAAAATAGGAATATCATAAATGTGAAACTCTTCAAAGAATTTAGCAGCCTTTTTCCTTTGTTGTTTTCCTTTATTTGCTTTTTGGAAAGGTAGATTTAAAATTTAAAAGCCAAAAATGCAGAATGCAGTTGCATTCTGCCATTTCTTCATTCAGATTGATATATTTGATATAATATTATTGAACTTTTAATGTAAAAAATAACAAAACATAATGAAACAAAACCCTCATAAAGAGACTTTTCAGTATTTAACTTTCTTTGTAAGGAGAAGGGTAATAAATGTGGGAACGTTAATGGAATCCATGCTCTTCTGGTGATGTCAAGGGTTAAATTGAGAGGGAAATGATCACTTCCTACCCATTCTGTTACATTAGTCCTAAGTGGCCAACTAACATCATATGTGATGCTTGGCTTCCAGGGCCATAAACGTAGGTAAACATTCTTGTAGGTATGCTGCTATTTATCGGGAAAAGATTCTATTCATTTAATTTCCATTTAGGTAAATTATTCCATTGTTAGGGTGGAAAAAAGTGGCTCACAGACCAACAGGTCTTCTATTATCCACTCGAGAGCATACACCTTTCACTGCAGGTAGGTTCCATTTATTTTGCTTGCCTCTTTTGCAGCACAGAGACATGTTGCGATTAACAGATTGGTGAGGAGCTATGAATGAATTAACGAATGAATGTTAGGAATTAGTTCACATTCAGTTCATCCAAGTGTTTGGTCAATTGCCAATAATTTTATCACTCCTGTATTATTAAGCAGAGGTTATAGTTTAGAAATTATTTTTTGTAAAGTATTTAAAACCTTCATAGCCATCACTTTGATAAGGACAAAAAATCATATTATTTTCTTATCTCTACTCTTGTTTTTTTCCTTTTAAATTTATATTGAACACTTATATCAAAGAGCTTGCAGGACAGTAATTTGAACTTTTGAAGCGAAGATCATCATTTCTCTTTCTTAACATCAAAGTAAAACAGAGAGTAGATGCAGTAGGAATCAAACACTTGGAAGAAGCAAGAAAATCAAAGATAGATGGGGAGAGTGGGCCCATTTCCAATTACATTTCACCTTGTCTATATTCAAAACATCCTGTCCAAATCACTGCCTTTTCATATAATTTATAGCTTTTTAAATGAAATATGAACACAAGAAGATTAACAAATACCATTTCTACTTTAAAGCCAGTGGATGGCATGTTAGCATTGAAAAAATAATAATAGTCATCATCATGAAAGATGTCTACGTTTTTCTTTTTGAATCAGCTGCTAACTTACTATGTGACCTCAGGCAAATCATTAAACATCCTGGTCCTCAGCCATCTCGTATTGAAAAGGAAAGGCTTCAGTTAAACTTCTCAGGACCCAAATTTTCTGAATGTATGTGCAGTAGATAATAGCCACCTGGGTGTTTGTTGACTTGAACCCTTACCTAACTTTGGAACTATACTCACATTTTAATATGTACTCCTTTGGTGTTGAAAGCACAATGTTAAGCAAAATAGCCCCCTTGATCATTTTTTAGATTCTTAGTATTTGTTTCCTGAAGTTGGCAAGTATTCTTTTCCAAATGCCACAAGTTAAATAATGTGTTGCTTAAAGAGGACTTTAATGTAGGCATGTCATAGGAAGCCTGCTCATCTGGTCTACTAAAATACTCTATTGGTGAGAATGTTAGATTATTACCCACCAACCTGTTTAATACTTTTATTATAAATTCTTAACATTTGTATTAGAACAACAAGAATATAGTGCAACATTTTTCGAGAAAAAAAATCATCTCTTTCTAAATTTGTATTAGTGGTAGGTAAATGTAGAATTCTGATATAGTGATTAAAATACATGAGCTTTGGGCACACTGCCTAGGTGAAAATCCTGGATTTCATCACTATTAGTATGACCTAGGAGAAGTTAATCTAAGTGTCAGTTTCTTTTTCTCTAAAATGGATGTAATAATAATCCCTCATAGAATGGACCTGAGGACACAGGAAGGGGGAAGGGTAAGCTGTGACGAAGTGAGAGAGTAGCATTGACATATATACACTACCAAATGTAAAATAGATAGCTAGTGGGAAGCAGCTGCATCGCACAGGGAGATCAGCTCGGTGCTTTGTGACCACCTAGAGGGGTGGGACAGGGAGGGAGGGAGGGAGGGAGACGCTAGAGGGAGGAGATATGGGGATATATATATATGTATAGCTGATTCATTTTGTTATACAGCAGAAACTAACACACCATTGTAAAGCAATTATGCTCCAGTAGAGATGTTAAAAAAAATAATCCCTCATAGGCTTGTTTTGATGATTAGATAATTCAATGTAAGCAACACCCTTAGCTCGGTGCCTGACATCTAGTTAATCTCTTTATATACTATTTTTCTTTCTATTATAATAATTTATGGAAGAGAAATTATTATGCATTAAATCAACTGAAATAAAATGTTTTTGTATTTGTTCATTTGGAAAGGAAATATGCAGGTATTTCATTCACCTCCTAGGTGCCTTTTAGAGTGAGGCATCGCATGGTTAGTTTGTGTAAAGGTTCAGTGAACTTTCTCATAATGATTTTTTATTGAACATATGGAAACTATTAAGCATTAACAAAAGTCACTATCCACTGAGCTGTATCCAGAGGCTGACAGTTATGTCTGTCTCTTACAAAAATAAACACATGAATAAATGCACTAAGAAATATATTACCTGTCATTTTCATCTCTAAGGGCATTTCAACAAACCATATCTGCATGTTAAATATACCCATTCTAGTCTTCATATGAGAAATTACTTTTTTCCTCTAGAATGTACTATTACCCATCTAAGGGGGAAATGTAATAATATAATTCAGACCCTTTCCTCTCATTTTATACTTAAAAGAGTGTGCTGTATCAATTTATTTACTTGTATAGCCATAGGCAACCTCTAAAATATTTAAAATGTCACATATTTCAGTTAATATTGAGGTTATATTGTTAGTTTTGATGAATACAATGATAATCTATCAGAAACACACAAAACATTCTCTCTCTCTCTATACATATATGCATGAAATATATATGCTTATATAGTACATACTAATTGCATATAATTTTATAAGATATAGTTATATATAATTATAAATTCTATTTAATTTCATAATTATATATAATTAGCATGTATTATATATATTATAAGCATTGACCTATTTATATTTTAGATATTATGGATGTATAAAATATTTGCCAATAATTAAATAATTTCTGATGAATAAAAGAATGCATTCTACACCAATAAACCACTAGTAGAAACATTTTTATGCTATAAAATAATTAAATCTTTAATTAGAACCTTTTTAAACAAGTGGTGTGCAGCAGTTGAGAGCATGGACACTGAGGTAGACAGACGGGTTTCTAATCCCTGACTCCAATACTTACTGTCATTGTGACATTTTGCCAATCACTTCAGTTTTCTATGACTCCATTTCCTAATTTTCAAAAAGGGAATGTCAATAACCATGCCACAAAATTATTAAAAAATCAGTCAAACATACACACTACTATGTATAAAATAGATAACTAATAAGGACCTACTGTATTAGCACAGGGAAGTCTACTCAATACTCTGTAATGGCCTATATGGGAAGAGAATCTAAAAAAGAGTGGGTATGTGTATATGTATTACTGATTCACTTTGCTGTACACTTGAAACTAACACAGCATTGTAAATCAACTATACTCCAATAAAAATTTAAAAAACAAATATCAAATCATTATATTGTATACCTGAAACTAATATACTATTACATGTCAATTATAACTCAATAAAAAAAGAAAAACCAAAAAAAATCTGTTAAGATAATGGATGTAAGCACTTAGCATACTGCTTGACATATAGCAAATACCCAATAAATAGTGGCCCTATATTATTATTATTTACTTAGCGTTATTTTTTTTCTTTCATTGAAATAAGGCTGGCTCCCGGCATAGGCTCTTCAACACTTTCCTATCAAACACACACCCGATAGATGATGTTAGCAGTTGGGCACTGCATTGTTATGTGGACTAGTGTTTTCTTCCTTAGTTGAGTATTTTATCAAGATTATTAACATAATCATGCCTAATGCAAAGACAGTGCAAATTTGAAAGTGTCAGAAACTAGAGACCTATAAGAATAATGAAAGAGAGTTATAAAACACGTACATGGTGAGATGGCGATGAATGTCATAGATGCATATGAGGTCCATCATTTGACAGTTGAGAGATGGTGCTCAAGGACAGCCAGAACATGTCAATGTGTGGAGAATGCACTGCACTTTCAATGATGTACATACAGGAAAGGAGGAAAACAGAAAATACCAAAAAAATCAAAAATCAAACGCTCACAGATTTAAGTATATAAGTAGAGGAAAAGTGACAGTACTGGATGCCAATTAATCCAACATGAACTCAGGGCAAGGCAGAGAGTTATTCTTCAAGAATTTGGGTTGACGGTGTAACTGATGTCACTTAGCTCTTAAGCCACAGATGCCTCATGGGCTCTGGGCCCATTTGAGTCGGCACCACCTGGCAGTAAGTGGGGAGGTCCACGACTGCCAGGACATCCCTTCCAATACTTGTGGAGATCACTAGGAAAGAAGGAGAGCCCTGCCTTGACAGATTTTCAACGTGGGCGAAACTGGTCTATTTTGAGAAAAGATGTTCAGTAGAACATATGTCAGTAAGGAAGAGGAGATTATGCTAGTTTTAAAGCTCAAAACGACTGGCTTACACTCTAATTTGGGGGAAGGTGCATCCAGGGAGTGCAAGCTTAATCTCCTCTTAGTCATTCTTTTGAACAGATGGATTTTACCCCTTTCTACTTGAGGGTAGAAAATTTAACCATGTTAATCCCAGGTTTTCTCCATCCATTTCATTTTAGGGTTGTTCATCCCCTTCTTCCACTGCAGGTATCCATGTTCCCAAATGCTCATGAAGCATGCATGGCCTCCAGAGGACATGTCTATATACCTTGTCATAAACTGGATGCACAGCCTTGTCTGCACAGACCTTGGGTGTCTTTACTCCTGGGCATCTGCTGATGTGTTCACCAGTCTAGTTTAAGGCCATATGGTCCATGATGTTTTTCACTGAGGTATCCACCTGCCATGACTGTCTCTCTTTCTCAACTAATTGCCATACTCTTTTCAGGGACAGGAAAATTGTGGCCACTGTTATGCTTCACTCCAAGGCCTTAAGAGATTAGATGAGGCTGCCTTTGCTATTTCTGCCCATGAAATAAAGTCACATCAGGACCCCTCCTCACAAACCCACTGGCATCTAATTTTCTTATTTCCTCTCCAACTTTCTTTTTCCTCGTCTTGCTCGGAGAGTTCTTACGTCTACTGTGGTGGGGAAAACTTATTCTTAAGATATTTTTTTCAAATCTTTCTCTGGCTTTTACTTAAAACTGAAACATTAAAAAAAAAGAGAACCAAAAATATGATGAAACGAATTCCTTTTTCCACAGAGCAAACATCCCTTTGGAGCAAAAAGTCTAGTAAATCCACTGGTCAAGTGTCTTGGGGAACAAGGAGAGGAGAGAGATGATAAAAGGAATAAGGCATTGTTAGTTCCCCCAATGAGATTACAATCTAGTGCGAAGGGGACAAACACATACACACACACACACACACACACACACACACACACACACACACACAGGGGCCAGGTTATGGAGGACTTGGTCATTCCAATAACCTTAGATTTGATTCTCTAAGGTGAATTGTCATCAAAGTGGGATATATATGCCCCAGGAGGATGCATGCTAAATAATTGGCTTGTGAGAAAAAATAATATTTTAATTTATATTCATCTTATTCTTTAAAAATTACTATTTTCAGTGTGTATTTTATCACATTATGATAAGTACTACATTAGTTTTATAGTAAAGCTACATTAGTCTTATCTATGTAGCTAAATTATGTCAATGTAATTTAAAAGTGCCTATGTGTATACAAATTTATATAGGGTTCATGCTTAAAATATTTTTACTGATGAGGTACACGAACATTCTGAGACCCTCACTCTAGGTAAAAAGTAATCACTTCTTTCTCTTACATATTTGAATATGAGTTGTGATCTGCTAAATCCTTTATTTGGATCCTGCTAACCCATATCTAGATTTATGGTATTACTTGTCTACTTATTATAAATATACTGCTCATAGACAGATGCCCTGGGATCTTGGACTTGGGGTACCCAAGAGATGACAGAGTGACATTTTGGGACACAGAGATCTTTTGTTGAGTTAATCTTAGTGTTGGTATAGTGGGTTTGACATGTTTCATGGACACAGTGTGCATTTTAGAAAGTGGAAAGTCTTGGAATAAGGGAATATTTTTGAGCCCAAGCTTTGCTAATTACTATCTGTATGATTTGAAGCAAGCAATTGACTTTTCTGTTTCTCAGTGCCCTCGTCTATAAAATGGGGAAGTGTGTGTACCTTCCCATCCTTCTCATAAAACTATTATGAGGATTTAATGAGATAAGACTGAGACACAGCTTTGAAAACTGTAACACACACTATTGATACGGATTTGGAAATATCTTCTCAGTTTGCACATGCCAAATTTGCATGTGCCACTGGTTTCTGGCTTTCCACTCCAAAGATCTCCTGTGAAAAAGCAAAGGGGCCTTCCTCCCAAGAGCAATAGAAGGACAGAGGGTAGATTTAACATGGATTATAATGACAACAGCAATAGTAACTCTCACTTCCTGAAGGTCTGTTATATACTTTGTTGGCACTGTGTATGCTACTTCTGCTTCCCTTGTTCATTTTACCTGGAATGAATATCCCTCCTACCTTTCCCCTGGATCCCTGCTATTCACCCTGCTAGAAAGGCTCTATGGTTCTCATTTTCAGCAGAGAGATATTAGACTCAGAGAGAATCCGTAACTTATGTAACGTACACACACATACACACACATCTATGCCTATTCTTCTTAACCTTTTCCTCAGTTCGGGCGTTCTCTCTACTGTCTCCTTTCCTGATTACAATCTTCTGTGTAAACCGATTCAAGTGACACAGTTACAGGGAGATTGTGAACCCTCTGGGGACAGAGGCTCTCTATCAATGTCTAAATTTTTGGTATAATCCTCGTCAGCCTGTGACTATGCAAAGACTATATGTTAGTTTGACTTGGAGCAAATATTCCAAATACTGGACAAAGTAGGTATTCAATGATTGAATTTGATTTTTCCATTGACATGTTTCTCTGCAGGCATCATACAAAATTGAAAAAAAATGTAGTATATAATTCTAGATTGAATTCAGGAATCCTCCAAGAGCACCTCTTTGCTTTCCAAATAATTCAGACTTCTTAGCCTACCAGCAAGGGCATGACAGTTGGAACCCTGTCTACCCTTCTGATTAGTTTTGTCCCTGATGGCCACCCTACTTAGAAGTGCTCTTCATACAGCAGTGCTGAGTTGTTAGAGTTTCTCTAACACCCCACACTGGTGTCTCCTTTGTTCTTTGCTTAAGATGCCATTTCCCACACCCAAAGAGCTATGTTTTCATAATGGACTTTTGCTCCACACTACAGAGTCTTTATTAATATATTTATTTGGAGAGTGAAAGGAGTAGTGAAGATAGCGGGACAACAGGTGTAAAGTAGAAGCTTCTCGGAAAAATCCAGACACATGATGTCTCTAGTGCAACACCGTGGTCTGAGGAAGCCTGTGCTGTTCAGCCCAGGCAGTTAGTAGATCTATCCTCATGCCTCTGTTGAGTTTTATGACATTACTGTATGATGCTTTATTTCGGTTTGAATTCCTCCCTAGACTTTACCTAAAGGGCAGTGATTATTTGTGGCTTATTCCTCTTTGTATCACTCATGTCCAGGCCAGACCCTAGCATGTATTCTAGCTGATTAGAAGATGTTTGTTAAATGAATAAACAATTAAACAAATAACCCTGTGCTCCTCCATCGTACTCTCAGTTCTACTTTTATTTGGATATGTGGTTGCCAAACTAAAGCTATAGCCTAAGAAATTCAGTTATGAAACGCCTAAAGAACAAGGAAAATTGGAATAATTAGGCTCTTTATGAATTATTGTCATTTAAAAATAAATGGTGTGTAGTTTATTCCATATATGAACATAAGCCAGAACAAAGAATTTCTAGAAATCTGAAGATTCAAGGACAACATCACTGAAGCAAAATGAGTAAAAAAACAAGATCTATTATAGGCATTTCCTAATTTACTAGATCTTGGCCGTGTGCATGGAACTATTAAGGGTTGTGTGGATATTACAAAGAGAGGTGTCTAATGAGATTTTCTATGGAAAATCTAAGAGTACTAATAAAGTGAAGTGTTTTCAGAGATTGCTATTCCTCAAAGCTTGGCACTCTTTATAATAGTGCACTATTACACTTTTGGTGTCATCTGTCTGAATCAATGGAAAGAGGCTCTAACTGAAAATGATTTTCGTTAGTGTATTATATCTTTAATAGTAAGAGCTTCGAAAATCTATCATTAGATATAATTATTCCTCATTCATAACTCTCAACATTTGCACAAATAAATGCTCTGTCTCTATCAGCCTATCTTGCCCATGGAGATTTAGTAAAGCACACCAGTTTTACAAATGTAATTTTAGAGATGGTAATTAATTTGTAAAATATTTTCTTAACACTTCAGTGAATATGTTCTGTGGGAATATACTGTCACCACATTGCTGGCTCATGAAGACATATGATATATGTATTTCCTCTGCGTAATGGCATCCCATCAGCATTTTGAAAAGGAGATCCCACATTCTATGAGCATTTAAACATCCATTAGTATTTTCCGTCATTAAAACAACCCTTCAGTTCTATGTTCTCTATCAGTTATTGCCCTCTTGACTCTCTTTTACATATAAACCTCTTTAAAAACTTATCTCTATTTGCTCTCTCCCCTTCATGCTCCCAGCCATGCTCCAGCGAACTTTCATGGGAGGCGCTCTCACCAAGGACACTGAGAGTTGCTAAATTTGGTGGAGTTCTTTTTTTGCAGTCTTTATCTTACATCACCTGGTTAGGGACCAACTGTCACCTCTATCCTGCTTTAAACACTCTATTGCTAACTTCTGTGACTTCACATTCTTACCTCCTTTGTGACTCACAAAGAACATCACTTTCTTTAAGTAGTGATATTCTTCAACGTTTTGTTCTGGGACCTTTTTCCCTTGTACTTAACGTACTTTCTCTGGATAATTTCATCGGTGAATGCAATTACCATTCTTATGTTAATGACCCTTCAACTGTAATTCCAGCCCAGATAATTTTCCAAAGTACTCTATAAGAATAAACAAATGTCTACTGTATCTCTGTAAATTTCCCATACATACTTTAGCTTAAAATACTCAAACCCAAGCATTAGCACTGTGAATCCTACTTCTTCCCTCTGGTTCCCTAACTTATTTAATATGACCACCACCTACTTAGTTGAACAAAGCTGAAGCATAGATGTAATCCATGCATCCAATTAATCCAGTTAATTAATTGTTTGGTTGATTACTTTTTAAAATAATTCTCCCTAGAATGTCTTATTTTCTTCTTCCCTAAACCTAATACCAAAAGTCAGATGACTCTGATCTCTTGCTTAGATTTTAAAACAGTATCTCTTGTCTAGATTATGGAATTCCACTCTTGCTGCTCTCCAATCTATTTCCACACAAAAGCTAAAGAAATTTTTCTAAAACAAAAATCTGAGTATGCCCATTTTCTGCCTAAAGGCCATTAGTAATCCTTCTTGGTTCTTCCATGGATAGAGTGAAAACTTTCAGATGTGGCTTATTAGCTCTTTCTTTATGTAACCACAGGTTACTTCCTCACTTTTTCTCTCCCCTACCACACCCCACCATGACCTACGACGTTCCTCCACTTCGCCTTTCCTGCTCAGATAGACTCAAGTCCTTTCAGCTTCCTAAATGATTCCTCCTCTAGTCTCCTAAGTCTCCTTCTCTCTCTCTCGCTCTTTTTTTTTTTCTTTTTATGGTGACCCTACAAACCACTCAGGCTTACAAAAGGAAAACTGTACAAATTCCCAGAGCCAGCAATCCTAATATTTCACATTCTTTTTTCATGGGGACCTGAATTTATTCATAGTGGCCCTAACCACCACCACTGCTCACCTCTTCCATTCTTACCGTACCTGATTAGCGTATACATCTTCTTCAAGGCTTAATTCAATATTCTTTCTGCCAAGAAATCTTGGTGGCCTAACTATCCCACACCCTGACCCCCACATCTGATTAGGTGTATTTTTTATATTCTTTGGAAGCCTATACTTCCTCTGTTACAGATCTTGCCGCACTGTCATGTAACTTACAAGAATGGAAGTCATGAGATGTTGAGAACTGGGTCACTTGCATCACACATTTATGTCCAGGACCTAATACCATATCCAACACATAGTAGGTTCTCAATATTTTTTTTTCAAATAAATAGTTTTAACAAATTCAAAAGATTAAATAAGAAGAAGTGATTGTATTTTGGTAACTTATATGTCTTAGAGTCTGAATTGAGTAATTTTTACACTACTTTATATTTTCCTTTTCCTCTTCCTTTTCCCCAATACTTTTCAGAAAAAAAAATTTTAATCATATGTTCCTAAGAACTCAAGATCAGGTGAATAGAAAGGTGCTTTTTTCATCTTTTGGCAAAACAACTGTATTCTGGATTCTTGTTGAAGATGTTATAAACCAGCTTAAAATGGTAGCTTTAATCTTCAGATGAAGTCCTTCCTAACTTTCCTAAGACTGAGTAGCTTATGGGTAGGAACGATAGCTCATTCATTGTGTACCCAGTTCTAGCACAGGGTCTGGAATATAGGAACAAGTCAGTAAATATTTCTTAAGTGAAATTAAAAAGTAAGTAGAAAGTAACATATTATTACCTACAAAACAAGAAATCACTATTTCTGTCATTGTTCCTTAAGAAGAGAATTACTTTTAGTCTTTAAAATGTTGTGTTCATTTTTATGTCCTATTTACATGGCTCCTTTTCATGAAAATTAAGTTGTGAAAAATAGCATATATATCTTCCCTTACCAGAATATTTATATTTTGAGAACTGATATTGGATTTGTGTTAAGAAAGCAAAATAAGTATGAAATTCATGGTTACGTTTATTTCAGTGTATTAAATTTCCATTATAAGTCTTCTTTGAAATATTCTATTTTTGATACCATGAAACTGTATTAGATCTTAGCATATTAAAGATGTTTAGTAGTTTTAGAGCCATTTTTTTTTTAATTTTTAATTTTTTTTTCTTATTAGTCATCAGTTTTATACCCATCAGTGTATACATGTCAATCCCAATTGCCCAATTCATCACACCCCCACCCCCACCCCCCTGCCGCTTTCCCCCCTTGGTGTTCGTACGTTTGTTCTCTACATCTGTGTCTCAATTTCTGCCCTGCAAACCGGTTCATCTGCACCATTTTTCTAGGTTCCACATATATGCATTAATATATGATATTTGTTTTTCTACTTCTGACTTACTTCACTCTGTATGACAGTGTCTAGATCCATCCACATCTCAACAAATGACCCAATTTCGTTCCTTTTTATGGCTGAGTAATATTCCATTGTATATATGTACCACATCTTCTTTAACCAGTCGTCTGTCGATGGGCATTCAGGTTGCTTCCATGACCTGGCTATTGTAAATAGGTGCTGCAGTGAACATTGGGGTGCATGTGTCTTTTTGAATTATGGTTTTCTCTGGGTATATGCCCAGTGGTGGGATTGCTGGATCATAAGGTAATTCTATTTGTAGTTTTTTAAGGAACCTCCATACTGTTCTCCATAATGGCTATATCAAATTACATTCCCACCAACAGTGCAAGAGGGTTCGCTTTTCTCCCCGCCCTCTCCAGCATTCGTTGTTTGTAGATTTTCTGATGATGCCCATTCTAACTGGTGTGAGGTGATACTCATTGTAGTTTTGATTTGCATTTCTCTAATAATTAGTGATGTTGAGCAGCTTTTCATGTGCTTCTTGGCCACCTGTATGTCTTCTTTGGAGAAATGTCTATTTAGGTCTTCTGCCCATTTTTGGATTGGGTTGTTTGTTTTTTTAATATTGAGCTGCATGAGCTGTTTATATAATTTGGAGATTAATCCTTTGTCCGTTGATTCATTTGCAAATATTTTCTCCCATTCTGAGGGTTGTCTTTTTGTCTTGTTTATGGTTTCCTTTGCTGTGCAAAAGCTTTGAAGTTTCATTAGGTCCCATTTGTTTATTTTTTGTATTTATTTCCATACTCTAGGAGGTGGATCAAAAAAGATCTTGCTGTAATTTATGTCAAAGAGTGTTCTTCCTATGTTTTCCTCTGAGAATTTTATAGTGTCTGGTCTTACATTTAGGTCTCTAATCCATTTTGAGTTTATTTTTGTGTATGGTGTTAGGGAGTGTTCTAATTTCACTCTTTTACAAGTCGCTGTCCAGTTTTCCCAGCACAACTTATTGAAGACACTGTCTTTTCTCTATTGTATATACTTGCCTCCTTTGTCATAAATTAGTTGACCATAGGGGCATGGGTTTATTTCTGGACTTTCTATCCTGTTCCATTGATCTATGTTTTTGTGCCAGTACCATATTGTCTTCATTACTGTAGCTTTGTAGTATAGTCTGAAGTCAGATAATCTGATTCCTCCAGCTCCGTTTTTCTCCCTCAAGACTGCTTTGGCTATTTGGGGTCTTTTGTGTCTCCATACAAATTTTAAGATTTTTTTATCTAGTTCCATAAAAAATGCCATTGGTAATTTGGTAGGGACTGCATTGAATCTGTAGATTGCTTTGGGTAGTATAGTCATTTTCACAGTATTGATTCTTCCAATCCAAGAACATGGTATATCTCTCCATCTGTTGGTATCATCTTTAATTTCTTTCATCAGTGTCTTATAGTTTTCTGGATACAGGTCTTTTGTCTCCCTAGGTAGGTTTATTCCTAGGTATTTTATTCTTTTTGTTGCAGTGGTAAATGGGAGTGTTTCCTTAATTTGTCTTTCAGAATTTTCATCATTAGTGTATAGGAATGCAAGAGATTTCTGTGCATTAATTTTGTATCCTGCTACTTTACCAAATTCATTGATTAGCTCTAGTTGTTTTTCTGGTGGCATCTTTAGGATTCTCTACGTATAGTATCATGTCATCTGCAAACGGTGACAGCTTTACTTCTTCTTCTCCAATTTGTATTCCTTTTATTTCTTTTTCTTCTCTGACTGCCGTGGCTAGGACTTCCAAAACTATGTTGAATAATAGTGGTGAGAGTGGACATCCTTGTCTTGTTCCTGATCTTAGAGGAAATGCTTTCAGTTTTTCACCATTGAGAATGATGTTTGCTGCGTGTTTGTCATATATGGCCTTTATTATGTTGAGGTACGTTCCCTCTATGCCCATTTGCTGGAGACTTTTTATCATAAATGAGTGTTGAATTTTGTCAAAAGCTTTTTCTACATCTATTGAGATGATCATATGGTTTTTCTTTTTCAGTTTCTTAATATGGTGTATCACATGGATTGATTTGGGTATATTGAAGAATCCTTGCATCCCTGATATAAATCCCACTTGATCATGGTGTATGATCCTTTTAATGTGTTGTTGGATTCTGTTTGCTAGTATTTTGTTGAGGATTTTTGCATCTATATTCATCAGTGATATTGGTCTGTAATTTTCTTTTTTTGTAGTATCTTTGTCTGGTTTTGGTATCAGGGTGATGGTGGCCTCATAGAATAAGCTTGGGAGTGTTCCCTCCTCTGTGATTATTTGGAAGAGTGCGAGAAGGATGGGTGTTAGCTCTTTTCTAAATGTTTGATACAATTCACCTGTGAGGCTGTCTGGTCCTGGACTTTTGTTTGCTGGAAGATTTTTAATCACAGTTTCAATTTCCTTACTTGTGATTGGCGTGTTCATATTTTCTATTTCTTCCCGGTTCAGTCTTGAAGGTTATACCTTTCTAAAAATTTGTCCATTTCTTCCAGGTTGTCCATTTTATTGGCATAGAGTTGCTTACAGTAGTCTCTTAGGATGCTTTGTATTTCTGTGGTGTCTGTTGTAACTTCTCCTTTTTGATTTATAATTTTATTGATTTGAGTCTTCTCCCTCTTTTTCTTGATGAGCCTGGCTGATGGTTTATCAATTTTGTTTATCTTCTCAAATAACCAGCTTTTAGTTTTATGGATCTTTGCTAGCGTTTCCTTTGTTTCTGTTTCATTTATTTCTGCTCTTATCTTTATGATTTCTTTCCTTCTGCTAACTTTGGGTTTTGTTTATTCTTCTTTCTCTAGTTCCTTTAGTTGTAAGGTTAGATTGTTCATTTGAGATTTTTCTTGTTTCTTGAGGTAGGCTTGCATAGCTATATACTTCCCTCTTAGAACTGCTTTTGCTGCATCCCATAGGTTTTGGATTGTCGTGTTTTCATTGTCATTTGTCTCTAGGTATTTTTTGATTTCCTCTTTGATTTCTTCAGTGATCTCTTGGTTATTTAGTAATGTATTGTTTATCCTCAATGTGTTTGTGTTTTTTACATTTTTTCCCTGTAATTGATTTCTAATCTCATAACGTTGTGGTCAGAAAAGATGCTTGATATGATTTCAGTTTTCTTAAATTTACTGAGGCTTGATTTGTGACCGAAGATGTGATCTATCCTGGAGAATGTTCCGTGCGCACTTGAGAAGAAAGTGTAATCTGCTGTTTTTGGATGGAATGTCCTATAAATATCAATTAAATCTGTCTGGTCTATTGCGTCATTTAAAGCTTGTGTTTCCTTATTTATTTTCATTTTGGATGATCTGTCCATTGGTGTAAGTCAGGTGTTAAAGTCCCGCCACTGTTACTGTGTTATTGTCGATTTCCTCTTTTAGAGCTGTTAGCAGTTGCTTTATGCATTGAGGTGCTCCTATGTTGGGTGCATATATATTTATAATTGTTTTATCTTCTTCTTGGATTGATCCCTTGATCATTATGTAGTGTCCTTCCTTGTCTCTTGTAACATTCTTTATTTTAAAGTCTATTTTATCTGATATGAGTATTGCTCCTCCAGCTTTCTTTTGATTTCCATTTGTATGGAATATCTTTTTCCATCCCCTCACTTTCAGTCTGTATGTGTCCCTAGGTCTGAAGTGGGTCTCTTGTAGACAGCATATATATGGGTCTTGTTTTTGTATCCATTCAGCGAGCCTGTGTCTTTTGGTTGGAGCATTTAATGCATTCACGTTTAAGGTAATTATCGATATATATGTTCCTATGACCATTTTCTTAATTATTTTGTGTTTGTTTTTGTAGGTCCTTTTCTTCTCTTGTGGTTCCCAGTTAGAGAGGTTCCTTTAGCATTTGTTGTAGAACTGGTTTGGTGGTGCTGAATTCTCTTAGCTTTTGCTTGTCTGTAAAGCTTTTGATTTCTCCATCGAATCTGAATGAGATCCTTGCCGGGTAGAGTAATCTTGGTTTTAGGTTCTTCCCTTTTGTCACTTTAGGTATATCATGCCACTCCCTTCTGGTTTGTAGAGTTTCTGCTGAGAAATCAGCTGTTAACCTTATGGGAGTTCCCTTGTATGTTATTTGTCGTTTTTCCCTTGCTGCTTTCAATAATTTTTCTTTGTCTTTAATTTTTGCCAATTTGATTACTATGTGTCCTGGCGTGTTTCTCCTTGGGTTTATCCTGTATGGGACTCTCTGCGCTTCCTGGACTTGGGTGGCTATTTCCTTTCCCATGTTAGGGAAGTTTTCGACTATAATCTCTTCAGATATTTTCTCGGGTCCTTTCTCTCTCTCTTCTACTTCTGGGACCCCTATAATGCGAGTGTTGTTGCGTATAATGTTGCCCCAGAGGTCTCTTAGGCTGTCTTCATTTCTTTTCATTCTTTTTTCTTTATTCTGTTCCACAGCAGTGAATTCCACTATTCTGTCTTCCAGGTCACTTACCATTCTTCTGCCTCAGTTATTCTGCTATTGATTTCTTCTAGTGTAGTTTTCATTTCAGTTAGTGTATTGTTCATCTGTTTGTTTGTTCTTTAATTCTTCTACGTCTTTGTTACACATTTCTTGCATCTTCTCGATCTTTGCCTCCATTGTTCTTCCGAGGTCCTGGATCATCTTCACTATCATTATTCTGAATTCTTTTTCTGGAAGGTTGCCTATGTCCACTTCATTTCGTTGTTTTTCTGGGGATTTATCTTGTTCCTTCATCTGGTACATAGCCCTCTGCCTTTTCATCTTGTCTTTCTTTCTGTGAATATGGTTTTTGTTCCACAGGCTGCAGGATTGTAGTTCTTCTTTCTTCCGTTATCTGCCGTCTGGTGGATGAGGCTATCTAAGAGGCTTGTGCAAGTTTGCTGATGGGAGGGACCCGAGCCATCATTATTTTAATAGCTACTTTCAGCATATACATTTTCCATAGGGCAGACAATCTCAGAAACAAAGAAAGTTCAGTCTATATTTTTGGTTTCAAAATTTTAGATAAAAATAACATATTTTAGATAAAATAACATATTTTAAAGTTATCAGTAGGAAATATAACCTAGTAGGTAATTTATGATGACACTCAATGTTTAAAGATTTATAATCCTACGGTCAAATATATATATATATATATATATATATATTTATAGGACTTGGAGTTATTCAGTTATGTTTTAGACAATTCATTTGGAACATATGACCGAATTAACAAATCTTACCTATCCTTTTAAGAAGCTATATTTGTTGTGTGGAGGTTTTTTTTTCTAAAATGCTAATTAACTATTGATTTAATTATTGAATTCAGAGTTAGAGTCTTAATTATCGAGCCACAGGTAAAGAAGCAAATGGATCCCAAAATATTCACACAATAGGAACATATACCAGGGAAATGCTTTTGAACGTGTTCATGTCTTTGCTTATGGCTTGTTTTATTTCTAGCTTCCTTCCCCGAAGAAAAAAAAAAACTAATGCCTCTTAGAGTCTCACAATTATAAAAGCTATGCCCTGTTGTTTAAGGGACCTCCTCACCTCCCACACCAACTTAGTCTGGGAAGCGAAGGAACGACATCTTTTGATATTCTCTATCACTTAGTCCTCCAAGGCATCACGTGAGGTCAGAGATGCCCTGAAGTAAGAGTACCAATGGTAGCCTGCATACCATCTGTTTAATATTTTCAAGGTATAAGTCAAGTCAAAAGACCGCTAAATAAAATACATTATATCTCTCTTCCTTGACAAATATACCATCATGATGACACGGAAGTCTAGGTTCAATTTCAACTTTTTTGATTCCTTGGAGTTCTGTACTAGAATGAGGCAGCTTGAGAAGAGCTGTCCCCAAGCCGTTTATCAGGGATCCACTGCCTATTTTTCCCCATCCCCTTCACTCCATCCTATGCTGTGAGGAATCTTGTGTACACAGATGTGGCTGCACCATCCCACACACATATATTCGAGTTATGCCCACTAACCCCAAACAAAGACTTGTACCTTGGCCCTACCTAGAAGATCACTTGGAGCCATTTGGCTAGGGAATTCTGGGATTCTGGTACCCAGAACATGAGAATGTAAGTTCGTGATGGGCGTGTTGGCTTGACCCTATAAACTCCTCACATCTAGAGAAGGGATAAAACTGGGCCCTTTAAAACATGGGTCCCAACAGCAGGGCCCCCTCTTCTCAGGGCCGAAACTTCTCCCAGAATAACAGCACTGAGTTTGGGGTGTTAGTGGTCTGCTAACCCAGAGGCAGTAGCACTAAAGTAGTTTCTATTTAAGGTTTTTCCACATACTTCTTTTCCCATTTTTGTTACTCATTACAAACAAAATCAATACTTTCATTATACATGTTTTTTTGTTTGTTTGTTTGTTTTTGCCGTACGTGGGCCTCTCACTGTTGTGGCCTCTCCCGTTGTGGAGCACAGGCTCCGGACGTGCAGGCTCAGCGGCCATGGCTCACAGGCCTAGCCGTTCTGCAGCATATGGGATCTTCCCGGACCGGGGCACGAACCCGTGTTCCCTGCATCAGCAGGCGGACTCTCAACCACTGCGCCACCAGGGAAGCCCCTCATTTTACATGTTTAATAAATAGTTAGCATGTACATTCCAGATTGAACCTATGAAGGACATTGAAAACATTCAGTGACCAAATAACAAGAATTACGCTAAACATGAGAGTGGCTATTCCAAGCCAACATGTGTGAAATGGAGGCAGTGTAGATCTGAAACCATAGCACTTGGGATATATTGTTTAAAATAAGAATCAAATACATCCTAAATCAATGTATTTTCATTTCGGTTGTATAAAATCTCTCAGTCTGCATTAACCTTATTGGAACACTAGATACATTTAAAAATATGTATAATTCCCTTAAAGGGAATGTGGCTCATAAGAGATAATGCACTGAACACAGATAATATTGAGATTAAAAATAGAACTCTGCCAAATTGACAACAGAATGTTCAAATATATCAGTTTTTCCTACTAGAAAATAGTACAATAATTTTGTACTAACTTGTTCTTGAATTATTAAATGTATAAAGATTTTTGGTGAATGAATACTAAGTGAAAAACAAATTTTAAAGTGCAAAAAAAGAAAAAAATGACCAAGGAAGTCAGGAACAATATTTGATTTGGGGGAATAAGACTCCTATAAAAATGAATTGTATAGTGTGAAACAGATTGTGTATGAAATATTCATGGCATATTGTCCTGAGCTCCCCTTCTGCTGTTTCCATGTAGATGACTGAATTTCAAAGAGAAATATGCCAGGAACAATTATGTGAGTGAGTGTTACTACTTGGGATTGTTTAAAAAGCTTTTCTTCTCTTACCGTGTGTTCATTCTTTTGTTATTTTCCACTTCATAGTCTGAAAATATTACGGACAAATATGTGAAAACCGCTTAATTTGCTTTTGAGGAATTAATTAATTAATTTAACAAGAATATATTGAGGGACTTCCCTGGCAGTCCAGTGGTTAGGACTCGGTGCTCTCACTGCTGAAGGCCCAGGTTCAATCCCTGGTTAGGGAACTAAAATCCCGCAAGCCACACGGTGCAGCCAAAAAAAAATTGATTGATCCAGCAGTAAAGCATATAGCTCAGGCCCACACAAGCCAATGTAATCCAAAGTAATAGGCTCAAGGATGAACACATGACCTATTGGGAATGATGAGACTCAAAGAGACCTTTTGTGCAGGCTTCTGGGAAATTTTCTGTCTTGCTGTGCACTAAGTAATATACAGATGTGTTACTTAGAGATTCTGTAGCTGTTCACCACGAGAGAAGGTAACTTGAAATAAGGTTGACACACAAGGAGATAAAGAGAAATGAGAGATATGGTGTAGGATCCTTGATCGAACTTCACTTGCAGCCCACCTCTGCACTTTTCAATGAAGTGAACCAGTAAATCCCTTTTGTTTTTGTTCATTTGAGTCCATTTTACTGCAACGGGAAACTGATAGCATCCTCACTGTCACAACTTGCCCGCTCTATGGCAGGCGCTGAGTGATGCAGAATAAAGCAGCGTATACAGGAGAGCAGAGTTAATCAGAGTGCAGGCTCTACAACTAGAATAACTAGGTTTGAATTTTAGCTCTACCACTTACTAACTCTCTAACTATTTAAGTCATTTAACCTCTCTATAATGATACCTACCTTGCAGATTTGTTGTGACAATTAAGCACAATAATGCTGTCATAAAACAAGTACACAGTAAACCTTAGCTATTTTTATTAGGTTGCACTGTGGCATTTCATTCAAATCTTATAACCATGCTGTAAGGTATTATCATCCTCAATTTATGTATGAGACTGCTGAAGTTTTGGTTGAGTTACTTTCCCGAGGTTATAAGTCAAGGAAATAACTGTGCCAAGTTTCAAACCAAGCCTCTTTAACTCCAAATTCCCTTCATTCCCCCCTTACTTGAAACGTGAGATTCACATGGGCGGGAGTGTTTAATTGAATGCTGCTGATTCCCCATCACATAGAACAGTCTCTCATCCATAGTAGGTATTGAATAAATATCTTTAGAGTGAGTAATTTCCTTCACTAGCTCCACAATCTGGTAACAAAGACAGGTACATAAGAAAATTATTTCAAAGTTCTGCAGATTATGTTGTTACTGAGTTATGTATAAGTTGTGGAGGAGGAATGAATACATTTGCCCGAGAGCAGTGTTATGGCTATTGTAGTAAGTCCTTCTCATGCTTTGATTAGAAAAGTAGGTATTGATCACACAACAAATCAAAATTAGTTAACAGCTTGTTTGGAGGTGAGGGTAGGTGTTTTCCATAAACATTTCTCAAAGTCCAATGTCAGGTGTTTGATTTCCCAGTATCCTATGTCTTTGATTTTTTTTTCTGTATTTTTACATTAACCCCTAGTATTAAGTCTGTAAGCGTCTAATTCAGCCCCTAGCATTTTAGAATCTCATCATCTCTCCATTAGGCATTAGATCAGATTCTGAGACTTGAATTTGTAGTCAAGTAGTTTCTTCCTGGCATTTATGTCTCTGGGACCAGGATCTGGTTGCTAACCATATAGACATAGAAATTAATTTCGTCAACTGAACCTAATCCACCACCACCAAACTGGTGAACAATGACAAGAATGTCAGTGTAGTTATTTATAATGGGAGAAAGGTGACCTGAGAATATTGCACTGCCAGCCACGTGGACTAACCTTTTCCCCATGACTAAGTTCACTTAGCAAAACAAATTAAAGAACAGAAGTTTGTTTGGCAGCACAGAATCAGAGGAAGGCAAGCAGATGGTTGTAAGGAACATTTATCCAAGCTATGCCAGAACTGAAAGAAATTAAATCTCTTCAGTATAAGAATTTTCTAGAATAAGAGAATCCATTTTTTGTGTCAGCACTGCCCAAGCTCTTGTTTTGCTACCCAGAGTTCAGTTCAAACCAGGCAACAGTTATTGCACAACTACTATATGTTACATTGTGTCCTATGAGGTCTTCCTTCTAGAAACTTACTGGTATCTTCTTGTTTAATTGTTTATTTCTATCTCTCTACCTCATTTCTGATTATGATGTCTTTCTTGTTTCCTAGTTTCCCCTCGACAGGAATGGAGGCAAGAAGATGTTTATGCTAATGTCTGTGGTGTTTATCATTTGTCTTAGCTTTTCTTTAAGTTTGACCTTTACGTAGGTAAATTACATTTTCAATTGTTTCTTGAACTGATTTCTTCAATAAATATTCTCTGAGAACTTTGTATGATACAGATCAAATTTAATCAGACATTAGGAAATAATTATAACAATCTGTAGATTGGTCCTTTTTGAGCTTAAAGGAAGAAGGAAGTGGAGTGTTTAATGAGGGGAAAAGAGCCAGCAGAAGTAAATAAAATTCATCCCTATCACTTTTCTACCTGTTTGATCTCTGGCATATGACTTATGATCCTTGAACCTCAGGTTTCTCCTCTGAAAAAAAGGCAGGGTTGTTGGGAGAAATAAGGCAACTCCTGGACCTTAATATGTTCAATAAAGAGCATTAATTATTAATATTTTTGTATTCTTTAGATTATTTATATCTTTTTAGCTTTTTGGCAAGACATATTTACAAGTACTGACTAAAAAGCATGTTGACTTTCTGAAAGAAAAATGCATGCATGAGTGTGGGGAGAGAAAGCCAATGTTGTCTTGTCTGATAACATAGCATCACAGCACTGCACAACAGGGAAATTAGCATGTGTAGTGACTACCATCACTTGCTTGTAATGCAACTTTGGGATCTCATTAATAAGATACTTCCTCAGACACTTCCTTAGTGTTAGATAAATTTTAGTTTCCTTCTTTCCTTCAGTTCAGTTCACAGAGGTTGTCAGCAGCTTCCTTGTTGCCAAACCTGAAAAAACGTTTCTTTTAATCCTCATTATACTTGAGCATTCTGGAGCAGGCTCTGTGGATGAAGATGCCCTCCTTCTTGAGGGTGATTTAGCTTCCATGGTATCACATTCTCCTTGTTGTCCTTATAACATCTTGGCCTTAGAAATATCTCCTTGATCCCATTTGCTGGAATCTCTCCCAGTGGCTCTTCCTCATAAGTTGGTGTTCCTCAGCGTTTGTCTCAGACTCTTCATACTACAAACTCTCCTTTGGTCCTTCTCATCCATTCCATGGGTTTATCTCCTGTTTTTTGCTCCAGGCTAGAATCCTCTTCCTTCCAGACGTGTGTACCCAGCTACATGCATTCAAACTTTCACATACCTTCTTAAATTGTACATATTCATAAACCAAGTTCCTAATTTCCCCTTATCAGCAAGCATGTTTCTCCTTTTACTTTCTTATTTCAGACAAGGGCACCGCCATCCCCCAGCTAGGCACATTCATTTACCAGGTCCTGCCAAATCTACAAGTAACTATCTCTTTTTTGCTTGTTGTTTTGTTTTTACTGAAGTATAACTGATTTACAATATTATATTAATTTCAGGTGTACAATAGAGCGATTCGATATTTTTATAGATTATACTCCATTTAAAGTTATTATAAAATATTGGCTATATTCCCTGTGCTGTATGGTACACCCTTGTATCTTATTTATTTTATACCTAGAGGTTTGTACCTCTCAATCCCGCACCCCTGTATTGCCGTTCCTCCCACCCCTCTCCCCACTGGCAACTACTAGTTCGTTCTCTGTATCTGTGAGTCTGCTTCTGTTTTGTTATATTCACTTGTTTATTTTATTGTTTAGATTCAGCCTATAAGTGCAAACATACAGTATTTTGTCTTTCTCTCTCTGACTTATTTCACTAAGCATAATACCCTCCAGGTACAGTCAACTATCTCTTGAATTCTTTCACGTCTTTTTGTTTGCATTCACTCCTTTACCTGGGTGGATGCATTTCTTACCTGCCCTAATGCAGCAGCCTCTTCACTATCTGTTCTCCTTGCCTCCACTCTTGTCCCTCCAGTCTGTGTTCCATTCTGCAGAGTGATTTTTATGAATGCAAATATTTCCTTGTCACTCCCTTATTTAAAGACTCATTCATGTTTGCCTTTGCTTCCCTAACTTCAAACCCAGGGCTTTCACGTAGCAGGTGCTTAGTAAATCCATGTCGAATGAATGAACAAGTTGTGTAAACATTGGAGATTCTGCCATGCTCTTTCTTGCGTCAAGCAGGACATTTTGCAGTTAGGGAAATCTACTTGGCCCTTTAATAGGTATTTGATAGCCTTTTTATCTTCCTTCAAGAGATGATGGATGTATCCATCCTCTACTTGAAGTAACTCAGTTTTTGTTAGCTAAGGGGCTGTCACAGTCATCCAAGGGATCTCCCAAGGCCAAGGGACTCCACGTTTTTTTTCGAAGCTAGCAGGCTAAAGGGTTCAGTCTTAAAATGCCTTTTCTTAGATTGTCATTCAGGGTTCTTATAGTGGGGCTATAACCCTGAGTGACATTCTCCTTCATTTCATGCTGAGAATGAGGACTTAAAGCCAAGGGTGTTAAGAAAGAATCAAGGATTGACAAGGAGAGGAATAAAAAGAACTGATAAAGATCTCTAGTTGCCTCATCTTAAGGACTTCCTTCTTTACACCAAGTCTTCTTTCTCTGCCAGAATTCATTCTGTCTTCTACTGGTTTAAGGGAGGAGGGGGGTTAAGAGTAATGAAGGTATAACATTTCTATTTTCACTTAGAAGCTAGAGAACAGAATTAAAGATATGAAAAATATCAAATGTTTTCTTTTTCATTAATATTCAACTCTTTGTATCTCTTTTTTCTCAAATTTATACTGAGGAAATTAACTGCCCATCAAAATTCGTGCACTCCCTTTCATAGTATAGAGTTGTTGCTAAGATGAAGCTGCCAAGGCAGCAACTACATTTCCCAGTCTCCTTTGCTTCTAGTTAGAGCCATGTGACTACTTCTTAATGGAATTGGAGTAGAAGTTACATTGCAGGCAAGCCTTTTCCAACCTTCCCCTGCCCCACCTGCTGATTTCCAAAGAATTAGGAGGTGAAGAAGCCTAAGATGGAAGGACCCAGATTCTCTAAATCACTATGTGGAGGAAAGCTGTGCACAGACAGGAATGCCCACTTTGGAGTATACCTCTTTCTTTTCTTAAGCCACCAAAATTGCAGGATCCTTTTGTTATAGCAAATATCATTAACCCCACTAACATATATGTATACCTCTGTGTGCTCCAAAGAGAAACATAAGCATTATTTAATAGTGGAAAGAAGAGAAAAAAAATATTTAAGGGGAAAATATTCTGATTCTCTGTTCAATTTTAAAGCAGAGTGTAATGAGTAATACTCTATGTTGATTGTATGTTTTGGAAGAATGTTAATATCTTGGGCAGCTGAATTACATTAATTTTCAAGTCTATATGTATTTTGTATCTTCAAGGTTTAGGAACACTGCTATATACCAGTTTATTTGTTTCTTCTAATTTCCAAATTTAAATGTACAAGTTTGCCTTCTAGGCAGAAATTAAGTCCCATTGTGGAATGAGATTAGATCAGCACTTCACAAAGATCATTTCAGTTCTTTGTAACCTTAAATGAAGTAAGCTAATAAAGCATTAAATTGGCATGTTGTAAAACTTCCTGAAGTTTTCATACGCTTTTAAGGGGCAGTTCTGAGTTTATTATCTCTTAAGCTAAAGTCAAAAATTGGTGTCTTTCAGTTGATAAAATGGAGATGAGACATCATTTTATCAAATTTCACAAAATATTCTGTTTCTGAATTATAAAATACAGATTACCTAATAATTCCCATATAAATGTGCTTACCCAGAAATGCATTTGTTTTCTAATCAGTAGCTCCAGAGTCTTTGGACCATAAATGTGTTTTTCTCTCAACTGCTTTAACTGTGACATTTTCCTTCAGACTAGCTCAACTATTTCTACAGAAATTATATACTTCATTTGCCAAGTGAAAATGTAGAAATTATTATAATGATAACTAGTAATTGTTTTGGGTTTCAGAGTTTACAAAGGGCTTTTATATTGGCTTTCTCACTTGTTCCTCAAGTAAACTGGTTAGGTAGACAAATGTCATTACCCCTGTGTTTCCTGGAGGCCCTGGGGCATAGGGAGACTGCCTGACCTCTTCAAGGTCACACAGGTGCTATCTCAGACAACAGTTTTTCCTACTCTGCTACACTTATGTTATTATCATCTTGCGGACAGTTTAAGAGAAAGCCTTAACAAAATAAACTGCTCCAGAGAAGTAAATTTAAATTGTTTCTCTAACTACACTGCATTTGTGAAAGGAAAAGTATCTCACAACCTGTATAGTATTTTATAACTGCTTATAGTCATGTTCTACACACTCAGTATTGGGAGTGTAATTTCCCACATAGTGAAATGTTCTAAATCATTGCTGTCCAATAGAACTTGGTGTGATGATAGAAATGTTCTATGTTTGCTATCCAGTATAGTAGCTACTAGTCATAAATGGCTATCGAGCAATGGTAATTTGGTCAGGGAGACTAACGAATTCAAACTTGATCTTAGTTAATATTAATTAACACTTTTAAATTTCAAGAGCCACATGCGGCTAGTGCTTACCTTGCTGCACAGTGTAGCTATAGAAAATTGACATTTATCTATTTAAATGTTCTTATTTTTAAATGTTAGATTTTTTGATTAAAGTATATTTTCAAAGTGCTCTTATTTGATACTAGTTAAGTCAAGTGCAAGATTGTTTAATAGTACTGTCAACCCAGAGATAGTTGCCTCAATATAGTTTTTCAACCACTTTAAATGCCTATATTCTACTTGGTTTTCACTTACTGCAGAGACCCTTAAGTATGGTGAAAAGAAACACACAGTGGGGACTTAAGACTCACGACCTGGTTCAAGCAAACCAATTCTGATCTAATTTCCGTATCGGGGTCCCCTATTACACTTATTAGAGAAAAAAAGGAATTTCGCCACCAAAAAGGTGATTGAAAGCAACTGTACTTGTTGGACATATGATTACTAAATAAGTGGGAACTTGCTGCGTTTCAGAGACCTAATTTCTGTTCATATTCTCTTCAGGAATACTAATGATGATGACAGTGGTAATAATAATATTGATATGTAAGAGTTGCAGTAATGCCTCTTCTGTGTCAGACAGTAGTCTAAACACTTTCTATACCTTTTTTTAAACATCTTTATTGGAGTATAATTGCTTTACAGTGGTCTGTTAGTTTCTGCTTTATAAAAAAGTGAATCAGTTATACATACACATATGTCCTCATATCTCTTCCCTCTTGCGTCTCCCTCCCTCCCACCCTCCCTATCCCACCTGTCTAGGTGGTCACAAAGCACCGAGCTGATCTCCCTGTGCTACGCGACTGCTTCCCACTAGCTATCTGTTTTACGTTTCATAGTGTATATATGTCCATGCCACTCTCTCACTTTGTCCCAGCTTACCCTTCCCCCTCCCCGTGTCCTCAAGTCCATTCTCTAGTAGGTCTGCATCTTTATTCCCATCTTGCCCCTAGGTTCTACATGACCTTTTTTTTTCTTTTTTAGTTTCCATATCTATGTGTTGCATACGGTATTTGTTTTTCTCTTTCTGACTTACTTCACTCTGTATGACGGACTCTAGGTCCATCCACCTCGCTACCTTAATTTAAACAATCACACTCTCCTATAAGGTATATTCTATTAATATACTTATTTAGAAAATGAGGCAACTAAGTTACTTGCCCAAGGTTATACAGCCAAAACGGGTTCCAGTGTCTCTGCTCTTAACCATACACTGTAATGCCTATCCTAGAACTTATTAACCTAGCAATTAAGTGCCCTTCCTTTTCTAAAATAATAAAACTATATATTCTTTTTGGTACGTTTGACAAAGAATAGTATTTCCCCCTTGCCATTTTTGAGATGTTTATGTCAGGTTTATTCAAATGTAGCTTCCTTTTCTTTTTAGGTGCACTGTTGTCTTCCTTTAACATTGTTTTTTTGTTTCTCTGTTTTAATCAGTGTAATTTTTTTAACTGAGAGGGATACGCACATGTCAATATTACTACTAGATGAAAGTCTTCCATTAATTAGAAGTCTTACTCAAATGTAGATTATCAAACACTGTTAGTGAGGAGGGTAGAAGAGCAAAACTAAGGCTGGCTTCCCTCTTATGGCCGTCTTCATTGATGGGCAAAATGACAATACCTCCCAGGTCTTGGGCACTCACTTGATTTAATGTTCCTGGGAATTTTTCAAAGTAGTAGGATTCTTACTATACAGTAGTTGAGAAAACTGAGAGTCATAAGTTAGGCATTTCCTCAAAGTTGCAAAGAGAATAAATGGAGGGATGAAAATCAAGGTCTCTTTGGCTCCAAGCCCAATTTTTTTTTTCCAGTGTATCATATTGTTTCGTGGTTTGTTATTTCGCATTCTGTGTTTCCCCTATTTTGCAGACTGATCAAAATTCCTTGTCAGATTCTGAACTTCATTTCCACTGAATCTCTGTAATCTGTAAATAGAGCAGAGCTATGTGTGTGTACGCATGTTTCTTTCATTCTGTCAACCAATTATAATTCATTTTGAATTCAGTGTACCAATAACCTTCTAATACCCTTTCCTCTTAAACATTTTATATGGCTTGTACATGATGCTGAGCTTCTAGCAGAATTTAGAAAACAGAGACTGATATTCACACTTCATTTATTCAGATCAAGTATTTGTGTTAAATACTAAATTAGATAATCTTTCTGCTTTGCAAATTGTATGGTCAGATCGAGTTCCACAGAGGAGATGATTCTCAATATTAGCGTTCTGTAGTTTCTCAAATAATTGAATTAGTTTAGAACAAAATCTTTAAGTTTTATAGTTGCTACATTCAATTTTTTTACACTCATCCATGTAGTCTGAATTAGGATTTTACTGAATTTTAGTTCCTTTTTCAGTAACTGCTTGATAATTCAATATATCAACTAATCACGCAAATTTACTTTTGTGAAAATCCAGGCCCTTTTCCTGGATTTTTAAAGCGTATGACCAAAAATTATGTATGTATGTATTCAATTTAATAACATGCCATTGTTTTTGGATATTTGAGTTAATGTAGAGCTACTCCTTCCAAAGAAAGGCTTAGAAGATGTCCGTATTGAATATGTTACATTAAACTAGTTTATATTATGTTTGAAAAGTAAAACTACTTCTCCTTGTGTCTTTAATGGTGAAAAACTGGTTTTTATTATATAATTAACATATATGTATAATTTAAATGTTTACTATAAAATATATGATATCTATAAAAAGAATGTAAAAATGTATAGGTAGGGTTTAAAGCATTGTTGTCCAATAAAAACGTAATGTGGACATATATGTAATTTTATATTTTCTCTTAGCTGCATTAGAAAAAGTAAAAAGAAACAGAGAAATTGATTTAATAATATAGTCTATTTAACCAAATATATTCAAAATATGATCAGTTAAACATGTAATCAATAAGAAAAAGTGTCAGTTATATATTTAACTTTCATCTGAACTAAGTCACTGAAATCCAATGTGTATTTTACACCTAGAGCACATTTCACTTTATAGTAGTCACATTTCAAGTGCTCAGTAGCCACAGTCAGATAGTGGCTTCCATATTGGACAGCACAGGCTTAAAGAAAAATATAAACATCTGTGTTCCAACCTCCTGCATTAAAAAATTGAATACTACCTTGGAAGCCTTCTGTTTTCCTCCTCCCTAATCACCTTCCTTCCCTCCTCAGCCAAAAGTAACCACTATCTCGAATTTTAAATGTTATTCTCATGTTTGTTTGTTTGTTTTTATATTTTTACCACCTATGTTTGTATCTTTAAACAATAGATTGTTTTCTTTTGCCTGGATTTGAACTTTATATTAATGGAATCACTCTGTCTTTATATTAATGGAATCAAGAGTCTTCTCTGTGACTTTTTTCTCTCAACATTATGCTTTATATATTTATGTTGATCAATATGTATCTCATATGAATATGTATTTCACATGTTGACATTTGGG
Source organism: Delphinapterus leucas (assembly GCF_059928025.1). NCBI lineage: Eukaryota > Metazoa > Chordata > Mammalia > Artiodactyla > Monodontidae > Delphinapterus > Delphinapterus leucas. Next base: position 104,952,678 of record NC_143150.1, read on the forward strand.
TTTGGGTTATTTTTAGGATTTTTCAAATCACAAGCCACACTATATGAATATTCTTGTACATGTTTCCTGGTGCATGTGAGAATTTCTCAAGGGTATATATTTGCTAGTAGAATTGTCAGGTCATGGGGTATACACACAGAAATGGAAATGATTGATTTACTGCAATTCATAGTGCAAACAAAGTTGCTATTTTAAGTATACTACATATAAGACTTTGAATTAAACAATTCTTTATTGGAGCCAATTAAATTGAGCTGAGAGTTTGTATTTTTTAAATACACCACAAACAAGATTACTCTTTATGCTTACTGGGTCAATTCAGTTGGTTAACTTTAGAGTAAGCTTTTAGTGTTATATAAAATATATCTATAGCTAGTTACTAAATATATATAGTTATTAATTAGGATTAGTTTTGTCTATATATAGAAAATTCAATATATCCATTGCTTAAACAAGACAGAAGTTTGTCTTACTCAAGTAAAAGAAGTCAGAGGTGGGCAGCCAAGAGAGTGGGATTATCCTTCTCTCTACTCTGCCATCTTAGCTCATAGCTTCCCTCCTGAAGTTTACGCCATGTTCCGAAATGGCTGCCAGGGTTCTAGTCATCAGGTCTATATTACATTGCAGACCTAAAAATGTACGAGGGAAGGCAAAAGGGCACATCTACTAGCTGAATCAAAGAATAGTTCTGCATGTACTTTCAAGTAGTAGTTCTGCACATATTACATAACACTCCTGCTAACATCTTATTGGCCTTAACTTGTGATGTTAAACATCATCTCATGTAGTTTTTTGAAACTTACTGTTGAATTCATGAGTACTTTGGCACTATATCATGGCTATATCTAGCTGCAAGAGAGGCAAGAAGAGAAGTAATTGAGTTGTTTGTTGGCTGGTTGGTTATTTATAAGACAGGGGTGAAGGAAAGCAAGTGTTAATATTTAGAACATCGATTTTGATTTCCTAACTCAATCATGCCAAAAAAGAAATGCTATGAATCATTCAGGAGAATTAAATCAGTTTTAACTTGATCAACTCCAGCATGAGCACTTTCTTCTAAGTTAAAAAAAGAAATAGTGTTTTCTCCAACCCCCTTACAATATCAATACCCCTCCCCAATATTGGCACCAAGTTATAAAGACTAGAGAAATTAAAAGATTCAAAGCAACTGACCTATTTTGGAATTAACTTGATATATTTTAATAGCTTGGTTGAGATACATTTCACATACCATACAATTCACCCATTTAAAGTGTACAACTCAGTCATTTTTAACATATTCAGAGTTCTGCAACCATCAGTGACAATCAATTTTAGAATATTTTCATCTCTCCAAAAAGAAACTCTATACCCATTAACAGTTACTCCTAATTTACCCCCAGCCCTTCTCCTCTCAATATCTCCAGGCAAACATGCGTCTACTTTCTGTCTCTATATGCTTGCCTATCTGGATATTTCATGTAAATGGGATCATATGTTTTTTTTGTGATTGGCTTCTTCCCTTTAGCACAAGGTTTTTAAGTTTATCCATGTTGTAGCATATAACAATACTTCATTCCTTTTTATGTCCAAATTATATTCCATTGTGTGGACATGCCAAATTTTATCAGTTTTGTCATCAGTTAGTGGACATTTTGGTGGTTTTCACTTTTTGGCTATTATGTATAATGCTGCCATGAACATTCCTGTACAAGCTTCTGTGTTGATATATGTTTTTATTAACTAGGAATGGAATGGCTATGTCATATGGTAACTCTGTATTTAACTTTCTGAGGCACTACCTACCAAATTGTTTTTGAGACAGTGCACCATTTTCCATTCCCACCACCAGTGTATGAGAGTTCTAATTTTCCCACATTCTTTCCAACACTTATTATTTTATGTTTTTTTAAAAATTATTATAGTCATCCTAGTGACTGTGAAGTGGTACCTCATTGTAGTTTTAATTTTCATTTTCCGATGATTAATGATGTTGAGCATCTTATATTCTTATTGGCTATTTATTTATCTTCTTTGGAGAAATGTATATTCAAATCCTTTGTCCATTTTTAATGGGTTATTGTGTTTTTATTATTGAGTTGTAAGAGTTTGTTGTATATTCTAGATACAAGTCCATTATCAGGTGGATGATTTGCAAATATTTTCTCTCATTCTATGGGTTATCCTTTCACTTTCCTGATGGAATCCTTTGAAACACAAAAGTTTTTAATTTTGAGGAAGTTCACCTTCTCTATTTGTTCCTTTTTCTTTTATGCTTTCGGTGTCATGTCTAAGAAGACTTAACCTGACCGAAGTTTATAAAGATTTACTCCTATACTTTCTTTTAAGAGAGTTTTTGTTTCAGTTCTTACATCTAGTTCTGCTATGCATTTTTAAGTTAATTTCTGTGTATCGTATGAGGAATGGGCCCAACTTCATTCTGTTACATGTGAATATACAGTTGCCCTAGCATCATTTGTTGAAAAGATTCTTTCCCCATCAAATTGTCTTGGAACTCTTGTCAAAAATCAATTGACTGTTTCTTTTATTTCATTTCTCTCTAGACTGTCAATTCTATTCAGTCAACCTCTTTCCTTTTGACAGTACTTCATATATGTTTTTACAGTCTATGCATCCATACAGTACATCAGTACATATACTATATACATATATATATATGTATATATATGTATATATATATATATGTAGTTTGTATTGTATGTGTGTATGTGTATGTGTGTGTATTGCACAAAAACATGTTTTCTGTAAGCAGTGGTGAAGTGTTTGATTTTGATTTCTGGAGCTAGTCTGGATCATTTGAAGTCACAGCTATATCAAATACTAGCTGTGTCACTTTGAGCAAGTTCCTTTAACTACTGGAAAGCTCAGTTGCCTCACTTGTAAGGTGGGATATAGATCGTGCCAACCTGATAAGGCCATTGTGAGGATTAAATTAGATAATTCATGTGAAAGCTCTAAATCCAGTGACTGATTCTATGGTTGATTACTACGTATTAGCTGCTATTATTATTGAGCTGGTATTGTCATTATAAAATATATTGCCGGTAAAGTAAAAGCTGTTTCTTCATTACTTTATAAATCTTGCTCAGCAAGTCACATTTCTCTTGAGAGGCAGTTAGGCAAGTTATCATGTAGGGGCTATGAAATAAAGGGAAGAAATAGAGTAGTGAAGTTGATCATATGTTCTGGAACTTCTAGGACAATGCCCAAATATTTTATTCAATTGTTTATTCGTGTGTCAGGCCACATATGCCAAATCCTGGCTTGGAAAAGAAGGTGAGCTTAGCAGTAGGTTCTGAAATGTCATGAGATAATGAGATAAGCATGTAGCGCTGGATCTCTTCCATCCTGTTTCAAAAGAAGCTTCTGTTGACTTGTTGAAATCTATCAATGCGCACCCCCTCAAAGACATGTTCCCCTTCGAACAACTTACTCCTTACGTAACCCCATCTTTTACGTAGGTTTTAATTATATTTTCTTCGATCTTAATATTTGTCTCTGTTGCTTATATATATGTTTGGAGGGTGCATCTCCCTAATTACATTGTAAGCTTCCTCAGAACAGAAAGGAGTGTCTCTCTTAGTCTGCTAGGGCTGCCCTAACAAAATAACACAGACTGGGTTCCTTAATCAAGAGAAATTTTTTTCACACGATTCTGGCGGCTGGGAGTCCAAAAGCAAGGTGTTGGGAGACTTGCTTTCTCCTGAAGCCCCTCTCCTTGGTTTGTAGATGACCGTCTTCATGCTTTGTCCTCACGTGACCTTTTTCCTGTGCACATACATTGCCAGTATCTCTTCCTCTTCTTATGAGGACACCAGTCTATTGGATGAGGGTCCTACCTTTGTGACCTCATTTAAACTTAATTATCTCTTTAAAGGCCCTGTCTCCAGGTGTAGTCATATTGGGGGTTAGGGCTTCCACATACGAATTTGGGGAGGGGGACAAAATTCAGTTCATAGCAGTGTCTGTATCCTGAAGATAAAGACTATCTTTATAACTAGTTGATTAATTTCGTTTTACTGAGAATATCTTTTTATGGGGGAATAAACCAATGATGGGAAAAGGGGCATGTGATTTTCTCTGAAGTGTGAAATTGGCCCAGCATGATTTTCAGTCAAATGCTCTTTGGGGACAAGCAGGTTAAATCGCTATGAGAGAGGGCTGCCCTGGTGGCGCAGTGGTTAAGAATCTGCCTGCCAATGCAGGGGACACGGGTTCGAGCCCTGGTCCGGGAAGATCCCACATGCCGCAGAGCAACTAAGTCCATGTGCCACAACTACTGAGCCTGAGTTCTAGAGCCCGTGAGCCACAACTGCTGAGCCCACATGCCACAACTACTGAAGCCTGCGTGCCTAGAGCCCATGCTCCTCAACAAGAGAAGCCACCGCGATGAGAAGCCCACGCACCGCAACTAGAGAAAGCCCGTGCACAGCAACGAAGACCTAATGCAGCCAAAGATAAATAAATAAAATAAATTCATTTAAAAAAGCCCTATGAGAGAAAGTTTAAAAGAAAACAAAGTTGTAACCGCAACTCTTAATTAAAAGAAAATCAGGCTTTGTTGACATGCCAACAAGACAAATAACTGGTTTTAATAGTTAGTAAGGCAGTAGACTCAATCGACCATTATCATAACCTACAGGAAAAGTTTAACAGCTTATCCATTAGAGCCACAAGCCCTTTTTTTGCCCGCCTTTGAGGTGGACTAGTAGGGAAAACCAACATTTGTAAAAAAAGCCACTATGTTTCAGAATTTGTGCTAGTCACTTAATAGCGGTAATTTCCTAAAACCCTCACAGCTTAAGATGTAAGCCAAATTGTCCCCATGTATCAGATGAGAATTCTAAGACTCAGAGAAATAAAATAAGTTACCTGAAGACATACAAATAGAAGGAGTTTAGATATTCTATTTGGATGTAAAAAATTTTTTAAGTGGAATTATAATATCAGGAATTCGCGCTGAAAATATGATTTAGGAAAACTCTGCTGCATAGAATTTTACTGAGGTGAGACAATTTGCTGCATGTCACATAACAAAGTTTTAGGAAAAATAAAACAATTATTTTATAAGGTTTAAAACATATAAGAATAATATGAATAAAATTTAATCATAATGGACCAAAATATAAAGAAATACTTTAAAAATTGGAAAGCACTTAGATTATGAATATATAATTTTGAATATTTTCGACAACAGTGCTTTGGGAGAGCATTTTAAGATTTTGGAATTGGAGTTTTAACATGTTGTCCTTTAAAAATAGTATCTTTTGTTTTTAAACAAAACATTATCTTGTAACTTCTGAAAATATCAAATAGATCTATTGAAAAAGTATAAAATTATATAAGAAGCCAAATAAAATAATAAATTATATAGCTCAAGACACTCAAGTTTTCAGATATTTGGTTTTGGAAATGCATGCATTGTCATACAGTGCATGGTAATCTAGTCAACCCAGAAAAATTAGTGTTTCTTTCTGTCAAAGGGAGGGATCTGATGTCTCTTCAAGTTGCTTAAATAAAATTATGAATATACTTTTTCATCAAAAGAGAAGCTATATAATAATTGTAATTATTTGTACTCTATAAAAGAAAAAATGTCCTTTACTTGAGACATGCCCCAAACAACATGTAAATTAATTATTAGCATTTTAATTTTAACTCTTGGTTTAAACGTGAGAATTTCTAATAAAATGCTGACACATTCAGTGTTAGGCCCACCTAGCTGGAAAACTGTAGTATCTGAGAGATGCAGATAGCCAAGATTGTGCTGTGGTAGGCAATTAATGTCGAAATGCAAACTCCTTTTAAATTTTACAGTGTTTTAAATTCATGAGAATGTCCCCTCTACCTTTTTTTTTTTTGGCACCACATGTGGATATGCTTCATTAAAGAGGTGAAAAGCAGAATTAGGGATGCTAGCCTCATCGAGTTAATCATTTTGCTGAGCTTAGCAGAGTGCAGGTTTTAAGGATGAGAAGGAAGTAAATGATGTTCCAATCATGGGTTTCTTGACCCCTTCCACTGACCTTTCCCCAGACATCTCTAAAATCTTCATTTGCCTCTAAACTTTTACCTCAGTTTACATTCTTTTCTGTGAAATGTAGTAACAGTGACAATGTTTGTTGAGCTGAAATACGTCATAAAACATTAATAATATGTTGAGCAGGGTTTCCGAACTCTTATTTACGTCTTACATCTCCCTTACCTGTATCCCTTTTGGACGGCAATGAAACATTTTTTTTTTAACATCTTTATTGGAGTGTAATTGGTTTACATTGTTGTTAGTTTCTGCTGTATAACAAAGTGAATCAGCTCTACGTATACATATATCCCCATATCTCCTCCCTCTTGCATCTCCCTCCCACCCTCCCTATCCCAGCCCTCTAGGTGGTCACAAAGCACGGAGCTGACCTCCCTGTGCTATGCAGCTGCTTCCCACTAGCTATTGATTTTATTATGCTTCTAAATTCTTTAAAGATGAGTCATTTCATCCCCCACCCTCCCCTTTTACTCATCGGTTGCTAATTGACAATGAGTGTCTGCCCAAACAGTAACCAATCAAAAGATAGGAAGAAGCGTCCAGATATATCTTTCTCCAGATATATCTGGAGAAACTCTTTGGAGAAAGCAGGTGAATGGCATAGAAATTCAAACACAGGAGATTTCAAAAAGGACAAAGTAGTCTCTAAATTAAAATATCTTCTCATTTGTTCACCAAACTTTTTATAAGTGTTTTCAGTGAATTGCTGTTGACATATTTGGCAGGCTCTAAGTTAATATTTACAACTATTTATCCCAATTATGTACTTTACTGAAGGATTGAATCTTTTTTTTCTGCAGCCATATTCAAAGAAAAACTCTAAAATGCACGTGGTTTTCTTCTGAGTCCAGGGCTGAGGACTCTAGGCACTTGGTCACCACATAGTGCAAGTGACAGGAAGGAGAGGATCTACAGCCTTGGCCTGCTTCCTCCAGCCAGCTCTTTCCTGGGACAGGTGTTGTGATTATAGAACAAGTCTGTGAACTCCTTGACTCATCTAAATACATATTTCAAAGCCACACGATATTAGATCCAAACTTTGGCTGTGCCATTTACTAGCTGGGTAATCTAGGTCAAGTTTCCCAACCTCTGTATCTCTGAAGTATGAGGAAAACAATACCTCTCATTTCTTAGGGTTGTTGTGAAAATTAAATAACATACAATGTTTCTTGAAATAATTGAAAGGACACGTGTCCGTTGCCATCATCCCTGAGGATCTGAAGACGGAAGATGTCTCCCAGCTGCTTATTCAATTGTCTTCTTATCTCAGTCTTCCTCACCTACTTCTTCCACTCCTTTTTCTAGAAAGGATCAAAAGCACATCCCACAGTTGGCTGTATATTAAAGGTCACTGGTCACCAGCAGCTTTGTTCATTGCTGAGTGTACAATGAGCTTCCTCATTCTATCTTGATTGCCTTAGTCCTCATTGTATCTCAGCACCTCCTAGGGCACTTCGATTTGTATACATTTTCAGTACAGCTTTTTGTTTTTAATAATTTTTATTGAAGCATAATTGATTTACACTGTTGTGTTAGTTTCAGGTGTACAGCAAAGTGAATCAGTTATACATATACACATACCCACTCTTTTCTAGATTTCATTCCCATGCAAGTCATCACAGAGTACTGAGTAGAGCTCTCTGTGCTATACAGTAGGTCCTTACTAGTTATCTATTTTATATGCAGTAATGTGTATCTTATGGAATATTGCTCAGCCATAAAAAAGGAATGAAATAATGCCATTTGCAGCAACATGGATGGACCTAGAGATTGTCATACTGAGCAAGTCAGACAGAGAAAGACAAATATCATATGATATCACTTATATGTGGAATCTAAAAAAAAATGATACAAATGAACTTATTTCCAAATCAGTACAGCTTTTTAGAAATGATTTTCCTAAAAGGTTGAACACTTTCTCCCGTTCAAATGCAAAGATATATGTGATCTCAGGATTCAAAGGCTCTTTTCTGGATGTAATTTCTGGGTTACAGTCCCTACCCCCACTCCTCCACTCCCTCTCACCCTTAACTTTCTATCCTCCTAACCTGCACTGATTTTGTCTCTGCATTTATCTAACTAACACTCATGTTCTATTGTATTTTTTACCGAGAAAGTAATAGTGCAGGGACCAGGACTCACTGGCTGCTATATTCCCAGCCCCAAAACACTTCTAGGAACACAGTAAATATTTGCTAAATGAATGAATGTAAACTGCTCTTTTATATCTGCCATAGTAGTTTGGTTACTTCTTTTGGTGTCTCATCACACTGAAAGCCAGAAATGGAAATAGAAATATCGATAACAATATGACCAATAACAATAGTAGCAGTAATAACAGTAGTAGCACACAGCCTTTATTGAGGGTTTATTGTGTCCAAATGCTTTACTTGTCTCCCCTCATGTAATCCTCTCACCAACCATAAATGATAGTATTAGTAGTTTCATGCTACAGGTTAGGATACTGAGGAACAGAAAATTTACTTAACTTGAGAAAAACTTGTAAAAGCATATAGTCCAGGCTCTCATTTCAGAGGAAGAGAAACAGAGGCCCAGAGAGCTAAATCTACTTGCCTAAAGCCACACAGCAAGATGATGTGAGATCTAGAATTTTAATCCAGGTCACCTGAATATGATCCCAAGCCCCTTTCTATGCTATGTGTATTATACCTGTGTCATTTATGACTAAGTCCCAGATGCATTTTAATGCTCAAAACTGACAAAATTGAACAGTGACTCTAAGAGGGGTCGTAAGAAGGTACATAGTGCCACATATAGCCAGACCCTATTATTAAGTATCACCAATTCGAATGTTCACTGTTTTTTTTTCTATTTAAGAATAGGCAAGATTACTCAGCCACACAGATGGAATTTGAACGTATTGATTTCACCTGGCAGATATTTACTGAGCACTTGTACATGCCATTCACTGTAAAAACGCTGAGGGAACTGTGAATAAACTCGGTCTTCATGGTGCTCATGGTCAGGGCCAGCGCACAGACACGTGAAAGATCACTGAAAACCAGAGGCACGAGCTCTACATTTGGGAGAAGTACAGAGGGATCAAGAAGCATAGAGGAAAGACTCCCAATACAGCAGAGGGTGAGGATTCGTCTTTCAAAGAACTTCTCTTGCCCGGCAGAGCTAGAAGTGCTGGAGAGAGAAAGATGAACTAGACACTGCCTCTGTCCTTAGTGCTTGTGCCATTTGGGGAGGAGAGCGTGATGATATCCAGTTCTCATACAGTATATAATAAGCATGATAGTAGAAATATAGACCAAGAGCTAGGTGGCACAGGGGCAGGCACTGTGACTGGAGGCAGGACATCTGGGATTAACCTTTTTGGAACTCTGGGATTTTTTTGTAACTTGTTATTTTAGATTGGAGTACAGTTGATTAACAATGTTGTTTTAGTTTCAGGTGTACAACAGAGTGATTCAGTTATACATATAGATGTGTCTATTCTTTTTCAAATTCTTTTCCCAATTAGGTTGTTACAGGATATTGAGCAGAGTTCCCTGTGCTGTACAGTAGTTTGGAGGCAGAACATCTGGGAAAGAACTCACTCAGGTGTTGATATCTTAATCTGGGTCTTAAAATACACGAGTAAGGGTGATCCAGAAACAGGAGAGAAATGAGAGGCTTTTAGAACAAGTGCAAGGACTTTTAGATGAGACAGAATGTAGTAGAATCCCCGGATCCTTGAGTTATTGCTACCCATTAGGCTAAAACAAAGGTGCTTTCCTTTGTCTACAATTTCATTGCTGCAGATTGCTTAGCAGAAGGCCATTGAATGGACCTCTAAACTTAAGGTATTCATGAATTAAATCACAAAATATCTGCAGTGGCCAGAAGAACCACTGCCTCCTTACGCCAGCATTATTAACAGCACCAGTACCTGCTGCTCAGGCCAGCTGGAGGGTCGGGTGTTGGTTGCTGTCTAGGTAATACTCACCAACTGGTGCCCTGCCACAAGTAGGTTTTTCCACGTTCCACAAACAAAATCTTAATGTTCCATCAGAATCTAATGAGAATTACAGTCATTAGTTAAATAAAAGAACCATTAGGTAAGGAGCAGAATGGACAGCACACAATCCATCAATTTGGTGAATGTCGTCAGATGGTTTCTGGATGCAGGGCAGCTGTGCATCCAGGTAGACAGTGAGAATATTTATGTCCTGTGCCTTATGTACTCGTTTCTGTAATCTAAGGGTGTTATAGCAAGCTGCTATTAAAAAAAAAGGGTTTAAGAGGTGAAAATGTTTTGAAATCTGTTGGGCTGCACCCCACAGGCCTCCAAGGCCTGTGCTTGCCCAGCTTCAAGAAGGAAGAAGGAGCCTGGAGTCAGCAACACAGACATCAGTGGTTTAACAGATGGGGGAGCTTACATGTATGAAGCAAGGTCCTGGAGCGACACCCCAGCGTGTGTGGTAGACGGTGGGCAGGAGATGGTGGCAGTCTTCACTCCTGGGGCGGGGGCGGGGGTGGGGTGGGGAAGGGGAGATTACCAGTTAGAGGGGAATTGACATCAGGTGGGCTCATTAGTTACCAGAGAAACCAGTAGAGGGGCACGCCCCTCACCGCCCCTTTGGTAAGAATAATCACCAGCTGGGGCCTGGGGCAAGTAGTAGGAAGGTCAGTCTCCTGCGTAAGATAGAGGCAAAGCAGGCACTGGTCAGGCAGGGGATGTACAGAGAGCAAGAGAACAGCCATCTGGAGTGGCCTGACCGTACAGTATCCATTAGTGAATTAAAGGGAAGTATTTTAAAATGTAAATAAATATAACATGATTACTTTGTATCTAGACTAGTGGTTCTCAAAGTAAGGTCCCTGAACCATTAGCACTGGCATTACCCGAGAACTTAATAGACCTGTGTGGGACCCTCCGCATATCTACTGAATTAGAAACTCTGGGGATGGGGCCCAGCAGTCTTGTTTTAACCAGCTCTCCAGGGCATTCTGATGCAGGCTCAAGTTTGAGAACTACAGAATCAGAGCACTGCTACTCAAGGGCCAGCATGTTCAGCATCAATTGAGAGCTTTGTTAAAAATGCAAATTCTTGGACCCCACAGTAAGCCTACTAAATCAGAATCTTTGGGAGTGAGGCCAAGGAAATTGCTTTCACAAGATCTCCAAGTGATTCTTATTCATGTCAAAATGGGAGGCGCTGACCCATTGGTTATCAGCCTTAATTGTATATTTGAATCACATGGGGACATCTTTTAAATATTCCACGCCCAGGTCACACACCAGACCAATTAAGTCAGAATGTTTGGAGGTGCGACCTAGGTGTCGGGCGCTTCTAAAAGTAGCTAAGGTTGAGATACACTTCAGTAGAAGTAAAGAGATTAAGGTGTTTGGGAGTAAGTGAAGACCTTAGCCAAACCACAAGAGTGTGAAGAACCACCACCTCCCCAAAAGGAAAACGTAAGTCGGATATTCTGCCCCTTGTGCTTTGATTTTACCTTCAGTATTCTTATTTGAGTTATTTTGAGTATGCATAGTCATATTAATAATAGAGTTTTAATACTAATTGATCATGTTGTAATTTGCCTTTCAATTAAGTAGATCTAAATATCTCTTCCTGGCCTCCAGAACTCTTTAATATGTTGCCCAACTAGAATCTTTCCAAACATTTTGTCAACACTCCTCACCTCTTGACCCTCGGTCGTGCTGCCGATTTCCTGCACACTAGAAGTACACATTATCACTCCGTGAACCTTTCTTTCAGGGGATTCCTTCCCCTGAGATCGTATTCCTGCCCCCCTTCATTTAGGGAGTGCCTACTCCTTCCTTCAGGCAGTAGTTCTCAGCCTTGATTACGCAATGTATTATATGGGGAGCTTGGAAAAATACTAATGCCTAAAGCCCATTTTCAGAAGTTCTGCTGTTCCGTGATGAAGCCAGGGCTTGGGGATTTTTTAAAAGTCCTCCGGGGTGATTTTAATGGACAGTGAGTATTAGAAACACTGCTTTAAGGGCAAGCTCAAACGCTACTCCAAAAAATGTGTTAATTCTGTTCAGCTGTCATAAATTGACCCATCCCTGAATCCCTGGTAAATAGTCGGCAGCATCCAACTTAGCAACCAGTGTGTATCTGTGTGTGTGTGTGTGTGTGTGTGTGTGTGTGTGTGTGTGTGTATATATATAGAAAATATATATTTAGTTTGCTAATTGTGTCACTGTATTCATTTGTAATCAAAATCTAAATTCCTTAAGATCTGGGGCCTAGTCACATTCTTCTATCCCAAGTAGTGGCTGAAACAGTTCTTTACTAATAAGGATTTCTGGTGGCTTGGTTTTTAATATGATTTGATACCTGGGATCATATACCATAGAAGTGGAAGAGATCTTTGAGATCACCCAGGATTCTACATATATTACAGTAATAACTACCCTATTGAATACTTAGTATGTATCAGATTCTGACTGGCTTTTAATAATCACATCAGTCCTGGGAGGTGCAAGGTGAGGATCTTCATTGCTTAGCAGGTGAGAAAATTGTGCTGTATAGAGGTTAAGCAACTGGTCTGTGGTCCTGGTATCTGACATCTAAAGGGGGCATAGTTCTGGGATTAAAATGAATCTACTACAGTTGTACTGAAAGGTCCATATTTGCCTTATAGCCCTAATTTGGAGGATACCCATCAGGTCAATTTCCAGTGCTTGGATTCCTGGATATGTAGAGTTATTTTGAAAACACTAAACAAACTTAAAATCTGTTACGTATCCTACACTTAAAGTATTAGGTAAATTAATCTGTATTTTTAAGGGGGAAGAGTCCTTGTGGAGTCTGATCGAAAATAAAGTGACACTTTAAGTTAAGGAACATGATAATATCCAGTGACCAATGTGGAAGAGTGATATAAAGCTTCTCAAATAATACAAATCAAAATTTACTATTTAACTGCTTTTTTAAAATAGCAATTAAAATGTCTAAAATATCAGAACTTTGCATTAGGAAGCACTTTTAAAATAGGAAGACTGATATGCACTATGTAGATTAAATTGAACTTGCAAATGATTTTATAAAATATATTTATAGAAACCAAGAGATATTCAAATTAGATATTTGTCAGAATAAATTGTGTATGTCCAAATACCTACTGAGAAGTAAATGTGTTCTTTTTCTTTCAATTGTCTGTGATTTCCTGTCTATCTCTTAAGAAACAAAATGTCCTCAGTGTGATTTGTTTCCAGTTAAACATTCTTAAGACCATGTAAATATGGTAACTTCCAGTTCTCTTATTTCTGTTTACCTCACTGCTATTCTCATCTAGATATGGTCAATCTCTTATCTTTTCTGCATTTCATAGGCATCAGTATCCAGAATAATTTGGTGAGCTTGAGGCAACAATAACAAGAGTAATGTTTTCAGAAATCAGCAGTCATTCATTTAGTGAATATTCACTGGCCACCAACTGGGAGCAAAATACTAGCTAGGCAATGTGGGGTACACAAAAATGTTTTAATGTGGCTCATGCTCTCTAAGAGCTTACACCTATTAGACAAGGTAAGGCACATTCATAAATAACTATAGTATAGGGGGGAAAAAGGCCCTAGAATGTACAGTTTAAGTACAATTTAAACCTATAAAAAGAGATTCATTTTCTCCCAGATAAGTCAAGGAAGGCTTCATGGAGAAACAAACATCTGAGCATACAAATGCAGTACCAACAGGATCAGGCCAATGTTGGGGAGGAATGAATGCCATTCCACATTGAAAAAGAGATACTCAGGGTAAATATGTAGAGCAGTAGAAAAACCAGGCAGTGGAAATAGACCCAATTTACAATGCCTGCCTGCCTGTAGTGCTTTCTAAATATGGTGACTGTAAATTGCAATTTGCTCAGAACAGTACCAGCTTATGCATGTTTTCCTTGTGTAATTATTTATCATGCCCTCTTTGGCTCTCAAAAGTGCCCTGGTTTGGATGATAAATTTAATTATTCTATGTCTAAGAGAACCGCCCTGTGTCCAGTTCCTGTAAAAGGATGGGTTCGGTTTGGGCCCCACATAACTCTGCCCACCCCTTAGTTTATGAAACCCAGAACTAGGCATCAAAAGATAAGTTACCCAATCGGATTTCTATCTTTTTGTAGAAATGGGAAACCCAAGAATCTTACAACAGTTTCAGAAGTATATAGCTTTTATTATGTGACAGATTGTAGCCATGAAAGCTGTATACAAGTCAAAATTATGAGGGAGCAGTCAGTGAATGAGCTGTAGCAGCCAGATAGTTGCAGAACCAAATGAGACAGATGGACATCTCGGGGTAGCTGAGGCACAATAATGGAAGAGAACTGCAGTGAAATTGCCTGAACTTCTAGTAGTAAAGATTCCTACTGATACCCGGAATCTCGGACCACCTCCATCTCCATTCTCTGTGATGCCCAGCCTTATGGCAGCTGCTGTTGTTGAATTCTCCTGAGAGTCACCTGTTGTTTTCACCTAACATCTTATAATAATCCCTTCTATCTTTCTCTCCATCCAAGCTAGCTCAGATAAGCTCTGGGGTCCATGCTTCTGGTGAAAGAGAAGGGAAAGAGGTGAAGGCGGAGGGTCGGCTTAGCAGGATGTTGCATCATTTCAGGGAAGACCCCAGGGTATATCAGAGTACTATCTGAGGAACAGGAATGGAAAGGAGAGAAGGTAACAGAAGTGGGATGTATGAGGCTTGGCAACTGGTTAGATTTGAGGGATAAAACGAAATAGGAAGCCAAAGATGATTCAGAATATTCTGATTTTTCATCAGCTAAGAAGACAGTAGTGCCATGAATAACAAATGGTTCCAAACATCACTGTCACCACCATCGTTGTCATCATTATCATCATTGTCGCCATTATCATTAAGGAAAGTGCTCTAAATAGTTATAAGAAGGGTGTTTAATAGAGGCAGTTAACTCCATAGGTGATGGAAGGCCTGAGAAGCCAAAAAGAAATGATAAAACAACATAGGGATTAGCAATAGCAGGAAGCTTCTCCCATTTCCACGGCTGAGGGTTTAGGCACCAGGTGATGTTACTAGATTTCACAAGTCAAGGTCACCTGGTGGGAGTTAGAATCAGCTGGCAACTGGCAGGAGCTGCAGAAACAGAAGGAGGGTGTGTCCAGCAAGATGTTAGGATGCTGGACCACCAGAGGAGATGTAGCCACGGCCAGAGAATACCCTCCAGAGCAGGGAGAGGGAGAAACATCCTGAATTCCCCCTTTTTCCTCCAGTAGGCCCTCACATTTGCCAAATCTACCCAGAAGTTAATTGGCAAATGAGTCTGGGAAATGTGGTTTGTAGGAGGACATGAAATGGATCTTAAGGACAACGGTAATGGCTGGTACAACATCTGAGCTTTGTGAGGCAAGAGTGAAAAGCAGGAACAATACAGTGTTTATCTGGAATGTTTCACACACACAGATGCAAAAGAAAAAAAAAAAAGAAATGCGTTTGCTCAATGAGCCATTTCTTACTGGCCCCGTAGGTGGCTGTCCTATGAATAAGATTTTTAGACCAAACAGGGAGGACTACACATGTCACTGTCATGTAGTCACAGCAGAAATACCAGACAGGAATGAATATTGACTTGCTGTGTCACAGTCATCAACTATTTGTTGTAAACCAATGATATTCCATGTAAACGTCTGCCGAACTGCCAGCAGCATTAGGACTAATTTTGTAGATTAGTGCAATGGACTCCCCCACTAATATACAGAAATTTATTTCAAGCAAAGAGTGCCTACATAGCTTTTGTGTATTGCCAGCATGGACAAAACCAGATCAGGTGTATTTAGCTGTTCACAGAGACTATAACTATGAATAAGACAGTCCTTGCGCTACAAAGAGCTCTTAGGAGAGGTACCCAAATAAGCAAGTAATTATTATCGTACACTGAGATAATATTACCATGGTGATAACCACTGAGTGATAGCTGAACACATGTAAGAGGCACCGTAGTCTAATTTGAGGGTATCAGAGACAGTTTTCAAGGATATAGCATCTGAGTTGGAGTTAGCTCCAGGACGATGTGTATTTCTGGGAGGGAAGTATTTCAAGCCAAGATAGTGGTTGTGCAGGGACCCAGAAAGCCTGAATTGTTTGGATGACTTTAAGTATTTCAGGTATAGAGGAGACAGAAGAGACCACAGTAAGCCTAGGCCAGATAACAAGGATCTGAACCAGTGGTATGTTGGTAAATGTTTAACAACTGGCTCTTGGGAGAGAGAGGATCTTACGTACAGCGTTTGACAAATTCTGTGGCTCAAATATGCCAGCATGGGCAATTTTAAGCTACCAGTGTGATGTCATTGAGTCTAGAGCTGAGAAGACATGGGCAGTAACACAGCATTATATAGTTCTTTCCATCATAGGTACAATAGATATAATATTCAAATATGTGAGCTTCATTTTACCAAATACTTGTGACATTCATTCATTTATCCATTCGTTCATTTAAAAATGTTTTTGAACCTCTACTCTGTGTCAGGCATGGTTCTAGTTGCTGGGAGTGCAGCGTGGGATAAAAAAGTAGAAAAACATCTTTGTACTTACTGAGCTAAAGCAAGCATTATTGTGCCCATTTTACAGCTGAGAAATTGAGGCACGTGAAGATTAAGTAGCATGGTTAAGATCACACCATTAGTATGTGGAAGAACCAAAGGAGGAAATCAGCCCCCTAATTCTAAAGCCAGCAGGCCATTTCCACTATATTACACCGCCAACAGTTGAGCTGGATTTTATCAGAGCTTCTCTATTTTTATTGCCATGTGGTTGGATAAGTAAAATAAATTTCTGTGACCTTTCAAATAAATTTGGGTCATTTGTCTTGGAAGCTTATGGGGTGTGAACTTGAAAATACTGCAATTTATAATGAGTATAATACCCTGGAAGGCTGTAGCAACTTCTTTCGAAGAACTACTAGGAGCCTCCAAATGTAGAAAACTAAGTCCGTCAAGTGAATGAGTTATTATCTGAGAGTAAGAAAGATAGACTTTTAAAATTGCCTTAATTGCATTAACCCTTTCAGGCCCATAGACTCCTATTTTTCTTTCTCCCGAAGAAACTCTTAATTTCTTTCAGTTTTCTCTAGAGAATAATAAACTCACTTTCATTGAGTATATAGTCAACAGAAGTTATTCAATCATGAAGGAACTTTTAAAAAGATTTAAAAGCTGTAAATTGAAACATATGCATAGATTCCAGTGATTTTAAAATGTATATTGCTTCTTTGCCCCATGTCTCATAAAAGAAATTATAATGAAGTTGTGTGCTATAAAAAAAAAAAAAAGGCACTGACTGTAACGGAGGTACTTAAGTAGTTCTCTAAATCTATGACTTTTTGTTTGCCAGACACCCCCCAACAATAACAGCCAAAGCTTTGACTAACTTACCTGGTTCTTATCCTTCAGACACTTTTGATCTCTTCTTATGCCTTTCCTGCCATGTGCAGTCTTGATATCTCTTCCTTCCACTCATTATTTTCCACTTGCACTGTTCCTATCTGTATCTCGGAATTGATCATCTCGTGCTTAATGATTGGGTTAGCCTCCCAACCTCCCCCTTTCCAATCTGACTATACCACTATTTTATTAAGCTTCCTAAGATACGTATCAGGTTCATTATATACGTTACCAGCCCCCAAGATATCAATGGCTTTTCAACCCTCAGAGACGAGTTCACCCACGTATTCTGAATTTCACATTGTGGGTTCAAGAAGACTTTCCAACTTTTGCACTTGTAGTTCCTTAGAAGAACCTTCCATTTCCATCCTCATGCTTCATGTCCTCCTGCCTCTTCCCCTACATGGACTCTGATGCCTTTCCTTTCATTTAATCCTCCAAGTTTAGCTCAAAACATCACTCCTCTGTGAACACTTGTCTGATTTTTGTCCACCTCTGATTTCCTATAGCACTTACTTTTCATACATCACTTTGGGACTTAATTTTTTTAAACTGTAGCCTTAATTATGCTTTTGTTTCTTATTCACACCAACACTTTCAAGTCTGTTCATCGTGTTCTACAACCACATTGTAAGGTCCTTTAGGTCAGAGAGGGGAAGAGCACAGTTTAAATCCACACATGCTGTGTAAGTTCAGTTAAGTTCTTTAACTTCTGTGACCCTCACCTGCCTCATCTGTAAAGTAGGACATTACTGCTTATCTTACAGGGTTGTTTTTGGAATTAAATAAAGGTGTGTATAAAAAAAAAGGATTAAGAGTGTTTGGCATGTAGTAGATACTCAGTAAATGCTAATCATTATTTTCTCTCTCTTCAAAGCTCCACAATTCTATATTCATATTACTCTCCTTGTGTTCTTTGTAAAAATGCTTTGTATGTCAACTCCTGTCACCTACTCTCATTTCTAATTACTCTTTGTGGGAACGGAATGCGTTAGAGGAGAGAACATCTATGTTCACCTACTTCTCAGAGGTGCAAGCTGCTCTGATTACTCAAGGTGTATCTTTGCCCATAGTCACGTCCAAGTTCACCATGCCCTTATGCTCTCAATTGGGCAGGAGCAAATGGTTCTAAGCCAGAGCAACGGCCTAACTCCAGATATTGACATGTGTAATTTGGCATTTGTTCTTGGTGAGTGCTATGTTAATATACGTCAAAATAACACCATTATATTAGACAAGTAAAAGAAAAATTCTTCAATAGTTTTAATATTTAAGTTAACAGAACCTCTGTTTTTATCATTCAAGCAGATTCAGGACTTTACTGTTAGCCAAGTATTGAGGGATTCTGTTCTTAAATTTTGAGGTTCACAATGTTAAAATTTCAAGAGTGAGATGTTTTTGTCATCTATAATGGGTTGACTACACAATCACTGGAAAA
Source organism: Delphinapterus leucas (assembly GCF_059928025.1). NCBI lineage: Eukaryota > Metazoa > Chordata > Mammalia > Artiodactyla > Monodontidae > Delphinapterus > Delphinapterus leucas. The sequence goes on from NC_143150.1 coordinate 104,971,548, forward strand.
TAGATCATTGGCTTAAAAAGTGATTTCTCCCTGTCCTGCCACGTCTTCTGCCTCTAAACTTCACCATTAGTCAATCTGTAAAGTCCACCAGCATTTGGCATCCTTTGCTAAAATTCACATATGCCTGAGTAGTGAATGAATGCTGAAAACAAACTTTTAAAAGACTTAACAATTTAGGATAACAACAACCATACTCCCTGTATTAGTTTCCTAGGGCTACTGCGACAAATTACCACAAACTGGGTCACTTAATGGAAAATTATTCTCTCACAGTTCTCAATGTGAGGAGTCCAAGATCAAGATCAACAGGCCCTCTGAAGGTTCTAGGAAAGAATCCTTTGCATCTTCCATCTTCTAGTAGCCCCAGGCATTCCTTGGTTTGTGGCAGCATAAATCCAATATCTCCCTCCTGCTTCACATGGCCATCTTCTTTGTGTGTCTCCCTGTGTCTTCTCTTCTTTTTTAACTTTTTATTTTATATTGGCGTATAGACGATTAACAATATTGTGTTAGTTTCAGGTGTACAGCAAAGTAATTCAGTTTTGCATATGCATGTATCCATTTTCATATTCTTCTTATAAGGACACCAGTCATGGGATTTAGGGTTCACCCTAAATCCAGGATGATTTCATCTCTATGACTTTAATTATATTTACAAAGACCCTGTTTACAAAGAAGGTAACATTCTGAGGTTCCAGATAAATGTGAATTTGGGTGGGATTCAACTCACTATACTCCCCTTGTCCATTCTGGAGACCGTACTAGTAAACACTTCGGATTAATTAGTGAAGGGAGAATTCATATTTATGTATTACTAAAAAATTTCACCACAAGCATTTAAACAAAAGGCTGTATAAAACATTGACTTGGTTAAAACTGCAAATGTGATATTTGGTTTTGTGTTCATTATTATTTTTAGACTTGGAATATTTTATGTAAAATATATTCTGTAACTGAAGAAACATACTTCTTAATTTCCTAGCATTTATTTTATTGTTTTTTATGTCCACACTGCTTAATAAACATTTGAGGGAAAATCATTTAGACCAAAATTCATCTTGGTAGTACCATACTGCCAGCTTCAGGAAATAACCTGGAAAAAAATCCTCTCAGAAAAGTGCCCCCCACACGAAATATTGCTGTTATATATTTGTTAGGAGATGGCAGAGAGGGACAGATACTATTACATAGATATGGTGAAGTGCTGTCTAGCTGCCTTTAAACTTACATCTTTGAGAACTGGGCTTATTATATCTGGAAGAGTTATCCAAGACTCATATGCTTTCATTGAAAATCGAACCACCCCTGCCCCCTACCCCAAATCCAAGGTTTATTGGAAGATTTAAGTAATGAAAATCTTCAGAATGTTTCAAGTCTGGTATATCCACCACTTCATAAAATAGACAGGAAATAGCATGCTGGTTGGAAAATTATCTAGAGTACCATGCATGTGCACATTTTATTTAATACCATTTAACAGTGATACTACATATTATCATGTCAAATGGAGCAATTAGTCACAAAGTTTGAAAATGATACTGGACATCAAATATTGTTACCACAAGAATGCCCTGTTAGTGATTTAAAACAATGATGTTTGATATTATAAAAAGTAAAAGGTGCTAGTACTCCTAATTTCTAATCTTGACCCAGCTTTTTTATCAATCTACCCTATCTCCATCACCAACCAGTGAGCAATCCCCAGTAGTTAGGGGATGTCTCCTTGAATAAGTGGCATCAAGATTTCTTCACATTTCATGGCAACAAGAGCAGTGCTAAATCCTAGCCTCTTGTTCAATTCTCCATCCTCATTATCCTAATAACACATCCATGCCAAGAAAGAATTCATCAAGACCAGAGGACGAATACATAAAATTGTTGTAGCGTACAGTATTTAAAATGAAACTGCTTTTGGCCTGTGTGGTCTCAGTGGGTGCGAGGCAAAATTCAGGATGCTGGCTCACCTCACACCGAGTTTAATAAAGGGTGTCCTATAAAAAGCTAATTTCTTGCTACTAAATTGCTTTTTAAGTAATGCTTGCTGTTGCAGGAGACCCTTTCATAGCACTGACTCGGGGTGCCGTGTTTGAAAGGCTAGATGTGCTTTGTGAGAGAAGGTAGGATCCAGGTGGAGTTCTTCTCCTTACAGGATGACAATGTATATAACTAATATTGTTCTTTGAGACAAGTTTGCATGCAGTTGCTGGTATGGCACTGTTCAGCAGCCCGCTGCAGATAAGAATGAGTGATGATGCCCTAGATTTTAATGGAACTTTTAGAGTGCATGCAGCAGTGGGCTGCAGTCTTCAGCAAAGAAAAACGAGCTGACTTGCAGGCATGAGAGGTCATCAAGAAAGATAAAGAAATAGGACATCCACTCTAGGCTAGGCAAGGCTTTTTAGAGGATATGGAAATGAGCAAGAACCAATTTAATTTTTATAATGTCACTCCATTTAACTTTAAAGTACAGGGTCAAGGTACTGTGTTTTTCATAATGATTAAAGATTTGGAATGCTCCTTCTGTTGAACCCTCCCACATTTGTTTGGCAGGAAAGGAATGTGACAAGGAATAAAACTGGGATCAGAAAACAACAGAAACATGTTCTGTCAACTGTCCAACACAGGTTTAAATGAAAAGAACAAAAAATTCTGATGGACACGTTCATCCCTAACTTGACAGAGGGATTTATTTTCCTAAGGTCCTATTCTTTAAAGTTAGTTTGATCTCAGGATTGTAACGTATCTCTTTTTTAAACATGCATGAATGAGGTCAATTGAGAATCACATATCCATGGAGCAAACAGTAGAGTCCTTCTGGCTGAAGTTTGTTTTAACCCATCATCTAGTAAACTATTCATCCTTAAATGTGTTGAGAGAGATACAGACACTATGAAATGATTGTAGTGTGCATCTTGTTGGTTTTGTTAGTTTCATACCACTAATTCTCAACATGTAATATCTCTGATATATATGGTTAATATATTTTAGGAATAAAAACAAAAGTACTTTAATCATATTTCTAGGTAGTGTTTCTGGATGTAGAGCAGGGGTAACTGTGGTATTGCACAAAAGATTATGAACTTGAAATTAGAAGATGTCTTTTGCAGAAACTAGGTGTGTGACCTTAAATAAGCTACTTAACTTCCTGAATCTTAGTTTGTTTTAGCTTTCTCTATAAAATGAAGTGCCTACCTATGTCTCAGGGTTACTGACAAAATTAAATAATTAATAAGAAATTTATAGACTGAAAAGTGCTATATGAGTTTAAAGCATTGCCATTATTTTCTCTCTAGAATTTTGACCTTACTTATGTTAGAGAATGTCTGAATCTAGAAAATTTAACCTACGAGCAGCATCTGGCTTTAAGAGAAGTATGTTCATATCTTTATTCAAAATACTTGTCATACATATATACCAAAACATAAGTTTTTTTCAAATACTCTGTGTTTTTAAGGATTTAGTGTGGGCAAAAGGAAATTTTATCAGCTATGTTAAAGGGAAAAGCATCTGAAGAAATGAAGATTATGAGAGAGAACTGAGTTGATCTAAGTATAGAACTTCAAAATGTAAGCAAATGTGAGGTCAACTGATGGCATTTTTTTCTCACAAAATAGTTAAGATTACTGAAAAATTGTTTAGGTAAACAAGATAGAGAATCCCAAATTCTATGTTTCTTCAAGTCTAAGGTTCACCATTATCCATTCGGCAGTTTTTTATCACCCACTTATTATACGAAAAGCACTGGAATAAGTCTTGAGAAGAAACTAAGACAGTGCTTTAAAAGCTGTCTGGAGTAGGCACAGTGAAGGTTTGCTTTGAAGAGCCCGTATTTTCCAGCACTGTCCATTATAACATTAAGATAGTTTGCTGAAATCCTTACCCTGTGGGTATATCTGCCTGGGGTGCTAAAATTGCTTAAAAACTTTATGGTTCAGTGATTTTTATTTAGTCATATAACAGTAGCTTTAGAGATGGCAGAGACATTAGGTGTCGTGTATTTCAAACACTTCACCTAATAGACAAAGACATTGAGCTCCATTTCTGAAATTCAGTAGATACGTAATAGCAGAGCTAAATCAAGAACCTCTAGGGGTTAGAGTTTTTATTTATGCATGCCTTTGCTTGGGAATTAAAAACAGTGCCTGTTTGCTGAGTTAAACTGAAATTTTTCTTTGGGGGAAAAAACAACCACAAAAGTAGACTTAACTTCCAAACTATGTGTCACAACAAACTAAAATAATTTCTGTAAAAATAAAGTCTAAAGCTTTCTATAGAGCCAGGAAGCCTTCATGAAAAGGAGAATAAAAAATGTCTTAAGGGCTTTCCATATATATGGAGAAAGCTAAATGAATAAACTAGTTACAAGAGCAAATTTTAATATAGTGAAAACAATAATACTAGTAATAGTAAAGCTCTCACTTATTAATTGCCTATTATGGACATATTGACTACGTAGTTTCTCATTCCATCCTCAGTTTAAATCACATATAGGACAGATTACCTCTCCATTGAAAGGTCAATGAATGGAAGGTAAATGCATGAGCAAACTAAATTTAGGTGTATTATGTCTACCGCATGGACTGTTGTTATCTACAGGACTACAGCTCAGTCCTTCATGGAAGACAGGCAAAACTGTCATCCCTATTCTAAAACAACTAAGGCCCCAGACATACCTGTGCCGCTTATAGACTGCAATGTGAGATAAAGGACATACGTTTTTATCATGGATTTAACAAACTAAAATATTTTTTTAAAATTTTAAGATTGAGAAGTTTAATTAACTTGAGAGTTTCTGCTGGTAGGTATAAAGATGATTTGTTACCTCCCATAACCTTGGTGAAGGAAAATTAGTGTTTCTTCCAGCCCTAGAAGGTGGATGACCATGAAGGGCCCCATTCTTTTGGGAAGACATTCTAGCCCCTCATTGCCTTTTTAATAGTTTATTACTTAATATTCACCAAGAAAAGTAGATGGGATTATTTTTGCAGACCCTTTTAAGGATACTTTATTCTGATTGGCAGAGGCATACCTTTTAGTGCATAAATAGTTCCCTTCCTGCCCTCTTGATAAACATCAGCACAGAGAACAATCATGAAGTAATGACACTGAATTAAAAGACATCAGAGAGGCAACAGTGACCGGCATTTATTAAAGTAAAAGGACAATGTAAACAAATGTAACTTGCATCCTGCTCTTAAGATTGTCAGGGTCAGGCTTCGACCATCATGGTGGGCGGGAGCTTCTTCAAGTGGAAATCCCCAGTCAAGGTTCTGCTGCACCCAGAAAAGAACAGCTTGCGGAAATCATGTCATTCCCTGTACGTGCCAAACTGCTGGCCATAGTCTATCGCGAGGTTTAGTTTCCAGGGAATGAGATCAAGAAATCATGATCTGAATTCCTAATTAACGCTTAGAATTTCTCAGAATGATAGGTGCATGACAGTCTTCACTTTCGTGCAGTGGAGCAATAGGAATTGATCACACGTAATATTTTTAAGTCACTCCTTTAGATTTATATTATATCAGTGAAACCACGTCAGACTAGCTGTGTACTTGTACTTCACAAGTAGCTACTCAATAAATAGGGGATTAAATCATCCAAAATGACTTTTTCCTCTGATTTCAAAAATATCATCTGAGACAAGATTATTGAAGTTGTTACTCTTGTTACTCTTCTTTCTGAACCTTTGTTATGCCAGGAGGGACAGATGGCAAAATCAAAAATGATTAGAGAATCAATGGAGTGGGGAGGAGGGGTGCCTGCCCAGTGAGACCTGCTAGCATCTTCCCTGAGCAGTATGTTAACCCATGACAGCTTTAGAAATCTGTACCCCTAAATTGCTTGACATCCTGAGACACACCTGACGCTTCCTACTTTGATTGTCAACAGCATTCTCTGGTCTGCTCACTCTCAATCTCAAGGATCAAATTTTAAAATGCAAGTAAATGCATCCCTTTTCCCCCCTTTCCAATTCCTTTTTGTTTCATGAAGGTACATGTGATAAAATTCACCCTTGTAGATATAGAGTGCGATGAGTTTTGACAAACAGGCCGTCGTGTAACCACCACCACCACAATCAAGATAGACAATATTCTCATCACCTTGAAATGTTTCTTCATACCTTTCTTGCAGCCCCCTCCCCACCCAGCCCCTGGCAAACACTGATAAGTAAAAGCACTTTTAATCTGAAAAGCATTATATGTATATGGCGGTATTAGTGGTAATAATAACAAGATCTATTCATTGGTTCTCTCTGCTTTTTTGAGCATCTATATGTGCCAGTCTGTATGTAATGCATTATGCCGTAACCCCTCCCTTCAAAGGGTAAGCCAATGGAAAGATAACAGCCCTATGTAATGGAAGGTTCTGCAGTGCTAGAAATTTCTATAATGTGGCCATCGAGCACTGGAAGCGTGCCTAATGGAAATGAACTGAGTTTTTAACTTTATTTCATTTTAATTAAATTTATATAGCCACATGTGGCTAGAGGCTAATCTATCGAAAAGCACAGCTTCTATACAGTGTGATAATTTGATATGTTATAAAGCAAGGATTTAACCAAGGGCTGAAACTTGAACATCATCAGTGTTATTGGTGTTATCTTATATAGGGTAACCTTTTAATAGAAAAAAAATTCTTTAAATAGTCAAAGACCTGAGAAAGTTTTCTTCTCAAGGGAACATACATTGACTTTTAAATTCAAAATATGTAAGAACCGGCCTTTAAGGATAATTCATGAGAATTTCCTTTGGGTTTCTCATCCTTATTATATACATAAATGTCTAATTTTGGGTGGAAACTTATAGATCGATGTTCTTATGTGGTTCAGCATTTCATGTGGTTCAACCTATTCTTTGCTCTGATAAAGACATAGATTAAGTAGAATTCGTTTAAGTTATCAGAAAAAAATTTGTCTTCATGGTATAGAAGGCATTTATAATGTTTTAAATATTCACTTTATAAAAGGTCCAGAGTGCTGTGCAATGCTGGCTGTCATAGTCTACCAATCATGTATCCAAAAGCCATTTTTATATCTGTTTCTAATTGTGTATGAATATTTCAAGGTCCACAATTTGAAATTGCCTTCAGGTTATTTGTTCGAAGACGTTTTAACCATCTGGTCATTATGGGGTCATATAATGTGGGGAAGTCTCTCCAAACGTAAAGGGTTTATTCAAAATTGCAACTGTCTTCTGAGGAAAAGAATAAAAAGCTCCAATTCTGGATTTTGAATACCCATTATCTATATAACTGTGGTGAGACTGTGCAACTAATAGGAACACATTCTAGGGAGGAACGAATTGAAAAGTACCTTCGTTGTGAGTGAAATTCCACTTCAGGCACTATTGCTATTGAAACCATCATGGTAATGATTTGATCCCTATGATCCCTAAGCTATTTCAGAGACACTTATTATCCATTAGGAACTCGCTCTATCCACTGGCCCATTCACTTTATCACAGTATAATACGGAACACTCTCTGGAGTTCAAGCAGTAACTTATTAACTGGTTGGCTATAGAGCTTTGCTTTTGCAAATTCCTTCTTTTCCTGGACATAGCAAAAGGAATTGTTTCAAAGTTGTTCAATTAGTCCCTAGACTTACTCTAGAAAAGTAGAGCTAACAGTAAGGTAATAGATCTTATATGTTAGAAATAACCAATCATTTACGCTAAAATAATTTGGACACTTTTCCTTTAATATTTTGTTCCTATTTTGAAGCTAATGGCCATTTAATTATTAAGATTAGCCATACTCAAAGGGTAAATTCACATTCAAATGGTATTATTTTGTTTTATTTTTTTTCATTTTTTTAACATCTTTATTGGAGTATAATTGCTTTACAATGGTGTGTTAGTTTCTGCTTTATAGCAAAGTGAATCAGTTATACATATGTTCCCATATCTCTTCCCTCTTGAGCCTCCCTCCCTCCCACCCTCCCTATCCCACCCCTCTAGGTGGTCACAAAGCACCGAGCTGTTCTCCCTGTGCCATGCGGCTGCTTCCCACTAGCTATCGATTTTACATTTGGTAGTGTATATATGTCCATGCGACTCTCTCACTTTGTCCCAGCTTACCCTTCCCCCTCCCTGTGTCCTCAAGTGCATTCTCTAGTAGGTCTGCGTCTTTACTCCCATCTTGCCCCTAGGTTCTTCATGACCATTTTTTTTTAGATTCCATATATATGTGTTAGCATACGGTATTTGTTTTTCTCTTTCTGACTTACTTAACTGTCTATGACAGACTCGAGGTCCATCCACCTCACTACAAATAACTCAATTTTGTTTCTTTTTATGGCTGAGTAATAGTCCATTGTATATAGGTGCCACATCTTCTTTATCCACATCTTCTTTATTGTAAATAGAGCCAGGACATGGAAGCAACCTAAGTGTCCATCAACAGATGAATGGATAAAGAAGATGTGGCACCTATATAAGGTGGACTATTAGCCATAGAAAGAAATGAAATTGAGTTATTTTTATACACTGCTTTATACTTAAATTACATGAAAACATTAGATGGTATCAGTATTACTTTTAGGATAAATTTCTCATGGAAAAGTCTGTAATTTTCATCTATATGTTGGATATAGGTAGAGAAATACATTTAAGAGGTTGTCTGTTTATTTGATGGCATTATAAATTCCAAGAGATTCAATGCTAAAATTAATGAATAACTGTTTTAACTGGAAAAGTGTGGAGTCAGTAATTAGTACTAGGGATTGCCTGAAAAATGAAGCGTTTTACCATTGGTTTCTTGATGTCTTTGCTTGCACTTCTCTGAATAGACTTGATATTTTTTATTTGTGTTGGTAATCATGAGAGTCAACTCTCTGCTTTCAGGCAGGAAATATTTATCAGTAATTTCCCCATGAGCAAAGTAAGGAGATAAATTGAACATGTCTCAAACGTACACATAATGTCAAAATGTACAAAAAATGTCTTTGAGGAAGAACTATTGTCCTTATACTTATCTTCTGTCAGCATGATGTGACTATCTGGAAAGACAAATAATGCTATTTACTAAACACTTTGTTTTTAAAAGTAGATTTCACAGTTTATGGGTTGTAGAATTTCTAAGTACTCTTTTGTGTCTTTCAGTTTGCCAATGAAACTTTTATGAAGGCAGAACTTTTTATCTCTTTTAATGAAATTGTAAGCCTTCTGTGAATTCTTTTATTAAATGTTTTCTGGAGGAAATCTGACCAGGTTAAGGAAATCAGGTCAGGTTAAGACGTGATCCCAGTGGGAAAGCTCAACTACAGACTGTGATTTAAAATAGGAAAAGATACTGAGTTGTTTTTGTTTTTTTCATCAGCTTTTCTGTTTTTAACTCTTATGTAATGCCCCCTTTATACCTCCTCCATTCCATTAAAATATGTTCACAGGTATGCATTAATTAATGCTTTTCTTGTGAGGATATTAAAATTAACTTCATCTGTCAGGCTGTCTGGGCTAAAAGTACACAGTCATATTTTGGTAACAGTTAAGTCTATGTAAATATAACCACACGTATTGACAATGCTTACCATTTATTGTGTGAATGAAAAGCGATGTAAATATTGTTTGTTCTACTAAGAAAGCCCTACATTTTAATCAGATTTTGTCTGTATTTATGTAATGCTCAAGCATCTGGAATTTTTGAAGTAACAGATTTTTGTGTTTTTAAGTGTTTGAGTACTTAAAATCATGGGGAAAAATAACTAATTTGCAAATTGCTTCCTCTTCGTTTTGATGTATTAAAGTGTAATTTTGGTCACAGACTGATGAACAGTGGTGGACTCTATAAACTCTGCGTGTGTGCATTGTGGCGCTGGGTTATTCTCATCCTCTCACTGAACGGAATAGGAGTCCACTTCAGGGCCATCTACACTCACTGTCCAACGCCTTCTCATGCACAGAGTGTGAACATTAATTAGATGAATTCCATAAAGTGCTTTCAGCTCTTTGGAGAAAGATGGTCTCCGAATAATTATTCTTAACTCCCATATGCTCTTATGATATAAACTATTCTGCCAGGAAATCCTTTTTAGGGATTATCACTTAAAATGAAATTTTCGTTATTAAAAGCAGGAAGAATATACATGCACTGACAGACTAAAATATGCTGTAGGCAACAACTGTTTTTAAATATGCAGAAATATTGAACTATGGAGCTATCCGTGCCCCAAAATACTAAGCAATACTGAAAATTGGTGGCAAGTTTGGAACATTAATCATGGCATTAGGTTGCAATAAAAAAAAAAAAACTGTGCTCTTTAAAAATAGATGCACATATCTTTATTCTAGAGATATATAACTTTAGGCATAAAAAAAGTACATAGAGAATTTATGTTATGGCTGTAATTAAAGTATGCTTAATTCACTCAATAGATAACGAGTCTTTTTTTTTTTTTTTTTTTTTTTGGCTGCATTGGGTCTTCCTTGCTGCACGCGGGCTTTCTCTAGTTGCGGCGAGCGGGGGCTACTCTTCGTTGTGGTGTGCGGGCTTCTCGTTGCGGTGGCTTCTCTTGTTGCGGAGCACGGGCTCTTGGTGCCCGGGCTCAGTAGTTGTGGCTCAGGAGCTCTAGAGCACAGGCTCAGCTGTTGTGGCGCACGGGCTTAGTTGCTCCGAGGCATGTGGGATCTTCATGGACCAGGGGTCGAACCTGTGTCCCTTGCATTGTCAGGCGGATTCTTAACCACTGCGCCACCAGGGAAGCCCCGACAGCAACGCGTCTTTAAAGAGGTACTTCTCAATCTTAGTTACACGTTGGGAATCCCCCAAGAAGCTCAAAAAAAAAAAAAAAAAAAAAAAAGCTATGCATGGGACTCACTTGCAGATACTCTGATGTAATTTGGTCAGTGTGAGGCCTGGGAATGGGAATTTTTAAAGGCTCCAGCAGTGAGTCTAGTGTGCAACCTAGGTTTACCTCAGTTCAACCTAAGAGCATGAGGGGCATCTCGTCTGATCCAATACCTGGATGTTACGGATGAAGACCCCTTAAGACTCAAGAGGGCAAACTGACCAGTCCAAGCCTGAATGCACAAATACAAGATCCAGTATGAAGGGCCGCTTGTTGATTCTGCCCAATGCAGGCAACAGAATTATCTTTAGGGTTCACCCAGTTCAGGCACCTCTTTGCAGCAATACTTGACTGAGATTCTTCTAGTTGGATCATTATGAGGGCAAAAAGAAAAAAAGATGAATTGAAAATAACTAAACCCATATTGTTGAATGGAAGGTAAAGAGTTTTCAGGTTATAACTGATGTATCCATGGAAGTGCAAGGACCTTCCCTTTTCCCTTGGTATAGATGATGTCACTGTATTGGTGTAGTTACGGTCCCTTGTTTCTCATTGTTAATGCTGGTTTTGAGAGAATTTATCATTTATTAAGTACGTTATCTACTTCTGCATTCATTTATTTACTCACTAATTCATTCATCCTGTTTTTATTGTTTTGGGTTTGCTACATGCTCGACCTCTGATGCTAAAGATACTACAGTGAACAAGAAACAGTCCTGAAATTTAAGGAATCGAGCCTTCCAATTACTGTCTTTTATCACAACTGATATAAAATCAAAGGCTCACTTTGTTTCCTTATTAGGAATTGCTCAAAGTTAAGTGCTTAAAATATGGATTTTGATTCAACTAGAGAAAGTTCTGCAACTGTATTTCTATTGACCTTGTTGTTTTTCTTCCTAATTTCCAATTTATTAATCTGCACAATTTAGGGCTTAGAAAGGGTGCGCTACTCCCTATAATTGGCTTCTTGAATGGTGCTTGGAGTTCATTTCTGTCCTTGGAATTTGGAGTGATGAACACTAAACAAACTGTTTTAAGACTAAGTTGTTTCTAGAAGGTTCTTCCAAATCTTCCGTAGTTCTTATCCCTGTGGATGTTTCCTGATAGTGATTTTAATTATCCTAAGTAGAGAGAGGTCAATGAGCCTTGCTTTGCCTCCTCCGAAGCACTGGTATTTCAAAGATTTAAATTTACTGTATGTTGAGTATATTAGCACTAGCACTCTTGGCAAAATTCTAATTCACACTATTTTCCTTTTTCCAATTCTTTTTATACCAATGTTGTGTTCTTTGGCAATCATAAAACCACGGCCAGTCACTTTTGTTAAGGAGCTCAGCAATGTTTGTACATTTTTGAATGTGACTTGAAGGTCTCTTTTGTCCTTTATACATTTTTCTGTTTCTCAGCAAGGAAGATTCAGGCAAAAGAAGAAATGGTAATCAAATACAGTGCGTACTACTGTGGTTGTCATTAGTGGTATAGGGAGAAATAGAAAATAGTGTCAAAGATGCATTTAACAAGTAAATGAGGTCTTCAGAGTCTCCACAGATGCCACCCCTTCTACGAAAGGCAGTTAACACATAAGTGCAAAGTTGCAGTGTATCAGTTTGGCTATAAACTTTAGCTAATGTGAAAATGTGGAACTGTGTTGTGGAGTGCACAAAAAAGAAAACTCATTTTTCTTAATTATCATCAATTAACATTTACTGAGTGACTACCCATGAGAGAAACTTAATTTGCTACTGAACAGAGTTAGTTATTTGCACTGTTATTCCCTCTTCTCTCCCTCCCTTCCTGCCTTCCAGTCAACAAAGAAAAATAGATGCAGCAATTTCTAGTTAGCCAGTGCTGGACTCTAATGTGAAATCTTCAAAGATGTATTAGAAAATATCCACCAAATGCATAACTTTTCCATTTCTGTTTGCATTTTATTTTTCTTAATAGAAAATGAGATTTTTCTTATTGTAGAATTTGAAAAAAGTGGGAAAGCACAACAAAGACAAATAAAAGCAGCCATAATGCTACAAACTTACTGACACTTTTGCACATTTTTTCTTGTTTCTAATGCCTTCATTTTGCTAAGGCATCTTCTCAACCCTTAGAGTATTCGCTGGTGATTTTCAAATGTTCCTACTCAGTTTTCACCCTGTGGACTTATTTTACTACCTCTTGCCCCTCTGCCATAAAGGAATAAATCAGTATTTCAAATAAATAAATACAAATTTAATATCTTACACAGCCACACATGCAGCTTAGAACTTCAGGAGTGGCGTCGTGTCCCCAGCGTCCCACGTGAGCTGAGAAGCACTGTAATGCAGGAGACCAGTGATACTGCCCACGCTGTTGACAATGCCTCATCATTCCCAAAGAACTATTTGGAGCTTTAAAGAAATGTCTCCGATCCCTTTGAGTTCTTTAACTTCTCTTGAGTTCACTTTGAGAAACAGGTACAAGGACATTTCTGACTTGGCTGTTTTTAAACCTGTTAGAGCAATTCCATTGATGTTTTGTGGGCACAGGATTGCAATGAAGCGATCAACAGGGAGAAAATCATTTCCCTGTACGTGTGTGGTTAATCCGGAGTGGTGAGGTCAGATATAAAGCAAGTGCCTGCTCCCGTGACTCTGGAAATAAAACGATTTCTGAGGGCTAATGACATCCCAGTGTTGTTGTGCAAATGACTATCGTACAGCTTCAGGTCAGTTCTTCTCGAGTTAGTCTGTGTCTGTGGGAATCCCATCTCTTGGGGAGCAGCCCTGCGCCTTGTCAGGTGCTGAGCCCACAGAAGGTTAATGAGAAAAGAAGGCCTTTTGCCAGACTGTTCTCCAGATGATACGTGGTGTTATTAGTTTGGGCTCCTTAAGAGTTTTCTCACCTGTCCTACCAACTTAAGTGTGTTTTATCGATGTCAGAAGATTTTAATGGAGAAGTAAAATATGTAGCAGGAAAGGAATAGCATTCGTAGGAATTGTACCTAACTTACTTTTGCACCTTCGGCTCATTCGTAGTCGTTCTACTTCTCAGGTCGTCAGCTGACTTTTCTTTGCATACAAGAGGCACAGACCTGTCACTCCTATTTGTAGCACAGTTAGACAAAAACTGATACACTTTCATTGTCTTCCTTATCCAGTTTAAGTGCTGCAAAATCTCCCAGGTGATGTCATGGGCAACTTATGGATAAAATCCGAGATTTAAAGGTACCTGGTTTCCCACACTTCTCACAGTTGTCACTTTGGGTGTATAAAATTCCTTAGCTTTCTTCTGTAGTTTATGGAGTCTCATGGTGGGAGTAGCAGGTTTTTAGCTAAAATTATTAGGCTGTCGAGTTGGGTCTCTAGTGCATCCTTAGGAGCTTGCATTATTTACAGAGGCTGGGCTATCATTTTAAATCCTGTTGCTTCGAAGCCCGTTATCACTACTGACAAACTCTTCTAGCCTGTGATGTGTTTTCCTCTGTTTGCTTCCATTTATTTTCCCGAAAAGCCAGCTGAACAAAGATTGACATAGCTTTTGTTTAAACAAACCCTGTACAGTTTACTCTTCAGCCAACATCGCAGACACTTTCGAGACAGTTACATATTCCTATTTTAGTCCCAGATTCTGTTTATTTGCGAAAATTTATTTTGTGCCCACATTCCCATCTTTGTCTATAAGTCTCTTATAGACTCACATGAAAAACCAGAAACCATGGCTACTTAAAAGTCATTAATAATGAGATTTTGAGCCACTGTCTCTGCTTGTACATTCTTCATTTCACATAATATAGTCTCAAAAGACCACAGAGAATTCAGCCTCGCTTATCTCTGGGCTGCAGATGGTGGTTTCTAGTCTTGCCCATTCCCATTGCAGCTTGTTTGCCATCCAGGAGTTGATTTTGTTTCCATCTGACGTGAGTGAATTAAAAAGATTGAAGATTGACAAGCAACAACGTTCTTATTAGAAAAGTAATCAAGGTTTAGAGCGTGTCTCTTACGAAACTGCTGGCCTCTGAAAACGCCAAGGGCTTTGCCTACCAGTGACCCAAGCACCTATTCAGGGTCTCCTGCACGATGATGGAACTAAAGTGATGAACATACTGGTAAGATTTTCCTAAAAGAATCTATTTCAGAATTACTCTTTCAACTCTTAGTTACAATCTTTTACCTTTCCCAGGGTCTTTTTTCTACCTCTGCAACACATTTAATTACCTATATTCCCCAACCTGTACCATATTAAATTTTTTATGGAATTTTTATAGGGCAATTTATTGGAAGGACGGCCATGAGTGGCATTATGTTCATTGAATGCCCTATTTTGACAAAGGAATTACTAAATTATATCGAAATCTTTTTAATCCACTGTGCTTCTGCTTAGATATAAATGCAAATCTGTTCTTCACGTTTGCGATTGGATCGAACTTGAGGAGTACTACCATATTGATCCCTTCTGCAAATAAAATATAATTAGATTTCCCCCAAACTTTCTACGTTCTCCCAAGAGACTGGCTGGTTTTGTATTGTAGGCTTTCGGGGAACATGAAGGACAATGCCTTATCATAAAGACCAGAAAGATTTCTTTTTACATTGGTAAAGAATTTTATTTCTAGTATCATTTCCATTCACACCCATCTCCTCTCACCTTCTGTCTAACAAAACATGTAAGACCGAAGAAAAAGAGGGGGGAAAGCATAATGATATCCTACAATCTTTCTAATAATATATATTTTACTGTTAGAAATTTATTGTATACCTATATAACTAAGGCTAGGTACCTGAATATGAATCTTTTTTTAAAATTTATTTTATTTATTTATTTTTGGCTGTGTTGGGTGTTTGTGCTGTGCACGGGCTTTCTCTAGTTGCGGCTAGAGGGGGCCACCATTCGCTGCGGTGCGCAGGCTTCTCACTGCGATGGCGTCTCTTGCTGCGGAGCACGGGCTCCAGGCGCGTGGGCCTCAGTAGTTGCGGTGCGCGGGCCTCAGTAGTTGTGGCTCATGGGCTTAGCTGCTCCGCGGCATGTGGGATCTTCCCGGCCAGGGCTCGAACCCGCGTCCCCTGCACTGGCAGGCATACTCCCAACCACTGCGCCACCAGGGAAACCCCCTGAATATGAATCTTTTTTTCAGCTCTCTTATTAGATTGCTTCTCAGTTACCAATATCTGATTAAAAGCTATCAGAATCTTAAATATGCAAGGAATTGTAAGGAGCCCTATAATGCATATAACAAGACAGATCTCTAAAGGCAGAAATATATTTCTTGTGTTCGTTTCCTAAAAATTGATCTAAAGTAGTATTTTCAAATATTATTATAGGCATCAAGAAGTCAATTGGTATTTTTTGTCTTCTGTGAGAAAAGCTCTATGCTAAGCATGTATGAGGAAATAAAAGTATATTAGACATGTTTCCTCCTCTCAAGAAAATGATGTCTAAGAAAAGGATATGGAATATGGTGTACAGATATTTATTATACTGAATACATTGGCAATTCTGAGGCTAGGAAGCCTTTTGTTTTGTTTTTTTAATTAAACATGGTATATGATATTTAAGTAGGCCTTGGAGTTTAGGAATAGGGAAAAATGGCGTTTAACACAGGGTGAGGGCAAAAATCAAGCATAGAGAATGAAAAGTACAATGTACAATTTATTTCCTGTGACCTTACCTATAAAATACCAGCACATAAGGGATATATGCGCAGGCATATTTGTTGCAGCGTTGTTCATAATGAGAAAATAGAAAGGAGACAAAGGGAAACAAAGAATGACTTTTAATAAGAAAATCATTGAATAAATTTTTAGAACGTGTAAGCATAGGCTCCTATGCCGCTCTTAAAATATATGAATTTGAGATATACCTGCTGACTAGGAAGCAAGAACACAACATGGCATTTACTATAAAAATCACGTGCATAAAAGTACATACAATAAATTATCAATTGTATTTTAAAATATAGATATGTACCTTATTTATGTAGCATGAGTATGCTTTCTATGATTATGTAAATTGAAGGAAAATATTAAGTGGAAAACATGAAAATGCATAAATAGGTTATCTGAATAGGGAAAGTTTGTAGATGGAATAGGAGAAGGATGAGAAAAGTAAAAAAAAAATATAAGAGATTGTATGTCACACTTATCTAGCTGTTTTAAATTATAAATATATTTTTAAATCTTGCAAAGTAAAATGTAAAAATATAATGCATATTTAGAGGCAGTGATGGAAGATAAATTCAGAGTGTTAGCACCCTTGCCTAAGAATTTTCATAGTCCTTTTGACACTTACAGATGATTGTAATGACCTGACTATAGAGGAAATGCCCTAATTTTAGCATATCTCTTCACAACTTTGATTTTTTTGGTTCCTATTAAATGTCTTCAAAACTTCTTTCATCACTGGTTCCTTATCAAGAGGATATATCAGTTTATTCTTTAAAAAATTGGATACAGAAAAACCTAATTTATTCCAACATTAACTCTTCACCATCGTTTATGAATTTTATTTTGATTCCTCCTATTGAAATTCAACCTTCTTCCTTCAGATACCCACAGGTCTCCCTCCCTCACTTCCTTTAGGAATGTCTATTAGCTCCCATTACCATGACCACCGTAACACCCTCCAGTTCTCACGCTCCATCTCCTTACAGTGTTCTTTATGTTTCTTCATGTTCCTTATCACCTTGGGATATTATACATCTATTGTCTTATTTATTGTCTCTTTTCTTAATGTAATTCCCCGTGAAAGCTCACTGCTGTATCCTCAGCATCTAGAATAGTACCTTGTACCTAGGAGACACTCACGAAATAGTTGTTAAAGGAACTCTCAGTTTAGCCACCATATATGTAGTAAAGACTATCTTACAATAAAACAAAATAGTGAAAAAACTGAAAAAACATAATAAAAAATTAAAGGAACTCTCAGGATTAATGTTCATGTAATTGCCAAATCCATTGGCTTCTCTGCCATTTGATCCTATTCAATAACATCCCTAGTCCTCCTTTTTTTTTTTTTTTTTTTAAATCTCAGGAGCCCTTTAGCTGCTGTGATAGTCCTAGTTATATTCCTGGCATATCCCTAAATCCTTTCCCAGCAACTGTCTCCTCCCTCATCTTAAATATGTGCCCCACCAGGTTCAGGCTTGGTGTTTTCTTTCTCTCGCTAACCTCAACTTTGGTTTTATTCCAATCTTTTGGCTTTAGCTATTCCATCTGTTTATCTTTCTTCCCAACTTTACCTCCAGTTCTACTACCGCTCCTGCATTCATAAACCCCTAAGGACTTCACACTTGCAGATCCCTCTAGTATGGCAGTCTCCATATGACTTCAACAAAATCATCCCTCTTTCCCCTCCTAAGTCACCCCTCAAGTGACTTTGCTGTTTCATCCAGTCTCTGGATGTTCTGGAGGCACAACACCCCCTCCTCCTTTCTCCCTTCTCTGCAGGCCACACTTTTACTTTTCAAATACCTCTTTTTGGTTTTTCCAAGTTATTTCTTAGATAAAAATCATACTACCTTACATTGGAACTCCATCAGATCTCATCTCTCTACCTTTACATTCTCCTTTCCAATGCTTTTGTAATATTGTGATCAGCCCTAAAAATCACTTTTATCATGTCCTTTGTCGGCGCAAACTTTCAGTAGATTGCCTTTATTTATAGGATCTGGTATAAAATTCCTGTTCCTGTTATTCAAGGCCCATTCTAATATGGTCTCCAAATCATGCTCTCATAAATCTACCCACGTTTTCTCACTTGCTAATTGTTTTACACGCCATCAACATGTCCTGTCAACTTTTAAAATATATTGGGGTCTTCCCTGGTGGGGCAGTGGTTGAGAGTCCGCCTGCCGATGCAGGGGACGCGGGTTGGTGCCCCGGTCCGGGAAGATCCCACATGCCGTGGAGCGGCTGGGCCCGTGGGTCGTGGCCGCTGAGCCTGCGCGTCCGGAGCCTGTGCTCCGCAACGGGAGAGGCCACAACAGTGAGAGGCCCGCGTACGGCAAAAAAAAAAAAAAATTGGTTCTCAGGAAAACTCACTTCTCTATCGACCTTTTGTTTGCCATCCGTCCTTGAAAATACTTCTCTCTCATCTGAACTATAATCACTTTTGTCTGTACAATCCATATAGAAATTAATCAGGTCCTGCCAAATGACATGTCTTCCATTGCCTTGAACCTTTATTTAAAACTTCATTTACCTTTTCATATGATTACATCTTGTTTCCTAACATAGTATTAAGCATCTAGAGAGTAATAAACTAGTCTTATATTTATTTTACTTCAGATTTCATAGATTGCCTAGTACATGGTAGGAATTCAGTAAACACTTGCTGACCTGAGTTGTTAATGCCTTTGTCTATATAATCTGAGGAAACATTGGCACTAATAAAACTGTACGACAAGGGTTTGAATAAATGAGCTGTTGATTTTTAAAATAGACTGCTTAACTTACTATGTTGTTTTCTCATAGTCACAACTTATTTTTTTTTGTTTTTTTGGGTTTGCAAACATTCTTTTTATTGAAATGTATTTGACATATGACATTTTGTAAATTTAAGGTGTATAACATGTGGATTTGATACACTTATATGTTGTAGTATGATTGCTATTGTAGGGAGAGTTAACACCTCTATCATGTCACATAATTTTCATTTCTTTTTCGTGGTTGGAATAATTAAGATCTAGTCTCTTAACATGTTTGATTATAATTCAGTACTGTTGCCTATATTTACTA
This sequence comes from Delphinapterus leucas, assembly GCF_059928025.1. NCBI lineage: Eukaryota > Metazoa > Chordata > Mammalia > Artiodactyla > Monodontidae > Delphinapterus > Delphinapterus leucas. The sequence continues at coordinate 104,991,038 of NC_143150.1, forward strand.
TACTGTGCATTGTTTTTTTAAAATTGAAGTACAGTTGATGCACAATATTACATAAGTTACAGGTGTACAACATAGTGATTCACAATTTTTAAAGTTATACTCCATTTATAGTTATAAAATATTGGCTATATTCCCCATCCTATGTTGTATAATATATCCTTGTAGATAATAATGTACATAATAGTTTGTACTTCTTAATCCCCTACCCCTATATTGCCCCTCTCTGCTTCCCTCTCCCCACTGGTAACCACTAGTTTGTTCTCTATATCTGTGAGTCTACTTCTGTTTTGTTATATTCACTAGTTTGTTCTATTTTTTAGATTTCACATACAAGAGATATCATACAGTATTTATCTTTCTCTGGCTGACTTATTCCACTTAGTATAATATCTTCCAAGTCCACCCATGTTGCTGCAAATAACAAAATTTCATTCTTTTTTATGGCTGAGTAGTATATATATACCACATCTTCTGTATCCATTCATCTGTTGATGGACACTTAGGTTGCTTCCACATCTTGGCGATTATAAATAAAGCTGCTGTGAACATTGGGGTGCATGTATCTTTTCAAATTAGTGTTTTTGTTTCTTTTGGATATATACGCAGGAGTGGAATTGCTGGGTCTTATGGCAGTTCTATTTTTAGTTTTTTTGAGAACCTTCATACTGTTTTCCACAGTGGCTGTACCACTTTACATTTCCACCAACCGTGTACGAGGATTCCCTTTTCTCCACATCCTTGCCAATGTTTGTTATTTGTTGTCTTTTTGTTGATAACCCTTCTGACAGGTGTGAGGTGATATCTCATTGTGGTTCTGATTTGCATTTCCCTGATGATTAGCAGTGTTGAGCATCTTTTCATGTTCCTGTTGGCCATCTGCATTTCCTCTTTGGAAAAATGTCTATTCAAGTCTTCTATCCATTTTTCAGTCGGGTTGTTTGTTTGTTTGATGTTGCGTTGTGTGAGTTGTATATACATATTTGATATGACCACTTACCAGTCATATCATTTGCAAATACTTTCTTCCATTCAGTAACTGCCTCACGTCTGTCAAATAGGTGTGTTTGAGCTTTCTTTATACATTGAATAAGGCAGGATCTATGAACTAAAGAAATTGACAGTCTTTGAAATTTGCTTTAAGAACATTTGTGTAGGAAATCTAATATAGTATAAGAGCAAAGTAAATTGGGCTAGAAGTTGAAATACTAGGGTAATAACAATCTCAGCTTCATCAATTTACCTTAAAATTATTCAGCACAGAAATTAAGTAATTTGTTTATGTGTCAATTTGACTGGGCTACGGGGGTGTCCAGACATTTGATCCAACGTTATTATGAGTATGTCTGTGAAGGTATCAATGGAGAGTGTTACCCCTTCTGTTGATTCTGTTTTTCTGGAGAACCCTGACAAATGCAATTTCTCTGAAAATCACTGGCCACTCTTCAGAGTTGAGAAATAGATATAAATATTTCAAAGGGTTAATGTGTGGTAGTTTTTCAAATTAATTTATATGCTTTGTAAGCTGTAAAATACAATAGGAATGTAAGATGGTATTGCTGTTAATGTTATTATTTTTAAATAGCATTTTTCCTGTTGAGTCTGTTTTTTTAATGCCTGTGCAAATCTTATTGCCATTTTACTCTAGCTAATGTCCTAAAGCAAAGACAATATAATGCTTTGTGAGCCAAAACTTCAGACATACCTGGCAACTGTGGGTGCCTTGAAATTAACTACAAAGAAAAATTAACATTAGGCATTGCTTTCTTTGCCCGCTGTACACCTTAACAAATAATACTCACTTTTTTCTTAAACCTCCAATTTGTGGACCCTTTTCAAATCTTACATTTTAAACTAAAGTTAATGATGGGCCGAAATTAATATTATAGAACGCTCAATAGTTATCATCTATTCGTAGTACTCAAGAAGTACCTCAGAGCACCTAGTCATACTAAATATGGAAATGTTGTTATATAAACACGGAGGGAAGAAAACATGAGCCGGCTGTTAGAGCCCTTTATACATGAAACTTACTAAGACGCCCCCAAATTAAATGCATTTGTTTAGTGCATTAAAGATCAATTGAGTTGTCCACCACTATTCAGACACAGTAGAGTTCTTCCAAAGCTGGGCATAATTACGTGAACAAATATTCCTTTGGTGGCTGTTGTTTGTTGGGTTGATTGATTGACATTTGACTCCCCATAGTCAAAAGCCAGTGGTGAGAAACTTGCCCTGATGATAATAGTAATTCACTGTAACAAGAAAGCCACTTTCAATGGGCTGAATGTTACCCAGGATAGATGTATATAACCTCTTTAGCAGAAGCTGGGTCAATACAAACAGGCTCTGGCATTGGGCCTAGTTCCTGCTACCATTACTTTTCCTTATTAAGGATAGAAAGTGATTGCCTTGGTGCAGGGCTGAGTTTCCCTTTTATATAATATAGCGAACATTTTGCCATTTCACAGGAGTAGGAAACAGATCCAGAAGCGTTCCTTATGCTTGTCAAAAACCCATTCACTGTTATTAGAGGCGTGGACAAAATTTTCTGATCCAGTGCAAACATGTCTGAGGGGGAAGACTTAGTCTAAAGTGTTACTTCGAAAAATCAAAACCAAGCATCATTTATTTGCAAAGGAGGCTCTGAAAATCTGGCTACCTCAACATTTGTTGTTGTCCTTGTTGGATCCGAAATCTTTAAGAATTGATTAAAAGGCAATGAGTAACATACAATACTGCAGTGCTTTTGGATCAAATCAGGAGCTAATAAGGACAGCAGGTAATCATCACTTGTAATTTAAGGCTGATTTACTACTCCCAAAAAACTACCAATATCTCACATTAAATAATAAAAACTGCTTCTTAAAATATAGGTATAAATGAATATTTAGAAGATAATTTTTATCAGCATGCATAACGGAGCTGGAAGAAAAGAAGTTAAAATGTAAGAACCGGGTGCTCACTATAAGATCTCATTTTATCCTCACAGCAACACTAGGTGGTAGGTGCTAGTATTATTATTCCTTTAGTTTTACAAATGAATAAACTGAAGATCAAATGACTTGCTCGAAGTCAAATAACCGATAAATGGACAAATTATTTTGTCTTCTAAATATTAACTTCTCTGGAGTTGTATCAAATCAATCACCTGCCATTCTGTGATCAAACACAAATTGCTCTTCAATTTGGAAAACTATGTAATAAGTTGTTGAGTCTGATTTTTCCATCTAGTGTACTGGTTTCTCAAACAAGGCATAAAATATCTGATTTTTAAAAGTTATTTAGACACATGCTAGAAAATAGGCAGCAGGTGAGAGTTACTCCTAACATTTTTTTTCAGAATACTTAGGAGTGGTTTTATTACTACTGTCATCACCTCTATTAAAAACAATTGTGTACTTGTTTAAGGCAGAATAGACGTAACAAAGAGATTTTTTAGTATAAAGACCACAAAATTTGAATATGGTTTTGATCTTTCCATTTTTCCCAGTTCCAAGAGAAGATCATAAGCAAATGGATTTAAGAGCAGTGGACAGCTCAACCTCTTCACCATATGGGTATTTCAGCATCTTTCCTCCAACACTCATGAATACAAATAAAGGTCTTAATTGTTTGACAAATCATGCTGAGCTTTATAAATGATTAAATAGTGATTTTTCAAAAAAATAACTCAATAGCAAACATTATTTCAAGTATCTTGTACTCATGACACACGGACAGATAAATGGACAGATAGATGACCTTCCCCTTCACACACATACCTATGGACACTCATCTCTATCACAGTTAACAGGATTCAAACATTGTGTCTCACTGAGTATTTTTCTCCACGTGTACATACACACAAGAACATTGTAGTTAATGGAATATTACTCAGCCATAAAAAGAAACAAAATAGAGTTATTTGTAGTGAGGTGGACGGACCTAGAGCCTGTCATACAGAGTGAAGTAAGTCAGAAAGAGAAAAACAAATACCGTATGCTAACACATATATATGGAATCTAAAAAGTGGTTCTGAAGAACCTAGAGGCAGGACAGGAATAAAGATGCAGACATAGAGAATGGACTTGAGGACATGGGGAGGGGGAAGGGTAAGCTGGGATGAAGTGAGAGAGTGGCATGGACATATACACACTACCACATGTAAAAGAGCTATCTAGTGGGAAGCAGCCACATAGCACAGGGAGATCAGCTCGGTGCTTTGTGACCACCTAGAGGGGTGGGATAGGTAAGGTGGGAGAGAGACGCAAGAAGGAGGAGAGATGGAGAAATATGTATATGTATAGCTGATTCACTTTGTTATAAAGCAGAAACTAACACACCATTTTAAAGCAATTATACTCCAATAAAGATGCTAAAAAAAAAAAGAACATTGTAGTTTTAGTTCTGTCTGTTTAAGCTTATTTTTAATATTGAGAAAGGTGTTATGGTGATTGTGTTTTATTTTATTTTTACCTACAATTTTTAAAGTTCAGCATCCAAAATTTTGAAAACTCATAAAAGTATTTTTTAAAACGAAAACACTCATAATCTTTCTCTCCATATATTGCCATTAATAGGTTTGAACTTTGCTTTCAAACTTTCAGTGATTTTTTCAGAATTTTTTTTCTGTTAAAAAAGTAGAATAGTATTACATATACTATTTTATCTTCTATTATTTACTATTTTCCTCATATTTCATTTAATCATTAATTATACATTTTAGTTTAAAAGGAAATATAATAAAATATCAAAATGAATAATTATTCTCCAATTATTGGGCATTTGAATTGTTTCTAAATTTTGGTTATTGTAGTGACCATTCTTCATGAATCTGTACAGTTAAATTCATTTCATGCCACCCTCCCTTGCAGCCAAGTGGCTTCAGCCATTCTTGTTTTCTTTCAGCTTCTTTTTACTCACACATTTACAAACCCTTTCTTGACTAGGAAATTCACACATTCTATTTTCTGTATCAGGATAAACAGTTAACTCTACTATTATTTGCACATCTTCCATTTCAATAACCTCTTCACAAAAGCCTTTCCAGGCCATCTAATAAAGTTATCTAACAGTTCCCAAATTACTGGGCATTTCCTCCACTATTTTTTTTTAACAGTGTTGTACGTTGTTCTTTCATAGCACTTACCACAACGTGTGTGTGTGTGTGTGTGTGTGTGTGTGTGTGTGTGTACGTACGTACTTATTTGTTTATTCCCAGATTGAAATGCCATGAGGTCAGAAACTGTCTCATGTAAGATGCAGCACACTCAATAAAAACTTACTGAACAAATTAATTGATTATCCTAGTCTTATAGACGAATGGTTACCTTATTTCTTACTTCTGTATATTTAGATATATAGAACTAAAGAGATAATGTTGGTTGTCAATTAAAATCTCAGTGTCAGGATTTAAGCATGTGAGAGCTCTCTCAACTTCATCCACACTTACCCAAAGGCTGTTATGTAGTGGCAACATAACTATTTAACTAAATGTTGATTTTCATATTTAAAAAAAAGTTGACTTTTCAAAGCAATTTTTTAACATAACCATCCATGCTGAGGAGTGGGGCATTTCTTTTTTAATATTGACAAATTGGTAAATAGAGAATGCATTGCTATATTCAGAGATTTCTAAATCATCACGCAGAAGTTTTGTTTTTGGCTTTCAGTATCGAATGGCAGAGCTTCAACCAAATAACCTTGATATGCTTAACTAGGAATAGTAGAAGACAGATTTGTTCATGTTTATGGCCTCTTGATTTCTTCTATTTTTGTGAATTCTCTTTTTGAAAGAAATAATAGTGACTTATTACGACATTTTCACATTGTTTCTGTCTCTTATGGTGATCTTCAAAATGAAATATGGTTTTAAATCCTTACAAAATGAAATTATTCTTCCTATATCGTTGGTTTTTATGGCATGTGTGAGGTTTGTTGACCTGTCATCGTCACAGTATAACCTATTACTATAAGAACACATTGAAACAAATCATCCCACGCAAATGTTGGCCTAGGTAGACATCACTCAATTGCAGCAACATTTCAGATGAGCCTCATTCAACCTTCTGTTTTTATAGAGAAAAATATAATGTGCACATTTTCATTTCTGAAGATTGACCAATATTATTTATTGAAAAATGCTCGTTTAAAAACTTGTCCATTTGTACAACACCTGGTCTGTCCATATAACATCAGTAATATAAATGTAAGAGTGAAGCGTCCCCTATGCGCCAGTGTGCACCTTGCCAGCAAGTGCATCTGAAAGAAATTAGAGCCTTGTTTGTATTTTTTCATCGTGTTAGTACAGGACTTTTCAATAAAAATAAATTGCTCTTGAGCATATTTGTTTGGATAACAAAAAAAGAAAAGATCCATCTGATTGATAGTGGACAGAATTTTCATTAAGTTTAACAGCAAAAACACCACAATTGCATCATTCACCTGCTTGTTTCAAAGGAAACAGAAAATTAGATGCAGTGAGCTCTACAGAAATGTTCACTATGCATATTTTAACCATTAAATACATTATCAAGAATCATGTCAGCATGACATTCTAATATAATAGCTTTACAAGAACATGTAATTCTATATAGGAATGCTGTGGTCCTCTCTAAATCAGCTTCAAAAATTTTGGGGGTTGATATTTTTCTCATTATTTTGATCCGTGTTTTTTACCTAATGATCACATTTAATTAAATATACAAACGCTGTCAAATGGGAAGACAAAATAGTTTTTTTAAATAGGAAAACCTGTATCAAATAAGCTTTTTCTCCCAAGAGCTATAATAATGAAAAACTTGGTTTATTATGTTCACAATAATTTAAACATGTACGCAATTTGCCCAGTTTTGTGTATTTTCTACTTTTCATGTGTCTGCATATCCCTGTAATATCTAAGTACTTGAGTCAGAAAAGAGGCAGTACTGAGTAGGAGGAATCTCACTGCAACGTGGTGATAATCTAGAGCCTGCTCCTGTTTCTGATACCTGTAGGATGAGTTAGACAAGCCATTTAGGCTCCCAGTTCCTCATCTTTTTTTAAACTATTTGATTGAGGTATGATTGATATTTATAAAGCTATACATGTTTAATGTATACATTTGATGATATTAGAAGTAAATACGCATCTGTGAAACCATCGCCACAGTCTGTGCCATAAACGTATCCATCACCTCCAATTCTTCATCTTTAATGTGGGGATAGTAACACATTTTTTGCTTACCTCATGAATTGGTGTGGGTCTCAAATGAAGTAATCATCTGATAGCACTTTATAAAGTATGTAAGGGAAATATATTATCCCTATGAGATAATAGTAATAATTCTCTTAGCATAGTGTTAATAATATCTTCACCTGTTTGACACAATATTCTATATGATACATGACATTCCTGGTTTGAGCAAAGGATCATACTGGGAGCAATGAGTAGGTAGTTACTTAAGTTGTTGCTGAATCTGGAATGTATTGTGAATGTCTCAGATTGATCCTCTCCCCCATCTTTCTTCTTTTTTTTTTTTTTTTTTTAACAACTTTCTTTCCACGTTGAGAACATGATAATGTTGTAGATGTAAAATACAAAGATAGCTTTGTTCGTCTTTACTGATTGAACATCTAAAGTGCTTATTTTAAAGGAACAAATTGAGTTTTAGGTTTTATTGATTTATACCCTCCTTCAGTCCACAAAGGATCTGAGACAGTGTATAACAAAACTTCAAACTATAAAATGAAATACTAATAGAAAAAATGGAACAAGCGAGTTACACACGAACGTTTTATATTAAGGTCAGGGATAAGGAAAAGGAACATCAGTATGGAAAAGGGTGGCATAGAGTGGGAGTTTGAGGAAGTGCCTCAAAACCATGACAGTCCTTATTAGCTGTTTATTTTGAATGTCAAAACAAGATAAGAGCCATTTCCAGCTGTTTTCCTAAAACATGTTTGCTGTCATAATTCTAAGTTGTCCTCACTTGAGTATTTGTCTTAGTTTTTATAAAAGGCAGCATGTTCATAGGGCATCAAGTAAACTGGACCTATGGAACTTTTAAAAAATGCTTTTCCTTTGGATTTTCATGGTAGACGTTGATTTATTCTAAACTAATATGTAGAAAAATACCATTAAAGAAAGCTGTGGAATGATGATATTGATATTGATATTAGAGGAACTTAATGACATTATTTGAGATGTGATGAATTATCATTTACAATTTGAGGTGTATCTTGTCCACTATACATGGCTGTATTCTGAAGTAAGTTTAATAGTATCTACTTGAGCAAATAATATAGTGAATTATATTTACAAATGCTGCAATCTCAGTAGATAAAATGAGATAGCCTTATTTTGAAATACTGCATTTGAATAATTAAAATACAGCAATGGGAAAGGCTATGTTGTATGTTCTCACTCTTACGTAAAAATTCCAGATAAAATATGTTGTTTGAGTGAGTTTATATTAATTTTCCAAATGAATATAAGCTGTCTTTCTGATTGGAATAGTATACTTTTTCATTGTAAAAATACATTCAAAATGATGGAAGAAAACCAAGAGGAAAAATCATTAATAATCTCATTTCCCAGAGATCACATTTAACATTTTTCTTGATATTCATCTAGTCTAACTCTAACATGCCTCTCTTTTCAGAAATTGCCCTCCTACGTAGATTCTTCAGAGTCCCTGAATCTTATTTCCTCTTGTTCTATTCTTGGGTAAAGAAAACGTATTTTTGCCACGTCAAATACGCAGAGTGGTTCATACACCAGATCGTTGTCTCTGTTCATTATTAACCAAAGGTCCTCGAATTTGTTCAGGTGGTGGGCAATTGGACTTTTTGCTGCACCTTGTAGAATACAGTGAAGTATTTACAGGGTTACTTCATTTTAGCAACTGGAGACAATTTTATTAGCTGAAGAAAGAAATTATTTTAAATTGCTTAGAAATGTGGAATTCAATTTTCGTACTGCATAAGAGATTCAACCACAAACACAGGCACGCATGTCCACCATGAGAACAAGTTGTCATCCAAACCCAAATGAGCCACCTCACATTGTCTTTGCTAATGAGCATTTGTTTGCGCCTTGTTCAGTCATCCAGAAATGCTCTTTAGCAGGAATAGATGGAAACCAGTTGCACTGACTTCTTCCCATTTTTGAAAATTGGGATGACATTTGCTCATCTCCAGTGATAACGTAGTTCCTCAAAGACCACTGACAGCAGGGTAGGACCATACTGTGCACGTTCTCTCATTTCCCCAGAATATAATTGGTCTGAGGCCGGAGATTTTAGCTCATTTAGAGCAGCAAGGTGCTCTTTTAAAACTCCCTCACCTATTTTGGACTTCATTTCTCTCATACAGTTATGCCTTTTCCGGTCTGATGAACATTGTCCCTGACAGAGCAGACAAGCAGAGGAGCTGGGCATTTCTGCTTTCTGTGTCATGTCTATCCCTCACCTTCCCCTTCTGCTCCAATCAGTGACCCTATCTCTTTCTGGTTCTTCTTTCTCCAAATGGAAGTGAAAAGGCCCTGGATGTTGTTGTTAACATCGTCACAAGTCTTGCTCAATTCCAGGCTCAACTGTTCCTCACTGTTTCTATATTGTTCTTGATAGTATTTGCCCTCAGTTATGCATCTCTTATTTCATCCCATGTTGATACACTTTTAGAATCTGAGCTCGTTTAGGATCCCCTGTGTGGTGGCATGCATCTTGTTAAACACCACACTGCTTTATAAGACCTCTTTGGGATTATTAGCGATTATGTTGTCAAAATTTTATTTTTGAAAGTCTCACAGGCTTCTTGAGCCATTTTCTCTTTCAGAATTTAAGATCCTGGGATCACTATGCTTTTCCCCCCTTCTTAATCTAAGAAGATTAGATTAATTAATCTTAACCTAAAAGATGGATGCCACTTTACTTGTCTTAACAATTGTTCAAATCGATCATAGTATATAGGGATAAAAAAAAATGGTATAACATCCCTGATGGTTCATTAAGTCTGTCCCTGTATAACCTGATCAGTCTTCTGAACTCTCTTAAATTCTGTCTGCAAATGACAGAGGTTTGGCACATCAGCCTTTCTTAGTTCTTTTCTTGTATAAGGAACATCTATTGATATATGTGCTTTGTGAAGTGAGAGAGAAGTTAAATTTGTTAGAAATCTTCATTCTTAACATGGCTAAGGTAGTGTTTAAATGAGGAGAGATAAGTATTTGAAAGTGATATTATTCTTGTTTCTTAAAAGAAGTAAAATTTATAAAACATAAAACAGACTTATTTGGGAGGGGAGGAAAAGCTTATTCTTATATAAAATTTGAACCTATTTAGTTCTTCATTTCAGTCTCTCAAGACACTTTCACTTAATATTCAGATTCTGCCATTTCATTTATTTTCTATGCTTTCTTGATCTGTATGACTGTAGCAGATAAATAAGGAAGTGTAGAAGGATGTCCCAGGAACTGGGAAACAAAGATATTGTGTTCAATTTAAGTTTGCCAAGTGATTCCACTCGTAAAACCAACACCTCAATTGAAAAAAATAAATAAACATTTCCGTTGCTTCATGCCACATTCCAGTCAATTCCTACTCCTTATAGGCACCTGTTGTTATCATTTCTATCACCATAGATTCGTTTTGTCGGTTCTTGAATCCATATAGATGGAATTGTGCAGTATGTGCTATTTTGACCAACATACTACTTTTGAGAGTCATCCATGTTGTGAGTATATCAATAGTTCACTCCTTTTTATTGCTGGTTAATATTCACATTGTGTAAATATACCACAATTTGTGTATTCTTCCGTTGATGGACATTCAGGCTGCTTTCAGTTTGGGGACATATGAATAAAGACACTGTGAATGTTTGTGTACAAGTCTGTTTGTGAGCATATGTTTTCATTTCTTTGGGGTAAATACCTAGGAATAGAATGGCTGAGTCAAATGTTTAAATTTATAAGATAGCGCAAAACACTTTTCTAACGTGGTTGTGCCGTTTTATACTCCCACCAGTGGTGGTGGAGCTGTCCCTTAGCTCTACATCCTACCAATATTTGATCTTAAGAGTCCTTTTAATTTTTGCCATTTTGTGGGATTTGAAGTGGAATCTTGTTGTGGTTTTAATTTGCGTCGCTCTGATGACTGACAATATTGAACATCTTTTCATGTGTTCACTGGCCATTCATGAACAGAGATCATTTGCCTTCTTATTGGGTGAAAGTAATATTTTGAGGTCATTGATATAACTTGGAAACTGGAAATGACAGACATTTCCCTACTTTTTAAAAAATTGCCTCTGAAGACTCCATTGCACAGCAGTGTTGCTGCTTGGACAGCGGTGCATTGCCTTTGTAGAAGCCCTGCTCCATGGACATCCCTGTCACTAATATGAAGTGCCAAACATTTTAATTTTCTTTGACTAGTTGCTGAAGATTGTCTCTTCAGAGCCATCACCAGTAACTTGTTGCTTAGAAGCCTACTAGGTGTTTTAAAATACAGAAATATAATCATTATTTTTACCACATGTAATATGCTTATTCATTTAGTTATGTAGCCAACAGACTTTTACTGATTAACGTGGTGGAACACTCAAACATAAAGAAAACAGTGTCCTGGGCTTCCCTGGTGGCACAGTGGTCAAGAATCTGCCTGCCAATGCAGGGGACACGGGTTCGAGCCCTAGGCCAGGAAGATCCCACATGCCGTGCAGCAACTAAAGCCCATGTGCCACAACTACTTAGCCTGCGCTCTAGAGCCCATGAGCCACAACTACTGCCTGTGTGCCACAACTACCAAAGCCCACGTGCCTAGAGCCCATGCTCCACAACAAGAGAAACTACCACAATGAGAAGGCTGTGCACCGCAGCGAAGAATAGCCCCAGCTCGCGTCAGCTAGAGAAAGACCGGGAGCAGCAACAAAGACACAAGGCAGCTTAAATAAATAAATAAGGAAGGAAGGGAGGAAACAGTGTCCTTGCACTAAAGAAACTCGTAAACTTGCAACCAAAATAAGGATGTTTAATTTTATATAGACTATGAAAGACATCCTCCAGTTGATAGGCAGTAGAATTTTGCGGGATAGATGACTTCTAGTTGAAATTGTATTCGTAAGTGTGATAGTATCTGGGGTGTGTTTTCATTTATCCATTTAACAGACGTCCTTTGAGCACTGCTATGTAGCTGGCACTTTGCTAAGCACTAGAGTGAGAAAACCAGTGATGATTCTGTCTCCCGGAGCTCATAGTCTAATGGACTGAAATGAAAGGATTGCATAAGTAGAAACAAGGGCATTTGTGATGGAGGAAAGAGAATGGCAAAGGTCTAGGGAATGGCCGAGGAATCACTGTGAGTTGTCCATGGGTAAAGAATTGTAGAGTCAATTTGAGAAGCCTAGAAAGGTTTCTCCCAGGATACTATGAGGTTCTGAATGTTACCTAAGCTATTTGGACTTCATTAAACAGGTAATGAGGATTCAGTATGTATGTTTGAGCAGAGAATCAACCACCAGCGCTGCCCATCAGGAGGATTAATCTGGAAAGGATATGTATGATGTTTTGGTGTGAGAAGCGATGAAGGAAAATAGTTGGGAGGAAGTATTACTAACATAGGTGAAATGTGGTGAACAACCAGAGAGGGAGGGGGAAGTAACAGTGATGGAATCAACTGGGCAGGAGGTGTAACATTTAGGATCAGTAAGACTTGAATTGGGGAAAAGAAAGAAAGGGATGAAACAAAGATGAACTGGCATCCTGGTAACTGGGAGAATACAGATGTCATTCAAATAAAGAGTAAACTCAACAAGAGAAAGCAGTTTCAAAATGATGTTATTGTTGGCTTCAAAATGTTTTCTTCGAGTTTAAGAAACATTTAAAAGTTTAATGTTTTCCTTGACTTTCTTTGGGTTTAAGTCAAATGGAAATGTGCCGAAATGCTAAGGAGTGGTTGAGAAGGAAGCTTCACTAGACATAAAAAATTTAGAAAACGTTAACATTTGATAATTGAATCTTTTCCACTACACAAATTAGATTTCTAAAGAAGTGAACAACACCTCTTTTTGCACCTATCTCTGATCTTTTAGGGATTCACATGAGTAATTCCAGAAATTTTAACAGAAGACTTGCTTAAGTCCCCACGCTGTTTTATTCTTAGGTTCTTCTCATTTGTATATAGTTCAGCAAGATACAAATTGTTGACAGTGTACAAATATGTTAATAACAGAGAGAATCCATTCTTGTGCCTGATTTGTCTGATTTCCAGAGGATGTGCTCAGTCAGCAACAGCTACACAATTGTCTTTTATCATCTTCTCATCTAATTCCATGAAGGAGAGAAGCACTGCCATACAACAGATAATGAGCTGGAAAATACGAAAGCTAACCTCAGAAATTAAGGCTTTAACAAAAAAGGGTAGCTTGTGTTTAATGCCTGTGTAACTTGGCAAGAGGGACATATAAGGCTTAGCGATGCCCAACATGTGCTTAGAGGTGGATTGTTAGTGGATGTCTTGGGGGTTCTGTAATCTAAGCTAATGTTTAAAATCAATTAATTGATGTTAGACACGGATCTGTTTTTATCCCTCTTTATTTCTGGGCCTTTCCATTCTCAAGGGCCTGAGAAACTAAACCTTACTTTGATAACTTGTTATTTGTGGTAAGAGATGAAACTTTAGTGAAACACAATTATTTTTTAATGTCTCTCTTCCATACTAGGGTGTTGAATATATTTCAAAATTTTACTTTTAACCTTTCTCAGATGGGAAACCATTCAAGAGTACTATCATATCTTGCCTAGTTTTATGCTCAATTTATCAGTGAATATTTCTTGAACCAATATTAAGGTAAGCGGTATCCAGCCCTGTGTCCAGTGCCTCAGGCTTTGATAATCATAATTACCACAATCTCTGTGTTTCTTCTCCTGATCATCTCCCCAAACCTAGGTACATATATGTATACACACACAGTCAGATACACAATCACACAAGTAATTGGTCTCTTTTACAGATCATCTCCATAATCTCATTATAATACAGTGTTGTGTATGTAGTTATTTGCTTGCTATTCTCTCCGCCATGAAACTGAGTAATGACAGGAAAATACGAACCTATTTGTCACTGTAAAGGTATCAGGTACAAAATAGTAACCTAACTATTTGTTGGAGTGAATCATACTGAAGAGAATACTTACCTGCATTGAACAGTTTACCTATACTAAACAACCATTTAGAGATTATGCCACCGTTAAAGCACATAGAATTCCTTTGAGTACAGAAAAGTAGTTTGTTAAGGGACAAGTTTAATTCCTGATCTCTTATTCATTCTCTCATGAATATATTTTAATTCATCTTTGTCCAGTGATTTTTAGCAGTGGGTGGGTCAAATATAGGGTAAGTAGGTACAAACAGCTTTATGAGAGCGATACTCTATTGTTTTTGAAATGGAGAATTGTACTGCCTCTCAACTTTCTGTATTATGCACATCGTGAGATTGATCTCTTTTCCAGCAGATGAACAGAAAATGTTTCAGTGTAGAGATATAGCAAGGGCCAGTCATGACAACATTACTCCTCTCACTTTACTGTGCAACAATTTTCATGCAAATATTCAGGGAGTCCCCAAATATGTTTGGATTATGAATGCTACCTTTGAGGTTACCCACAAAGTTTTCAATGAAAATGAAAAATCCAACCATATTCAGAGCCAAACCCACATCACAAATTTTAGACTCAGCTCTGCCAGTAATGATCGCTGTTACATTTTCAGTCCTAATTTTTCCTCTGGGGTTCAGCCCAGTATTTCCAACGGCCCAGTTGATGTATTTTCCTTCATTCACATCTCCACTGAATGGCTAAATCCTATCTATCTACCTCCCAAATATCAATTGGTTTCATCAACTTTTCTCTGCTTGTACCACTGACTCCCCAATCCACGCTACTATTTCTCCTCACCTTAACTACACCGATAACTACTTAGGTCTTTCTATTTCCACTCTAGACCTTCTCCAATCCATCCTTCTACTGCGGCCAATGATGAACAACACTTAGCATAGTGCCTGGCCAATAGGAGATGCTCAATAAATAGTTGTTCAGTCAACGAATGACTCAATGGGTGAAAATATTTGATAAACGTGGCAAGTACCAACAGGAACTACAGCTTTTCAGAGCCAGTGAGATGAGATAATGAGATTAAGTGATGAGATAGCTCATGTTTTTAAAACTATCCTAGTAATTACGTAGAAAGAATTTATGCCTCAAGTCATGTGTTTTATTACCAGGACCACGTAATGAAAGCATGGTCAGAGACAAGAGCCTCCTTTTGATCAGAGAAGCGTCAGTTTGTTTTCTTAACAGATCTAAGTAAATGGAGAGAAAAACAGCTCTTAAATATTTCCAGGTAGTTCTCCTGGAGTTCTAATGAATGATTTAGAAGCCAAGAAGGATTGAATAAATCTGTGAACCTAGAGAGGCCTAGCATTGATTTGAACAAAGTAAAACCTATTAACTTTGCAAAGTTGTGTGCTTTATAACAACAGTTTTCTTTAAAGCAAGGGCCACTGCTCTCAGAGGGCAGTGGAAGGCATGTATGCTCCACCTAAAGGCATTCAAATTATTAAAGTCCTAATGCCAAAACATGTCTGAGGACAGGTTTAATTTGCAGCCTTCAGTTTCAGATCCCCAAAGGCAGAGATTTAACATATATACTGTTTTATTCCTTTGGAATCTGCTTGAAATTGAGAAATGCGTGTTTTGGGGTTTTTTTTTTCCCCCCAAGGCATTATTTCTTGGGGAAGGAAGAAAACAAAAGCCTGAGATAATCTGATAAAGCATGTAGTACTTAAAGTACTTTATGATGAATTCATTTGGTATCCACGTTAATAGACGTGATAATAATGAATGTATATATCACTTATGTGGATGAGATAAACACATCTAAAGGAAATTTCATTGTAATTTGATATTAGGTAAATGTCCCATTAAAATAAATCGCTACTGTACATAATTTTCCTTTAGTTCATTGGCAGGATGTTTGCTTTGGAAAAGGAGCAATCTAATTCTAGTTTGAGGAGGAATTCTCATTATTCTTTTATAGCAACCATTATCAGGAGTAGATAGTGAATTGTACCAATGAACACATCTACTACACAGGAAGAAAGAGTACTAGATGAAATCTAACCAGACCCCCTGCTGCCTCCATTTCCTGTAACAAACTAACAAAAACATACATGTTATTTTAGCATTATTATTAGTGGGACACAATAAATGTTTACTGAAGTGCAAAACAAATGAGACCAGGAGAAATAACAGGCTAAAAAGGTACATTTTATTTTTGATCGATCATTTGTGAAGGCTGCTCCTCTTTGATTTGATTTAGTTGGCAAATCACAAATAAAAGATCTGTAGGTCCTTAGATAAAAGTTGAATCTGAGGTACAGTTCAAGTTTATAGACATTTTATGGTCGAAAGAAGAAAAAACTCCTTCAGTATTACTTAATCCTTAGCTATAAAGTCTAATACAGACATGAACGCTACCAATGAATGACACTAAATAGAAATATTTTATAAATACCTATACAAAGGTGAGGCACTTAGCTCTCTCTCGGCTCTTCAAGGGTCCAGCAGAAGACGAACATTTAAGCTGAGCAATGAGTTTGATCTGCAAAACTTGGGACACTCGAGGAAGCAGAAAGCCATTCTGTTTTACTGGGAGTTGGAGTTAAAGTTGGAATTGGGGAGCAGCAGTAGAGCAGGCTGCAAAGGCAGAGGAGAGAACAGGCTGTAGAGGCCCTTCAGACTTTGCCTGGTAGGCTAGTATTTGGACTTAATCTTGTAGTAAATATGTAGGCATCACTCTTGATCTCCTCACTCTGGGCTCTGGACCTTGATTCTTGCCTCCTACACCTTTCATTCTTTACTAAAAAATTACCACTTTTCACTTTTTTTTAATCCTTCCTATTTTTGTGTTTACTATTTTTTTTCACTCTTGCTCCCTCTTTCAAACTGCTGGGTTTTCCCAGTTTTAGCCATCTTTCAATCCTTGTCACTATCCTCATGAGGTGCTCTCACAGGGTCATCAAGTCTTTCACGAGGATAGAATCACCCAGCCCATGAATGGGCTAGGTTGAGTGTGTCCTGTTGCTAAGTCTGCTGTTTTCCTTAAGTATGTGTCCATTTCCTTACAGAAATTCATCATCTAACAAAAGTTGAAAGATATTTTCTGAGCACGTTAAAACCTCTAAAGATGGTCATGACTGTATAGTCTAAGCACTAACATGAGAGACAAACTTGTCCAATTTATCTTTGAGAAAAGGACCAGAAACAATTTTTCAGACTCTAACTTGAATCCTAGGGACTGACACAGAGGAACAGTGGCAAAGATAGTGCATCATATTTTTTATGAAATTGCACCATAAATTTCTACCTGGCAGTTTCACAGATCTCTAGAGGGTTCATATTATTACATGTTTTCACTTGACCAATGAGTAAACTGAGGCAATGATTAATGTGTCTCAAAATAAAACATTAACAGACTTACCAGTAAATCACAGGATTGGATTTTTGACATATCTGCTTGTTCAGCGAAGGTTTGTTTTTCTCTCTCGTTTCCCTCAGTCTTTATCTTTTCTCCCAATCACTTTTTGTTGCGTCTATTTTCCTCTTCCACCTAGTTTGCGGTATTTTGCCAATCCTTTATCTCCTACATAGCTTATCCAATTTGTCGTTGTACAATTTCCCATAACTGCTTCTTAGCGTCTTCTTTTTCTTCATTTGTCACATTTTATTTTCCAGGTAGTGTGTTTTGATACAGTTTTGGAAAGTTTTACAAATATACTTATTAAACTTACGCAATATTTTCATATAAAATGTACTAGTTTCTTTGTCTCATATTTTTCCCTGTATAAAAATCTATTGATAGCTGTTCCTTCCTTGCCTATAATTCTTCGTCTCTTCCCTCAATTTGACCAGACTTGGAGGACTTAGATATGTGTGTCACTTTCTATAATTTAGGAACATTTCTCAATTTAAAAAGCATACAAGAAGTTAATAATAATGCAGTAACTCTAAAACATGCCCCTTCTGCTCCCTCGCCTGCTCCACATATTTCTTGCCTACCTTTCTTTAATAGTGTATCTATTTTGTACACCTTTGTCCCCTTTCACGCAGAGATTCTGATTCAGTTGGTTTACAGTGGAATTCTGGACTTTTATATTTATATTTTGAAAAGGCTCCCTAGGGGAGTCTGATAAGCAGTCATTATTAAGAATGATGCTTTAATATTGGAATCAAAACACAATAAGCTTTCTAACTATGATGAATAACCCAATCAATTTAATTATGATTTTTTCTATCCAAAGCTAAGACTAGATGTTAATAGCCAGAGAAATAGATAAGGATGCCTATGACAACAGAACATTAATATGATATCAAAGCTTGGAAAGTTCGCTGGTAGTGAATAATTTAGTACTTAAAATATTTAGAAGCTATAGAATGAAAATTAATTTGTTTTTCACTAAGTGAATAAAGTTGATTGAGGTTTTACATTTAATTTTGTAAGTCAAATTTTATCTTTGGGCTCAGAGGCTAACTGTAAAACAACATGTACAAGTTTTTACTTCCTGTTTTGATCCATTATTTTGTCGTCTGAAGCTTTATTACTGAAAATTCTCCTCATGTCAATCATACACTATAAATACTTCTCCTGATTACAAAATCTCACACAAATGCAGTACACTATTTAATGAGCTCTTCTTTCACAAAATTTTAAAAAAATCTGAAGGCCCTGATTTGGGACTCTATATAAATGAGATTTGGATCTAACGATTTTAAATTATTGCTTCATTCTTAGCTACTCAGTTCTGTCGCTTATCTGGGAAATAGAAACAATAAAACCCTTGTTGATTCTACAATTGGATTGTAAAAGTCACTGTAGCCATCAGCCATGAAGTAGAAGGGCCAAGATCAAAAATACAAAGCAAGGGGGCTGAGAGAAAATTCTGAAGCAGCTTTAGTTTATAGCATTATAATCTAGCCTCAAGAATTCTTTGATTCCTTAACAAAGATCCAGAAGGCATTTACTCTATCATGTTATTACTCAAAGTGTTGTTCCCAGACCAACGATATCAGTATCCCCTTGAAGCTTGTTAGAAGTAGAGAATTTGGGGCCCTCGACAGACCTACTGAATCAGAATCAGCAGTTTAACAAGATCTCTAGGAGATGTGCACATTAAAGTTTGAGAAGCAGTGCCATAGTACGCATCTGATAGGTGCTCCATGCATTTTTTTTTTTTTTTTTTTTTTTTTTTTTTTGCGGTACGCGGGCCTCTCACTGCTGTGGCCTCTCCCGTTGCGGAGCACAGGCTCCGGACGCGCAGGCTCAGCAGCCATGGCCCACGGGCCCAGCCGCTCCGCGGCATGTGGGATCCTCCCGCACCGGGGCGCGAACACGTGTCCCCTGCATCGGCAGGCGGACTCCCAACCACTGCGCCACCAGGGGAGCCTGCTCCATGCATTTTAAAAAAGTATTTCTAACAGTCGTGGGTATTGGACACCATTGGAGATACAAATTAGAGTCATAATCTTTCTCCTCTAACAGCTTCCCTGACTTTGGTGTTTTCGGCAAAGGTTTCCCCATTTCAGGAGTCATTCATGATTGCATGATCTAGCTAGTTCTCCAGCCCTGTTGATTCTGCCTTAACAGTTGATGTTACCCCTTGCCTTTCTGTTCTGGTGCATTGTCTAAACTCTAGGTTTAGCCCCAATACCTACCTCACAGACTCCTGCCCTAGCTGTTTTACCTGTGTCCCTACCTTAACATTAGCCTAAACTTTGCCTCAGAATTACCTAGGAACACAGCTCTAGCTCTGACACTCCTGTACTTATGTCATTTTCTGTTTCTCTCCAACGAATTGCAAAGTCTTTAATGAAAAGCAAACTCCTCTCTGCCCAAGCCCAATATTAATCCAGGGCTACACCTCTCCCTAAACTTCCACTCTCATACGTGACAGAGAGCCCAAATGTAGGTCAGATCACAAAAATTGCACACCATAGGCCTTGTCTTCTGCCATCCCCTTCCCCCCTGCCCCGACCCTGCATGTCCCTAAGGCCTACCTATTCTTTCAATTCCAAATTATCCCCCAAATTATCTCCTTTTCATCCTTCCACTAAGATCCTCCCCCTTCTGTTCTATCATTTATTGAGCACCTTGCTTTCTCTATTCTGCTGTATATAGTGTAACAAATTATCCTTCACAAATATGTCTAATCTTGTCAGCTAGATTATACACTGCCTAAAACCTAGAAAATTGTACTTATTTCTTTGAATCTCTAGGAGGTCCAGTGATCAGTATTAATATTAATAATACCTTGGCAATGATGAGAACTCTTTCCTTCCTCCCCTCCTCTCCTCCTCCGCTTCCTTTATGCATAGATTCATGCATTCACTCAGTGGATACTTATTGAAACGCCTCATGAGCCAGATGTTATAGTAAGCGTTAGGAACAAGACTGTATATAGGACACAATCTCTGACCTCAAGGATTTTATGGTATAATCGGAATATAGACACAGTTTGTTATGAATGGGGCTACCTGTTACTGTCTGTTACTACCAATGACTGTCACATGCAACAGTGATCTGAACAGGTGTTAAAGAGTGTGATGCAAGTAAAGTCAACTAGCTGCAAGGAAGTATCACGTGTTTACTAGAGCACACCTCATGCACAAGAGAGTACGGTCGGGAAAGCTTCCGAATAGCTCAGTGACTGTGCATAGTTTTATGTTAATTGTGAGGTACTGTGCTCCTGGAATAATGGCCTGTTGTCATTTTTGCGGATTTAGTGAGTCTTTTAACTGCTGAAGATATACTACCAAAAATTCTAGTATTCAAAATAATAATACATGAAAGTAGTAAAAAAAAAACAAACAAGCAAAACCCCAATACATTTATGTGTAATGAGAATCTAAAGGAGATTTGACCCAGTCTTAGAAAACAGGCATTCATTTATTTATTTGGCAAGCATGTAATGGAGTTTGTATGTACTTGGTTCTTGGGACAGAGGGATATAAGAATATTATGTAATTAGAATCACATGTACTGGAAAGTGGTCTGCATAATGACTATCCCATCCATACATAAGGGTCTGTGAGTCCTTTAGATTGAAATACGGCAAATATCTCAAGTTCTTATATTACTTCATTTTCTAATCTTCAGGTTTAGTAATGGGTTGTAACTGCCTTACAAATTCTAGATTACCTTTTTTAAATTTTTTTATTTTTATTTTTTTTTTCTTGCGGTACATGGGCCTTTCACTGTTGTGGCCTCTCCCGTTGCGGAGCACAGGCTCCGGACGCGCAGGCTCAGCGGCCATGGCTCACGGGCCCAGCCGCTCCGCGGCATCTGGGATCTTCCCGGACCGGGGCACGAACCCGTGTCCCCTGCATCGGCAGGCGGACTCTCAACCACTGCGCCACTAGGGAAGCTCTAGATTACCTTTTTTTTTTAAAAAAAAAAAAAAAGGTAGAGTGCCGTTTTTATTTAACGGCAAAGGGCATTTTTAATACATATTTGGTTGTAACAGTCTTTTTTAAAAGAACTATTTTTCTGACACTCTACTCTTAAAATTTCATTTAGGATAAAAAACAGAAGATATTTAAGCTTGACACCGTCAATGACTCATAAAAATGTTCTGGTGGCTATAGATTATTTTTAAATTTCTCTGTACCTTAGGGATTTCTTGATACGCTGCCCCTGAAAGCAATTAATTCTCAGTCTTATGTGGTTTTATAATGCAAAATTCATTGATGGAAACAGAATTTGAAATAAATTTCCTTCTCGTATAGTAATGAATTTTTGTTTAAGTATCTCGAGGCTTTTTAAAAAAATACTCTGGCTACACTATGTTTCTTTTTCACCTCTCATATTGACAGTCTCGAAGAAATCTAAATACTTTCTTCATGTTTAAATTTTACAACACTTCATACACTATTAAACATGGAATATCCTTGTGGGGACAAGAAATCGAATTTGCTCTTGAGAAGGTTTCCAACTAATTGATTTGTAGGACATTATAACATCCTCTAGCTGACAAGCTTTACAAATATAAAAATGTGCTGAACTGAGAGGGTGCTTTTTTACTGACACATAAAAGGTGTCTTTCTGTCTTGTATCCTTTGGATATGGGCATGTCAGTTTCATAGAGAAACTTTCACATGGGGCTTTTTTATTTCTTTCTCTCCCAATAGAACTGCATGTGGTAGCACATTGTTTAATCTTTTCTCAAATAAAAGAACATGGGGCTTCATTTTTGTTTTGCCTTTTTGGTATCTCACAGGAACTCCAGGATGGCATCGGGCAGCGTCAAACTGTTGTCAGAGTATTGAATGCAAATGGGGAAGAAATAATTCAGCAGTCCTCAAAAACAGATGCCAGTATTCTACAAGAAAAATTGGGAAGCCTGAATCTGCGGTGGCAGGAGGTCTGCAAACAGCTGGCCGAAAGAAAAAAGAGGTAGGGCGACAGATAAAATAGGAATTCTAAAGTTTTAGCAGAGCTGTTTAAGCTGCCCTTAAAAGAAAAAAAGAAAAGATTTTGTGAAAGATTATAACCAGGGTGAAAGGCACTAACGTTAAGGAGCCCAGCAACAGTTAATAGCAATAGTGAACTTGTTCTTTCTTTTTCTAGAATAATAAAATACGTAGCTGTTGCTAGTTAAATAGGCAGTGCTTTTTGACTGTTTTAAATTTTGAAGTTTGTTTTAAAAATCACACATGATTGTTTAAATATGAATGTCTTCAGTCTGTTCCAGCTTAAACAAGCTGTGTCTCAATTATTTTTTAAAGAAGATGAGAAAGGGAAGTTATAAATGACCATTTTGTAGGAAAGACTGCTCTTTGGCTAGATTTTTTTAACAGCTACAAATGTGACTTGTGCTGAAAAACATGATAGTCATATTTACCTTTTAGTTCCACTACATTTCTTAGTACATTCTGGAAGAGGGACTGGGGCTGAAAACGTTCAAATCTAGAGAGGAAAACAAAACCTGAGAAAGGTTAGTGTTGAATTCAATCATCATTTAACTTGCCCTTGGAATGTATCGAAAGCACACAAAGCCAACTGTGTGCTGCTGCAGTTGGAAAACATAGATATTTTTATAAACAGGATTTTGTATTATGCTTCCAGTTGTTGCGAATGTTTCCTGTTTCATAAGGGAGGACTTGGTCGTTATTTCCCAAATGAGACTATTGTTATGAACAGTGAAAACTCAGTTCTACTGCCAAGCTCTTGCTTCCTACCTATCATCTACATAATAGGTGGATTTTAATATTCAGAAAGCTAGAACAACTCGCTGATGAGCGTCTTTGGTGAGGATGTGTTAGAAAGATTTTGGAATTACGTTCATTGTCATTGCCCACCTCCTCTGGCCGCCTTTGCTCATGTTGCCATTATTCAGAAAGTAGGTACAACTCATATTGCTGTACAAAATGAATGCATTAGTTGATCTACACACGTGCACACACACATACACAAATCTTGCTAAAGTTAAAAAATAATAGCATCATCTAAAAACATTTTTATTTTAAATCTTGGTTTAGAAAATATTGTTATATATATTTATATAAAACAAAATGTATATTGTTTTATATATTATATATATAATCATAAAATAAAGATCCAAACTTTGTAGTTAAATCGCTTCCTTGGGAAAGTCATATGCTTTTTTTTCCCCAAAATTGAAATCCTTCTATTAAATACACAACTATCCCATTATTTAAATGACTGATATATTTACACTATGGCCAGGTTTAAACCTGTATAACATCATTTCTGCCCCAGAACCAATCTAGTCCAAAATAAGATGTTAAGAAATGGGGAGATTAAGGAAAATTGAATAGCATATATAAGAATATGTTGAATTCATAAAGTGAATTAAATTGATTGGAGGATTATTTTTTCGTTATTGTATACAAGGTATTGTTTCTCATTTTGAAATACCTTACTCATATAATGTTTGAGTAAAGCTTGTTAATATTTTCTGTAACTTCTTACCTGGATTTTTAAATTCTTGTTATTGGTTATTGACTTCTAAATGCAAATTATAACTTATAAATGAAGATAGGGCAATATACCTGTTTCACCAAATAAGCTGTAAAATTTTAGATCTTTCTAAGCTTATAAGAAATTGGTGTATGCTGACTCTTGTGAAATACTACACAAACTGTAGGTTAATTACAGCTAGGGATTTGGCTGTAATTGGTTAGAAAAAATTTCTCACATTTAAACATTCTGACCTACATTAACTATTGCATTTTTGTTCCTTAAAAAGTCAAGATCAGCTTCCTTGAGTTTTTTTTTTAACTCAGCTTTTAAAGTTGTCTACTGCATGATACATTTAAAAAATAAATGTTAGCATATTTAAATTTCTCCTGAGATCAGTTTTGTGGCATACTCAGGATTTTTGTATCATTTAAATTTTATGAAATGTAAAGTAATAAAATATAAGTGCCATTTCTATACAAACACACTCACAGCTATTTCCAAGCACCCAGTAGCACATAAAGTAAAAATAAGTAAAATAATATTTTATAAAGAATATGTTAACCTAACAATTGTGGGAGGGCTGTACATGAGACTATTATTAATCAGTGTCATGCTTTCAGTGCACCCCAAGCAGAAGTTAGAAGGAGATAAAAGTTATTTATTGCACAGGTGAAAAATAAGATGACTGTTCAAGGTGACAACAGTATTCTTAGTTTGCAGTGGGATTTAAATGGAGCTCTTGGAAATCAATAATATTTCTTAGTCCATGTACACAAATGAAAAAAAGTGTAATTTAAGCAGTTAAAGTCTACAAAAATTATTTGTAGCTTTATAGCTACGTAATTTTAAACATTTCTCTTTGAAAATGTAAGCTATCCGAAATATGAGAAGAAAATTCTCAGAAAATTTCAAATAGCAGTGGACATCCATTAAGGTTAGTCTGTGTTGGAAGTAAATGAAGTATAAAATAGTCAATTAGCTGTGCAATTTAATATAGAAAATTTACTGTTGCCTCAATTACGAAGCAGAGGAACTGGATAACATCTGTAGGTTTAAGCATCATAGTAATGAGTTTAATGATGGCTTAGCCACCACAGAGGTCTTTGCAAATGAAGAAGATGCAAATGAAAACCTATTGACCATAAAGGGAAGTCATAGGTTAAAACAAAGCAAGCCTGTATATGAAGACTCTTAAGCCTCGGTCCACTGATAGAATTCAAGGGGTGCCATGAGCTTGAATGGGGGGAAATACCTCTTTGTTTTCACTAACCTCTTAACTGAAGTTGAGCATCCCCTTGCATTTTGAATATAGGCAACAAACCAGAGCAATGCTAGCAGTATCTGTGAAATCACAGATGTTCTCCTATCTCATTAGAGTTGTTACATATATCTCAAAATATGGTTCATGCTTATCGCTGCTTCAAAACTACAGTAGCTATTAGATCTACACAGTATCTTATTAATGTGTTAATAATAAACAAGCAAGCATTACTTTATCACAAATTTGTGTTTCTAATAGTTTTGAAACTATTTCAATACAATTGGCTTCCTTTGGAGTCCCATGTATTTTATATTCTGGATTTAAAAACATTATTCTGAGAAGTCTCAGGCTTCACCAGATTGCTGAAGGGGTCCATAACATTAAAACAACAACAAGAACAACACTGTTTCTAGTCAGCTGTTCGTTGAATCTGCCCAGACCTCATTCTCATATATTGGGTTGGCCAGAAAGGTCGTTTGGAAAAACCCGAACGAACTTTTTGGCCAACCCAGTACCATGGTTTTACTCCTTTTTGATGGTGTAGTCACCATCCCCAAACATTCATTTATTTTATCCTGGAGTTTTCCAGGAGATGTACCAGTCAAGGGAATGGAGGTGGGCAGGCCTTCAAGCAATGGGTTGCTGACAACATAAGAAGCTGTATTTTACTTAGAATAATGTCAGTTTATGAAAGATTGAATGAAAGAGGGAGGCAGCATAATGGGAGGTGCAATCCCTAAATTGAGGAATCTCTGAATCATTGCCCATAGCAGTAAAAAGTGACCTTAAGAGATTCTCTCTCTTTTCTTTTGACGAATGTATTACTTCCTCCATTTCACAGATAAGACAAAAATTGTACTAACATATATTGAGGAATAACAACTTTAATTTAAATTTTACTGGATTGAAAATATTGCTTGAAATTTTTCTTTTCCAACATTTTTTAGTGAAAAATTTCAAGCATATAGAAAAGTTGAAAAAAAGTAGCATAATGAATAACCATATACCCTCCTCTCCTCCTCCTACATTTCTAGATTCAACAATTAACATTTCACCATATACGCTTTTTCTTTCTCTCTTTCTCTCTACCTCCCCAGTATCTGCCTTTATGTAATATAGGAAATAATATACGCACACAAATTTTTGTTGTTTTAACAATTGCATGTAAATTATAAACACTCTTATACTTAACCACTAAATACTTCAGCATGCATCTCCTTAGAATAATGACATGCCGTATATAACCGTGAGCGTTTATCATACTCAAGAAAATTGAAAATAACACCCTATTTTTAATGTCCTGTCCATGCATCTTTTCAACTTAGTGTTTTCTCCAGATATATGTCCAGGAGTGGGATTGCTAGATTATATGGTAACTCTTTTTAGTTTTTTTAAGGAACCTCCATACTGTTCTCCATAGTGACTGCACCAATTTACATTGCCACCAACAGTGTAGGAGGATTCCTTTTTCTCCACACCTTCTTCAGCATTTATTATTTGTAGAGTTTTTGATGATGGCCATTCTGATTGGTGTGAGGTGATACTTTGTTGTAGTTTTGATTTGCATTTCTCTAATAATTAGCAATGTTGAGCACCTTTTCATGTGCCTCTTGGCCATCTGTATGTCTTCTTTGGAGAAAAGTCTGTTTAGGTCTTCGGCCCATTTTTGGATTGGGTCGTTTGTTGGTTGGTTTGTTAGTTTTTGTGGTACGCGGGCCTCTCACTGTTGTGGCCTCTCCCCTTGCGGAGCACAGGCTCCGGACACGCAGGCTCAGCAGCCATGGCTCGCGGGCCCAGCCGCTCCGCGGCATGTGGGATCTTCCCGGACCAGGGCACGAACCCGTGTCCCCTGCGTCGGCAGGCGGACTCTCAACCACTGCGCCACCAGGGAAGCCTGGGGTGTTTGTTTTTTTTTATATTAAGTCATATGAGTTGTTTGTATATTTTGGAGATTAATCCCTTGTCAGTAGCATCATTTGCAAATATTTTCTCTAAGTCCATAGGTTGTCTTTTCATCTCATTTATGGTTTCCTTTGCTGTGCAAAAGCTTTTAATTAGGTCCTATTAGTTTATTTTTGTTTCTCTAGGAGACAGATCCAAAAACATATCACTGCAGTTTATGTCAAAGAGTGTTCTGGCTATGTTTTCCTCCAGGAGTTTTATAGTGTCCAGTCGTACATTTAGGTCTTTAATCCATTTTGAGTTTATTTTTGCATATGATGTTAGAGAATATTCTAATTTCATTCTTTTACATGTAGCTGTCCAGTTTTCCCTGCACCACTTATTGAAGCAGCTGTCTTTTCTCCATTGTTTATTCTTGCCTCCTTTGTCGTAGATTAATTGACCGTAAGTGTGTGGATTAATTTCTGGGCTTTATATCCTTTTCCTTTGGTCTATTTGTCTGTTTTTGTGCCAGCACCATATCATTTTGATGACTGTAGCGTTGTAGTATAGTCTCAAGTCAGGGAGCCTGATTCTTCCAGCTCCATTCTGCTTTCTCAAGGTTGTTTTGGCTATTCGTGGTTGTTTGTGTTTCCACACAAATTTAAGTTTTTTTTCTTCCAGTTCTGTGAAAAATGCCATTAGTAATTTGATAGGGATTGCATTGAATATGTAGATTGCCTTGGGTAGTATGGTCATTTTAACAATACTGATTCTTCCTATCCCAGAACACAGTATATCTTCCCTTCTGTTTGTGTGGTCTTCAATTTCTTTCATCAGTGTCTTATAGTTTTTGGAGTACAGGTCATTTGCCTCCTTAAATAAGTTTATTCCCAGGTATTTCATTCTTTTTGATGCAATGATAAATGAGATTGTTTCCTTAATTTCTCTTTCTGATATTTCCTTGTTAGTATATAGAAATGAAATAGATTTATGTTTATCAATTTTGTATCCAGCAAATTGACTGAATTTATTGATGAGCTCTAATAGTTTCTGGTAGCATCTTTAGGATTTTCTATGTGTGGTATCGTGTCATCTGCAAACAATGACAGTTTTACTTCTTTTCCAATTTCGATTCCATTTACCTTCTATTTTCTGTATTTCTTTTAAACTGGAAGTTGGGTCTAGATGAAACTTGAAAAGATACGAGTCAAATGTTTTTGGCAAGAATACTTCATATAGGATGCTATGTAATTTTTATCACATCAGGAGATGCATAATATGAGGTATTCTCACTCTAAATGCTGCTAAGTTTGATCACTTGCTTAAGGTGGCAACCATTAGATATTGAATTGTAAAGTAATATATTTTTATTTGAAATTAGTAAGTCATCTGATGGCTATAGTACCCATTGATGATCCTTCCCTGGCCCAGTTGTTACACTGGGGACTCAAAATTATGATTTTCCTAGTTCTGACATGAATCCTACAAACTGATTTCTTCTATTAAAAAAAAGAAAACACTTCCTTTTTTTCTCTCTTTGATCTCAATATGGACTTATGGATTCTGATTTAGTCAGTATGTTGTAATGAATTAGTTATCATTCTTGCTGATCCTCACCTCTACCAAATTTAACCAGTGGGAGCCCGTTCAAGCTTTCTGCTTAAATGTCCCAGGTTCACCTTGTATTTTCCCTGCCCCAGGTATGGAATCTACCATTCTCTAAGGACCTCTGATTTCCTTCACTGGAGAATGTTATATAGAAGCCAAGACCCGGGCAGTAACACCTTCTCAAAGGAATACTGGCACCTTTCTGGCAAGCAGTACTAGGGGAAAAAATGTTCTCATGTTACTTTTGCAAGGATGCAAACATCTCTATCAATCAGAATACATCAAAATCCAAAGTAAGGCTAAGCATATTAAAAAGTTCTTATTGTGTTAGACTTCATGTAAAAGCAGTAACTTCTTATTCATTTCAGTGCCTCTACTGCTGAATTTTTGAACCAAAGTTTACCTGTATATAATCTATGCTAGTTTACCAAGCAAATTAATGGTGTAAATAAGCTAATGGGAGGCACTCCTGAATGTACTTAAGGGAAGAAATTGTTTTTTAAAGACCTTAGCTCACTATTTACATGCAAATAGATGCTGTTAATTAGAAATGAGCCTTATCTAATTCATTAAAATACGCCTAGTAGGACCTCTTCTTGAAAATCTCCGTTAGCAATTCATATTACTCTATGCACCCTTTGTAAGACAACTGTTTTCTCTTAAGTCTTCTTCAATTTTGGCTTCTCACTAATTCAGATGTCCCTAACAAAATAGTCTTCAGATAGCACTGTTTTCTACAAAATAAAAACCAAAATTTTACTATAATTCACAAGTCTCTTTGTAGTGTAGGCCATATTTTAAATGTAGCCAACGTATGCGTGTAAACCAGTGCTAAAAGCCTTTTCACGCATTCAGCATTGGCCCCCCAGGATCCCTCCAGCCCTGACTCTAGTCCACTTGCTTTATACCTGAACTTCCCTGGTGTCTTATCACCAGTTTTAACCCTGATTCTTAATCCAGCCCGGAGTTTGCCGACTGAGTGCCCATAAGCTGAATCTAGCTTGGAAAGTGTGTGGTCTTTTTACATAGGCACTGTTATGAAATAATTTGTCAACACTTAAAAATTGAGAGTCTTCATATTTTAAAAAAATAGGATTTTTGTCTCGTTTTGAAACCTTAGATCCGGCTACTAGGCACTCATTCCGACGTCCTCTCAAGGCATGATCAGTTGCAACAAAGTAACAGATGTTTCTTGCTGTTCAAAGTGTGGTCTCTGGACCAGAGCACAGACATCACCCAGGAGTTGCTAAGAAATGCAGAATCTAATAAATCATAGTCAGCATTTTAACAAGATCCCCAGGTGATTCCTGTGCATCTTAAAGTTTGAGCAGCACTGGTTTGGGCAAGCAAGCCTTCTCTTCAGTTTGCCACAATTGTTCCACCTCAGTCGTTTATATTAATTGCTTTCCCATAGACGTTTGACTTAATAATACATTATATAGACCCTCATATACTGATGATGGTGGTGGTGGTGCTGGTGGTGGTGACAGTTCTTAATATTGCCAGGAGCGGTTCCAAGTGCTTTACATAGCTCATGTGATCCTCATAGCAACTCTATTCTTATTTCCATGTCTACAGAAGGGCAATTGGAGCGCAGACTGCTGAAGTTCTTTGCCCCAGATCACATAATTAGCAAGTGTTTGAACCAGGATATAAACCCAAATAGTCCTAAGTCTCGCATTGTTATTCTAGATCCAATTTTACATTACTTAGCTTGGACCTTTAGTATTCTCTAAGATATACTTCTGTCGACTAAAAAAATATATATACAACCTAAAAGTTGAGAGTTATGTTTTATTCGGCAGACATACTGAGGCCTTCAAGCCTGGGAGGCAGCATTTCAATTTCAAGTAACCCGGAGAAAACTGCTCCAAGGAGGTGAGGCGAGAGGGGAGCTAGGATACATAGGAGTTTTGCAACAAAGGGCAGGTAGTCTGAAAGTCAAAAGATGATTGTTCATTAAAGAAAACCAGATATCTCAGGTTAAGGAATTTAGCACTTCTCTTCCCATGGGAAGATGCAAGAGTCTGAGCTCACTGAAATCATTCGTTTGATATGCACCCCAGCTATCTCAGGCCAGTATCCTGTCTTTTCACATCCTGAGTTTCCTCAGGGCTCACGGTCAGGCGTAGCTGCAGTCTTATGGCGGCTAGGTGGCAGGTATTCTTTGTTTCCTTCCTGAGTTCCCTCAGGACTCACTGGTGGAGGGCTGCAATCTCTGAGGACCGTGACATCCTTTGTTTACTGATATGGCAAGACATATTTTATTTCTCACTTACAGTTTCTGCCCACCAGACTCTCACTTACCAAGCCCATTCCCTTACCTGGCCGTACTCAGTAGCAAGTGAATAGTACATGGAATCTGTTCTGACCTATCTTTGCAAGCATGTTATCCGCCATTTTCACCATTTCAGCTGGTGTCTAAAGCTACCTGAAGTGTTCTGTCATTCAGCTTTTGCAAAAGCCATTTACTTTTGTGTTAAATTGCCTTTCCTCTTAATTTTTGTTCAAAATCCTACCCATGCTCCAGAAGCCAACTGAAGTGCTATTTCCTCAATGAATGTTACCTGCTCTTCTCAAGCAGAAGTATTTTGCTCTCAAGTTCTTCTTGCTCCTTTTCATAACACTCACATAACATTTTACATATCTATTATATATCATATGTACATATATTTTATTTCCCCAGCAAGATTGAAAGCTTCATGAGGGCAAGGCAACATCTTACTCTCCTCTCTATAACCCACAATACTTAGCAGAAAATCTAGTACATGTGGATGACCAAAAATTATTTTCTCAATTTAAATAGTAAAAATGTCTATCCAAATTTTTCAATTCAAATTTTCAATTTTTCAATTCAAATTAAACTAGGCATTTAAATCTTTACACTTGACATTGTTACATAGGTTAAAAATAGATCTACAGAGCCAGAACAATTTTTTTTAATGTTTTTATAATATCACATTTCCATGGATACATTTTTAGTTCTGAAAATTGGACTTGATCAGCTTTAATATTAAAAATGGAAGAAGTTGGGTTAATAACTCATAGTTTAGGTGTTCTCCAGAGTTTAATACTCTTAAGAGAAAATGACTTCAATTCCCATAGTTATTTACACCAAAAAGAAGGTCTTTGATTCAAACACTTTGTACATTTGTTTGTGTCAGTCTTACTGGATCACAACTAGTAAATTCTAGTGATCTAAGTAGGAATTAGACTTGAAATTAGGTATTTTACCCTCATCCAACCTGTAACCAGAAGATATTTTAGATGCAATCCATATCGCCAAAGATCTATTTTTAGATTGATCAGAGAGGATCATACCGATATTATCCACAGGTGTCTATGGAAAAGCTCATCTCTTCCCATCTGTTCTCTGATGACTCTTGAAAAGCTTTCAAGGGCATTCATAATTCTTCATCAAAAGACTATGAAAAATTAGCTTCATAGCTAATCCTTTTAGGTCCTATTTTCTTCTTTGAAACTTGGCAAATTCTAGTGAAACTGACTAGCTGGATCCAAACATGCTGTCACATTGGCTGGTACAGACAATATCACTCTCTATAGATACACAAGTCAATGCATACTCTGTATGGTCTTGTATCAACTTTTATAGAGCTGGGGAGGTGGGAGTTGAAGTAGGGAGGATGATCTCTGGCATGGGCCTTGTAGGTTGGCAGGAGTCAAATGAAGAATGAATGGACAGACCAGAGAGGAAACGTGATAGGAGCAAAATCAATGAAACAAAGAGTGGATACGTTGAAGGACTACATGCAGTTCAGTACAGATATGCTCTCTTAAATCTCCATTTACTTTACTCATTTACCTATTCTAAGCTCTTCATTCTACTTATAAAACCAACAGGCCAATTCCTATTCCAAACTGTGTGCTGGATATTAGTAACTTATAGATGTTTTTAAAAGTTTTTCAAGTGGACTTCCTGAAACCATGCACCTTGCCTCCCACCACTTGGGAGTATGATTTCTAAGAGGCAACCGTGTGCTGTTCCCAACCCATTTATGCAAGTTATTCTTATTTTTAGAATTTTCTTATTCAGTTAAATATGACATAAACTAATAAAATTGGAATGCAGAGAGAAAGAAAATTGTGGTTTCTATTAAAAGTAAGTTGAATGCTTTGGAAGACTGATTAGCCAATAATACTGTTCAATTAGATGTGGATGAAACAACTATTTAAAATTGGGGGTAGAGGGTAGAAGCCACAAAAATCTGGAAGGGTTTTGCATTTAGATTTTTTTCCAGTGTCTCTAAATCTTACTCTAAAGAAATCAAAACCAAAAGTCATAGATTATGCAGTCTAGGAGTGTTTTATACAAGAAAGAATATGCTGAATTTCACTCAGTTCCCCCATACCAAATGAGTAGTGAGTTAATGATCATTTTTATGTTCTAGGTGAAAATAAAATGTTTAAATAT
This sequence comes from Delphinapterus leucas, assembly GCF_059928025.1. Lineage (NCBI taxonomy): Eukaryota > Metazoa > Chordata > Mammalia > Artiodactyla > Monodontidae > Delphinapterus > Delphinapterus leucas. The sequence goes on from NC_143150.1 coordinate 105,024,214, forward strand.
GCATAAACGACTTTATATAATCCGTCCAGCTTAACAATATTGTTCCAAAACCTGCCTATCCAGTCATCCCAATCAAGTTTAATAAGAGGATTTCTCTTGTTTGTCTAAAGGACAAAGTGTGGTGTGGTACTAAATAGAGCAGTCAAGATGGACCAGGTCATAAAAGATTTTATATCTCCAAAAACTTCTTTCTGGGATGGCATAGAAGAACATGGGGAGGTTTTTCAGTGGATGAGATTTGGAACCATATAGGCCCCTCTGATAGTTGAGCTCAGGGTGGAATGAAGACGGTGAGACTGGCAGCTGGGTGACTCAAGTTAAGTAGTTTTGTAGTATTTCAGATTAAGGACAATGAGTGTCTGAGCAAAATAAACCTTATAAAGGTAAGACACATTCAAGATACTCAGTAGAAGAAAGTAAAATAACTTGGTAATTGATTAGATGAGAGGGTCGGGAGCTTGAAGGATTCTAGGAGAACCTCCTTCCCCAGATTTCTGGCTTGGAGAATTGGCCGAATATAGTGCTGTTAGTTATGAGAGGAAATACAAGGGGCCGTACGCAGATGGAAAGAAGGCAAGTCAGACATAAAGACGTCAACTTGGGATATGATAGGTTTGAGGGGCCTGTGGAACAATTAAAACAAGGTAGTCAGAAAACGTGCATTTGGATGTGCAAGGCTGAAGGCACTGAGCCTTTTTCTTCTCAGTGAAGCCATGGTAGCAATCCCCAGTCAACTAACCACTTCTCAATGAGATCCCTTTCTCATTTCATTTACTCACTAGCTGGTAAACAAAAGAGAGTTCCCAGAGTACGAATTAACCAGTAAACACTGCTGTGGAGAAAGGGTTCAGGTGCTAGGAAGCTCCTGTGGCAGATGAATACTAGTGGTGACTAATTGACTGAAGTAATGAATACCTGTGATCTCTATGGGGTCACAGACTACCACCCTTAACTCAAATCAGAAGCGCTGGTAGACAAAATATGGGAGATAGACCAGGAGAACATATTCATCACAACATACAAAAAAATAAGCTCAAAGTTCTCATCCTACTAATCGCAGATCAGAAATGGCCCCTGTGTATGTTTGGGACACCCTCTGGTGAAAGCGAGGCTGTCTACAGCATATTTAAAGCATGGATACATCATTCAATGAAATGCAGACGGTCAATACAGAGGTAGCTAGAGAGCCTATAACATGAGAAATAAGCACAAAGCAAAGCATGCCCCGTAAGACTCCGTACTTGGAGTCCTGTAAATGTACTCTCCCTTTAAGGTTATTGGTGTCTAAAATCTGTCCATTGTTGTCTGTCTGACTCAACAGCAGCTCCACCTGGATCCCACCATTTTCTTAAAACAGGCCAAAAGGCATTTTGCATTCTTCCCATTTTCCTTGTTGCTGAGGAAACTTGAAATGACTACCTTCAAAGCCTGTCCTATGAGACATATTTCACATTATGAGCAATCATTTCCGAAGTGTTTTTATGTTAGAATTACAAGCCATCATACCACTAAAAAGAAACACAATATTCACAGGTCAGTAGACCATCTTTGTGCACAAAGGAAAACCCGGACTAGAGATAAAAATGTGTTGATCACTTCATTGATTACTTCCTGGGATTTAATATAATTGTAGGATGCCTTAGATATGTGTGCTAGTGTATTCTCGTGTTCCCTTTAACAAGTCTGTTTTAGTAATCCTGAACTGGCGTAGTTTGGCCGTTAATATATATCTAAAGTTATCATAATTTGCTTTTTTCCATATAGATTAATTTAAATGAAAATATATTTTTTCTCTTTTTATCCACTGATAAATATGTTTTTAAAAACCTTCTCTAAAATGGAAAACACCATACGTGTGTGAGCTTCTAATCTAATAATTTTTCACTTAGTTATACATTCACCAGTATAATAATATCTCCTCATTTTCAGAAGACCTTATCTCTTAGTTCACAGGAACCTTGCCCAATTAATTATTCTCTCTCCCCTGTATGCACACAATCATAAGTGTATCTTCATCCTTTCTCTACTGGCTTCCTACCCTTGACCAAGTAAGTATATTTAGCTTCCAGATTAAAAATAAATAACCAACACTCCTTTCTTAATGTGCTCCACTGTACTTGTCAGGGTTTTTAGCTGTGAATAACAGAATCCAGTTCTCTTTAATGTAAGCAGAAATTGACTTTATGAGAAGGATAAAGACCTGCTCCTATTCCCATATAGAAGGCTAGAACATCGGCTCAAAAATGGGCAGAAACCAAGGAAGAGGCTCAGCTCTGGGAACAACAGTCCAAATCATACCCTGTGTCTGCATGCTGCCGTGGATCACTCCACCACTACAGATGGGGTGACAAATGCCACTGCTGATGGAAAGAATTCTAAATGGTCCCTTGCAATTTTCTGTCAGTAATTTCCAGATTCAAAAACTGAACTTCCTCCTTCAGATTCCACACTGATCTTAGGAAATCCCACCATGTATGCGGGGTGTTCAGATTCTAGGCAGCCAAAATTGTGAAAGGTCTCCTACTTCCCCGTCCTAGTATTTATTCCCATTTGAATCCTTCTCTTCCTAGTCACTAATACTTCAAATCACATATTCTTTTATCTCATCTCTTTTTTTTTTTTTCTCTTGGTCCCCACCACTGCTCTAATACAATCTTTGCTAAGGCCATCAATGATCTCCTGTAGTTAAATCCACTGGACATATCTCAGTCCCACTGAGGCCTCAAAATCAGTGTATACAACACTTAAATATGTTCTATTCCTCCACAGAAGGTACTCTGAGTGGCATCACTATCTATTCACCTCTCAAGGCTAGAAACTTGGAAGTAACAGTTAATATTGACACTAAATTTTATGTCAATCCAATGAATGGTCTTTGTCAAGAATTTTACAAATGTTTCCCTGTGTAATCTTCACAGCAACTCAGTTTTAAAGACCTTTCATGTCCACCCTCTCTCCTAACTGTGAGATGGTAATCAGAGGATGGCAGTATTCCTTTGTCCGTTTTACAAATTTTCAAATTGCAGCTCAAAAAGATTAAGATACTGTGCCAAGGCTAATCAGAATTATAGAAGGATCAAGGACTAAAAGTCCGTGATGCTGACCCCAAACCTGTGCCTTTTCTATTGTCCTATGATCATATTTACCTATGTGAACAAAACAGCTAATAAGGATAACAGCGGCAAGACAAATTAACAATGAATGTTGGACTTCCCTGGTGGCACTGTGGGTAAGAATGTGCCTGCCAATGCTGGAGACACAGGTTTGATCCCTGGTCTGGGAAGATCCCACATGCCACAGAGCAACTGGGCCCATGTGCCACAACTACTGAGCCTGCGTTCCAGAGCCTGCGAGCCACAACTACTGAGTCTGCGTGCTGCAACTGCTGAAGCTCGCACACATAGAGCCCATGCTCCACAACAAGAGAAGCCACCGCAATGAGAAGCCTGCGCACCACAACAAGGAGTAGCCCCCACTCGCCGCAACTAGAGAAAAGCCCGCGCACAGCAACTAAGACCCAACGCAGCCAAAAATAAATTTTTAAAAAAAAATTTTTTTTAAAAGTGTTCCCTCCATCTTTACTAACCATTTAGAAAGACTCAAGGCTGTCTCTTCTCATATTTGTGCTTCCTCCAATATCTAAGGGTAATACTATCTTTGGTAGTATTAAATGATGTGGAATTTGGATAATAAGTAAAGAAGGCTGAGTAAAGGGCAATTACATAGCTAGAGAGGGAAAGCTGATCTACAAAATAAAGAAAACAAGAGCATACTTGAATATGGGTCTAGTTTGTGGAGAGTTTCAGAAATTGAAAGATTCTGAAGCAGTTGATGGATATGAAAGAAATGAGGAGAAGAAGTGGAATTTCTGGAATCTTCTGTAACTTCTGAATTCATACCCTTTTTTGACCCAGAAATGTGGATTAAAATTAGGATTATTTTCCAGTGATCTTTTGTTTTTAGACTGGGTTTTTGTGCATGTAACTCTATGAAAAGTTAGGGTCATGAGGGTCCCTATATTTTATTAGGATTATATGTGAGAACAAAACTCTATTCTATGAACCAATGTAATATATTTTATAAAGTGATCAGGGTGTATGCATGACAAAAATAGCTTGTTTCTCCTACTGATTTATTTGGTATTTTCTTGCCAATTAACCTTTCCATGGGACAGTGGAAACTAAGAGTAATTGATGTTGGGGTTGGCCAGTAAAATAAAACTAACTAAATGCTGGACAATAACCACCCATGTTCCCACTTGTATTTATTACCCTTGGAAGTAAATAGCATGGTACTATTTGTTTATATTTTTATTTTGCTTTTTTGTTTGTTTGGCAATTTACTTAAATTATGAGTCTTATTTTACTCATTAGAAAAATAAGGATAATAATACATCTCTTGTAGGGTTGCTGTAAGGGTTAGAGATACTGTAACTAAATTGACTAGTTCTGTGCCTGGCACATAAGGAGGGCTTAGAAATTACTCTCTGGAAACAGGTCTTCTGGGATAGCAAAATGAGTAGGTCAACAGATCTACTCAAAAACCTGCAAAAGCTGTACAAAATATTTTACGATTCTGGAAGTCAACCAAAAGCATATACCTAATTGAAAAGTGATTATATAAGGAAAACTATTGAACTTTGAATAAGAATAGTGGTAGTCTTTGGTGTTTTTTGCCTGGGACTGCTCGCAGCCTCCACCCACCAGCTTGGTCAGCATAGTTCTTAGACCAGGGTTTTATAACACATGAAAACCACCAGCTTCACTGCCAGAGGGTTTGACTTTATTTGCAGCCAAGTGTATAAAACCCCATGCCCAGAAGCATCAGTATCAGTAGAGAACTAGGTGGCAAATAAATGGGCTGATTAGCAACTCAGCTGGCCTAAAATTGCTGTTTTGCTTGGGGCAAACAATTGACTGGAAGACTAGCCACAGATTTGATTTATCAGGAATATATGAGAAATGAGACAGCCATAAAGGACTTGGACAAGTTGTCCATATATCTGCTGTAAGATGACTTTAAAACTGTCTAAAATTTGAATACATTCCCTTACATAAATACAGATCCATTGACAAAAGTTGGAAATTTTACTGACTCAAGGTGTTTGAACACAACTGCTGACCAATCATTGCCTAATGACAGCTAAGCTATGCTGACCTCTAGTAGGCTAGACATTAAAAAAAAAAAAAAAAAAAAGAAAGGTTGTTAACAGTCATACACTATGGGGAAACATTCCACAGATATTGTCCAGATAAGTTATTATAACTTCAATAATAACAACCCTGGGGTGTGGAAGGAAATCAGAATCTGGAGCTGCTTCAATATATTAAGTAAAATGTTGAATTTTGTAGACAAACTATGATACATCCAAAGAAACAGGGAACTGTGGCCCATAGTCAGGGAAAAAAGCACACAACAGAATTTGTCTCTGAGTTGGCCCAGATAGAGGCTTCAAAGCTCCTATTATATTGATAAATACCTTTAAGAAGGAAAAAAAAACTGTGTTTAAATAATTAAAGGAAAGTATGATAACAATGACAGTAAATAAAGAATATCAACAGATGTACATTATAAAAAAGAAAGTACCATAACTAAAGTGAAAAATTCACTAAAGTAGTTCAAGAGACTTCAGATGGCAGAAGTATCAGTAAACTTGAAGATAAATATAAACTGCTCAGTCTGAAGAGCAGAGAAAAAAAAAGAATGGAAAACAAATGACCAGAGATTCAGAGACCTTTGGGAAAACATCGAGTGTATCAATGTAGGTATTATAAGAGTATCAAAAAGAAAAGAAAGAGATAGGGACAGAAAAATTATTTGAAGAAATCGCGGTCAAAACTTCGCAAATACAGTAAGTCCCCTACATACAAACCTTCAAGTTGTGAACTTTCCAAGATGCAAACTGCGTTCTCGTGTCCAATCATGTAAGTTAGTTCACGTGCCTGGTATATATTGTCACGTGCGTGCATCCTCTACAGGTGGTTGTGCTTTTGTGTACCTTACAGTACTGTGTAGAGTACAGCAGTACAGTACCTTTATTGCAAGCCCAGGATGTCTGGAAGCAAGTGTAAAAGCAGCGGTGATGTAGCTGGTACTGCTGAGAAGCGCCAAGCCATAACGATGGAACTTGCTGGGCAACATGAGGAGCCTACTAATGAAGACCTGATGGAACTGGAAGCCAAGAGAAAGGATGAAGAGAGACAAGAAGAAGTAACTGAAGAACAGAAGAGATTCACGATGCAGGAAATGGCAAGGGGATTTTCTTTATTTAGGAGGCACTGTTAGTTTTTGAGTCACAGGACCCAAATATAGAATGGTACACGAAGGTTGCAGCAGCCATTCAGAATGCAATCCAGTGCTACCGTGTCATCTATGACAAGAAAAAAAGCGATGCTACCCAGACATCCCTGGATTGTTTTTTCAAGAGAGTAGATAGTATTGAATCCAGCAAGGAACCAGAACCTGTGCCACCAATGTCAGGCGTGAGTGGCATTGCAGTTTGCCCTCCGTCTCCTGTTGCTGACGATCCCTCAACTCCACCATCTCCCACCTCCTCTCCCTCCTCCAGTCAGTAACCCTTCTTGCCTGTTCACTCGATGCCAGCCCCTGTATGCCAGCTGTTGTACTGTACTACTGTACTTTTCAAGGTACTGTACTGTAAGATTTAAAAGGTTTTCTGTATTTTTTGTGTTTTATGTATTATTTGTGGGGAAATTATTATAAACCTATTACAGTACAGTACTATATAGCCAGCTGTGTCAGTTGGGTACCTAGGCTAACTTTGTTGGACTTGTGAACAAATTGGACTTATGAATGTGCTCTTGGAATGGAACTCGTTCATATGTAGGGGAGCTACTGTATGATGAGGTTCAATAAACCCCAAACAATAAACCCAAGAACACCTGAAAACATCACAGTCAAACTATTGAAATATAACCACAAGTGGAAAAATGTTGAAAAAAGCCAGAGAAAAATGACTCATCTTGTACAGGGAAACATAAAATGATTAGCAGCAAACTTCTCATCATAAACAATGGAGGTCAGATACAGTGGAACAGCATATTCAGAATTCTGAAAGAAAAAAATAAACTGTCAACCAAGAGTTCTAGATAAAGTAAATTTATCCTTTAAAAATGAAGGCAGGGCTTCCCTGGTGGCGCAGTGGTTGAGAGTCCACCTGCCGATGCAGGGGACACGGGTTTGTGCCCCGGTCCGGGAAGATCCCACATGCCGCGGAGCGGCTGGTCTGGTGAGCCATGGCCGCTGAGCCTGCGCGTCCAGAGTCTGTGCTCCGCAACGGGAGAGGCCACAACAGTGAGAGGCCTGTGTACCGAAAAAAAAAAAAAGGTGAACAAAGTCTTTCTCAAACAAACAATAAGAATATTTCTTGATAGCTGGCCTGACATACATGCAAAAACTAAAGGAACTCCTTCAGGCTGAAAGAAATGATATCATTAACTCATATCTATAAGAATAAATGAAGAGCAACAGAATTGGTAAATATGTAGATAAATATTTTAAAAAACTGTACAAATACAGGTATGTATTTCTATCTTCTTCTCCTATCCCCTTTAAGACATGTTATTGCTTAAAAACAGTAATTATAATACTGAATTTTTGTGTTATATATGGGTGAAATAAACATGATGATGGCAGCACAAAGGCAGAGGGAAAATGGAGCTTATCAGGGCAAAGTTTCTGTATTTTACTGGAATTAGTTTTTTTTCTAGCTTTATTAAGGTATGATGAACAAATAAATTGTACATATGTAAGATGTACAGTGTGGTATTTTTATGTAAGTATACCTTGTATAATCATTACTGTAATCAAGCTAATTAACATACTCATCACTTTACATAGGTATTATTTGTGTACATGTGGTCAGAATATTTAAGATCTACTCTCAGCAAATTTCAAGTATATAATACAATGTCATTAACTGTAGTCACCGTGCTCTGCATTAGATCTCTAGGACTTATTCATCTTACAGTTGAAAGTTTGTACCCTATGAACAACATCTCATTTTTCTCACCCTTAACCCCTGGCAACCATCATTCTACTCTGTTTCTCTGAGTTCAAGTATTTTTTCAATCTCACACGTAAGTGAGATCATACACTATTTGTCTTTCTGTGTCTGACTTATTTCACTTACTACAATGTCCTCTAAATTTATCCACATTACCACAAGTGGCAGGATTTCTCTCTTAAGGCTGAATAGCATTCCATCGTGCGTGTGTGTGTGTGTGTATGTATGTATATCTCACGTTGTCCATTCATCTGTTGATGGGCACTTAGGTTCTTAGGTTGCTTCCACGTTTTGACTATTGGGATTAATGCTACAATGAACTTCGGAGTGCAGTTATTGCTTCAAGAGTGTGATTTCATTTCCTTTTGATACATGCCCAGAAGTGGTTCTGCTGAATCATATGATGGTTCTAATTTTACCTTTTTGAGAAACTGCCATACTGTTTTCCAAAATGACTATACCAGTTTACATTCCCACCAACAGTTTATAAGCGTCCCCTGTTCTCCACACCCTTGCCAATACTTGTAATCTCTTGTTGTTTTTGATAATAGCCATCGTAATAGGAGTGAGTTAAATTAGTTTTCATCTGAGTAGACTATAATAAATTAAGATGCATATGTAATCTTTTTTTGTTTGGGTTTTTTAAATTTATTTTTTATATTGGAGTATGTTTGATTTACAATATTTGTTAGTTTCAGGTGTACAGCAAAGTAACTTAGTTATACATATACATATATCTATTCTTTTTCAGATTCTTTTCCCATATAGGTTATTACAGAATATTGAGTAAAGTTCCCTGGGTTTTACAGTAGGTCCTTGTTGACTATCTGTTTTATATCTAGTAGTGTGTATATGTCAATCCCAACCTCCTAATTTATCCCTCCCCCACGCCTTTCCTCTTGGTAACCGTAAGTTTGTTTTCTAAGTCTGTGAGTTTGTTTCTATATTGTAAATAAGTTCATTTGTATCATACTTTAAATTCCACATTTAAGTGATATCATACAGTATTTGTCCTTCTCTGACTTAATTCGCTTAGTGTGATAATCTCTAGGTCCATCCATGTTGCTGCAAATGGCATTATTTCGTTCTTTTTATGGCTGAGTAATATTCCATTCTATATATGTACCACATCTTCTTTATCCATTCATACACTGATGGACATTTAGGTTGCTTCCATGTCTTGGCTATTGTAAATAGTGCTGCAGTGAACATTAGGATGCATGTATCTTTTCAAAGTATGGTTTTCTCTGGATATATGCCCAGGAGAGGGATTGCTGGATCATTTAGTAGCTTTATTTTTAATTTTTTAAGGAACCTCCATATTGTTCTCCATAGTAATTGTACCAGTTTACATTCCCACCAACAATGTAGGAGGGTTCCCTTTTCTCCACACCCTCTCCAGCGTTTATTGCTTGTAGATTTTTTGATGATGGTCATTCTGACTGGTGTGAGGTGGTACCTCATTGTAGTTTTGATTTGCATTTCTCTAAGAATTAGCGATGTTGAGAATCTTTTCATGTGCCTCTTAGCCATCTGTATGTCTTCTTTGGAGAAATGTCTATTTAGGTCTTCTGCCCATTTTTTGATTGAGTTGTAGTTTTTTTTTGATATTGAGCTGCATGAGCTGTTTGCATAATTTGGATATTAATCGTTTGTCAGTTGCATCATTTGCAAATATTTTCTCTCATTCTGTGGGTTGTCTTTTTATTTGTTTATGGTTTCCTTTGCTGTGAAAAAGCTTTTAAGTTTAATTAGGTCCCATTTGTTTATTTTTGTTTTTATTTTCATTATTCTAGGAGATGGATCCAAAAAGATATTGCTGCAATTTATGTCATAGAGTGTTCTGCCTATGTTTTCCTCTAAGAGTTTTTTTGTTTTGTTTTGTTTTGTTTGCAGTACGCGGGCCTCTCACTGTTGTGGCCTCACCCATTGCGGAGCACAGGCTCCAGACGCGCAGGCTCAGTGGCCATGGCTCACGGGCCTAGCCGCTCCGCGGCATGTGGGATCTTCCCGGAACGGGGTACGAACCCGTGTCCCCTGCATCGGCAGGTGGACTCTCAACCACTGCGCCACCAGGAAAGCCCCCTCTAAGAGTTTTATAGTATCCGGTCTTACATTTAGGTCTTTAGTCCATTTTGAGTTTATTTTTGTGTATGGTGTTAGAGAATGGTCTAATTTCATTCTTTTACATGTAACTGTTCAGTTTCCCCAGCACCACTTATTGAAGAGACTGTCTTTTCTCCGTTGCATATTCTTGCCTCCTTTGTCATAGATGAATTGACCATAGGTGCCTGGGTTTATTTCTGGGTTTTCTGTGCTGTTCTAGTGATCTGTAAGTCCATCTTTTTGCCACTACCATACTGCTTTGATGACTGTAGCTTTGTAGTATAGTCTGAAGTCAGGGAACCTGAAACCCCCATTTCCATTTTTCTTTCTCAATATTGCTTTGACTATTTGGGGTCTTTGTGTTTCCATACAAATTTTAAGATTTTTTGTTCTATATCTGCAAAAAATGCTATTGGTAATTTGATAGGGGTTGCATTGAATCTGTAGATTACCTTGGGTAGTATAGTTGTTTTGACTATATTGATTCTTCCAATCCAAGAACATGGTATATCTTTCCATCTGTACACTAAAATTGTGTATTTAACGAAAGAAGACATTAAAGGATATACAGAGGAACAAAGAAAAGTGAGACAAAAAATATCAAAATGGCAGTTTTAAATTCCAATATATCAGTAGTTATAATAAATGTGAGTGCATTAACCATTCCAATTAAAAGATATTTCAAGCCGGATTTTAAAAATGACCCAATTATATTCTGTGTAAAAGACAAATACTTGAGAACCAAAGACACATAGTTAGAAAGTTAAAAAAAAAAACAAAAAATGGAGGAATACCATGCAAATTCTATCCATAAGAAGAATGAAATGGTGATACTAATATCAGACAAAACAGAATTTAAGATAAAACATGTTACTAGTGACAAGGACATTTATAATTATAAAAGGGTAAATTCATCAGAAGATAAAACAATTATAAATATAAATATAATTACAACCAAGCCCCACATTTCATGATGCAGAAATTAACAGAATTTAAAGGAGAAACAGGCAATTCAGCAATAATTGTTACAGACTTCATACCCCACTCTCAGTACTTGATAGACCAATTGGACATAAAATTAGCAATGATATTTGACAATGAAGCAATGAAGACTTGACCAACACTATCAACAAATTTGACATTTATAGAATATTCCACCAATTGACAGCAGAGTACAAATTCTTTTAAAGTGCCCATGGAATATTTTCAAGGATATGTTAGGTCATAAAACAAATCTCAGTTAATTTAGAAGGATTGAATTCATAAAAATCATGTTCTCTTAGCACATCAAAACTAAATTAGAATTTAACAACAGAGATAAATTTGAAAGATGCCAAGATATTTGGAAATTAAATAAGACCTAAACATTCAACACTGTACTGGAGTTTAAACCAATGAAAGAAGGAGAAACTGAGGAATATGAGGCGATAATGCACACAACTCTATACATTTACTAAGAACCATTAAATTACACACCTACCATAGGTGAATTATATGATATGCAAATTATGCCTCAATAAAGTTGGAAAGAAAAACACAAATGGTAGAAAATGGGAAGTATAGATGAAGCTGATTTGGCAATATATTAGTAATTGTTTAACCTTGATGGTGGGTAATGGAAAGTGATTATACCATTATACTTCGTGTATGCTTGAATTTTCTTTAAAGTTTTTTAAAAATTGCTATCAATATGTCCCTCATTACTCCATGTAATTTAGGTATGGCTATTTTTGCTTACTTGGGGGAAGGGTAATCTTATTTTTTCTTCATATTAATTGTACTACATATATTTATATATGCAGTATTTGCTACCTAATGGCCTTTCATTTTGGTCACTTTTGCATTATACTTTGCTTTTTGAGTCATAGTAAAGAAATGATGTGACAGTTTCTTAGAAACCATCAGCTCTCTCTGGAGAATAGAAACACAATTCTCCCCTATATTCAGCATGAAAGTAATGGTAGCCACCTCCCAGTGAAGAGAGAGAAATTACCTTCAATCTTCATAAACCTACAGACGATGTTTTTTTCTCAGTGCTGTGTCAGTCTGCTGTCTTTTCTGTTGGTCTAAGGACCAGGAACTATATATTTCAGTTTACAATGCATTGATTCTGTCATAGGTGACTTAGCCTTTTTTTAAAAAAATCCATTATCACTTGGATTCCACTGTTTTTAAAAGTACACTAAGTGAAGTAGTCTACTTTATGGGAGAAAACTAATCTTGAGTAACCTGTTAGGTAGACTTCCTAAGTTCCTCTGTACCCTGTACCCAGTGCTTAATGAATTTAATCATTAATGTGGAAGGTAGAATGAATAATTCACTAATGAAATCATCCATGATCAAATTTTAATACCCAGGGATAATTCAGTAAAAGTTATTACATTTACACAATCAATTTAATTAAGTACTTTTATTATATAGCCTTAATGACTAATAAATATATTGTTCAGAATACAAACAGAAGCATGTTATACCTCTGCTTATAGATCTTTAATGGTTCTCTGCCTCTTCAGAGGGGATGTATAACCTTAGCAAGCCTGTAGAGCTCTTCAAAATCTGACCCAAACCTACCTTTCTAGTACTTTCTCTTGCCAATCCTCTTCCACATGCCTTCACTATGTAAACATTAAATAGGCCGTGAAGTTTTACGTTGTCATGCCTTTGTCCATGCTGCTCCTCTTTCTACAGTGTTTTTACTGCCTTTTTCATCTAATAAATATATTTCCTAGGCTCCTGAGAGGTCATTCCTCCATTTGAGTTCCTAGGACCCTTAGTAGATGGTTTACCATTGCACTTAAGAAAAATTCTGAGTCCTACCATGGCCTCCTGGCCTCTGCCCATCCCTCTAGGCTTATCTCCTGCCACTCTCCACCTTGTTTACCACACTTTAAGCACACTGGTCTACTTTCAGTTCTTCTGAATCTTGGTGTATTTTCTGCCTTGCAAGAAGATGATTCCTCTGCGTGGAACCTATCCACTTAATGCTTCATCTAGTCATACATATTTCAGGGTTCAGCTTCAATGTCCCTTACTCAGAGGGACTCACTCTTACAACCACCACATCCTCCTGACTCTAGCTAAGATCCACGCCTGTTCTCCTTAGGAACAGATTACATTCCAAACTACTGTTTCCAAGTACGGTTGTTCTTAGACCACATGCCTCCATTCTAAAAGCCAGTAGATGTTCACTTGGGTTTTCTGAGAAAATTCTAAATGTTAAGGGTCTTGGAGGAGGAGGAGAAGGAGGAGGTGGAGGAGAATGATTATGATAATAATTGCTTCTTTTCTATGTTTTCCCAGAAGTTTGACCAGTTTCTCTCTGCTTTTACACTCATCACCTGTAATAAAGTTAATAATGTTTATAAAATCCTTCAAAATATTTACATACAAACAGAGGAAACATATCTTACTCTAAAATAAGACATGTTATCCAAAAGTGAAATAACTGTGACCACTGACACTATCTCCTTGTGGGAAGTAGAATTTGATGTGCCCTTGCCTTTAGCTGCAGCATATCTATGAAAGTTCTTACTTGAAAGTTCATAAATAAAAGAATAGTCTCATAATTTTAAATTTTTTCTTCATACTTGTATCATGGTTTTCATTGATATACTTTTGTATGATCATTGGCTTAAGTCTGTATTACCCATCATACTATAAGCTCCATATGGGTAAGGACTGTGTCTATGTTGTTTACCACTGAATATCTACCACCTAGTGCAGTGTCCAGCACTTAGTAGACACGTAATAAATATTTGCTGAAGTCATAGCTACACTTCAATGCTTATCACATTTAAAAAAACACATGTACATGCCTGCATCTCCTATTAGCCTGTCAACATTTTGTAACCACCCCATCATGTAGGACAAACAATGTCTGGTATGTTGTAGACACTCAAATATTTCTTGATGAAAAAACATTAAAGTCATGACAGGCCAACTTGCCTGAGTGCATTATAATCTCAAAATGAGCTATATATATATATATATATATATATATATATATATATATATATATATATATTAGGCAGTTCATTAATTCTAAAAATTGGCCCTCATGGTGCTTGGCCTACATTATTCACCTTCCTCTGTCTCTTATAAATTCACTGGCAGATTTCTAGACTCTGACCACAGTGGTTGGTGGTAAAGTTCTTCATACATAATGGATTGTTTTAATTTTCATTTCATACTGTGTTATTTACCTGTCTGAGGTCTTTTTTATGATGGTGAACTCTTGGTATGCGTGATAAGCTGTCTTTATTTATCCCCAGTGACAGGAGATATTTCTTTTCTCCAGAAAATAATCTCATCACTTACCTTGTATGGTACTTAAACTTTGGTTATTCAGTTCTTCTACAGCAATGGTTGTCAAACTTGTTGGTCTTGGGACCCCTTTATACTCTTAGAAATAATCAAGACTCCAAAACACTTTTGTTTATGTGGGTTACCATGTTTGACATTAAAACTGAGAAATGTTTAAAGTATTCGTTTATTAATTCAGTTAAAATATCAATAACCCCACTTTGTTACTATAAATGTTTTATGAAAGATAACTATCTTCCACAGCAAAAGACTGTGAGAACGATGACATTGTTTTACATTCTTAAAAATCTCTTTAATATTTAGCTGAAGAGAAGAGAGCTGATTCTTATATCTTTTTCTGCATTCAGTTTGTTACCATGTCACCCATGACATAGCCTCTGGAAAACTCATAAGAGAATGAGAGAGAAAATGGCAAATATCTCAGTATCATTATGAAATAGTTTTGACCTCACAAACCCCCTGAAAGTATCTCAAGGATCCCCAGGGGTGACCAGACCCACACTTCAGGAACTGCTGTTGGAGGAAATAAAACTATTCTTTTACCTCCTGTGGCTGTATTTTTAAAGAATAGTAATGTGCATTTCTGAAGAACTTACCTGGAGTTGTGTGCAGATTTTAAATAAATCAAATGGAAGTACCATTTGCCCTTTCTTTTCCAGCATGAAAGTAGTGAGCAAAATATATCCTTTGTCTCTCAAAGGAACTTTGTTTTTTCTTATCTGTATAATGTATTTATATCCAGTGGAAATGTACATAGTACTGACAATAAATGACATCTTGCTGGGGGTGCAAATATGAGTACCCCGAGGAATTCAAAATACAGCCACAGAAATACAAGTCAGCATAAAACCTACAGAAAAAGACTAACAAAAAAAGATATGAAATTACAAAAGAAGAGAAAAAGTTAGATTAGGAAGAAAGAAAAATAAGGAAAGAAACTTGAATAACAGAAAAGCAAAGAAGAAGAGAAAGAGGCAAAAACCTCAGTCTTTTTTTTTTTTTTACTAAGTATTTTCCATGTTTGATTCAAAGCTAAGTAAACATAGCCTGTCATACTGGCAAACTTTAAATTTTAAACAGAATAAATGTTTATAATTAGGTGCAATGCCTAGTTTTCCTATTAGCCATTCTCATGTCGTATCCTGTGAAATAATAACTGTGTAAGGTGTTAATAATTATTTCAAAGGGTGAAGGAGTTTAAATGGTTTAAATCGTCATACAGATTTTCATGATCCACACATAACTAGGTTAAAAAGATTATACAGATTTTTCTTATGTCAGAATTTTCATATCTTTAATTCCCTAGTATGTGTCTAATAAAGGGATTGAATGTATAGCACGTATCATCAAACTTCAGTAAAGTGCTGGATAGTAAATGCTTTTGGCTTTGTCAACCATTCAGTCTCTGTTGCAGCTACTCAACTCTGCTGTCATAGTACGAATGCAGTCATAGACAAAATGTAAATGAATGTGCGTGGCTACGTTCCAATAAAACTTTATTTTCAAAAACCGGTGACAGGCAGGATTTGGCTCATGGTCCGTAGCTTTGAAACTCCTTGTATGTAGCTTCCTCCAATTTAATTTAGTTAATTTTACACAGAACTTGCCTTCCATAACACACACTTTGTTTTTCATGTAAAATCTCTGAAGAATAATGGGAATAATGTTACCTCTCTCAGACACACAATTGAGATGGTATCATTCTGAGACTGTGAATTTAAGAGTTGAACGAATACTATACAGTAGGTAATGAGAATAGAGTGTGATCACAATAGAGTACCTGTCCTTATGGTACTTGCTGTATATTGACAAAAATAGGAGATTATATTATACCCTGTACTAGAAAAATTATGAGGAGCTATGGGACTACATAACAGGGCCCATAACTTAGGCTTGATTAGGAATAGGTTGCTAATTAATTGAGGAAAGCTTCATAGAGGAGGTAATGGCTAACCTGAGATTGAAGAGGTAACTAGAAGCTACATAGATCAAGACAATGGGAAGGGTATCCCAGAAAGATGGGACAGAGTGTGCTGAGTCCTGACACGGATGTGGTACTAGATTGCAAAGAAGATTAAGTTGTTCAGTGGATTGTGCAATGCAAAGAAAGAGAAGTAAGTAGAGATCAGATCATAAAGAGGTTTTTGATCCACATTAAAAAAGTTGGATTTTATCCCATTGGCACTAGGGAGTTATTGAAGGTGTGAGAGTATGATCAGAGACATATTTTAGAAATATTATTCATTCTGAAGTGTTAAGAATGGATAAGATGACAAGGTGGGAGGCAGAAACCAATTAGGAAATAGCCTCAGTAACCAGTGAGAGAGGATGGGAGGGGGAGACAGTAGCAGGGAGTATGGAGGAAAGCGGGAATACTCAAGAGAGACATCTCAAGTGGAATTATGAGGACAATTATTGATACACTCTGGGTGTGAGGGTGAGAGGAAAGAATCAAGGATGCCTCTCATTTCTATTTTGAGAGACTGGGAGCTGGCAGAGCCATCCATGGACATTGACAGAGGAGCCATCTTGGCAGGGAAGATGATGGTGTTTTGAATGTCCGGGAAGGGGAGAACCTAGCCATGACTGAAAGCAGAAAAACTAAGGTCATTCACTCTTCATTGCATCTTTCATCAGATGGTAATGGCTTTGTTACAGGCTTTACTGATAAATTGTGTTACTCTGCCTCTGATAGATGACAGTCCAAAGCATCCTCAGTGTTTTCAGAAATCTATTCCAGCACCTCTGTAGACAGCACACAACAAAAATATGGAAGAAGTGCTGGGATTCAGTTAGTCATTTGGACCTATTAAAGTAGGATTGGAGAAGGGTTCAACCTGAGATCCCCAAAAAGATTATTCTAGAATTTCTTTTTATCTGAGAACTGAATTTGATAGAGAATATGAATTATGAAAGCCTTGGGATTCTCGGTAGAATCTCTTAAGATTTGGCTTGTTTTACTTCATCTCCTGCTGGTCTCCCCTCTGTCATTCCATTCCAAACATTTTTCCCCACTTCTTTGTTGTTTTTGGAACATTCTAACCACACTCCTGCCTCGGAATCTTTGTACTTGTTTTCCTTTGCGTAGAGTGTTTTCTCCCCAATATTTGAACGGATTGATCCCTCACCTCCTTTATTACCTAACTTTATTCAAGCTGATGTTAAAGTAGAAGCTCCACATTTCAGTGGCTTACCACTATAGAAACGTCTCACTCATGCAAACTTCAAAAAGTTGCTTCTGATCAGCAAGCAAGCAGCTCCCCTCTAAATTGTGAATCAGGGACCCAGTCTACCTTGATTTTGTAGCTCCGACATTTTTAACATGTGGCTTTCAAAATCCCTATGCTTTTCTACGTTAGAAGGAGAAAGAACAAGGAATATCATCTATGTGGGGGTGGTGAGGTTAAGAGCCAGGCCTGGAATCGGTGAGAATCACTTTTGTGTATATTCCATTGGCTAGAATTCAGTCATGTAGTCACACCTAATGGCCAGCGAGAATGTGACATGACAACTAGCTTCATAGTTAAAAGAAGAGGATAAAGTTTTTTGATGAGCAGCCAGCCAGTCTCTACCATTACGATTTTACTCAAATACCCCTTCTCAATGAAGCCTTCTCTGATCACCCTTTACAAAACTGCAGCCACCCTCCAGCTCCACTCAATATTCCCTTTCTTCCAGCTTCATTTTTTTCCCTCTGTAGCACTTACCGCTTTGCCACAATCGATATTTTTCACTTCTTTATCTTGTTTATTGTCTGGAATGTAAGCTTCATCAGGGCAAAGATTGTTACCTACAGTCACCGCCATATCATTGGACACTAGTAGACCTTTGAAAGGTGTTTCGTTGCATTGTAACCATACGTTTACCTTGCCTAGAAGTAGTCTCATCTGGTGGCACATTTACTCGTAGATTAGCATTTTGACTCTAATTGTCTTTCCCAAAAACATTTGTCAAGGAAGCTTGTCAGAAGAAAGAAATAGAGCTGTCAACTGGCTCATCAAAAAGCTCAATTTCACATAGTCCTCCTGATAAATGCTTTATATGAGTCCTCCTCATACATGCTTTATAAATACTTTTATGTATATAAGTATGTTGGCTTAGGCAAAATTCTGAGATAGAGATAGCAGTTCAGTATCCAGAGTCTCCCTTTTAAACAAAAAAAAAGACAAAACTTTTTATATTTTCTCTATCATTTGTTGAATACCATTAGTGAAAGCAGTAGGCTAAAACTGGAGTTTCTGAAAGCAAATTTAATCCAAACAACCACAATATGAAGTGTTTATTGTCCCCATTTTAAGATGAGGAAATTGAGGCCTATATAGGTTAAGTAACTTGCCCAGGTTCACACACTCAACTAATAACTTTCAGGGCTTAGGTTTGAACTTTTTTTTTTTCCTTTCAGGAACTCTCACTGCTAAGCTCCATGATTTCCCTTCTCATTCTTCACATCTACCCACAAGTTGCTAATGTTTTCCTTAATATTGAGGAGTAAATGCCTGAGGAACCTTGATATGTTTTGCCGCTCAGTTGCACTTCATTTTTATGAAGAACAAACTAGGCAAAATGAATGAATGTCTGATTGTGTGACTTGTGTACTAACCAGATTTGGGAGGTATGTTGGTTTAAAAATCGAGTCGATGCCTGGGTTCTGATACTAACAATGCCCTCTAGACAGTATGACTTGGAGAAGTTACTATGTGTGCCTAAGCATGAATGTTTTTTTTTTTCCTTAAGAGACACCTTTATATTTGAATCTTTCTAGAGTTTCTCAAATTATAAGACACTCACTTGTTTTATTTTGCGCAAAACAACAAAGCACTGTCTGGGAAAGACATATTGGCATAATCTCAGTTTGTGCTTATTTTGGTGGCTTGTAGCAGTCACTTGATACAGGAAGAAAACAAGTTTAACAGAAGTAGTGATTAACTTTGGTGGTATGACATCACAATTTCATGAGTTGAATGCCATTGTAAACAAACTCCGGAAAGATTATTTTAAAAGCCACTCAGTAAGTGGTTGCCTCGTGTAGCTCATGGACATATGGCGCAGAGAAAAGAAAAACTGTCTTTACATAACATAAAACCGTCTTCTGTACGTAAATGTGTGTTTGTGGCTTGGAATAAAATTTCCAGTAGAACATTACACGTGGCTTCAGCAGTACTGTACCTCAAGCCACATGGGTGTAAGTGAAGATGACACTGTTTAGAAAACTGAATTAGATAACTCAAAAAGTGCATCCATCAGAATGACAGATCCAGTGTTGAAGATGCGTGTGAAGAATGTTGCCACAATTGTTGTATAAACTATGAATGGGGAAGTGTGATCTTTCTAATGTTATATAATTTTAAATTAGTGGTCTTTCTAATGTAATATGTTATATGGTTTTAAATTAGTATGCACCATCAAATTATTGAATTAAGCATTATATGTAGATGGGTGATGATTCGATCTACATTTTCCAAAGTTTCTATGTTACATTTGATCAGAAACTTCGGAACTTCTCATTTGGAAAATAGGATAGAGAGTCACGTTATACTTGGATATATATGGTATATAAATCTCTGGGCTTCAATTTCTTCACTGGGAATATTAGGGAGACAATACACATGATGTATTGAGTGTTAAAAGAGATTCAAATGTGAAAATACCTAGCATTTGGCCTGAAACACTAGGTAGACCCTCCTCTTCTAAAATCATGTCACGTGATTTGGCCGTCTTTACCTCTTACCGTAAGAGCAGCCCCACGGAAAATGTTCATTTAGAATTAATGTTAAATTCATTGAATTTAGCAACACATCGGTAACTCTTCCTTTCTGAGTATGCACATCTCTCCCCATCATAATATGTGCTTCCTTCAATTGCATTAAGAGCATTTATAATGTAAATGGCTACAGAGCCAATATTTCAAACAGAAGCCATTCTTTAAAAAGAAAAAAGTAGCTAAATGTATTGAAATGCCTCTAAAAGTAAAATATTTAGCACTTAATTGCAGATGGGTGATGTTAAATATCCCATTCATTATTATTACTACCACATGCCTGAATAAATCCTACCATAAGCATTAAGCGAGTAGGTAAACAAAGAAATAACACTTCATGTGATGAATGCCAATATAGAGCACGTTTAAACTGTTCTGTCAAGAGACAAGCCTGGAAATGCAAACTGCGTTCCTTAGCTTTTCTGCAGTCATCTGAATACATAAATTCAAATTGCAGCTTTTAAAACTTCAAACCAAGGCTTTTGAAATTTCAGAAAACACATGCACTTGAAAGAGCAGATTATAACAGGGTCCCAGTGGGATTTGGGCGCCATCTTTTTTTATATTTCAAAGTATAAAAAACCTAGACAAGAAATGACTACCAAATGTTTTCATATTTAAAAAGAAGATGCTGCACTCTTTAAGAAATTAAATCATCAACAAAAAGTTTTCTACAAACATTGTGTGAAAAGAAAGATTATAGCAAATAGCTTAGCCAAAGCTTTTACTTTTTAAGTGATGATTTATTCTATCTGGGAGTTCTTAAGACTTTTCCAAATTAGTATACAGTTAATATCCATAAAATCATATGCAAGTCACTGCCTTTCAAACTGATGCTGAAGGTTAATTAGAAAACACACTTAATTATTTATAGTGCACAGATGAGTCCCAGATACTCTCAGTGTCCAAATACACTGTAAACATAGAAAATTTAGCAGATTTATGCTGGAAAGACAGTAATTCTACACAAATTAATTTATTGATTTAATGGAATCCCTACCAAAGTCCCCAATGAGATTTATTTTGTAATTTGACCAAATGATACTTCGTGGTACATAAATTAGAATAGCTAAGGTAAGAGAGGGGTTTAACCTACCAGGAATTAGACATACTTTCAAGCTGCAATGGTTGAAGTAGTGTATTGCTGTCACAAAAATCTGTGGTATATCTGCAAAAAGAACCTTATTGCATGTAAAACACAAAATATAATGAAGGAACCACCACAAATCAATAGAGAATAGATTGTGCTGGGAAAAAAATACCAATTTCTGAAAAACCCTTCAAGGTCAGAAACTCAACTATATAAATTTAAAATGGATTAAGCAGTTAGTTTTTTAAATATTTATTTATTTATTTATTTATGGCTGCATTGGGTCTTCGTTGCTGCACACGGGCTTTTTCTAGTTGCAGCGAGAGGGGGCTACTCTTCGTTGTGGTGCGCGGGCTTGTCATTGTGGTGGCTTCTCTTGTTGCAGAGCACAGACTCCAGGCGTGCAGGCTTCAGTCGTTGCAGCACGTGGGCTCAGCAGTTTCGGCACGTGGGTTCTAGAGCACAGGCTCAGTAGTTGTGGCGCACAGGCTTAGTTGCTCTGCGGCATGTGGGATCCTCCCGGACCAGGGATGGAACCCATGCCCCTGCATTGGCAGGTGGATTCTTAACCACTGCTCCACTAGGGGAGTACCCAGTTAGGTTTTTTGGTTTGGTTGGTTTTTGTTTTTTTTAATGAACATATAAGGATCCAGAATAAAGGCAAATATCTGAACAATTGTGGGGTGGTCACAATTTTCAGAGTAGTATCAATGAAAGAAATAGCAAAGAAATTGAAAAAATTTTATTTAGAAAGAAGAAAAAATATTTTTAAAGAAGGTAAAAGGGAAGCTATAAAAATAGTCTCAATAAATATATTTTTAAGGTAATGTGAAAAGAGCCCTTACAAACAAATAAGAAAACACTGAGGCAAAATGGGCAACAGACACAGCAGACGACTGACAGTAGAAACAAATGACAAATATACACATGTATACAAAATTGTTTAATTTTTCTATTAATATGAAATGTAAAAAAAACCATGACAAAGTATTTTTCTTTTATCAAGTATATAAATTTTAATGCTCGGTAGTGATAAATCTGTTGACTTTCATATTTTATAACTTTTTTTAATTTATACTTTATAATTGTTGGTGGAAGTGTATGTATTCTTAGTACCAGCATTGCAAAGAAATTTAGCAATGTGTATCTAAATTCTTAGTATTCTCATTGTTAGCTTTTCTTCCTTATTCTACGGAAATTAGCAGATAGATGAGCCAAAGCACATAAGCAAATGTATTTGTTATAGGGTTATTTATTATAATGAAAAATTGGAACCAAACTAAATGCGAAGTAACAGAACAATGGTAAAATATGGTGTACTTATATATGGCTTATTACTCAGATCTTAAAAATCAGTTTTTCAAATAATAAATAATGACCTAAGGAAATACAGTAGCATATTAAATGACTAGGTATACAATGTTTGTATAGAGTTTGATCCCAATTAAATATATAAATCTTAATTACAATGAATAAGTATATCTCCACTCTTATTCTTGGCTGGATATTTTTGAAAGGAAAAATATGCAGGTAATTAATTTGAGATATGTTTGAAGTGGAGGTAGAGGTATTTGCTTTTAGAGTTTTATTCTAGGTTTGGAATTTTTCTGTTTTGGGTTTGATATTATTCTTTCCTGCTCTTCAAGCTTTTATTTGTTTGGTTTTGGATTTTTTTCTTCCCTGAAATTATCAGTTTCTAGATGAAGGTTGAGAAAAGTCTTACCCATCTGTCTAGGTTTTACAAGTGTAGTTGGATTTTAACACGGTTTTACTTAACTAAGATGAGGAAGATTGATAGAAATAAGGTTGCTCTCAGTATATGGGACACCATGCAAGATGACCTAGCGTCAAATACTAAAGGAGACAAAGATTTGCAAAGAGAGTAGAACAGAGAGAAAGATGAGGTAGACTGACAAATACCCTTGAAACCTAGACCCAAGGATTTGAACTGGCTTAGCACTGCTAAACGAATAAAAGATGTCTATAGTGGGATTGTTCCTCTTCCAGAATTGCTTCTCAGTCCAGAGTCTGAGGAAAAACGGTGCTATCCCACATTCTAAAGCAAGCTGCCAGCAGTTGAGACCAGCCACTTCCCCCTAAGGTTTGCTGAGAAGTAGCAGTAGTATTATGTCTACTGTCAGTGATTTCCAACCTCCTCGGTACCCCCTGTCCAGATCAATGTTAAGAGGACTCAGGTGAGATGGGGTAGTTAGCTTTGTGGGGAGTGCCGTGTCTATGGTGGGGGTGGCTACCCACCTTACATCACCCCTTACATCTCTCTGAAGTCAAAGGTAGGGGCTTCAGGATAATCACTAAGAAAACAGTATGAAGACTGCAGGAAGGGAAAACCGTTTTCTCCTTCAGCTGAATATTTGTTGAGCTGAAGAACTCCTTCACAGATCTGTGTAGCCTTTGCAGGGGCCAGAGGAACACCCGAGGCATTCCTTTGCTTTCCATGTCAAAGAGGGAGGGTGGGGGACGGGCAGGAGCCACAGGTTACCTGTACATAGGAAATCAATGAATGACTGTGAAATGGGCTTTTTCTTCTTTTTTTTTTTTTCAATTTAAATAAGCAGGTGGGAGAATTGTCTATCATTAACCTAGAAGTGAAGAAAGAATGGACTCAGAAGATGCCAAATGTGAAGTGTGCATTATTAGTTCAAATGCTAGTTTACTATGTTTTATCCTCCAACTCATTGCTGATGACTCTGAATTCCATATTTCCAGACCTCCTCTCTCCCCTGAGCTGAAGATCTCTCTCTTTTTGAAACTAGTAATTTCCCTTAAATATCTGATACAATTAAATGTACTCTCAGCTGGAGTAAATACTGTCTGTTCAGCCAGATAAGGTGGGGTCACGCCTAGACCAGGTGTAATAGGTTGAACAGGTGAAGAGCACAGACTCTGGACCTAGATGACCCAGGACTGAATGCTGGATTGACCACTTATTAGCTCTTTGATCTTGGGGAGAATACTAAGCCTCATTTTCTTTCATCTGTAGATGAGGAAAGACAAGTACCCATCTCACAATAGTAATGTGACAACTTGGTACTCGATTCAGTGGCTGCGTATAGAAAGTGCTTAATAATTGTTAGCTACTAATGCTAATCTCTCTCCTTTTATCCACAAGTCCTGTTGAATCTCCTACATTTTAAACATCCTGTCTTTTCCTATTCCCTGGCTACATCTTCATGATTTGGGCCTTCATTACTTTATCACCTTGCCTATCACCTTGGTCTCAATTGTCTCATAGTTGATTCTGAAGCTGAAGCCAGCCTCTGTACCCTGACAGTGAAGTAAATCTCAGAGACAGGGCTTTGGGTGAAGTAGAAAAGAATAGCTTTATTGCTTTGCCAGGAGGCCACAGTGAGCTAATGTCCTCACAACTGTGTGTCCCAACTCGGGGCAGGGGTGGGGGTTGTGAGGAGTGATACAGTCAAGGGGGCGGGGTTGCTGATAAGGAGCAGGGTGCCTGCAGAGCCTGCGTTCCTTCAGTCCAGAGATCTTCTGGGGTCAGGTGATGATGGGCCAACTGTGCCTTTCTCTGGAATGAAGAATGCTTCATCAAGTAGTTAACATCTTCCATTTGGCGGGGGTTTTAGTTCTGCAGAAGAGCTCAAAGATATTGTTATGTGTATCCCTTGAGGGGCAGTCAGGACCCTGCCCCCAAGGCTGCACTGTTGTTTCTTGACTGCTCCTCCTTTGTCTCTGATTAGCAGCCATTTGAACCTGCCCTTTAGAACTCAGGGCTCTAGTCATACCTCCCTTGCCCACATCCATTCTCCACAGAGTAGCCAGAGTGAGCGGATGAAATAAATGTTTCTCTACTCAAAAAATTGGAGTATTTCATCACCTAGAGGTTAAAGCAAAACACTCTAGCCGCTTCATAACCCTGCCTCAAGCCACTTTACCGGCTTCCTCTTTTGACCCTTCCTCCCTAAATCTCAAATACTTCAATAACCATTAATGTCAACATTAGACATTGATGTAGGCATCCTTACTTTACAAAAAGAGCCAAAGTATTTGCTTTTGGCAAAACCTCATATAATCATACACTAGTTCCCATGGAAATTAATGCCAAACCTTTAATGACTCTATTAACAGAAAATAAGCTCAAGCATCAGGCAGATGATGCCGTTGATAATATTCATTCATAATTATAAACTAAAGGTAACCGTAAACTGTCACTACATTATGAATCTTTATTTTTTTAAACCTGAAACAACCTGCAATTTGGTAGCAGCCAAAAGAACCTAAGTCATTACATCAGTGATGGGAGGCTATGCAAACTAACCAAATTTCATTCTAAGTGGCACATTTTATCACATTAATATCACTGAAATCTGGATTGGTTTTACAATTTCTGCTGGCCAGGACACATGTGATTTAGAAGAAAATCCAAGAAGCAGTAGTAGAGCCCTGTTAAGAAGTGCTACATTGCCAATACTCTCGATATCACAGAAGATGACCTTGTGTAGGGAAAGAGACACATCAGTTACTTTAAAGGGAAAAGTGCTATAGGAGACTCAGACTCTAAATATGGGGAAGTTTTAAGAATACCACACCAATTTTTTCACTTGTATTTTACTATTTATGCATCTTCAAGAGGAACATAAGACAAAAATATACATAAACCTAAAAGAACAATTTCTTAATAAAATAAAACCTCTAAGTAATAAGTGTCATCATGTAATCAGCACCGTTGCCCACTCCAACTCACATCCTGGTAGTACTTACAATGGTACTATAATGACTTGCAACTGAAGGTGTCTTTCATTTGATGGAATACTGTAGTGCACATTGGTGTGTAAATTAGATCATGTTTTAGAATGAATATTGCAAAGAATGAGAAAGTTTCTTTTAAAACAGGAACACAAGATTGAAAAGAATGAAGGCAGAATTCATTCATTCACGCAACACTTATTTATTTAGCATCTTTTCTGTGCCAGGCATTGCCTCAGGAGAAAAGGTAACAGTAGTAAATAAAACAGACAAAATCTTTGCCCTCAGAGAGCTTAATTTCCTGTGTGTGAGACAGACAATATACAAAATAACCAAATTATAGTATATGTTAGTTTTAAGAACTAAAGAGAAAGATAAACCAGGGAGAAAGAACAGAAATTGGAGGGGAGAGGTGTGATTTTAAGTAGGGTCATCAAGAAAGACCTGCAGGAGGTGAGAGAACCAGCCACGTTTGATTTGTGAGGGAAGGTCATTCTAGGCAGAAAAACCCAGCAAGTACAAAAGCTTAGAAGCGGGGATGCATCTAGTGTATTTCAGGAGCACAGCAAGTGGGTCTCAAGAAGGTTAAGAGGAAGGGAGAGTAGATGGAAATGAGGTCAGAGAAGTAAGGAGAAAGGGTATCAGCAGATTTTATAGATCAGTGCTTTTTAATAGAAAAATAAGGTGAGCCTCGTATGTAATTTTAAATTTTCTAATTGCCACATTTAAGAAAGAGTAGAAACAGGTGAAATGAATATATTTTATTTAACCCAGTATATTAAAAATATTATGTTGACTTGTACATGATATTAAATATACTAATGAGATGTTTTATTTTTTTGAATTTTTGAATTTTATTTATTTTTTATACAGTAGGTTATTAGTCATCCATTTTATACATATTAGTGTATACATGTCAATCCCAATCTCCCAATTCATCACACCACCATGACCCAGCCCACCACTTCCTCCCTTGGTGTCCATATGTTTGTTCTCCACATCTGTATCTCAATTGCTGCCCTGCAAACTGGTTCATCTGTACCATTTTTCCAGGTTCCACATATATGCGTTAATATACGATATTTGTTTTTCTCTTTCTGACTTACTTCACTCTCTATGACAGTCTCTAGATTCATCCACGTCTCTACAGTGACCCAATTTCGTTCCTTCTTATGGCTGAGTAATATTCCATTGTATATATGTACCACATCTTCTTTATCCAGTCGTCCGTCAGTGGGCATTCAGGTTGCTTCCATGACCTGGCTATTGTAAATAGTGCTGCAGTGAACATTGGGGTGCATGTGTCCTTTTGAATTATGGTTTTCTCTGGGTATATGCCCAGGAGTGGCATTGCTGGGTCATATAGTAATTCTATTTTTAGTTTTTTAAGGAACCTCCATAGTGTTCTCCATAGTGGCTGTATCAATTTACATTCCCACCAACAGGGCAAGAGGGTTCCCTTTTCTCCACACCCTCTCCAGCATTTGTTGTTTGTAGATTTTCTGATGATGCCCATTCTAACTGGTGTGAGGTGATACCTAATTGTAGTTTTGATTTGCATTTCTCTAATAATTAGTGATGTTGAGCAGCTTTTCATGTGCTTCTTGGCCATCTGTATGTCTTCTTTGGAGAAACGACTATTTAGGTCTTCTGCGCATTTTTGGATTGGGCTGTTTGTTTTTTTAATATTGAGCTGCTTGAGCTGTTTATATGTTTTAGAGATTAATCCTTTGGCCATTGATTCATTTGCAAATATTTTCTCCCATTCAGAGGGTTATCTTTTCCTCTTGTTTGTAGTTTGCTTTGCAAAAGCTTTTAAGTTTCATTAGGTCCCATTTGTTTATTTCTGGTTTTATTTCCATTACACTAGGAGGTGGATCAAAAGAGATCTTGCTGTGATTTATGTCAAAGAGTGTTCTTCCCACGTTTTCCTCTAAGAGTTTTATAGTATCTGGTCTTACATTTAGGTCTCTAATCCATTTTGAGTTTATTTTTCTGTATGGTGTTAGGGAGTGTTCTAATTTCCTTCTTTTACATGTAGCTGTCCAGTTTTCCCAGCACCACTTATTGAAGACACTGTCTTTTCTGATTGTATATCCCTGCCTCTGTTGTCATAGATTAGTTGACCATAGGTGCGTGGGTTTCTCTCTGGGCTTTCTATCCTGATCCATTGGTCTATATTTCTGTTTTTGTGCCAGTACCATATTGTCTTGATTACTGCAGTTTTGTGCTATAGTCTGAAGTCAGGGAGTCTGATTCTTCCAGCTCCGTTTTTTTTTCCTCAAGACTGCTTTGGCTATTCGGGGTCTTTTGTGTCTCCATACAAATTTTAAGATTTTTTGTTCTAGTTCTGTAAAAAATGCCATTGGTAATTTGATAGGGATTGCGTTGAATATGTAGATTGCTTTGGGTAGTAGAGTCATTTTCACAATATTGATTCTTCCAATCTAAGAACATGGTATACTCTCCAACTGTTTGTATCATCTTTAATTTTTTTCATCATTGTCTTATAGTTTTCTGCATACAGGTCTTTTGTCTCCCTAGATATGTTTATTCCTAGGTATTTTATTCTTTTTGTTGCAATGGTAAACGAGAACGTTTCCTTAATTTCTCTTTCAGATTTTTCATCATTAGTGTATAGGAATGCAAGAGATTTCTGTGCATTAATTTTCTATCCTGCAACTTTACCAAATTCATTGATTAGCTCTAGTAGTTTTCTAGTGGCATCTTTCAGATTCTATATGTACAGTGTCATGTCATCTACAAACAGTGACAGTTTTACTTCTTCTTTTCCAATTTGTATTCTTTTATTTCTTTTTCTTCTCTGATTGCCATGGCTAGGACTTCCAAAACTATGCTGAATAATATTGGTGAGAGTGGGCATCCTTGTCTTGTTCCTGATCTTAGAGGAAATGCTTTCAGTTTTTCACCATTGAGAATGATGTTTGCTGTGGGTTTGTCGTATATGGCCTTTATTATATTGAGGTAGGTTCTCTCTATGCCCACTTTCTGGAGAGTTTTTATCATAAATGGGTGTTGAATTTTGTTACAAGCTTTTTCTACATCTATTGAGATGATCATATGGTTTTTATTCTTCAGTTTGTTAATATGGTGTATCACATTGATTGAGTTGCGTATATTGTAGAATCCTTGCATCCCTGGGATAAATCCCACTTGATCATGCTGTATGATCCTTTTAATGTGCTGTTGGATCCTGTTTGCTAGTATTCTGTTGAGGATTTTTGCATCTGTATTCATCAGTGATATTGGTCTGTAATTTTCTTTTTTTGTAGTATCTTTGTCTGTTTTTTGTATCACGGTGATGGTGGCCTCATAGAATGAGCTTGGGAGTGTTCTTTCCCCCACAATTTTTTGGAAGAGTTTGAGAAGGATGGGTGTTAGCTCTTTTCTAAATGTTTGGTAGAATTCACCTGTGAAGCCATCTGATGCTGGACTTTTGTTTGTTGGAAGATTTTTAATCACAGTTGAATTTCATTACTTGTGATTGGTCTGTTCATATTTTCTATTTCTTTCTGGTTCAGTCTTGAAGGTTATACCTTTCTAAAAATTTGTCCATTTCCTCCAGGTTGTCCATTTTATTGGCATCGAGTTGCTTATAGTAGTCTCTTAGGATGCTTTGTATTTCTGTGGTGTCCTTTGTAACTTCTCCTTTTTCATTTCTAATTTTTCTGAAATTAGTCCTCTCCCTCTTTTTCTTGATGAGTCTGGCTAATGGTTTATCAATTTTGTTTATGTTCTCAAATAACCAGCTTTTAGTTTTATGGATCTTTGCTAGCGTTTCCTTTGTTTCTATTTCATTTATTTCTGCCCTTATCTTTATGATTTCTTTCCTTCTGCTAACTTTGGGTTTTGTTTATTCTTCTTTCTCTAGTTCCTTTAGTTGTAAGGTTAGATTGTTCATTTGAGATTTTTCTGGTTTCTTGAGGTAGGCTTGTATAGCTATAAACTTCCGTCTTAGAACTGCATTTGCTGCATCCCATAGGTTTTGGATCGTAGTGTTTTCATTGTCATTTGTCTGTAGGTATTTTTTGATTTCCTCTTTGGTTTCTTCAGTGATCTCTTGGTTATTTAGTAACGTATTGTTTAGCCTCCATGTGTTTGTGTTTTTTACATTTCTTTCCCTGTAATTGATTTCTAATCTCATAGCGTTGTGGTCAGAAAAGATGCTTGATATGATTTCAGTTTTCTTAAATTTACTGAGGCTTGATTTGTCACCCAGGATGTGATCTATCCTGGAGAATGTTCTGTGTGCACTTGAGAAGAAAGTGTAATCTGCTCTTTTTGGATGGAATGTCCTATAAATATCAATTAAATCTATCTGGTCTGTTGTGTCATTTAAAGCTTGTGTTTCCTTATTAATTTTCTGTTTGGATGATCTGTCCATTGGTGTAAGTGAGGTGTTAAAGTCCCCCACTATTATTGTGTTACTGTCCATTTCCTCTCTTATAGCTGTTAGCAGTTGCCTTACGTGTTTAGGTGCTCCTATGTTGGGTGTATATAAATTTATAATTGTTATATCTTCTTCTTGGATTGATCCCTTGATCATTATGTAGTGTCCTTCCTTGTCTCTTGTAACATTCTTTATTTTAAATCTATTTTATCTGATATGAGTATTGCTCCTCCAGCTTTGTTTTAATTTCCATTTGCATGGAGTATCTTTTTCCATCCCCTCACTTTCAGTCTGTATGTGTCCCTAGGTCTGAAGTGGGTCTCTTATAG
Source organism: Delphinapterus leucas (assembly GCF_059928025.1). Taxonomy (NCBI): domain Eukaryota; kingdom Metazoa; phylum Chordata; class Mammalia; order Artiodactyla; family Monodontidae; genus Delphinapterus; species Delphinapterus leucas. Next base: position 105,054,979 of record NC_143150.1, read on the forward strand.
ACAGCATATATATGGGTCTTGTATTTGTATCCATTCAGCGAGCCTGTGTCTTTTGGCTGGAGCATTTAATCCATTCACATTTAAGGTAATTATTGATATGTTTGTTCCTATTACCATTTTCTTAATTGTTTTGGGTTTGTTTTTGTAGGTCCTTTTCTTCTCTTGTGGTTCCCACTTAGAGAAGTTCCTTTAGCAATTGTTGTAGAGCTGGTTTGGTGGTGCTGAATTCTCTTAGCTTTTGCTTATCTGTAAAGCTTTTGATTTCTCCATGGAATCTGCATGAGATCCTTGCCGGGTAGAGTAATCTTGGTTGTAGGTTCTTCCCTTTCATCACTTTAAATATGTCATGCCACTCCCTTCTGGCTTGTAGATTTTCTGCTGAGAAATCAGCTGTTAACCTTATGGGAGTTCCCTTGTGTGTTATTTGTCATTTTTCCCTTGCTGCTTTCAATAATTTTTCTTTGTCTTTAATTTTTGCCAATTTGATTACTCTGTGTCTCCGCACGTTTCTCCTTGGGTTTATCCTGTGTGGGACTCACTCTGCTTCCTGGACTTGGGTGGCTGTTTCCTTTCCCATGTGGGACATTTTCAACTGTAATCTCTTCAAGTGTTTTCTCAGGTCCTTTCTCTCTCTCTTCTCCTTCTGGGACCCCTATAATGCCAATGTTGTTGCTTTTAATGTTGTCCCAGAGGTCTGTTAGGCTGTCTTCATTTCTTTTCATTCATTTTTGTTTATTCTGTTCTGCAGCAGTGAATTCTACCATTCTGTCTTCCAGGTCACTTATCTGTTCTTCTTCCTCAGTTATTCCGCTATTGATTCCTTCTAGTGTAGTTTTCATTTCAGTTAGTGTATTATTCATCTCTGTTTGTTTGTTCCTTAATTCACCTAGGTCTTTGTTACAGATTTCTTGCATCTTCTTGATCTTTGCCTCCATTCTTTTTCCGAGATCCTGGATCATCTTCACTATCGTTATTCTGAATTCTTTTTCTGGAAGGTTGCCTATCTCCACTTCATTTGGTTGTTTTTCTGAGGTTTTACCTTGTTCCTTCATCTGGTACATAGCCCTCTGCCTTTTCATCTTGTCTGTCTTTCTGTGAATGTCTAAATATTTTTTTTTTTTACAGTAGGTCCTTGTTGGTTATCTATTTTAAATACAGCGGTGTGTACATGTCTGTCCCGAACTCCCAATCTACCCCTCCTCCCCACCCTTCCCCCTGGAATAGTTTTATTTTTTATAGCAGTTTTAGGTTCACAGCAAAACTGAGTAGAAGGTACAGAGATGATTTTTTTTTTGTACTAAGTCTTTGAAATCTGGTGTGCATTTTACACTTACAGCCCACACCAGTTCCCCTTAACATCATTTCAAGTGTTCAGTAGCCACATGCGAAGGTGTCTAGTATATTGAACAGAGCAAATCTAGACCCTCATAGGGAGCTGTAATGACTTTGGCTTTTTATGTGAATGAATTGGGAAGCAATAGAAGAGTTTTGAGTGCAACGGTGATATAATGTGACTTGAGTTTTCACAGGAGCCCATATATGACTTGGGTTTTTATAGGATCTACTGTTTTGAGAATAGACAGAGAAGAGAATGTCTTCTCATGTGCCCCAGGTAGACTTTGGACAAGCTCCCAGCAAAGAACTTAACTGAGGATAGACCAGTACAAATCCAATAACCAGATATGGTTTGGAGAATTAGTGTAACTGTAGTTCTCTCAATGCCCTATCTTTGCACAGGCTGTGAATAATATCTCTTTTCATGCTTCAAGACCCAGGTAGACCATTATCTTCTCTGGGACATCTCCTATGCCCTGCCCCAGAAATAACTTATGCTCTACAATATTCCATCATAGTCCTAGATTTACATGCTTCTTTCCTCTCATGGACTGTGAGATTCTCGAGGCAAGGTACATAATACATTTATCTTTTATCCTAATGCCCAGTTGAGTCACTGGAAGTAAATGAGCCCTCAATGAATATGTGTTAAGTTGAAGCAAAAAAAAAAAAAATTAGCCTAACAGCCCCCAAATGGAAACGACTCAAATGTCCACCAACAGATATATATTATATATTTATACAATTTAGTACTATACAGGGAGGAAGATAACTACACACAACCCGAATGATGATTGTAAACATTATATTGAATGAAAGACTATATGATTCCATATACATAACGTTCGTACAGGCAAAGTAATCAAAGTTGACTGGTTACTGTACACTTGGAGGTGGTGACTGCAAGGGTCAAGAGCGGGCCTCTGAGGTTCTGATAACATTCTATTCCTTTTCTGGTTATTTGGTGTATCCATTTTTTAAAACTATATTGAGCTGTATAGTTATATGTGTGCTTTCCTATATGTATATTATACTTCAATTAAAAACTTACATACCAGAGATAGATAGTTCCCAAAAGACAACAAAACAAAAAAATGTAAATTATTTTAAGCACAGCTCATTTTGCTCAGCTGTGTTATGATTCAATATGTAAGAATAAATTTATGGCTAATTGAGTAACATACAGTGTATGTGTTTTTATAATTAAAAACTTCCACTAGTACAACATATGTTAAGTATTTTAAATCAGTTTCCCTCTTTTCTCCAAAAGGATTATGAGTCATAATTTGGAAAACATTTTAACATGCAGTAATTTAGTGTTTTCATTTAATTATCTTGTTTTTACTTTTACCTTACAATTTTCCATAAAGCTATATATATATATATATATATATATATATATATTTATTTATTTATTTATTTATTTATTTATTTATTTATGGCTGTGTTGGGTCTTCGTCGCTGCACGCGGGATTTCTCTAGTTGCGGCGAGCGGGGGCTACTCTTTGTTGTGGTGCACGGGCTTCTCGTTGCGGTGGCTTCTCTTGTTGCAGAGCACGGGCTCTAGGGCACACTTCAGTAGTTGTGGCACATGGGCTCAGTTGTGGTGCACGGGCTTAGTTGCTCTGTGGCATGTGGGATCTTCCTGGACCGGGGCTCAAACCCATGTCCCCTGCATTGGCAGGCAGATTCTCAACCACTGTGCCACCAGGGAAGCCCCATAAAGATGTATTTTATTTAAACATTTTAAAACATGCAACTTCATTTTAGATACTTACTCTAGTGAAGTTGTTCTCAACCAGGGGCAGTTTTGCCCCCCAGGTGATACTTGACTATGCCTCAAGACATTTTTGGTTGTCAAAACTGGGGGAATGCTACTGGCATACAGTGGGGAAAGACCAAGGATACTGCTAAACTTCCTGCCATGCCCAGAACAGCCCATTCACAACTAAGGGTTATTTAATCCTAAATGTCAGTAGTGCTGAGGTTGAGAAACACTGCTCTAGTTTAATAATATAATGTTGGAATTTTAAAATTAGAGTTTTTTTCTTGACCAATTTTAATCTCACCTTTTAGAGATTTTTGAGGTATTGAAATTGCTCTGTGAATAAATTTTCTTTAAAAAAATTATATTGTTAACATCTTAAAAATGGCTTATTTTATTGAAAGTGCAATTTTTTAAAGTTTTCCTAAATAAAAAAAGAAAGTTTGAGAAATATGTTGTGGATAACAATTTTATTCTTCTTTCTCCAGGCTAGAAGAACAAAAGGATATCTTGTCAGAATTTCAAAGAGATTTAAATGAATTTGTTTTATGGTTGGAAGAAGCAGATAACATTAGTAGTATTCCACTTGAACCTGAAAATGAGCAGCAACTGAAAGAAAAACTTGAGGAAGTCAAGGTAATTTTATTTTCTAAAATCTCCCAGGGCCTACTTGTATTAAGAGTTTATGAATCCAGGGGCAGTTCCCATGAGGCCCAGTTGTTAGGACTCTGCGCTTTCACTACCGTGGCCTGGGTTCAAGCCCTGGTTAGGGAATTAAGATGCCAGAAGCCACATGGCGGGGCGAAAAAAAAAAAAAAAAAGAGTATATGAATCTATTTTTTTAATGTATTTAATCATTGATTTCCTGTCCATTAGGATATTGATAGTTCCTTACTAGTTTTTCTCACAACTTTATTTTGTCTTAGCCCAATGAGTATGTATTTTTTAAAAAGTGTGTATGTGATATATATGTGTGTGTGCTTGTGTGTGTAAAATACATGGTGATACTTTTTAAACCAAGGTAAAATTAATTTTAGACTTAATGGAGAATTCCACAGCTCCAAATAATTTCAAAAACTGAGGAGAATCTTTATAGAAATGAATGCCATTTCTTAGGGAATATCTTAATTGCCAAATCAGTCTCAGTACTTCAGCCTTTAATTAAAGGCATTCGATTTGCCTGAAGCAATGTTTTGTTTTGGTTTGTTTTGTCTGTGGTGTTGGGGAGGTGATGTTGGCTCACTTTCTATACTGGTTTAATAGACTTCCAGTTTATTCAAGTGGTTTTTCATGCCTACCTACTGTGCTGTCTGCTTGATACTGATTACCTCTCCTGGCTGACTGAGATGCCTTTTTTTTTTTTTTGGCAGTATCTCAAAATTCAAAAATTTTATTACTCATCTATTAATTCTATTACATTTATTTATTCAGTTTTATTGTTTTTAAATATATAAAAATAAATGGAGAAATTTATACCTATCTTATCTATGCACCAGTCCCCACCCAGACTGAGATGCTTTGATTGTGCAGATGGGTGAACTTTCATGGTTTTAGTTTTAGGAAACAAACCCTTTTGGATCTGTTTTACTTTAGTTCTTGAAGGGAAGGTAAAAGGGAAAGGGAAATTAACATTTAATCATCCCCTATTTTATACTAAGTATTAGATGTATTTACATCTGCTCTTTTATTTAATCTTATCAGACTTTGAAAATGGTTGTTATTGTCCTCATTTTACGAGGTCACACAATCAAAGGGAAATGGAACTGCTTCTTTATCATTGATTCGGTTGGTCTGCACATGCAAATTAGACTCCATGTCAACTACTTACTTCTGTGAAATAAAAAATGTGTACCTGAACAGAGGATAAAGTATGAAAAGAAAAATATTGCTTAGTTCAATAAACAAATATTGAGCACCTACTATATGTCAGATAATGCACTGGGTATTTGAGAGTCAAAAAATAAAACGCTTTTGATCCATAGTTCATTTGAAGACGGTTATGCCATGGAAAAATAAACTCAGTCTGTTCTTGAAAATTCATCTTTCCTAAATGTATTGAGTGTTATATATAGCAATCTAATTGATAATTCATTTAAGAGACATGTTTAGTGGTGTTCACTTATTAAGAAATATGCATTGATTTCCTTTTTTCCTTAGACAGTCTAGATCAGCACTGTCCAATAGAACTTTCTGTCATGATGGCTATGTTGTACATTATCAGTTTTAGTAGCCACTAGCTGTATGTGCCTTTTGAGGACTTGAAAGGTAGCTGATGTGACTGAGGAATTGACTTTTTAATTTTAAGGACTTAATTAATTTAAATTTGAATAGCCTCATGTGGCAAGTGGTACCATACTGAACAGTGCAGCTATAGATGACACAAATAAATAAAAGACAGTTAATAAAACTATGGTAGTTTTGTAGGTCATGGGAAAGGGCACTTTTAATGTGATGTTAAATGAGTAAGAGAAATTCAGGGATGTGGAGGTGCCAAAATTAAGGGTTCTTGAGTGAGCCCGGCCAAGTTTGAATCACAGCTCTGTTGCTTGCTTCTTTTGTGTCCTTGGACCTGCTATTTAACCTCTCTGTCTCAGTTTCATTCTATGTAAGGTGAAGATAATAGGATATATACCTCAGAATTATTATATAGAAGTTAACTGAGATAATATGTGTGAAGAGCTTAGCACAGTGCCTGGTACCTGGTATGTTCTCAAAGTTAGTTATCTCTTAATATGGTAATGCAATTTCTTACTCAGTGGTATGTTATAGTATGGAGACCTAATACCTGAGAGGATGATTAAATTTGTCCAGATTGTTCTATTTCTGAGAGGTGTGTTTTTACACTCTTGACACTGTTTGGGGTATTGTTTTAGAGCTCATCATACTACATAACATTTTTCTCGAAAAAAAAAATCTCTGAGGGATAAGATATTCTGATCCTTTCTAGGATGGGCTGATCTACTTGGGAGTGGGCGTTTTAGTCCACCAAGCTCTGTGCTCTGTAGAAAACTTGGTATTTGAGGAACTACTGGGCCTCCAGTCTTGCTTCATTTTGATACACTAATCAATAGAGGCAAAGACAAAGTAGTTGGCATTGTGCTGTAATTCATTTTAAACGTTGTTGCATTTGTCTGTTTCAGTTACTGGCAGAAGAGTTGCCCCTGCGCCAGGGAATTCTAAAACAATTAAATGAAACTGGAGGAACAGTGCTTGTAAGTGCTCCCATAAGCCCAGAAGAGCAAGACAAACTTGAAAATAAGCTCAAGCAGACAAATCTTCAGTGGATAAAGGTTAGACATTGACCATCTGTCCTGTCACATGTGTTAAATGTTGCAAGCATTTGTTTTGTTTCATGGTGCTTAATTGGTGGGGGTGGGGGAGAGGGGCTGGTTTTGTGGCTTGTTATTTGTGTTATATATATATTTTTAAACTTGCCCATTTGATTTGGCTGTATGATTTGTTGTGGATGGAAGGAATGGTGATGGTGAACGACGATACGTTAATGACCAAATGCCAAGATATACACCACTCTTACTTTATATGAATTATTCTAAAGAATTAGACTGGAAAATGGATGAAGCGATTAATTTAGTGTTCAGGTATATACTGACAATATTAAAGCAAGATGGAGGTGGTCTAGCTCAACAAGTATCATAAATCAAAATTGCTTATCCTTACCTATAATATAGACTTAATCAGTGATTGATTAATGCGTGATAAACTTCTCCAAAAGGTGTTTTATTTATTTATTACTATTTATTTATTTACTTACTTACTTGTGAGTCTTCATCTTTCTCACTTGGATACTTTTTAAATCTAATATTTTAAAATGCTTATCAAAGTAATGCATACTTATTCTTTAAAACCAAGTAGTGCGTATGAATATATAATGAAAAGCAACATCAGTTGATCCATCACTATTTATCGAAAGGCAGTCTTCTTCCCACTGTACTGCTGTGGCAACTTTATCATAAATCAAGTGAACATATATGTATGAATCTGTTCTGGATTCTCTATTCACTTCCATTTGATTATCACTGTCCTTCAACTAGTACCACACTGGCTTTATAACAATCATCTTTCAACAGCTTTATTGAGATATAATTTATATACCATACAATTCACCCATTTTAAAGTGTACAAATCAATGGTTTTGGTATATTTACTTTTTAAATTGTGGTAAAATATATATAACATAAAATCTGTCATTTTAACCATTTTAAGTGTATAATTCACTGTCATTTATTATATCCACAATGTGAAACCATTACCATTGTCTATTGCTAAAACATTTTCATTACCCCAAACAGAAATTCTGTAACCATTAAGTAATAACTCCCCATATCCCTACCCGCGACACCCCCAAAAAGTAACCTCTAATCTACTTTCTGTCTCTATGAATTTGCCTATTCTAGATATTTCATATAAGTGGACTCACACTACCTTTGTCCCTTTGTGTCTAGATTATTTTACTTAGCGTAAGGTTTTAAAGTTTCACCCATGTTGTAGCAGGTATCAGAACTTCATTCCTTTTTAATGATTGAACAAGATTATACTGTGTATGTGTGTATATATTCAATATATATACAAATGTGTATGTGTATATATACATGCATGTATACATACAATGTATATATGTATATATACCTATATATACATATAATATATACATACATACATGTATATGTGTGTGTGTGTGTGTATATATACACATACACACAAACCCAACATACTTGTTTTATAAAAAAAAAATTGGGGATCTGGTAGTGTAAATCCTCCAACCTTACTCTTCTTAGACCAGAGTGTTTTTTTGCTATTTTTGGTCCTTTGGTTTACCAAATAAATTTTAGAACCAACTTGTCATTTTTTTACGAAAACCTGCCAGGATATTGATTTGAATTGTGTTGAATTTATAGATCAATTAACTTTTTACAATATTGAGTAATCTAATCCGTGAAAATGTTACATCCCTTCATTTATTTAGGTCTTCTTGAATGCCTTTTTAGAAATATTTTGCAGTTTTCAATCCAAAGGGCCTGCACATGTTTTATTAGATTTACTCTCAGATATTAGATATTTTGATCCCTTTATAAATGGGATTCATTTCAAATTTTATTTTCTTGTTGTTGCTGGTATATAAAAATAGATTTTTTTTACGTTAAGCACACATCCAGTGTCCTCGCCAAATTCACTTACTAATATTAATGGTTTGTAAAACATTTTGTATTATTTTAATGTACACAGTCGTGTCATCAAATAGAGGAAGTTTCTCTCTTTTCAAACCTTATGATTTTAATTGTTTTTGCATAAACTAGGACCCCTAAAACAGTGTTTAATAGAAGTGGTGATAATGGGTAGCCTTGGTTCATTCCCTGTTTCAGGTGGAAAGCTTTCAGTGATTGATCATTAAGTACGATGTTTCTTGTAGGACATTTTATAGAGCCTCTTAATCAGATTAAGGAATTTTTCCTTGTTCCGTTTCTCAAGTTTTTATTATGAATATGTGTTGAACATATTCATATACTTTCTCTGCATTTATTAAAATGATTCTATGATTTTTCTCCTCTGAATGTGATAAACTACAGCCATTGTTTTTGGAATGTGAAACTACTCTGGGATTCCAGAAATAAATTCTATTGGTCATGATGTCTTGTACTTTTTATGGATTGCTAGATTCAGTTTTCTCATATGCTGTTTATGATTTTTATCTTTGTTCATGACAGGAAATGGTCTGTAATTTTTTTTTTAATCCTTCTCGAGTGTTAATAGCATTGTTAGACTAGTCTTATAAAACAAGTTGAGAGGTGCTCTCTTTCTTTGTTCTGAAATAAATTGGTGAAGACTGGTATCATTTCTTCCTGAGATGTTTGGAAGAATTCAGTTGTAAAGTCATCAGTGCATAGGGTATTATGTTTTGCTTTGTTATTGTTGGGTTTTTTTGGTGAGAAAGTTTTTGATAATTGATCCATTTTTAAAATAGATACAGGGATGGTTAAATTTTTATTTCTTTGTGTGTCAGCTTTTTTAAGTTGTGTCTTTCAAGGAATTTGTCCAGTTCCATGTTATTTTCCCTTTTGGGGCTGTAGACTTTGTTCATACAGCTAGCTAGTGATCCTTTATATATTTATATTTAAGAATGAGAAAATAGAAAGGCTGTAAGTACCTGGATGGGTCTTGTAACTGGGATATTTTACTCTATGTGCTAAGGTAGAGAGCTGAGTCTCTTGTTGAAAGAGAACTTCAAAGTCTATAATGCAGTGGGCTTTATTCTGAGGTATTCGTACCAACTGCTGAGATTCCTTCCAGACACCAGGTTCAGTTTCTTTAGGTGAGGACTACACTTATTGTTTTGATTTATGTTTATTTTTGCCTGTAGGTATGTGCTAAGGGAAGACCATTCATTATGTGGTAGTTTTTATATTGACACAAATTTTCATCTACAAACTTTCAGTACCCAAATTTTACATGCTTCTTATTCCCAAATACCATGGCATCTTTAATCCAAATGCTCTCCAGGTTTTGCCAAGTTCAGATCCCCCTGTACCTAAGGCTTCTTCTCTCTTACTTTATATGTCCTCATATGTACTTTCTCCATATGTGCTTTTGACCTTCCAAGGATGTTTTGAAACCTCGCATCCACTTTTGACTACAGTTCTACTACCTTATTGAGCATATTTAATACCTGTTAACTTTGTTCTATTCAATATATAAAGCAAATTGTAATCCTTTAAACCAGGAGCAAAATTCATGCCAAGAAAATATTGTAGAACTATAATTTTCATGTAATATAAAATGGCTTCTTTCAAAAATGGCACAGTTGCCTCTAAAGAATTGCTTGTTATTCATCAATACTCAACTAAATTGAGAGGTGTGAACAAGTTATACTGAGAGAAGTTCCCGTATGTAGATGATTTGAAAATAAAATAATAGAGACTTAATTTTGAATTGTGTCAGGATCTATTCATTATATTTTTAAATTGATGATGCTGAAGTTCTTGTAACGGATCTTTTACATGACTGATAAAATATTTATGAACTGAGTACCAATTATATGGCATTAAATTAAAAATGTGTGTTTTGATCTCTATAATTCAAGCAACTAGGTATTTGCGAAAAAATCTTTTATTTTTATCTATCAACACTATTGAAATTTTTTGAGTTAATTTTTTTCCTACTGAAAAATGTAAAGTTTCTTCCTTTAATAATTTCAAAATAGCCACGTAAACATATAGACACGTGCATCTGGAGGGAATGTATTTTCCTAGTAATTAAATTTTGTAGCCACATAACAATACAAATAAAATCATTCCTCATGGGAAGAGAACGAGGAGGAAAGATGCCCCAAAATATTCCACAATATCTCAGTACATCTTGATATTACAAAAAGGAACACAAAAATTATAATTGTAGGAAATGTGAGAGAACTCTCAAAAACATACAGTAGCAGCTTTGTGAATAGTGAAACGTGAGTCAGGCTTTTATCTTTTCGGCAACAGAAGAAAAAGTCAGTTTTTTATGATAGAAAATTAAAACTAAGACTATGAGTACCATCTTGTGTAGACTTACATTACTATATCACTCATAATATCTGTCTTATCCCAAAATTATAATTTTCATACTATATCTTTGCCACCAAATGTCATAGAAGTTGGAATGTTATTCACCAGTCATATTAAAAATTATTTTTCCCTTCTCAATCCCTATGCCACCCTATCCCTCTTGGTTTAAATTTAAGAATAGAAAATGAATGATTAGTGCCAGATTTATGTCATTACACAAGTCAACAGCTTAAGAAGAATAAGATGGTCAAGATGATCAGGAGACAGTCTTGACCATCGTTAAACCTCAGATTCTCAGTCATTAGAAGAGAGAAGAAATAATGGAGACCGCTTCCCTGTATTCTCCAGCACACTCCTTCATCTAAAGGCTAGAGTGAGTGTTGTAATTGTAACTAGTAGGTCACGGTTGCTGGGGTACAAACATGCCAATTCCTTAACAGTTAGTATCTTTAAAACTGTCCTGCTATCACAGTATCTGGTGGCAGGTGCCTTTCTCCACAGCTGACTCTAATATGTTGTACCCTGTATATTTAGCCAACTTGCCAATTACTTTGGCACGTTTATGTTTTATTACTGAAGAGAGAAAACAGCGATGGGAGGTAATATAGCTATTCCTTTAAGGGAGTGGTGGACTCTATAATGGGTTTGTTGCAAAACTGTGTTAACTTGCCGTGGCCTGGGTAGCATCTCTTTATAGCAGAGATGGAAAATGTTGCTTTGAAGCTGAATATAGGTCTTGGTTTAAATTGTGGCTTCCTCCGGATAAGGGTCATGAAGTGATATCCTCATTTTTGCCTAATACATATTTTGAGCTTTACAGTCTAACAGTAATATCCTTAAGATCTACAAAATGGGAATGTTATTAAAGCTAGCCTCTGTGTTTTTCTCTAAGTGTCTCACACATGATCTTCATACACATGTCTGATTCTGTGTTGATTTCAGTATTTATCACTCATCATATTTCTTTGTATGTTCTCTGAACTTTGTGTGTGTGTATGCGTGTGTGTAAGGAGTTCTCCCTCCCTTCCAACCTCTCCCCATCACTATTACCCTGTTCCTTTTTTCTCTGTTTTATATGTCTTTGCCTATGAATTGATATCTTTCTATTGTCTACCATGAATCTACTTTCCTAAATTCATATATGTCAGGTTTTTCTCTGCCTGGGTAGTATATGCAACACATTCTCTCCTACTCTCTCTTTCTTTGACTCTACCTTTTAACCCTTCTTTCATCTTCTCCTGTCCTTGTCACTTTGTGTCCCCTTTCTTCATTGTTCTTTTGGTGTGTTATGTGTAGGTATTTTTTCAACTACCCATTATTTAGAGCCAAAATATGTTTTTATCAGCCTTAATTTTTGAATCATAAGCTTCCTATACTTGGTTGAAGAGGTGGAAAGATGGAACATTTATTTTGTAGACTCATAGGATTATTCAGATGGAAGGAGCCTAACGAAACCCAGTTACTTTCACATCTTCTAGATTAGAACACTGAGTCCTAGAAAGGTTATGTGACTTATTTGAGAACACATTATTTAAATGTAAAGGTTATTCCAAATTAAATGTTTTTTTTTAACTTTTCAGTGAGGCTCAAGTGGTTTTTCTGTGGATAATATGGTAGAAAGAAAGAAAAAACATGGTTTCCCATGTCATTCCAATGCTCATTTGAAGGAAGAAATTGAGATTTCTTGTCATTTAAAGAAACCATATGAGTGTTTTTGCTTTGCTTTTTACCTTTTTTGGAAAACTGGATGCTATGTTGTCAAATTATTTTCCAGCACCTTCTTCAGTGGGGACCATTTGTAATTGTGGAATACAGGAACACATGTTTATGTTTCAGAATTAGTTATATGTCTACTATTTTTGATGTTAAATAACTTAACAGGTAGTATATATTATACATTCCTATTAGTCACAATAAATAAATTTTGTTTTATTGAATATATTTAAAATTTTTCCTCATATTTTGCCATTTATTTGTAAATAGTAAATTACTATTTTAATTTGTTAAGGCCTAGGCATTATTAAATAGTGCATATAAAGACTTAAAATATTTTACAAACACAAATAAGAAATTTTGCTGGAAGGCGAATTTCAGTTAAGTGCACCTTAACAAAAAAATATGATCCACTTTACCTAGACATAAGTAAGGTTTAAAAATTAATATATGTAGCAAACTTTAATACAGGAATAACTTTTGTAATATTGATAATAGTACAAGGATTGTTTTCAAACTAAATCACAAAATAAATATTATGAAAGTAAAAATACATATGGTGAAACTCATAGGCCAGATGATCTACAATATACAAATGACTGTATCTAAATTTCCAGAAATCTGGTTCATTTTGTATTAACCCCTAATCATGTTACTTCTTAGTATCCATCCAAGCAGTAAACATTTTAGATTTGTTCTTTTTATTTGTGTCAGGTAAATAAATGTTTGGTCTTTTTCCAGGTATGTTTGTCATGTAATACCAGCCGTTATTTGCCATTGCTATAAATCTGGAGACTAAAAAAGAGAAAGTTAAATTAAGCTAAAGCTCCGCATTTCCATTCCTTGCTCAAAAACGGACATTTGCTCCGATGGATTATTCTCCTAGCAAAGGCCATGATTAATAGATTGTTCTAGTAGTGACCATTCAATCCTGCCCTTAATGTGTGAACTACTTTTGTTAACTACAGAAAAGAATCTTTGCAAGAAATACAAAAAGCTGGCGTTTACCTATTTGCTATTAAGATACATAGCCTGATAATTCTTGAAAGTGCACCATCTTGGAAGTTTCTTTTATATAGTTAATAATTACATTGTAACAGTTATTCATTCATTTAAATCATTCATTCAACGGACATCTAATGAGTGGCCACTGTATGCCATATGCTCTCCTAAGGATATCATAATCGGTTCTCACCCTTGCCTCATGTAATGGACATTCAGAATTACATAGGGCTTGGCATTTTAACTACTCATATCTCTAATTTGTAGTTGCTAAATAGTTTGAAGCCGAGAGTTGAGTGGCAGAGTCGTAATTAAAAGTTTATAACATAAGCATCTTTGATTTTGCTTCCTATAATTTCACACTAAGATAGGGGTCCTTACTAGGTTGTGTGTCATGAGTCATGATTTTGCCTGTTGTCCCATCATAATTTTCAATAGCTCTCTCTTTCACTCTCATGCGTGAGCTCCCACTTTGGAAGACTGAAAACACGTAACAGGTTTACCCCAGTTATGGGAACAAACATCAGGCTTTAAAGGTGGGCCTGGCCCAGTACTCAATAAGTATTATTATCATCACTGCTAATGTTCCCTTGACACTTCTGTAAGTTGAGATGTTTGGCCTGTCCAAGAAACCTTTTTGCCATTACTACCAAATTAATCACAATTTAATAAGTTTATAATAATACGTGGTTTTTAACTTTCCAAATGATTGAAGTTTCAGGCAATGCCAAGAATATGGATCAGACATTTTACAAACAAAAAGTAAACGGGGGCTCCCCTGGTGGCGCAGTGGTTGCGAGTCCGCCTGTCGATGCAGGGGACGTGGGTTCGTACCCGGGTCCGGGAAGATTCCACATGCTGCGGGGCGGCTGGGCCGGTGAGCCATGGCCGCTGAGCCTGCGCATCCGGATCCTGTTGCTCCACAATGGGAGAGGCCACAGCAGTGAGAGCCCCGCGTACTGAAAAAAAAAAAAAAAAAAAAGTAAACAGGAGTTGTGAGGAGGCAGTTTATCGTGGTGATTAATAGTGAGGTTTATGGATTATAGATTCTACCCCTCAGTTATAACATCTGCAAAATTCAGGTAATCGTGTAACATACTTTCCAGGTTGTGGTGAAAATTCAATGAGATAGTGCATGGGGAATGCACAACACAGTATCTGGTGCATTGTAATCGGTCAAAAATGTTAACTTTAATTTAAAAATTAGGTGTATTGTTAGAACAGAAAAACACAAAGACCAAGCACGAAACTCTTGCTGAGTCACCTTTTTTTCAAGTGTGGTAAGAGGACTTAACATGAGGTCTAACGTCTTAACACATTTTTAAGAGTGCAACACAGTATTGTTAGCTCTGTGCACTATATTTTATAACAGATCTCCAGAAGATTTTCATCTTGCATAACTGAAACTACATCCATTAAACAATCTCCAGTTCCTTCCCTCCCTCCCTTGCCCCTGGTAACCATCATTCTACTCTCTGTTTCTATGAGTTTGACTATTTTAGCTACCTCATTTAGGTGGAATCATGCAGTATTTGTCCTTCTGTGACTGTTTATTGTTGTTGGGGTATTTTTGGGTTTTTTTTGGTTTTTTGGGGTTTTTTGGTTTTTTTTTTTTTTTAATGAATTTATTTATTTATTTTTGGCTGTGTTGGGTCTTCGTTTCTGTGTGAGGGCTTTCTCTAGTTGCGGTGAGCGGGGGCCACTCTTCATCGCGGTGCGCGGGCCTCTCACTGTCGCGGCCTTCTCTTGTTGCGGAGCACAGGCTCCAGACGCACAGGCTCAGTAGCTGTGGTGCGCGGGCTTAGTTGCTCCGCGGCATGTGGGATTTTCCCAGACCAGGACTCGGACCCGTGTCCCCTGCATTGTCAGGCAGATTCTCAACCACTGTGCCACCAGGGAAACCCGGTTTTTTTGTTTTTTTGCTAAACATAATGTCCTCTAGGAAGATGCACATTCTTGTATATGCGGGGGATTTCCTTCTTTTTTAAGGCTGAATAATATTCACCATCTCATTCAAGCAGTTATAAATATGGCTCTTAGGGAGAAAGCTAAAATATGTGCCACCATTATGAATCCAAAAGCTGGACCAGAGGAGAGACAGAAGCACCAAAACTAAGAAGGAACCCTAATGGAAGGCACAGAGAGTTTACAGCCTGTGGTCTCCCTTCCACTGATCTCATTATTCTCATTATCTAGGACTGGCTAGCAGTTCAGATTAAAAGTACTGAAAAATGATGGGGTTTTTTCTCCTCACATCGGCCATGAAGTAAGTCCCAGTAGTCCACCATTGTTTCCAAGCACCAGTATTTTCACGCTTTAAGTATGAGCATAATTTAAGATGACTTTTTTTAACCCTGAGCGTCTTTGTAATCTACTCACCTGACTTTAACTCAGAAATCCAGACAAAGTGTAATTGAGCCTTCACACTGCTTCCCCACCCGCTTCCCTTACCTTCATTCTGCATGTTGGTTTCCTCCATTTTGGTGGAGTGAGTGATGAGAAAGCATTTGTAGAAAGTTTCATTGGAGCCAGATAACGTTCTATCAGGAAACTTCAGCCTAATTCTAGATAATGTGTTCATTTCAGTGCAGTGCTATTTTTAAAGATAAGAACAAAGAAAAATCCAGCATGCATTGTAAAGCACTGATACTTGTGCAGCAACTCATTTCCCTATTAAAACTTTACTTTTCCACTCTACACATACAGAGAGTGTGCATGGAGTATGTAAATTTGTCATTTAAATATGCTGTGGACCAGACTTTATTAAAAAGGTAAACTAATTTCAGGTGAAAACCAGATGTGACTATTCTTGGCAAACTTTCTCCCCTGTTCACAATGAATTTAAAATGAAGAGAAGTATAATGATGATTTAAAACAAAGGAAAAAATTTCATAACTCTGACCTTCAGTGTGACATTTTTGAAGTAAGTCCTTTATTAGCACAAAGATGTTTGCCCTATAGCAATGAATATTAGAAAGGAGAAGAAATGATATGATAAAAAGAGATTTTGCTAATATAAAAAGTTGCTCCTCTTGTTTCTACAATGCCTTTGCTTTGAGATGACTAGATTATATAGTGTCAACCCTGACACTAGAGGGGTCGCCTTTCTTTCTAATAATTTAATGATCTTGAAATGGCATTAAATGGAGGTTTTCATATGCCAACTCCTTAAACTGAGATTGAATAACAAATGAAAATTAAAGATGTATTTAAGAGCACAAGATGGTAAATTCTAACCCAGTTTCATTTATTGCATCACGTGCAAAGCCAGTAAGTAATGCAAAAATAAAATAACAGTGCTATTTTTATAAAAGGTCAGTCATACCAGAAATGAACTTTTCTGTCGTATCTTTATACTTATACTGTAAGATGTGTGAGTTTTTTTATATACCTAAAAGAATTTAATACTACATCCTGACTACATTATACATGTCAACTGACCCCTAGTGCTTCAAACCCTAGAAAAGAGACACTGTATGCGGGATTGGTTGATGTATTCCGTTTTTGTTGTAGACCACCTGCCAGGGCTTATGACAGATCTGTAATGGGTTTCTTACCTTTTATTGTGTAGAAAATGGATTGATAGATTAGGCCTGGGGCCAGCGAACCATGGAACCCCAGGTCTGCAGGAAAGAGTTTATCACCCTTTGGTGTTATTTCTGTCTCATGTCAGCTGAGAAGGATGAGGTAGATTATCTGAGAGTAAGCTGGATGCCAAAATCAGCATTCCACTCATTTATCCACCTTATAGTTCAGGGCAAGGCCACTGTATGGGTTATGAAGGGACTGATAAAGGCCTCATGGACATATTTTGTTTTGCTGCCTTTTAATTTATTTACTAATATTAGAACTAATTACAAGACATCGAAGAGACCATTTCATTGTTTGTTGCTGGAGAAAATCAATCTGTTTTGCTGTAGAAGTAAAAGTATTTGAACGGAGTGGTGCAGTTATAATTTGTGAACATTTTCAGTTATCACTGGGAAAAGTATGCAGCATCTTTGGCACAGTTGGCCAAGTGTGGGTGAAAAGAGATGGACCAGGAAATGGGCCAGAAACCAAAGTCATTGCAAGGATATTTCACGAAAATTCCATTTGACCTGATAGTTGCGATCCATAGGCAACCTGTGACTGAAGATTATACCTTAAAGGCGGTCTAAAAATAAATTTCTTGGGAAGTTGACACATTCTGCCTGTTCACGATGTGGGTGACATCAACAATTTTGAATAAGGCAATAATTCTTGGACTCATTTAGACATTTATAAAAGAATGAAATTCTGTAAAATGACCGTCGTGAAGATTGCTTTTGTTGCTTTTGCAGTTGTTAGAAATCCTAGACCAATACGGTTATCTCCTTGAAGCTGCCTTATTGTTTTGTTTATATCAGTGATTTGCATCTTTCTGCTAGAATAATTGATTGATGCTGGTGAAGGGAGAGAGAAAAATTAGTGTTCAGGTGCTATATAGAGACTCATGCATTGGTGACAAATACAAGATAACCCAGGAAACAGGAAAACTAATAGAAAAGACACTTGATGGTTAAGATTTTATACGGCTTGAGAGCGGATAAAAACAATTTTTAAGTACTAAAATAATTAAGTAAGATGTTGACATTAACCTCTTCAATGGTTTATCCTGAAACTAGAATACAACGTGATTAAATAATCACTTCTACTTTGAATGAAGAATCAGTTTTCTTAAAATACTGCTTTCCAATTTCTCACTGAGTTCTTATGTGGTTACTTCTGGACATGACCTCCAATTCTGTAATGGTTTGTTTAATGACTGTCCCTGCTACGTCTTCCCACCCTCCTCCAACCTCAACTCAGCACTGCAAAGATCACTAAACTTGGAGTTAATAATTTAATCCCAAAGCAGATTCACCTCTCACTAGCTCCTAACTATGGGCTGCTTATTTAAAATTGTTCACCTCTCTTTCCTCATGTTTACAATGGCGATGCCTTGTAAGGCTTGTTTGCTCATCCCCAGGGTTCAGTGAGGAACTAAGGGCACAATATATATAAAAATGCTCTGTTATGTTTTCAATTACGGTTACTATTACAGTACGGGTATCGTAAAATTGTAATACCACTGGTAAGGAAGAGAGGGTCCGTGTGCCATCATGTAGAGCAGCATTTCTCAAATTTTAACACATATATGAACCACTTAGGGATTTTCTTAAAATGAGGTTTCTCATTCAGTGGATCTTGTGTAGTATTTGAGATTCTGTATACCCCTCGGGCTTCCAGGTGATGCCAATGCTCTAGGCCTTGGTCTACACTTTACATAGTAAGGATATAAAAGATGGCTGTCAAGAATCTGTGCGTGAGTTGGCCACAAGTCCCATTCATTGGAAGATTCAGGCAGTGTATTCTGAGAGAGTGGTGAGGCTTTTTCTAAAATCATTTATCTCTTGGTCAGTGTGAAGCACATCCATCCAACCCCGAGGACAAATATTCACGTTTGACAGAACGCATGAGCACATTCAACTTGTTTATACCTTTGAGGCATAGCCCTTTTGGGATTTATAATCCAGATATGCCCTCCTCGTGTACCTTGTGCTCTCAGATCCATTCCAGGTCCTTCTCCTATGTTGTATATTGCAAGAGTCTGACCTTGGCCCACCTAATTCCCCAGTGTATTTCTTGCTCACCAGCTTCTGGGCAGATGTAACCAATTGGAGACATTGGCAGGAGACTGGAGAGCAGAGAGAGGAGAAAGGTCAAGCTATTTTTTCCCCTCCTTCATTGCCTCGGGCAATGGCTGATAAAGAGTATGTAGCTACTATTAAATCTTCTAATAATGTTCTTAAAATCCCTTCTCCACTGGTTACCTCCATTAGTTTGCTATGAATTATTGTACAGATGTTTTTGCAAAGCATTGAGCCTGCCTTCAGTTACACTTTCAAAATTAGCGTTTCTTTTAAGATTTGGGACTCTGGTATTATGTAAGAACTCTTAACCAAGCCTTACTCCCATTTCTGGCCTTCCCCTAGATATCAGTTATCCAATGCTACAAAAGTGTTATGTAACAAACCCCATAGAGCTAACTGACTTAAAATGATAACCATTTATAATTGCACACAGTCTGTGGATCAACTGGGCTGATAAAGCCAAAGCTCAGATGATCTCGCAAGGACTCATGCGTTTTCAATCAGCAACCCATCAGTTGTGGGGGCTCGCTTTTCTAGGATTCACCACTGCTCCATTTAGTCTCTCATCCTCTAGCAAGCTAGCCTGGACTTTTTCTCACGCACAAAATAAGATTCTAATACAGAAAACAGAAGCCAACACGTTCTCTTGAGGCCTGGGCTCGGAACTGACTTGCTGTCATTTCTAACACAGTCTGTTAACCAAGCAAGACACAAGGCCAGAGTCCAGATTCAAGGATTAGGAAAATAAGCTGTACTTCTTGATGATAAGAACTTTAAAAGTCATCTTGCAAAGAGATGTGCATATAGGAAGGTCATCAATGCAATAGGCTGACCATTGCCTTTAATCTGTCAGGTTTCTTACTCATTTCAAAAGAAAGATATTCAATCAGGATAGATTCCTATGTATTCAGGCTTCTAATCAACTAATTCTGACTCTCATATAATCTTAGTTCAGGGTCAACACTCTCAAAAGCTGGTAGTCTTGAGGGTCACAAAGATTTTCAAGGATACTTTATGCCACATCCTAGGAGGGCAGCAACATTCGTTTATTAATACATTCAATGTTTATTAAGTGTCTACAATATGGTAAGTATCATGCTAGCAGAGAAGGATGAGTTATGAACAAAATAGACACTTGTGTTTATGGATCTTACATTTGGTGAGCGGAGACAAACATTAAGACGAATTATATAATTATAAGTGCAGTTGTTATTGTCTTTTTAGATCTGTTAGGTTGTAGGCTGAACTACTGTACTAAAGAGACTCCAAAATTCAATGGCTCAAGCAATATAGACATTTGTTTCTTTTTCACAAATAAAACCCAGCCTGGCTACATAGTCTCTGCTCTAAAAATTATTCAAGGAACCCAGGGTACCAAAATAGCTGTGCCATCCTCAGTACATTGCTACATTTCAAAATCTCCACAAGGATCACCCAAATATCCATGCACTTCCTTTCCTATCATTAGTACACACTCCCTGCCTCCCCAGGACAGACCACCCAGAGTCCCGTTCACTTACTAAATCCAGCTCAAAGTTCCTTGCCTCTGGGTTATATGATATCTGCGTCATATTCAGATGTGGCTCCTCATGGTACAGGGACCTGTAAAGTGAACGTCATGCTATCTGCCCCCACGACAACCAAATCTTAATGGTGCAGCAAGAATAAGCCCCAAGATAATAAGTACTGGACCACTTCTGTGAGACTTACATTGTGAATCCTGTGCTTTCCCATCCCCCTCCCCATTCCCCTCACTGCAGACTGAGATTTCAGATGGAAGCTAGGAAGAATGATTTAATAGAACTTCTTTGAAGGCAGTTGGAAAGAATAAGATTGCTTTCTGCATAACCTCACCGTCTAAGTAATAACCGCTTAGTTCAAACTGTGGTGACAGTGTGAGAATGTATAACACAGGGCAAGGCCTGACACAGTCCAGAGGAAGAAGGAATGGTTGTTTTGGATAACAATTAGAGAAATACATAATAGATACTATGATTTGGTTTGGAAAGAAAAAAACTCCTTTGAGTTCCCTTGTTCTGGATACTTTTACCCAAGCTGTGAAGGGTTAAGGGCAGCCTCTCCTTGGATGAACAAGAAGTTTATATTTCCTTTCTCTAATTCTACCTCTGACCTGGATGCTGAACTTGTCATTGACTTATCCTTCACTGGGACCCAGAGTCAGTACATTAATCCTGGAGGAGACAGAGAGGCCACTACCACCACTAACAATTTACATAATGACTTTCCTACAATTTGGTGCTAATTAAAATGTGAAAAGAGTAGTGATGATATCTGGAAATGTAATAAGGCCACTCTTTGTTCCTGAGAGCACAGATAATGTCACCAGAAAGGATTTCGTGTATATTTACGTAAGAGCAGGAAGAAGGAAGAGAGGTGGGATGAGATAAGCGAGACCAATAGTTGTCACATAGTCTGGCATAGGCAATGCAGAATGTTTATTTCAAGGAATTTTTTTTTCAAGGAATTTTTTAAAATGGCATTCTGCTGGGCTTTGAATATTTGACTTATTTCTGCATAGTTCTACACGTTACTAGCTTGCTTGATTGAAATTTTGGTTTCACTCTGTTCTAGTTACATAGGCTATACAACACACTACCCTAAAAGTGGCTTAAAACAACAAAATTTTATTAAATCTCATGATTCTGAGAGTTGACCATAACATTCTTCTGCTTCAAATGGTGTCAACCAAGGCACTGGGAAAGCTGGAAAATCCAAAATGGCCTCACTCACATGAGTGGCAGTTGGTGCTGGCTGCCCGCTGGGAACTCAGCTGGGGCTATTGGCCAGAAGCCTCCATTTGTTTCTATTTGGTCTTCTCCATGTGGGTCGTTGGGCTTCCTCACAGCTTGGTGTTTGAGTTGCATGAAGAGGAGGTCCAAAAGAACACTAATGTTCAAGCACTTTTCAAGCTTCTATTTGCACCACACTTGTTAATATCCCTTTGGCCAAAGCTAAGACATAGGGCTAAGCTCAGTGAAAATGAGAGTGATCTATGCATAAACCTGAATTCTGGGAGGCATGATTCACTAGGGCTGCCCAATAACAGCCTACCACACATTCCTTACTAGCTGTATGGTCTGTCTGTGTCTTGGTTTCCTCATCTGAATATAGGGACAAAAATGACATGACAAAAATGGACTAAATGAGAGATATGACACACACAAGCTTAGAGCTGTGCCCAGTACAGAGGGAGATACCAATAAGTATTAGCCATTGTTATTTTTTAGTATCATTCCTACAGAGATAAATAAAATTTTTCCAGAGAGTGACAAAGCTGTAAAATGGTAACAGATGATAAACTTCCACCTTATTCTGTCTTCCCTTCAAGCCCTTCTGCAATGTCCGGTTGATTCTGACAAAAGCCTCTACTAGTAACAAAATCCTAGGCAAACAAGCCTTATACGTGTGGTGGGGGGGGGGGGGGCGCGTATGCTGAGGGTTCAGCAAGGGCAGAAGTTCCTTGGTAAATCTATCTTGTAGTCCAGCCCCTCTGTAATCCACCTCTGGCTATCTTCCGATATTTTCTCGCATTGGTCTTTCTCACTCAGTCTGCCATCCCGGTGAGATTGGCCAATGTTCCTCCCTTTTGTCCTCTGTCCTTTGCCTGTCCTACTCTGCCTGGTCCACCTAAAAAGTCTACCTTCTTTCTTTCTCTCTTACATCACAAATCTCCAAGTCTGACCTCATGAAGCCCAACAAGATCTATCTTGTCTTCCTGTTATCCTCAAACCCCCCAGCAGTATTTCTCTTGCTGCTTTCATCACTTTGTCTCGTGTGTAAGGCCTTCAGTTTGTATCATTCCTTTATTTCTTTATACATCCATACATTTATCCAATTTCCATACCAGTCTGCACTAGACTGTCCAGAAAGAAACTTAATTTAATGCTGTTTTGGAGTCTTTCTCACTGCCTGAGAGAATTGAAGAGTTTTGGCAGTGTTAGGAATGATAGATAACATTTATTGATAGTTTACTGTGTGTTAGATATTCAATACTATTAGAAGTATTTCGCTTTGTTAGAAGAAGAATAACCTAGGACTACCCAGTGGCAGTCTAGAACAAAGCTGAATTTCTTGCTAACCTGGCATATGCTAAAGGATCAATAAACATTCACTATTAAATTTATTGATGATTATTGATATGGTGGTGGTGGTGATTTTTATTGTGTGAGTAGGAGAATAAATTTTTCCAACACATGTGCATCCATATCTTTAGGAAAAAATAGAAATCCCATCCTATTTTATGTGCCTTTGAGAGGACACCCCTGGCACTAAAGTCTCAGGCAAATGCCACCATCTGTGTGATTTCCTTCCATTTGCCAATGTGGGCACAGCAGATACTATTAGGTTAACCTTTTCTTTCACCAGCATCCTCTCAAAATAGTAAACACTTGGGCTGTTGTAAAGCTCTAATCCAAAACTGCAAATTTAAAAATCTCCTTCTTTCAGAACATAATGATTGAACTATTACTGGATCCCATTATTTTGCATTATGGGAATACAAAATATGGCTTATAGGTATTAGGAAAGTGACAGAGGAGTATCATTTGCTAACATTAACCAAGAGATTTTATGATATGAGTAAGATGATGAAATTAGTTAAGGTAGCATGAATTTTCACCCTCTGTGACACTTGATGGAGGGTTAGTCCTAATACACTCCTAGGTAACTGATTCAGTGGATACGTTGGTTAGTACTCCTATTAATGCTGCAAGTGACAGAAAAACCTGTGTCTAAGTGATTTAAATAATAATCATCAGGGTTCTGGTTCCACTTTTTCACCATTTTATGGGTTCTGCCTTTCTGTGTCAACCTATCAGCTTCATCTGGCTACCCTTTTGGTGGTAAAAGTTGTCTGCAACAGTTACAGGGCCCAACTTTCACAAAAAATCTTCTCTTCAGGGTCATTCTTTCCCAAAGCATCCTAGAACAATCTCCTTGAAGCTCATTGGCCTGAATTAGGTCACATGCAGCTGCAGCACAATGAAGGTAGGGAGGTAAGTAGGAAATTCCCCAAAGGAAAAGAAGGAAGGGAGGGAGATAGATGGATGGGTGGTTGGATGTATGGATGGATGGATGGATTGAAAAAATGGTAACCAACTAATATCCATAACATTTTTTGGACCTGATATTTTGACCAATTAATGGAACTGAGTAGTGATTACAGCATTATATCGATGCTTTCCAAATATAGGCAGGTTGTAGACATCATTTAAACACAAAATGTATTTTGTGATAGTTCCCCCCGATCCGGACATATTCCATCAGTACGTATCATTCCTAAATATGCTGCCTGATTTCCAATTACCAGAACTTGCTTGTCTTTGCTTGGGGCTTTCTTTGCTTGTTCGTGGAGCAGGGCAGAAAAGTAGGGGACGTAAGGCCCTTTAAGGCAGCATTTGGTGGATAAACCCCCCATCCTCCTTGCCCTTCAGATATGGTAAATCCAAGGTTTACTTCCTGCATCTTCTCCCAGAGCTCCCAGGCAATATTAAGCTTCAGGTGCCCACAGTGTTGACTTGCTTGATAATACACCCTTTATTGGCAGTTTTCCTTATTTCACTTTTCCACACCCCACTGGTGTGTCCTGGGACCACATCGCAATTCAGTTTCTTGCTATAGGGTCTACCTTTGGGGAGACCCAAATTAAAATAAATGCCTTTTGTATGCAAGTTTTTAGGAGGTGACCATGGATATCAATTGAATCAGAATTCTATATCATTGCTTTTCATCTTTATGTTATGTTAGGGTGAAACGATGTTAATTCTCCCCTGACTTTTTCTGTTTCTGTATCTCTTGCATTCTGAGTTCTCAAATAAAATATGGCCACAACCAGGGAAAGAAATGGAATTCAGAGTAAATGCCCTGTTTTAGAAGGTTTAAGTTTAAGATATGGGCCTGAAATTGAGATTATAAACAGAAGTAGAAATGAGCGTAAGGTAAACTGTGAGATCGGGGTTGGCAGGGGAGGATTGCTTGATTTTACTGCAAGCAGTAGAGCTGCTTAGTGAAGGAATTCCAATTAATTGTGTGCATGGAGAATAGACAACCGACATTACTCACGGAGACCTCTAGAGAAGTTCGCTGTCATGTTTTACTAAATTTGAATAAGAATGTGTTTATTCAATATTATCATGTCAAAACAATGATAGAATGGATATAGTCTTTAAAGACAATTTGAAATTAAATGTGTCACATATTTCTACTCAGTTACCAAGGGCTGCATCATTCCTGGCGTTTTAAGAGAATTCTACTCTTCCACCTTCAAAACTTTCCAGAGAGATGAAATTTCTCAATATCTGTCTTAGATGGAGGTACACACTTTGATGATGAAAAAAAAATTTAAAAAAACAGTAACTTTTTCAGAAAATTCACTTAGAACCATCGATAAGACCTGATATAAATCTTGGATGGTGTTTTATAGAATGGAGTTTAGACTGTGAAAAAAAACATAGGTTTAGTTTCAGAAAGTTAAGATCTTATGTATCATTTTAAGATCCATCTTATGATTTTTCATGCATTTTAACAGCTCAAACTCATCCCTTAAACGGGAAAGGCATAGAACTATTAGTTTTCACTTCTAAATTATACATTTCAGAATTTAATTCCAACTTGTTTTCATTACCTCCATGTCATAAAGGAGTATATACACCTCAATTTCCATATTGTAATTTATTCTTTACTTCTTCCTCACTCTTCCATCTCATCTTCTCAAAACCTGTTAACCTCCTTCACTATGTTTCCATTACCTCCCTCTCTTGTTCCTTTTCTCCCTTCTCTCGCTCCATAATTTCTGTTCTCTTTTACCTGAAATCTCTCTCTCTTCCTCTTTTGCTTACAATTATGTTCTTACTTTATGAGGCGAGCAAGGTTGGCAATTTTCCACTTTCCTTCCATCCTCTCACAGGGCTTATCTTTTATATGTGCTTAAATAAACAGTTCAAAATAAACCATGCTTCTACTTTAACATGTAAAATATAGAAAACAGATGAGAATACCCCCAAAGAACTGAGTTTAAAATTTTTCATGACTCTGAGGCAACATTTTACCTAAAAGCAGTCTTAACAGCTTTTGGCATTCATGGCTCCATGAAGCTGTGGAGAATTTTTAAAAGGACCATTTGAAATAGCAACTACACAAAGATATCTGCTTCAGATGCAAAATGCTGAAAGAAAACTGTATGATTGACAACATTGTTCATCTTTATCATTGTTCTGCTTAAAATTTGAGAATGAATTTTAGGAATGTGAGAGTGTGCATGAAACCCTAATGGTTTTATCATTTCATCCAAGTGTGTATTTGATCTCTTACTTCTGAAATGGAAACTTTAAAAGTAGCCATCATTTCCCAGTAGCTCATTAACATATGGTTCATTCCTACATTTGCAATATTCCTATACTGAAAAACATTTAACATCACCACCATTTCATTTATAAAAGTATATTTGCCTCTTAACAAGTTTATAAGATTATGTATTAGCTATCTACTGCTGCATAACAAATTACAACAAATGTAGTGGCTTAAAACACATTTTTAAAATTTTTCAAGATATCTATGGGTCAGACATTTGGGCTTGGTTTATTTGCATTCTCTGCCTCAGAGTCTCTCACAAGGTGTCAAGGCGTCATCCAGGGTTGATGCCTTATCTGAAAACTCAACTGGGTATGGATCTGCTTCCACGTTCACATGGTTGTTGGCAAGATTCAATTCCTTATGGGTTGCTGGACTGAAGTCCTCAGTTTCTTGTTGACTGAAGCCACCCTCAGTTCCTTGCCGTATGTGACTCTCCAATATGGTGGCATTTTGCTTTGTCAAAGCCAGCAAGAGAGAAAGACTGCTAGCAAGAAATGAGTCACAATCTTATGTAGCCTAAAGTGTCACTCCATCTTTGACGTATTCTATTCATTAGAAGTTAAGTCACAAGTCTTACCCACTCTCAAGGGGAGGAGATTATTCAGGGGAATCACTGGGTGTCATCTTAGTCTGCCACCATGTTTTCTTTTGCCCCACCTGTTGGCATTTGAAAATATAGCTAATCATTTATGTTTGTATATGCATCACTTTTAGCATTAGGGAAATGTTTGTCATAAACCTTTGCATGCAATAATATTTCAAGAAATTGAACTTGATCCTTCCATGATTTGAAATGTATATGGGATTAGGAGAAGCTAGGTGGTCATAAGCAAGATTTTCATTGGATTATGACAGATTTTCTCTATGAGATACTATGGGGCTGAAACCAGTGAGGCTTCAAAATTTCAGGTGATTCAAATTCATCTAGTTTTCATGCAAAATTCCTCATGCTAATCTAAACTTTCAGATTTAGTATATGATAGTTTTCTGTTTCTAAAATAAATATTCATGAAATGCCAGTTCTCCTTTTAAGGGTATTATGACAAATATTCCCTAGTGAAATTTAAGAATATTCTTGAAATAACTTTATACTCTCGTTTATGTTATGAACTCCATATTGAAGTATTTTTTCCTAGTAACTAAAATTCTTGTATCCATGAAGAGCTCTGTCTCTATTGATGAAGTTTTATTGCAAATAGAAATGTCAAAATATGACAGTTAGAACTGTAATTTTTCATCTATAATGTAATTTTAAATATACATTTGACTGGTATAAGTCGAGATTTACACTCACATTTGTTTTCAGTATTCACAGAAGAATGTTCATATATATTTTTTGAATAACTAGGTTAGCATTTTGGAGTGGGGATGGCATGAGGCAGCATTTATTGTGGCAATGACTCTCATCTTCTGTGTTTTTCAAATGAGAACTTCGATATGTTTAATATAGTTGGTTATATAATACTTCAAATGTTCTTGAGAGGAAAATAATCAAAGTAAGAGACCAAGAAGAATAATAAATATCTGTTCACAATTTAATCCGTTTTTTATTTGAACAAAATATCCCATATGAGCACTAGAAATTGAGTATGTGCTGCAAGCATAAAATACTCACTGGCTAGCAGAACCTTCATATAAAAAAGTAAAATATCTCATTAATAATTTTTATATTGAATATAGGTTGAAATTATAAGAGTTTGGCTATGTTAAGTTGAAGCAAGTATGTTATTAAAGTTAAGTTTACCTGTTTCTTTTTATGTTTTAATGTGTAGAAAATATTAGATTACATGTACGGCTCACATTATATTTATTTTGGACAGCATCGATCTAGGTAAGCAATGGCATAAGTAGTGTTGAGAGAAGTAATAACCTGGGCATTTGTCTCTGTGGAGAAGAAATTAGATTAACCCTACAGTACATATTAGCCCCTGAGTTACCTAGAATCGAGTTATTCTGTTTTGCTAGGAATAGGTTTTTATTCAAAACCTCTGCCTGATGTAACCAACCAGCTAATCAACAAGCAAACAAAAACCTTAAAAGGGAAAAATCACTTTTTGAGTCTATTTCACACACCTAGTATGGAAAAGAAAAGCAACACAGATGCGGAACTAGGAGTATGAGGGATATAATTCTTGAATTTCTTTTGGACTTAGAGTGGAATGCTTGATACCTAGAAGATGCTCAACCAATTATTACTGAATAATTGTGGTACGAAAATCAGTTGCACTTTCTAGCAGCACGTTTATTAGTAGCAAAATATGTATTAACTAATTCTCATCACCTAATGAGCAAATTAACACTGCCCTTATATAACTATGCCTGTCCTCAACTCACTGGCTTAACCAGCAATGGCATCAGCTGCACCATTGTCTCGAAAATTTTTAGCACTTCACAGTTTACAGACCAGCATATATTTAACAGTGCTTCCCACACATTAGCTCATTTGAGTCTCACAAAAGTTGTAGGAGGTGGATATTGTCTCCTTTGTTCAGAAAAAGAAATCCAGGTTCAGCGAGGTTAACTGACCTTGTTTAAGATCAGCATGTTTCTAAGTGACAGACCGTGGTCACTTTCTCACTGAACTTGGCATATCAAAAGAGGTTTAAAGAAGTAACCTTGGAGATCAGGAGTTAAGGGGTAAATATTTTATCTTATTGCCAGTCTTAATAATCATCAATTTGATATTAAGGCTGCTAAGTCATTGCTAATGAAGGGAAGTTAGTTTGACGTTGGTTGATTGATTGGTGACTGACAGAAATATTAGTTTTTCAGAAGAACTTCATTAGAAAACTAAATCATTGGGATCATTCATTCAATAAATAATTGAACATTTTTTATGTGCACGATACCAGACTAAATGGATACTTAAAAAGAGCATGGATTACAGTGAGGTAGGAGACAGAGTAACCTTTATGCCCTCTGTAAGCTCTCTATAACCTTATAGCCTAGCTGAAAAGGTACTCATGTGGATGGTGGAGATAGCAACAAAGGGCAGTAATACAGGAGATACCCAAGGACAGGCATATTTTCTCAAATACACTACAAGTGAAGCAAAATAACCTTGGCCCACGGTGTTAAGGGAAGCCCTCCTCTCAGGCAGACACTGTCCCAATCCTAAACAGGATTTGAAGCATTCAAGAAAAGAAGAAAAATTATTACAGGTGGAAAAACTGTAAACAAAACATTACAGCAGGATTGCACCTGGATACAGTCAGGTGATTATGTTAGAATTTGGAAAGGATGTTTGGGCAGAAGTTTGAAGATCTTTATCTGACAAGCTAAGGGACTCCGAATCACTGTTTTCTGAGTGAGAGACATAGTGGTCATTAATGATTGTTGGGCCTAACTCTGTTCCATCAAGGACAGTCAACTCAATTGCTTAGAGCATCAGTCTGCATCAGGGAGCTAAGTGATCTGCTGTAGAATTTTCCCCAATAAGTGGTTCATGAGGGAAGGCCTTGGGTCTGCTGGGTACGTGATACGTCTCCCCGGTAGAATATGTCCAAATCTCTAGAGGAGCATGGGTAGTTTGACCTTTCCCTGTATGCGCCCATAGGAAACCCTGGTAAATCAATCTAGAGGGGAGGGACTTTTTGTGAAAAATTGAGTTTTATTTTAGAAAACTCAATCTGATGGCAATGCAGAGGTTGAATTATGTCAAGTAAAGACTGGAGGTCTACAAACCAGTTTGGATTTTTTCCAACAGCCCAAGTGGTAAGGACTTGAACTAGCCTCCTGCTCTGGGAATGTGAAAGGCTAGGCTGGATGTAAGAGACATGATGCAAGATAAACAGACAATCCAGAGTGAAGTACATATAGGAAAAGAGGAAGCAGGATGAAAGGGAACTGTGAAGTTCAGGTACTGCAAGAATTATGGGCTCCGTTCTACAAAAGAGAAAATTGGTTTAGGGAGATTACCCAACACGACTGAGACCAGATAGCTCCTAAGTAGTAAAGCGGATCATTAAACCTAGACCTTTCACCTCTTCAGTTATTTGTTTTACTATGCTACACTTGACTTCAGTTTCAGACTTCGTAAATTTGAGGTGAAAGCAGCATGAGACTAGGAACAAAATGTTAACAGAAATAGTTGAACGTACTTAACTACGAATAGACATTGCCGTTTGTATGGACAGTAGCAGGGATGTTTGTACTACTGGGATCTAGGCATCTATTTATAAATTATAAATATAAAAATTATATTTAGATATCAGGACTCCATTACAGATTTACTGAATTAGACTATCTGGTGTGGAACTTAGACGTACATATTAAAACAAAACAGAACAAGAGCCCCTACCCAATGGATTCTGCTATGGGTTCTGGTTAAGAATATAATGGTTAAGAAGGTAAACCATTGTTCATTGAAATGTTTGTTCATGATTAAGATTAATTCCAAATGATTTTGTAGGCCCTCCTGCCTTTTACCTCTTAGGAGCACAAAATCCAGATTTGAAAATCACTGTCATATTTCAGAAATATATTTATATTCTTTATTTTTATGTTATTACTTTCTTCAATTTTCATCACATATTTGTTCATCAATTGGTTTTGATGGACTTTACTTACTTTCAGTCTTACAGATGAGATTGCTCCTTCTAAAAATCAATAGGAGCCTGCTGATTTTATTTATTCTAATATGAAGGCACATAAAATGAATATGGCCAAAAAAAGGTTGAAAAGTAAGCCTCTTTTTCAAAAGACTAGATTGTCAATTGAAGCAGAAAATTATATTCAGTGCATTGGATTTATGCATTGTTTTAGTCTTCTCCAACCAATTTAGAAATGCACTTTCTTATAAAGTTGAGATTATTACAGATCCTGTGCTGAGCAGCTAAAATAATGTGTCTATGCCTAGGTCACATCTTAAAAGTTTGGAAGAACGTACTGCAATTGAATATAAGTTCATGAGTGTACTCTACATAATTTCCTGACATATTTCAGTAGCTTTATTTTTTACCTAATATTGTCTTAATTTTTACTTTACCTTTGACAATGTTTCATACATATTCATTGCTTAAAAGAAATTAAGCAGACATTATTCTAAAGTCAGTATTGAGTCTGATAATGAAAATGGCTAAGTTAATTAAGTAAATGGTAACCCCCACTGAACTTATTCAAAGCTATTTTCCCTCGTGATGTGTTTTCCTGAATAAATGATGCCTAAAAATTAAACATTTATTCTCGATTGTTCTGAATTGTTACTTTACATGTTACAACCTGTTGTATCATGAGTAATTCTGAGATCACCTCAGTTTAATAGCTGCAGATCAAAGAGAAAACCCTCAAGGATCATTTAAGCCATCATTCTTTAAGAAAAGATTTTTTCAATGTTCTATCAGAGTCAGTCTATTGTTGATATATAGTTGGTAACGCTGTATTGTATAACTGAAATTTTCTGAGAGTGTAACATAAATGTTCTCACAAAAAAACAAGTAAGTATTTGAGGTAATGGCTATATTAGTTAACACAACAGGGGAATCTTCACAATGCATACATGTATCAAACCATCACATTATACACTTTAAATATATTATGATTTTCTTTGTCAGTTATACCTCAATAAAGCTGAAGAAGTTTTAGAGCAAAAATGGAACTAAACTAATTTTTTTTTTTTTTTTTTTTTTTTTTTGCGGTACACGAGCCTCTCATTGCCGCGGCCTCTCCCGTCGTGGAGCACAGGCTCCGGACGCGCAGGCCCAGCGGCCACGGCTCACGGGCCCAGCCGCTCCACGGCATGTGGGATCCTCCCAGACCGGGGCACGAACCCGCGTCCCCTGCATCGGCAGGCGGACTCCCAACCACTGCGCCACCAGGGAAGCCCTAAACTAATATTTTTAAAGTACAAAAGTAGTTTTAAGTCATTGATAGATAACCTCATATTTTGTCAATTTGTTTTTGTTTATGCATCCATAAGAAATAGAGTTTTCAAAATAAAAGGAAGAAAAACACTCATTTTAGCAGTACCTGTATCAAATAGATGTTTTTAGGATTCTGAATAGAATTGTTTTCTATACTCAGCAAGGATGAAAGTATAAGCAAAAGTATTGATAGATCCAGGTTTTGTGACACGTGAAGCATATTCTACTTGGGTGGTCTTCTTTAAGTCAAAGAATACAACAGTACAAATACAAAATTAGGTATGAACATGAGTATTTAGTTTCACAAAGAAAAGTATTTAGTTGCACAGAGAAATCATGACAGATTTTAAAAGAAGCTGACAAATTACACATATATCACAGAATTGAGAAAAATAGCACAATATTTTTTAGCAGTTAACTGCTCTGTAATATATAATTCTCTGTCATACTTCTTTCCCTATCTGCCTGATTGTACCTTCTTTTAGCACCTCTTCATGTGAGAGAATCAAAAGATAATGTGGTCTTTCCTCTAGCATGGTTAATTAAAATTTGACCTTTATTGTTGAGAGTTGAGAAAAGTTTCTGTCACATTCAGAATTCATTATTGGTGATGTCATGTATATTATTAGGATTATTGCCAACTTTAGGAAGACCCTATCAAGTTTCTTTCACCTAAGAACTATAAAATGAGGGATCCTTTCAATTTATCTTGTACAGTGACTACTAAAGACTTTCGGTCGATCTGCACTAAGCTCTGCTTCTAGGGAACGCTCAAACTTCATCAAAGTGAACAGGTAGCTTGCAAATAAGTCAAGGACTATTTCTCCCTGCTTTTTTCAAAGAAATGGAGAAGGATAATGTTAGTTTAAGTGAACTCAGGAACAGGACCTAAGACAAGAAATTGAAAGGAGGAATGTTGATACTCAGAAGTAGGGATGAAAGAATAGGGTCAGTGAAACAGAAAAGGGGGGAAATCCCAGAAAAAGTGCTCCCACTTTTGGAGAATCCTCTGAGGTAAAAAGTAAGCAGAGAGATGCTGGCAATGTGCAAAGGAAATATCCATCACACCCCAGCTATGTTAGAGGTGATGCCAGCCACCAAGTATGTGTTACAGGTGAAATATTTGGAAGGCAAAATGGGCTCTGTTCATGCTATTACTAAGGCGTGGCTGCTTAATGGCTTCAGATCCCCCTTTCACTCTTCTTCGGAAGCCTACTTTGTTGTAACTCTACTTAGAAGTATTTGTCCCTATGGAGTAACTTCAGTACTCCATATCATGGTGCACAAAACTCTTTAAACCCGGCCCATCTGCCACCATTTTATTCCATACTCCCTTCATAACTAGGGTTGCAAGAATTCGCAAATGGGCAGAAGGCCTGAATAGACATTTTTCCAAAGAAGACACACAGATGACCAACAGGCGCATGAAAAGATGCTCAACATCGCTAATCACTAGAGCAGTGCAAATCAAAACTACAAGGAGATATCACCTCACACCTGTCAGAATGGCCATCATCAAAAAGTCTACACATCATAAGTGCTGGAGAGGGTGTGGAGAGAAGGAAACCCTCCTATACTGTTGGTGGGAATGTATATTGGTGCAGCCACAGTGGAAAACAGTATGAAGGTTTCTCTAAAAATGGACTGAAAATGGAAGTACCATATGATCCTACAATTCCACTCCTGGGTGTATATTTGTAAAAATTAAAACCCTAATTCGAAAAGGTACGTGCACCCCAATGTTCATAGCAGCACTATTTACAATAACCAAGACATGGAAGCAACTCAGGCACCCATCAACAAATGATTGGATTAAGGAACACGCACACGCACACACGCACACACAGTGGAATATTAGCCTTTACAAAGAATGAAATTCTGCCATTTGCAGCAACTTATATGGGCCTAGAGAATATTGTGCTTAGTGAAATAAGTTAGAGAACAACAAATACTGTATGATATCACTTATATGTGGAATCTAAAAAAAAAAAAAAACGAATGTATATGCAAAACAGAAACAGACTCACAGATAGAAAACAAACGTGTGTTTGCCAAAGGGGAGAGGGACAAATTAAGGGTATAGGATTAACAGATACAAACGACTATTCATAAAATATATAAGCAACAAGGATATCCTGTATAGCACAGGGAATTATAGGCATTATCTTGTAATAAACTGTAATGGAGTATAATCTACAAAATACTGGACCACTATGCTGTATACTTGAAACTGATTCAGTATTGTAAATTGACTATACTTCAACAACAACACAAAAAAACCTGGAATGGCCAAAAACTTCTCTGTAAGGTGTTACGGAAAAACCCGAACGAACTTTCTGGCCACCCCATAGAATAAAATTATGAAAGCCCAGATTTTTTAGTACAAGTATGTACCAAACGCTACCCCTAAATATCACTAAAAAGTCTCATTGTTTATTTGAAATTCACATTTAAACGGGCATTCTGTTTTTTATCTGGCAGCCCAAGTCATAAGTAACTCTTTGCTCTTCCCTACATACTGTGAAGCTTGGGCCAACATCCCACCTTTCATGGGCTGCCCAAAATGGCTTTTGCTAGTTTAAGCGCTGACACACAACTCAGATAAGGGCTCCTTCATGAAATTATCCTTTCCCTGTCTGCCATTTTCCTCTCCATTCTCCTTCCAGGTAACATAGGCCCTCCAGACTCCATGCCTTCAGAGCGCTTTGTGTCGGTCTTCATTAAAGTACCCATCACCTGGTAATTTAACTATGTGGTTAAACGCCTGTCTCTTCTTCCTGAATAAGTGCTCATTGAAGGAAGGAATGATTTACCTAGCTCACAGTCTGGCATATAAAAGACACTAAATATTTTTTTCTTTTAGCCATTAATCAATCCAACTGTTGTTTTGAATGATTGAAAACAATTTCAACACTTTTTTTATTCATGATTCACCTGTGAAAAATATAGAGATTAATACAATCTAGAATCCTGAGTAACTATGTAAAAGTGATGATAAAGAGCATGACTTCAAGTTTATAGTTCTAATTCTAGCTTCAGTTTGTACAGACAAGTTAGAAAAAGTCACAGTATCTTTTGTTTTAAAAGTCTCATCACCATGAAAAAAGAAAGACATTCATCCAGTAGAGGTGCTCTAAGAGGCAACTGTGTATGTGTCTCAGAAGAGTTTCTATCTCACATGTAGCCTCTGGGGAATGAATTGGAAATACAGAAGCTAAGAGCAAGTTCTGCATTTGCCTTTCCAAGGAACATTTCTTTCCCTTTGAGTTCACAAACGGTGTCCTGATGCCCCAAAACTTTGGTTTCCTTCTGTATCTCAGGACTTGAGATACTCTGGATCTCCCTAACTCAGTCCTGAAAGTGGTAGCTTCCAAGACCTGACAATGACTGTGTCTCAGATCTCTGTTGGAAACCAGTGCCTAAAATGTTGTCACATCATCAGGAATGTAGCTGCAACCTTAGCCAGAGCCAGGAAATGCACCTCCTGCACCAGCAAAGCCCTTAGGCTGGACAAAACTGTTGGCCATTTGGTGTCCGTCATTGCACTAGATCCATTACACAGGTTTTCCGGCAGGAATCCCAGCTTTGGAGGAAAGATGTTTAAATCCTGTAAATAAATGACTGAAGCACCATAGCAGTTGACTGCGTTAAGCCTGTATCCAAAATTGCTTTGTTAGGCTCTATTATATTGCTCATTATCTTACTGTGAGGAAGATTAAGCTTACATCTGCCTCGGGTGACAAGGCATCCCATTGTCATGGGATTTTCCACATTTTAGGCCTATGTCACAGGCTTCTAATAAACCCTCAGAGAACATCTTTTGTATTTGTGTGCATCCAGGTGTCAGACCGACACAGTGTTTGTCTCCTTTAAAGTCAGTGACACACTCAGGACTGTGTACATTTCCCTGTTCTCTGCCAGAGGTGAAATTTATTCATGGAACATTCAAGCTAGAGAAGGCACCTCAGAGCTAGTCCAATCCAGTCTCTGCATTTTTCGTTTGAGAAAATGGAGTTCCCAAGATTTTCATTGAACGACCCCAGATGATACAGATAGAGGCAGAGGTGATATTAGGACCTGGGTCCCCTGACTTCCTTCTCTTGTCCTCCCTCCTCCCCACGCAGCATTGATTCAAACTCCCTGACTCACTTCCCTTTCCCAGACACATGCCCCTCTCGCTCTTTCCTCCCCTGGGTTGTGCTGCTCAGCCCTACTGCACGGGAAGCCACCACTGTGCTTCCTCATCTGAGATCCAGGAATGGACCCCTAGTCTGTATCTCTCTCTCCTCTCCTTTTCCCTTTGTCTTACGTGACAGTAACATTATCCATGTATAGCTGGTCCTTTGTTCAGTACCTTCCCCCTCAGACAAGAAGTTGATAAAGAATAGAGTTGCATGGTATGCAGTCTGGGGACCAAAAAGTTAGGACAACCAGTGATGTGCAAATGAAGCTGTACAGTTCTGGTTTCCAGGCACAACGTGGTTAGAAGACAGTCCCCAGAGACCTTAGCATGAGTGCTCAATTAAACATGGGGGCCAGAGAACAAGGAGATGGAATTAATACACGTGAGGTTGCTTCATCCCCATCAGTGTAGGAAATATTCTGGGGACAGCTGGAGCCTATCCCGATCAGTGTAGGAAATATTCTGGGGACAGCTGGAGCCTACTGAGACAAGCTAATAATTTAGTGCTCCTTCATCCCGCTTGCTTAAAATATTTCTTCAGCCTTTATTTAGCGGAGGCAAGAAAAAATTAATTTTTTATTCATAGAAATACTTTACCTCTTATTTTTCTTAAAGTAAGGAATTTAGTAGATTTACTTAAAGTCACATGCCTTATTTTACATATATGGATTGTCTTTCATTTAATAGTTTTCTGCCATTTCTAGATGCATAACATTACTCTATACCAGTGCTGTCCAACAGAAATATAATACAAGACACATATGCGATTTTAAATGTTCTAGTAGTCACATTAAATAGTATAAATAAACAGGTGAAATTAACTTTAGTAATATATTTTATTTAGCTCAATGTATGTAAAATGGTATCATTTTGACATTGTAATCGACATGAAAATATTAAGATATTTTGCATTCTTTTTGTTGTACTAAGTCTTTGAAATCCACTGTGTATTTTACACTTACTCCCTATCTCTATTCCAAATAGCCACACTCCAGGTGCTCACCAGGCACATGTAGCTACTGGCAAGCATGTTGACCAAGGCAGTGCAATGCTCATCAAGGCTAAGAGTAACTTGCAGGATGTAATAACAATATTTTTAAAATTTATTTTTCTGGCCTTTATGCTTGTACCTCATTTCCATTTTTTTAAGTTCTTTATTTCATTTTCTTTTGCTTTTTTTCTGAATCACATGAGCAAATGAAAGGAATTTAAATAATAATATAGCTAATTCCATCTTGCTGAGCATTTACCACAGGCGCTGTTCAGGTTACAGATCTCCGCTAACTGCCGTTGCAGGCTTCAGCTAGCTGTTCCCCGCTGGATGGCCAAGCCAAATCAGACATATGCACATACTGGCCACAAACTTCCTCAGCAACAAGCCAGGAGGATTGTGGATTTTTAATCATTTCCAGTGGAGGTTGCTCTCTTCATACATTTTCAAAGTTAGGTGAAGAGTTTGCTGAGGAGACGTGAATTAATGGATGCTACATTTTTTAAGTTTTTTTAAAATTTAAATGGAACCTCAAGCACCTCCCTCACTAGTGCACCCCTTGAAGCAGCTCTGGGAGACAGGCAGAGGAAAGTACTAGAGGTTAGAAGTACTGGAGGCTGAGCCACAACTGCTTGGTCATCTAGAGCAGGGGTTGGCAAACTCTGTAAAGGTGCAGGGAGTCAATATTTTAAGCTTTGTCGGCCATAAGGTCTCGGCAGCAACTATTCAGTGCTGCTTTTATAGTGTAAAAGCAGCCATAGGCAATATGCAAACAAATGGGTTTGGCCCGAGTCAATGAAAAATTAATCAATCGTCAATCTGAGAAAGAAATGAACATTTTTTTTCGAGCTAACCTGAGGATTATAGCTCAGGAGACAGTCTTTCAGAGAGTTCTGAGAATGGTTTCAAAGAGGTAAGGGGCAGGGGTTGGGCGGGGCTTGGTGAGCCAGTATATATGTGATTTTGATGAAGGGGTACACGCGTTCAAACACACATCTTGGTAGAAGGTTACTGCTATTCACAAGGAACAGATACCTTAGTTAATGGTTTTAGTGCTTTTCTAAGTATGGGAAGATGCAAGAAACTGGGCTCATAAAATTTTCTCCTGAAAGTATCTAACTGTCTGAGGGCCGTTTCTGCCAGTTTTCCCCAAATGCCTCATCCTGTTCTTCACCCTGAGTTCCTTTCAAGTTACTGTAGGTCAGCGACTACAGTGGCTAATGACCTGATTCTTGTAGAGCTGGATGGTCGGCAACATTCTTTATTTTACAGTCCCCTCTCTTTGGGTCTTAATTTCGACCAAGTTTTGGGAGGCGTTTCGTGACCAATTTATCCCACGGTGCCAGGAATGCTTATTCCCAGGTCAGGCGAGCATTTCGTTGATAGGCCACTTAATGTGTTATTGCTGGACTAGGTCCTGTTAATAGTAGCCAACAGCCTCTGAACTGCCTGTTTTACTAGTCTGTTGTGGTCCAGGAAATGGTTTCCTCTTGTTGCTTCTTCCCATATCTAGAGTTACAGTATCACAATGATTGATCTTCTAGAACTGTATATTGAGTCAGTCGTTTCAAGTCGCTAAGTCATTATTGTTTTCATCTGAGGCTCAGTCACACATTTGGTAATACGAGAAACAATAATCCTGTAAAATAGGCAGAATACAACTACTCTAACTGGTAATAGTAATACGGTCATAAGTAAATATTTAAGCTGAGAACTTAATTAGGTGTAGCCCAGTAGCTCCCCAGGTCATGTGACCCAGTCTGTTCTACACCAACTGCTGTCTTTAAGGGAAATGATATATTGGCTCTGTACATAAAGTTCAACAAAGATGTCTGTACATACAAGGCAAGTGATGGCTCATCATGACCCCTTACAGGATTGAGAAAGGAATGTTATCTTCTAAGGAGTTATATGGCTGTTACCAGAAAAAGGAAGGTGGATCTTTATGGTGGAGCAGGTATTTCTGCCGTTGTGGGGGTCTGGTTAATGCATAATTCAGATGCACAGTGAACACTAGAGGGGAGAGAGGAGGACCAAATGGGCAGGGAAAATTTTTATGTTTAAATTTTTCTTGTCTTGCCTTAAAATAGGAATGTTATTTCATCATCAGGTCCCAATAATATTTTATTCATGAGCACAAATTTGAATTTTATTTAATTTCATTTAATTTTCATGTATCATGTGTCTTTTGATTTTTTGTCAGTTATTTAAAATGTATAAAACATTCTTAGCTCTCAGACTGTGCAAAAATAAGTGGGAGCCGGATGTGAACCATGAGCCATAGTTTGCTGCCTCCTGCCCTGGACCCTTGTTGAAATGGGCTTAGAGCAAAAATCCTGGCAGAAAAGTTAATTGTTTTGGCCCTGACTTCTGCCCAGATTTCTTGTTTTTTTCCAAAGAAATCAAATTTTCTTGTCTTCTTCAAAATCCTTTCTGTGCTGTGTTCTCTTCTGACTACACAAGGGACCCATCGCTTTCAAGTTTTATTCTCTTTCCTCATATTTTCTGCACACCTAGTAAAATTTCAACTTCCCATATGCCAGTGACACATCCTCCCGTTTTTGTGTTCAAAACCAATCAACTCCCTCTTTTAGTATCACCATTTCCAGGAGTAACTATTCTTTATCATATTATTATTTTACTTATCAGTAAGATTAAGACTCCCAGGGGCAATGATTTTCTTCATTGTCAGGCATGTTTTATTTCGTGGGTAATGCAACATGCATTTACTTCACGGTATAAATAACAATAATACATCAATTTGCAACAATGAGAAAACATAAATGTGAGTTATGCGGATTATATCATTTGTTACAAAAATACTTTTTTAATCTTGATATTTTTAAACATCATAATAAAATGATTTCATTCAGAAGAGGGCAGAGATAGGACTCCTTTTCAACGTGCTGAATTTCTTTCTTTAAAGGAATGAGTTTTGGAAAACAACAAACATTCTAGCCAGAGATGTTGAGATGAAAAACAGCAGTCCATTGTCATGTCAGCAAAACTATCAAATGTGTTTATGTATTCGAACACTCCTGGATTAATTATTTTCTAAAATATTTTGTTCTGCTTTAAAACCGTGAGGATTAATAAGTCTTTTAGATGCATCAACCCCGAAGCAAGTACTGCAACGTTGGCTTGTAGCGCTGTCCAAAATAACTTTTTGCAGTGATGGCTTTGTTCTCTATCTGTGCTTTCCAATTCTTTGTGGATTTTGAGCACTGAAAGTGTGGCAAGTACAACTGAGGAACTGATTTTTAAATTGTACTTACCTTTAACTGATTTAAGTTTAAAGTTATATTTAAATAAAGTGGTTTTTATTTTT
The DNA here is from genome assembly GCF_059928025.1 of Delphinapterus leucas. Lineage (NCBI taxonomy): Eukaryota > Metazoa > Chordata > Mammalia > Artiodactyla > Monodontidae > Delphinapterus > Delphinapterus leucas. The sequence continues at coordinate 105,095,741 of NC_143150.1, forward strand.
TAATTGTTTTTATAAATACATTTATTTGTTTTTGGATGCATTGGGGCTTCGTTGCTGCGTGCGGTCTTTCTCTAGTTGCGGCGAGCGGGGGCTACTCTTTGTTGCGGTACACAGGCTTCTCATTGCGGTGGCTTCTCTTGTTGCAGAGCACGGGCTCTAGGCGTGCGGGCTTCAGTAGTTGCGGCACATGGGCTTCGGTAGTTGTGATATGTGGGCTTCAGTACTGGTGGCTCATGGGCTCTAGAGCGCAGGCTCAGTAGTTGTGGCACACTGGCTTAGTTGCTGTGTGGCATGTGGGATCTTCCTGGCTCAGGGCTCGAACCCGTGACCCCTGCACTGGCAGGCGGATTCTTATCCACTGCACCACCAGGGAAGCCCAATAAAGTGTTTTTAAAATGAAACTTCTAACTTCGAAAATTGAGGATAAGTTATTATGCAGTGTATTCCCCCACCCGTTTTTATCTCTGAAGTGCATATTCTGGAATACAGTGATTTATATAAAATTAACAAAAAAGAAGACTGATTTTTTTTTTTTTTTTTTTTTTTTTTTTGCGGTACGCGGGCCTCTCACTGCTGTGGCCTCTCCCGTTACGGAGCACAGGCTCCGGACGCGCAGGTGCAGCGGCCATGGCTCACGGCCCCAGCCGCTCCGCGGCATGTGGGATCTTCCCCAACCGGGGCACAAACCCGTGTCCCCTGCATCGGCAGGCGGACTCTCAACCACTGCGCCACCAGGGAAGCCCAAGACTGATTTTTTTAATGCTATTGTTAAAACAGCTAATTTTAACTGACACCTCAAGTACTATCTTAAAAATATTAAGCTATTATAATTTGTTATGATTCTTCTTCCTTGGGTAAAATTACACAGATCCTGGCTTAATTTCCCATGAATTTTGGTCAAATGAAACTAAGCTAATGAACAAAACAAACAAACACCAAATAAAAAGCAGTGTTTCCTAAGAATCCAAAGGACCTTTTTCTATATCAGCCAGGCTGCTGCTAAGGTCCTTTAAGCAAAGCAGAGCAAAGACTGTTGATGTGAAAGACTGTGAAAATCAAATAGCTCTTCCGTTGTTTTAGAATGAGTATGGCCTAGGAGAGAGGGGGAAAGAAAAATATGGGGTTCATTTGTAACAACACATTCTGTGGTGTGCATGTGTCATATTTACATTTTAACTTCTTTGTGAGTTTTATTGTCCTTAGGGTTTAAACAGTATATGATCAAAATCACATTATGTAGTAAAGAGTGTGTGGATAGTTACGTGGGTGTAAATCCATATACAATCCATTTGGAAGATAAACGATAGCTATTCAAGTTTGGACAAATGAATTCCACCAATTCGCTTTACTTGTCTAATGCCTGTGGGTGCCGTTATAGGGCTTGTTGCCTAACTTTAGGGGAGGTTCGAATCAAGGTGAACAGTCCAAAAATATTTTCCATGAACTATGTGTATTATTAAGGATTATTTTACCATGAAGTTAGTTGCTTTTACTGCAAACTAAGAAATTAATGAACAAGAATACTGCCTGTGAACACCAAGGTTTATTTAAAAACCAATGTGGGTTTAGTGTGGTAATCAGGGCAGAGTTCTCCAAGGACTGCAAACCTGTTTATTGTACATCAAACTTTACTGACTTTGAAGTCTCCCTAGAAATGTTCACTTACCTCATCATGTATTATGCATTTCAGATCTTCAGCAATAATAACAAAATTCAGGTCTGGTAACGGAGTGGTTATGCAGTGAAACTAATATACACTGTGATTTGATACAGGAGACTTCACTGTTACTTTCACTTAAAACTAGAAGCAGTATAGGAAATATAGATCTTTAAACACTGTAAGTAATAGCCACATACTTTAAAAAGAGAATCCACGTACTTGTAAAGTAAAATCCCAAGGGTTATGCCATCGGGAGGGTGACTGTCCTAAAAATGAATTGTAATTGGTCACTTTAAAATTGTATATGGATTTATAATTTTAAAATGTCTGGTGGCATATAACCATAATGTATATTTTTGTTTTATATTCTTTATTCTTTTATTAAATTTCCAGAGGGAAAGAAAATAAATGACCTCCTACTGAGAGATATTTTACCATGAGACCACTTGTAAAAAATTATTGAGTTTTGTGCCTGAGAATATCTTTCCTAAGTTCTGGTTCTCTAGTAGCTTTAGTTTATTGAGATAGAAAAATATTCAGGGTGAAATGAGGTCTCCAAATATTTCATACCAAATGTATTTTATCCAAAGGAAGATAATGTTCTACGTGACTTATGCAATTGGTAGTACTAAGTTTTGGAAGTTTAAAAAACTTCCAAGAGAGTAGTTTTTAAGATGCCTTCAGAATGCACCGTTACTTAGCTTTTTTCAAGGTGGATGAGTATTGGCAGTGAAGGTTTATACTTAGTCATACAGTGGATGACTTGAATCAACTAAAAAGGCAGTAGATTTATGGATAGTATATAGGGGAATGGCCTGAACAAAAGTAGTTACTAGATATGTCATCACTGAATTAATTGAATGTTCCTGCGAGTGCTGTAGTTAATGTAAATCTAGTCTTGTCTCTAGCTCCAGAATCCATGACATCATTATAGCTGACAAGAAAATATGTCAAGATTTGAGCCTTCTATGTGTGTTCCTTAATCCTCTTGACTTACCAGATCCTACCCTTTCATACTCCTGTGTTCTCCAAATCACATTTCATCAGAGCAGCTGCCAGGCAAGACCTGTTTTTGCTGTTCTAGTGAGCTTGGGCATTCACACTTAGACTAAAACAAAAAGAAGAGTTAGAAATGTGACATATGTGAGAACATAAGTACTTTGAAGAGAGCCCTGCTTTTATTTGTCAGCTTTGCCTTATCTCTTCTGTGTCCTATTAGCAAAAGATTGATTGGTTTGGGGGATTGTTCATTTAACAAACGTTATACCATGTAAAGGAAGGTGGTCGGGGTACGCAAATATATAAATTCAGTTGTGGCTGTGTGTGTGATGTGTGGTTGTGTGTGTGTGTGTGTGTGCATTCAAGCTTTTTTGGAGAGGTAAGGGAGGAAGATACAAGTTGAAAGAGAAAAGTAGAGGAAGAAAGCAATAACTGACAGGATCTGATGAAGTAGCACAGATAATACATGCCACAGAATTTATTAGAAAGAATAATTATTTCCATCCAGAGGGATCAGGCAATCTTCTCTGAGGAGATGGCACTTTCATTACCCAAAACATGAAGGATGGAGATGGGTTTTATATGTGTCAATTAGGAAAAGAGAGAGTTTATTGAGGGAAAAGAAGACATTTTAATGGCAGAGTAGACGATGACCGGGAAACAGAAGGAAGAAAAGTCAAGGGGCGTAACAAGAACAATGAAGTCACCATTTTCACCGAAATGGAGTTTTGTCATTAGAAAGATGTGAAGAATGGTAGATAAGGTCAAATTGTTGCAAGTTGTTTTTTCAAAAGGCAGGCTAAAGAATTTGGAGAAAATTGGGAATCAGTCCTATGACTTAAGCAAGAAAATGAAACAACGAGTGGCAATTTTGGAAGTTGAATTTGGTAGTTGCAAGGGCAGTAGGGCTTTATCATCCCACATATTTTCAAAGTTATGAAGAAATTGTAGTAAGATCCAATCAGTAACTAAAGGAATTTATTTCAGGAAATGCTATGAAAGAAAGTAGACTTTCTTTTGTACTCGTATCAGTCTGTTTTCTCAAAGTCATATATTAAAGGGAAAGGGAGAGAAAATAGTACAGTGGTTAAGAGCATGTGCTTCTAAACTTCACTTATTGGGTTCAAATCCTGGTTCAGTTACCTCTTATTGGCTGTGTGACCTTAGGCAAGTCACTCAGCCTCTCTGTGTCAGTTTTTCATGTGTAAAATGGGGACAAGAGCAGTACCTACATCATAGAGTTGTTATTACTAAATGTTGAGATATCAGAAACACTTAGAATAGGGCTTCCTTGGTGGTGCAGTGGTTGGGAGTCAGCCTGCAAATGCGGGGGACACGGGTTCGTGCCCCGGTACAGGAGGATCCCACATGTCGCGGAGCGGCTGGGCCCGTGGGCCATGGCCGCTGAGCCTGCGCGTCCGGAGCCAGTGCTCCGCAACGGGGGAGAGGCCACGGCAGTGAGAGGCCCGCGTACCGCCAAAAAAAAAAAAAAAAAAAAAAACCACTTAGAATAAAGCTGGGCACATTGTTAAGCACTGCACAAATATTCTGTTTCTGTAGAGGAAGTGTACATGTGTACTTATGTAAAATAGTCATTTTCTTATTAAAAAGCAGTACATATTCATTGCAGAAAAATTAAAAATGCAACTAAGAAAATGCAATCTGTTACCCAGAAATTGCAACTGTTAAACTTTTGGTACAGCGTACATTTTTCCATATCACTAAATATTTATCTACAGCACTTTTTAAATGGCTGCAGAGTATTTCACTGGATGGATGTCCCATAATTTTCAACCCATACCCTGTTGGTGAGCATGTAAGCTATTTTCAGTGTTTTGCATCTATCTGTATATGAGGCTATGGCAGACATTCTTATAGTTGAATATGCGTACACATCATTGTCACCTTAAGATAAACTATTAGAAGTAGAATTTGTGGCCTAAGTGTAAGAGTGTGTTTATATTTGGATAGGTACTGCAAAAACTCTGCTCCATCCACTCCCAGCCCCAACCCTCGGGGATATTCCAACATACTTGCTTACCAGCAGTGTATGAGAAGGGCCAATTCCCTGAACTATTGTTATTGTGTGATACCACCATTTACTAATATAAGACAAAATTTTTTAAATCGTTGCCAAATCAATCGATTTGAAGCTCACTGTCTGAATTTTGTTCCTGTAGTTCCTAGTGAAGGTAAACAGTTTAATAGATTTATAGGCACTGTATAGCACAGGGAACTCTGCTAAATGGGAAAAGAATTTGAAAAAGAATAGAAAAAATAGACTTATACGTCAGTTATAGTTCTTTCACGATTGTCTGTTTCTGATCCTCGTTCATTTTTTTTTTTCATTTGAGCATTGGTCTTTTTCCTATTGATCTATGACAATGGTTTTATCTTAAGAGTGTCTATGAAATTATATAAGATGTATTGGTTTTGATTTTTCTTTTGCTTATTTGAATTTTTATGTTAGAAAGTTTTATATTATAAATTGAAGTTGATCTCTTTATGATTTTTAAATAAAAATTATAGCATTTACATCAAAAGTAAAAGAACATTTTTAAATGAATAACAAATCTACCAAAATATATGTTACTTATTACAGTTATATGAAGATCATTTAATCATGACTTTGGATTAATCAAAATCTAACAATTTATTCAATAAGCAATCTAATTTATCTTGTAGTCTCATATAATAGAGTCATGAATTAACAAATATCAAATAGTAGTTCTTTTGTTTTCAAAATATGTTTATATTTGAAATATATTGAAATACATTTCATTTATATTGTTTTATATTAAAGTTGACATCTAAATGTGTATCTCATTAGTGATAATGTGAATTAATGGTATAGACTGTTCTCACAAAAATGAAAACTTTTGAAAAGTGTGAATTTTAATACTCCATTTATCAAGTAATATGTTAGATTTGGAAAGATAGCAGAACACATGTTTTGGGAGGGAAGAGAAAAGGAAAGAGTAGAATTTGGAGTCAGGAAAACCCAAATGTTTAAAGCCAAGTTTTTTCACTTACTAGTAAACTTAGGAATATTATTTATAGTTTTGAGCCTAATTTCCTCATATGTTAATTGAAAGGAATGAATACTTCTGTTTTTGTTTTGGTTTATTTTTTTGCGGTACGCAGGCCTCTCACTGTTGTGGCCTCTCCCGTTGCGGAGCACAGGCTCCGGACGCGCAGGCTCAGCGGCCATGGCTCACGGGCCTAGCCGCTCCGCGGCATGTGGGATCTTCCCGGACCGGGGCACGAACCTGTGTCCCCTGCATCGGCAGGCGGACTCTCAACCACTGTGCCACCAGGGAAGCCCAGGAATGAATACTTTTAAGGCTTTAAAAATATTTTCATGAAATCTTTTAAATTGAAGGAAAAGAAATGCATAAATAAGAAGTGCACAAATAATAACAATAGAAGTTGATGGATTTTTTAATAAGTTTTCATACCCATGCTCCTAGCACCCAGATCAAGAATTCGAACATTACCCTAGGAGTCTCCCTCATGTTTCTTCCCAGTTATTAACCCTTTCCCAGCTACCACCCTCACTCAAGGATAAGTACTTTCCTGATTTCTAACACCTCTATTAGTTTTGCCTGTCTTTGAAATTAATATAAATGGAATCATACAGTACCTGTATATGCTCTTATGTTTGAATTCTGTTCATCATTATTTTTGTGAGATTCTTCTGTGCTACTGCAGGTACTGTAGTCTGTTTTCTTATTCTCTTTATAGTGTCCCATTGTGTGAATATACCACAGTTTATCCATTCTACTGTTGGTAGTTATTTGGGTTGTGTCTAGTATGAGGCTATTATGAATAATGCTGTTATGATGTACATGTCCTTTACTGCGTGTATGTGCATTTTTCTTTAGGATATACTTGAAATAGAATGGCTGGGTCATAAGTTATGTGTGTGTTCGGCTTTGGAAATACCACCAGTTTTCCAATGTAGTTTACCAGTTCACTCTCACCAGCAGTGTATGAGAGTTCCAGTTGTTCCACATCCTCATCAAGAATATGTACTTTCATTCTTTTTCCTTTTAGCCATTCCAGTGGACGTGAACTGGTACCTCATTGTGTTTTTTATTAATCTTTTTTTTTTTTTGCGGTATGCGGGCCTCTCACTGTTGTGGCCTCTCCCGTTGCGGAGCACAGGCTCCGGACGCACAGACTCCGGACACACAGGCTCAGTGGCCATGGCTCACGGGCCCAGCCGCCCCGTGGCATGTGGGATCCTCCCGGACCGGGGCACGAACCCGTGTGCTCTGCATCGGCAGGCGGACTCCCAACCACTGCACCACCAGGGAAGCCCTCATTGCGTTTTCATTTGTGAGCATCTGATAGTTAGAGCCATTTTTATATCCACATATATGAAGTTCTTGTGCAAATCTTTTGGCCATTGGGGGGGAAAAATAGTCACCTGTCTTTTTCTCATAGACGTCAGAGTTCTTTGAATACAGCTTCTTTGTCAGATAGATGCATTGTGAATATCTTCTTCCAGCTTAGGCCTTGCTTTTTTCTCCTAATGATATCCCTTGATGAATGAAGTTCAGTATATCAATCTTTTCCTTTATGGCTAGTGCTTTTTATATCTTATTTAAGAAATAATCACTTACCCTAAAGTCATCAAGATATTTTCCCATGTTTTCTTTCAGAAACTTTTATTGTTTACCTTTTACATTGAGGTCTACAGCAATCTAGAATTAATTATTTTGTGTACGGTATAGAGTAGGAGTCAAGATTCTATCCAATTAACCTGGAACCATTTATTGAAAAGATCATCCACAATCCACTTAACTAAAGTGGGCACCGTTGTCATAAGTTAAGTAAATATATGTAGTCTGTTTGTTCTCACAGCCATACCACACATAATTAACTATAATAAATATTGATATGTGCTTGTAAACATGCTTAAACTTTGTTATTTTTCAAAATTGCCTTGGATATTTTTGGCCCTTTGCATTTCCATATAAATCTTAGAGTTGGCATGTCAATTTTTATTAAAAACTAGCTTCTGCAATTTTCTTAAGGGTTGCATTGAATTTACGCACTATTTGAAGAGAGCTGATATTCTTACAGTATTGGAAATTTTAATCGGTTCCTTCAATTGGCTACTTCCAATAAAGGAACAAGGTATATTCCTCTTTTTGCTTAGGTTTTCCTTAATCTCTCAGTAATGTTTGTAGTTTTTAGGGTAGATAGCTTGCTTTTTGGTATGAATTACTAAATTACTCCCTACAAATGTAAGGCTTTATCCTAAAATGTAAGAGTGCTTACTCTCCACGATTTTGACAAATAACCTTTTTAAAAAGCCAATATAATAGACAAGTGATGGTGTGTCATTGCTGTTTTAATTTGCATGTGATTGATTACTTAGTGGTTGGACTTTTCTCTTGTTTATTGGTTGTTTGCATTTTTTGCCAAATTCCTATGCATATTCTTTATCCAATTTTCCAGTAGATTTTCCATCCCCATTCTTTGAAAAATCTTTTTATATGTAATAATATTACCCTTTGTCTGATAAATGCTACAAATATTCCCAGTTATTTGTTTTTAGTTCTGCTGCCTTAATTTCTAGATGAACAATACAAATGTTATAGTTAATAGTTTATCCACATTCCTATCACTTCTAAAGGGCTTCCCCACACCAATATTTCATTCTAGTTCTGCTCTTATTAATTTTTTTTACACTTAACACTTTAATTTCTCTAGAATATTTTTGCTGTAAGATATGAAGTCAGTATTTAGTATCTGTTTATTTCTGAAACAGTCAACTCTATTTATCTTAATACTAAAACTTCTACACATTTGAAATTAAAATTGAAATATTGAAAGTAAAGGAAACCTAATCTTGTGTGAAATTAGGTCAAGATTTGGTTAGATACTAAATTAACACATAAGGGAACTGAATGTGTTTGTTTTCTTTCACCACAGGGCACATGTTGTATGAAGAGCATGGCTTTTTAATACTTAAAAAGATGAGCAAAAATGACACATTTTACTAGTAAAGTGTTTCTGTCCATATTTTGATAAGAATATGAAGTAGTAAATATAACAGTAAATTTCTTTAAAACACATAGAAACTGACACAAAACGTACTCTTATTTTACATCATAAGTTATTTGTATCTGTTATCTTTTCCATGAACTATGTAGAAGAAGCCATCAGTTCCTGAAGACTGTTTTGAAGGACAGAGAGGGAGCACAGAAATTATGTGCTAGAAGATCTCATATTACACCCTATCATTAACTAAGTGATGTTGTCCTGGGAAAATAATCAGAAGATTTTTGACTGATGGCTTTAGACATGTTATATCCTATTAACCATGATTTGTTATTAAAATATATAAAGTATAATTTCTCACTACTACTTTTTGGTGAGAAGAAAAGCTAGTAGTTTTCCTTTGTAAATTAACTTATATCTTTGCAAAGGTAATACGTTTATATTTTTCAAAAATTAAAAAATATAGTGAAAAATCCCCCACCCCATCTACCATCTGCCCTACCATCCCCAAACCTTGATTTTAGTTCCAGAAATATACCTACAAGGTGAATTCCTAGAAGTAAAAGTTCTGGGTCAAAGGTTATATGCATTTGGTAGACATTGCCAAATTGCCATCCCATTGGCTGTATATAAGAGTCTGAGTTTTCCACAGCCTTGTCAGCATAGTGTGTTTTTAGACTTGTATTTTGTTATCAGTACAATAGTTGAAAGTTTTAGATCCCTCATTGCGGCCAAAGCGTAACTTCTTTTTGTATGTTTACAATCCATCTTTGGTTTTTTTTTTTTTCAACTGCCCTTAAATTTTGTCCTATTTTCTTTTTGGTTGTTGGCCTTATTCATATTAATTTGCAGATGCTCTCTTATGGGTTAGGAAAACTAATACGTTATCTGAGATGTCTGTCACGAATATTTTCTTTCATAATTGTCATTTGTCCTTTAACTTTGCTTTTAGTTTTCTTTACCATGCGTAAGTTTCTGATTTTTGTATAGTCCAATTTACTAATATTTTTGCTTTTTAATTAAAGCTGTTTAACCTGCGGATAAAATTACATTTTTTTTATGTCGTTGACTACTCTGGACATGTATTGCTTCTTACATTGAGAAAAAAAGAAATCAACCCTGAATCTGGAAATTGTTTTTCTTTCATTCAGCAGATACTTACTGAAGACCTATCATGTGTAGGAACCTAGTTCATCCAGAAATGAAATGTAAATAACAAACTAAATAGTATAAAGTAAATGCTATGATAGTGGGAAACACAAGGTCTGTGAGGCTGTATCTAATGTAGGTATCATAACTAAGCTGAAAACTACTTGTGCCCCACAATCTCGTTATAAATGGTCATTTAATTCTTCCAGATGTTAGTTAAATCTCACCCATTGTACTGTTTTCTGTCGGGGGTTGTTCTATCTCTATAACCAGGACGGGAGAGGCCACAACAGTGAGAGGCCCGCGTACCACACACACAAAAAAAAGTTATCCAGATTTCTGCACTTACATATAAAGCCTAAATGAAACGTGAACTATTTGGTGATCAGATATAAAAATGAGTTTGCACCTCGATTTTAGGAATGTATGATGGCTATTATTTCCAGTAGCTTCAGAATCTAGAGGCTCTTAGATGCTGTACATTGAAGCAATAAAATGCTTTTCACATTTACTTGTGAGTAGAGAATGATCCAATAAAAATAAACTGTTTAGTTCCCTCCTTATAAATGCTGAAATAGATAAGTTATGGGCATTATTAGATTATATATTATATGCATGGAATTACATTTGTGATATCAGCTATAACTCACTCACATACGCATATTGGATTGGCCAAAAATCCGTCTTACGGAAAAACCCAAACGAACTTTTTGGCCAGCCCAATACACGTATAAATATAGTTCAGCGCTGTAGATGTCCTTATGGGTTAGAACTCATGAAATTCAAATAGGCCTTCATCTAATAGTATGTTTACTTGGCTTTATAGCAGGATACAAGTGAGACAAAGCAGATACAGTATCATGATTCATTATTCATGGGCAGACGTTCCATGCTGCCCACACACATTGCTTCTTTTGACTCCTTATCCACACAGGGAAAAGCTGCCAGAGGGGAAAACCAGAGTTTGTGCAGGTCACTTTAAATTGAAGCCACAGCCTCTATTTCCCTTCTGTCTTTTCTTCCATTTTAGTCATATAGGCCCAAGGTCCTAATATCAACTCACAGCTTCTCCAATCCAGGCATAGTTCTATACAGCAAGCAAGCCAGACCCAGCATTTCCCATTCATCTTGAAGTTAGTAACTTAAAGTTAGTGTCCCAAGGAAACATTGTTGTGGGAACCTAAGGTCAATCCCAGGCTGGCCTGCATCAGCCCAGGCTAGATGTTAACCCTTTACTCATGCATTTGCATGCATTTTACAAAATATATGCAAATGTGCTCACAATATATTTCAGAATACATGTTGTCCACATATAATAAGAGCTTATATAATGTTCTTTCCCCTATAAATTAATTGATTGGTTATTTTGTCCACTAATGTATCTCCTTTTCACCCTACAACTCTTGGGTTCAAATAAAGAATATAATGCTCACTAGTTAGCTCTTTTAGAAGTTTCTGAAACGATTGGTCCAAAGTATGGGGCATTGTTAGATGATGTGCTACTATATTAGTATGCTTATCTAGTTTACTTTTAAAATGTTTTCTATTATTACTCATAATATCATGATAGTATATAATAGATGCGTATTGTAACATTTATGTTCATATTACAATGTAATATTATATTTATATTATTAGTAGAGTATAATTAATAATATAAAGAGTTGCCATTGCAAGTTCACACTCTTTATTCCTGCGTACCTGTTTTAGCCCTTGATAATCTGAAGAAAAAGGCTTTACTCTTGCTTATCTGTCTCTCTGCATACACTTGAGTTGGAGCAATAATCACCAACATTGAATGATTTTATTATCATTCACTGTCATGCAGAATATTGCTGTAAACTATTTACGTGGATTACTTTATTGAGTCCTTACTGTGACTCTATGAAGCAGGTACTATCATTGTCCTCATTCTATAAGAGAAGGCATTGGGAGTTAAAGAAAACTTGGCTAAAGTGTTAACAAAAGGGATGGAACAATTTTTTTTTTTTTTTTTTTTTGGCCGCGGGGCATGCGGGATCTTACTTCCCAGACCAGGGATCGAACCCATGTCCCCTGCAGTGGAAGCACAGAGTCCTAACCACTGGACTGCCAGGGTATTCCAGAACCCCAATTTAAAACCAAGCAGCGTAACTCTAGACCTCACAATGTTGAACAGCATACCACACTGCTTCCCAAGTTATTTACGGTTTTCAACCAGGGATAAAATTATAGAAGGTTATAAAATTGGGATAATAGTATCTGTATGATAGAGTTGTTGGGCAGATTAACGAAGACAATAAATGTGAAACTTCCAAACACGGTTGCATGACACATAGTAAGCCCTTAATAAAAATCACTTATAATCATTCCATGATAGTTTACTCTAATTCAGATGTTCTTTTTACTTTTCATTCCAATCATCTGATTCTGTTTTATTTGGTTATACTAGAGCTCGCAAACTACAGACCCCAAAAATGCTTACCTCACCAGTCTTCTATGTACGTAAAAGAATTTCCTTGTACAATTTTCCTTAACATAAAAGAAAGTTAGAAACAAGTATAAAGGCAGAGAGTCTGGCATATAATACACAAGACACCATTATGTTTAATGAATGAGCGGGTAAGTGAAGAATACACTTCGTTACTTTCGTCGGTCAGAGTTGGGTGTGCATTTGTGTGGGTGTGTGTTTTGTATTTCAATAAAAGGCTTATTGTCTTCAAAGTAGAGAATTTTGGAAAGACTGTTAATCAATGATTTATAATACATGAATTAAATCCTAACGTGTAACACATGTATGTAATCAATATCTTGCTGCTAAAATACCAAATTACATAAATTTCTATAACATTTCATAACAAATAGCTTTTGGAAACAATTCTTTTGCCTTTTTTTTTTTCTAAATCATGAGACTCTTTTACTTTGTTTTTCCCTGTAGGTTTCTAGAGTATTACCTGAGAAACAAGGAGAAATTGAGGCTCACATAAAAGACCTTGGACAGCTTGAAGAGCAACTGAATCATCTGCTTCTGTGGCTGTCTCCTGTTAGGGATCAGTTGGAAATTTACAACCAACCAAATCAAACAGGACCATTTGACATTAAGGTAAAGACTTTTTGCTCTAAATATTATTTTTCAAGAGGGGCAATATCACTGAAATAAATTTCTCGTTTGTTATCATCATCACCATCATCGTTGTTATAACGCTAATAATAATAATTGTTATTACTTGAGTAGCATTTTTTGTTTTTTCTTCTGGCATTTACTAGCAGTGATGTTTCATTAAACTCATATCACCAGAATGTCTTCATTATACTTGTTACTACGATCCATTTTCCATCCCTACTTGAATTGTGCTTAATATGTTTGTAGACTCCTCATCTAAAACTGAAGTCATTTTGGACACTTAAGTGCCTACAAAGTGAAGTATAGACTCCTTAGTAGACATTATAAAACCCTGTCAGACTGACTCCAGTTTACCTTGGTATCCTCTTATTCTGCCAACAATCTCCTCTTGTATTCTAGATACAACAAATTTTATAGTATCTTTATATGCATGTGGTTTCATGCCATGTCTGTGTTCTTGATCTTCTCTCTTCTTTAAATGACTTCTGTCTCATTTTTTGGCATGATGAATTTTCCTCCATCCTTTAAGACTGAATTCAATGTCATTGCTTCTTCAAAGCCTTCTTACATACCCCTAGTAGAGTGGAAAACCCTTTTAGGATTGCTTATAAACCTCTGTATCCATCTCCTATAGTCTTTGTACATTGATTGACACTTAAATTTTAGAGACCTGAGCACCTCATCCCACTGTTCTTTGAATGCAGAGGGCATCTTCTTACTTATCTCCCTGTCCCACTCATTTCTGAACACCCCCATCCCAGGGCTCAGTGTATGGTGGGTACTTGTTAGCATTTTTAAATCAATGAATAAAGATGTTAATGAGGCACCTAGAATGGTAATGAGATGCTATAGGTAAGCTTAGGGCTCTAGACAAACATGCCAGTTGGGCACCACCATCTCCCCCTCTTAGTGTCCCTGTACACATTGATTGTTCCTATCTTTTCTCCCTTCCCAGGAGCCCATTTCAAGGATTTGTCCCAATATAATTCCCTATTTTTTGCATCTCCTACGGGCCAACAACATTAAGTGGCCAGTCACATAAACCAGTTCAATTGAAAGCACAGCCTATTAATTAATGTAATGATGGGTAACTTCAGACTAAATAAGTTAAATAATATCTTTGAGAAAAGTTTTTTCTTTTAATTCATTGACCCAGATTATTCAATTTATTTGCTTTCCAGGACTATAACAACCTAATGGTTTTATCACTACCTAGTTGGTGTTTTGCTGGGAGATAAGGATAAAAGCAAGTGTGAGGATCTTTTAGAGAAGAGCTAATGAACATTTAGGAAGGATGTACTTGAGTGAGGAAAGGAAAGAGATACAGAAAGGTTTGCCACACCTAAAATGACTTATATTTGCAAAGTGCACTGCACTACTTCTACCTTACTTCTTCTTGACATGTTTACATCTCCCATTCTGATAGCTACCCACCAGAGCTGATGATAAGTCACGAGTAGACATCATTTCACCAGTGCAAAACCCAGGCTACTCAACCAGTGGCATGGTCTTGGGTTCAGTTTGACAATTAAATTCAAGTCACAGTAGGTTTTTAACCAGAACAAATTTAGTTAACTTTAAGAAAGTATACAGGACAAGTGAAAACATAGCCAGCGCAGTGATGACAGAGTGGAGGTCCTGACACCAAGGTGCAGCTTCTGATGGACCCGTCACCCTGCATTTGAGTCAGGTGTGGTCACAGGGACAAGACTGGGTGAGTGCAAAGCACATCATCATGCAGGGAAGCCATCAGTTCTGGTATCCTTTCAGGTTTTCCACCTAACTAGCACCTAGTGTCCTCAGAGGTATTTGACTAGCACCCCTTCTCCAGTGCAACTGCATCTCATCAATACTGATTTTTCATTACTCAATAAATAATCTCAACAAAGAAGGACAGTCACTTGGTCCAATGAACAATAACCTCAGCCAGATTCTCAATTATCTTGGATCGAGTATATTCTTAAATATCTCTTGATTTAGTGTGACAAGAGGAAAGGCCATAAACGCTTTATTCCCAACCAGAAATAGTTTTTTGGAACTCAGATATAAAAGCACTCAGATTTAAATACAGTCTTCAGTTAGAATGTGCTTCTTCACTAAAATAATGAAAAATATATTCAATGTGAGCTTTCTCTCTACATGGAATATATTTAAGAGAAAAGATAACAAAATCCTCTGATACAAATGGATGTTGTTGACTCAACCAAAGTAACTTTAGTCCCAATGTGTGTACCCCAGAATAGTGCTCAAATATTAAAAACTTTCATTGAGCCTTTGTCCACGGCCCACATGTTCCTGCCAAATGGGTCCCTGCAGTTTAGCATGAAAGCTACTCTCAGCTGTGTTAATCACTTTCCTTTATTAAAGCTCCAAGACACCACTCTCCCTGCTGTGTATACTTTCAGGAGTCATGATATTTGCCCTCCTGCAGCTCAGTCTAAATCACTGAGGAGAGAGGCAGCTGCTTTTTCCCTGGCAGTAAAACTCCTTGGCTTCAGTCCTCTGTGCGTATCCTGAGTTTTTCATCTCTGGAGTGTAGATTTCAAAAATATTCCTTTAGCCTTTTTCTTCTGCTTGTGGCTGTATCCAAGGCAAAAAAAAAAAACCCCATAAAATCATATACATGATGACTCAAAAAATTCTTCCTATGATTCTCAGACCCCTAACTTGTAATCAGGAAATAGTGACCTGTGTGAATAATTTACTAACCTACCCAGTTCTTTATCCTTCTTTGTCTAGCTTCTATCTATATTCACTGTCTAATGAATTATTTATTAAGATTGCACAGGGTTCTTCTGCTAAAAGATATGCGGTTTTAATCTGTACAGCCTTCTATAGCCCTCTGCTTAGAGATTAAACTTTTTTTTCAGTTAAAGAAATATGGGAAAATGGACTTGGCTTAACTTCAAACTACTGGAAACCAAAAAGTTTGTATACAGCTTTGAGGACATGCCCATTTTTTAACACAGAGAGAGAAACACCTTTAAAAAAAATCTTAGGAATGAGTTAATGCAAAGAAAGTAGATGCACAAGCAGTCTCTATTTCCTAAATTTAAAGAAATTGTCCTTATCTGGCCATGGTGGCCATGGCTTCCTCTGAAAAAAAGGGCCTAAGGCCTTGCCATCCAGGTGATTTGTTTTCTCTAGTCACTCTGAGCACCTGTTAGAAAAATATGTAATATCCTCTGTGAGCCTCGGTTTTGCCTGCTTGGTACTTCATGCTTATTGATGAAATGCAGCTAGCTGTGTAATGAAACCCAAATAAAAAAAACCTTAAGGGCTCTGCTCTAATACATTGTTTATTCTGGAGTGAAAATTGACTGCACATCGCTTGGTTTGTGCAATTTACTCCCGAAATATTCCTATTCGGGAAATCCTGCAAATAGCAATATTCATCTTGAAAATCACCTCACAGAACCCTTAGCAAGCTGAGAAACATAATCAATGAGATAGTGATGTAGAGGGTGAAAATTAGGCATAATCACAGCCCTTTCCCATCAGTCAGCCCACTAGAAGGCATGCCTTTGAATTTTGATTTTCAAATGTACTGTCAACTTAGACACCAAATATGTTGATTTTAGATTAAAGAGATGATAATTGAATGCTAAGAACCAGGAACCAGTTAAATTTTCTATGAAGGGTCTTACGCTTTTAATCTTTAATGAATGCTTTCAGTAATGACCTGGAGATACACTACTTACCTGACATGAAACTGCCTAACTACTGCTTTCCAAACTTTTTTAAAATTTATTTGTTTATTTATTTTGGCCGTGCTATGTGGCATGTGGGATCTTTGTTCCCTGACCAGGGACCAAACACGTGCCCCTTGTATTGGAAGTGCAGTCTTAACCACTGGACCACCAGGGAAGGCCCCCAAACCTTTTATTTAAATATGAGGTGGGGAGGGGGCACATAATTTTATGTTGTCTGACTGACTATATTATGCTCATATTGATGACAAGGAGGGTTTTTTCCTCCCTTCAAGAATGACTTTCCACCTGTGGTCCATTAAAAAGCATGACAGTGTTGTACTGACTCTTCCTTACCATGTAAGACACTTAATTGTCTGTGATGTCAAATCCACACTGAAAAGTACCAAAGGACACAATTGTAGTGACTGAATGTTAAAGTATCTGAACACCAAAATCCTTCTCTGCATGTGTTCAGATTGCTGTGAGTGTTGTCAAGGGAAAATTGCATGGGACAACTTAATGCGCAAGTAAGACTTTATTCAAGACTATTGCAATAGGGGAGAGAGATTGAACTCAGCTCCATTGAAAGAAAAGGCAAGAAAGATTTTAAGCGTTGGGATGAGCTAGGGGAGAAGTACTAGAGGACATTAACAGGGAGGTTGGTTCTTGTGGTTAGGCCATCTGTGTTTGCTAGCTGTCACTTATTGAAGGTAAACTACTGTCTTCCCACAGAGACTAGGAGATAGGGTACTATCCTTCTGGATGTTTACATTTCCAAAGGATGGCTCCCAGGTCCTTGAAAAGGCTATTCCTGGGTTGTAAAAGATTTACATCTCAAAAGGGCAGAGAAGGAATTTATAATAGAAAGTTTTCTAAAGTAAATGTGCTAAGAAAAGAGATATCAGTCCTATAATCAGGAGGAAACCTATCTAAATTTTAAGCTAAAGGAGAATGTTACAGCCATCTTTGTCAGTCCCTTTTTTGTTCAAGGGAAACTAGGTTTCTGATTGAACAACTTAGGAAAGCTACTCCATGTAGTTCATTTTAGAAGCTTTCTGTTGTTGAAAGAGTAGTTGAACTGACTCTGAGACTTGGGTGTAGAGGATATTTGCTGGATGGTGTGAGCAATCAGGTATTTAATGAGGGAGCTTCTTATGCAGGTAAGAAGAAGAAAGATTAATTGTTAGAGCAGACTGTAAACCAAGTTGCTGAGGCCAGAGGGTAGCCACTTAAGAAAATTCCTAGATGTTGTGCTGGAAGCATTTTTAGATAATGGAGTGAGGATGGCAGTGGCCATTTGATGGATTTCTTGGTTTGCAGCTTGAATGTTTTTGGTGATGGCACAGACATCAGAGAGGTTTTAGTAAGATTGTCCACAGTCATGGTTATTTCCTGGGGCAGAGCATGAAAGATGTGGGAGTTCTGGTGAACTTCCTGAGTAGCCCACACACTCTTTTGAAGTATATTTCAAGTTATTCAGCTTCAGTTCTCAGGGCTTCTTTAGAGCCTGGGGGGAAAAGTTTAGCTCCAAGACAACTTGGACTCTCAGTAAGGATCTGGACAGTCAGCTTTTAGTTCTCAGTCATGCCAAGACAGGAGAGTGGGAGAAAGATTGGAAACATTAATTTGGAGAGCTGTGGCCAGATATTGAAGGAAATGAGAATAATTGAAAATCTGGTAATAACTGTAAGACAGCAGGATCCAGTCCAGTTTACGGGTAGGTAACAAAATCATGTACTCTACAAAGAAAAGTAAAATAGCTCAAAGGCAATGAATAGGGCCAGAATCTGATAACCCACAAAGGTATGCTATAGTTTTCTATTGAAACATAAAAATTTTCCATACAGTAACCTCCCATTTGATCAAAGGCACTCAAAGTAAGATTATTCTTGTTTACAAAATAAGGCTGAGCTCTTTATTTACACAGATGCAGCAGGAATAATAATTTACCACATAGGCCTTTTAAAGTTTGTTTCGCTGAAAATGTTCATAAGGAATTTCAGTTTTGACTTTTAAAAGCCTCATGAGATTAAGAAGCCAAGCCAAGAACTTGAAATCACATTTTACCTGCCATGCCTATAGATTTGGGTGAATTCTTCTATTCTTGAAGTCCTTAAAATATCCTAAGTTTTCCTGGGCCTGCCAGGAAGTGACCTTCCTTATCCACCTGTAAGGCTGGACATCCTGTAAGCCAGGTACTAGGCCAGTTTTCCCAAGAGGGCTTTGTAAAAGGCCTTCCATAAAATTAACTATGGTTTTCTAAAACTGTCTGGTCATATCTGATTCTATGCACACCATTCTTAAATATGACATTCCAGTCAAAGCCTTGGTTATATAATCAGTTTTCTCAATTATGTCCTGTTACATAAAGGACAGATTCTTATTGAACCTATGCAAATAAATATATTGCCATGAAAATAAGAATACTTGATAAGAGTTTGAGTTCTGGAGGGATCGGGCAGGGAGAAAAGATAAATGTTTCCTTTCTCTCCACAGAAATGTAATCTACTAAATTACTATAAGTTATAGATAGGATAAGTAAAAAGAAAAAGGAGTTCTTAATGTTAAGAAAACGGGACATTAAAGCATCAACCATATTCCCAAAAGAACCCTAATCAAATCATCCTTCATGAGTTCATTCAGTTCTATGTAATTGATTCTTGTTTTACTTGATCTCGGGTTAGCAGTTTCCTAAAACCCATTAGCTTCTCCACTAGAGTTCTGGAAATCCTGAGTCAGTCCAGCGGTATGGTCACAAGTTATTTAAACAAAGCTCTCAGAAGCCTGTGCCCTAGAGTACCTGGTGTAGTCCTTTCCAAGAGTTTAGGAGATAGTCCCTTTTTTTTGAAGATAAGCATTCTGGCCTGTAACTGACAAGAAGCACTTTCAGGGAAGCCTCCGAATAAAACAACAGATATCTGTAAATGACAGAAGGCTTCACATAATCATGGTTAAAGATCTTATGAAAGTTCATTTGACAAGGAAATGTTACTTTTGTGGCACACACCATTTTAATGTAATAACTGAAGTTACTACTGATAACATTATACCGTCATTGTCTAATATTAGGCAGAGCAGCACCAGGTTATACCATGAACAGCAAGGGCATTAACACGTTTCTAGGAACTTCATATAAGTACTGTAATATTTATATTAATAACATTTGATCCATAACCTAGGGATACATTACATACAACTCAACATATCACATAAACCTAATTATTCTTAATCTATTTTTAGAAGGTGAGAGAACAAATCCTTTGAGATTTTCAAGGCAGCTTGAGATCAAGATTTCATTTAGGATTTGATTTGTGGAAGGCAAAATATCAAAGGTTGTCAAATATGTGAAAAGGTTTGAATACTTGGTGAAATAGGATCATGGGTCACCAAAACGATGCTTGACTACCTATTTAACCAAAGTGACAATAAAAGATTTCAGAAATAAATATAGGAGGTGATATGATTGTACAAGACTTTGGCTCTTTCAAAAGTGCGATGCCTCGATTCTCTTAAATAATCAAGGACATGATAAAATCTACACAAAGCACAGGGAATTATTCTCATAAGACAGAGAATCATTGTTGCCTAGGTGGATTACTCAAAAGGTAAAGAAAAACCTTTTACAATCTCTTATGAGGAACAGACCAATAATCCAAGAAAACTGTCATTTTAATAAAGAGAAGATTAAATTCTGGTTTTGCATTAGTATACTGTTGATACTAAAAATCATCTTTTAAAAGCTTTAAAGATATATCCATCCAATCATAGCCAGCTTTGACCACATAACATAAAATTCCTTTTCCACAAAACTACAACTTTCTGTGCCTGTTCAGATTTTGTCCTACATTTCTTCCTTTTCCCTTCTGGAACAAGCAGTCATTTTACCTTAGGACAACATTACTCCCTTCTTGCTTAACAAAAACGCATGCTACATACCCGGCATACAATGCATACAAAGTTGTTGTTTCTAGAGATTTTATTTATGTATACTGATTAATAGCTTTTAACCATTAGTAAATTTTATTTTACAGAGAAAACCAGGAAGCAAATAAATTTGAACTGTCACATACTAGCATTTTGTAGCAGACTAGGAAATGTTATGAAAATAAAATTAGGTTACCTGCTCAATAGGAGGGCTAAAACTTCCCACCAGTAATTGTGGGAGGAGATTTTTTAAGATTTTTCTTTGGACTTAATATGTAATCTTGTGGGAGCTGTGGACTCAAATTTGGGCGAGTGACTGAAGTTATGCCAAGGGGCTACCTGGGGTGTCTCCAGAGCCAATCTGAGTGTATAAAAATATCTAGTTTGTCTCTAAGTAGACTTTTCAGCTTCAGGTAGTTACTTCTGGGGTTCCTACATCCCTTGAGAGCGGCCTGTGGGGGCGGGGAGCATAAAGCTTAAGTGACTAAAAGGAGTTGGGGAGATGGAGTGGCGAGTGAAAAGCCTGACAGGGGTGGACAGAGGGATGGACAATTAAAGGGAGCTGAAGGGAAGATTGAAGGTGGTAAAAGGAGAGCACAACAGTGGAGATGATGGGAAGGGAGAGGTCTTAGATGAGCCAGTTTAGGGAGATCCTAGGTTTTCCAAAGAGGCCAATTGAAAATTCCAGATTGTCTTTGGTAAAATCACGCCAACAAGGAGAGAAGCGGACAGCTCCATAGTAGTAGTCTTCAGAGAAGGAGAATCAGAAGACTGAGAATTTCCCCTGGAGAAGGGAGGAACCGCAGTAATGGCAACAAAGAAAGAAAACCCAAACGAGATCTCTACAGAGAAAGACTACTCTAAGTACCAAAGAACTGAAGCTCAACCGAATGAGATCTCATTGAGAATTTTCCATGGTCTAAGCCAATGGTAGCTTTCACACAAATAAGCCTGGGACTCTAACCCAGCCCCAAGAGTATACCCAGAGTCCTAAGAATCACAATGTGTCCTTACCATGCTTCCAAAGATTATCATCTTTGGAAGCACTGGATTCTGAGGTGGACTGATCAATGGATCCCCAGTCAATCAGTCAGGAGTGTGGATAGTTCACAAAATCAGCTTTTCAGAGGTTAATGTCATCTAGTTCATTGTTTGGAGTGAGATAATTCAAGTTCAGGTAGTTACTCCCTTAGACAGACGTATACTGGCTCAGGTTAAATTGAACAATATATCTGATTTAGTTTACTTTTATTTTTGAAGGACTAGTGTTGGGAAGGTGAGGAACAGGGAAGAGGACACTGACCTCTTAGCCTAATAATCCTCTAATCCTCTTTCTTAGGAAATAAAAAAGTTTCAGTGTTTTCTATTAGGTATGAAAATATTTCTATGGAATGTGTATTGAAAAACAGTGGGTGAAAGCTATTTGACAAAAAGACAATATTCTCATTCACTATGCAGCTAGACAGAGGTTTTTTGAAAATTTAAAACTCCTCTGAGCTTAGGTTGGTTCTGGGCGAGAGTATAATTCTGGCTCTCATAAAATCTTGAAGATCGTTGAGGTTTGTGGGTACCATATTTGAGTGAAATTGGGCATCAACTTTTCTCTTTGAACACTGGGCAATCAGAATTCTTCCTCTTACTTTCCACCCCCTCTACTCAACTCCAAAATCCATCGCTGAGTTGAAGTAGCATGATAATGGGGAGAGAAACAAAAGACCCAAGTTCGAATCCCAGCTCGGACACTTATTGGCTTTGTGACATTGTTTAACTCACTTACCCTCCTTAACCTGACTTTCCTGTTCACTAAAAAATGAAAAACACGAGCCTATTTCCCTGGGACACTATTGGATTAAGGTAACACTGAGGTGGGAACACATTTTCCGAAGGCAATAGAAAAAAGACAGTGAATGGGAACTCTCCTTTTGTAGCTGGAATTTTGACAAGAGCCCTTAAAAAGAAAAATCAGGCTTGCAAAATACCGCCTCTTTCAAAAGAAATCAGCAAGTTGCTACTAGAAAACCACTCCCAAAAAGACTGCAGGTAGTCATGAGAGTTTCATCATTCACCAAACTGAATTGCCTATATAAGGAGAAGAATAGAAACTTGAAAAGAGTTTCTTGAATTGAGAATTTCTGGAACGGAGAATTCAAGTAAGACTAACAATTTATTGGCCAAGAAGAAGCAGGTGTGGCTTTTACTGTTCTCTTCCTTATGGGGGAGGGGAGGAGGTCAAACCTCCCTGCCAAGGCAAGGAGGAGGGCTCCAACCAGACCTCTATTACAGTGGTATTCAGACTATTCTGCTTATAAACCTCTAAAAATAGTTTAGAAAACTGAGTATCTGCTAGAACGTTTTAAAGTTGACATCCATTTCCTCCCTTGGCATATTGTAAATATTGACACTTAAAAAGTGTTACATTACTCTTTTGAGTGGATCCAGTGGAATCCGAATACCATAGCAATATGATATCTACCATCACCCACTTTAAAAAAAAATACACAGGGGCTTCCCTGGTGGTGCAGTGGTTGAGAGTCCGCCTGCCGATGCAGGGGACACGGGTTCGTGCCCTGGTCCGGGAAGATCCCACATGCCGCGGGGCAGCTGGGCCCGTGAGCCGTGGCCGCTGAGCCTGCGCGCCCGGAGCCTGTGCTCCGCAACGGGAGAGGCCACAACAGTGAGAGGCCCGCGTACCGCCAAAAAAAAAAAAAAAAAAAAAGAAATACACAAAACAACGTCATCATTAATAATTAGAAGTTTCCTATCAGTCCTCTTTCTTCTTTAAATCATATTTCCAGTCCACTTCCCCAAAGAGTTGTATCCTAATGTAATACATATTTATGCTATGAAGTCTTTGATTAACCATTCTGTCATACTTCTATATGACAAATACACCCATGTGGTTTTAAATTCAATTTTTAAAACAATATTCTGTGACTATAAGGTCCTCAGTATTTTTTAAAATCCTTTAGATTGAGTTATAGCTACATTCACTAATAAGAAAATTATTAATTTTAGTAGTAATAACTAGTAATAACCAAATAACTAGTAATAACCAATACCTAGTAATAACCAAATTGCCTAAATATATGTAACTTTTGGTAAATAATTATTAAACATACCCAGTAGATTTTTGGAAATGAATCTATGAATGAGACGGCTGAGTAAGTGTATGATGGTACCTTGATTAAAGGAGGATTTCAGTCATTAATATTTTGAATTCTGTTTCGATTTGGCGTAAATGTGTCTTAGGTAAAATACACTATTGAGATACATCAGTTTGTAAAGTTGGAGGACGATCATTAACTAAAAAGTAGGAATGATAATTGGAATGATGTATGTACCACAAGAACAAACCCAGACAAATCCCTTGTAGAAGCTGAGAATCTGGAAACTGCTTCCACGAACACCATCTGTGCTCATATATCCCTAGGAAAGTCTTTGTATCCCTCCAGGGGCACACCCCAGTTTGAAGATTGCCACTGTAGGAGAGGTTGACATCCTGTGAGAAGGGGAGAAGGGCAACATAAACCCTGGCTGGACAGTTGTTAAACTGTCAAAACACCACCAAGTTTATCTTTTTTTTTTCTTCCACCAAGTTTATCTTACCACAGTCCATGGCCTTCTATAACTTCATCTACATTGTGAAAACAAATTTCTCAACTAGATTGAATCCTAAGACAGGGCCCTTTATCCCATCAGTAGAAACCTCCCTCTATTTTGTCATCAATTCAACCGTCAATTTCCTTTGGCAATTGTTCAGTTTGTTACCAAACTCTAATTGCTTTATTTCGTACCCAGTTCATATTGCCCCATTTCGTCCAAAAATGGTCATTTGGAGATTTTATCAAATATATTGCTGAAATGCACATGAACTTTATTTTCCTGTATCCCTGATCAGCCTCTCTAAGGAAAGAAAAACATGAGACTAAGCTAATGAAATTTTCATTCAGCTAACTACCCATTTATTGATTAACTACAGTATTCTCCTATGCTAAGGTGGCCCTCATCCTCAATTTGCTTAGGGATGAGTTGGTATATAAATATACCTCAGTGCGCTAAATGCAATCAATGCAGAAGCATTTACAATGCAGTGCGGTGAGCACACTTACGGGATGTTGTGATAGCCCAGAAGAATGATACCTAACCCAGTGGGGTATTATTTAGAGCACAGCTACGACGTGTGGTTCCCTAGACCAGCAGCAGCATCACCTAGAAGCTTATTAGAAATGTAAATCCTTGGGCCTCTCCATACACCTCTTGAATCAAAATAAATGTGAGTGAAGATCAAGAAACTGTTTCAACAAGCCCTCCAAAAGATGCTAACACTTGCTAAAGTTTGGGAAGCTCTGGTCCCAAGACAGGCTCCTGGAGGATGTAATGTCTGAACTGGATCTTTAAAAGATGAGTAGGAATTGATAAAGTGAAATGTGTGTGAGGGAAAGGAAAAGGGTTCCAGAGAGAAGAGGCAATAAGAACCAAGATATGAAGTGATTAATGGCATGAAGTATGGGAAGAAAAATAAATACAACGATGTTGTAAGCCCAGTTTGGGTGAGGCTTGTATGCCACTGAGGAGCTTAGACATTACCTTCGAGAGATGTGGGAGCTATTAAAGAGAGGTGACTGGCAAACTCTCAAATTTGAGGAGTGTCAGACCATAAAAGGAAGAGCAGTCAGGAGATGATTGAGGTAGTTGAGGAGCAACATGGTCCTGGATAAGGACTTTGGTAGTAGGAATGAAGAGGAGGAGATAATTTAAAGAACTGTATTTCAAATTATTGCTGGTGACCCATTGCTAAGTCATGAAATCAACGTAATAAATAAGTAGTGTGTGGCACAATAGAATATAATCCCGTTGTCGTATTGTATTTATTGCATGTGGTATGGGTAAGTATTTTGTAAAACTGTTATTTTTGTTTACATATTTCATTTTTGCTTCTAATTTTGAGAGAATCTGCATGGTCCTTTTATACAAAATGACTTAGTACTCTGTCAGTAAGTTCATACTGGGTTATTTATTATAAGGTTGAAAATGAATTCATCCTTCAAGACAAACTTTAAAAGAGCAAATCATTTTCTTTATTGAAAAAATAATACTTTCTTGTGGTACACAATTCAAATCCTCCCTTGAATCTCCATCTTTCATCCACTCAGTTTCTCTCCCCATAGGTGCCAAGGTCATCAGTTTCTTCAATAGCACTCCAAGGATAGGACATGAGTGTGTGTTTGTGTATATATTCTTCCCTTCTCCTGTCTTCTTTAAAAAAGAAAGACACACGCACAAAGAAAACCAAACAATTGGTAGGATACTATAAACACTGTTTCTGAATAGTGTTTTTTCCCACTTAATGATATATACTGACATTTATTTTCCATATTAGCACTTTAAGAATGTTCTCATTTTTGCAGTTGAATACTATTGTATTCTAAGGATGTACCACAACTCATTTGACCAACGTTCCAATTAATGAACGTTTAGTTGGTTTTCAAGTTTTGCTCCTGCAGCAGTATGACAGTGTATAACTTTATGCTCATGTCATCTCTCACATTGCTAGTATCCCCATAGGTTAAGTTCCTAGCAGTAAAATGACTAGGTCAAAATGGCATTTGTTATTTTAGTAAATATGGCCAAATTGCTCTTCATAGCGCACTCCCATCAGTAATATGAAGTTTTTTACCGGACACCTTTGCCAACTCATTGTCATCAACCTTTTTGATCTTTGCTAAGCAAGAAAACATGACATCTCATTGTCATTTTAATTTGCATTCTTTTGAGTGAGGATGAACTTTTTTCAGAATCACAAAATGTTTCAGTCATTTGCAATTTCCTTTTCTGTGCACTGTTTGTTACATTCATTTCCAATTGTTTCCCCTATAGGTTATTGGTCTTTTTCTTATTAATACAAATACAGTTTACAACTTGAAGTTTAAAAAAATGTTTTTTTAACAAGGATTTTAATGAATTTTCCTTATGACAAATAGATTCTAGTCTGAAGGTTATAAACTGAAAGTATTAAAACAAACCTTTGAATTGCACAGGAATGGGTCTTTGCCCTTTTTGGCAAACAATCCTGTACAGAATCTCAATGTGATGACAAATTATAGAGTAAGTACGGATTTAATTTTCTCAAAAAATTTGGAACCGGTGTGTAAATATTTGCCTTCTCCGTGTATCAGTCTAGCTATACGTAATGGCTGTGACAGGGTTTGTCTTTTTAAAGCACTTGTGTCAACTGGCTCCCATTCTTTCAAAATATTTCATTAACTGAAGAAGGCTTGTAGGTTCTTCCTGCATTGCATTTTCTAACCAAATCTTAAATAACTAGTTAGAAGCTTAAAATTTTATTCCCACACCTTATTTTTTCCTTTAGAAAATAAAAACTGCACTTTTCCAATCTTCCAGACCACCCATCGCGGTTTGCTGTTTGACTTGCCGGTCTCATTAGTGTCCTGAGATGTAATTTATCTAGATCAAGAGAGTCAATTCTGAGCAGCTGGGGACTTTCTAATCTCTTTACCCATCTTGGGCACCAGTTCCCTCTCATAGCTGTTTGTTTTATTCTTTGCAGTCAGAATATCATCCCTCTTTACATACAGAAACAAACCCAATAGGAATTAAAGGGTTCCCAGTTCTATTTTCCATTCACTAATATTATACCATCTTCTCCAAAAGCAGACCTATCCTTTCCTTGATCATTCTATTGGTCAAATATACCTTTAAAAGCCATTTAGTCACCCTCAACCATTTTTATACTTTGTTAAAATCATGCTTTTATTGCACTACAGTTTTAATTTTTTACTTACCAGTCTTCCATTCTCCGTTAAGAGCAAGTTTACATAATGATACATTAGAGTAGGTTATGTGAGAACATTTGAAACAGTGTTAGCATTAGTTTTTTAATTTCCCTCAAAAGAAAGCTCTGCCCTGCACACGGATACCATCCCTTTCTCAGTATGTGTGAAGGAGAAATATGGGACCACTTCTAACAGTTTTCAAACAACTTCTGTTTAAGTGAATGAATGAACCACCTGGTTTACCAACTATATTGCCCAAGGGATGGGTTTGATTGGCAGACAGAATGCAGGGTGGAAACAATGGATGTTAAATGAGGAAGGTTTTGAACTTGCAAGTTACCACCTTTGGTGGCAGTGAGTGTTTGTAGAAAATAACAGGCTGGATTTTCAGGTACTTTCAGAAATGCTGTGCACTTGCCTTTTGCAGTACTCAAAAAGTACCATTTTTCTGATCATGGCTTAAAAGAAAATACAACCGCCTTTCTTGCTTCTCTGTCTCAAAAAAGCTATATCGGACTTCCCCGGTGGCACAATGGTTAAGAATCCGCCTGCCAATGCAGGGGACACGGATTCGAGCCCTGGTCCGGGAAGATCCCACATGCCACGGAGCAACTAAGCCCGTGCGCCACAACTATTGAGCCTACACTCTAGAGCCCACGAGCCACAACTACCGAGCCCGTGTGCTGCAACTGTGGAAGCCCACGTGCCTAGAGCCCGTGTTCTGCAACAAGAGAAGCCACCGCAGTGAGAAGCCCACGCACTGCAACGAAGAGTAGCCCCTGCTCACCGCCACTAGAGAAAGCCCACGCGCAGCAACGAAGACCCAATGCGGCCAAAATTAAACAAATATTTTTTTAAAAAAGCTATATCCATGAAGCTGTTTATTCATAAAGCTGTATCACTGAAAGATAAATGTTATATCCATAAGTATAGAAATGAATTAAAATTCTAGGCTTAACACTTATCCATTCCCAATTCTAGTATACATCATGTAGAGCCATGCTTCTCAAACTCTAATGTAGGCGGAATAACCTGAGAATCTTTGTCAGATGCAGTTCCTTGGTGATACTGATGCCACTGGTCTGGGAACTACACTTTGAGAAACATCGTGATGGATTCTTAAGTAGGCAAATAGTCATAAATATAATAAACATGCAGGAGGAGACGTATAGATATGTCTTGGGGGTCAGATACTGACTCACACAGATGCAACGTCTTTATTTATTCCTCACTGACCTGCATAAGCTTCCCCCATGTTGGGTAGTGAGGAAAAAGGATCTCACTCTGAAACAAATTTACCAGTCTCTTTATATGCGTTGGTATTACTTGGGTAACTCGCCAGTCTTTCAGATTCCTTTAACCTTCTGCTCCTAAGATGGCACGTGGATCGGCAGGTGAGAGAAAATTACATGGCATACATGACCTACAGGCCTCAGTGCCGGTCTCTGTACTCTCCTTGACCCTCTGGTCTCTGTTCCAGTGCCCCTTGTGTGCCTGGTGAGTGTGTCTACCCTACTGACTTCATGGCTGGGAACTTGTATTTTCATCAGGAAATGCCATGCTCTGCTTATTTGACTCTATTGGTTGCTAAAGGAATCCTTAAATCTGTGAGTTACCGCAGAAGAATACTTAAAATTCTAAATACGTAATTATGATACCTCTAAAAGCAAGTATGACTATCGTTATGGGTAAGGATGACTGCCAAGAAGTTACAGCAACGTAAGGCCACTCATTATACTTTTCTGAGGGGGGAGGGTGTGGACTTGGTGTTTACAGATAGAATATTGTATCAGGTGCTGTGGGGGAAGACAAAAGCGAGAGAAGCTATGGCCATAATCTTCGTGAGTTTATTTTAAAAGGGGAGGAAAAAGACAAATGCACAGAAAAATCGTTTAACACTAACGAGAACACTTTAAGAAATACTTATTTTAAGTAAAGCTGTTTTACTGTTCATGTGCCATCTCATAAACTTATACCAATTTAAACTTCCACTCATATTTAAGAGTTTAAAAAACTACTGAAATGACTGATGGACATTAATTTAAAGATAAATACCTCTAATGAAATTCTACAGCATTCTAAAAATAGTGCTCTAAGGAATGCCATGGCAATATTTCCTCTTGAATATACAGCTCTGTATCCTGAGATTTCACTTATTATATTAATTTCTGTGCCATTGAGAATAGGTGTAAATTATAAATCTAATTAACAAATACAATTCTAGGTTGTCTATTAAAAGTACTCCTTTCATCTAAGAGACAAAATTAGCTGATGTTACTACATTCTTTAGTCAGTTATACATGACTTAGCAATTACCTTCGTATTCCAAATACTTCCAAATTACCACCTATCTTCAGTTCTCCTTTTCATGTATTTCTCTCATTCTTCCTGGCTATCCTTCAGAAAGTAGCATTAGTATAACCAGGTGTATTCATTTACGTGTTGGAAAAGAAGTATGTGTATATATTATGTATGGAGTTACACATATTATGGAGGATACCGAATACTTCAATATATATCTGATATACATATTTTGAAAAAGAAACACCTTAGTTGTAAATTAACTACTTAAATTATCACCCAGTGTAAATGCATTTAATTTGCTCTGTAATTTCAAAACAGTATATATTAGAAACTGGGAGTTTGCATGACCAATACTTCTGATGCCACAGCTTCCAGTTTCTGAATACTTCATTGCCTCCTCTGGAAATAATGAATATTTAGCAATTACTCCATAAGAAGGCACAATGCGTATAGTTAATAAAAGCAGCCATAATTATTTAACTTGGACTATTTTAATAATAGTTTTAATTTTAAGATTAAACTCAAGATGCATTTATAATAATAACTGATTTTATAACATGCTAGTCATTCCAATGAAATTGATTTTCTTGAAATTAATAATTCTCTCAAGCGTTCAAAAGGCAAAATATGGAAGCACTCACAAGAAAGTATAGGATATAACTAAAATTCTGCTTATTGACCCATGAAATTACAAAGCCATGTGTGCATACTTTTAATTTTCAGGACTTTCTGAGAGAACTTTTTTGAATAGCAGGTAGAGAAAATATGGATAGATAAGCATCTCTGTCTTTTACATTATTTGTAGATGATAAGAAACGTAAAATTAATAATTCATGGTAACATTGATTACAATATATCGTCTAGTATTAGCATAGTAATAGGTATTAGTGATTTACATAATTGGAGAGAGAACACAGATACAAAATTAGGCACACATACATATACATTCCTATGCTTCACTCAAAACTAGACGAATGGTATCTGAGATTATATCATGCATTTGACATTATAGCTGAAGTCAGATTTATTAGAGACAGCATTATTCTTTTATTGTCTTTAATATCTTCAATGAGTCAGTTATGAATAGAAACATTAAGTTTAACTTATGACTAAGTTAAATAGAATTTTGGACACCATATAAAGTAAGAACAATGATTTAAAGTGCCTTTAGGATAGAGAAGTAATCTGTTAAAAAGTATTTCTGATTTGAATAGGAACAAAACAATAGGGTTACGAGATTCCATATGAGTAATCATTGGGTTGTTTCCAATTTTTCACTAAGGTGAACAGTGCTGAAAGAACATTCTTTGTAGGTCTCCTCATAAACCATGTGACAATACCTAGAAGTAGAACTGCTGGCTCATCAGAATATTCATATCTTTATTATATATCGTAAATTGCCTTCCACAGCAACAGGAAATGGCACGAATGTATTACATTAATTTGCATATCGGTGGTTGAACAGTTTTTCATGTTTCTTGGCCATTCAGATTTTTCTCTCCATGAGTTGGCTCTTCACATTCTTGGCCCAATTTTCTGTTAGATTGTTTGGTTTCTCTTACAGATGATATGAGTTCTCTGTATATTCTGGATTCTAGCAGTTATATGAATCTAAAATACAGGTCCATAGTTCCTTACCCAAAACCTTATCATTGACTTTACAGGAGACCGATGAAATATGCTCACCTTGCTGGAATGGTAGAAATCATAGAAAGTTGCAAGACTATATAAAAACTAAGTACGGCAGAGTAATTGAAGACCTAGGACCCAAGATGAAAGCTAACGTGTTGTGTGAACCAAAGAAGGGGCTTTAGTCCATCATGTGTTATTTTCCTTCTTTTCAGAAACCTTCATGTTTGCTTTGTTTTCTCTACATGTTTAAGGAAAAGCTGTTTGGAAGAGAAATCTCGGATGTTTTTGTTGCTGTTTTTTTTAAATACAAGCTTAATTCAGCAACTCATTTGATTCTTTGAGTTTACAAGTTATTGAAGAATTTAGAAAGAGTTGTTTTATATAATGACTATAATTTTGGTACAACACTTAACAGTAAAAACAAAGCATCTTTCATTTTTTTGAAGTGTATGTCAGTCATGAAGTCAGAATTGAATTGCTCTTTGCTTTCAATGAAAATTTTCCTAACTGCTGTTTTATATTTTAAAAAGAAACTTCTAGTGTTTAATAATACTTACTTTTTCAAGGACTATGCCCATTTACCATATGGATGATAATTTAGGGTTGTGCCATATCAGTTAGAAATAATGCAAATACCATTAGCCAAGGTGAATGTACAAAGAAAGGAAAAGATGATGCAGAGACCTGGAAAAATTACTTTGTTATATATGTCTCTCTATTCTGAAGAATCCACTGTGTTCCTTAATCCCTTTGGGTTATTTAAAGCAATGTTTTGAGGAACAATTCAGCTGGAAGGGAAACATGCGATTATGGTTAGAGTTCATCGGAACCACATTCAAATGTGGTTTAAGAGTCACAGTGTGCATAGTAGTGCATCTGAAAAAAAACACGTAAACATCTGGCGTTGCAAACAGTGCTCCATATAAGAAAAAGGAAAAAGGAAAGAAAGGTGTTCATATGAAATCATACTATTTCATGTATACTGGAAATGTAGACCATGAGTAGATAGACATTCTTTCATTTGTTCATTCACACATTCAGTAATTCAGTGGTTCTCAATTAGTGGTGATTTATTCTCCAGGGGAATTCGTCAACGTCTGAAGATATTTTTGGTTGGCACATCCGGGGAAGGAGGAAGTGCCACTGGCATCTTGTGAATAGTGACCAAGGGTGCTGTAAAATATCCCACAATACACTGGGCAGCTGCCTGCAACAAATAATTACCCAGACCAAAATGTCAGTAGTGCTGAGGTTGAGAAACCCTGATTTAAACTAAAATTACACATTAATCAAAACTACTTTATTCTGGTTCTAAACCCTGTGATTCATCAAATAAAATCTTGTATATTTGTACCATACTTAATACAACCTATAGTATAGCAAATAAGTATGCAGGATGTGCATCAGACAGACCAGGGTTCAAATCTCACATCCACTATTTGTTAGCTTGTGCCTTAAGCGAGTTTCTTAACCTCTCGTGACTGTAGTTTTCTAATCTGAAAAATGATAATAATGTCCGCTGAACGGCTCTGCAGTGGAGATTGAATGAGATTACTTAAAATGATTAATGTTAAGTGTGTAGCAGAGTGTTTGTACTTGGTAAGTTCTCAATAAATGGTAGCAGTTAGTATTGCCTTTGCATATACTAAATCATTTGATCCTGACCTACTATGAATATCCTGGTCACATACCATATTTCATTGTTTCTGAGACACCATTGATTAGAATATGCATCGTTATTTTATCTGTCACTGAGAAAAAAGTGCCGCCAAGTAGACTATGGCATACCATCATTTGTAAAATGTATCCCAGTTCAGAGCAGTATATTTGTGGAAATAAAATGTGGGTCTTAGAAATGATTCTTGTCAAGCCCGTCAGTGAGTCTTCTTATGTGCAACTGAACAAGGCTAGCATTAACCACATGCAGCTTTAAATTCACTTAGAAGGCTCCAGGAACAGAAGCACAGCTTCCCAGGAAGGCGGGATCAGGCATCTCTCTTCAGTGGGCTTAGAATACACAGCAGTTTGCACAACATTCACCGAGCCATCCAAGAGCTACTCTCTTTGCAGCACCGGCACACCCTCAGATGATAGTTCAAGTAAAAAGAAAGCAGACTCACACAGTGGTGCTGGGTCAACCCTGGCCTGGAAGCTTCATGGGTCCCAGGAGCTAATGTCTTATAACACAGACAGAGTTTCCGAGATCCTTGAAAGGTACATGCTCAATTACAAGAGTTACTGCACTCAGGGGATCCCCAAAACTATCACTTTCCCTTACACATTTGTAGTTCAAATGTAGAACTCCTAAGCCAGGTGTAATTTACCAGTCTTTTTTTTTTTTTTTTTTTTTGCAGAAGCAATGCTGCCTACTAACACATTTGACATTCCAATTTTATCAGGTTTCCAGGGAAAATACAGCTAGAAAGTTCTTTGAAGGTCAAAGTCTGATGCATAGGGGAAAAAGTTGTTTTTAACCCCGTATCCACAATAATCTCTCTCACTTTCATCCATTTTATAATTAAAGATACTGAAATTAGAGAATTTAAGTAACTTGCCCCAGCTCAGGATTTAATAAGCCTAGAACTCACATGTTCTTATCCCTAGTCTGATTACTTCCAAGAACACTGTAATACATCAAAGCAGGAGTCAGCAAACTATAGTCCAAGGGCCAAATTCAGTCCACTCTGTCTTTTTGTAAATAGTTATTGAAACACAGCCACGCTCATTTGTTTGCATATTGTCTATGGTTGCTTTTACATGATAGTGGCAGACTCCAGGTATGACAGGAACCGTATGACCCACAACGCCTAAAATATTTGTTGAGCCCTCTCTAAAGTATAACTATAAATTGTTTGACTATGTCTATGTGTCTATATAAGGATGTAAAAGGCAAAATGTCACTTGTGTTTTATCTTTAAAAGTATAATTTTTCTGTGTACCTGAAGGTTTTTAGAGTCACAAATGCCAATCCTAACCATTTCTCTCGATCAGCCGTTGGCTAACTTTTTCTGCAAAGGGCCAAATAGCAAGGGTTTTAGAATATGTTTTAGGATTTATGGGCCATATGGTCTTTATTGCAATTAGTCAATTCATGCCAGGGTTGGAGTTTAGATAACCAGGCTGAAGAGCCCACACTCTTCACCACTAAGGACTTAGGAACATAGTAAAACCTGGAGAGCACCAGTTTCAATGAATGAGACTGCTTCAAGCAGTGTCCTGTGCTATTAAACCAGATCAGAGATTTAGTCCTCATTTAAGAACTGTATGTATAAAGATTTTTGGAGTAAGTACATTGGGTTTCAGCAAGCAAGTACTTCCCTCCAAGCAATGTAGATTTAACAAACCCTCTTGGGAGTCTGCTCATAATTACTGTCTATTCTCTGCATTCTTTCAGTCTAATCTTAACACAGCAGCCAGAATGATGTTAAAAAATAAGTCAGATCATATCACTCCTCTGCTGAAAACCCTCCTGTGCCTCGTAATATCACTCAGAGTAACAGCCCAAGTCCTCACATAATTGCCCTGCAGGACCTACCCTCCCCGATCTCTCTGGCTTGCTTCCCTTGCTCGGTAGACTTCTCTTACCCTGGCTTCCTTATACTTGCATTGATCATGCCAGACACACACCTGCCACAGGGCCTTTGCACTTGCTGTTGCCCTTGCATGGATTGTTCTTTCCTGAAATACTGCTTGATTCATTCCCTCAGTCCCTCCTAATGTTTTCTCAAATGTCACCTTCTCAGTGAGCCTTTTCCCCTGGAGGCACTTTCTCAAATGTCCACCTCCCATGTTCCCTTAGCTCACACATACACCTCCTATCCCCACTTGATGCTTTGTTCTATTTTGTTTTGTTTTCACTTTAGCACTTTTCATCCTTGGATGTGCCGTAATTTATATTTTATCGTCCATGGTTCCCATTAGAATGTAAACTTCACAAGAACAGAAAAATTTTGTCTTTTATTGACTGTTATATATCCAGTATCAAAATAGTATTTAGAACATAATAGGTGCTCTTATATTCAGTATATATTTACTGAATGAATTGATTAGTATGCTGGGGAGGGTTGGGTAAGATTTTGTTTGCCAAAGGCATTCTACCGCCAAAAGGACTTTGAAACCCCATCTTTATGGATGGAGGGCTTCTACAAGTGGCTTCTGGATATCAGTCTCATTACCTGATGGTCACACCTATGTCCACTCTTTGGTTGGCCTTGAATATTCCGAGTGTGTACCTTAGTAGATTCTATCTTCTTGGCTTCAAAACACTTGCCACTTTAAAAATCAATATGGCATTATATTTTGTATATTTGGCCAGATTATTTTTGAAGTCCGTAAATCTCTAAATCAGAAGAAAACCTCCCTTTGGTGGGCTGCCCTTGATTAGCTCAGAATGGAAAGAGAGGACCTGTCATTCTTTGTCAATCAGCTTGGCACGTACTTGACAGGCTGCAGTTACAGTGAAGGAGAGTCGTGTTGCTGTGGTCTAGCAAACCTAATTGTAGATAAATAAAAGAATAGTCACTCAGCATGAGGGAAAAGAGAAAGAAGCTCAGCTGTACAATGTTGTGTTTTTCCATCCATCAGCCTTCATTTGTCAGAGTCTGCCTGGCAATCTAAGCCAGAGAAGTCAGGCTCTAACACAGTATTGATTCCATTTCATTTTTCGTTTCTTGCCACCCTTTTTAGCAGTTTGTATATGGAATGAGAGACAGTGCGGTCAATATATGTGACTAGAGCCCATTTATTTTAAAGGCTTACTTTGTTTTTTCTCCCCAGAAAGCCATATATTTGTTTGCTTGTTTCACTATAACATTGTAATTGTCAGCTCTTGCTGCAGTAATAAATGACCCCCCAAATCCCAGTGACTTGCAAGAACAAACATTGATCACTCATCCACGTGACTGCAGATCAGCGGCAGCTTTACTCTACACTATGGGTCAAGTTCAGATTTTCTCATCCTAGGCTGTGGATCTGCTCCAAATGTCTTCTCATTCCAGAACCCAGGCTGAAAGAGCAGCTTCTTTATGATACATTATTCTCTCATGGTGGAAGGCAGGAACTAGAGGTACTAGCAAATCCTGGATTGCCTTTAAAGACCTAGCTCAGAGCTGTCATGCAGTCATGTCTGCCCACAGTCCATTGACCTAAGTGAGGCATGTGGTAAAGCCCAAAGTCAACGGGGAAGAGAGTGTATTCACCCACCCTTTTTATGTTGTGATATATATTTTTTATGTATATATACACATATATATATACATACATATTGATATATTCTAAGGTTAGCAATAAGTAAAATGATAGAAATATAAATAAATTTAAAATAATAAAGGAAAACAAGGCAAAATGTAGCTCTCTTATATTATCCTTAGCACCAAATTTCTAGTTTAAAAAAAGTGTGCAATCAGTTTAATATTGAATTAGAAATACAGTAGTCAATGAATAAATTCTTAGAGAATGTAAGTGTACATTAATTTGCATATGAATTGTTACTTTCGTCCTCAAAGGGCTTGTTCAGTCTTTTTTACCACTAACCGTTGCTTCGCTGCTCGTCAGACCAACACCACCAGCAATATTAATGCTGTCTAATAAGAAATAAGACTGACGGTGCTTAGAGAGTTACCCCATTCTGAAAACCTATCAAGGCTGGATTTTTCTAAAGTACACTGCAGTATTCTCCTAGTATTGATGAAGGGTTATTCCTATTACCTATTTAATAAAAATTATATACTTAAAATTATGCATGAGATTTTAGTGAACTGTCAATACTATGTTGGAAAAAAAACTCTAGTTACATCATAAGGGTCTTAACTCCTGGTGCGCAATCTTATATTACAGGGGATATATTAAGAATAAGGCAGAGGGAAAAACTTAAATGGAAATGTTCTATTATTAGAAGTGAGATTTTTTTGGTTGAAATCCCATGAAGACTTTCTTGTCTGAATGTTCTTTGAAGTTGAACACTTCCTACTTACAAAAAACTGGCCACTATAATTAGCTGTGTTTCCATTTTAGGGGTGACCTCCCTCACCTTATCTTAAATCATATAAAGATGTGAGGCCATTTGTGAGATAAAAGATTTACTCAAACCAATTCTCTGACCTGGATATCAGCAGTTTGGCAATTGTAAACCCACAAAGAGACACCCTTGGAGCTTTTTAAAAGCTATGTAAGAATTTATTTTCCGGTGGGAAGAGGCAGGATTTTCTCTCATTTATACACTGGAAGGGTACTATAGAATGTATTGGAGTTAAAGGAGAGGAAGAAAATTAACGTGATAGTAAGAGATGTGGCTGCCAGTTTTCGCATGTGCACACACACACACACATACACACACGCTATACTCAACAAAGGAGGGATAAAGTGGAGGTTTAGTGATACACACTTCCCGGTAATAATATCAACTCTGCCATTTGCAAGCTACATGGCCTTGGACAATTGACTTAATCTCCCTCAGTTTTAGCATCTGCAAAATTAGATAATACCCTTTCTTTTTTTATAAATTTATTTATTTTTGGCTGTGTTGGGTCTTCATTGCTGTGCGCGGGCTTTCTCTAGTTGCGGCGAGCGGGGTCTACTCTTCGGTGCGGTGCGCAGGCTTCTCACTGCAGTGGCTTCTCTTGCTGTGGAGCACGGGCTCTAGGCGCGCGGGCTTCAGTAGTTGTGGCACGTGTGCTCTAGAGCGCAGGCTCCGTAGTTGTGGCACACGGGCTTTGTTGCTCCATCCCAGACCAGGGATGGAACCCGTGTCTCCTGCATTGGCAGGTGTATTCTTAACCACTGCGCCACCAGGGAAGTCCCAGATACTACCCTTTTTGTAGGAGTGTAAGTATGAGGAAAAAATGTATGCAACATACAGTGTTTTGACATATGGTAAAGTCTTAGCAACTCTGGTTTGTTAATATTATTATAGTGACATAATCACTCTAGCAGTCACTCTAGCAGTTGGTTGATGTTTTCAGCACAGCTAATGATTTCAGCTTTTTCTTATCTCTGCATAGTCATGTGATTTGGCTGGGCTTTTTTGTTTGTTTGCTTGCTTTTCAATTTTTCCATGTCAAGTTTTAATTGCATGGAGGGATATCAAAATGTTTAAATTTGTCTCACACATACTTCCATTTTTTTCATGGTGATGATCAGCTTGTCATAGTGTATTTTTTCTCACCAGCTTAAGAAAACTATACTAAGGGACATTTTAAGGAAATTTAATTGTATTTACTACAGTTGACCCTTCAAGCAATAAAATTCGACCCTCAATAAGTGACCTATCTTTTAACTAATACATTCACACTACAAGTAAATGTAGTGAGGTAAATTGTAGAAATGTATCTTCAAAATGTTCTTTCTAAAGTAGTTTATCAAAGGTGCATATCATTAGATCTCTAGTTCTCCAAAAAATTGCGAAGGGAAAGTACCCACAAAGAATTAAGAGCTGAACATGATTTCTCTCACCCATTGCTCTATTTCTGTTAGACCGGGTGTAAATCTTATCCAGGTACTTAAACTCTCCATTATTTCATTAAAGGACGAAGAGGTGGCAATAGTGTTGATGAAAGGACATGCTACTAGGAAACATTTCTATAAACAGAAGTGATGTGACTTTGCAGTGCTCATTCATCAGAGGGCTAAATCTAGGGCAAATTCAGTGGCCTGAAGAGGAAATATTTTACTTTCTGCAGTTGCAAAACATAGACATTTCACATGGCATGCCACCTTTCCCACAGTCCATCTAATAAGCACCACCTTAGAACTTGGAGCTCTAAGTAATATTGGGGCTGCTCTCATGTCAGCCTTGCTGCTGTTTCTGTTCATTTGCCAGTGAAACTTGCATGAAATAAAATGTGTGTGTTTATTTCCTGAGGGACTTCCTTGTCACATCAAATGCAGTCTTTTAATCCTGGTTATTTGCCAGTGCCTTCTCAATAGTGGCATCGATTCTCTGTGATCTTTGGAACTCTTTATTTGCGATTGAAGACTAGGGGCAGGGAGAGAAAGGTGTTAGTGCTCGTCATTTACTGCATACCTGAAACAGTGGTAAAATTATAGACTATTTGTGCTCATTTTCTGAAGGTATAGAATTTACACTGGGTGTACTTATAATTCATTTTTAAAGGAAGAAGGAATTACCCAACCCTCACAAAGTACACTCCGATTTTGAACTTGTTACAATTTTGCAATTTGTTTTAAAAAAAATCACGTTTAGAACTTTTTATCATAAAGAGTAAATTGATACTTCCAATTCTAGGTTTGTTTCTTCCAGAATTATTGTCTCTAAAGGTGATGTGTGTGTGGGGGGGGGGGCACACGCACCCATTTAACACATGGAGTTAGTCTTCATGTTATGGACCCTTTTAACCAAAGTGCCTACCTCCCATTGCTATTTATTATAAGAACTGAAGAAATAATCCTTCTCAAGAGCATGTGATGAGCACTCACACGTTACAGGACATCCTACTGCGCCATATAAGATTACGGTAATTTGGGTTCAGAGGACACCCTGCTCAGATGAGCTGAGAGAGGACAGGTACAAACACGGTGGATAGAGGAAACAGTGGCATGAAGGCACGTATACACAGCAGTGCTGGGAGGCTACAGGGTAGGAGCGGGAGGAAGAGGGATATGTGTTAATCAGGAGTTGCCATCTGGGGAGGATTGCCAGGCCCTGACTGACGCCTGACATTGATTAATCGATACTCCATCTTAGTGTTTAACAAGTGTTACATCCAAAAAGTCTTCTGTAATATTTAACTTCACTTCCTTCAGCTTCAATTTATGCACATTTCTTTTGTCCTCCCTTCAGGAGAGCAAGACAGCACCCAGTAGCAAAGCACTTTATATTCATATATCTGAAGAGGATGTTTTTTTCTTGTGTTGTGTTTTGTTTCGTTTTTTGGTCATGCTTCAATCTTCTCCAGACTAAGGAAAAACACATTTTTAAAGATAATTTCATCGTTCCTCAAAAAGCCTATTTAATTTGACTGTTTAATAATCAATAAGCCTTGATACTGTGCTTTAAGTGTTTACTTTTTGGAAAGAAAGTTAATAATTTTGACAATGATGTGGAAAGATTTATTTGGTTTCTATTTCAAAATAAGATTTTGGAACCAGAGTCCCGAGAAGAATCCTGTTAAAATAAGAGGTTTGTGGAGTAAAATGGACATTAGGATTACTGAGATTATTGAAGCTAACAATAGTATTTATCCATATTAATCATATTCATGGATCATACTTCTCGTTATTGCATTCTACTTTTTGGAAAAATATAAAGTGTCTCTTTCTATATAATAGTATTATGACATAACTCAAGAAGATTCGGGGTAAATTTTTTAAACTTTGGTGTGTTTCACAAAGACCTCCATTTCTTTTTTTTTTTTGCGGTACGCGGGCCTCTCACCGCTGTGGCCTCTCCCGTTGCGGAGCACAGGCTCCGGACGCGCAGGCTCAGCGGCCACGGCTCATGGACCAGCCGCTCCGCGGCATGTGGGATCCTCCCGGGCCGGGGCACGAACCCGTGTCCCCTGCATCGGCAGGCGGACTCTCAACCACTGCGCCACCAGGGAAGCCCAAAGACCTCCACTTCTTTTCTCTGCACTGAATACTACTTTGTGCCCCTATGTACTGTCCAGAAATTGATCTGCAATACATGTGGAGTCTCCAAGGGTATATTTAAATTTAGTAATTTTATTGCTAACTGTGAAGTTAATCTGCACTGTATGTGCTCTTTTCCCCAGGAAACTGAAGTAGCAGTTCAAGCTAAACAGCCGGATGTGGAAGGGATTTTGTCTAAAGGGCAGCATTTGTACAAGGAAAAACCAGCCACTCAGCCCGTGAAGGTAATGAAGCAACCTCTAGCAATATCCATTACTTCATAATGGGTTATGCTTCCCCGTTGTACATTTGCCATTGACATGGTCTATTTATTATCGATGCAATAACTTGTAAAGAAATATTGGCCATCCTGCAATAGGAGAGGCAGAGCTATCTTTTTGATCAACATATCCTATTTGTGTATTGTGATCTTAAGGCTATTAACGAGTCATTGCATTAAAGGACTCATTTCTGTCCTGGTGCGCTGCCATCAATACAAAGAGTACTCCCACCTTCAAGGTAGGTTAAATTCTTTGAGGTTCTGTTGCTTCGCTTGCCAGCCTTGATGCTTTTCATATCGTTTGGCTTAATTCAAATCAAGCTACTGCATCATACTGTCTGTCTCCAACAGCTGTAAAGAATCACAATATGGTCCATGACCTTTCTTTTCTCTGTTGCTCTTTCTTATGAAAGAGGAAAATCGGCATTCGGGCTTCAGTACTTTATTGGGTCAAGAATTTTTAGTGGAATGTCATGTAATTGCTTCTCTCTTCAATAAAAAGCTGGCCAGGGAGAAAGCTTTCTACTTCTTTCCTTTCCCCATGTGCATTTTGAAGTTTAGGACACATTTATTCACAGGGCTATTACATGAAGAGAGAAATGGGAAACCAGCTCAGTTTTCAAAAAATAGCTAATCAATGGCTTCCACTTGCTAATGAGAGTCCAGTGATAAATAGACGTTAGGTATAGGTCACCTTATTTTCTGTACCTGACCAAAATTATAATGGCTCCCATTATGATGAAGGTTCCCAAGAGCCTGTAATGGTGGCTGTTTATTGATCAGTGGTTTCTCTAGCTACTGTTGCAGGCTGAGATTTAGTGGGCCTCACCCTCATGTTTAAAACTGCTCTAAAACAGTGCAGGTCAATAACCTCATTATACAGAAGTAGTTTGTCCTTGCAAATAACACTGCCATGACTTACACTGTGTCGCTTCATTTCTAGAAGCTTGTTTGTTTTCCTTACAGTTTACAAGGGGCTTTTTCTTAGGTAAATTTAAAGTTTCAGCCTAAACGCAATGTCCAAACACCAGGTGGTGAAAGGCACAGATTTCCTCTGTAGATATCGATAGACATTTATACAGGAATACATTGTCCCCACTCCTAACATCCCCCCAAAATAATTTGCATCCAGTGCAGGCCTGGTATGATAATTTTCATAAAGTAGCAATGTGTACAGTATTTAGATTGGAGAGCTAGAAAAGGTCCTGAAAGCAAATTTCAGGGTTTCTTTTGATGCTCTAGAGAAAGCCAGTCCCCAAGCAGACAGCTTTCCCGATGAACAGAGTGACTTTCATAGCAAGCAATGCGACAGACCAATGGACCATTTTGTAGGTCTGTTCTGCC
Source organism: Delphinapterus leucas (assembly GCF_059928025.1). Classification (NCBI taxonomy): domain Eukaryota; kingdom Metazoa; phylum Chordata; class Mammalia; order Artiodactyla; family Monodontidae; genus Delphinapterus; species Delphinapterus leucas. The sequence continues at coordinate 105,138,222 of NC_143150.1, forward strand.
TACTCTTGTTTGATCCTCAAAGACTTTATGCAGGATTTGGCATAATTGTTACAGATTACAGACATGCCTTTCAATTGGCTTTTGCTTTAGTGCCTTTATTAAAAAACAGAGGGAAAGCCTTAATTGAAAGTCAACGAGAAAATTTTTGTTTTCGTTGTATGTAAACAATCCAGGCAGTTGAAGCTAATTTATCATACCCTCAACTCCTGGGCCACTGTGAGATCTAATTTCTATTGTAGCATTAGTGACATAAGAGGGGAATTACCTTTCTGAAGTGAAAGAGAAAGCAAGGAGGTGTTAACGTCCTTCACTTTCATATCCCTTGAAACAACTGTGTAGAGTCAGCCCTCTTCTTTCTTTTCTCTTTCCCTCCTTCCCCATGTCCTCTCAAATCAGTTCATGGGGGAGAAGCACAGCTTAAGTGAAAACTCATTCCTCCTCTACCATTTACCCCTCAAGTTTGGAGAGGAATCCCCGTATCAGGTTCACAGTGGCAAAAGGGCAAGATTGATTTGGGAGATCAGGAGTGTGGAGAAATAGATTCTTCACGTGCAGCTTTTGATAAGGGCCATGACCTTGGACACACTTGAAGATTAGCTGGGGCTTGTGGTAGCCTAAAACTCTAGAGGCTAAAAAACTACCTCATCGTTCAAAACCTGGAACCCAGCAATACAAGGTAGCAAGCTGTGGGGACTGTTTAAACCTCTGCATGGATCAAAACCTTCTTTTTAAAGATTAGGGATGATTTTTCTAAAGGGTAAGCCATTGCTCTGATAGTACATAAACAAAGCCTGTTTTAGACTTTGACTTCATATATCAAAATTTTAAAACTTTGCCCTTCCTAATGCCTTTCCACCTTAACTTTGAGGTTTCTCACTCCGTAATAGAAGGGAAAAGGGTACAAGTAGCCTGCAGTACATTTTCATGATAGAAGTTTGTTTTTTGTCTTGGGGAGGAGGTACATTTAGAAACTGTAACAATGATAAAGAAGATGGTGATAGTCTTTAAAAAGAAAATGAAAATCCCTCATGGTGTGTATATAAGATCCAGTATCTAAATGGATAAGTAGCATGTCCACCACTTGCAGAGATTCTAGTTAAGGACACATCAGAAAATGATTCTGTTTCTTAGAAAATTGACTGTCTATTGGCACCTCCACATTCCGCATCAGACAAGCTGTCTGCTTACCTCCTACGCTCACCTCCCAAGCTGAGTCCTGTTTGGGAGCTGGGCTCATCCCTGTTCAGTTTTTTTCCCTTTTTCTTAACTTTATCAACTTCTCTAGGATTTATTTAATTTTCAAAGATGGTAAATTTTTAGTTTCTTTTTTTGTCATCCCTAACTAAACGTCTTCCTTATTTTCTTTGAGGATTTCCTGATAAAGATCAAACATATATTATGAAACAGTTCTACTCATGACATAAATATAGCACTAGATCTCTAATGCAAAATTACTGGAAAAATCTTAGAATAATATGATTGAAGAAATAAGCATCTTTGTTTTGGTTTCTATCTCTTATCTCGCTCCCTCTCCCCCTACACACACGCACATACTTTTATTTCATTTGATTTGTACATTGTTCCTTCATCTTAACTTCAGAAGTTGTTGAAGATTGGTTGGATAAGTTCAATAAATTGTTTAACATTTTGATTAAGTTATACTTTTGGTAATAGTATTTTATGATAATACTGTTAATCATTTTAATGTGTTCCATTTTCCACAGAGTAATGAGTAGGTTCCTCAATAGCACCAAACTTAGCAGTTAAAAAGCAACAAAAACAACTTCCATCAGTAGCAACAATATCGACAGCTACAAAAAAAAGCCATTTGTTATTCGATTTAAAAAAATGTTAACGCTCTTTTGAACTTAAGCATTTAGATAACATTTTCTTGTATCTGTACTTATTCTTTAACTTAATTTGGAACACTGCTCTTTATGTTAAAAATTTTTAAATGTGTGTATATATTTTGAAATACTTATATCACCTTCCATTATTAGAACTGAGAACATTAACAGAATTTAAAATGTCTTAGTAACTTGGTAAAGTGATAAGATCACACCAGCTGTTTGCTTTGCTAACTTTTTAGATTATCCAAAAAAAATCTTAACGTGAATCTAATAATATATTTTATTACTACTCTTGATTTTTTTTTTAAATATAAGAAAAAAATAAGGTATTTGGAGCTTTCTATATTTGGCCAAAGGGTTCCACCCCAACCTTTAACACAAAAATAATTACTGTAAACAAATGGTCAAGAGGCCAATTATAATCTTCCAGGCATCATTTCCCCCAATATAAGCTGCAAAATGACAGCATCATTAGTCATTTTCAATTATAGTCAGTCAAAACCAGGGGTGTTTCATTCTCCCAGCTGTTTTGTTGTTAATTAACTAGATTAAGCTGTTTTTTTTTTTTTTTTCTCCTGAGTTTGTTCTACTGCCAACATCAACATCTTAACATTTCTAAAAACGTCTTTGGGTTTATTTATTTATTTTTTTGCCTGATAATTTAAAATATATCACTCACAACAGATGTGCATCTCAAAATTTGTATATGGTATAGCAGGTCAAGTGGTATCTTGTTGGTCAGATGTTGCCCAATTAGATATTACGGTTATAACAATATTTGGATTTTATAAATCATCTATCCGGCATATGATCTCATTTACCTGGTGCAACTTTTTTTTTGGTAACATCAGAATCAATAGCAAGATAACAGATATGAGTTTGTCCCCCCAAATGAACAGATCCATTTTGACTGACTTATTTGATAAATACAATTTCCGTGTCAATGATAATAGAAGCAGTTCAGAGAAGAATCATAGAGCGTAACAGTATTAGAGAAATTTTATAATTTATTAATACATAAGTAGGAGAATTTCATTTTTTAATGCAAATTAGCTTCACAAATGAGTAAAAAGTCTTGACTGTGAGAGGTTGAATAAATGGTAATCACTTATGCTTGAATATAAGGAGAGCCCCACTTTCCCTCTGAGAAGATAAAATTTATAATAAATTTTTGAGCAACTGATAGAATCATTTAGGAATGTGGATGAGATTGTCAAATGCCTAATTATATTTAATTTCTTAATTGATTAGCACTTCCATATTTGAAATCTCACATTTTATAAAATAACACACTAATTAGGAACATTGCTTTTGCCACATTTGTAGTTTATGGAAAGAGTTCATTCATAGATGTATATTCCAGGACTCTAGAGCTTACTGTCTTCCTTCTAAGTGATTTGCAGTATGGCAGTGTTTGGATCCCCGTATGGTGCTGTTAAACCTCTCTGTCCAAAGACAACTAGGACGATAACTATAATAAAAAAAATTAGGATTATTTAGCTTACTGTAGCAAAGGAGAAAGCCCTCAAGAGAGACTGTGGGGCATCTCAGTTAGAGGGCATTGGCAAGAGCTGGCTGAATGATTCTAAAGAGGAATTAGGGAGGAGGAAGCCATTTTGGAGTAGATGCTTTCAAGAAATGGAGTCAGTGTGGTGATCAGGTATCTAACAATTTTTATCTAGAAGGTGAAAGGATTAAAGCAGGGCAGAGCTGTCACTGTTAAAGAAGTAGCAGTGCCTCATATTCGTCATTTTTGTGCTGGCAGAGTGGCCTTGTCTCTGTCTAGTTTATTTTCTTTGACTGTTTTTTTTTTTTTTTTTGCGGTACGCGGGCCTCTCACTGTTGTGGCTTTTCCCATTGCGGAGCACAGGCTCTGGACGCACAGGCTCAGCGGCCATGGCTCACAGGCCCAGCCGCTCCACGGCATGTGGGATCTTCCCGGACCTGGGCACGAACCCACGTCCCCTGCATCGGCAGGCGGACTCTCAACCACTGCGCCACCAGGGAAGCCCTCTGTGACTGTTTTTTTTATGTTCACTTGGGGCCATCACACCTAGCTAGCTGCCAGTTACCAGAAGGACCATTTTTCACTTCTTCAGTGTTATCACTGGACTATTTATCCCTAGCTTCGGTGCCCATTCCCAAAATATTAGGAGAGATAATCTTTTCATTTTTCTTAGATGTGAATTATTTACACCCCATCAGAATAACTTATTGTTTTGCTTTTTAAAATTATCTTTAAAAGACTTGTTTACAATGACCTTCACCAGTTGTGTGAGGTTATACCCTAGGAATAAATGCTACTGGTTTATCAATTTTCTTCACTTCCTTTTTTTTTTAATTAACCAATTCTGGCTGATGACTTATATAAGCATCCCAAATTCATATTTCTTGAGATTATTTCAGGCTACTGTGCAACTTTGTTGTTCAAAATAAAACAGTTGAAACCCAAAAGACATTATAAGCTAATATGAACTGACTCTTTTGTGAGGAACTATTTTGGGGAAAAGTCTCAATTTAGACCTACTCAGTAGTTCATGCTGGAACTGGACAAGCATTTTAGAATTTTGAATTTCACCCCTGGTCCTCAGTTGTATTAGTTGCATTTATAGAGACAGACATGGAGACATAGATGTTTCAGTTACAATATTCACATGCATGTCTGTGTATATAAAGCCACAGGTGGATTCATTTATTTATGTAGCAGATATTAATATCATGCCAAACATTTGACACAAGAGAAAAACATAAGATTTTCAAATTTTGAAATCCCAAGTTCAGGTAGTTTAGAATTATATTCCATTTTAAATTTAAAAAGGAAACCTATATTCAGAAATAATTTTTCTTGTAATTTCTGCTCTTCATAAAGAAGAAATTTCACATTCTTTGATATAATAGTCTTAACATTTAATGACTAACTCCAAGTAAATTATATACAGCGGAAAACAATGCTCGGGTGCAAATGCCCGCTATAATGAAATTAGTTTTGCCCTTTTAAAAAATGATCTCAGGGGCTTCCCTGGTGGCCCAGCGGTTGAGAATCTGCCTGCTAATGCAGGGGACACGGGTTGGAGCCCTGGTCTGGGCAGATCCCACATGCCGCGGAGCGACTAGGCCCGTGAGCCACAACTACTGAGCCTGCGCGTCTGGAGCCTGTGCTCCGCAACAAGATAGGCCCGCGCACCGCGATGAAGAGTGGCCCCCGCTTGCCACAACTAGAGAAAGCCGTCGCACAAAAACGAAGACCCAAAACAGCAAAAATAAATAAATTAATTAATTTTTTTTAAAAAAGTAAAGGTCAATAGTTAAAATTTAAAAAAAAAAATGACCTCAGAGTTCCTCCTTTTTGGTAAAACAAGTTTACTATGACTGTTGAGTTTTGACCTCTTGTGATGAAAGCCTGGGATCTGCAATTTGCTTAGCTATTCCAAGTTTGAAAACTCTAGAAATCTAATCAAGAGTGGGACTTGCTAACTATTATTCCACTAATTTTATATTTAAAGATGTTGGAATTTAGACATACATTTGATTCCCTTAAATTTGGTTAAAGGTTATTAACATGATTAGCAAATTACCTTTTACAGATTTTTATGAGCACAGCTTAAAGTTTATTATGTGAAGAACGCTGCATTAGCTGCTGCAGCCAAACCTTTTTTGCTCCCCAAAGGAACTTTACAGCCTAATAGAAAAGATGAGAGAATTAAAAATCTGGGCACATGCCAGAGAACCAAAAAGCAAAACCAAACCAAACAAAAAAGAACTTCCATAATATATAAATAATCAATTTCAACTCTACACCAGGTACTTGAAGAAGTTGTAAGGGAGTTTTTGTGACCCGCTGAATCAAAATCTATAGCCATTTTATGTGATGTTGTTTGCTAATAATTATGAAAGATTGGGAAACATACACTTCTGAGCTTCTTGCATTTTTGACACTTTGCAGTATCCTCAGATGTTTGTGGTACATTGGGGGTTACTACTTAATTTTTAAAATCTCTACATCTGAAATTATATGGATATCTCATTTAACCATCTGGAAATAACAGTGGGCAAGATAACATTCTAATAAATGAATAGACCATTCTAAGTTTTATGTATTAATAAAAGGGAATTGAATATATAAACATGTTATTTTCAGGATAGCCTAAACCAAATCTTCTAAGCGTTGAAATATTTTCATTTTAACTATTTTAATGAAAACTTCATTGACTGTCTTCTGTTCTGCTTCATTAAGCGGTGCATAACAGCTAACGAACAATTTTACAGTACTTTAGAGTTCACAGAGTTCTTTTCATGTAAAATATCTCATTTAGTTTCTCCAACAAAAGTATGGGTTAGGTGGTAGTAATGAGTTAGGACTGGAATCCAGGACTTCTGATTCTAAAACACAGTGTAATTTAAATTTTTCTTAATTTGCAGGGTCATCATTATAAGCATCGATTATTGTCCTATTTCATTGTACAGTTATTGATGCCAAAAACTTGGCCTCTATGCACTGGTGCCTCCTAATTGAATCTCGGAGACAGAGTTTGGGGTGAAGTAAAAAAGATTAGCTTTATTGCTTTGCCAGGCAAAGGGGGATACAGCAGACTCATGCCCTTCAAAACTGTGTGTCCCAACCTGGGAGAATTTGGTGAGGAGTTTTATAGCAATGGTTCAAGGGCGGGGTTGCTGATAAGGATCTGGGTGTGTGCAGGGCCTGCATTCCTTTAATCTGGCCTCAGGGGGTCTACTGGTGAGCTTCTGCGGTTCTTGAGGTTATCAAACTGTGACCTTCTCTCTGGAATGAAGAATGCTTCATCAAGGAGTTAGCATCTTCCATTTGTTGGGGGTTTTAGTTCTGCCAAAGAGCTCAAAGATATTGTTATGTGTATCTTTTGAGGTGGAACCAGGATTCTGTCCCAAGGCTGCACTATTGTTTTTTGACTGCTCCTCCTTTGTCTCCGCATCCCCTCCCTTCCCTGATTAGCAACTGTTCCAACCTGCCCTTTGGAACTCAAGTGAGGTCACGAAGGCTGAATGAAGCCTATTTCTTACAAACAAGAAATGGGGGACACAGAAAGACTTGTGTCCAGGAGCCCCGCCGGATCCTGTTCAGTTTCATCATGTGGATGGAATATGAAGTTCAGTACTGATCACTGCTGCTTCAGTTGAGACCCAGATGAAGTAATTTTCTTTTAGAAGCCAGGTTGTAAGATAAATACTTTAAATATTAGAATCTAACTCAATGCAGTGAGATGCTTACACCATGAGAAGAAAGTGAAACCTAAGCCAACTGTAGAAACAGCAAATTCCCATCTCTCCTCACCCACTCACTATGGGGCCATATGCTTATTGAGCGGAAGAGTGGGCAGATCTCAGCAGTATGTAAATCAGTCTCTAATCTCCCTCTCCCTCTCCCAGCATATATAGGTGACTTCCTATAGGTAAAATGATGTATGATGAGACTTCACCATCTGCTGCACTCTTATCCCTTCAATAAGTGACCAAGATCATGACATTTTCTAGTTGTCTACTTTTACATTTATTGTCTCTTCCCTATTATCTATTGCTCTTTTGCATAGATATATATATTCATTCACTAACCTTTGATAATATTTAATTCTCAGTGTTTAGCTTGATGTCAGAATGGAAAAATATCTTCTGCATGTCATGAGTTTCAGCGATGGTTTTCCTTACTGATCAGAGGCATTTTTTGTTTGCTTTTGGATTCAAGGCTTATGTTTTAATAAATGAAAAGAGTTATATTCATTGATGTGATAGTAAAAGTTTAACAGCATTCACTCTGGGAGAAGAAATTAAAAGCCCTGATTTGACATGATCTCAGACACAATAGAATAAATAACCTTAAGAGCATAGATGATAGTTAAAATAGGAAGTGATGACTTTTTAGTATTTATTCCCTTGGCAGCTTTTCTTAAGTGGGATTCCTCAAGAAAATTAAGTCCTATAGAAAATGATTTAAGGACCTATTTTCTTTTTTTTTTTTTAAGAAGATGTTGGGGGTAGGAGTCTATTAATTAATTAATTTATTTTTGCTGTGTTGGGTCTTCGTTTCTGTGCGAGGGCTTTCTATAGCTGTGGCAAGCGGGGGCCATTCTTCATCGCGGTGCGCGGGCCTCTCACTGTCGTGGCCTCTCTTGTTGCGGAGCACGGGCTCCAGACGCGCAGGCTCAGTAGTTGTGGCTCACGGGCCTAGTCGTTCCGCGGCATGTGGGATCCTCCCAGACCAGGGCTCGAACCCGTGTCCCCTGCATTAGCAGGCAGATTCTCAACCACTGCGCCACCAGAGAAGCCCCCTATTTTCTTATTTTTGTCAAGGATGGGAAATATCTAGTCCATTGTAGATGCTTAGGTAACTTATTACTTATAATGGACACCTTAGGCCTTGGTCCTGGACAATCAGCATCAGCATCAACTGTACAATTGTTAGAAATGTAAATTCTTGGGCCCCACTCAAGGCCTATTCAATCTAGAGCTCTGAGGCTGAGAGCCAGCAATCAGTGGCTTAACAAGACCTCCAGGTGATTCTGACGGTCCCAAAGTGTGCGAACCACTGCTCCAGGGTATTAGGATAAACTCTCCCCCGAATCCATTGAGAAAGTTTGCCCTACGACCTCTGAGTCCTCTGCTTCCAGTTAATGGGAAAGGAAAGAATGGGTGCAGAAACCTCACTCATTTTTTAAAAGTGTCGGCCTAGAACTGACAGATATTACCTCTGCTCCCATTCTACTGGCAATAAGTAATCTTATGGTTACCCAGTGGTGCACTGGAAGCAGCTTGTATCTGCTCATGAGGGTCTATTAGCAAATTTTCAGGCATTTTGTGAGCTACTTGACATTCTCTTGGTAAAATTGGCTATAGTGGGAGTATTTACACCACAGAAATTAGAAAATACTAAAATCAGGTTTTTTCCCCCAGAGAGCCAATTGTTAACATATACCAACACATCACAGACCATGTAACGGGCTTGGCTGACTCTACTGGGAGCTCTGCAGCTATAATGACCCTCAAAATGGTCCTGCTTTGAACCAAATTGGCTGAGCTTTTGTACTCTCACCTTGATCAGTCCTTGAATGAGGGCTACCCTGGAAAGGGAATGCCCTGGGGCAAGGCAGATCTCTTCAGCTGAGACAGACAACTGAAGGATGTCTACTGAAACCTTCTTCACCATTTGGGACAAGAGTCCTTCCTTAAAGTAGACTCTGAGAGGCTTATCCCCATGTGTACCACAGCCCCTCTCTCCAAGACTTACTAATAGGATTGATCTGGGGTGAGTGAGGGCAGTAAGATATTTTTAATGTTCTCTGGAAAATTCTTGTGTGCAGCCACATTAGATACATTTTAAAAGAGTCAAGCCAGTTGCTGAGATGACACTGTTGTTTTGTTTATTTGTGTTGCTTTCAGTAATGTTTGCGCTCTACTTCCTTTCAGTGAAATTGCATCTGGAGCAACAGCCTGTACGCAGCAAACAATTGATAAAAATTTGTAGTGTGGTTGGCTAAAATAATTAAAATACCTTTGAAAGGAATTCCACCCAGAAAATTTCCTTTAGAAATAAAATACTATAGACATACAGTAATGTATTCACAAAATAAATTAATGACTTCATGAATTAAGTTACTTCAAGATGTTAATCAAATAAATAATGTGTGCTTTTCTATTAAAGAGGAAGTTAGAAGATCTGAGCTCAGAGTGGAAGGTGGTAACCCATTTACTTCAAGAGCTGAGGACAAAGTGGCCTGGCCCTACCCCTGGACTCACCGCTACTGGAGCTTGTAAGTATGCTGGATCACATTCTCTGTGGCTGTAAACACTTGCTCAAAAGCACAACAGTGAGATGATCCCTGGGTAAAAGGGAAAATGTGTTGCAATTCTGAAAATAGGAATAAACTTGTATTATTTACTCTGCAAAATGTCTTAGAGTAGGTTCCTTAGAAATAGACTGATTCAAAGTATGGAATGACAAAAGTATATTGGGGTGTGTTCTCCAGGGATGCACCTACAATGAAGAAAGGTCCATGGCAGCGACAGCAGAAGAGGCTGAAGGGTGATTTGACTGCAGCAGAGGCCTCAGCCAATTCCACAGGAGCCTTAGAGCTGGGCTGGCTCTGCAGAGCTGTCCTGAATTGCAGGAGACGGCCTGGCCTTTGTATTCCTGAACTAGGCAGTCATTGCCCAGGGGCTGCCCGCTGGGAGGAAAGGGAGATCTTAGAAGATTCTTCTGGGGCCAAAGGCAATTCCAAGTAAGGAATACCATCAACAACCAGTACTCCCAGTAGCAGGGATGGGTGTGTTGTCCCTGAAGAAGGAATCAGGGTAGAGCTCCAGAGTAGCCTCCAAAACTAAATATGTGAGGATTCCATCTCAACAAATCCTGTAACCTTTAGATAATCTTCTTCAAATATGCCTACACAAATTCCTGAAACCACAGAAACACACACAGTCCTCCTAGCACTTCCCCCTTGTCCCATTTAAAAGCAGTCTTAAGAGCTCTTCCATTTTTAGTTTAAGAAAAAGAAAAATGGACCGTGACTCCCACAATTAGACTTGGGAGAGGAATGTTTCTACATTTAGCTATAGTCTTAACTTTTGTTTTTATTGCATATTTTCCGTCTGTTTTATTTCACTTTCTATTCATTTGTTAGTAGAAGGTATGCATAAAATCTCATGGCAATGTTAAGGCTGGCTTTGAATCTCATGGGCAAGGAGCCAGAAAACTTCTCTGCTGTACCAATTCTATAATTAATTAAGCAGAACTAAAAAAAAATCCTTGGTTGTTTTTTTCTGTTACGGTTTTTTGCTTCCTTTGTTTTTTTTTTTTTTTTTTTTTTGTCAATCTGGGACACCACAATTGCTATATCAGGGTTTATATTCAACTAATTATATCAGGTTCATTTCTTTTTTCAACCTGTAATTTTTGGTTCCCTCAGCACATATGCACAGTTTGTCCCTATATAATCATTTATTGGTATTTGTTCTCTAGCTTTCTCCTGTATATTCAGCCTCAGACTCTCTAACTCTGTAACGAGATTGGGTTCTGATGATTTGTTTGTAAGTTTGTTGAACTCTGAACATAATTATGGGTTTATGCCCCTATTTAAGCTACTATCACGTGGTTGGAAGGTTCCAGTGGCAGGGCACAGAAATCTGTTTAACCTGTAAAGTACCTAGATGTGACAATAATATTTCTAATGCAGAATAGATTCAAAGTTCCAGTTTCAGTTTCCAGAAACATATTTAATTCATCCATTTAATAAATATTTATTGAGTAACTTCTATGTATTGAACATCATACTAGGTGCTGAGGATGCAGCATAGAATAAGTTAAGGTCCCTCCCTTCATGAAACACATATAGTTGACCCTTGAACAACATGGGTTTGAACTGTGTGGGTCCACTTATGTGCAGAATTTTTTCAATAGTAAGTCCTACAGCACTACATGATCCACAGTTGGTTGAATCTGTGCATGTGGACATGGATACAGAGAGCAGACTGTAAGTTATCCATGGATTTTCGACTGCAGCAAGTCAGCGGCGCTAACCTCAGTGTTGATCAAGGGTCAACTGTACTCTGATTGGAAGAGAAAGATGATGAACTAATAAAGAAGAAAACACATACTATCTCGATATTGTTCAGAGTTGTATAGTCCACAGATTGATATCAAATGGACACTTGTTAGAAATGCAGAACCTCAGGCCTCACCTCAGACCCAGTGCATCAGAATCTGCATTTTAATAAGATCCCTAGGTGATTCGTTTGCACACTGAAGTTTGAGAAGCACAGTTATGGAGAACAAGAAAGCAGGGTAAGAGGAAAAGTGAGTGGGAATGAAGACATGATTGTCTGTAGTTGGGTCAGTGAAGCTTTTCTATTAAGAGAATGCTTAAGAACATGAGAAAGTTGGTGGAAGTCAGGAAGTAAGCCTGGATGTATATATCAAGGAGAGACCGTTCCAGGCAGAGAGAGAACAATCAGAGCAAAGGCCTTGATGTGGAGCAAGATGCGGGAATAGCAAGGAGACCAGTGAGGCCAGAGCAGAGGGAGAGGGGACACATGGCCAAAGCAGAGGGAAACTACATCTTTCATCTCTCCTCCCCTACTTCCTTCTCCCCCGACTAAGAGTCTCATCTGCCTTACTACTCCTTCCCTTCCCCCACTTCCTCCACATTGCCACCAGTAGGGAGAGTCTGAGAATGCCCTCAGCTCCAAGCCACTGGTGATAGCTGGTGGAGTTGGGGCCAGAGCTGGAGAAGAACTGAGGGAAAGAGGAACTTTCTCAAAAGCAAGGCCTTTCATTCCTTATAGCAAACTGACAAAGAGCTGGGCATAAAGTAAAAATGTTAAATGCACAAATGTTAAATACAAGTGAGTCAGGTCCAGAGCTGGGCACCAAAATGTTACTAAACTCAGGTCTGGCTGCTCGCCACTTGAAAATCAATACCCAAAAGGCAGTTGTTGGTGGAAAGGAAAGTTGCTTTTAATCAGAAAGCCAGTAATCTGGGGAGAAGATGGACTCATGTCCCCAAAAAGCAACGCTGAAGATTCTGCTCGGCCATGAAAGTTTTAAAGGGAAAAGGGGAAGTAATCTCAGTTAATAATTGGGATGGGGGTCAGAATCATTGATTGCCATCCCCCACTGCATGCAGGCTTGTCGACTTCTTGTGATCTTTCTTTAGATGTTATCTTGCTCACACAGTTTGTTCACGAGATTGCTGAAAGGGAAGCTAGGGAAGAGATCTGGTCATCTGTTAATTACTTATTCTTCATTTCTACGTCTTTGATCTATGGAGAGAACGAACAGGTTAGGCAAGGTAGTGTGTGATCAAAAGATTTGGAAGGTGTGCTAGGGCCAGAGGTGAGTAGAGCATGACGGTGCCTGGTTTAAAGTTAGTGACAAGACACAAGGCACCTCCTGCAGAGAACTCTTTCCTGCAAAGCGCTCTTTCCTGCCAAAAGCTGCTTATAAAATCAAACATTCTTTTTTTCTTTAACATGGTGGTTTAAACGTCAGAACTGATTTCAGAATGTTTAACTTTCTGGAAGTCAGGAATACAACCTGAAATAAGTACAATATAAAAAGGGAAAATATAATTTGTAATACAGCTCTGATATATGATTATTATTTCATACCCTATATTGCGATACAGTATAACTTATCATTCACTGTAGTAAGTTTTTTTCCGTTGCAGTCCTACTGTTGTGCGAGCTGCTTTTACATATATGTCTTTATCCTCAAAATAATTGCCAAGTGTATATGGTTATACACAGTATTTTTAAGGTAAGGATCTCAAGGCTTGGAGGGAAAATAGTTAGATGAAGGCTACACAGCTGGGAGGAAAAATCGCCAGGATTATAATCCAAGTGTGTCAGGCTCCAAAGCCCGTGTTTTGTTTTGTTTTGCTGTGCCTTGCACTATCTCTCTGTCCAAGAACCTAATGGAAATTCTAGATATGAAGGCAGCTAGCCAACAGTTAATGTTATTTAACTCAGTCTTAGATGTATGGGGAGTAAAAGTGAAATATGTTTCTCTGTCTTTCTCACTTAAGGAGTAGAAAAAATCAGTTTATTCTATTTGAATTTCTTAGAACCATAGAACTCTGAACCTAGAATAATCATTGAAAGTATCTAGTTGAATATATTTCTTCTGTATGTGTGGAAACTGAGGCCCAAGGGGCCTTTTTAAAAATACTAAACCAAGCTCCTTTATGACTGCTTACTTACATTATGTCATGTGATGAGGTGGTTCTGCCTGAGTTGTATAAATTATTTCAATTAGCAGGACAAATAGGCGTGCTGGACAGAAACTTTTTGCAGTTGTTGCTTAGACACCTAAGTGTATCAGTTTCCTATCTCTGCATAAAAACACCCCAAATGTAATGTCTTAAAACAAGTGTTATTACTTGCTCATGATTTTGTGGGTCTGCAGTTGGGCTGTGAGCAACGTAATAGGTATTCTGAAGGTCTTACTAGGGGTCATTCATGTACATGCAGTTATCTGGCAACTCAACAGGAGCTAGATGGATTCACTCAAATATCTGACAGCTGGCTGTTGGCTGGAGAACCTTGGTACTTCACAAGGCCTGTCATCCTCCAATAGGCTGGACTGGGCTTCATTATATGGCATTCTCAGGGCGTTGTTTCAAGAGGATGAAGGTGAAAGCTACAAGATGTCTTGACGCCTAGACTCTGTAATTCATACATCACTTCTGCTACATTCTATTGGTCGAGACAAGTTTTCAGTCCAGCCCACATTCAAGGGGCAGAGAAATAGATCTCCCCTTTTGAAGGGAGGAGCTGCAATGTCACCACAAAGGGATGGGCACACAGGGATGGGAGGCTTTATTGTGGCCATCTTAACACCCAAACCACTACATTGAAGAAAAAGGGGGAAAGCAGAGATCAAAGTGTTGGTCTATATGCAGTGTCCTATGTCAGTGACTCTCAGACTTTACCATCATCAAAATCACCCATTTCTTATTAAAGCACAGATTGTGGGGCTTCATTTCCAAAGTTCCTGATTCAGTAGATCTGGGGTGACGCTTGAGAATTTGCATCTATAAAAGGTCCCCATATGGTGCTGATGCTGCTGGTCCTGGGACTGCACTTTAAGAACTACTGCCCTAGGCCTATGGTGAGTGGGGAAGGAGTTCATCCCTGCTTCCTGCGAGCAACCTAGTGCGGAACCTGAGTGAGAGCCAGTGCTGTGGATGCCAAAGGGACCTCCACGTTATTTCAGGACCACCCGCCCCGGGACTTAGTAGCTTGGGAGTTCAAGTAGATGTACAGCACGCCTAGGCAGTATTTGCCTAGCAGAGCAGCTTAGAGACCTGTGGGGAGAATAGCCATGCTTATACAAAGCTCCCCTGGAGACTCTGATAAAGGTTTAGGTAGGCAGGACTTTGAATCAAACTGAAAGGCCTGCTTGGCAGATGGAGGCAAAGAGCCAACAAATCTGGTTGTAAATGTCAATGTGAATCCTTTCTTATCCACAAGCTGCTGGGTCTGGGAACATTCACATACCACAATACCCGATTTAGCATTTCCGAAAGAAATTGCATATAGAACATGCTTCTTGTGAAGACTCCAAATCAGGATATTGGAGTTCTTCAAATTTCCCAGGGTAATAACTGTGAAATGAATGACCATTGTATAAATAGACACATAGAAGTGCCAGTTAATAGAGGTTTCTAATTGATTAAACACTGGTAAAACCATCTCTTCCTGTAATTAATTTTGAAGAGAGCAAGTCTCAAGTGTAATTAGGAAAATGCTGCACTGGAGGTCAAGAAGCCTAAATTCTAATCTCAGCTCTGCTGCCAACTAGATAAGGGATCAACACACTCTTTTTGTAAAGAGCCAGATAGTAAATATTTTCAGCTTTGTGGGTCATGGGATCAACTTTGTCAGTGTATACTAAAAGCAGCCAAACCATAGACAGTATGTAAATAAACAGGCACGGCTGGGTTCCAATACCACTTTATTTACAGAAACCAGAAGGGGGCAGGTGGGAAAAAATTTGGCCCTTAGTGGCCTACCCATATCCCCTCAGCACTGGTCCTTCTTGTAAACCCTGAGGCTTCTAAATGCAAGCACCTGGGACTCTGCCCGGGCACTTTCTCTTGCCATAGGTGCAGCTCACTCACTTGCAGAGCACGTTGGAAGTGCTGGGAAGGAGGCATCCCTAGAACAGTACTCACCCGCTGATGGATAGAAGTTGATGCATAAATACTGTGCCCTCTTTATTCCTTGAGTAGGACAACTCCAGGGCATGGTTCACACCAGACGTCTCCAGGAGGTTGAACCACAGTTGACCACAGTGATAACCTGTTTATTGGCATACCCTGTAGGGACTTCCTTCCCATTCCTATTCATCTCCTTACTCTTCCACCACAGCTTTCTGGTATCATCTACCAATTAAACTACTTGTAATTAAATCCTTGTCTGAGAGCCTACTTCTGGGTGAACCTAAATTAATACAAAAGGTCTTAGAATTACTGCCATGGTTTTACCTTTTAAATGAGTTTTGTTCTGATTCCCATTTTGTAGATGAGAAGACCAAGGGACAGAAAAGAGTAAAAATTTGTCCAAAGTTACAAAGCTAGTAAGTGGCAGAGTGGGTATTCAAAGTTTCATCTCTGTGATGCCAAAGCATATGCTGTTAATCGGAACACTATATCTCAAGCAGTGATTTATTTATCTCCATCTGAATTTTTGAAGGCTGTACTTAAGTACCAAACACATATAAAATTATTTATACATTTATTAGTCGAACTTCACTTGCCTCTCTAGAGTTTAATAAAGCATCCCAAGACTGTTTCAGTAATACTTTAAATATCTAGGCAGCTTGAGAAAAACATGAGGTTAATTGGAGCTTAAATATAATCTTGGCATACTATTTATTTGTTTGATTTAAATTGTGAGAAAACAATTCATTTATTGTGAAAACGGCCTTCGTTTATCTGTAATGGACATGAGAGAAGAAGGAAGGAAGCTGTCAATTAGTTCTCACATTCTTACTCCTCCTTTGGGTCCCCATCCTTCTCAGAAACACAAGGAGGAGTGCCCCCCCACCCCTTCCTGTTTTGGCTAGGTTTCCAACTGTTAATTCTACTTCCGCTGAACCCTTAGGATAAGGCACATCAGTTTCAGCCAAGTCTTTCTCCGTCTCGTTAACAGCTGACTACTTTACTGAAAACACCTAGAACAAGGCTATACCATCATTGGTTTTATAATTAAAACCTCTAAACCTTAAAAACTTCCTGAAAGTCTAAGACACTAGGCGTAAGATTTTATATCAGAAAGTGAGGTCCCCTAATCAATTATGACAACAGGATAAGAAATGAAGGTTTGACCCTCCCCAAGAGAGTTCAAAGCCCTGAGGAACTACAGAGAGCCTCCAGCTCTTGGCAGCAATAAACTAACTAATTAATTAATTAACTAACTCATATTTGTATACATCAGTGAGGTGAGGGTGCTTGAAATATAATGAGATATGGTACACTATGCAAAGGAAAGTGACAGCAGTAAACCCTGGCTGGGGAGGCCCCAGTATTGGTCACATTGATCAGAAGGAAGTCTTTGGATGTAGGCCATGGGAGTCTTTGGTCTCAGGCCAGGTTCTTCAACAATGTTCCCTGGTTCACAGGGAGGATATAACAGTGGTGTCATTGTTAATATCCAAGAAAGTGATAGACTGTGAAAACTAGAGTATTTAGATGTTAATATCCATTTTGTGATGATGAAGTTCCCTTTGTTTCTTCCTCTCTTAACCTTTTGGCAGTTTTATTACTTGGTTACCATCTCCGTTTAGGGCTGAGCTTTGGGGTCTGAACTGGCAAAGGAAGAGAAGTTCCAATCCATCATTTCTAATGCTTGTTGGAAGCATTCCTGGAAGTTTCAGAGCGTGTGTGTGTGTGTGTGTGTGTGTGTAGGAGGAGAATAACATCAGTGGTTGAATAAAATATTCTGATCATTGGAGATCTTTCAATTACCCATACCCTGCATTTTAACAGAAATAAAGGGTTTATTACAGTAAAATTACCTTAGCCTTCTTATTTAACTCCTTCTAAAAAAGGACCTTTGCTGGAAATCACTATAGAATATACCATAATGTTGAATTTCTTCTCAAGCTCTTATCAAGGAGAAATTAGAACTGTTTAAACATATTCATGAGAATAGGTACCCCACAGCCCACAAAAGTAAGGCTTCTCCATATATTCCTAATATTTTCCAAAATTTCACTTAATCATTTTGAAATTGAATATAACTTAACCCTCAAAGAAAGAAGATTCCAAAAGGAAATTGTAGCAGTTTGCGCTTAAATTGTAGATTCTAAGATTGTGATCTGAAAGGCCTTTGAGAGGTCATTCATTCTTCTCCACTATCTTCACGAAAAGCTCTTTCTCTCCCTCAGAAGCAATCTTAAGGTTAACTGCATACTCCTTTTAAAAATCAAGAGTAGGTGGCGTTCCACCACTGCTGATATACTTAAAACCATCTTTCAACTGCCTAACCCAAGTTCCAGTTACTGTCTAAATTACTTTTTGAGTAGGAAAAGTACATTTAGACATTCTTCTTTGTACATTTAGAGATTCTTTAGACATCTCCCTTCAAACTTTCCTTTTCTGGCACAGATCAGGTGAGTGCCCATGGCCTATGAATAAAAAAGCTGTCTCAAATGTTTAAAACATCTCAGTTTCTCCAGTGTTTAAACATGTCTGTGTCCCCGCTTCTAACCTCCCAGGTGTGTTTTCCATACTTTTCTCTGTTGTGGGCTTCAAAATTGGACCCAGTTCCATAATTACCATTCTACTCATGACTCAGTCACCTCACATAGTCTGCATACCCTTTTCCTACCTTTATACGATACTATCGTTCTGCCTGCAGTAATGTTCTACTGGCTCGTACTAAATTGGACGACTATTTCAGGACCTGGTATTTTTTTTTTTTTTTGGCCGCATTTTAGCTTAGCCAGTCATGTCCTTCTGTATTGGAACATCCAAAAAAGGTTTTCTTTGTGATACAAAGTATCTTTAAATTGACTCACGTGATTTTATCATCAGCATTTTTACATGCTCATGTTTTCCTCATCCTAGAACTATTCTACTTCAACCATATATACTCCTCCAGGTACTGCCAAATCTCTCTCCTCTCATTCATGGCCACTCCTTTAGAAAGAGTCATCCACATTCCTCCCTCTGTTTTTCCCCCCGCTGCAGCCTGGCTGTGTTACCAACCGAACTTGGGTCCGCTCGGCCAACATGCCCCAAAGCCAGCCTACTGACACTGGGTTGTCGTGAAGGAAAGTACAGTGTTTATCGCAGGGTGCCAAGCAATGCTCAAAAGACCCAAACTCCCTGATGGCTTTTAGGCAAGGGTTTTTAAACGCACTGTTAGAGGAATAGTGTCATATGCCTCATCAACTCAGGGACCTTCTTCTGATTGGTTGGTGGTGAGGTAACAAGGTGACGTTTTGAGAATCTCAGTCATCAACTTTCTAGTTCCAACCAGTCCAGGGTCTACGTGCT
Organism: Delphinapterus leucas; assembly: GCF_059928025.1. Classification (NCBI taxonomy): domain Eukaryota; kingdom Metazoa; phylum Chordata; class Mammalia; order Artiodactyla; family Monodontidae; genus Delphinapterus; species Delphinapterus leucas. Next base: position 105,157,102 of record NC_143150.1, read on the forward strand.
TGTGGGCAGCATGGAGTCACTGTGCAGTCACCATCCTCCACCAGCAGGGGTCTTAGTTTCTGCAGAACAACTCAAAGATATGCATCGAATTGTTATGTATGTTCCTCCAGGAGGAACTAGGAGTCCTGTGACTCTATTGGGTTTTTATCATCAACTGCTTGCGTCTACTCTTTGCAACGTGGGAAGGCCTAGGAGACTAAAGCCTTTTTTCCGCAAACAGGCAGCGGAGGACACAGAGAGGCCTTTGTACCTGGGAAGGCCTCGCCGGGTCCTGCTTGGTTTCAGTCCCCCCTTTTCTTCGCTGCTCCTCAGTCCTGAGGGGAACAGGGGTGGGACAAGAAAGGGAATACAGGTTTGGATAGAAAAGTTAATCGTAAACGCGGTAGAGGAACTCGGTTTCAGGGGGACTCGGTTTCAGCTGTGTCCCTCCATCAGTCCACTGAAAGTGTCCTAAGGCCAGAAATGACCTCTTTGTTAAAATACCATTTCAATCCTCATCTTTCTTAATCTCTTAGCAGCATTTAATGCAGTTGGCCCTTCCTAGTTTGGAACATTTCTTCTCTCCTTTCACATACATAACACCACCCTCTTTTTCCTCTCACCTCCCTGGCCGCTCTTTCTCAGCTCCCCGGCTGGCTCAACCTTCTCTCTTTGGATTTCAAATGTTTAAAGTAAGGTAGGCATGCTTTTTTTTTTTTCACATTCTTTAATCTCTTGGGTAATCTCATCTACTTGCGTGGTTTCAAGTACCAACCATATACTGAAGTCTCCCACATTGTTACTTTAGATCTATACCTCTCTTTTGAGTTCTAGATCTATATACTAATTCAAAAATTATAGCAGTGGAAAAAAACCAGATAAATATTCCTGTCCTCGTAGAGCTAATGTTTTTGTGGGAATAGACAATAAAGAAAATAAATACATACATACAATATATTTGCACGTTATGAGGTAATACTGCAAAGGGAAATAAAACAGGGAAGGGTGTAGGGAGTATGAGTGTGAAGTATAAGGGTGGAACTTACAGAGACTTCATTAAAAAGGTGAAATTTCTGTGAAGACCAGAATGTGCTCAGAATGTGAGCTAAGTGGATATCTAGGGGAAGAACCTTCTAGGCTGCAGCATTCCAGGAACGGCATTCTAACAAAGGCCACGACATGGGAGGATGACTAGAATTGGAAGAGTTTCCAGTGGGGCTGGAGCACAGTGAGTGAAGGGGAGAACAGTTAAGAGATGAGATTACATCAGGGAGAGCTTTAGAGGCCATGCGGATGACTTTGACTTTGTGTAAGATGAAGACATAAGAGAGGCTTTTGAGCCCAGCAGTGAGATGGTCTGACATATGTTTTGGCAAAAACTTTCTGGATGTGTTAAGAATAAACTGTAGGGAGAAGAGGAAGGTGGAAGCAAGAGAAGACCAGGTAGGGGATTAATGCAGTAATTTAGGTGAGAAATGAGGATAGTTTCATCTAGAGTAGGGGCAGTGGAAGTGATGAGAGGTGGACAGATTCAGGGTGTGTCTTAAAGCTAGAGCCAACAGGATGTGTTGGCAGATTTGATATGGGGAATGAGAAAATGTGATGAGGTCTTTCACCTGAGCAAATTGTAAGGCTGATGTTGTCATTTACGGAATTGGGGAAAGTGGTAGGAAGTACAGGATGGTGGGAGGCAACATAAAAATCTCTGATTTGTACAAACTAAGTTACATATGCCTACTAGTTAACCAAATGGAGGTGTAGTGTAAGTAGAGGGACGTATGACCTGGAGGTTAGGAGAGAGATCCAATCTGGAGATGTAAATATGCAATTGTTAGCATAGAGCTGAGCCATGAGATTGTGCTAATTAAAGCCAAACAGTAACTATAGATAGAAAAGAGAAGATATACAAAGATTGATCCCTGGAGGACTTCAGTGGTAAGAAGTAGGGATTATAGTAATAAGTTCTGAAGTAGGAGGAAAACCAGGACAGAGAAACCTAGAAGCCAAGTGAAGGAAATTAATTAGGAGGAAGGAACTGATAAACTGTGTCAAATGCTGCCTGTAAGTCTAGCAAGAAGAAGCCTGAGGATCACCCTTAGATTTAGCAAACTTGCATAGAGTGATAGGGGGATGGAATACGCTAATCAGCGTGAATTCAGGGGAACCCGTACATCCAAGAACTCACTCAATGTATGCACTGGGATGTCCCCCAGACTCTTCAGATGCACCACATGCAAAACTGAGCTAGTGAATTTCCTCTTCCCTCTTCTCCTATCTCAGGAAATAGCAGCACCATCCACGCAAACCGGTACCAATAAGTGATCCTGGATGGAGACCTCCTTCTACCTCACTTTCCTCATATGATCAACCACCGAATCCCAGTGATTTTATTACTTAATTATCTTTCAAGTTATTTGATTATATCCATCTCCATCCCTTCTGCCACCATCATATTTTACCTGGATGTTTGCCTCCTAACTGATTTCATTCACCTCCCTCTAGTCCATTCCCCATATACACATACTCCATAAAGAATAATCATGCAAGCTGTAAACCTCATTCTATCATAATCCTGTAATGGTGCCCCGTTGCTTTTAGAATAAATCTCCAAATCATTAACATAGCCCGCAAGGTCTTACACAATGGTACCCTTACCTGCCCTTCTTGTTCCACTGTCCACCTTTTTCTTCAAAGTCCAGCCCTTCTGGCTTTCTTCAGTTCCTTTAGCGTGTCTGTTTCTTCCTGGGCTCAGGGTTTCCACATCTACTGCTCTCACCTGGATGATCTCTCCTCTCATTCGTCCTTTAGATCTCAGCTGCACAGGGTCCTTCCTTGAGCGCCTATTATACAATCTCAAAGTATACCTTTTCTTTTTCATATCCTTACCATTATTTTGATTAATGATTTGTGTAATTATTTAACTTTCATTTGCTAATAGACTGTAAGTTCCAAAAGGATCCTATTTTATATCTGATTTATCAAAGTATGCCCTTTTGGGTATGCAGTTTTTATTCAATGACTAGCTTGTGGTAGATGTTAAACCTCATATATTTTGACCAGATAAACAGTACATTTATTTTAGAGTTGGATCAAATAAAGTCGGCCTCCCATGTAATTATAATATGAGAGAGATTAAGTGGTTATATGGTTGTCCAGCTGTTTAGTAGAAGAAGCTGGACTCAAGCCCACATCTCCTGAGTTTGATCTCAGTGCTCGTCAATATTCTTATATATCTCAACTTTTATTTTTCTGCTTAGACATAGCTGACGGGTACACCTGTCCACACATTCTCAGTGGTAAATCCAGTTTTTTTTAAGACTGCTGTATTGATCAAACAGGGATGTGCTGTGGCTTTGATGCAAATCTTGCAGCCTAAATCTCACCCCCATCTCATTCCTTAACTCTCATTCTTGACTGTGTCTTGACATATAATTTGAGAACCTCTATAGTCTAACATGCTGTGTTCCTCTTAAAATTTATATTTATTTCTTCTCTCATCTTCAACATTTTAAAGAAAATATGTTTTCATCTCATTTTCCAAAGTACTTGCCAGCCTATGATGAGTTCATTAAACAGACATTCAACGTAGCTGTTCTAATATTTATGCAAGATTGCTAACAGCACTAACTATACCAGTGCCTAAATTGAATTATAACCTACCATAGGAAAAAGTCAGAATTATAATACCTTCAGTTCTTGCTTCTGAGATAATTATCACAACTTCAAAAAAAATGTTGTCCCACATTCAAAAGCAGAAGCTAAATAGCATGACACTAGAAAAGTGGGAGGCACCATTAAAATAAAATAATCAGTAGCCCCCGCTCGCCGCAACTAGAGAAAGCCTGCGCAGCAACAAAGACCCAATGCAACTGAAAATAAATAAATTTATTTTTAAAATAAATAAAATAAAATAATCTCCCATGTCACTTCAGTTTCCCAGGACTATTCTTTCTTCTTGAAGAAATTTATGGATAAAAGATATAAATAAACTTCCTGTGTTTACTGTGGATTCTAAGTGGATGAGGTAGTTTTCCTTCTCATGTTGAAATGAATAAGAATGCTGTTTCCTTGATTATTAGTATTTTTTATTGAAGTATAGTTGATTTACAATATCATGTTATTTTCAGGTGTACAGCACCTGATATATATATATATATATATATATATCTGAATATATATATTCTCAGATTCTTTTCCCTTATAGGTTATTACAAAATACTGAGTATAGTTTCCCATGCTATATTAATATATTTTTTAACCCTATGATTTGGTGATAAGCATTTTTACTTACTGAGTCCAGCAAACCCGAAATAGGAGCCCTATTATTTTTCTTAATGATTCTTATTTGTTTAAGGTAAAATGTGCCCCTTTCCTTTGAACCTGCGCTCCATGTTTAACAAATAAGGACATAACTCAGGACTGAATCGTGCACTTTGATTTGAGATTTTCAAGAAAGGACCCAGTTTCACAAGAGATTTTATGTTTTCCTGTACGGCTGACATCCACTCCCGGCAGCTGAAAGACAAACTTGTCTAATAAAGCTTTCAGATTCAATTTGCTCTCTGCATGCAGCTTGAGGATCTCTGGAGGTCATTCACAGCATGTGCTGCAATCCCAACAGGGAGAAGTAATGAAAAGATCCTGGTTAAAAAGCTGACGCTATCCTTTCTAACCTCTTTGAATGTGAATATAATAAGCAAGTTTACAGACACAAATCTCTGTGATTCTGGGGATTTCCATCTTGATCTCTGACTCCAAGGAAGAGTTGAATGCATGGATTTGTATCTATTATCTGGGTGAATAAATGCTTCATATTGAGCATATTGAGGAAAATATGCTTTACAACAAAGGTCTGATGTAAATCAGGGAAAACAACATTGTCACTTCGTGTTTGACTCTGTTAGAGGGTCTCTAAGATCTCACAGTCTGGTTCTATTCCAGTAATACCTAGGTATATCAGAGCTTTGTTCAAAAATAATGCCTGCTTTCATTTCGATTATTCCCCCTGGCTTTTGCATTGACCCAAACACACCTAATATTTATCTTAGAGCCAACATGCATTAATGCCTTGCTCTGTACCAGGCATTTTGGTAAATATTCCTTGTGGACTGTTCCGTTTAATCTTACAACAGCCTTATAAGATAGGTTCCACATTAATTCCTTTTTTACCATAGGAGGAAAGTAAAGCTTACAGAAAGTTGTTATCCCAAAGACAATCAGCTGCTAAGTAGGCACAGCATGGCCCTGTATCTCCCTAAACTTCATACCTGTCTTTAAATCTTTATGTCAAACGTACAGCTGATGCGATGGACTCCATAGACTGTAGAATCAACTCTACTATAGTGTTCATACTTTTGTAATATATTTTCCGAGTGCAATTCAATAGCAATAGTACTGCTTCCCCCTTTTTTCTTCTCCTACGTGACATCCAAATCTTATATTAAAGCTATGTGGGTGGACTTAGGTCTTAATAGCAGCACCCTTGATGCTTCATACTAACCTTGTAGATATTGAAGTGATTTCAGTAAAAAGAAATATATAATAATTTCTTCTCTTTTCTTTCCTCTTTTCTCTCTTTCTCCCATGGGAATGAAAAAAAGAAAAGCATTGAGATGATAAACCTGATTCTCCCACAGTGTTACTGTTTAGCTTTATTTATTCTCCCAGTTCTGTATCTGTCAGCCCAAGGTCAAACAACCAGTACAGTGGCAGAATTATAAAAAGTAGGTCTGAGAGAAGACCACAGGGCACTGTAGGTCTAACGCCCTGCTACAGTTGGAAATCAATTAAAGAAATCTCTTTAAACAGTGCTTCATTTAATCTCCTCTTAAAGAATACCACAACCTTCTTGATAAACTCTGTGTGTGTGTGTTCAGAGCTGACTTTCCAAAAATATTGCATAGTCTTTCCTTTGTTCGGTTGCTGCGGTGAACAAGTGGACCCCACTGTTTACTTTGGCATGAAATAATTGAACATTGCCTTGGACTTCATCCAACCAAGCACACAAACCAGAAACCTAGGGTTCATCATCATCTTCTAGAGACCCCCCCCCCTTTCTGCCCTCAAAGTCACAGATGCCCCTCCGATATGTCCCCATACCTCTCTTTGCCTCCCATCTCCAATTTCAACCAGTCCACTGCCCTCCTCCTTGTTATGCGTCACATGGTAGGTCTTCTTAAGATTTCACTCGAAAGGAGTTATATGCTTAAGAAGCATTAAAAGCCACTGGACTAGATGATGTCGAAATTTCTCTGAAAATAAAAGGGGGTGAAGTTAACAGCCTTGTTAAGAACTCATCAAAATGGACATTGCTGACCCCTCTACTAGCCAGTGTCCCACTTAAACATGCCCCTAGACCGGAGTATATTTTTCACAACTGGATAAATCTGAGGCATTATAGTAAAAGGCAATGTGAGAGAGGCAGTGGGTGCAAGTGGATTGAAATGAATGAGTGGGCAGACCTAAGCGGGCAGAAAAGATGAGGACGGTAATAAGCCATACTAAGAGATGCACGCTCGAGGAATAAATTGGCAGTGGCAGAGGAGCTAAAGGAATGATAAGGTGGGTCAGACTGCCACATGAAAATCAACTAAAACAAGTCACGACTACAGTGAGCGAAGCTGGAAATGGGAAAAACAAAACATTCAAATCTGTATGATCATAAATAAGAAGATTCTTTACAAGTTTATAATATCTACTTTGATCTTAAAAATATCAAGAATGAAGATTTATCTTTTTGCTGTAGTTGGGGAAACCAAATAAGCGAAGACTCAAGACAGAAGCTTTAATATTCCTGTTTCTAGTCCGTTGTTCCTCTAACTACACTGGGGAGAATAGGAATTTATTCGCGAAATCATAGCGCACTGCAATTAGGGGATGCCTTTTGAAGCTTGGAAGATGTAATTTGGGACAAATAAAAAATCCTTATTTTTTATAAAGTAAGTTATTTATAGAGTTGACTATTTCAGTGAGAGGTATAGGTTAATGACATAAACCACTTCAAGAAGGTTTTAGATCTGGGGTTGGCAATTTTTTCTTTTTTTCCTGTGAAGAGCCAAATAGTAAATATTTTTGGCTTTGCAGGTCAAAAGGTCGACTACTGCTACTGAAATGCAAAAGCATCCATAATCAGTACATAGATGAATGAACGTGATTTTGTTCCAATAAAACTTTATTTTCAAAAATGGGTGGCGGGTTGGATTTGGCCTGAGAACTGTAGCTTACTGACCTCTCTTGTAGATAAATACTTGCAGATAGGTTCGTAGTAGTTAATAAAGAGAATATGGGATTGTTGAATGTATTTCTCTAATCTTTTTAAGGCTTCCTCCATGGAGAAATCTATTTCTTATCAATAGTGTTTTTAATGCTTACTCAGAAATAAGAATACCATTTGCCCAGCAAAGAATGGAAATTTGTAAAGCCCTCATGGTTAATAAAGAGATGGTGTGAAACACTTGGTACAACTGTTAAGAATGTTCCACTATCATTTGAGAAACATTTAGACATTTATAAAAGTTCCACTTATATAAATAGAGTTAAGCCTAAATCATTTTGTCTGCACTTTGGGAACATTTTCCCATTTTAGCAGCAAAAGCACCATAAAAAGGGGGGGAGGGGTAACTAGATTTTAGATTTTTTTATTATTATAAACATGTATATTTAATTACTGAGGTACTCTTAGGTAGGTATACTTAAGTAGAGGTAATAATTTCTATATCACCTGGCATCTACTGCTCACTGTTCTAGGGATGACAGTGTTATGCATCATTTCTGAGCTTGCTTTGAACATTGAAACCATTAGCACACTTCTACAAAGGTGGGATGGTCTTCCAAAGAAGCATAATAGATCAGCAGAAAAGGGCTATCATAATGCCACTTCGACTGACTAGCACTTAAATAATGAACTAGGTGGAAAGAGATAAAGTATGTAGTTATAGCCAGCAGGAGATGTCACTATCAGGGAGATGAGAAGCCATTTCCCAATATTCTCTTAGTTATTGGTGAAATTCTTTCTCCAACTGTTAGTTCTAATCTTATGAACTAAAAAAGAACATTTTTCAAGAGAATTAGAAGACAAGGCTTTCCTGGTGGCACAGTGGTTGAAAATCTGCCTGCCAGTGCAGGGGACATGGGTGCTGAGCCCTGGTCCGGGAGGATCCCATGTGCCACGGAGCAGCTAAGCCCGTGTGCCACAACTACTGAGCCTGCGCTCTAGAGCGCACAAGCCACAACTACTGAGCCTGCGTGCCACAACTACTGAAGCCCGTGCGCCTAGAGCCCATGCTTGACAACAAGAGAAGCCACCGCAATGAGAAGCCTGCGCACTGCAACGAAGAGTAACACCTGCTCGCCGCAACTAGAGAAAGCCTGCACGCAGCAACAAAGACCCAACGCAGCCAAAAATAAATAAATTTATTAAAAAAACAAAAGAGAGAGAGAATTAGAAGACAAGACACAGACTGGGAAAAAATATTTGCAAAAGACACATCTGATAAAGGAATATTATAAAAAATAGACAAAGAACTCTTAAAACTCAACAATAAGAAAACCAACAGCCTGATTAAAAATGGGCCAAAGCTTCTTTGTGGTGCTGATTTGCATTGCCCGCTTGCTTGGTTGGCCAGGAAGGGCGTATGCGTTTTTTCCTGAATATATTCGGGGGTTCTGCCGCTTTTCCTGTGCTTTAAAGGCGAGTCCAATCTACCTCTTGAAAACTGTTTCCTGCAATTCTGCCTTGCTTTCAAATCCTCTTCGTTGCCTTACCTCAATATATTTTTGGACGATAGTTATCATTTATAACCCTGCAGGTTTGTGAATTGCAGTGCCCCTGAGCTCCATTTTTCAACTTGCTTATTTGTGAGCTGGCCGCAAATCTGCAGGATTGCTTCAGGCCCTATTCTGGTTCCAGGGGGCGGGCTGAGCCTTTGGTTAATTCTTCTTCCTGATTGGAAATTAGTGTGACATGTGCCTGTCCAAACACCTAGAGCTAGCCTCTCATTGGTTCCCCCTCTTCCCGTTCATCCTCCGGACAAATTGCAAACTGTTTGAAACAGGAGGTTAAAGGTGCTGATTCTCCAAGTGGGGAGATTGTTAGTCAAGTGGCTGGAATGGCGAACCCGCGCACCAGGAGATGAAAAATGAGGTACGTTTTAGAAACCCTTCCCGATCACATGGTGTACCATCGTCTGGGTTTCCCATGCATGTTTTAGCTGTAGGAAGATTTCCTTGAACCTGGAGAATTGGGACCCTTGGAATGGGTACCACGCAGTATTACTTTAAAGTGTCTGCATTTGCTTACCCAACCTCAGCAATCCTCTCAGCCCCAAGATTGTCCAGCCTTACGTCTCATCCAGCTGTGGGTGTAGATGTGGTCAATCCAGGTTGCATCACAGCCCCTGAACGAATTTTGTAAAAATTTCTCTCTCTTTCACTGTCTTTGTTTTTCTATTTTTTGTAATTTATTTTTATAATGGGGTATCTGATTTTCACTGCTGTGTTTATGCTGCTTTACACCCACCTGATTCACTTACAAAGAGATATCAATAAATACTTTTTAAGATTAAAAAAAAATGGGCCAAAGACCTTAACAGACACCTCACCAAAGAAGATATACAGATGGCATATAAGCATATGAAAAGATGCGCCACATCATATATCATTAGGCAAATGCAAATTAAAACAATGAGATACCACTACATGCCTATTTGAATGGCCAAAATCCAAAACACTAACACCACCAAATGCTGGTAAGGGTGTGGAGCAGTAGGAGCTGTCATTCATTACTAATGGGACTGCAAAGTGGTATAGCTATTTTGGAAGACAGTTTGGTGGTTTTTTTACACAAGAAAACATACTTTTACCATACAATCCAGCAGTTGCGCTCCTTGGTGTTTTTCCAAAGGAGTTGAAAACTTATGTCCACGCAAAAGCCTGCACATGGATGTTTATAGCAGCTTTATTCATAATTGCCAAAACTTGGAGGCAACCAAGGTGTCCTTCAGAAAGTTAATGGATAAACTATATTATAACCAAACAAGAGAACATTATTCAGCACCAAAAAGAAATGAGCTATCAAACCATAGAGAGACATGGAGGAAACTTAAATGCTTATTACTGAGTGAAAGAAGTGAATCTGAAAAGTCTACATACTGTATGATTCCAACCATATGCTACTCTACAACAGACAAAACTGTAGAGACAATGAAAAGATCAATGTTGCCAGTGGTGTTGGGGATGATGCAGAGAGATGAATAGGCAGAGCACAGAGGACTTTTAGGGCAGTGAAAATGCTCTGTATGATACTATAATGATGGATACATGGCATTATACATTTCTCTAAACCCACAGAATATGTAACACCAAGAGTGAACCCTAAGGTATACTGTGGACTTTGGATGATTATGATGTATCAATGTAGGTTCATCCTTAATAAAAAATGCACCATTCCTGTGAGTGATGTTGATAATGGGGAAGGCCATGCATGTGTGGACGCAGGGAGTATGTGGGATATCTCTGCACCTCCCTTTCAATTCTGTTGTAAACCTAAAACTGCTCTAAAAATTGTCCTAATTTTTTTAACTTAAAAGAGAGCATTTGGTATGCATTGGTATCATTAATTTATCAATACACTAATTCAACAAATAACTTATTAAGCCTTGCCATGTGCTCTGTTATATGCTAGATGCTAAGGATACGATATCGACCAAGATAAACACAATTCCTGGGCTCTCAGAAAGTAAAAGAATTAAATAGCTATATGTTACAAATACTAGGACATAGAATGTTATGGAAGAATAATAGTCCAGTCGGGAATGGGACAGTTGGTAGCTGTCATGGAAAGCTCTCTGGAAAAAAGGAACTGTGAAATGAGACTTGAAGGATACATAGGTGTACCTAGTCCAACAGGTGAGGGGGGTGGTGAGGGAGAGAGTTCCAGGCAGGAGAAATGGCATAAGTGAAGCATTGCGTTGGGTGAGGGGCAGGTGAGGAGGGATATGTCAGGGAGGAGGTTCTGAATGGTGCTGAAAATGCCATGGTCTTAAATTGCTCTTTAAGGAATATTAGAGAAATCAGTCATATTTTATTTGAAGGACCATTGAAAGCCCCTGGAGCATTTTAAAGAAGATATTTACATGATGTACTTGGGTTTTAGAGAACTTGTTCTGCAAAAGTATAGAGAATGGATTAGATAAAAGTAACACTGGAGGCTGTCCCAGTAGTCCAGGTAAGAGATAATGATGACTTGAACTAGGGAAGTGAGAAAGGGAATGAAGACAAAAAGGAGACTAAGGAGATACTGGCGTGTAGAAACAACAAGACCTGGTAACTGATTGGACATAGAAGCAAGAGATACGGAGAACTCATATAGAATACCCAAACTTCTAGCTTGAAAAACTGGGTGGATGGTGGTGGAAATTACTAAACTGTGGACTATTTTAGGGTTCAGGGGGGATGATGAGTTCAATTTTGGACATAGCGGTTTGAGATGCTTGGAAGACCACTAAGTAAACTAGCCATATGAGTCAAGAGAGAGGTTTAGGCCAAAAATATGGATACCAGAGTTGTCAGCATGTACAGTAAAACATAGCTGAAGTCTGAAGCATGAAGAACACCTAGGAAGCATGTGTAGAATGAGAAGAGGACATGGGATAGAATCCTAAGAAATTTCTACATTTGACATCCAGAGTAAAGTAAGCCATCGAAGGAGACTGAGGAGTGGCCAAAATCAGAAATAGAAAACCAGGGGGAGTGAAACTAGACTTTCAAGAAGTTTCTCTTGAAAATGGGTAGGGAAAAGATTAAGGTGGTACTAAGATTCATCCATGGTTGTTTTGCCAGACAGGTGCTATGAAAGTATATTGGAGCAAGGGAATTTTAATAGTAACTAGAAAGTGTAGTCAGTAGTGGCTCCAGGATTGGCTGAGGTGATGAACCGTGGAATCTAAGCTGGACAGGACAGCAGATGAAAAATAAAGAGGGAAAAGCCAGGAGAATGGTTATCTCTAGGAGGATGGAAGAGGTTGTGCTATGGGGACACAAGGGTGGGTTCCTAGGCATTGGCAATATCCGGGTTCTTGATTAGGGTAGTAGTTACATTATATTGTTGCTTTATAATTGTTGACTGTCAACTCTGTGTGTATGTTCTAAATAATCATCTACAGTAAGGAAAATATCACTGTAAGAGAAAAAAACAGTGCTTCCAAAATATTGTCATCATAAATGTAGTACCTCTGGTATCTGGAGTCACGTGTCTTTGACCCAGCTGTGGCTGTGGCTGCGGCTGCAGCTGCAGTGGACAGTCCCGTGTGAGCTCAGACTTACCTTTAGCTGGCAGCATGACTTTCAGCTGATAGTCAAGGGAATGACTCCCATTTCCCCACTTTCGGCCCAAGGGATTTCTCTGACATGCTGGGATCCCACACATCCTGTGAGCTAATCCAGCCTAGAAGTTGTGATGGGTGAGCAGTTCTCAACCAATGGGAGACGGGAGCCCGTGGATACATTTTTAACCCCTATTCCTTCAAGAAGACAATTCAGGGAGGCTTTCTCAATGCTTCTCAGGGACATGGAAAGGTTCTGGAAGAATTCAGCCCCCGTGGTCCATAGTAGTGACCTCAGTAATACACACGATATTGTCACTTCCTCCTTCTTTGTCTCACTTTCCTGGTCCTTCATTTCTACTTGCCAGGAATCAGCTTCCAAATAAACTACCTGCACCCAAGTCCTTGTCCCAGCCCTGTTTTCAGGGAACCCAAAGACAATAGTAAGAAAAATGGAAGGGACTGAGAGAGGAGAAAACTGTGGGAGATGAAGACATTTCCTCTATATGCCAGACAGTGTATCTAACTGCCTGCTTAGCAGTTCCACTTAGATGTCTCAGAAATAACCTCATGATCTTCTGTAATCAAATTCATGATCTTCCCCTGTAATACTCACCACCCACTATGGGTTTTGTAGCACCCTTCGTCCAGTGGCAAAACCTTGGGAGTCATTCCTGACACCTTCCCACTTCACTCCTCCTGGACACCCATCCCTAAGTCTAGTTGATTTTCCCTCCTAAATACTTCTTGGATCAGCTTTCTTCTCTGGATTTATCCTGTACTACCCCTCCCCAGTCTTTCATTATCTCTTTTATGGACTGTTACAATGGCCTTATATTAGAATGACCACAGTCCTGGTTCGCCCTGGGCAGACATGGTTTATGTCCATTACCTCAGTGTAAGTAATAGCGCCCCTTTCACTCTTAACACTCTCCAGGTTTTTGTGATAAATACATGGTCATCCCAACCTAAACTAACCTCCCCTCATTCATTCCTTCTCCCTTATATGGTGTAGCCATGTGATCCTTTCAAAGTATAAATTTGGTAGAACGCTCCTGAAAGCACTTTAATGGCTTCCGGCTGTTCTCAAATAAAAATGTTTAATAGCTTACAGGACCTTGTGTAGTATCACCCTTCCCATTTCATCACACTTATGCCAGATACCATGTACTGCTTGCTCTCCTATCTCCATATTGTCCTGCTTTTTTAAAAAAATTGTTTTGTTTTTTAAGTGGCTGCTTTTTCCTGCTATAAGCCATTGCACATACTGGTCCCTCTGCTTAAGACACTCTCCCCTTAACTTTTCCCACCTGATGCCTACTTACTTTTCAAGTCTCAGCTCAAATGTTGTGCTCAGGGAAGACTCCCCTAACCTCCCAGACTATAGGTTAAATCCTCCATTGGTAGTATAAATAGCATCATTCACACTTCTCTTCCAGAATGAGTATCAAATCTTCTATGTATTTCTGAGATAATTTGAAATTATATCGGTTCCCTTACTTGACCGTGAGCTGCTTGCAGACAGACTCTGATCTTTTTTACTTGTCATTGAATCCACGGTACCTGAGAATGAATGAGGAAGTCAGAAATAGAAAGCAGATTTCTATTTCTACGGAAGATTCTGAGATTACACAGGATAATTGCAAGCAGGACTAGGTACACAGAGGGGGCCCTTGAGCTAGGGGCCAGAGTCTTCTGGAAACGAGAGCGAGTATCAAAGAGGAATAGCAAGGAGAAGTGGGGAAATGAATGGTGGTGGGAAGAGGGGAGATATACAAAGAAATGGAAATAAACCTGTAATGAACCATTTTCTAGTTCCAGACACAGAGCTAGCTGGAGGAGCTAAGAAAACTTATAGGGGGTTAAAGGTCTTGCCCAAACCTTCATAGTGAGCTAATGGCTATTTTTCAATAGCTCCGGGCCCCAACTTGCAGCCCTCTTACTCTCATGCTTGACCTGGCTCTGTTTTATGTATTGCCTTTACCATTCTTGAAAAGGATTTTAAATATTTATTTGTTTCTTATTTCTTTTCTCTATCAAAATGTATACTCCGTTAGACCACTGGTTGTATCATGTTTCCCTCTGTATCTTCAGTGTCTGGAATGGCGCTCAGGGCCCATTAGGCTTGCAGAAAACGTGTTGTCAAATGATCCTTAGTCCAGGGATGTCTGCGTTCATCCCCTGCGGAATCTGGATCACTTTACCAGCATCAGGTTTTGTAACCTGCTTTTTGCACCGCCCCACCCCGTCTTTGCTGCATATCTGTCTACCAGTTTTTCTCAAGTGTCTTCTCCTCACGGTTTTCCTTAACTTCCTCTCCACTGCAGATTATACTCAGAACAAGACTGGAGCCACTTTTCATTGACTTTGTTGTCAGGGCTTTTAGTGACAACTCCATGTGGAGAACTTTGAACCTCCTGCTGACTCACTGTTTGCTTTAAAAAAAAAAATACTCATCTTCTTCCTGAATCCACTGGGTAAATTTATGCTCACAAAATAGGCAAAACCTCTAGAACAAAAACTGTATGAACATCAGAAGTATTGGTCTTGCCTTGATTTCTAGACTCAAAAGTATCATAGCAGTTTTAGAAAGGAGAAGAGAGGCGCTTTTGAAGTATTTTAGTCATTCAATCCAATTTTTAACCAATTTATTTTGTAGTTTAAATGTAAGAACCATGAATTGCCTTTCCAGTTTATTATCATCCTCAATATTTCTACCTGTAAGAGAAGAACAAAGATACTGTTTGAGAACAGAAAATACTGCAGGGATAGAAAAAATCAGTTTAAAGTGTTTCTTTGGAAGTTGTCACACAATCCCTGTCTCCACCTCTGCTCACTGAAGAGTCATTGTTTCCTTGAAACAAATTAGTCATGTCCATTTCTTCTCACCTATATGTCTTTTCAGTTCTTTATATTTCATTCAGACATGTCTCTTGCCTCCTTTGATTTTTGTTCTCGGTCCTTCATTTTTTGTATTTCCTTTGTCATCCTGTATGCCGTAAAAAATCTGCCACCCCAAATCCTTTAATATATTTGTCTTACCAGCACTTATTTTCTCAGTTTCTATACTATCTTCCTTACTTTATGGTTTATTTGCTTCTTGAGATTAGATTAGATTATGAATACTATATTAGATCAGTTCATTCCATTTTTATGTAGTTTTTACCTGACGTTCTTGGCATAATATAAATATTTTTGAAATTACATCACACCTTGAGGATTAAGACAATTTGTATTAATCCACAGGCACAGTTTTATTAATTAATTATTATACCCTTTACTGTGGTTCTGAAACCTTACGTTCAGTGCCTTTGATAGTCTTAGCCAAGCATCACCCATGCTCCCTGCTTTTAAATTCTCTATTATCTTTGCTTTTGAGGTTGCATGTTCTCTTGTTTTGTCTAGTTCTGCTTTCTGTGACCTCTCTGGGCGCTTGTTGCCATTCCTACTTAGTTGACATTTTTTCCCCGTCAGCCCCTTAAGTGTTGCTATCACCCAGGACTTAACCCATGCCAAGGCTACATCCCTTTATGGCTGGCGTCTGTTCTGACTGGTCATAGCCCATGGTATACTTATTGTTAAATTTCTTTTGTATTTTTTTTTAAATTGCGGTTAAAAACTTGTAATATAAAATTTACCATCTTAACTCAAATAATTTTAATACCAGTTCAGTGTATTAGAGAATGTAAGGTAAAGACTACTAAAGCTATGCCAATGATTAGCTCAGAGTTCTTTCCTAAACTCTTGACTTATATTTTCAGTGGCTGGCCAGCTACCACCTAGATGTTTTACAGATATTTCAAACTCAGCACACCCAAATTTGATACTATCATTATCTTTTGAAAACTCTACTCCTCTTTATATATTCCTGATTTTGGTGGATGGCACTAACTCTCCACCAGGTTAGAAGTCAAGGAGTCATTCTGACACTTTCTTTATTCCTTAGTTTTAAGCAGCCATTCACCAATCTTATTGATTCTGTAAGCCAAATAACTCTGCACTTTCTAATTTATCTAATAAGGCTAATTAATCTCACCCTAACTGGAAGTCCAGACATTGGGGCAGGCTCCAGACACAGTACAAACAGAGCTCTGGCTCTCTTTCTCTATAATTTTCTTTGTTCTCATTTTCCCTCTGGATCAGATCTGACCTCCTCACTAGTTTCCCTCCAGGTTTCAATATGGCTGCCAGCAGCAAATGGGGCAACATGATTTTTTTGTTACAGCGAGAGAGAATCTCTTACCCCATGGATAGATTAATAGGTTTATCCATCACTCAGATCAGCCAGCCTAGGTTATATATCTACTCCCATACCAATAATAGTCTTCAGAGTGATGCCATGGGCTGGTTGACTTGAACTTTAGGTTATTAAACCAAAGTTAAGAGGAAGGGATTTTCTTGATTGACTTAGAATCTAAGCCTTAGGTGGATCTAAATCCACCTCTAGAACTGGGGAACGGAGGCCATGAAAGCCTGAAAAGAATTGAAATTCTCCTAGGTAGCAGAAACGCAGAGTGGGTGTAGGGGTATCCGTGAATGAATGTTGTTCAAGTCACCAAGAGCGTTCATTCCATTGGCATGGTGTTGGACCCAAAGCTATTTAGTTAATGTTTGTTCACTGAACCTATGAAAGACAATCTTATCTGAAAGTTATGTATAAAGTAGGTGACAATGAGAAATATTTTTAGAAGAGTTAATCATATACAAGTTAATCGTTCACACTGGGAGGCTCTTCCTAAATTTAGTGTCTTGTCCTTCCCTTGACCTTTGCCTGAATCTTATCTTGGCCTACATATGGAAGTTAGTTGGAGCCATTTTAAGTTTTTAACAATTGGTTTCACAGCATTAATCGTAACTAACGTATGTAACTCAGCTAAGGGGGAAAAGAAAAAAACTAGCCCATCATAATACAGTATTGTCAAGGTAACTGATACTCGCACGCAGCTATTCTGCTTTTTAGTGTATTCTCAGCTTCTGCAGACCTAATAAAAAGGGATTATGTCAGCATCCTGTAAGTTTAATTTTGAAAAACAAGAAGCCATGAATAATGGAAATCATTTCAAAACATCTTCACTCACATCTAAAATATGAAACAGCTAAATGAGAAGTTCTTAATAATTTAATCAGTGAAGCATAACTGGAGGATTTAGAAGGAGTGCCTAAACTATTAAAAGATTCTTCAGCTGCTGCTTGATGTCAATATCAAGTTATTTCTTACACTGGCAAACAGCCAAGTCATTTCCTGGTCACATCCGCTTTTCAGCATTTAGTGGTCCTCTCAATCATCCCTATCACAGCCCCAGGAATGTTTCACGGGGCAGCTCCACAATAATAGTACATTACTGTTGGGTGTTGAATTTTGAGGTAGTTTATCTCCCAGGAAGGATATGAGTAGAGTAATAAGACCAAGTAGAGTGAGCTTTATTAATGATGCCCAAGATTTTAGACATATACTATAACCGTCAATCAATTTTAGCACCACTTCCCATACCCTAGTTTTGCTCTAAACCAGTCCAACTGTGTTATAGTCTCAGATAATACAATGTTAGAATTTTTTTCTTTCAAAATATAGAGTTGTAATGAAAACTTACATGTAATAACTTCCTTAGCATTTAACCCTAGAGAGTAAACCTTTTAGTATTTCCTGTGTAATAGTGTTAAGTTCTGTATTTATCTAGAATATAATTTTCCTGTGTTATAAAATATGTTCACAGTTCAATGAAGATAAGAATAGCTTGATTATCTATTTCTTACAAAGGCCTTGGAAATAAATATATCAGTGTATTCATCTACATGTGTATCTTACTAAGGAGGCACAGATCCTTCACCAAGTTGGTAATTATTCAGTAATAATATTTGAATGAAAGACATTCTGCTAGACTAAATTAAGACTATCAAAGTCACATGAGAAAAGCTTTCTCATTTGTGAACCCATTATCTCTTTCTGGAAAATATATTGAAATGAAATATCCGTGGTGATTTCTGACAATAGAAAATATTTTGAAAACTCTTTTATATTTTGAAAATTTTGCTTTGGTGCCAATAATCAGAATGATTTTTGTAGACTAAAATAATTTTCAGAATAAGAGATGTGATTTGTTTATTATAATCTAAATAAGAAATCTTAAAATTTTGTTCTGAGCTAAATAATTCATATGAAGTGACAGAAAATTACCTTCTGAATATCCATGCTATGTAGAGATTTCCAGTGGAGGTGGGTGTTTCAAATATGTAAAACTTCTACCACTAATCTCATGTTTTAAGAAACTGTTGGGCAGAGGTACAGCCCTTAAGTCCTAAGTAAACCTACCTGATCACACACATTTGCTATTTTTTTTAATTATTTTTTTCACTTTATTAACCTTTTAATTAATTAATTTATTTTAACATCTTTATTAGAGTATAATTGCTTTACAATGGTGTGTTACTTTCTGCTTTATAACTAAGTGAATCAGCTATACATGTACATATGTCCCCATATCTCCTCCCTCTTGAGTCTCCCTCCCACCTTCCTTATCCCACCCGCTAGGTGGTCACAAAGCACCAAGCTGATCTCCCTGTGTTATGTGGCTGCTTCCCACTAGATAGCTCTTTTACATTTGGTAGTATATATAAGTCCATGCCACTCTCTCACTTCGTCCCAGCTTACCCTTCCCCCTCCCCGTATCTCCTCAAGTCTATTCTCTACATCTGCATCTTTATTCCTGTCCTGCCCCTAGGTTCTTCAGAACATTTTTTTTTTTTTGATTCCATATATATGTGTTAGCATCGGTATTTGGTTTTCTCTTTCTGACTTACTTCACTCTGTATGACAGACTCTAGGTCCATTCACCTCACTACAAATAACTCAATTTCATTTCTTTTTATGGCGGAGTAATATTCCATTATATATATGTGCCACATCTTCTTTATCCATTCATCTGTTGATGGACATTTAGGTTGCTTCCATGAACTGGCTCTTGTAAATGTTCACAGTGCTGCAGTGAACATTGTGGTACATGACTCTTTTTGAATTATGGTTTTCTCAGGGTATATGCCCAGTACTGAGATTGCTGGGTCATATGGTAGTTCTACTATTAGTTTTTTTAAAGAACCTCCATACTGTTCTCCATAGTGGCTGTATCAATTTACATTCCCACCAACAGTGCAAGAGGGTTCCCTTTTCTCCAAACCCGCTCCAGCATTTATTGTTTGTAGATTTTTTGATGATGGCCATTCTGACCAGTGTGAGGTGATAGATACCTCATTGTAGTTTTGATTTGCATTTCTCTAATGATCAGTGATGTTGAGCATCTTTTCATTTGTTTGTTGGCAATCTGTATATCTTCTTTGGAGAAACGTCTATTTAGGTGTTCTGCAGATTCTTGGATTGGGTTGTTTGATTTTCTGAGATTGAGCTGCCTGAACTGCGTGTATATTTTGAAGATTAATCCTTTTGTCAGTTGCTTCGTTTGCAAATATTTTCTCCCATTCTGAGGGTTGTCTTTTTGTCTTGTTTAGGGTTTCTTTTGCCGTGCACAAGCTTTGAAGCTTCATTAGGTCCCATTTGTTTATTTTTGTTTTTATTTCCATTTCTCTAGGAGGTGGGTCAAAAAGGATCTTTCTGTGATTTATGTCATAGAGTGTTCTGCCTGTGTTTTCCTCTAAGAGTCTTATAGTGTCCGGTCTTACATTTAGGTCTTTAATCCATTTTGAGTTTATTTTTGTGTATGGTGTTAGGGAGTGTTGTGATTTCCTTCTTTTACATGTAGCTGTCCAGTTTTCCCAGAACCACTTATTGAAGAGGTTGTCTTTTCTCCATTGTATATTCTTCCCTCCTTTATCAAAGATAAGGTGACCATATGTGCGTGGGTTTATCTCTGGGCTTTCTATCCTGTGCCACTGATCGATATTTCTGTTTTTGTGCCAGTACCATACTGTCTTGATTACTGTACCTTTGTAGTATAGTCTGAAGTCAGGGAGTCTGATTCCTCCAGCTCCGTTTTTCTTTCTCAAGATTGCTTTGGCTCTTTGGGGTCTTTTATGTTTGCGTACAAATTGTGAAATTTCTTGTTCTAGTTCTGTGAAAATTGCCAGTGGTAGTTTGATAGGGATTGCATTGAATCTGTAGATTGCTTTGGGTAGTACAGTCATTTTCACAATGTTAATTCTTTCAGTCTAAGAACATGGTATATCTCTCCATCTATTTGTCTCATCTTTAATTGCTTTCATCAGTGTCTTAGAATTTTTGCATACAGGTCTTTTGTGTCCTTAGGTAGGTTTATTCCTAGATGTTTTATTCTTTTTGTTGCAGTGGTAAATGGCAGTGTTTTCTTAATTTCACTTTCAGATTTTTCATCATTAGTGTATAGGAATTCAAGAGATTTCTGTGCATTAATTTTGTATCCTGCTACTTTACCAAATTCATTGATTAGCTCTAGTAGTTTTCTGGTGGCATTTTTAGGATTCTCTATGTATAGTATCATGTCATCTGCAAGCAGTGACAGCTTTACTTCTTCTTCTCCGATTTGGATTCCTTTTATTTCTTTTTCTTCTCTGATTGCTGTGGCAAAAACTTCCAAGACTGTGTTGAATAATAGTGGGCACCCTTGTCCTGTTCCTGATCTTAGTGGAAATGGTTTCAGTTTTTCACCATTGCGGACGATGTTGGCTGTGGGCTTGTCATATATGGCCTTTCTTATGTTGAGGAAAGTTCCCTCTATGCCTACTTTCTGGAGGGCTTTTATCATAAATGGGTGTTGAGTTTTGTCAAAAGCTTTCCCTGCATCTGTTGAGATGATCATATGGTTTTTCTCCTTCAGTTTGTTAATATGGTGTATCATGTTGACTGATTTGCGTATATTGACGAATCCTTGCATTCCTGAGATAAACCCCACTTGATCAAAGTGTATGATCCTTTTAATGTGCTGTTGGATTCTGTTTGCTAGTATTTTGTTGAGGGCTTTTGCATCTACGTTCATCAGTGATATTGGTCTCTAGTTTTCTTTCTTTGTGACATCTTTGTCTGGTTTTGGTATCAGGGTGATGGTGGCCTCGTAGGATGAGTTTGGGAGTGTTCCTCCCTCTGCTCTATTTTGGAAGAGTTTGAGAAGGATAGGTGTTAGCTCTTCTCTAAATGTTTGATAGAATTCGCCTGTGAAGCCATCTGGTCCTGGGCTTTTGTTTGTTGGAAGATTTTTAATCACAGTTTCAACTTCAGTGCTTGTGATGCGTCTGTTCATATATTCTATTTCTTCCTGGCTCAGTCTCGGCAGGTTGTGCATTTCTAAGAATTTGTCCATTTCTTCCAAGTTGCCCATTTTTATTGGCATATAGTTGCTTGTAGTAATCTCTCATGATCCTTTGTATTTCTGCAGTGTCAGTTGTTACTTCTCCTTTTGCATTTCTAATTCTATTGATTTTGAGCCTTCTTCCTTTTTCTTTTCTTGATCTTCATTTTTCATTTATTTCTGATCTGATCTTTATGATTTCTTTCCTTCTGCTCCCTTTGGGGGTATTTTGTTCTTCTTTCTCTACTTGCTTTAGCTGTAAGGTTAGGTTGTTTATTTGAGATTTTTCTTGTTTCTTGAGGTACGATTGTATTGCCATAAAGTTCCCTCTTAGAACTGCTTTTGCTGCATCCCGTAGGTTTTGGTCATTGTGTTTTCACTGTCATTTGTTTCTAGGTATATTTTGATTTCCTCTTCGATTTCTTCAGTGATCTCTTGTTTATTTACTAGTGTATAGTTTAGCCTCCATGTGTTTGTATTTTCAAAGGCTTTTTTTCCTGTAATTGGTATCTAATCTCATAGTGTTCTGGTCAGAAAAGGTATAAAATACGATTTCAGTTTTCTTAAATTTACCAAGGCTTGATTTTTGACCCACGATATGATGTATCCTGGCGAACGTTCCATGAGCACTTGAGAAGAAAGTGTATTCTGTTGTTTTTGGATGGAATGTCCTACAAATATCAGTTAAGTCCGTCATGTTTAATGTGTCATTTAAAGCTTGTGTTTCCTTATTTATTTTCATTTTGGATGATCTGTCCATTGGTGAAAGTGGTGTGTTTAAGTCCCCTGCTATTATTGTGTTACTGTCGGTTTCCCCTTTTATGGCTGTTAGCATTTGCCTTATGTGTTGAGGTGCTCCTATGTTGGGTGCACAGATATTTACAGTTGTTATGTCTTCTTCTTGGATTGATCCCTTGATCGTTATGTACTGTCCTTCTTTGTCTATTGTAGTAGTCTTTATTTTAAAGTCTATTCTGTCTGATATGAGAATTGCTACTCCGGCTTTCTTTTGATTTCCATGTGCATGGAATATCTTTTTCCATCCCCTCACTTTCAGTCTGTATGTGTCCCTAGGTCTGAAGTGGGTCTCTTGTAGAGAGCGTATATACGCGTTTTGTTTTTGTATCCTTTCAGGCAGTCTGTGTCTTTTGGTTGGAGAATTTAATCCATTTACATTTAAGGTGATTATCGATATGTATGTTGGTATTGCCATTTTCTGAATTGTTTTGTGTTTGTTTTTGTAGGTCTTTTCCTTCTCTTGTGTTTCCTGCCTAGAGAAGTTCCTTTCGCATTTGTTGTGAAGCTGGTTTGGTGGTGCTGAATTCTCTTAGCTTTTGCTTGTCTGTAAAGCTTTTTATTTCCCTGTCGAATCTGAATGAGATCCTTGCTGGGTAGAGTAATCTTGGTTGTGGGGTTTTCCCTTTCATCACTTTAAATATGTCTTGCCACTCCCTCTGGCTTGCAGAGTTTCTGCTGAAAGATCAGCTTTTAACCTTATGGGGAATCCCTTGTATGTTATTTGTTGCTTTTCCCTTGCTGATTTTAATATTTTTTCTTTGTATTTAATTTTTGGTGGTTTGATTAGTCTGTGTCTTGGCGTGTTTCTCCTTGGATTTATCCCGTATGGGACTCTCTGCGCTTCCTGGACTTGATTAACTATTTCCTTTCTCATATTAGGGAAGTTTTCAACTATAATCTCTTCAGATATTTTCTCAGACCCTTTCTTTTTCTCTTCTTCTTCTGAGACCCCTATAATTCGAATGTTGGTGCATTTAATGTTGTCCCAGAGGTCTCTGAGGCTGTCCTCAATTCTTTTCATTCTTTTTTCTTTATTCTGCTCTGCGGTAGTTACTTCCACTGTTTTATCTTCCAGGTCACTTATCCGTTCTTCTCCCTCAGTTACTCTGCTATTGATTCCTTCTAGAGAATTTTTAATTTATTAAAAATTGTGTTGTTTATCATTGTTTGTTTGCTCTTTAGTTCTTCTAGTTCCTTGTTAAAAGTTTCTTGTATTTTCTCCATTCTATTTCCAAGATTGTGGATCATCTTTACTATCATTATTCTGAATTCTTTTCATGTAGACTGCCTATTTCCTCTTCATTTATTTGGTCTGGTGGGTTTTTACCTTGCTCTTTCATGTGCTGCGTATTTGTCTGTCTTCTCATTTTGCTTAGCATACTGTGCTTGGGGTCTCCTTTTCGCCAGCTGCAGGTTCGTAGTTTCTGTTGTTTTTGGTGTCTGGTTCAGTGGGTTGTGTAGGCTTCCTGGTGGAGGGGACTGGTTCCTGTGTTCTGGTGGATGAGGCTGGATCTTGTCTTTCTGGTGGGCAGGACCACATCCAGTGGTGTGTTTTGGGGTGTCTGTGACCTTATTATGATTTTAGGCAGCCTCTCTGCTAATGGGTGGTGTTATGTTCCTGTTTTGCTAGTTGTTTGGCATGGGGTGTCTAGCACTGGAGCTTGCTGGTCGTTGAGTGGAGCTGGGGCTTAGCGTTGACATGGAGATCTCTGGGAGAGCTCTTGCCGATTGATATTATGTGCGGCCGGGAGGTCTCTCTTGGTCCATCGTCCTGAACTCAGCTCTCCCACCTCAGAGGCTCAGGCCTGACACCTGGCTGGAGCACCAAGACTCTCTCAGCCACATGGCATTTCCTCACGAACCAGAAGGGAGGATCCTTGAGGACAGGAATATCCTTGTTACTCTAGTGACCGTTACAGTGCCTGGTCCATCACAGAAACTCAGTGTATAATCAGGAAGAGCAAATCTGAGTCCATACTGGATCAGTTTCTTTTACTTTTTACCTTTGTGTTCGATTGCTTTTGCTTAGTTGTACTCGCTGAAGCAGGCATGAAACCGAGCAGGACCCTGTGGGGCCCTACGAAGTCCGAATCTACTACAGTCTTGTCTTCTACTTTCTCCTATAGGCTGTAATTTTAACAGTTGTAGAGGGGAATATATTTTACTTCTAGTTCTGACCAAAATATCTTGGGCTAGAGGAGACACAAATTTTAAAGATTACCTGTATGGCCAGGCCACTCAAGATGGCTGTTCTCTTGCTCTCTGTACATTCCCTGCCCGACCAGTGCCTGTTTCACCTGTGTCTTACCCACATGAGTGACCTTACTGTATACTTGCCCCAGGCCCCAGCTGGTGATTGTTCTTATCAAAGTGATTTGAGGGGCGTGCCCCTCTACTGGTTTCCCTGGTGACTAGTGAGCCCACCTGATGTCATTTCCCCTATAACTGGCCATCTCACCCCGCCACCCAAAACTGGGAGGGAAGACTGCTGCCATGTCCTGCCCGCTGTCCACTACACCTGCTGGAGTGTCGCTCCAGGACCTTGCTTCAGACATGTAAGCTCCCCCCATCCATTAAACCATTGATGTCTCTGTTGCTGACTCCAGGCTCTTTCTTCTTGAAGCTGGGCAAGCAGAGGCCTTGTATGCCTGCGGGGTAAAGCCCAACATTACCTTTCTCCTAACAAAAAATAAAGCATGGTTTTCTGTTGTGGACTGTTTAATTAACTTCACCTTAGACTATTTATTTGAATCTTAAATATAATTTCATTTTACTTAAAAGTTGATTTTCAAGTACTGTTTTTAAATGCAAAATTTGGTGTAATTCTATATCTTTTATATAAAACACTGACATCATGGAAAAAGCACCAGTGTTACTAGGGTTTAAATATGATTTACTGAATTTTTTTAAAGCAATGAACGTTAGCCCTGATCTGATAAATTTTCCTGTTCTTAAGAAGCAGAAATAAGAGGTTTAGAATGAATCAACTGTATAACACTACAGCTTAACAAATCTTTTTAAATGAACAAAGTAAGCTATGTTCCTATTTCAGAAACCATGAACTGTAGACTCACAGCTTTCCCAAGCTCTCTTTGCACTCTTAATTTGAGACCCATTCATCCAAAGGATTAGAACAATGAGATTCTGGTATGAAGCAATAGCAAGTATGTGCATGAAAACTATCACGCTAATGCTCCTGGGAGTGTAGCCATTTCAATAGCATGATTCATAACCACTGAACAGTGTTTTTATTTATGATTACCTCTCCTACTTTCAAAAGAAGTTTGAGATGGTTCGGTGGGCATGATTTAAAGAAACAAACATAATCTTATTTTTGTGCTTGTAAGAAGCAATTTTCCCTTCATAATTGGTATTTGTTTTCTACCTTTGATTTTTGGTTCCTGTTGTATAGTTGGTAGTTACTGCACTTGTGGGCATGGTATGCTTTTCTACAAGTTAAATGAAAACATGAATTGATTTTGATGTAGCTAGCTTCACTACTTCAGTTAGTGTGTTTGCCATACCTGCAGTTCATAATGTGTTTACTGACCCAGAACTTTAAAAGCTAAGTTTAGCCCAGTACAATCACTTCAACCAACACAAGATAGCAGTTATATTACCAATGTCGTTATGGAGACAGAGTTCAAGCCTTTAGTATTTGTATTTGTCAAGCTCTTTGTGGTTTTAGTTATAGGATGTGTTCCAATTCCACTTATGAAACTGCAACTCGGATGATAAATTGCAAGTCAAGTATAACCAGAATATAAAAACCTTTTATAAACCCTTAAGCAATAAATATTGCCACCCATCCTCTGCATGCTTTTTTGTCATTTTCAAGAGCATTCAATTGAATATTGAATTATATAACATGTGATATCAATAAATAATTTTAAGTAATATTATTCCAGGATTGAATGACTGGAAACATCATGTTACCTTTATGTATTAGAAACAAACTCTTACGTATATAGGCGTCTAAGGTGTCAAAAGATGGTGTCTGGGATTGAATGCCTGGAAACATCATGTTACCTTTATGTATTAGAAACAAACTCTTACGTATATAGGTGTCTAAGGTGTCAAAAGATGGTGTCTGAGATTGGATTCCCTGGAAGCATTCTCTGAGACAAAAAAGTTGCATACAGAAGGTTTATTGGGAATTGGTCTTGGTGGATCCACCTGCAAGGAAGTGAGGGTGGCATTATTGGACAGAGGGAGAGGCTGATCCACAATGCATTTGATACTGCAGCCTAAGCCAATCTGACAGGGAGTTTTGGAGCTGGGTTCATCCTTCAGAGTTGACTTAAACTGAGGCAGGTGAGCTGGGGCTTAATATCCTTGTACTGACCAACAGCAAGCCTCAGGGAGAGATGTAGCTGTGACCCATTAGCAGTCATTATTAATGATATCTGGAGTGTGGGTCCATCAACTCCGGGAGAGAACCGGGATGGAGCACCACAATATCCGCTACAGAGAGGTATTGGCATATTCTTCTTACCCCACAAATGTTATAAAGAGGATACAATGACAGGAAAATAAATTGATCATTTTTCACTGGGCTTAATGTATCAGAACCACTGTTATTTATAGGATGGCATTTATTTTGGTATTCAAAGGTCTCTTTTAAATCTCCTTAACCCAGAAGGGAAAGGAAAAAGTCCACACTTTGGTTGGTCCATGGATTCCTTTTTGAAAAGTTGTGGTGAAAAACACATAACATAAAATTTACTATCTTAGCCATTTAAAGTATACAGTAGTGTTAACTATATGCACATCATTGCACAACAGGTCTCTAGAAATTTTTTGTCTTGCAAAACAAACTCTATAGCATATGACAGGATCTCCTTCTTTTTTAAGGCTAAATAATATTCCACTGTATGCATATACCATGTTTTCTTTATCCATTCATCTGTCAGTGGACATTTAGGTGAACATCAGTGTCCAAATATCTCCTTAAGGTCCTATTTTTAATTCTTTTGGATATACTGTATATTCAGAGGTAGGATTGCTGGGTCATATGGTAGTTCTATTTTTAACTTTTTGAGGGAGGTCCATACTGTTTTCCACAGTGGCTGTGCCATTTTACATTCCCACCAACAGTGCCCAAGGGTTCCAGTTTCTCCACATCATCACCAACACTTGTTATTCTTTCTCTTGTTTGCACTCTCGCTCTCTGATTTTGATTTGCATTTCCCTCATGACTAGTGATGTCGATCACCTTTCCATGAGTTTATTGGCCATTCATATATCTTCTTTCAAGAATGTATTTTATTCATATCCTTTGCAGATTTTTTAATTTGGTTGTTTTCCACGAATCCCTCTTTCATCAGTCAACTCAGCCTTCCTTTTCAAAATACAGATTGCTCAGGACTTTCCATCAAATTTACCAGATTTTGATCTTGGAGAAGTATTTTATTTTTTTATATTTTATTTTTTTTAGAGAAACAAGTGAAGTGTTTATTAGGAGAAAAGAAGAGTACATTACATGTGGATAGACACATGGGTGGGCTCAGAAAGAGAGTCACGCCCTTGTGGTAGTTTGAATCGCTTTTTTTTTATTTCTAATGTTCATTTATAGCAGTGAAAATGTCAATTTATCAAGAAGACATAAAAATCTTAAAGCTATATGCAGCTTATAACAAAATTTTGAAATACGTGAAGCAAAAACTAAATGTGTGAAATAAGAAATAGATAAATCCGCAATTACAGTTGGAGATTTCAGTACTGTTCTTTGAGTAATCAGTAGAATAGGAGGACAGAAAATTACTAAGGAGCTAGAGTATTTGAACCATACTATCAAGAAACTCAACTTAATTGACAGTTATGGAATACTGTACTTGATGACAGCAGAATACACATTCTTCCCAGGTGTACATGGAACATTCATTAAAATAAATCATATACTAAACATAACACGAATGTTAATACACTTATAAATGAAATTGTACATAGTATGTTTTTTTGAGCACAAAGAATATAAATTAAAATTCTTCAACAATGAAAAGGACATTTCTTCATATATTTATAAAAATCCTCAAATAGAAAAAAACACAAGGAAAATTAGGCAATCTTTTGAACTGATTGATAATGAAAATAATATATTATTTTTTTCATTAAGCCAAAGTAGTGCTTAGTGGGCAAGGTAAGCTTTAAATTTGTATACTAAGGAAAAATTATAGTTTCTATAACCGTTTTCCAGGACAGAAGTCTGGCAGGCTTGGCTGGGTACGCTGCTTAGGGCCTCAGAAGGCCAAAATCAAGGTGTCAGCTGTTCTTGGCCCTTATCCAGAGACTGAGGGAAAGTCCATTTTAAGGTTCATTAGGTTGTTAGCAAAATTCAATTCTGTGTGGCTGTAGGACTGAAGTCCTCATTTCTTCACTAGCCTTTGCCCAGAGGTCGTTCTCGGTTTCTAGAAAGGAACACTGTCCAAACTCGTTTATAAGGTTAAAATTATCCTGACTCTAAAGCCAGACTGATACTTTACAAAACAAACAAACAAACAAACAAACAACTACAAGAGAGAATCTCTTGTGATCATAAATGGAAAAAAAATACTTAACAAAATTAAATCAAACAATATATGGAAAGGAAATACGTCATGACAAGTTGAGATTTTCCCAGGAATGCAAGGTTGTTTAAACATTTGAAAATTAATAAATGCAACTCACTATGTTAATAGAAAAATGAATATTAACAATATGATCTTCTCAAAAGATGCGGAAAAAGCATCCAACAAAATTAAACAACCATTCGTTAATAAAAACTCTCAACAAACTAGGAACAGAAGTAAACACTCTCAATCTGATAAAGGGCATCTATGAAAACCCTAAAGTGAAGGTTATTATTATTATTTTTTTTTTTAGTTCTGAGATATACATTTTAAATTAATAGCTAGAATTATGACATAACATTATACCAGAATATATAAGATTTTTAGAAATTGCATGTAATGCCTGAAACATTTATATCAAAATAATTACATTAAAATAACACAAAGAAAATTTAGTATTAGTTGTTTTTTTTGTTTGTTTTTTTATACTGCAGGTTCTTATAAGTCATCAATTTTATACACATCAGTGTATACGTGTCAATCCCAGTT
This sequence comes from Delphinapterus leucas, assembly GCF_059928025.1. NCBI lineage: Eukaryota > Metazoa > Chordata > Mammalia > Artiodactyla > Monodontidae > Delphinapterus > Delphinapterus leucas. The sequence goes on from NC_143150.1 coordinate 105,186,565, forward strand.
GCCCAATTCAGTACACCACCATCCCCACCCGAATGCGGTTTTCCCCCCTTGGTGTCCATATGTTTGTTCTCTACATCTGTGTCTCAACTTCTGCCCTGCAAACCGGTTCACCTGTACCATTTTTCTAGGTTCCACATATATTCATTAATATACGATATTTGTTTTTCTCTTTCTGACTTACTTGATTCTGTATGACAGTCTCTAGATCCATCCACGTCGCAACAAATGACTCAGCTTCATTCCTTTTTATGGCTGAGTAATATTCCATTGTATATATGTTCCACATCTTCTTTGTCCATTCGTCTGTCAGTGGGCATTTAGGTTGCTTCCATGACCTGGCTATTGTAAACAGTGCTGTAGTGAACATTGGGGTGCATGTGTCTTTTTGAATTATGGTTTTCTCTGGGTATATGCCCAGTAGTAGGATTGCTGGATCATATAGTAATTCTATTTTTAGTTTTTTAAGGAACCTCCATAATGTTCTCCATAGTGGCTATATCAATTTACATTCCCACCAACCGTGCAAGAGGGTTCCCTTTTCTCCACACCCTGTCCAGCATTTGTTGTTTGTAGATTTTCTGATGATGCCCATTCTGAGTGGTGTGAGGTGATGCCTCATTGTAGTTTTGATTTGCATTTCTCTCATAATTAGTGATGTTGAGCAGCTTTTCATGTGCTTCTTGGCCATCTGTATGTCTTCTTTGGAGAAATGTCTGTTTAGGTCTTCTGCCCATTTTTGGATTGGGTTGCTTGTTTCTTTAATAGCGAGCTGCATGAGCTGTTGATATATTTTGGAAATTAATCCTTTGTCTGTTGATTCGTTTGCAAATATTTTCTCCCATTCTGAAGATTGTCTTTTCGTCTTGTTCATGGTTTCCTTTGCTGTGCAAAAGCTTTGAACTTTCATTAGGTCCCACTTGTTTATTTTTGTTTTTATTTTCATTACTCTAGGAGATGGATCAAAAAAAACTTTGCTGTGGTTTATGTCAAAGAGTGTTCTTCCTATGTTTTCCTCTAAGAGTTTTATAGTGTCTGGTCTCACATTCAGGTCTCGAATCCATTTTGAGTTTATTTTTGTGTATGGTGTTAGGGAGTGTTCTACTTTCATTCTTTTACATGTAGCTGTCCAGTTTTCCCAGCACCACTTATTGAAGAGACTGTCTTTTCTCCATTGTATATCTTTGCCTCCTTTGTCATAGATTAGTTGACCATAGGTGCGTGGGTTTATCTCTGGGCTTTCTATCCTGTTCCATTGATCTATGTTTCTGTTTTTGTGCCAGTACCATATTGTCTTGATTGCTGTAGCTTTTTAGTATAGTCTGAAGTCAAGGAGTCTGATTTCTCCGGCTCCGTTTTCTTCCCGCAAGACTGCTTTGGCTATTCTGGGTCTTTTGTGTATTCATACACACTTTAAGATGATTTGTTCTAGTTCCATAAAAAATGCCATTGGTAATTTGATAGGGATTGCATTGAATCTGTAGATTGCTTTGGGTAGTATAGTCATTTTCACAATATTAATTCTTCCAATCCAAGAACATAGTATATCTCTCCATCTGTTGGTATCATCTTTAATTTCGTTCATCAGTGTCTTATAGTTTTCTGCATACAGGTCTTTTGTCTCCCTAGGTAGGTTTATTCCTAGGTATTTTATTCTTTTTGTTCCAGTGGTAGATGGGAGTGTTTCCTTAATTTGTCTTTCAGATTTTTCATCATTAGTGTATAGGAATGCAAGAGATTTCTGTGCATTAATTTTGTATCCTGCAGTTTTACCAAATTCATTGATTAGCCCTAGTGGTTTTCTGGTGGCATTTTTAGGATTCTCTATGTATAGTATCATGTCATCTGCAAACAGTGACAGTTTTACTTCCTCTTTTTCCAATTTGTATTCCTTTTATTTCTTTTTCTTTTCTGATTGCCGTGGCTAGGACTTCCAAAACTATGTGGAATAATAGTGGTGAGAGTGGACATCCTTGTCTTGTTCCTGATCTTAAAGGAAATGCTTTCAGTTTTTCATCATTGAGAATGATGTTTGCTATGGGTTTGTTGTATATGGCCTTTATTATGTTGAGGTAGGTTCCCTCTATGCCCACTTTCTGGAGAGTCTTTATCATAAATGGGTGTTGAACTTTGTCAAAACCTTTCTCCACATCTATTGAGATGATCATATGGTTTTTATTCTTCAGTTTGTTAATATGATGTATCACATTGATTGATTTGCGTATATTGAAGAATCCTTGCATCCCTGTGATAAATCCCACCCGATCGTGGTGTGTGATCCTTTTAATGTGTTTTTGGATTCTGTTTGCTACTGTTTTGTTGAGGATTTTTGCATCTATATTCATGAGTGATATTGGTCTGTAATTTTCTTTTTTTGTAGTATCTTGTCTGGTTTTGGTATCAGGGTGACGGTGGCCCCGTAGAATGAGTTTGGGAGTGTTCCTGCTCTGCAATTTTTTGGAAGAGCTTGAGAAGGATGGGTGTTAGCTCTTCTCTAAATGTTTGATAGAATTCACCTGTGAAGCCATCTGGTCCTGGACTTTTGTTTGTTGGAAGATTTTTAATCACAGTTTCAATTTCATTACTTGCGATTGGTCTGTTCATGTTTTCTGTTTCTTCCTGGTTCAGTCTTGGAAGGTTATACCTTCCTAAGAATTTTTCCATTTCTTCCAGGTTGTCCATTTTATTGGCATAGAGTTGCTTGTAGTTGTCTCTTAGGATGCTTTGTGTTTCTGTGGTGTCTGTTGTAACTTCTCCTTTTTCATTTCTAATTTTATTGATTTGAGTCTTCTCCCTCTTTTTCTTGATGAGTCTGGCTAATGGTTTATCAATTTTATCTTCTCAAAGAACCAGCTTTTAGTTTTATTGATCTTTGCTATTGTTTTCTTTGTTTCTATTTCATTTATTTCTGCTCTGATCTTTATGATATCTTTCCTTCTGCTAACTTTCGGTTTTGTTTCTCTTTCTCTCTGTAGTTCCTTTAGGTGTAAGGTGTTAGATTTTACTTGAGATTTTTCTTGTTTCTTGAAGCAGGCTTTTATAGCTATAAACTTCCCTCTTAGAACTGCTTTTGCTGCTCCCATACGTTTTGGATCATCGTGTTTTCATTGTCATTTGTCTGTCGGTATTTTTTTATTTCCTCTTTGGTTTCTTCAGTGATCTCTTGGTTATTGAGTAACGTATTGTTTATCCTCCATGTGTTTGTGTTTTTTACGTTTCCTTCCCTGTAATTCATTTCTAATCTCATAGCGTCATGGTCAGAAAAGATGCTGGATATGATTTCAGTTTTCTTAAATTTACTGAGGATAGATTTGTGACCGAAGATGTGATCTTTCCTGGAGAATGTTCTGTGCGCACTTGAGAAGAAATGTAATCTGCTGTTTTTGGATGGAATGTCCTATAAATATCAATTAAATCTATCTGGTCTATTGTGTCATTTAAAGCGTGTGTTTCCTTATTTATTTTCATTTGGATGGTCTGTCCATTGGTGTAAGTGAGGTGTTAAAGTCCCCCACTATTATTGTGTTACTGTCGATTTCCTCTTGTAGAGCTGTTAGCAGTTGCCTCATGTATTGAGATGCTCCTATGTTGGGTGCATGTATATTTATAATTGCTATCATCTTCTTGGGTTAATCCCTTGATCATTATGTAGTGTCATTCCTTGTCTCTTGTAACATTCTTTATTTTTAAGTCTGTTTTATCTGGTATGAGTATAGCTACTCCAGCTTTCTTTTGATTTCCATTTGCATGGAATGTCTTTTTCCATCCCCTCACTTTCAGTCTGTATGTGTCCATAGGTCTGAAGTGGGTCTCTTGTAGACAGCATATATACAGGTCTTGTTTTTGTATCCATTCAGCAACCCTGTGTCTTTTGGTTGGAGCATTTAATGCATTCACGTTTAAGGTAATTATCGATATGTGTGTTCCTCTGACCATTTTCTTAATTGTTTTGTGTTTGTTTTTGTAGGTCCTTTTCCTCTCTTGTGTTTCCCACTTAGAGATGTTCCTTTAGTATTTGTTGTAGAGCTGGTTTGGTGGTGCTGAATTCTCTTAGCTTTTGCTTGTCTGTAAAGCTTTTGATTTCTCCATCAAATCTGAATGAGATCCTTGCTGGGTAAAGTAATCTTGATTGTAGGTTCTTGCCTTTCATCACTTTAAGTATATCATGCCACTCCCTTCTGGCTTGTAGAGTTTCTGCTGAGAAATCAGCTCTTAACCTTATGGGAGTTCCCTTGTATGTTATTTGTCATTTTTCCCTTGCTGCTTTCAATAATTTTTCTTTGTCTTTAATTTTTGTCAATTTGATTACTGTGTGTCTCAGCGTGTTTCTCCTTGGGTTTATCCTGTATGGCACTCGCTGCACTTCCTGGACTTGGGTAGCTATTTCCTTTCCCATGTTAGGGACGTTTTCGACTCTAATCTCTTCAAATGTTTTCTCAGGTCCTTTCTCTCTCTCTTCTCCTCTGGGACCCCTATAATGTGAATGTTGTTGCGTTTAATGTTGTCCCAGAGGTCTCTTAAGCTGTCTTCATTTCTTTTCATTCTTTTTTCTTTAGTCTGTTCCACAGCAGTGAATTCCACCATTCTGTCTTCCAGGTCACTTATCTGTTCTTCTGCCTCAGTTATTCTGCTATTGATTCCTTCTAGTGTAGTTTTCATTTCAGTTATTGTATTGTTCATCTCTTTGTTTGTTCTTTAATTGTTCTACGTCTTTGTTAAACATTTCTTGCATCTTCTCGATCTTTGCCTCCATTCTTTTTCCGAGGTCCTGGATCATCTTCACTATCATTATTCTGAATTCTTTTTCTGGAAGGTTGCCTATCTCCACTTCATTTAGTTGTTTTTCTGGGGTTTTATCTTGTTCCTTCATCTGGTATATAGCCCTCTGCCTTTTCATCTTGTCTATCTTTCTGTGAATGTGGTTTTTGTTCCACAGGCTGCAGGATTGTAGTTCTTCTTGCTTCTGCTGTCTGCCCTCTGGTGGATGAGGCTATCTAAGAGGCTTATGTAAGTTTCCTGATGGGAGGGACTGGTGGTGGGTAGAGCTGACTGTTGCTCTGGTGGGCAGAGCTCAGTAAAACTTTAATCTGCTTGATTGCTGATGTGTGGGGCTGGGTTCCCTCCCTTTTGGTTGTTTGGCCTTAGGCAACCCAACACTGGAGCCTACCTGGGCTCTTTGTTGGAGCTAATGACAGACTCTGGGAGGGCTCACGCCAAGGAGTACTTCCCAGAACTTCTGCTGCCAGTGTTCTTGTCCCCACGGTGAAGCAGCGCCAGCCCCCGCCTCTGCAGGAGACCCTCCAACACTAGCAGATAGGTCTGGTTCAGTCTCCCCCCGGGGTCACTGCTCCTTCCCCTGGGTCCCGATGCGCACACTGCTTTGTGTGTGCCCTCCAAGAGTGGAGTCTCTGTTTCCCCCAGTCCTGTCGAAGTCCTGCAGTCAATTCCCACTAGCCTTCAAAGTCTGATTCTCTAGGAATTCCTCCTCCCGTTGCCAGACCCGCAGTTTGGGAAGCCTGACATGGGGCTCAGAACCTTCACTCCAGTGGGTGGGCTTCTGTGGTATAAGTGTTCGCCAGTCTTTGAGTCACCCACCCACCAGTTATGGGATTTGATTTTACTGTGACTGCGCCCCTCCTACCATCTCATTGTGGCTTCTCCTTTGTCTGTGGATGTGGGGTATCTTTTTTGCTGAGTTCCAGTGTCTTCCTGTTGATGATTGTCCAGCAGCTAGCTGTGATTCTGGTGTTCTCACAAGAGGGAGTGAGAGCACGTCCTTCTACTCCGCCATCTTGGTTCCTCCTGGAGAAGTATTTTAATTTATCCAAATTTTAGTTTCCTCTCCAATAAATTGGTGGCAGTGATGCTCTACCTGCCCACACTGGAGTGTTGTGGTGAGAAATCCGTGAAGAAAATTACTAAAAATGAATACTGTTTAAAGTTCTGTACAGACATAAGGTATTATTATGAATTCAGACCAAAAGAGTCTACATGTTATAACTACTTAATACTGCTTCATTTACATTGCAGCTAATGGTTCCTCTGCCTTTGTTCTGCCTGATGAAACTCTAGATTGAAACTGTAATGAATCAATCTCTCTTTCCACCTCTCTCCCTCTCTCTTATACGTCCCTTAAGGATTACGTTATGCTTCGTTGTAATCTGGATAACAGCAGCAGCAAATGTTGAGACCCTACTGTGTATCAGACATTGCACTGGGTTGGTGAGGAAGAAAAAGATAAATTTGATACTTTAAGTAGCTTATCTCATCTCAAGGGTGAGGCTTGTGAGGGCCTGGTACATGTTTAACAACTTAAAGAACGCGTTGCTGGTTATTTTGCTACTTAGGGTAAAGACGTAGCTTACCCAAACAAATATGAGACTCATTTAGACTGAAGTACGTAGAGACCGCTGCTTACCTGGTTTTGCTCTTGCTTTACTGAAGAATCTTATCTCTAATATTCAGGTAGGAGCAATTCCATTAAAAAACAGATTGGGTCGTTTAATTCAAGAATTTTTCAAGGTGCTAAAAATTTTGGTAGAATAGCAGTGTCTTTGCTGTAATGAGAACTGTACAGTGTTCTCTAGCTGGTTATACCCAAATGAATATATGGATTTTATTCTGATGTCTGTTTTAGAATTGACGATTTTCCTTCATCAGTAGCATGGTCTTTATTATGGTCTGATGTGGCTTTCCTCCCCTTGTCTTCTGCACTGGGCTACGCACTTCATGGCTCTCATTGTTGCATTCTGTACTCTTTTCATTTACATTGTTTTAATTGTATTAACGATGCATTTTACTGATGGCTTTGCTTTTCAAATATCCTATAAAATGTTGGCTGCCTGATTTACAGGCATCGGAGAATGATTATGTGCATCTTCAGTTCTCTGTCTTTCACACCTTAACTTGAAGACTATTTCTTTTCTAAACTGTGTTCTCTTTGTTGGATCAGCACGTGTTTTATTTCTGTAGCAATGGGAGGGTCATTTTAAATCTTGTTTCGGATGCAAGTCTTTAATAGGTAAAAATGTATGTTGTATCAGATGTTCATTGTTGTATAACAAGCTACCACCAAATGTATCAGTTATTTATTGTTGTATAACAGGCTACCCCCGCATGTAGTGGCTTAAAATAAGCATCATTTATCTAGCTCATGATTTTGGGGGTCTGCTTTAGGCTGGGCATATCTAGATGGTTCTTTTGCTAGTCTCAGCTGGGCTCACTCATGTATTAATGGTCAGCTGGTAGTCAGTGGCCTCATTCATGTGACTGGCACTTGGTTATTGGATGAGACAGTGGATGTGACAGGGCCACTTGTCTGTCATCATTCAGTAGGCTAGCATAGTTCACATAGTGGTGAAAGGTTTCGAAGCATAGCCTGATGGCCAAGGTTCTCTCAAACCTTTGCTTGTGTCATGTTTACTAATATCCCATTGGCCAGAACAAGTTACTTGGCCAATCCATATTCAGTGAATGGAGAAATATACTACAGCTCTCAATGGGAGCATCTGGAATATCTCATTATAAGGGTATAGATGCAGGAAGAAAAAGAATTTGTAGACGTTTACTCTCTACCAGAGATGCTTTCACTTGTATCATCACGGCATTTCCTGTGTAATATTATTTACTATTCCCTCATAGCTATAGCTTCAAGTATTTACTATTTCTTCAGTGCATGCCCAATATCATGAGGTTAAGAGAAGCACTTAATTTCACTTAATCTGTAATTTGAGGTGTAAGAGAGCACAAACTTGGATAGGCATAAAGGATGTCCACTACAAATGCTAAGCAAGTATATAAACCATACACACACCCATGCACACACATACCCACCCACCCCCAAAACACACACACAGGAAGAGGAGGGGAGGAGAGAGACTGAGAAAGAGAGAAATTAAAAACCCTTTCAATTAGTGATTCTCAACCAGAGGCAATTTCCCGGCCTTCAGAGGACACTTGATAATGTCTGAAAACGTGTTTGGTTATCAAAAGTGGGATGGTGCTCTGACCAAGGATACTGATAAACATCCCACAATGCACAGGACAGCCACCCACAGCAAAGACTTATATGTGCCAAAATATCAACAGTGCTAAGGTTGAGAAACACTGCTTTTTACTGAGTGCATGTGTGAAGAGTTTATATAATGTGAGTTATGAATCCATATATGAGTAAGAATTCATATATGAAAACTAGAAGATGCAAACTAAAAAGGGGGGAAAGGCAAGGGTTATTTCTATCTTCCAATTAGTGAAGAAAGGATGCAAGTTTGCGTGAAGTCAGATTGGAGATATTTCTCAAGAATAATATCTGCCTTGTGGGAGGAAGCCAGATTCACTTGATTTTTATAACCTATATTTTTATGACTAGTTCAAGGTGATCTTGTCTCCCTAATTAGAATGGATATTAGATTATTTTGTGGATACTATATATTATAAGCTATAGCTCTTGGAGTCAAAAGTATTTGAGTACTTAATAATTTTTATATATTGAGTGGGACATGTAGGAGAAGTATCTGATCATATCAGTCTTAGAAATAGGTGTAATGGTTAAGCACACTGTCTTGGCATCGTCACTTGTTAACGTGAGACCCTGAGCAAAGTATTTTACCTTTTAGCAAAATGGGAATAATGCTAACCCTGAAAATCATTTGGTAAAAATTAAATAAAACGGGGCTTATAAGTAAACTTGCCTGGCATACAGAAAACCCTGAGTAAATGATTGTGGTGATAGTGTGGGTGGTAATCTCTCTTCCAAGTAGCAGTAAATATTTCTTATTTGGATTATATTCTTAGTAGCAGAGAAGAACCAGTTAAAAAATTATAAAGTAGCATCACTAAGCTTTCAAAGTCTATGGTTCTTACACCCAAAAAATCTGTTTCTAAAATCCGGAAGTATAGTTGTTTATCATGAATCTTTGACTTCCAGTACCCTAGGACTCGTCCATGTATAGCACAAGCCCTTATTGTGCTAAAATGTAAATAATTGATGATAGTTGAATCATATATATTATTTCCTCTTTAGAATGATGAGAAAGAATACAGAGAAAAATAAATGTTTATGGGTTCACAACATTTGTTTCTAATTTTCCACATGTACCTACAGACTACAAATATTTAGAGAGAAGTGAGGTTCTTTTTGAGTCCATGCATGATTTCTAATTTTGGTAACATGTACCTTCTTGTGCATGTTTCATTAAGCTACATGCCATCCTTTTAAATATTCAAAAAGAAAAATATTTTCCCATGTTGCTTACATGGAGATAGATAGTTATTTTATCTATTGGTGATATGGATAAATAGCTAAAACAATCTTTCCTATAACTCTAGTATTAGATAGTAATTCAATTTAACCACATATACAAGATGGTACTTTTTAGATATCTGTGTTAGTGTGGGTCCAATAATTTATCATTTCATCAGTTGACTGATTTTTCAAATATCAAAGTAAAAAAATTACCCGCATTCATACAACAAAGCTAGAAATAAAATGTGTTCCTTGTTTTCTTATCAACCAAAGGAGACCTGTCAATCACAGAAAAACCACGTGTGAATACTTCAAAGGAAGTATTCCAAACACATTGTGTGTTTTTTAAAACATTTAGTAGTTCCTCTAAAGCTCTAAGTAAAGCTATTAGTCTGACTAATCATGTACCCTCGAAACCAATTAAAATTTCAGACTAGAGAAATATTCTTAAAACACTTTTGAAAAAATGAGAGTTCCCTCCTGAAGCCAACACCTTTTAATCAACAAAATACTCAGAGCAAAGCTGTGGTTTGCAATAGTATATTACACCTAGTGTTGCTCATGCTACTATTCTCGTGTGCCAAACTTGATTCCTTTCAGAAATTTTGAGTTTGACTTTTTGTATGCTTAACTGTGGAAGGAAAATACAATTTCTAGTAGAGTTATCTTAATTTTCTAATGAACACATGTGAAACACGTTATGCTACAATCATTAGTAGTCGGACTATACAGGCTCTGTGTGTGTGTGTGTGTCTGTGTGCACATATCTATTCACATACACACATATATATGATGTGTGTATCTATCTACCTGGCTTCGTGATACACATTGTAATACATGTGGTTCTGACATGAATTGATTAACCAAGGACACTAGCCCCTGTTGCTGGAGGGACGGTTAATAGTGTGACACCTTAAGGACTGTTTTCCACCTAACCCCATGCTGGAAGAGATGCTTCTTCCATCGGACTTGAGAAGAATGACCTTGGTCTCGGTGATGATTAAAGAAGCAGAGATTTGAAGCAGCCATTCCTAGGGCCAACTCCTTGCAACCCTGGACAGTGGCCTGAGGCAAGAGGCAGACATCCAGGCAAGCAGATCAAACTGTACGGGCGTTAAACGGGGGCACGGAGGAAAGGATCCCTGCCGGCGAGAGGGGAAGCCATTTTCCATGCTCCTTAAGGAAGAGAACCTGGAAACCCATCCTAGAACTTCGTGCTTAAGATTCTGTGTAGTCGTTTATGTATCCTAACTCCTTCCCTGATGAGGGTTATGGGTTGAGAGAACTCTCAACAAATCCTCTTTCCATCTTTTAAATTATGAAGTTAACAGAAACCTCCCATGGAATGACGAAATATCCCTGCCTGACCCTTGGTGTCAAGATTCTGTGGCTCAGTCTGGACAAAACCACTTAAACTGCCTCCTTACAGATCCGACCAGCCCACACTTTACCTAATGAGGTGATTTGCTTATGTTTCTAGTAAAAGGACAGTGGAAAAGAAGCAACCTAATTTTTTTTCTCTTTAGCTAAAAGTAGAGGCATCTGAATATGCAGTATGAGTCAATATATGATATACATAATACAATATGATAAATGTTCTCAGGACCTCAGGCTTCCCGGGTGGCACAGTGGTTAAGAATCCGCCTGCCAGTGCAGGGGACACGGGTTCGAGCCCTGGTCTGGGAAGATCCCACATGCCGCGGGGCAACTAAGCCTGTGCACCACAACTACTGAGCCTGCGCTCTAGAGCCTGCAAGCCACAACTACTGAGCCCACGCACCTAGAGCCCGTGCTCCACAAGAGAAGCCACAGCAATGAGAAGGCCGTGCACTGCAGTGAAGAGTAGCCGCCGCTTGCCGCAACTAGAGAAAGCCACACACAGCAACAAAGAACCAAAGTAGCCAAAACTAAATAAATAAAATAAATAAATTTATTTAAAAAAAATGTTCTCAGGACCTCAAAATTTTTCCATTGAAGCATCTTGCTTAATAAAAAAATTAAAGTATGTGCACATACATGGATCTAGAGACAAGTCTTTTTAGGAAGAATGAAATATTTCAAGTAGTGTTGTAGATAGAATTGACCCTAATAAAATGTGTGTAATAGATGGAGATTAGCCTCTTTCTACTTCATGATATAGCACTTTTTTTCTCTAGGAGACCCAAAGTTTCTGGAGTTTCGAACCCAGCTCTCAAGTACTATCAGCTACCCTCTAGCCATATTACAAATAAAATTAAAATTCCCCAACCCTAATAATGGTGCAAGATTTTGTTCTTCCTAGTGACGATTAGATTTCAGTAATAAAATGTTAAGGATTCAAAGTGTTTAAGACCCAAAAGAATGGTGTAATTCTATGCCTCATAGAGATTTTTAGTTATAAACTTACCCTGGTCCTCCACGAAACATAGAAATCTAGAGTTGGTGTTTGAAAAGGAATTGAGACTTTTGTCTGGGGAAGGGAGAGGAGTTTTCAAGAAGAATATAGAGCATATGGAAGGGCACGAAAGGGTGAGATGGTCTGTGCTAATGGGAGAATGCCATATAGAGACTGAGGTGTGGGGAAGCATGGGAAGAATGGAGGGAGGTGAAGCTGGAGTATGAAGTCTGGTTCTAAGAGCACAGGACCTGGAAAGCCATGCTAATTTAGAAAGTGAGCAGCCAATAAACATTGAACAGCAAAAGGAAAAGGAGGAGGAAAAAACACACACATACACGTGCTAGGAGGTGACTTACCATATCAATTCATAAAATACTAATTAGAACAATTCCATGTGATTGGTACTGTTTTCCTCATTATGCGGGTAAGTAATCTGAGGTTCAGAAAAGTTCAGTTTAGCAAGCATGGTATAATCCCTTACCTCCAGATGCCTGTAATCTTGCCCAAGATTGTATATCTAGGAAATGGTAAGACCAGCTCTCTGTGGGGGAAGTACTATTATAATCTCCATTTTAAAGAGGTGTAAATGGAGATTCAGGGAGGTTAAGTAACCTGCCTAGGGTTACACAGCTTAAAAATGGCAGAGCAAGGGTTTAAGTCCATCAGTCTAGCCTTAGATAGTCTGTTTTATACTCTGCTTCTTGATCCAGTGTTGTTTCCTGCTTTTCCCCCCTTGATAGAAAAGTAGGGAACATAAGAATTCATTGGTTCTATTTTCTCCCTTTAATATTTGACTTTCCATTGCCTTCTCCAAGCAGTGGCTCATTATTTTCTTGCTCTTAAAATAGCTAAAATCACCTAAACAGCAAGAGCCTTGGCATGTTCTGTGTTCTAGGCTTCGAGAAACTGTCTTTAGGTGTTCTCTTTTAGCACTCGCCTTGGATAGAAGGCCTCTAATTTTACTGAAAATCTTGCTGTGCATAGACGTTTTTTGTTTCATTCATTTATTCAGAGGTCATCAGTTGAGCATCTTCTAGATTCTAGAACCTGTGGGAGGTGCAGAAGATAAAGCAGTGAGCAAAATGGAAAGTTTCTCCTCCCTTCCCCATTGGTAGAAAGATGTTTTCAGGTGTTGAGGACTGGAGGAGACAAGACCAGCCATGTCCTGACTGACCGGTCCATAAATCAGATCCTTTGCCCATGACCAGGGCACAGATGGCAGCATTGCTCTACCTCTCAACTCTCCTCTGAATCTGTTTCAGCTGTCTTTCTACTTGGTGATACTTTTTCCTCATTGGAGAATTTTGTGATTTATCATCCCAATATTAACTGTACTTTTTAGTCACCTTAAAACGTTCTGTTTTTCGATCTCTGGTCCTAGCCTTTCTTTTCAATAGACTTTTCCCTCCGCCCCCCCCCCCAATGTGTTTTCCAGAAAACAGTTGAAGTCTGATGATTCTCTGCATTCTCGTCCTTCACTGTAGAGAAATTTAAGATGATGTGATCATTTCCACTTCATTAAACACTTCTTTGTTGGTCAGAAGCAAGTCTAGAGAAAAAAATCGCATTCCTTCTTTCTTTTGAGGGTGAATTTTTCAATAAGTCAAGTTAAAAAAAAAAACCTTGTCTGACACCTCCCAGAACCTTGAAGTCCTCCTAAAATACTATATGTTGCCTGAGTATCTGTTATGTATTTTCAGAACAATTTGTCCATATTTCCTAGTCAGCTAGACATTCCACAGTTAGCTCCTACAGTGATATTTTAATTTAGCTCTCTTTTCATCCACACCCATGCATTCTCTCCAGGGATTCAGCTCCTCTCTTGGAATCCCTTTTAAGATTGCTAGATCCTATTGGCTCCCATGCTTTCTCCTACTAGACTGTTGGATCACAGATGCTATTTCTGCTTCAAATTATGTTTCATTCTTTCTAGAAAAAAGCCTCAGAGTAGTGAGATAGCTTTGGGAAACTATTTCTTCTCTGTCTCCTCAGTATCATTGTCCTTCAGTCATTACTTCTTGGCATTAGTTTTTTATTCCATCTGACACCTCACTTTTTTTCTTTCTACCTTGTTCAAGATTATTTCTTCCATCTGTAGGAACCTCTTGTTCTCCCCAAGAAGCTTGAGAGACAAGAGACTTTCCTCCATTTCTTTCATCATCTTCTCTAACAAAAAGACAACCCTAGAAAGGCAGAAAGTAATATAACCATGAAAAGTAATTTATGGCCACCTCAGAATGGAATGCCAGTATGGCACATTTTCTTCATGTTTCTAGAACAGTTCTCTTGTCATCCATGCCTCTCAGGCTTCCCGTTGAGATGCTGTGTTTTGCAGCTTTCCCTCAAAGCTTCCCTTCTGAACTATATAGGCCACTCTTTCTCTACTACCAGTCTCCTGAATATATTAGGCTCCAGAGGCCATTGGCTATAAACTAGACCTGACATTTCTTGCCCTTGTTCATGCACCTTCGATAATCCAGCTGTTGGTATTTCGTATCAATTCACACCAGCAAATTCAGCCCCCTTCAGTACATATAGGGCCACACAAGACCTTTGACTGAGTTTTCCCCAAATACTTTACGTATTTCGACCCCTTATCTCTAACTTCTTACCATATTTGTTATCACTGTGCTTCTTATTTATCAGATATTTATAAAAACAGTAATACCTAACAGTATTACCTACTAGTGTCCGGAACTATGCTAATATTTTCCTGTTATTTTTCTGGTATTGTTCTGTGTACATTTCTTGTATTAGTCATTGAATCTGTACAACTGCCCCTTTGACATTTATCCTGTCATTATCCCTCCTTGCTGAAGAGAAAACTTGAAATTTAGAGAGGTTTAGTAACTTAACCAAGGTCACAGAGTTCCTAAGACAGAGAAGGATTCTCTCCCAGGTGTTTTCACTCCAGAACTTCAGATCTTAACTGTTACCATGTGCTACCTTACACTACAGTGTTCATCACTATTCATATTAATTTAATATTTCTTAATAACCTTGAAACAGTGTTTCACTATCCAAGCGGAAAAACTTTCCTAGCTCTGATTTTCCAAAAATAATGTAGCTTGGGTTTTCTTCGCTGCTAGCCACTTTATTACCAGTCTGAAAGAAAAGGAATAAATATATAAGCTGCTCCCAGTATAAAATACAGAGCAAAGACAAGAACATTTCATTGGCTTTGATTTCCCTAGAGTCCACCTCCAAACTAATTTACTTCCTATTCAAGGAAATCATAAGTTCGAATTAAGATCTTATCCAATCTTTACTTTTTTCTTCCCCTTGAATGAAAAAAATAAGTAAAACTTATTCACCTGGCAAAGCCTGAATACTTTATATTTTTCTTTACCGATTCCACAACCTGTATAATTGTTATTGAGAAGGACTTTTTAAATTAAATCAGTTGCTCAGCCATGATGATAATCAAAATCATTTTGAAAGATTGTTAAATATGTATTAATGAAAAGTTGGAAACTTTGAATTTTTCTATCGTGGTACTATATAAAGTATCCACATTAGGATACTTTATAAATTGTACTTATAATTTTAAAATTATATTTATAATGTCATAAATAATACTTTGGCTCAAATTGTTACACCTAAATTAGTTTTATTATTATTGAAATTGGCTTCTTGTGTTTCTAATTTTTCTTTTTTTCTTTTTTCCTTTTTGAAAAAAAAAATTTAGCTCCTAGTCAGACTGTTACGCTGGTGACACAACCTGTGGTTACCAAGGAAACTGCCGTCTCCAAACTAGAAATGCCATCTTCCTTGCTGTTGGAGGTACCTGCTCTGGCAGATTTCAACCGGGTTTGGACAGAACTTACCGACTGGCTGTCTCTGCTTGATCGTGTTATAAAATCACAGAGGGTGATGGTGGGTGATCTTGAAGACATCAACGAGATGATCATCAAGCAGAAGGTATGGGGGAGAAAAGAGAAGGGCTGGTAGAGGTTTATCTTTAAAGTGAAGATTTTCCACAAGTCATTTCCGACCAGTTTTTAGGTAGCTTTTCTCTGTGAGCCAACACACTAGTCTCTCTACTCTGTTCAGTCTTAAGTATGATCAAGGAAACAAATGAATGCAGTTGTCTAAAATAACCATAAATTACAAAGGAATAACACAAGTAAAAAAGCTTAGCCCTTACAGTATAGTTGGCTTAATTAAATTCACTAAACATCTGGTATTTTTAAAACCTATTTTATATCAAATAAATAGCTCATTTGAGCTGTCTACATTGGAAGTGTTTGTTTTGGCACTCTGCAGCCATAATATACTACAGAATCAAATATAATAATCTGGGAATTGGTTGTTCACTCTGCTGAGTTGTCCATGCCAATTCTCCTCCTCCAATGATAAGGATAATTGAAAACAAGCTACAAATAAAAAAAGAGAAAAGTAACAAAACATAATATATTTTTAAATACTTTAGATCTTAATATTCGTATTTATTTAATGCCATACTCAAGTAAACATGTTTTTAATACAACGATTGCATTTCTCAGCCTCATTGGAATCCATTCTGCAAAATTATGACATCAGTGAGAAACATCAGAATACATTGACATAAATACGGTTTACTTAGCTAAAACAAATATACTATATATCTTTTCTATTTCTGAATGAATAAGAAAAGTAGATTTGAAAGGTTTATATGCTATAGTTTTTTCACTTGTAAATGATGTTCAAGTCTTTTCTAAAGAAGTAATAAATTGTACTGAAGTTGTTTAGAAATACTTTTTGAAAAAACAGGGACTAGGGCAGACAGATTTCTTTTTAAAATGAACTTCAGCAATTCAGTAGGAATGAAAATAATTTAATAGTAAACAACCTGCATTTAAAGTGTCTTGATCTTAGACTCAGAGGACGTGAATTCAGTGGTCTTTTTTTTTTTTTTGGGGTACGCGGGCCTCTCACTGTTGTGGCCTCTCCCGTTGCGGAGCTCAGGCTCCGGACACGCAGGCTCAGCGGCCATGGCTCACGGGCCCAGCCGCTCCGCGACATGTGGGATCTTCCTGGACCGGGGCACCAACCCGTGTCCCCTGCGTCGGCAGGCAGACTCTCAACCACTGCGCCACCAGGGAAGCCCCAGTTGTCTTTTTTTGTCATTTGCAAATGGCATGATTGTGGTCAAATCATGCTCTGGATCTTGGTTTCCTCTTCTAGGTACAAGGCACAAAGGATTCACATATACCATATAGTGTTGGAGATGTGTGAATATAAAGATATGTAAATGTATAGTTTGTTTTACTACTGCTTTATAACAAGTATTAGTAGCCAAATTTTTCCAAAAAAGCAACTGAAGCTCATAGATGTCACACTCCTAATAAGTAGCAGAGCAAATATTCAAATCCAAGCCTGTTTGGTGCCTAAGCCTGTGTTCTTACTACGTATACTGCCTGCCAGTATTAACTGTAAATGTGGCTACCATTTGGTGATATATGTGTATTTGAAAATATAGTGTGTGTCAGACACAAAGCTAAGCATTTTACAATTGCAGTGTGCTAATACATAAAGAAACAAGAGGTACATTCTTTCACAATATCGTATTGAGCTATTCCAGTACTTCCGGGACTATTCCTAACCAGAGGAGACAGTATGTTATGATGTTCAAAGCATGGGCTTTGAAATTAGATTGTATGGGTTTAAAGTTTGGCTCCTCTACTATAGCTGTGTGACCTTGGGTAAGTTATTCAACCTCCCTGAACCTGAGGTCATCTATCTATACAATGTGGATAATGATACTATCTTCCTTATAGGTGGTCATGAGGATTAAATTAGGTAGTACATGAAAATGCTTCCCACCTTGCCTTGATTACTGCAAGTATTCAACTAATGTCAGTAATTAATATTAGGTGCTAAGCAAACTATGTAAGTCTGCCTATTCATGGTATTTGTGTTGTGCAAACTGTATGTCGTATAATAATATTACACGACAATAAGAGCTCATTTCCACACCTGGACCCCATTCTGCTAATGACATTATGGCCTCCTGTAAAAGACACTAGATACTAGAGTGGGAAACATAATTCACACTCCTTTGTAAAACGTTTGATGCCTCTTCAAAGTGATAGTCTTTCACTACAGGTCCAAAAGTAATTCAGAGGAGAAGTTCAAGTGCCATGTCTAGGGTCACAGAAAGCCAGTACAGTTGTCAGTCACACAAGGGATTGGTTCTGGAATCCGCCATGGATAACAAAATCTGCAGACACTCAAGTCCCATAGTTGGCCCTCCATATCCGTGGATTCTGCACTGTGGATTCTGCATCTGCAGATACGGGGGGCTGATTGTATTTTTATTGAAAAAAAAAATCCCCGTATAATTGGACTTGCATAGTTCAAACCTGTGTTATTCAAGGGTCAACTGTATTATAAATGTTCACACACACACATACACACACACACACACACACATATACACCTGTAATCTCTCTTCTCTTGCTAAATAGTGGGGATGATTTTCCTGCTTCTTCCCCTTACATTAAAAAAAATTATAAAGATATTGTCAATTCCTGCCTTGTATAGCTACAGTCACTAAATGGTCAGTAAAATGACCCTAAATAAACATTAAACAAATGTGTGTGTGTGGAGGGTTATAAAAAAGAGAGGTGAGTTTGGGGAAGTATTGATTGTAATATCAGGGAAGAAATATTTCCTCTATGTAGAGTTTTAAATAAAGCAATTCTAATTTTACTGTTTGAGGTGTGAGAAATGATGCAGTGTTCCACCTGTGCTTTATAAACTGTAAAACACTATCAATGTCTATTTACTCATATATCCTTTTAGTAAGTTTTTATTGAGCGACTACTAAGTGCCTGAGAAATACAGAGTTAGACAAGATAGGAATGCACAGATTAAAGAAGATGATGGGAATAAAAAGCAATAATAGCACTGTGATAGAAATAAATTTCAGGATAATACCTAGCACATATTTAGCGTTAATGATGCTAGTCACTGATCTAAATAATTTGTGTGTATCACTTAATGCTTACAACAACACTGTGAGATTTTTACTAAAGCACAGTGAGTGCTTGTGTAAGTAATGTTGTAAGTAACTTGCTCAACGTCAAGTAGTAAAAAGATAGCAATGAGATTTGAACCTAAGCAGTCTGGTTCCAGAATCCCCACCCTAAGATGCCGTAGTTTTCCACTTCCCTGGGAATCCTTGGGCGATGCTCTAGGGACTTACTTCATGGAGAGGGCATCTAACTAAGCCAAGGAGGAGAAGAGATGTCAGGAAAAGCTTCTTGAAGAAGATAAAACCTAAGCCAAGCATTAAAGAACAACTTGGAATTAACCGGGTAGATAAAATGACAAAGGTGATCCTGGCAGAAGGAACTGTGCTTTTCACTGAAGTAAACAGCGCAGTATGTGATAGAAATTGTGATTCCATCTGGCTGAAACTAAGGGGATGAGGAAGAAGTTTATGAGGTTGCATAGAGAAGGGTAGGACTAAAAAATGGGGACCCTTCCTTGCCAGACTAAGGAGGGTTTTTAAAAAAAATTATAATTGACATACAATATTATAATAGTTTCAGGTGTATAACCTAGTGATTTGATATTTTTATCTGTTACAAATTTGTATGATTTAATGCATTAATCCGTTATAAAATAAGCCACCATACAGAACTATTACAATACAGACTAAGGAGTTTTGATTATGGCCTGCAGCTGGTAACAATCTTGAAAGGATTTTAAACAGAGAAGTAAAATCATCAAATGTAGTGTAGTTGCATATTAGGTAGGTTTCTCTCCATGCAAGCAAGGGAAAGTACCCTCTGATTAAATCAGGCAGAAAGTAAACACTGTAATTAGCTTGAAGGCAATGGAAAAAGACCTAGAAAAAGAAAACGGACCTGAGTATGCCTGGGCATTTAGTTAGCGGGTACTACTCGAGTCTCTCTGTGATCCTCTCTTGCTTTATACTGTGTAACTGTTCAAAATTTAAAGTCCTGGGAGGGGTCCAGTTGACCATGCTTGGGTCACACCCCCATCTCTTAGCTAGAGGAGAGTGGAGAACACTGATTTAAAACGCTTTCCTTCCGAAGCTCCTTACACTGGGGGAGAGGTCATTTCCTCACCCCTCCTCCCAATGTAAGCAATATGTTTATCTGTTTTAACTTTGCAATATGGAGACCTGAAATAAAACTATTTATGCCCCAGTACTCTAAATATAAGTTTGTTTGACACCTGCACATACAGTAGTTGGTTCTCAAAAAAATGTAGATTGTGAGGGAGCTTCAAGATGGCAGAAGAGTAAGACGCGGAGATCACCTTCCTCCCCACAGATACACCAGAGATACATCTACACGTGGAACAACTCCTACAGAGCACCTACTGAACGCTGGCAGAACACCTCAGACCTCCCAGAAAGCAAGAAACTCCCCACGTACCCGGGTAGGGCAAAAGAAAAACGAAAAAACACAGACAAAAGAATAGGGACGGGACCTGCACCAGTGGGAGGGAGCTGTGAAGGAGGAAAGGTGTCCACACACTAGGAAGCCCCTTCACGCGCGGAGACTGCGGGCGGCGGAGGGGGGAGCTTCGGAGCCGCGGAGGAGAGCACAGCAACAGGGGTGCGGAGGACAAAACGTAGAGATTCCCGCACAGAGGATCGGTGCCGACCGGCACTCACCAGCCCGAGAGGCTTGTCTGCTCACCCGCCGGGGCGGGCGGGGCTGGGAGCTGAGGCTCGGGCTTCGGAGCTTAGATCCCAGGGAGAGGACTGGGGTTGGCTGCGTGAACACAGCCTGAAGGGGTTAGTGCACCACGGCTAGCCAGGAGGGAGTCCGGGAAAATGTCTGGACCTGCCTAAGAGTCAAGAGACTTTTTCTTGCCTCTTTGTTTCCTGGTGCGAGGAGATGGGATTAAGAGCGCAGCTTAAAGGAGCTCCGGAGACTGGCTCGAGCCGCGGCTATCAGCGCGGACCACAGAGACGGGCATGGGATGCTAAGGCCGCTGCTGCCGCCACCAAGAAGCCTGTGTGCGAGCACAGGTCACTATCCACACCCCTCTTCCGGGGAGCCTGTGCGGCCCGCCACTGCCAGCGTCCCGGCATCCAGGGACAACTTCCCCGGGAGAACAGAACGCACGTCGCGCCTCAGGCTGGTGCAACGTCACGCCGGCCTCTACAGCCGCAGGCTCGCGCCGCATCCCTACCCCACCCTCCCCCTGGCCTGAGTGAGCCAGAGCCCCCGAATCACGGGCTCCTTTAACCCCGTCCTGTCTGAGTGAAGAAAAGCCGCCCTCAGGAGACTTACACGCACAGGCGGAGCCGAATCCAAAGCTGAACCCCGGGAGCTGTGAGAACAAAGAAGACAAAGGGAAATCTCTCCCAGCAGCCTCAGGAGCAGCGGGATTAAGTCTCCACAGCCAACTTGATGTACCCTGCATCTGTGGAGTGCCTGAATAGACAACGAATCAAACCAAATTCAGGAGGTGGACTTCGGGAGCAACGATATATATGGTTTTTTTCCCTTTTTCTTTTTTTATGAGTGTGTATGTGTATGCTTCTGTGTGAGATTTTGTCTGTATAGCTTTGCTTTTACCATTTGTGCTAGGGTTCTGTCTGTCCGGTTTTTTGTTGTTGTTGTTTGGGGTTTTTTTAAAGTATAGTTTGAGCATTTGTTATCATTAGTTGATTTGTTTTTTAGTTTGGTTGCTCTCTTCTTTCTTTTTAATTTTTTTTATTACTTAAAATGTTTTTAAATTATTTTTTATTTTAATAACTTTATTTTATTTTACTTTATTTTATTTTATTTTATCTTCTTCTTTCTCTCTTTCTTTATTTTCTCCCTTTTATTCTGAGCTGCGTGGGTGAGAGGCTCTTGGTGCTCCAGCCAGGCATCAGGGCTGTGCCTCTGGAGTGGGAGAGCCAAGTTCAGGACACTGGTCAACAAGAGACCTCCCAGCTCCACGTAATATCAGACGGCGAAAATCTCCCAGAGATGTCCATCTCAACACCTACACCCAGCTCCACTCAATGACCAACAAGCTACAGTGCTGGCCACCCCATGCCAAACAACTAGCAAGAGAGGAACGCAACCCCATCCATTAGCAGAGAGGCTGCCTAAAATCATAATAAGGCCACAGACACCCCCAAACACACCACCAGACGTGGACCTGCCCACCAGAAAGACAAGATCCAGCCTCATCCACCAGAACACAGCCACTAGTCCCCTCCACCAGGAAGCCTACACAACCCACTGAACCAACCTTAGCCACTGGGGACAGACACCAAAAACAACAGGAACTACGAACCTGCAGCCTGTAAAAAGGAAACCCCAAACACAGTAAGTTAAGCAAAATGAGAAGACAGAGAAACACACAGCAGATGAAGGAGCAAGGCAAAAATCCACCAGACCTAACAAATGAAGAGGAAATAGGCAGTCAACCTGAAAAAGAATTCAGAATAATGATAGTAAAGATGATCCAAAATCTTGGAAATAGAATGGAGAAAATACAAGAAACGTCTAACAAGAAACTAGAAGAACTAAAGGGCAAAAAAACAGTGATGAACATCACAGTAAATGAAATTAAAAATTCTCTAGAAGGAATCAATAGCAGAATAACTGAGGCAGAAGAACGTATAAGTGACCTGGAAGATAAAATAGTGGAAATAACGATGGTAGAGCAGAAGAAAGAAAAAACAATGAAAAGAATTGAGGACAGTCTCAGAGACCTCTGGGACAACATTAAAAGCACCAACATTCGAATTATAGGGGTCCCAGAAGAAGAAGAGAAAAAGAAAGGGACTTAGAAAATATTTGAAGACATTTTAGTTGAAAACTTCCCTAATATGGGAAAGGAAATAGTTAATCAAGTCCAGGAAGCGCAGAGTCCCATACAGGATAAATCCAAGGAGAAACACGCCAAGACACATGTTAACCAAACTGTCAAAAATTAAATACAAAGAAAACATATTAAAAGCAGCAAGGGAAAAACAACAAATAACACAGAAGGGAATCCCCATAGGGTTAACAGCTGATCTTTCAGCAGAAACTCTGCAAGCCAGAAGGGACTGGCAGGACATATTTAAAGCGATGAAGGAGAAAAACCTACAACCAAGATTACTCTACCCAGCAAGGATCTCATTCAGATTTGATGGAGAAATTAAAAGCTTTACAGACAAGCAAAAGCTAAGAGAATTCGGCACCACCAAACCAGTTTTACAAAAAATGCTATAGGAACTTCTCTAGGGAGGGAGGGAGGGAGACGCAAGAGAGAAGAGATATGGGGACATAAGTATATGTTTAAGTGATCCATTTTGTTATAAAGCAGAAACTAACACCATTGTAAAGCAATTATACTCCAATAAAGATGTTTACAAATAAATAAATAATAAATGATATCATGGAGATAAGTAATAAAAAGAGGATGCATTTATAGTGCGACAAAATGTTATTCTTCGTTAATAATTAATAATTATTTTTCTCATTTCATAATATTGTTCTAATCAATTTTGCTCCAAATATTGCAATAATGTCTCAATCTTGAGTATATTGTTAAATATATTAGAGCTTTATATTTACACAGATTTCTCAATAAAAAATTACAATATAAAAAAATGTAAATTGCTTTATGCATAATGTGAATGAAATGTGATAAAGAAGATTCATTTTTAACAGAGATTAGAGCTGGGGGATTGTAATTGTAGCTGCAGAGCATCAGAAATTAGAGATGATGTAATAAAATGTCTTATGACTCTGGGAAAACTTAGTTTCAAATTTATTAACTTCAGATCAAACTTTAGACATGCAGTGATTGAAATATAGTCCCCAGAAAGGGAATAAGGACACGGCCTGTGAATAAGTTAGCTTTTCATAGTTGTAGATCTTGAATTGAAAAGTCACGCATTTGATACTAAGTTTCTGTTCTCCTTTAGCATAAGTTGTTTAATTAAATTCTTATTTTAGAAAACAGGGGGCTGCTACCATTTAGAAATGAAAATAACTTTTACTAAGTGAATTACATTAAGCAAAAAATAGAAGTTAAAATTACAACTGTAATTTTTAAAAGATTGTTAAATGTAGCCATTTAAAAAATTAAGCAACTCGACTGCTTAATTTTAGAGTAAAAAGTATACCACTATATTGTAGAGGAATAGAGATGTGTGTGAAATATGCAAATTAAGCCTTTAAAAGTAAAACATACATGAAGCTCTAAGTTTATTTTCTAAAATTGTGAATTTATAGCAGAGGATGACTTGTAATTTATAGTTTAGTGTCAGAGAAATCTGATAAAAAAAATGCTTTTCCTATTTCATCACAAGTTTAAGTAAAATAGCTCTGAAATAAAATTGTTGTGACAGTTATTCACAGTTTTCTTTTACTGACACAATCTATCCAATGAAGGAGAAAATATGTCTAGAGTTTTTCTCTGAAAATTATGATTAAATATGACCCTTAGAGAAAGGAAAGAAGGAGAGACAGAGGAAGGAGAAGAGGGAAGGAAAGGAAGAAGAGGAGGGAAGGAAGGAGGGAAGAATAGGAAAAATGGAAGGAGGGATGGAAGGTGAGAAGGAGAGAGAGAGGTTGGGGGTAGAGGGTTGTGGCTGGCAGATGTGGGGACAGGTTGTGGCAATGGATAACTGTAATGTTATCAATAGGTAGGATTTAGGTGGCCATTTGATACTGTTGTTTTTTCTACTACTGGTCTCTGGTTGCCTGTGCTAAACGAATTATAGTCTTCTTTCAAGTCATCTTGGCCAGGTGTTCAGGGTAATTCACCACTAAATCTGAGCCACAGGCACTTGCATTGAATCAAGAATCGGCAAAGAGTTTTAGCCTCTAATAAGACCTCTCCAGATTGGGGTTGAGACAAATTGGCCAATCTGGACAAGATGATAATAGCATTGTTCAAGATTCACTTTTAGCTGCACATTACACTGCTACCTGGGAGATTTCATTATCCAGAGATTGAACAAGCAGTCTTAGTGGGCACAGTGTGTATTTAAATGGGAAATAATTACTTGGATGTGCTTAATTTTTTTATTGTTAGGGTCAAAGTCTTTAATAAAAGTCCTATGATTATTTTTTAAACTCTTGGCTATATCTACACAAAGAGCAATTGAATGGCTCCAGAATCATTCTGATTATAACTTTTGTTGAATAAATTCAGCCACAATCTGATGACGAAAGAACTTGTCTAGCGTGGACTTAGAAGGATTAGTGGAACAATGTGGGGGGGAAATGGCACTGATTGTGTAAACTAAAAACAAAACAGGATGTTTCTTGGTATTATTCTATTGCCATGAGCATAGCAGAAAAGTGGGTGTTACAAATAGTTTTTCCCTCATTCAATCAATGAGAAAGGTTACAGACAATATAGTAACATGGTCTACGGTCACTTAGTGAATGTAGATGCCCTAACGTAAATACAGACCTCGCGGGAAATAGATGTTTCTTCTTTTTCTTTTTCTGTGAGCCCCACCACGCCCCTTCTTAAACATCTCCTCATTTCTCCACCAAAGTTATAACAGAACAAACTCAAACTAAACAGTTTATTTCCATTGGTATCCAAGGGATTTCACAAGTTAGATGACAGTCATCTTAGTGTGCGGAGATTGATGATTCTGTTTTTCTCTTTTCTCAAACAACCATTCCGCCCTGATCATCTCATCTGTTCATTGCTGCACGACCTTGTTTAAGAAGCACCTTACCAGAGTTTGCTGTCTTTCCATATATGGAAGGTGTATGTTGCATTCTACAAAGAATAATGTTGTACTCTGTTTGCCTGAAGAGATTTGCAAATTTGTACTGCAGTTATCTTCTGACAAATGTACATGTCCCCTGTAGAAAGCTCATAACTCTGGATCACTGTTCTACATGCGTGCAATTTTCTTTCCTTACCTAACGAGAGCCACATTCGCTGTTATCTTCACTGAAGTTTGTTAAAATGTGTCAGTGTCAGTAATATGATTTATACTGTCATAGATCATGACAAAATGAACTCCCATAAATACAAAGCTCATAGTGTTACAAACACAAACAATTCCCATTTTCAAAATATTATAATAACCTTTTTACGGAAAATGGTATCATACACATTTTTTGCTTAAAGATAAACATAAGGTTTACCAAACCACATATCCCAGTGTCTGAACGGAAATGCATATCTTACTACATTTCAGTTCAGTTCACTGTAAAATTTTGTCAAAACCTTATCAGGTAAAACTGAACCATAATATTTACATGAATTCTGATAAAAGCCAGTATATTGTGTTTTCAATGAAATACCAGTGGGATTCTGATAAGGAAGTTTATGTGTGTTATTATTTTTTTTATTTTTTTAGTTATTATTTTTTTTTTTTTAGTTATTATTTTTAAATAGTGAATTATATTTATAAATGTCCTTGCTTGGGTTTAGATAGAGATTGCTTTACATGAAATGGCTTTTTTCCCCATAAAAATACCTAAAATTTTTTCCATAAAAATACCTAAAATCTGGGATCTTCTTTCTTCTATAAGAAAGCAGTATAATTCAGTGTCTTTTAATCTTTTTTGAAAGCTGCATAATGTTATTATACCCTAAATATTATTGCCTGCTTTGGGAGCTTTTATCATTTGGGGTCCTTGATGTCTATAATTGAAGTTACAGTGTGTTATAAAGTAGGTTCTTATTACTCTGAATCTTAGGGTAATGTTAGATAATGTTAATGTCAGGTACATGGTTCTTTGTTCATTTATTCCTTAATTGAACCAATAGTCTTTGAAAACCCATGTTACAAAGAACATTAGGAACTGACTTTGGAAAGAGATAGTGGAATAAGAGTTTGGATTTAAATTTGATTTCCTGTGTATGTCAGCGAATAATTGAGAAAGGGATAAACCATTGATCACACATCACTATTAGTAAGTGTTTTTGTTCATTTATCCACAGTTTTCTGTATATGATTACTTGGGTTACAGTGATAAATTTATATATGTATACATGGTACTAAAATACCTATAATGTGGTAGATATTTTTAATAGTCTACTAATATTTTCTTTCCTCCATCAAATGCCTACTTTGGAGACCCCTGAATTACAATGTCATGCAGATTCATTAGAAATATAATGACTACCTTTTAATGGCTTTTGATATAAGACTGTTTTCATTCATCTGTTACTGAACACATGCTGGTGAAAGACATCAATGTTATCTGCTTTCGGGGATTAAAAATAAGAATAGTTTAGGCTCCAATTTTATAGTGTATCTTCTGTGAAGGAAGCGTAAAAAGCAGGGTGATAATTGCCACAAGAGAAAAAAATGCTACGGTGTTTTCAATCATATACATATTAGAATGAATGAATCATTTATTTTCTTCCTCTTAATATGTGCCTCCCTCCCTGATATAGAAGACAGTTAAACTAGACTTCTCTTTCCAGATGTCTTGTTAATTTTTATTGAATAACCTAGGGGTGAAAATTTATTTTTGCGTATGTTCTAATGTTTTAAAATTTTATAAACTAAGCTAGTTGGTAAATTTCCAAGGTTATCATAGCTTCACTGTTTTTGAGAGAGAGGCAGTAGCATGTTGGCTGTGTTTTGTGAACTTTTGTCAATTTACTAAAAATAATACCAGAGTTCCTAGAGTGAATTAATCACTAGAGTGATTACTTCTTTACTAGATGTATAAAAATGACTTTAAATATAGTTTTAGTAATTCATAAAACCTTCCAGATTTCCTTATCTTTATATTTTACATTCTGTGTAAACAAGTAGCATCATATTCAAGAGTTACATTTTTCCTATGATTTATTCAAGGAAAATATATCTTCTGTATTATTTATCTCAAGATAATGCTTTGAATTACCTGACATATTCTCCCTTCAGTTATGGAAGCAGGATAAACTTTGTAGTGATAGGCCTTACCCTCCCTCCACAAACTGATTTCATCTCTGTTAAGCTCTAGGATTATTTTGAAACCTTCTAACTAGAAGTAAGAAAAAATAAAAGCATGGAGAAGGGTTGGAGCAAAAGAACATAGATCAATCTCTACTTAAGGAAGTGGAGAGAAGAGAATAATTTACAATTAACTCCTTCATGCTTTTTCCCCATAAAACTGAAAGGACTAGAGTATGGTGAGAGGGAAAATAATCTGTGGTAACTCTGCTGAGGCTAAGCTTTTCTGTCATGTCATATTATATGAAAATTATAAAAAGCTGCCACTTTTAGAACCATGAATGCCCTTTGAGAAATTTGACATAAAAATCAAACTGCCACTTTACCGCACTACCTATGTTCGATTTTATTTTATTTTTTTAGTTATATGATAGGCGTTAGGTACTAAAAGGAGACAGTTATTGGGGGCAGATAATAGCAGTTGGAAAGAATGCGAGCGGGCAAGAAGCTACATATAATGAGATTTTACAATAAAATGGTACTCTAAATCAAAATGAGGATGTATTTTATTTTTAGCATTAGGAAACTTTTTAGATGAGAACTGTGCAACCATTTCAAGGTTCTAATCAAATCCAATTATGAAGTAACCACATCAATGACTTAGGGTTCCTTCACACTCCTTAAAGTTGATTACAATGATTAGAAATGTAGAGTTGACTGGTTTGTCAGAACATTGAAGCCTTTGAGGTCTTGCCCTGCCTTCTCAGTGAAATTTGTTTTGAAAGCTCCAATCTGTATTGGTCTTTTTAATCAGTGATTGACTACAAAATTATTTTGTCCTTTAACTGTATGTTTTCTTGTAAAGCTGCTTCTATTGTCTTGAACCTCTCTGTTTTGTTTTTTTTTTCAAATCCTACCAACCCTTTTTTCACTTTATTTTTTACTTTTTTTTTTTCCGCTGCATTGAGTCTTTGTTGCTGTGCCCGGGCTTTCTCTAGTTGCAGCGAGCAGGGGCTACTCTTTGTTGCGGTGCGTGGGCTTCTCACTGCCGTGGCTTCTCTTGTTGCAGAGCACGGGCTCTAGGCACATGGGCTTCAGTAGTTGTGGCACACGGGCTTCAGTAGTTGTGGCACGCAGGCTCTAGAGCGCAGGCTCAGTAGTTGTGGCGCACGGGCTTAGTTGCTCTGCAGCGTGTGGGATCTTCCCGGACCAGGGCTCGAACCCGTGTCCCCTGCGTTGGCAGGCAGATTCTTAACCACTGCGCCACCAAGGAAGTCCCATGTCTTGAACCTCTCTTATAAACATTTATTGTCATTTGACTTTTTATATTTTTGTATTTTAGCCCTTGAAATGAATTTAAATTCCCTTAAAGACAGGCATACTATTCTGTTTGCTGTAGCAGCTAAGGACATGCTAGGTGTTTTACAAATATTGTTGACTTACTTTATCTTCATGAATGACTAGTTTCACTTAGCATTTGAAATTTAACAATCTGTTATAGAGCTGTTTGCATATTCATGTTTATTTTTTAAATGCAGCATGATTTATGTCTGTTTTTGGTCAGTGATGAATGAAAGACTCCTGGGAATTGAATTTGCCACATCAAGCAAAAACAATTATAATTTTAGACTCTAAGAATTTTAGGAATTAAAGGACCTTTTTTCCCCAGTTAACACAGTTAGGATTGTGTTTGGCTGCATATAGCAAAATCTTCTTAACAGTAGCTTATCCAGACAGGAGTTTATTTTTCTCACAAAGCAAGACCTTCAGAATTATGTATTCCAGGGTAGGTCCAATAGCCACAAAATCATGTATCCCAACTCTTCCTTTAGCCTTCCCCAGCCATCCTCAACATTTGGCTTTCATTCCTTCCTGTGGTCTCAAGATGGCTCCACTGCCACAAAGCACTACGTCTTTGTCTTAAAATGGAAAAGAGGGGGAAACGGGGAGAGTAAATGCATGTGCCCAGGTGTGTCAGCTCCTACTTAAAAAGAAAGCAAAAGCTTTTCTGGCAGCCCCACATAGAAGACGTCTACTTACACCACAGAAATGTGTCACATGACCTCTCCTAGCTTTAAGAGACCCTGGGAGGGTAGAGTATTTTAAATAAGTAGTTGTGTTTCTTTATTTATAATTCAGAATAAAACTGGTGACCTAATCCTAAACCCCTGCTGTTCTGAACAAAATTTGGATTTTTTTTAGTGAAGAAGGAAAGAACAGATATTGGGTAGGCAACTAGTTATGTCTGATAGTATACGCTTAACTAGAGCATATTTCTCTACTTTAGGCTTAAGTAGCTTTTAATTACCTAAAAACGATGTGATTGTTTTCCTGTCTTCTTAGCTCTCTGATTGCAGATGGCATGGTTGTGTGAATGTGAAAGAATAACCCTTGGATGAATGTTTATTAGTAGACATCATTTATTTTACTTGACAATCAGACCGTACAAAGGTCACTGAAAACAATGTAAATTAAGTGGAAAATTAAAATGTATTGTGTTTATATTTCCTCTTCTGTTCTCAAGGAATCACTTCCTAATTAATCACAGGTGTTGTCTATAATTCTCTAAATCTGCAATGTTCAATACAGTAGCCACTAGTCATATGTAGCTATTTAAGTTTCAGTTAATTAAAAATTTTAAATCAGTTCTTTAGTTGCGCTGGCCACATTTCAAATGCTCAATAGCTACATGTGACTAGTGACTACCATATTGGACAGCACAGATACAGAACGTTTCCATCTCTGCAGAAAGTACTATTGGACAGCGCTGTTCTAAATAGCTCTAACACATTAAATTAAATGAAAGAAAAGTTATATTATTCATTTCTATCTTCCTACCTCTGAATATTTTCTAAATTGGAGAAAGAGAAAGCAATCACTTTCATCATAGCTTCAGTAGCCTGTCAAATTCTGAAGCTGTCCATTGGCATCAATATACATAGCATTAGGTCATCAGTTTTCATATTCTGAATAATTAAGACCCAAACACACTCATGGAGTTCAAGGAAAAATGTAAGCAGTTAAAAGATTAACTGTTCTAGCATGGTGATCAAACAGGAAAACAAGTAATAATATAAATTTTTTTTAAAATCAAGTTTTTCCTCCTTGTCTGTGTTGCCCTTTTCATAACATCTTATAACTCCTTTACACGGTCTTCTTGAGCTTTCACTGCAAGCCCCAGTGTTTACTTGGCCACCCGTGTTCGCTTCATTGCAGCGCTATCCCAAGACCCAAGTACATAGATTTTTCCTTCTTCTTTCTCATCACATTCTCCAGCAAGAACAACCACTCTTGCCTTTCACAGTGAATTGAGTTGCTGTAAAAAAAGAGAAAAAAAGGAAGATGACGAGCGTTAAGATTTTGACTAGGAAATACACTATTTTTCCTAAGTGAGAGAATATCTTAACATTTCCCCGGATGTTTTCTGAAACACTAGATCCGTCAGATGTCAATAGATATTTGTCATGAAAAAGTCAAATAAGCTGAGAAATATACGTGGACTTTGCCTATCATGAAGATCCACAGTGTACATCCCCATAAGCAAAGTCACTGAAGAGTCCTGCAGGATTGTTAGCGTCATTTAGGTCAGCATTTCTCAGTCATTTCTCCATAGAAATCATTTGTGTGGAATATCTGGAGGACCACAGTTTAGAGAGTATTAATATATCTTAGTCACATGTGCATGTCTCTGTAAGTCGCTTGATTTCTCTACATGCAATTGTTTTTACCAAATTAACCTTTCAGAAATCTTTCTTCTTGGCACCAAGTCTAAAATGTGGAAAATTGTTGCTAGGATAGCAGTTTTGCCTCTCATTATTATATACCTACCAGGGACCAAGTAGCTAGGCCTTCTCCAGAATGAATATCTGAGGGAAAGAATTTAGCACAGCATTCTATAAAATTAGTGTTGTCTATAAAAATATATTTATACATTATAATAATTATTTATCTTTAAAATATTAATTAGTTATTAAAATCTGCATGAAATTTTACAGAGAAGCACACAATATAGAGCAGCATTTAAAGGCATTAAAATGCCTATATATGTTTTAGCATTTTCCTGTATAAAACCTAAAAGACAAAAAAATCGCACACTTTCCACATTTTGTTTGAAATGGAATGCTTTGTCTCTTCCTTTGCGTGTTCAGTTACAGAGATCTGCAATGGGAATATAAGAAGAACCAATTTCTATTTCTATTTATTCTCACTCATATTTAATACTTCATGTTTTCTAAAATACATAATATATTAGTAAAGTAGTACATGTATAAAATTTTGAACAAATATGGATTGGTATGTGTGGGCCAAAATTTTTTAAATGGTAGGTGTACGCAGTCAAAGTTTGGTGACTACTATTCATCAGTGTGTCAGATGTCACCTGTCGCTGGGCCTATTATTAGGTACCCTTGGTACTTCTGATTGTATTACTAATTGTTCCTTCAAGAGAACCTATCATATGATATGAAAGATCTTATGTAGACTTAGCTAATATAAAGGTCTCTCTCATTTATTTTCTTTAAATTTTCTTTACTAAATAGAAAACTACTTTTTCGATATAAAGCAGAGAGATGGGAATCACAGATGTTCCCCAAGCCTTTGTCTCTTTAAGTATGTTTTTTACAACCGGAAGGCATGCTCTACCTTAGTTCTCTTTTTTCTCGGACCCTTAAAGCTTAGGTTTCAAAGTAAAAGTTAATTTGTTTTAAATTGCTTAGAAATATCCTTTATTTGACCAACTTCCAAATTGCATCATATCTGCTTTTAACCCTTTGTGTTAAACTTCTTATCCAATTTTTTAAGACATAAAAAATGTCATATCTGTTTCTTTAAAAAGGAATATATATTAATTTCCTTACATTGGAAGATTCTTCAGATAATTTAGTGGTTGTAATTTTAAGCATTTTGAAAGGTGGGGGAGGGATATTTTTTGATCATGGTGGTTTTTTTGATCTCCCAGTACATACCTGCTTACTTCAAATACCTATAATTATGTAGCAGTTCATTGTATGCGGTCATGATACTCACTGGTATTTTTCAACCCCCTGTTATTTTTTGTTTTTGTTTTTCTAAGGTATAATCCCAGTGTTAGAGTCCCTTTTTTTCTCAGTTTTATTTATATTTTGAAATCAGGATCAGGTGGCCTACAGTTCTCTCAAGGAATAGAATATATAACTGATCTGCAAATTCTCTAAAGCTGAGAAAGCTTTCTTTCTCATATTCAGAAAGTATGTAGTCAATTATAGCTTTCCTATTAGAAGAGCAATTCCTTGCCCCCAAATATTATGACTATCTAGTCATGCTATCACATTCTTAAATTCTACCTTTACGAATGAATTTATTTGTCTTTGAGCATTGAATCTAATTATTCTCTGTTGACATGGAAATTTCCTAGAGGAATCATTTATAACCTTAGAGATAAAGCTCAACTGAATTATTTCTCAACTCCAGACATGTAAGAAATATTATGTATCTTTGGGTTTTTTTCCTGAATCAAATAAAATTTGGCTCAGAGCCTTTCTTCTAGGGTAGTTGGGGAATTCAGCATCTTTGGTCATTTTTCAGAGTCCCCCTTCCCTTCAGGAACCTTCAAGAGCCTTAGAGAGGCTTATGGGTATGCAGAAAAGAAATCTCCTAGTTGATATTACAGTTTTACCTTTTTTTCTTGATAGGAATCTCAAATATCCTAGATCACTTTCTAAAATCCAAGGTTGTCCAAAACAAAGAGCTCTTAACACTTTTTGGAGGGAAGAAAATCCAGACTTCAGGGGCACAGCCATGCCTGCTATCTAAAAGTGAAAAAGGAAATATACCTATTTTTTACTTTTAAAGACAAAATACAGTTACTTTCTCACTCAAGTTATCTTACAACCCCGTTCATCAATTTTTAGCAGGCTGCTTGCTAAGAGATTCTGAAAGAAAGCAACAAAGGGAAGCTAGGGAATCCTATGAGGGGTGAGATCTATATGTTAGTTCCTACTGTCTATGAGGTTGTCACAGCTAGGGGGCGGCTTAAGGGCATTTGCCTGTCACTGAGCTTACAAAGGGGAAAAATGGGGCTGATTTTAAAAATCGCCTTATAGTCCATTCTATGATTTATTGACTAAATCATAATAAATTTAAGAAGGAAAATGAGTGTCATTATTAATAATGCCAGACAGTAAGTGTTGTCCAGGGTAAACTTGATATATAATCACCTCATATATAGATGAGAGAAAATTAAACAAGTATCAACACTTTGCAGACTGAATTATTTGATGTATAGATTCTCTCTTGGAAAACCTTAAGTTAATGTTTTTTATAATCTATTTGAGAAAACCAAAAAGAAAATGGGCAATTGAGGCATGATGAAATAGGTTCTATGATTGGGTAAAAAGAAGGTATTCCTTTAGATTGAATATGGCATAAATGAGAATATCTTCAGTTGCAACTAATAGAAAATCCAATTCAAACTGGCTTTAATAAGAAAGGGGCTTTATTGACTTATGTAACAAAAAATTGTGTGGGCTTCAGGCATGGCGTGCTCAAGGCTCCAACTTCATTGCTCAGTTTTGCCCTTCAACATTTTCATAGCAGTTACAGTATACATTTCACATGTCATACTGTATTAAAAAGGAGAGAAAACTTTCTTGACCCTCAAATGAAAGTACCGAGCTTCTCCCTGATTGGCCTAGCATATGGACTAACATAAATCCATCCTGAACAAATCATTGTGGCAAGGAGGATGGGAGTTCCTACCCTTGTTCCTTGGTTTTACAGAATGAGATGATGTGAAGGTTACCGACACACCTACCCTAATCACTACTTCATGTTAAAGGGAGCTGACAGTTGGTCAAGAAAGGTTTCCTAGAGGAGCCAATATTTAAACCAAATGTAATTGCTTTATAACCAGACTAACAGTCTTATAAACATGGTTCATTTTTTGTTTCATTCTATTTTCCTGTTTCTTGGTAGTGTTTCATAAGTAATTCTGAAATGAAAAAGCTAAAAAGGGAAAGTAGACACAGGATACTACCTCTTTTGTCATTTCAAAAAGAATACATATTCATTGTCTTTCATTACACATCAAGAGAAATGGAATGTATTACATGAATGTATAAACAAGGATTTCCATCTAATAAACAGGAAATATTTTGTCATTAACTTATTTCATTCCTTTTTTCTTTTCCTGTTTTTCTTTGTCAACTCTGATGACATCTCCAAATATCGGCTTTTATTCATAACAAAAATTGAGTATCATAGTAAAGTACACTGTTGTTGTAATTTGGATACTCGACCCTCACCTCAATAAGAGGAACATTAATATTAAGTGAGCATTTTTCTTTTTCTCATATTTGTAGAAATAGCACGAGCTTTTCTGGAGTCAGGCATCTAAAGCCTTGCCTTGTGTGTTATTGACAAGCGATACAACCTCCCTGATCCTCAGTCTGAGCATCTGTAAAACTGGAATATAAAACTCTGTGTCGGGCTTCCCTGGTGGCGCAGTGGTTGAGAGTCCGCCTGCCGATGCAGGGGACACGGGTTCGTGCCCCGGTCCGGGAAGATTCCACATGCCGCGGAGCGGATAGGCCCGTGAGCCATGGCTGCTGAGCCTGCGCGTCCGGAGCCTGTTGCTCCACAGCGGGAGAGGCCACAAAAAAATAAAACAAGTCTATGTCACATTGTAGTTATCAGGCACACTTTAAGATCTCTGTAAACAGATTTCAACTCTGCAGTTCATTTGTTCTACCTGTGTGTTACTTCTCCTCACATTTTCATTTTGTTTTAACATAACAGTGGTATTTTACATTATCCATCAAAGTAAGCAATTAAAGTCACTCTTTAAAACAAATATTAATTTTAGATGACTAAATAGGTTTGTATGGAGGGTTCTTCTTGCTAATCGTGGCAATTACCCTAGCTGAAAAATTATAGACACTTGAAAACCCAGTTAATCATGAGTGATTTTTGCAGCACACATAAATCAAACTTTAAAATCTGAGATGGAATCAAAAGGGCAATGGTAGTGTTTCAAAGCCCCTTGTCATTTGGTGCTACAAATTTTTAAAAAGAGGGAGATAGAGAAACTTGTTTCACACTAACTGTTTTCCAAGTGCTTCAGAAAGTGTGTACTTTACTAATAGATGAGAATTTTTTTTATTTTATTTTTTTCATGATGATAATACTTCTCTGGGCGGGAGGGGGCGCACCAAGCCACGCCCCATGCGGGATCCCTGACCAGGGATGGAACCCGTGCCCCCTGCAGTGGAAGCGTGGAGTCTTAACCACTGGACCTCCAGGGAGATCCTCTAATAGATGAGAATTCTTAACTTGGATTAGACAGAAACTCTTGGAGTGTAGTAAGAAGGGCACCTTCTGTTAGAAGAGGTTTTCAGACAGCAGTCTAATGAGTGTGCCTCAAGTCAAAAATGGGGTGGTTTTGAGAAACTCAGAGGCTAGAGACAGGTGTGTTCGAGCCCAGGGAGACATGCAGGGCGTCCAGCCCACTTACTTTCTTCCAAATCATTCTTACCTTAAGGCCCCAAGTACTTGATGAAAGAGGAGTGGGAAGAAAACATGCATGCCGTATAGGAAAGTTTTGCCCCTATACTATGGAGATTTTGGAGCAGAAGTGTTACAGAAATTAGTGCCAAATGCCTAGCGTTTATGTGCTTAATGTCACTGCCTGGGTTCCTGGGACGCAGGCCCTAAGACGGCAGGTGAGCGTACAAAATGTTTATTTGGGAGTGTTCTTGGAGTCAACATGAGGGCAGAAAGAGACGTTGGGCTGTGATGCAGTTGCAGTGGAGGCCTCATCTGGCCCTTCAGGGAGCTCTGAGGCTGTGAAGTGATGCTTCAGAATCGTTGTGATTTGCGGGGAAAGGACTGGACTTGTATTACTCCATGTAATATGGAAAAATATACCCAGGGGAGCAATAATAGGAAATCTGAATCTTGAGCAGAAAGGCAATGGAAAGCTTGTCATAGAGCCAAGATAAAAACGTCAGAGAGGAGAATATTTTTGCAGCCCCGTTAGGCCCCCATACGGTGAGAGGAAGCGGTCTCGTCACAGTCCTATATCTGAACGCCAGGTTTGCCTCTCCGTATCTAATTTCTTGTATTCAGTGATCAAGCTCATTCTTTCTCCATCCCCCCATCACACACACACACACACACACACACACACACACACACACACACACACACACACACACACACACACACACACACACACACACACACACACACACACCCTCAGAGGACAATTATATAAATACCAGTCTGTTTTCTTAACTAAATTGCTAGACCTGGTAATTGTTTGGGCTGTGGGGAA
Source organism: Delphinapterus leucas (assembly GCF_059928025.1). Taxonomy (NCBI): domain Eukaryota; kingdom Metazoa; phylum Chordata; class Mammalia; order Artiodactyla; family Monodontidae; genus Delphinapterus; species Delphinapterus leucas. Next base: position 105,223,319 of record NC_143150.1, read on the forward strand.
AAAGGTAATGCGTTGAGACTTCAAGGTGAAAGGCAAGGCAGGCTTTTGTGAAATTATTCAAATGATCAAAATAGCACACAGAAACGGAATGAAAACTTTAAAGGTCTGGTTATTAAGCCACATTGGACAAATATCACCATGAGGAAGCAAAAGAGAAATTTAGTGTTATGCTCTCAGAACAAAAGCAAGTGTATTGTCGAATAGAATGAGGTAAGGGTTACAGGGAACAATTGTTTTTATATACTGGTTACACTTCCTGAAAGAATAGTGAGTTTTAAAGAGTGTGGGTTGCACAGCGTTGTGAATTATTCTACATCGATATTGTTACGCACAGCTAACTTTTAGGTTATTTGGGGTATATAACAGTAGCAGAAGCCTAGTAAGTAGGGGTTAGTTACTCTCCCATACCCTCACTATCCTGCATTACAACCACAATCTATATAAAAGGTTCACTCAAGGCAGATGTGAGAATATTCTAGAGTCTAGGGGCAGGATTCAGTTAACCTTAGAGAGAATGTCAGACAATCAGTATCTTTGGATTCAATGTGGAGACACAGAATAGTCTGGGCATCAAATCTTGGGTAATATTCCAAAAAGTACTGGCTCCATAGCTCACTAGATTTTTTTACCTGTTCCTTAATAAAGATGAAGAATGTCTCTAATATATTTCAACCAAAACATATATCTTGAATAACACTAATATTGTAAATGAAAGTCCACTTCTAATATTCATTTTGCTCATTTGCAAGACTTCTGATGTTGACTGTGGTTAAAAATAGTTTAAATGCTCGTAGCACCTGTCGGAGGAATCTGGCCTTTCTGATTAAAGTCTAACCCCATCCCCCATATGAATTTCCGATTGAGGTAACTGACTGGTAACACATGCATACTATCACATATATAATCTCTATACTGAAGTATGTTAAAGTCAATTACAGACTTCATAACATAATTCATAATTTTTTGTTAATGAAAAATGGCTTTTGGGTTTTTTTTGAATTTTACCACAGACATTTTAACATGCATCAAATCAAGTGTCCACTGATTCATAATCTTCAAGGTCAGATTTATTATCCAATTTATCTTCCTTACAGTAGTCATCATAGGTAGTTGAAACATATGTACGTAGGTTTTTCTTGATTTAGGGTTTTTAGCCTTAAGAATGTATCTGGTAAACAAGCCAACTCTGGGTCAACAGTATATTTGCCAGGATTTTATCCTTGTTTATAAATATTTTAAGTGAGACATTCCTTTCATCTTTGTTTATGTCCTAACTACATGAGAAATTTCATCATTTTTAATGGTCCAACTACAAAACAAAGCACACAGCCCCCAAATCAAAAATTCTTTGTATATATTAAGAAGAGACAACCATTTGGTGTCAATTCAGTCACGAATGAAGTGCTATTATGTGAGAACATCTCCCTGGCTTGTGTAGGGGTAATGGGGCATGGGTTTTACAGATTCGGCAATAACTAAGAGCTTGAAAAGATGCGTAGCTTTTTCCTACAACTTTGCTTAATGAAACCCTCAGTTTGTGCTGTGAAAAGAGCTTATTGTTTTCTTTTCATGCAAATCATCTTAGTTTTTATCCGTTTATTTAATAGTCTGTAATTTGGAGTAATATATTCTTTTTTTTTTTCTGGGACTGTTGTGAAGTGGCAAGCAGAAAATGCTAACAGGAAATGGATTAGCAAATATTGCATAAATTAGAGTTCTCTCCCTCTCCCCTCCCCCTCCCTCCCTCCCTCCCTCCCTTCCTTCCTTCCCTCCTTCCTTCCTTCCTTCCTTCTTTATTTACTTCTTTCCTCTCTTTCTCTCTTCCTGTCTATCTGTATTTTCTGCTTTATCAATAAGATAATTATTTATTGTAATCATGCCTGCTGATACTGAATTTTCTTTGAATTCACATGAGATTGTAGGTAGACTCTGGAGCTGCCTTGTGCTCTATATTTGGGTCAGGGCTCCGGAGTGGTGTCCTTATTTGATATTCTCCTTCTCCCAACTTCATGATTAATTCCAAGGTAGACAAAAGTTATAATCCTAAACTATCTGTCAAAATTAATTTCTAGTAACATTGGTCTTTTAAAAATAAACGTCTATCCATTGTAAAATTTTACATTAAAAAATTAAATCAAGTGAGTCAGTGACGTACAGTGCCAGGTGAGTGTGTGTGGACAGGTACAGCCATGTCACAGACTGCAATTGTAACCCTATGTTCTCTATACCTTTTTGTATATCTGAAATATCGCATCACACTGTTCTATTAAAACAGTCTCATCATGTTTTTAAAAGCTAGAGTGGGTAATAAGGAAAGGGAGAGAGGAACATAGAAAAAGTTGATCAACATGGTACTTCAACTCCAAATTCTCGCCTTAATGTCATCACCACCAACATTTTAAATTTATGTTTTTACTATTTTGCAGTTATTTTCTTTTGATTACTCTTGTTGATGCAAGCCTTTAGGCATAATATTTATGTACAGGATTTATGCAGTATTCTTCTACTAAAGATACGATAATTTATCTGTTGTCATTTGAGAAACATCATTTTTAAAAATTTCATAATTTGGTTTTGCTCAGAAGGATCAGAAAGAATGAAACATATGTATGATTCATCTCATGAAAATTAAAATAGAAGATTAATATTATTTCACGTATTTCTTAATATTGGCGCATCTAGAAATCAGCAACAGATTTTTTCTAGTTTGAGGTATAAAATTCTAGACTTCAATAAAATCTCACTGATGTTTCACCACCTGATGATTCTACATTTGAATCTTCTTCCACTTTGTTTTCACCTTATAAAGAGAAGAGTGGAGAAAAGAAAACCAGGGGGCATTGGTAATTGCTCTTGTTCTCTCTGTCCCTATAGCACTCATTTTTTAAAAAATATCATTGAGAAATATTTCACAGGTCTCTTCCCTCTACTCGCTTTGTGTGTCTACATATTTCTATTTCATCATTTTGGAGAAAATCCTCTTCCGCCATTCTGAAGGTCATTTACCTGAAAATGATAGAGAGCAGCATCTATTCAAACAACTGCATAGTAATTATCTATCAGTTATCATTGTTCAGCATTGAGGGTCCCCCTCCCTACCTCCCTGACCCTGCCCAGCACATTATCACAGAGCCTACTGATTCATTCACATCCTTGGGCTAAATTGGCCACCCACTGTGTTCCTGTTGTTTTGTGTATGGTAGTGAAAAGATTTAATTGGAAATTGTTGAAACTAACTCTCAATTTTCATATGTGGTTCTTCCCTCTCCCTCTGCGCCACCTCCTTTCCTTGATGAGAAAATTGTTCTCTCCGTGGTAACAATAAAAAAAAAAAAAGCTTTCAGATTTTTGGTAGTAGTTGTTACAGAGAAAAGAAGTCAGAAAGTCGAAGAGGTTTAAAAATGAAAAAGGGGAGGAAGACAGCTGGGAAGAAGGCTTAATGTTTATGAGTGGGTGTGAAGGGAAAAGAATAAAGCTGAATGAGCGAAGCTGAGCTAAGGGGAGCTGCTGTTTTTGTGTCCCAGAATGTAGGGCCCCTTCTTTTCCTGCTGACTATCACTCCCCAAAAGATAAGGACTTTATTCTGGAATTCTTCCAGGATCTACTCCTGAAGAGTGGCTTGTTACAAAACAGCAACACCCTGATTTCCTCAGGGAGTCACAGTTCATTAATTTTTTTAAAAAATGTAACACTTGGTGAGCTCCAGTTTCCACTTCTTAATAAGGACACTCAAATGGACTTTTGGTAGCAGGGTGAAAGCAATGCAGCAACACGCCTGTCCTGCCTCTGCATGACTGGTTAAAACAGGTCGGCCATGCAGAGCAGGATTCTCACTGCTTTTTTGCCTCCTGTGCTTTCTAGATTGTGGAATTTTGTAACTGTTGTCACTAACTCTCACATAGTACTGAACCAGCCCAAAAAAGTGTGCCACATTGTGACAAGCAGTTGAATTCTAAGTGACTGCAGAACCATTGTGGTAGGCTGAATAATGGCTCCCCAAAGATGTTCATGTCCTAACCTCTAGAATGTGTAAATATGTTACCTTACATGGTGTAAGGGACTTTGCAGAGGGGTTAAGTTAAGGATTTTGACATAGGGAGATCTTCACGGGTTATCCTGATGTGCCCAGTATCATCAGAAAGGTCCTTATAAGAGAGAAGGCAATGTGATAATACAAGCAGAGTCAGAGAGAGAAATGAGAAGATGGAAGGCGGGGCCACAGGCCAAGGAATGCAGGCAGCTTCTAAAATCTGGAAAAGCCAAAGAAGTGAATTCTCCCCTAAAGACTCCGGAATGAATACAAGCTCTTCTGAAACCTTGATTTTATCCCCAGAGACCCATTTTCAAACTTCTGACCTCCAGAACTGTAAAATAATAAATTTAGGTTGTTTTAAGCCACTAAGTTTGTGATAATTTATTACAAGAGCCATAGGAAACAAATACAGCCATAAGCATTTAATAATGACCAATTTTGCAAAATTTTAATTGAGTTTCTTTTTCTTAAATATAAGGAGTAAAAATCGGGTATAGAGAAAATGGCATGATCCCTCCATTTTAACCATAGAAATACGTATTTCCAATATTTAAAAAATGACAAATTTGAATGTAACCATGTGGAACAATGACAGTAAAGCAGACAAAAAGGAAAACGTGTCCATTTGGAAATGAAGTTGAAAAAAAAAAATGAGGAGTAACAAAGCAATTGTGTAGTCTTCCCTCCGGATTGTTTTGTTTTGTTTTTCTGGATTTGTTTAACCCATTGCACTCTAGTTTAGAAACTGAACTGTAGTGAAGCATTGGTGAATTCCATGGCATGGGAAGTACAATCACAGGAGCAGGAAAGTGAAGAATAAGTTTGAGAAAAGGAAGCAGAATAGCTTATAGAGAGGCCTTGTGGGCGTGTGGGCAGGGCTAGGCTTAGGAGTTAGGCAGACCGGGTACAAATGCTTTTCTGCTTCTAACTGGCTGGCTCTCCTTGGGGGAAATTATTCATCTTCTCTGAGCCTGTTCGTCATGTGTGAAAATGGGTATAATATGCAGCTAGGTAAAGTTGTTGTGAAGATTCAAAAGGGATGTTTGTAAAACATCTAGCCCAGCTTCTGCTACATTGTAGCTACTTAAGAAGTTGTAGCTAAAATGTAATGGAGGAAAACATTGGAAAAGGAGGATCTAAATCATTGTATTCTACCTCCAGCACGGGTTAGCTTTGTGACCTCGTGTAAGTTATGTAATCTCTGTGTGCCTCATTTTCCTTGTCCGGAAAAGAGGGTAAAAGTACCTAGCTCAGACGGTTGCTGTAAATTACTATATGTAAGGCGCTTGGGACAATGTCTGGAACACAGGAGACACACAATACCTAGTTGTTATTATTGTGTTGTAACTGTTATGCTGTAGGAGTTTGAATTGTAAAGCAGTGGACTTTCTGGGGAGTGGAGTGACAAGTTTTAGCAGATGTTTTTAGTGAATACTGTATCTAAGTGGATCAAGATGAGGGGCAAATAATTACTATTAAGATTATAAGATGGATATTTATTAAATCAAAATTGCTCAATCAATTGCATCCCTCAGATTCCTTTCTTATTTTTTAACCTTCCATCTGTGCTGCCCATTGTCCAAGTACTTAATGCTCCTGACTCCTCTCTAGTAACTCATGTAGTGGGCGTTACTTCTGTCATTACCTGTGTATAATAGCATCACTTTTGTGAACCAAAAGCTTGGAATTAGCTTTTGCCTTTAGCTTACCTAGCTTTGTGAAGTTTTAATTGAAATATTGACCTCATTAACACCTGCTCTGGCCACTATCGTAGAGAAAACTTCCCCTAAAAATAAGGTAGATCATTAATATAACAGAGAGAGAGAGAGAGAGACAGACAGACAGACAGACAGAGACAGAGACGGAGACAGAGAGAGAGAGGAAGAGAGGGAGAGAGAATTAAGACAGGTATTAGAATTTGGAACCAACTGACAGTACTGATTTATTTATTATAGGTTTTGGTCGCTGCCTAGTCTCACGCCACTAAAGCGTCTGAGGCAGCAAAGGGTAAGCAATTTGGCTCACCTCATTTAAATAAAACGGAGAAAAGTGGATAGTTGGAGAATTCTTACTGCAACCTTTCTCCAGGGATTACGGCCGCTTTTTAAATTACTTAAAATTTATTGAAATGAGTGTTAATAATAAGCAACCATCCCCATAAAACAGAATTAAACTTAACTCTTCCGAGTAATGTAAACAGCTTGGTTAGGTGTGCAGCATTGCAAAAACCATTCAAGGATTGATTACACTTGCCCTTGGAGCAGATCTAGAAGCTCCCAGTTGAGAAGCTGTGCATTTTCCTATCAAACAGAACATAAAGTTTCCATATTCCTTGGAATCAGCTTCATTTGAGCCATGTGTTTGCATGGAACTATGCCACCTAAAGCAATTCCCCCCAAGCTGGGCTCCTTTCATGCTGCAGTGCAAGTGTGTGATTTGCTGGCACCGTGTGCTAATGTAGACCCATTTTTATAGGATGATCCAGGGAATTGAAAAGGATATCTGACCTTCTCCCCATAGAATATGTCCGCTCCTTTAAAAGCTGTCACAGTGCAAGTTCCAGCTGAGTTAAAGGCTGTTGGGCTCCTACAGGGAAATACATTCTATTGTAATTTTTATATCTCCTAATAACAGTCTGCTCTTTGTTTACTGAAGAGAGCTTTTATGTCATAAAGTGGTATTTTTTGACAGAGAGGAAGAATCATTGTTTTATTATAGAAATTGTCCTCTTACACCAGCAAAAATAAAGAGCTCATCTCTTAAGCTCCTGATCAATGTCTAACACCTCCTACCCCCCAGCAACACTTGGCTGCAAGTGTATTAACACTCCATAATAGCAACTCTACTCACCTACCAAGAAATGATCTTCATAAATGATTTAAGCTAAGCCATGGCTTAAACACATAGCACCCAATCAAAGACAGATTTTTCTCTTCTCCAGTCATATAATTTCTGAGAAGAAATAGATTAATGTCGGTCTCTGAGAATATGAAAGGTATGGTGTCTATTTTGAAACAGGAGACCCAATTGTTAAGCTTTTATTCCTTGTATGTATGTCCAAATCGTACACATCACACCATTTGATGCGAAAGTTTGATATAGATTTGTGCATACCTCTCTTCTCTTTTTTGATCTTGCCTCTCCTGTGTGAGTACACACAGGTGCGCTCTCTCTCTCTCTCTCTCTCTCTCTCTCTCTCTCACACACACACACACACACACACACATACACATTTTACACTTGCTTATAAAACTCAGAGAGGTTTGCAAACCATTAAGAGAGCATTCCTTAGCACAAGCACATTATTTTTCACTATCCATGTGTCGTCTTCACTTCGTAACACTCAAAACATAGTGAAGTCAGAAGGTTGAAACCTGGTGGATTACATATATTCTACATAACATATTTCCCAATTACTGTTCCTATAAAGAAACCTGGACTAGCCATATTTGACTAATTTGTACCTAAGGTATTTGAATTCTTAGAAATATATTTGTAGTTTTGATCGCCCCAAGACTGATTGATATAAATGTAATTATCCTTATTTTACAGACAAATAAACTGAGCCTGATTCTCTCCCTATACGTGCAACATGAATTGAACAGCTGTGCCAATTATTTTGATAATTCAAATCTTAATGTCTACCACTTGAAGATGGGAAAAATCATTTGGGTGCTTGAGTGATACCAGTCGACTGTGTACATGAATTTAATCACCTCTAGATAACTGCTCATTTCTCCACTTCACTTGCCATGTGCAGGTACTGTCACAGAGCGCCAACACCTCTCGCTTTGCCTCAGTTTATTGGTGGCTGCAGTTGGCAACAAAAACTAAGATTCTTGTATCAGTACTTAAATAAGTGGCATCTCTAAAATGTTTTGAAGACATGAAGAGGCTGAATAATTTTTAGCACAACCTTTTGTTTGCTTTGACTTTTTATTTTTGAGGGGATTAGTACAGTACTTGTTAAAGAACAGTCAGGCTCCTTTCCTAGAGACGAGAGTCTTGTCTGAAGACTCATTTCCCAAAGAAAGTATCATATGTCTAATGCAGTAATAGACTAAAAAAAAGGATACTGAAAGGTTAGGTTCACAAAATGTGACATCATAATATTATATTGATAATTCTTCTTACCACTGATAGTAATCTTTGAAGTTATATTTCTGGAGAAATCCCAATTCTCATATTCTGAGAGTCTCTGTTTATTCTTTGGAGCAAGAATTTAAAAATTTAACAACATATTCTGAATGTTTACTTGTTTCTAAACTGAAACTACAGTCCCTCTCTACCCCCATCCTATTTAATGTAATATTACAAATGAGATAGAAAATCTGTTTAATAATTCTCTGGGATAGCTCTTTACAAGAGCGGAGTTGAATTTATTTATATGCAATGGAGTTATTTTCTCCTGGAATAAAAGGATGCCTGAAGCTAAATTGGAAATGTTTTGCATGTTTTCATAACAGGAAATTTAGTCAAAGAGGAGATAGATGAGATTTTTCTTAGATTGCTGTGATTGAGTTTTTCAGTCTTCTCTTCAAAAGGACTTTGGATGCAGTGGTACAAGATTAATATTTCTAAAATGCCACTTTTATTTTGGCATTCCTCTGTTCTAAGACCTCCAAAGATTCCCCATTGCCTTCAACATAATGTCCTTACTCATTCATCTGGTATTCAGAGCCCCAGCCTCCCTTCCCAACTTGATCACAGTCATCATAATTCTCTACTCACTACAGAGTTGCTCTCCCCACTTTGGCCCAATCACCCTAGTGTATTCAGACCTCCATACATTGTCTTGAGCTCAGTCCTTGTCCTGGAATCCCCCTCTCTCTTATCACTAGGTCGTTATCTATCGATCCTGTTCATCCTCCAAGTTATAGGCCAGGTTCCTATAACTCCAGGTCCTCTGTGGCATTTTCCCTGAGCGTGCTCATCTTAAAATACCATTCTTCAGAATCTTATTAGCTTAGAGTCTGCAGTCTGTGCACTATTGCGTTTGTCATTTACAGAGTATCTTCTATTATTGGCTAACTGCATGTGTGAGCACGCATGCATAGGCCTGAAGGTCATCTCCCTAATTGCATTGCAAGTTCATTGAATTCACTGGGGATGCTCTTTTATGCCATCCTCTGTCACCCACAAGATACATGCCCTACTGTGATGTATTGTGCATAGAATACTGTCAATAAATATTTCCTGCCCGTTTGATTGACCGGTGCTCAATTATCTGTCAGCTCTGGCCTCCTTTATCTGGGGTTTATACAGGCTTTGGACGCAAAATCAGGAAGTTCTGTACAAGGCAAAATATTAGAAATAAGGCCGTCAGTTAGTTACATTTCACTATTCATGTTATGTAATTTATCCTCCATTTTATTAATTTGGTTCACTTATAATTCAATTTGCTGTATAGGGTACTCTGATTAGATAAAAGAAAATTTATCCTGACCAGTTGAAGTCAAGATGATTCAAAAATGGTGTTTTCCAAGCTAGAACAAGAAATGAATAATGAAAAGTTTGAGCAGGAATAATTCCAAAATATGTATATTGTAAAATGATTTCGGTTTTCCGTTTCTTCTAAAATATATGTAGGGGTAAAAAAGAAATTATATCACTTATTTTATTGGGTCAAAATATCAGAAGGCCACAAATGTGATACATGTGACAAAAACTTGTCTTAAAAGCGCCCCGATTATCCTCTGTCGATATGCTAAATTTACAGAACAATAGGGTTTCAAGACATGTGAACAATGGAGAATAACCAATAGACCTAATGCTGAATGGCTAAAAAATGTCAGCACCCTTTCTGTCAGCTTAGAACTGTATTTGCAAATCATTATCAACGAATTGTAGCCTGAAATTCTTCTTGACTTTCAGATTGTATTTCAAGATCCCCAATTTAGACCACATTTACTTACTGGCTTGTATAACTGAAAGGAGTTTTCATTTTTTTGCATGTTAAGGGTTTTATGAAATGACAAGTAAATCAATCCTTTAAGTTTTCTGTGACAGAATAACTTGAAATGATCATCATAATCTCTTTTTCAACAAAAGAAAAGAATTTATTTTAAAAAATAGCATACTAATAGCAGATTAGTTTGTATTAGACCATTATAAGAAAGGCCTCAAATTTGGGAGGCTGAGGCACATTTCTTAGGTATCTATCACTTTTTCTGTTTTTAAAGTTGTCCAAATGGTCAGTAATATTTATAATACTGATAAACACAGCTCAAAACAAGGATGTGTGTTCTAGTAATTCCCACACCCTTCCACTGTGGAATTTATCTTGTAATTTTCTTTCTTGTATCACTGTTTCCCCTTATTGTGTCCTGTCAGTTGGTCAGTCAACACTTTTATTTATGGTTTTCTGCTGACTGTATTCCCAGGAGAGGACTAAGAACCGAGGAAGGTATTCCAGCCAGAAAGAATAAGGTGTCCAAAGGATTACAAAAACCTTGGCTCCCATAGCTTCAGTTTTTCTAGTCTTCATTGTTTCCCATTTCCTCATGATAAAATCCAAACTGATTTTTAAAAAGCCAACCATAAATGACTTCCACTATACCTATCTAAGCCTATCTCCCATTATTTCCAAGGAATCCTAGACACCAGCCAGCCCAGCTGAGGCTTTGTTTCATTTCCATGCCTTTGCTCCTGCTTTCTATTCCCTAATAATGCCCCCCACTCCATGACCTAGCCAAATCTTCCAACGTTCAAGTGCAGCACCATCTCTGCTATGAAGTCTTTCCTGAGAATTCTCATATATGTTTACTCCCCTCACTGATTCCTTTTAGTGGTTGTTTTTATCTTTACCATTCACTTTGGTACTTTTGCTTCACCGTTTCTCAGATCCACTTTCTAACTTCCTGTTCTACCCTGGGAGGACGAATAACATGGACAGCAGCAGTGGGCTTGCTGACCCATTAGTTGCATCCTCCTAACGGGAGGCACCAGCAGAGCAGAGGGTGACAGGAGAGTGAGTCAGGGGATGACTAGGTTCCTTTACTGAGAGCCACAGCTCCTATCGAGGTCCTCTCGCTGTAGCTACTTCTCAGATTCTTTAAAGGTACCCTGTAGTTTGCCTTTCAGGCCTTGAGGAGGAAAGGCTTCCCATCCCATTTTTTAAAAAAAATTTTATTGGACTGTAGTTGATTTACAAAGTGTGTTAGTTTCAGGTGTACAGCAAAGTGAATCAGTTATACAAATACATATACCCACTCTTTTTTAGATTCTTTTCCCATATAGGCCATTACAGAGTACTGAGTAGAGTTCCCTGTGCCATACAGTAGGTCCTTAGTAGTTATGCGTTTTATATAGAGTAGTGTATATGAGCCATTTGCTTATTGCAGGAACCCTGACTGATTCAGTAGTTAATCAGCTGAATAGGTAATTTCCCCTTGAATGATCCCGTTTCAATGCTCTTGTCCCATTTAATCACACCTGTATAATAATTATATCATACTATATGATAGCTATACTATAGCATAGGTACTTTGTAACTATATCCTAATATCATAGCTTTTAAGTGTGTGACCCCTGGGGCCAAATTGCTTGTATTCGAAGTTCTACCACTTATTAACCTGTGATCCTGGACAAATTGCTTCCTTTACTTTCATTTTCCTTATGTGTAAACTAGGGATAATAAAAGAAGCAAATAGTACCTACCTCTTAGAGTATGATGAAGATGAAATTAATTAAATTTGTCTTTAGAACTTTGTTCTTATTATGCATACAAGAAATGTTGCAAGCATTTTATAAATACTAACCCGAGTAATTCTCATAAGAGGTAGGTACTCTTATTATTTTCATTTTAGTGGTAGAAATAAGAGAGTAGTTAAGTAACTTGCTGAAAATAAGAAACCAAGTAGATGGCAGCCAGGATTCAAACCCAGGCAGCCTTACTCCAGAATCCATTCCCGTAACCACTAATCTGTGGTAGATTCTCCTGGTGCACCGTAAGTGCTCAATAGCAAGTATTGTTGTTGTTAATATTATTTCCCACTGTATTAGTTCTTTATGAGTCTTTAGTTTTTGCTAGATTATGAGTTCCTTGAGAAAAGAGGCCAAGTTTTATCTTTCTATGTGTATTAGCCGAGTGCTTGGCATTTGCAGGTTAGTAACTGTGGGATTAGCTGTTTCCCAGGTGTATTTCCCAAGGCCACCCTAGCCTTAGGTAAAACTAATACTTAGCTAAAACGTGAAATGGAATTTGAGATCCCAGTGGCCATTATTGTTGCCGGAACCACAGGTTCCCCTTTTGGTCCCAGATTATTTTCTCAGATGATTCACCACTTTTGGGATAGGTCAAGCCCCCTGTCTCACTTCTCCTACAATCACAGTGACTTTGCTTCCCCAATAACCATTGGTAGTAAAAGGGCCCCATCTCAGAGGACTGCCAAGTGTCCTGTTCTGCTTTTCCTGACCAAAAGATATTTTTTTTCTCAAATATGTATTTTTTAGCCTCATGATTGCTCCTTACAGAAATTTAGAACAAATTCTCAGGAACTAAGCAAGAGGCATTTGATTGACATAATTTGCATTTAAGTGTGTTCTTGGCCATCACTTCAGGCAAGATACACGACTATTATTCTCTGCTCACTTCAGGGTTAAGGTCAGGATTGGCTACATAATTTGTGAGCCCCAATGACAAATGAAAATGCAGGGCCCCTTGTTAAAAAATAATAAAGAATTTCAAGAGAGCAACAGCAGTGGAAACCAAGTAAGGGGCCCTTCTATTTGCAGAGCCCAGTGCAGCTACTTTTAAGTTGCATGCCTGTGAAGCTGGCCCTGCTTGAGGTCTCTGCCTACCCAGGGCAATTCTGACTCAGAAACACTTTACTTTTTTTTTGTCTTAGCTTTGCCATCTTCCGTAGTCAGAAAACGTGCCTCAAAGTTCCTTTTGTCATGTCTTTGAGGATTCCTGGTGTCTTGCTTTGATATCCCAGTGTTCTTGAGCTACAGGCGTAGAACGGAACCATCCCCATCACCATGTAACACACATAAATAATCTTGCTTTCCTTCAGTTAACGTCTAGGCTCGTTGAAAATAATGGTCATGCCCTTTAAAAAAAAAAGTAGCAGTGGTTTTTAATACAGCTAATTTAAAAATACTAATTGACTTGAATCTTAAGAGTTATATTAATAATGTCCAGAAATTGTGAACTATACATCCAGGTGGTAATATCATGGAGTCACCGTATTATGTGGATCTGAAGAACTGATGAGAGGTTTAGGGATTAGAAGGGCTAAAGTGGGTGTGTTAGTTGGGGCCTAAGTTTAAATGTCCTAAGACAGGATTAAACAGGAAATTATTTTATTAGAGAAAATATCAATGTGAAAGGAAGTAGACAGGAAGCCAGGGAAGGTGGGACAGCCATTAGACCAAAATGCAAGTCTGACACGAAATGAAGGAGAAAGGGAGAGAAAATTGGGTAGAAGTACCCCAGTGTACAGTCTGAGGAAGGTTCAGCAAAGCTGTCGGGGAGACATGGAGCTGCAGTCAGCCAGAGGAGCCCCAGCTCTCCCAAGAAAGACTCTGCTTTAGTATCTCCATCACATTCAGTCATTGGTGGGGAGCAGTCTGTGGGAGGCTTGGCTTCTTCTCTCCAATGTAGTGATGGATTTCCAAATGCAGCAGCTAAAGTCCTCAGTCATTTAGATCTCAGTCATAAAAGGCTTGCACTTTCTCGGGGCCACCACAGTGGGAATTAGCAGCAATGGCACTTAAAGACATGAAAGCGTAAAACTACTAGAAGAAAACAGGAAGAAAGCTTCTTGACATTAGCCTAGGCAATTCTTTTTTGGATATGACACCAAAATCACAGGCAACAAAAGCAAAAATAGACTAGTGGGATTGCATCAAACTAAAAATGCTTATGCACAGCAAAGGAAAAAATCAACAGAATGAGAAGGCAACCTATGGAATGAGAGGAAGTATTTGCAAACCATGTATCTGATAAGAGTTTAAGATCCCAAATGTATAAGGAAACTCATACAACTCAAGAGTAAAATAATAATAATCAGATTTAAAATTGGGCAGAGGACCTGAATAAACATTTTTCCAAAGAAGACATCCAAATGGCCAACAGGTCTATGAGAAGGTGCTCAACATCACTCATCATCAGGGAAATGCAAATCTACCAGGTGTGAGGTAATGAAAATTACCTCACACCTGTTAGAATGGCTATTATCAAAAAGACAAGAGATTACAACTGTTGGTGAGGGTATGGAGAAAAGGGAACCCTCGTACACTGTTGGTAACGAGGTTCCTCAGAAGATTAAAAATAGAAATACCATATGATCCAGCAGTCTCACTTCTGGGTTTATATCTAAAGGAAATGGAGTCGGGATCCCAAAGAGATATCTGCACTCCCATATTCACTGCAGCATTATTCACAGTAGCCAAGATATGTAAACAACTTAAATGTCCATCAGTGGATGAATGGATAAAGAAATTGTGGTATAGGTATATATACATTGGATATTATTAAGCCTTAAGAAGGGGGAAATCCTGCCATTTTTGACAACATGGATGAACTTGGAAGACATTATACTAAGTGAAATAAGCCAGACACAGAAAGACAAATACTGTAAAATCTTATTTATATGTGGAATCTAAAAACAGTTGAACTCTGAGAAACAGAGTAGAATGATGGTTGTCAAGAGCTGTTGGATAAGGGAAATGGGATGATGGTGGTCATAGGCTACAAACTTCCACTTATAAGATGAATAAGTTCTAGATGTCTAATGTAAAGCATGGTAACTATAGTTACTAAGAGTGTACACTTGAAATTTGCTAAGAGCGTAGATCTTAAGTGTCCTCATCTCACACACACACACACACACACACACACACACACACACAAAAGGTAACTGTGAGATGATGGATATGTTAACTGGTTTGATTGTGGTGATCATTTCACAATGTATACATATATCAAAACAAATTGTATACTTTTATATACAATTTCTATTTGTCAAATCTACCCAAATAAAGCTGAAAAAAACTTTAAAAAATGGAGGTTAGGCACACAAGAAAATTGTGTAGTTTAGATAAAGAAGACCTGAGAACCAGCTCCATTTCTTTCAGAAGACTCTCCTTGACACCCTAAATATGGTTAGATATCTCTGCTGTATGCTTTGATAACTCCCTGTGCTACCCCTATTGTAATACTCACCTCAGTTTATTATAATTGCTTATTTACTGCCTCTCCTCACTACGAGTTCATTTTTCACTTGAGAATAATAATTTTTCCTCCTTCTCTGCTGTATCTCCTATGACTAGCTCAATGACTGACATAACATAAATATATAAAAGTATTTGCTGAAACCCAAATTGGGGTACATTCTACAGAATACCTGGCTTGTATTCTTCAAAATAATCAGCGATATGAAGTTCAAAGAAAGGCAAAGAACTATTTCAGATTAAAGGTGACTAAAGAGATAGGACAACTAAATGCAATGCATGAGGCTGGACCAGTAAATGAAAGGCAATTAAAGGAGTACTTTTTATACTATGAATAAAGAATGTAGATTAGATTATCGTACTAAAGCCATGTTAAATTTCCTGAACTAGAAATTGAGCTGAGGTTGTGTAAGAGAGTGCATTTGTTTCCAGAAAATAAACACTGAAATATCTAGGAGTAAAGGGCATGCTATCTGCAGATTATTCGCAAATGGTTCAGAAGAGAATATATATAATATTACATATACAGATATTATGTGTATATGTAATGATAAATGAGAAAATGTGGCAAACTATTAACAATTAGTGAATCTGGGTGAAGGGTATGTGTGAGTTCTTTGACCATTCTTACAAACTTTCTGTAACTTCTAGATTATATAAAAGTAAAATGCTTTTTTAAAAAGTATTTCTTGAGTGAATGAAGGACAAAAGGATAACCACAGTTAGAAGGCGCTTGTGAAGAAGTTGCCAACCGAGATGCTGGTAGAACATTCAGAGAAGTAGAAAAGTTATGCCTAGCAGGAAAATATCCAGGCCAGTTTAAAATGTAAATGAGAAGTGAGGAAGTGGAGGACAAGAAAGACAACTTTGGGTTTAGCCAGTCTATTTGGAGAGGCAGCCGAATGCAAGAATAGAAGCCAGAATTAAGGCCCTCCAGGAGGCAGTTGAAAGCTAGACAGATAATTAGCATCAGCACGGGTAAATCTCTTTCAGTTACTAGAAAGGCTACAATTTAGGACCTACCTGACTTAAATGCTTATTTTCTTCCATACATAAAGTAGTTCTGTAAACTGTCTCACCTTGTCAGTCTTTAATGTTAATTTTTTAAATTGTAAATAAAAGACTGTAAGGTCTCCATTTTTACATTCCATGTAAGTTGAATTCATGCTTATTTCCTGAAAATGGCAACAAGTGAAAATCACCATGGGCCTTTGTTCTAAAGTTAACTATGTGAAGATTGTTGATTTTTGTAGAAAAATACTAAAAATATAACAAGTTTCTGGTTAAGGTCTAAGACATATATAAATACTAAGTATTCAACTACACATATAGAGTTTTCTATTTGAGTATTATTTAGGTAGTATTTCATTTTAACAAATAGCATTACGAAGTGTAATTCTTTCTAAGAGCCTAAAATAACCTACTTCTAGTACGCATGGCTCCATCCTTTAACTCTCTTTTTCGCAGAATTGCTATTCATAACCATTTCTGTCAACCCTGGGGAGACTTGGTAGGATTAACGACTTTTGATTCACTTTGTATTTGAAGATTTTTTTTTTCTCCATCTTTGCTCAGCTAGTGGAATCCATGATGAATTCTCATCTCCAAGGGGTAAGCTGTTTTTAGTAGAGCCCAGTAGCTGGCTTATGACTCCTTAGAAATAGCACTGATTCCTTTCTTCCCTTATGTTTGTTTCTTCCAGAATGATAGATCCCTGTAGACGTGCTCAATTATCATGCTTAGTTACTGTTAAGCATGTAATAGTTCTAGTTTTGTTCACTTAAGTTAGAAGTATCTGAGCTCATATCAGAAAAATAAGCATAATTAGCATTCTACTTGTTTAGTATGACAAATATAGACCACTAAACCTAGAATAAAGAAACTGAACAATAGAAGACAACTGGAGGTCATATGAGGATGAAGATTAGAGTAGAAACAGTGTTTCTGAGAGAGTAGCATCTGGTATGAGCACCAGATTGGGGGCAGAGAACAGAATTTTGTAGATGGATATTTGGGAAGTGGGTAGTTTGAGTAATAATTAGATGTAAGGTGTTCTCTCATCTGTGGGTGGCTCAGTGGAATAGAGATGAAGGTCATTGTATTTGAGAAGTTATGGGATTATAAAATTAAAGAAATTGTAATAGCGAATAAATAGAGTACACTCAAAAGAAAACCAAATGAAAAGAAAAAATAATTGTTCCTCTCATTGCGTGCATGTGTCCTGTTTTTTAGCAAGAAGGTATTTCAGTCACTGTTTGTATAATATCTTAAAAAGATATTAAATGAATGCCATATTCAGATCCTTCCCTTTATTTCTGGAAGGAAAATGGAGGAAGAAAATTCCCATTCTGGTCTACTGAGAAACCACTATTTTATTAGCATCTCATAAATTCCACATATATACATACATAATAATTATTATTGTACATTTCCTTTTTTGCAATGGACGTTTGTACGTGTTGACCAAAAAGTGGGATAAAGTTACAGTTTTGTTTGAAATCTTAGAAAGGCATAGTTTTATTGCAGTTGTGAATCTCCTTAGATTTTTAAGGAGGCTGCTTCCAAGGATGTCATTAATAATCTTCTCAGGTGCTGATAAAGCACGTGTCTGTCAGCAGAATTAGAGAATTACCCAACTAGAGAACAGGTCTCACAGTACCCTGAGACCTATTTTGTTCGTTAGAGAAGAAAATGGCTGCTTTTAAGTCTAAATTGACATGCTTGCTCATTTCAGCAGTAAAAGCTGTTCATTGTGGTCAGGTTTAATTTAGAGCCTGGTTAAGGTTCAGATTAAAGTTGATCAAGTTACTTCTACAACATACTTCTTAAACGAACTTTATAATCCTAAAAGAATGGGAAAAGTATAGCCATCACTGGGTTATGTACCCAGAATTTAGAAGCAAAGAATGGCCTGGTTGTTTGGGGGTGGATTAATATTAAATCAAAGAAAAAATGATGAGAAAGATAATCTTTGCTATGTAAAAATTTCCAAGTATCAAAAAACACAAAATTTTACTTAAATTGCATAAAACAAACTTAATGCATTCATTCACTGCTATATCCATAACACCTAAAACAGTGCCTACACTTGATATTTATGAAATGAAAAAGGTGAGTGAGTAAATGAATGAATTTGTGTACTTGGCTAGCTATGTGTATATAGAGGGGAAGACTTGACTTTACGGTTTCTGGGTAAGTCTGTTTTTTAAAAATCTATTATTGAATGTATTAAACATTTAAGAGTCAGGAATTCCAAAGTACCTTCTGAGCTCGCCGTGTCACAGGTGACCAGAGTGTAACATTCTAATCCTGGAAGACATCTGATTTCGTAAAATCTGTCTGCTACTATATGGCTCCTACTTTAGAATTTATTCAGTACTCTCCAGCTGACTTACGCCACTCACGTCAATAGCTGTCTTTGGCAACTTGTTCCATATTTCAAACACACTTTTGTGTAAAGAAACCATAAAAGTTAGGAACCTGAAAATTGGATTTTTCTTCTGAGCAATCACAGCTTACAAATGTGGAAAATCTGTTAAAAGTTAACCCCTCCAATTTTTCGGTAGAGAGGGGAAAACGCTCAAAATAGATGTGTGATGTTTGGATAAGTTCTTCCCATTATTTTAACACTACTAAAAGCAATTGAGCTCAAATCACGAGGCCTATCTCCCTACCTCTTCACAAAAAAACACTACAGGATGATCAAAATTTGGCCTTTCTAAATACAAAAGTGTTTAGAAAATCAGCACCAGTCAAAGGGCGTAGTAGATAACTGATGTTCATAAACATTACCATCTACCACATTTCACCTCTTCACTTTCATTGGCCTCATGTCGTAGTAGAAAGAGCATAAGATTTAAAACCATAAAGACTTCTGGCTTAGTTATTAGTGTGGTTATTAGGAGACGAAAAATGAGAAAACGTGTAAAACATCTGTCACATACTGGTTTTAAACTAATAACAACCAATAAAATGTATTCGGTTTTAGTACAAGAACAAGGGAGATACCTTACTTTTCCCGAAACTTCTTTGTAAATATCACTGGGATTTGTGCCCTTAGTGTAGAGAGAGTAGATGACAGAGTCAACAGATGGACACTTGAGGGAAGGAGGACGTTGCTACCTATAATTAAATATATATTTTATGGTCAGACCACTCAAGATGGCTGTTCTCTTGCTCTCTGTACATCCCCTGCCCGACCAGTGCCTGTTTCGCCTGTATCTTATCCACACGACCGACCTTCCTGCATGCTTGCCCCAGGCCCCAGCTGGTGATTGTTTTCATCAAAGGGGCGGTGAGGGGCGTGCCCCTCTGCTGGTTTCCCTGGTAACTAATGAGCCCACCTGATGTCAATTCCCCTCTAACTGGCCCACTCCCACTGGGAGTGAAGACTGCCGCCGTGTCCTGCCTGCCGTCTGCTACGCACGCTGGGGTGTTGCCTCCAAGACCTTCCTTCAGACAGGTCAGCTCCCCCATCCATTAAACCACTGATGTCTCTGTTGCTGACTCCAGGCTCCTCCTTCAGCCTTGAAGCTGGGCAAGCGCAGGCTTTGTAGGCCTGCCGGGTGCAGCCCAACATATATATATTTGTTGGCTTCATTGTCTTTGGTTCTTTTATTATAGCAGTATTAAAGTCAGTTGTAGTACAGAATACAAATATTAACTTCTAGCCTGATGCTTTCCAAACTTGGCTGATCGTAAAAATTAAGCAGAGAATTTGTTAAAAATGCAGATTTCCAGCCCTCCTCCTGCCATCTAATTCATTCACTCAGAAGTGAGGCAAAGGAATCAGGTGATTCTTACTGGAGTCGATTTTGGGGAAAGACTAATTTAGCTCATCTACATCACCTCATTTTATAGGTGAGGAGTTTCAGGTACGAAGAAGTTAAGTAAGTTATATCTCTTAAATCACTTCTCTGCTTTTTCTGTTTCTAAAATATACACCTTAATTTTGACACCGCACAGAATGAGATTACAAGTATAAATAGCTGTCTTCTCTTAAATACACTGTCATAATTCAAAATTACTTTTTTTTTACTCATGGCACTCATATGTTGGTTTAAGTAAACCCAGGTACTCTGAAATGACTCCGTCTAATCTCTTAAATAGTAAAGCAAATCCATAATCAAGGTTTTCACTTGAAATAGTTTTGGTATCTAAAAATGAAACACACTTCTTGTTAAATTGTTCTCTGTAAAGCCTTATACATTAGAGATTTATATCTAGTAACATCTTTTTTTATTTCTAAAAGTGCTTTGGTTGGTTTGAAAATTACACTTTTCTTTGTATTCCATTAAAGGAATGCACAGTGCTGGAGAACCTCAATATTGTTATATCTGTTCCTTCAGGCAACACTGCAGGATTTGGAACAGAGGCGCCCCCAGTTGGAAGAACTCATTACTGCTGCCCAGAATTTGAAAAACAAGACCAGCAATCAAGAGGCTAGGACAGTCATTACTGATCGAAGTAAGTCTTTTCGTAACGGGCACGTGAAACTTAAGGAAACATGTACGAAAAGTTTCTATAATGACTTAAGTTCATAAACCTCCATCACCTTTATAAAAATAGTCTCAACAGTTGTATATTACTATTGTAGGGGTAAGACGGGAATAAAGACACAGACCTACTAGAGAATGGGCTTGAGGATATGGGGAGCCAAAACTATTGTAGGGGTAAGACGGGAATAAAGACACAGACCTACTAGAGAATGGGCTTGAGGATATGGGGAGCCAAGCTGTGACAAAGCGAGAGAGTGGCATGGACATATATACACTACCAAACGTAAAATAGATAGCTGGTGGGAAGCAGCCGCAGAGCACAGGGAGATCAGCTCGGTGCTTTGTGACCACCTAGGGGGTGGGATAGGGAGGGTGGGAGGGAGGGAGATGCAAGAGGGAAGAGATATGGGGACATATATATGTGTATAACTGATTCACTTTGTTATAAAGCAGAAACTAACACACCATTGTAAAGCAATTATACTCCAATAAAGATGTTTAAAAAAATCTCCAATATTTTGCAGTAATTAAAAAACTCAAATTACGAAAAAAAAAAACTGTTGTAACTAAGATTTTTAGTCCATAATGTTATCTTTCAGTAACTGAATGTAATTCTCTGGAATAGAGAAAATATAATTTTCATCAATCCAGACTTATGTAGTCGCAAAGCATGGCGGGGGGCTGCTGTGGTAAGCATGGCTGTGGCAGAACATTTGCTCCTCACTTGTCATTTATCTGGGCTGGCATCCATGGAGATGCCATTCTCTTTGCTCATATCCTTGGTTGTTGGTTCAAGCAGGGAGTTGCTTCCTGGACCATCTTTGTTTCCTGTCTGCAGTGGCACTTCCAGATCTAGACGTCTCTCTGCTGCTTGGATGCCCTCATTGTGTAATATCAGAGATCGCTGTACCATTCCTCATGCCATACTGGGGTGGGTGGGAACTTTGAGAGGCTGTTTAAGGCCCATGTGCCTAGACATTGCACCTACTCTTCTTTATACGGGATGATTCAGAGTGATTGTGCATGAGGTCAGGAAGAGGGATAGAGGGAAGGGTGAGGGATAGAGGGAAGGTTAAGGGAAACTGCTTTCCGTCCTGTTTTCCTCAGAGGCTCTCCTCAGAAATAAGGCCCAGGTCACCTCTGCTATCAGATTCTCTTGGATTTCCCTGGGTTTCCTCCCTTCCTTCCACCTCCTTTCCCTCCACGGATACATATCAATATTAAATTTTCTTGCTTCCCCTGCAATGCCCGCTCGTTTCCCCTCCCACATCCAGAGGAATCTTTTCTAGTGCAAGAGTAGGGAAAGCCTTCGTTTAATCATCCTTTTTTCCTTCCAAAGCTTTTGTCTTATACCAGGCCTAGGCTTTTGAAACTTAAAAACCAAGAGTCTGTGTCGTCATAATATACATTCTGTTGT
Organism: Delphinapterus leucas; assembly: GCF_059928025.1. NCBI lineage: Eukaryota > Metazoa > Chordata > Mammalia > Artiodactyla > Monodontidae > Delphinapterus > Delphinapterus leucas. The sequence goes on from NC_143150.1 coordinate 105,245,445, forward strand.
GTCAACACTTCCCTAAGGAAGTAGAAGCAGAATGTCTGGCTGCCAGTATGTTGGGGGAGGGGAAAGAGTGACCAGGATCGAAGGTTAATATTTGGAAAATATTATTAGTCATACTTACATTTATTAGGTACATAGTGATAATAGCTCTTATTTTATTGAGTACCTCCCAGGTATCAGGCAGTACATGTTGTGTGTGGTGTGTGTACTTGTGCGTGTGTGTGTAAACCCTTTACAAAATCCTGTCAGCTAAATTTCATAATCCCCATTTTATAGACGAGGAAACAGTTTCTGAGAATGGTTAAATTGTTCAAGCTTAAAAAATAACCAAAGAACAGAGCTTAGAATTTGCAGATGTCTCTTTCTGGCTTAGAAGTGTGTGTTCCTTTCAGAATGTTTACCACTTCCCACCTTGTTTTGATGTTTTTGTTAATGAGCTGAATCACTAGGACTGCTAGGACTAAAGACAGTTTCAGTCGGCAATTACGGATGTTTTGATTGACTTCCTGGAGACATTTCCCCTTTCAGTTGTAGTGAGTATTAATTAAACTAGACTCTTCTTGATTTTGAAATTTTAATGTTGATTAAACAGTGTATTTGGATATATGCTAATGTATTAGTTAGGTGGCAGTGGCCACTGTAACAGGTAAGCTCTCAAATCTTGGTAGTTTACCACAGTCTAAGTTCACTTTTTATTCTGGTGTATTCCAAAGTAAGCAGCACTTAATGAAGTCATTCAGGAGCCCAAGCCCCTTCCAACATTTGTGTCCAGAACATCGAAGTGTTATGCATTTAACGGGCAGGTGAGGAACGAGTATTGACCATTGGCATTTATTATGAGCCAGGCCTGGAAGTCGTACACATTACTTTGTTCATAATCTGTTGGCTGGAACTTGTCACATGGCCACATCTAACTGCAAGGGAATCTGGAAAATAATGTCCAGTGTTGAGCCCAGGAAGAAGAGAAATTAATTTGGCAAGAAACTAGTCGGCCTCTTCCACAGCTAATTTGGAGAAGAAGAGTGCACTTCTGTGTAATGTATAGAATGCCATTTCTAAAACCAGCAATACAAGAGCAAAATTGCCTTGTAATGACCAACATAGATAGCTGTCCAACTGATATAGTAGAATGTTCCTCCCTCGGACTGGAACCATGAGGCTTCCCCAACCAGGTTGATACACACAGGCCTAAAAGAGTGAGTGATTTATGAGACTGAATTCCCACTACACAGTTAAGTGCTCTGTTTCTTGCCTGAGAAATATGGAAATTGGGCTAAGATGTTTATACAAATCCAAACATACTATATAGAAAGGCATTTGTTATTTTACCAATGAAAAAAACCTTCTTTTTTCCCCCAAGAGGAAAATAACACTCATTTATTTTACAGTATCCATTCAGCTTTGTCTAAACATTTTCCATTATCCCTTGCAATCTTTTTTAAATATTGTATTGACTTTTTTTCATGATGTGGATTAAAACTGAGTGACTGGAGGGCAGTTTTGTATATCTCTGCTAATATCCAGTGATTTGAATAGTTCTGCTTTTCTAAGCTTTTGTCTTTTAGGAATGAATGCCTTTATGAATATTTGCAGCATAGTGGAAAGGTTCCAACTCAAATGGTCCAAAAAAGCATTTTCTTAAAATCAGGTGTCTGTTGAGACATGTCGTGTTTCTTGTTTAGAGCCTAAGTCAGAATCTTAGTTCTCAATATGCCTGGAGCCTCTAATGCTGGTACCAGGATAATTCTGACAAGATATGTTTATCTAAACAATGTCATTTGCAGCCCTGCTATACTTCAGTTTATCTCTCCATTTGAAATCAATAAAATGGGATGGAGATTGAGTACTCGTAAAGTTCCAATCGTGTTCAAAATAGAATTTTTCTTAGTATAGATTTGGTTTTCAGGGAACGCGTAGAAATAAGATACTTGCTCATAAAATTGTATTTTCCTATTTGAAGATTTCAGCATTCCTTTTTTATTGCCCTGAAACTTCTAGAAATACTTAAAAAGGAATCAGCTAAATAAAGAAGAATATTCAGTAAGTATATAGTACTATATTGAAACATGGTTCCCTCCTTGATGAATCCCAGTTCATAACTTTGAACAGTTGGGGAAATCTGTACATAGTTATTATATTCTGTCAAGAGAAAAGGCCAGTAAAAAGCAATTCTTCTCTACTAGTAGCTGGGGCTGCAAAATACCAACCATGTTTCACTGTATAAAACTGTTTCCATGGTATCTGTTGTTTTCAGGTGATTATATTGTTGGAAATCATGTTGTAATAATCTAGATGAAAGAATAAATTTCATTCTAAGAGCATTCAGGTAAAAATTTCTCCTTGCTGTTTCTGATGGTCAAACTGCTCATTTTCCTTCAGTTGCTGAATGTGTCATCCATTCCTGGTCATTTTCTTCTGTAAAAGGGCTAGGTCAGGAGATCAAAAACAGATAAGAAGGATTTAAAATTGCTTCCTTGGAGGTTTCTGAATTATGCAAAACTTGTGTTCATGTCCGTTACGACTGCAAATCTTAGTAGCATAATACCTCTCATAGCAGTAAGGAGGATATGGAAAAAAGGAACTCCTCTCTTATTGTTCTGTTTATTCCTCAAATAATATTGGTGAACATGGCTCATCTGACATGTGTATTTGAGAACCTTGCTTCTGTAGCTTCTCCCTCCCTAATCCCCACCATTACCATTTTAAAGATCTGTGGCAATAGCACATATAGGTTTTAAGGGCAAGCTGCCTGGGCTGGCCACTTAGTACCTTTGTGACCCTGAACAAACAACTAATCTCAGTAAACTATCTGAGTTCGGTTTCCTGCTCTATAAAATAAGATTACTTCTGTCCACCTCAAGGTTGGGAGGATTAAATGAGTTATTACATGAAAAGCACTTAGCTCCTGGCCATAGTAAGAGTTCAGTGAATGTTATCTCTTGTTGTTTTAATTATAATCTAATTGCGTTGTTTGAATGCTTAGTGGGAGAGCATTTAAAGCATTTAGTAATAAATAGTAAGCTCTTAAGTAACTCTCTGACTTTTCCACTACCCACCACACCCCCCCAAAAAAATGGAGAGAGAGTTTTAGAAGATCAAAAGGAGAAAGTTGCTTTGGAAAAGATGAAATAAGATATATAAATAGAATTAAACAAATATTTGGAAAAGCCTTCATGTGAGTGATACTACAAAAAGCAAGGCAATTGATGTAAGCTATTTCCTTTTCAGTATTTACTGTAACCTTAGGAGGTGGGCATTATTATAGAGACAGAAAACGGAAGCCCAGAGAGCTTAAATAACATGCCTGGGGTCCTAGTAAAATGTCATGTGAGGGACTAGGATTTAAACTGGTGTCTATATAATTCTAAAGCCTGAAGCACATCAAATAGTAAGGGCTTGTTAGTCAAAAAATAGAAAGAAATACTTATCTGAGAACTTAAAATTTTAGGAGTGACCTCAGTTTACTATAATATGAATATAATGTTTTACTGCTCCCATTTATATTGTTGTCTTCTATGTATTTGCATGTCTAATTATAGGATTGTCTCTTACATGTGTTGGAAATGTGCAGGGTAGTGGACCTCAGTAATCTATTAGCTGTTCAACCTTGACCAAGTAGATTCACTTCTCTAAGCCATGGTTCCGTCATCTGTCATGTGGGGATCATAATAATAGTTAAGCTGGTAGGGTGCTTATAAAGATAGAATTACATGATGTTTCTAAAGTGAAGACCTGGCACATATTAGATGCTCATTAAATGGTAGATACTATCAAGATGAGATGAATCTGGTACAGAGGAACTGGAGCTGGGAGAATATGAAGGGAAAATAATATATGGCCTTTTATTATCTAACACAAGGGTGGAACTTCTAAAACGAAATACCAAGTGTTAACAGAGAGTTGTTTCTTTTAAAATTATTTTTTCAGCAAAGGCTTTTTCAAACTAGTCCAAAATTCTTTGAGAAATTTGGTGACATCATATAAATTTTAAGAGAATGAATTTGTATCGTATTGCTTAAAGAGCTGGTGTACAGGGCTGTAGAGAGGAGAATGCTCTACTGTATGAGAATAAAAATACTCTCACAGGATGTCTGAATTAACTGACAGTTTTTTGGCAGCTTTGTCAACCCCTCATTCATTGCTGCAACCAAATGTAAGCAATACATCATGGCGACGTAAAAAGGCTGTTATTCTCCACATTTTTATGAAATCTCTATTGCTAATGAAATGCCAGCCAATATCTTCTTCTCAGGTATTGTCTAATAGAGAGTCGCTTATTTTAGAAGAAGTGGAGTCAACCATATAAATTTCCTTCTTTTGACATCTAGCACCCGCTGTCAGCCTGTTATAACTACAAGCAGCTCTCAAAGTCTCCATCCAGCAGGATGCCGCTGGCAACCCAAGAGTTCAGTTCAGTAAATATTTGAATGCTTACTCTGTGCAAGTTAACATCAGAGGTGATGGAGGGGATACAGGGAGGAATGATTCAGCCTTTGTCTTAAAAGAGCTAACAATCAAATGTGGGTACTTGAACGAGTATATCCGGGCAAGGCAGTCTACGGTAAGTACTTCTGTAGAGAAGTATTACAAAATGCGGAGAGAGCGTGCAAGAGAAAGGGAGATTGGATCTGAATGAGGGCGTCCTGGAATGCTCCCAGGAGGTTAAATTTTATCTAAAAATCATAAATTTGATTAGTATGTTGAAAAGCAGAAAGAGGTTGGAGAGGGAAGGATATTTCAGGAAAGGATGGCAGGAGAATGCATAATTAGACTTAGGTTAGCAACGGTGTGACAGATGAATTTGTAGGAGTGTGTGTGTGTGTCTGTGTGTGTGTGTGTGTCTGTGTGTGTGTGTGTGAGTGTGAGCACATACGTTATGGAGGATAAGGCAGGAAATGAAGTCAGTGAGAGCAGTTAGGAGCCACGAGAGCCCGAGCTAGAGCAGTGGCAGTGGAGTGGAAAGAAAGAACTGAATTAAGATATGCAGTGCAGCTAGCATTAACAGTATTTGGACATTGATTGGATGTGTGGAATTGAAGATCTAAGAGAGTGCTTACCTCTTAAGATTTTGAGATTCAGTTCTTTGGAAGATGGTAATATAACCAGAGACAAACCCAGGAAAAGGAGTTGATTATGGGTGATAAAATAATGTGTCTAAGATGTAGCTGATGTCCAGAATGAGAAATGGTTGAAAACACAAGAGGAGATTTCAGGGGTGAAGTTACTTCTACACAGATTTGGAAGTTACCTGGAGTGGTTAAGCTTGCATAGAGATGGGGTGTCGGGTGAAAAAAAAAGCAGGCCTAAGGAAGAGCCTGGAACTTGTCTTACATTTAAGGAATACACTGACAAGAAGAGTTAGCACCACCCCTCCCAGTGGTAACTTGCAATATAGGTGCATTTAGACAAACACACACTGAAGAGTGAGTTTATAGGTTATGCACTGTATTTTGATTTCTGTATCTTCTGCAAACCCACCAGTCTAATAGTGTAAGTTTTGGTGCAGTGGACTTCAGTGTTATACCAAGGGTTAAACGAAATATCACTTCCTCAATCCTACTACAAAAATAAGAGTTTTACTACATTCTATTATTTTTTTAATTTATTTATTTATTTGCTTTTGGCTGCTTTGGGTCTTCGTTGGGTTGTGCGGGCTTCTCATTGCAGTAGCTTCTCTTGTTTCAGAGCACAGGCTCTAGGCTCGAGGACTTCAGTAGTTGTGGCTCTAGAGCACAGGCTCAGCTGTAGCACATGGGCTTAGTTGCTCCCCGGCATGTGGGATCTTCCAGGACCAGGGCTCAAACCCATTTCCCCCGCATTGGCAGGCAGATTCTTAACCACTGCGCCACCCGGGAAGCCCCTATTATTATTATTAATCTTTTCTTCCACTGTTGTTATTTGCTAGGAATAGTAAGTATGTTAGTTAGCATTCTCCAGAGAGCTAGCATGCTCGCACTGTCTCTCTCTCTCTCTCTCTCTCTCTCTCTCTCTATATATATATATATATATGTATGTATAATATATATGCATATATATTTATTTATATATTTATTTTTGTTTATTTAATGCACACACACTCATAAAGAGCAAAAGAGAGAGGGATTTTAAGGAATTGGCTCATGCCACTGTGGGAACTGGGAAGTATGAAGTCTTCAGGGCACACCAGCAGGATGGATACTTAGAAAAGAGTTGATACTACAGTCTTGAGTCCAAAGGCCATCTGGAGGCAGAATTTTTTTCCGTTTCTGGGGATCTCAGTCTTTTCTTTTAAGGACTTCAGCTGATTGGATGAGGCCCTCCCACATTATGGAGGCTAATCTGCTTTACTCAGAATCTACAGATTTAAATGTTAATCACGTCTAAAAAATACCTTTACAGAAACCTCTAGGGTGATGCTTAAATAACTGGGATACGTTGTCTAGCCAAGTTGACATATAAAATTTACCATCACAGTGAGGTTCATAGTGCCATGTGTTTCTTCACATAGAAATTTCATGATTCCTTTAATTTTCATTAGTATGCATTCAGTAGGGCACCTGGAAATATATATTAAAAAATGGAAAAAAAATAGAAATGATCTTTAACATCTTGAAAAGTTTCAGAGCTCCATTAGAGTAATTATAACTCACGCATTAAATTTTTTTACCTATAAAAAACAGGTGTGTTTTTTCTTTATAGAATTTTTCTTATATTGTGTTAAACTAATACTAAATATCTATGATGAAATAATTCTATTTTAATGTATCTCATTTTTAATTTTATAAGAGATTAATATCAAAATATATTTGATATTTTGATAAAATATCCAAATTAGCTGCCATGACTATATATATATATTCTATATATATTCTATATATATATGACATATATATGACTATATATATATATTCTATATATATATGACTATATATATACAGTCATTAGCTGCAATGACTATATATAATTATTAATCTTTCACGTGATCATGTAATCGGAAAAATAAATTTTATTTAAAGTGATGTAGCTACAATTATGAACATAAATAGTGTTTTCTACTAATTGCTTTTTTTAAAAATTTATTTATTTAATTTATTCTTGGCTGCATTGGGTCTTCGTTGCTGTGCGCGGGCTTCCTCTAGTTGCAGAGAGTGGGGGCTACTCTTCGTTGCAGTTCGTGGGCTTCTCATTGTGGTGGCTTCTCTTGTTGCAGAGCACGGGCTCTAGAGCACAGGCTCAGTAGTTGTGGCACACCGGCTCAGTAGTTGTGGCGCATGAACTTAGTTGCTCCGCAGCACACGGGATCCTCCCGGACCAGGGCTCGAACCTGTGTCCCCTGTATTGGCAGGCAGATTCTTAACCACTGTGCCACCAGGGAAGCCCAAATTGCTTATTTTTTTCATTATGTTTCTTTCTAAGGGGACAGATTTGGATTAGCAAATGTTCTCTTCACTCTATTCAGTTTAAAAAACTGAATACGATGAACGTAACTATTAAATAAATAAACCAATTAAATAAAATGATTTTTTTCTTTATGGTATAATAGAATAAAGATGATGATGAATAAATATAAAGAATCTCACACTCAGACAAAGTGAGCTGATAAGACAAATACAAAACAGAAAGAGATGTGCTCACAGGGGGAATTCCAGATTTTCATAGACTAGCATTTTCATCTTATGGCATATTGGGGCATTGCAACTAAAGACCTGAATTTCTCTTATATTTTGGTACCTCCGGGCATAGGGAGGGCTGTTCCTCCCTGGTGTACCATGCACTTTAGATGAAGCTAAGCCAAGGGTTAGATATGTGCTATGGGCTGCTCCTAAAAGATTCCCTCGCCTCTCTTCAGGTGTTGGAAGAGTGTAGGGGTTGTTTGCGATCTACCATTTCTTTCTTTAACAAATGCCCTCATTAATCATTTGAAGCAGCGTAACAAGTTGTTTGCCACTAGTCTTTATTCTGCTGTACCTGCCTTAAGGGAAGCATTCATGAAGTAAGGAGGATTAATGGGTTGTGAACTTTCTACATGCAAAGGACAAGAGCTGGGCTCATTCTACTTTAGCCAAGAAAAGGAGTTTGTGGTTACCTACTGCTGCAAAACAACCCCAAAACTTAGTGCCTTAAAACAGCAACAATCATTTATTATCTCTCACAGGTTCTCTAGGTCAGGAAATCACAAGTGACTTGGTTGAGTAGTTCTGTCTTGGGGATTTCTCATGAGGTTGCAGACAGTAGTCACCTGGGGCTGCAGTCATGTGAAAGCTTGACTGGGGCTGGAGGATTCACTCCCAAGGTGGCTCACTCATGCTGTTTGTGAGGTGGAGCTGTCTAGCTGGTTCTTCTCTACATGAGATTCTCCATGGGACTGCTTGAGTATTCCTGCAACTTTGTGGCTGGCTTCAAGAATAAGTAAAGCAGGAGTACAAGGCAGAAGCTGTAATGCCGTTTGTGACCTAGCCTCAGAATTCATACTATAACCCACCAAGACTTTTCTGTACCTGCTTGACATGTTGATAATTATCTCAGATCCACTCAGCCTAGCTCCACATGGAGAATATGGGTTTTGGAAAGAAAGCTCTTGAGTTTTGGAGGCCTAGCAGCACGACCTAGGCAGCTAGCAGTTGGTTGTGGGATGAGGATGACGATTACTTTTGTGTTTGTGAGATAAACACGTAAGAATGTCTTTCCTTAGTTTCATTCTAAGAGTAATGTGGTGCTAAAAGCAATGAATCTAAGATGGGAAGATGTGCTTTAAGTCCTGGCTCTGCTGTTTAATGACAGCAGGACCCTTGGCAAATTATTTAGTCTCTCTGACGCTTTGTTTTTTCATCTGTAAAACTGGGCCCCTGATGCCTTCTGTGCCAGATTGCTATTAGGATTAAGTGGAGTGACATCAGGAAAAGCCCTTTTCAAATGGCAAATCACTACAAAAATAACAGTGTCTTGGCCATCTTGGGCTGCTGTGACAAAATACTGTAGACCGTGTAGATTATATAATAGACATTTATTTCTCACAGTTCTGGAGGCTGCGAAGTCCAAGATGAAAGTGCTAGCAGATTCGGTTCCTGGTGAGAGCCCCTTCCTAGCTTGCAGAGGGCCAATTCTCAGAGAGCAGAAAGCTCTGCTCTCTCCATCTTCTAATAAGAACACTAATCCTGTCATGAGGACCGACCCTCCTGACCTCATCTAAACTTAATTACTTCCCAAAGGCCCCATCTCCAAATACCATCACCCTGGGCATTAAGGCTTCCTTCAGCATGTGAAAATTTGGGGGGCACAAACATTCAGTCCATAACATTCAGCTGTCTTCATCTTTGACAGTTCCATTAGGTCTGCTAGGTATCAACAACGACAGAGCCCTGCTATAAGTGTAAGAGTTTTTGACATTTAGAAAATGGGTACATAAAGACTGAAAATTGTTCTTCTGTCTATACACAGAATATTTAGTACTTGCTCAAGAAATTTTCCTTCACTCAGAGTGCTCATTCTCTTAAATTCCAGTCAAGGGCCTTGGGGAAAAAAATAGGTTCTACATCAAGATTTTCTGAATGAAATGCTTTATGATATTTTATTCAGTATTAAGATAAAGCAAAAATATTTATGCAGGACATTCTGTTTTTATGGTTTCCAGCTACTGTATAGTCTTTTTTTTTTTACAAACAGAAAGTCACAAAAATTACAATCATTCTCATCAGTTCACTCAGCCAATGTAATTAATTTTTTTTCACCTTGATCTTTTGTTAGCGCTTTTATGAATTCAGCAGTTTCCCATTAGCGTTCTGAAAATGCTTATTCATTCAGTTCAGCAGTGTAGTCAGTTACCAGAAACCTGTACTTGTCAGAGTCTTTTCCATGAATTCCTTGAAGGTGAAACCCTTTTATAGGAACATATTTGCAAAAGCACCAGAGTACACCCAGAACTGTCTGTAAATGACAAGAGACTTAAAAATGACCACGGGTAAAGATTCGATGAAAGTTCATAAAAATGCAATTGACAAGGAAATTTAGTTATTTCTGAGATATACATTTTAAAGTAATAACTAGAATTATGACTTATAACATTATACCAGAACATACAAGATTTCTAGGAATTGCATGCAATGTCTGAAACATTTATATTAACATATATCCATACAAATAACCCAAAGAAAGTTTAGTATTCGTTTTTTTAATTTTGTAATTTAATTTATTATTTTTTTTGCACAGCAGTTTCTTATGAGTCATCAATTTTATACACATCAGCGTAAACATCTCAATCCTAATCGCCCAATTCATCCCACCACCATCCCCACCCCCCCACAGCTTTCCCCCCTTGGTGTCCATACGTTTGTTCTCTACATCTGTGTCTTAACTTCTGCCCTGCAAACCGGTTCATCTGTACCATTTTTCTAGGTTCCACATACATGCGTTAATATACGGTATTTGTTTTTCTCTTTCTGACTTACTGCACTCTGTGTGACAGTCTCTAGATCCATCCACGTCTCAACAAATGACCCAATTTCATTCCTTTTTAGGGCTGAGTAATATTCCATTGTATATATGTACCACAACTGCTTTATCCATTCGTCTGTCGATGGGCATTTAGGTTGCTTCCATCACCTGGCTATTGTAAATAGTGCTGCGATGAACATTGGGGTGCATGTGTCTTTTTGAATTATGGTTTTCTCAGGGTATATGCCCAGGAGTGGGATTGCTGGATCATATGGTAATTCTATTTTTAGTTCTTTAAGGAACCTCCATACTGTTCTCTATAGTGGCTGTATCAATTTACATTCCCACCAACAGTGCAAGAGGGTTCCCTTTTCTCCACACCCTCTCCAGCATTTGTTGTTTGTAGATTTTCTGATGATGCCCATTCTAACTGGTGTGAGGTGATGCCTCATTGTAGCTTTGATTTGCATTTCTCTAGTAATTAGTGATGTTGAGCAGCTTTTTATGTGCTTCTTGGCCATCTGTATGTCTTCTTTGGAGAAATGTCCATTTAGGTCTTCTGCCCATTTTTGAATTGGGTTGTTTTTTAATATTGAGCTGCATGAGCTGTTTATATATTTTGGAGATTAATCCTTTGTCCGTTGATTTGTTTGCAAATATTTTCTCCCATTCTGAGGGTTGTCTTTTCGTCTTGTTTATGGTTTCCTTTGCTGTGCAAAAGCTTTGAAGTTTCATTAGGTCCCATTTGTTTATTTTTGTTTTTATTTCCATTTCTCTAGGAGATGGATCAAAAAAGACCTTGCTGTGATTTATGTCAAAGAGTGTTCTTCCTATGTTTTCCTCTAAGAGTTTTATAGTGTCCGGTCTTACATTTAGGTCTTGAATCCATTTTGAGTTTATTTTTGTGTATGGTGTTAGGGAGTGTTCTCGCTTCATTCTTTTACATGTAGCTGTCCAGTTTTCCCAGCACCACTTATTGAAGAGACTGTCTTTTCTCTATTGAATATCCTTGCCTCCTTTGTCATAGATTAGTTGACCATCAGTGCGTGGGTTTATCTCTGGGCTTTCTATCTTGTTCCATTGAGCTATGTTTCTGTTTTTGTGCCACTACCATATTGTCTTGATTACTGTAGCTTTGTAGTATAGTCTGAAGTGAGGGAGTCTGATTCCTCCCGCTCCTCAATGAAGTCCTCAAGACTGATTTGGCTATTCGGGGTCTCTTGTGTCTCCATACAAATTTTAAGATTTTTTGTTCTAGTTCCGTAAAAAATGCCATTGGTAATTTGATAGGGATTGCGTTGAATCTGTAGATTGCTTTGGGTAGTAGAGTCATTTTCACAATATCGATTCTTCCAATCCAAGAACTTGGTATATCTCTCCATCTGTTTGTATCATCTTTAATTTCGTTCATCAGTGTCTTATAGTTTTCTGCATACAGGTCCTTTGTCTCCCTAGGTCGGTTTATTCCTATGTATTTTATTCTTTTTGTCACAGTGGTAAATGGGAGTGTTTCATTAATTTCTCTTTCAGATTTTTCATCATTAGTGTATAGGAATGTAAGAGATTTCTGTGCATTAATTTTGTATCCTGCAACCCTACCAAATTCATTGATTAGCTCTAGTAGCTTTCTGGTGGCATTTTTAGGATTCTCTCTGTATAGTATCATGTCATCTGCAAACAGTTACAGTTTTACTTCTTCTTTTCCAATTTGTATTCCTTTTATTTCTTTTTCTTCTCTGATTGCCATGGCTAGGATTTCCAAAACTATGTTGAATAATAGTGGTGAGAGTGGACATCCTTGTCTTGCTCCTGATTTTAGAGGAAATGCTTACAGTTTTTCACCGTTGAGAATGATGTTTGCTGTGGGTTTGTCGTATATGGCCTTTATTATGTTGAGGTAGTTTCCCTCTCTGCCCACTTTTTGGAGAGTTTTTATCATAAATGGGTGTTGAATTTTGTCAGAAGCATTTTCTGCATCTATTGAGATGATCGTATGGTTTTTATTCTTCAGTTTATGAATATGGTGTATCACATTGATTGATTTGCGTGTATTGAAGAATCCTTGCGTCCCTGGGATAAATCCCACTTGATCATGGTGTATGATCCTTTTAATGTGTTGTTGGATTCTGTTTGCTAGTATTTTGTTGAGGATTTTTGCATCTATATTCATGAGTGATATTAGTCTGTAATTTTCTTTTTTTGTAGTATCTTTGTCTGGTTTTGATATCAGGGTGATGGTGGCCTCACAGAATGAGTTTGGGAGTGTTCCTTCCTCTGCAATTTTTTGGGAGAGTTTGAGAAGGATAGGTGTTAACTCTTCTCTAAATGTTTGATAGAATTCACCTGTGAAGCCATCTGGTCCTGGACTTTTGTTTGTTGGAAGACTTTTAATCACAGTTTCAATTTCATTACTTGTGATTGGTCTGTTCATATTTTCTATTTCTTCCTAGTTCAGTCTTGGCAGGTTATACCCTTCTAAGAATTTGCCCATTTCTTCCAGGTTGTCCATTTTATTGGCATAGAGTTGCTTGTAGTAGTCTCTTAGGATGCTTGGTATTTCCACAGTGTCTGTTGTTTCTTCTCCTTTTATCATTTCGAATTCTGTTGATTTGAGTCTTTTCCTTTTTTCTCTTGATGAGTCTGGCTAATGGTTTATCAATTTTGTTTATCTTCTCAGAGAAACAGCTTTTAGTTTTATTGACCTTTGCTATTGTTTTCTTTGTTTCTATTTCATTTATTTCTGCTCTGATCTTTATGATTTCTTTCCTTCTGCAAACTTTGGGTTTTGTTTGTTCTTCTTTCTCTAGTTCCTTTAGGTGTACGGTTAGATTGTTTCTTTGAGATTTTTCTTGTTCCTTGAGGTAGGCTTGTATAGCTATAAACTTCCCTCTTAGAACTGCTTTTGCCATATCCCATAGGTTTTGGATCGTCATGTTTTCATTCTCATTTGTCTGTAGGTATTTTTTGATTTCCTCTTTGGTTTCTTCAGTGATCTCTTGGTGATGTAGTAACGTATTGTTCAGCCTCCATGTGTTTGCGTTTTTTACGTTTCTTTCCCTGTAATTGATTTCTAATCTCATAGCGTTGTGGTCAGAAAAGATGCTTGATATGATTTCAGTTTTCTTAAATTTACTGAGGCTTGATTTGTGACCGAAGATGTGATCTATCCTGGAGAACGTTCCGTGCGCACTTGAGAAGAAAGTGTAATCTTCTCTTTTTGGATGGAATGTCCTATAAATATCAATTAAATCTGTCTGGTCTGTTGTGTCATTTAAAGCTTCTGTTTCCTGTTTATGTTCATTTTGGATGATCTGTCCATTGGTGTAAGTGAGGTGTTAAAGTCCCCCACTATTATTGTGTTACTGACGGTTTTCTCCTTTCTAGCTGTTAGCAGTTGCCTTATGTGTTTAGGTGCTCCTGTGTTGGGTGCATATATATTTATAATTGTTATATCTGCTTCTTGGATTGATCCCTTGATCATTATGTAGTGTCCTTCTTTGTCTCTTATAACATTCTTTATTTTAAAGTCTATTTTATCTGATATGATAATTGCTACTCCAGCTTTCTTTTCTTTTTTCTTTTTTGCAGTACGTGGGCCTCTCACTGCTGTGTCCTCTCCCGCTGTGGAGCACAGGCTCCAGACGCGCAGGCTCAGCACCCATGGCTCACGGGCCTAGCCGCTCCATGGCATGTGGGATCTTGCCAGACTGGGGCACGAACCCGTGTCCCCTGCATCGGCAGGCGGACTCTCAACCACTGTGCACCAGGGAAGCCCTCCAGCTTTCTTTTGATTTCCATTTGCATGGAATATCTTTTTCCATCCCCTCACTTTCAGTCTGTATGTGTCCCTAGGTCTGAAGTGGGTCTCTTGTAGACAGCATATATACACGTCTTGTTTTTGTATCCATTCAGCACCCCTGTGTCTTTTGGTTGGAGCATTTAATCCATTCACGTTTAAGGTAATTGTCTATATGTATGTTCCTATGACCATTTTCTTAATTGTTTTGGGTTTGTTTTTGTAGGTCCTTTTCTTCTCTTGTGGTTCCCACTTAGAGAAGTTCCTTTAGCATTTGTTGTAGAGCTGGTTTGTTGGTGCTGAATTGTCTTAGCTTTTGCTTATCTGTAAAGCTTTTGATTTCTCCATCGAACCTGAATGAGATTCTTGCCGGGTAGAGTAATCTTGGTTGTAGGTTCTTTCCTTTCATCACCTTAAGTATATCATGCCACTCCCTTCTGGCTTGTAGAGTTTTTGCTGAGAAATCAGCTGTTAACCTTATGGGAGTTCCCTTGTATGTTATTTGTCATTTTTCCCTTGCTGCTTTCAATTATTTTTCTTTGTCTTTAATTTTTGCCAGTTTGATTACTGTGTGTCTTGGCCTGTTTCTCCTTGGGTTTATCCTGCATGGGATTCTCTGCACTTCCTGTACTTGGGTGGCTATTTCCTTTCCCATGTTAGGGACGTTTTCGACTATAATCTATTCACATATTTTCTCAGGTCCTTTCTCTCTCTCTTCTCCTTCTGGGACCCCTATAATGTGAATGTTGTTGCGTTTAATGTTGTCCCAGAGGTCTCTTAGGCTGTCTTCATTTCTTTTCATTCTTTTTTCTTTATTCTGTTCCGCAGCAGTGAATTCCACCATTCTGTCTTCCAGGTCACTTATCCATTCTTCTGGCTCAGTTATTCTGCTATTGATTCCTTCTAGTGTAGTTTTCATTTCAGTTATTGTATTGTTCATCTCTGTTTGTTCTTTAATTCTTCAGGTTTTTGTTAAACATTTCGTGGATCTTCTCAATCTTTGCCTCCATTCTTTTGCCAAGGTCCTGGGGTCATCTTCACTATCATTGTTCTGAATTCTTTTTCTGGAAGTTTGCCCATCTCCACTTCATTTAGTTGCTTTTCTGGGGTTTTATCTTGTTCCTTCATCTGGCACATAGCCCTCTGCCTTTTCATCTTGTCTATCTTTCTGTGAATGTGGTTTTTGTTCCACAGGCTGCAGGATTGTAGTTCTTGTTGTTTCTGCTGTCCGCCCTCTGCTGGATGTGGCTATCTAAGAGGCTTGTGTAAGTTTCCTTATGGGAGGGACTGGTGGTGGGTAGAGCTGACTGTTCCTCTGGTGGGCAGAGCTCAGTAAAACTTTAATCCGCTTGACTGCTGATGGGTGGGGCTGGGTTCCCTCCGTTTTGGTTGTTTGGCCTGAGGCAACCTAACACTGGAGACTACCTGGGCTCTTTGCTGGGGCTAATGATAGATAATGATAGATTCTGGGAGGGCTCATGCCAAGGAGTACTTCCCAGAACTTCTGCTGCCAGTGTCCTTGTCCCCTTGGTGAACCACAGCCAACCCCCGCCTCTGCAGGAGACCCTCCAACACTAGCAGGTAGGTCTGGTTCAGTCTCCCCTGGGGTCACTGCTCCTTCCCCTGGGTCCTGATGCGCACACTACTTTGTGTGTGCCCTCCAAGTGTGGAGTCTCTGTTTCCCCCTGTCCTGTTGAAGTCCTGCCGTCAAATCCCACTAGCCTTCAAAGTCTGATTGTCTACGAATTCCTCCTCCCGTTGCTGGACCCCCAGGTTGGGCAGCCTGACGTGGGGCTCAGAACCTTCGCAACAGTGGGTGGACTTCTGTGGTATAAGTGTTCTCCGGTCTGTGAGTCGCCCACCCAGCAGTTATGGGATTTGATTTTACTGTGATTGCGCCCCTCCTGCCATCTCATTGTGGCTTCTCCTTTGTCTTTGGATGTGGGGTGTCCTTTTTGGTGAGTTCCAGTGTCTTCCTGTCGATGACTGTCCAGCAGCTAGCTGTGATTCTGGTGTTCTCGCAAGAGGGAGTGAGAGCACGTCCTTCTACTCCGCCATCTTGGTTCCTGGTCTTAATACTGCATAGTCTTGTTTATTACCATCTGTACGTAGTCTAACTCTGGATCCCAGCAGTGAATCCGTTGAGAGTCTCCTATGAAGTCTTTAGGGAAGTGATAGAAACAGTAAACCTGGCCATTGGAATCAGACTTTTCTGTTTAATACAGGAGCCATAGAACTGCTGCCTTGAGCCACAGCTGGCTTTCCGATAAAACAGAATAGGTGGAGGGAAGGAAAGGCAAAGAGTCATATACCAACATAATTTCACTTGTTATCAGAAAAATGTGTGCTAAACAACAGAATGTTTGGAAAGATAAAATTGAGTCTCAAATGCATAGAATAAGAATGAGGGGAAAGCACCTCTCTCTATAATTAAACAGAAAATGCCATGAGTTGATAAAATCCAGTCATCCTGAAAATGTGAACATCAAGTGTAATTATGCTGAAAGATAAGGTAATATGAACAACATAGGAATATATAGGTTCGAGTTGACCTTTTGAAACAATAGGAATATATAGGTTCGAATTAGCCTTTTGAATATGTAGGTTCGAGTTGGCATTTTACCGGCTCCTCCTTAAGGATTTGGCGTAGTCTTACCCATTGTAGGGACCACTAAAAGGGGAAGGCACTGTCCTCTTGGACTATAAAATGGGAGAATTCTCTTGATTATTACTAGTACTTGTAAATTGCTCAGAGTTTTAGAACATCAGGTTATGTGTCTCTCATTGCTGGGCATCATGCCAAACATACTTCGTGGCACATAGCGATAAATTAAATGGGAGTAATTTTTTTCTTAGCATCTGGCAGAGCACCCAAAATGTCCAGGTTTCCTTCTTGGTAGCTAGGTGTTTTGGTAACTGAACAAACATCCCAGAGAACTCCAGAATATATGAAACATTTGAGATAGGTTAGAGCTATTAAAATGTTTTCTTATTTATTGGCAAAGTCAAATTTTATTCAGATTCTAAAGTATCTCATCTTATAAATAATAACAATATTTTAGATCTCTGTTATGTTTTACATGAATTGGACAAAGAACTGTGATACATATAGGAGTTGATTTGATTTCCACAAAATCACCTAAAGTTGATACAGTTGTTCCTCAGTATCCGTGGGGGATTCGTTCGGAGGCCCTGTGGATACACAAATCTGCAGATGCCCAAGTCCCCTATATAAAATGGTGAAGGACGATGAATATAGCAGCCCCTCTGTTTCTGTGGGTTTTTTGTCCACAGATATGGAGAGCCGACTGTATTGTCCTCATTAAATGAATGAGGGAACCAAGGATGATAGCTATTAATACCTTGTTCAAGACCACACAGATAGCAAATGGTAGAGCCAGGATTTAACCCAAGTCTTCTGATTCTAAAAAGGGATTAGATGGGTGTGCTTTCCCCAAACCTATGCTGAAGGGAAATAACGTTTGAGATTCAATTACTGAGAGTGTATAAATAAATATATATGTAAACTAAATAAATGTATATATGCAGGTACACATTTATATGCATAATTATATTCTTATATATTCATGAATATATAGATTTATATGTAAATCTTATATGTACTACTGATGTATATTTATATCAATTACTTGTTAACTTGTGATGGTTTATCTCAATTAAGTTAAAATATATTGGGAATTTATTGAATCATGAGACTTAAAGATCCTTAGAGGAATTCATTCTTAAGCCTTAAGCAAAGTCACCTTTGAAACTTCTTAGATAAGAAGCCAACGTATGTTTAAACAAAAAAACCCAAAACCTTTCCAGCAGGAGACTCTATTCCCCTATTTCTCTGATAGTTCAGAGGTGGGAGTGTCTGAGGGAGCAGATCTCTTTCTTATGTTGCCACATTTGTAAGTTACTAAATGCCAGAGGTTAGGAATTCCAAGCACTGTTGTGTCTCTCTGAGGACATTCTCTCCCGAGTATATGTTTTATCTCCCTGACTGAACTGTAAGCTTCAAAGTGTGACTCCTTTATATTTGAATTCCTATAATTCTAACATTTTATTCTGAAAATAACAGGCACACCATAAATACTTACTGATTGAATGAACTGTCTCACAGGGTCGCTGGCAAATAGTGTAAGGCTACAAGCAGATATCACCTCCATGACCATGAATCACCATTAGATAGAATTAGCCTGAAGAGATTAATAAAATGCCCCGCTTAAAAGGCAAACAAAAACCAAGCAAAACCCATGGCAAACACACCCAGACTTGGAAATGGTGAGTGATTTTTTCAATTTTAAGAAATTGAGAGTCTTTTTAATACAATCATCTCTTATAAACGGAACAGATTTTAAAAGCACCCTGGTCTGATTCTAGTTCACATAATTCATCCTTGCAGAAAATGTACTAGGCCATGTGAAATATTCCTCAGTTCACTTCTGGTGGCTTGACTGATTTGAGCAAAATGAAAATGACATGTAAATAAAGAGATCTTAATCTTTAGAAGCCCGAGTACCCCCCTTTAACCTTGAAAGTAGAAATTTGGATTCAGATTCTCTTTATCTTTTGTTTTTTTTAATGAAAATCTCTTTTTCCTTTTATCATGATGTCTGTTGAAAGGGTTCAGAGAGCTCAAATCAGGAAGTCATGTTATAACTTAAGACAAAATAAGAATGTGAATTTGTGTTATATAAAGAAAACAGTGTATGACTAAGTAGCCTGTTGTCCCTAGGGGAAGTAGAATAAATATCAACTCAGGGCAGCCAGCAAGAAGTGCTGTGGCCATTAAAAACATTACATTCCCTGGCTTTACACTTCATTAGGTAGGTAATGAGTTGTACATATTTTAAGACTTAGAACAACCAGACTGACCATGATAGTTTGCATCAGTTAGTACCAACATCTGGGATAGGGACTTGGGAGATGCTTTAACAGTACTAATCATATTTTGTTCATGTTTTGATTAAATGGTATCATTTCATTATTTTTGTGTCCTGGTTCTAAATATATACACCAGCAAGTTGCATGCCATTCAAAACAGGTTAACTGTAAATATATATTTTGAGCTAGAGATTATATATTAGGTCTTTATCATGAATATAGGAGCCAGATTCCTAATTCAAAATTCCATCCTCTAAAGTCACTGGCATATACAGTTGTCTAGTTCAGATAAAAATTGCTGACTATATGGGATACCCAGGAAAACTGAGTAACTCCCTGAAATGGCCCAAGCCACCACCTTAGATACTACCTTCAGCTAAAGACAAAAGAAGATATTGGTAGTTGGGAGGGAGACCAATTATGGGAGGTGACCAGGAAGAGCACAGTGAACAAGAGTAAGGTTGTGATGCGTATTTAAATCCCTGTCTTCTCCATTGCTGAGAGATTTAAATCCCTGTCTTCTCCATTGCTGAGAGTTTCTAAAGATTTAGAGTCATTCTTCTCTTCCTCGTACAAAGAGGGAGACACCCTTACAAATGGAGGTTTCCTTTATAAATGTAAATGTCTCTTACAAAAGGGTAACTTCTAATCAGTTGTCAGAGCTTTTCCCATGTCGCTCTTTCTCAAAAATAATCAGCCTAAAATAATCCTTATACAAAAGAGGCATATTTTGGGGTGACAAATTCTGCTCCCCTTCAGTGTTTACTAATTAAATTTTCACCTTCAAGCTTGTAGAAGGAAATTAAATATAGATTGACCCTCTTTTAAAAGAAATAGAACTGATGAGACTGATGACTTTCTTTTATAAATGTGTAAATCTGCAAACATTTTATAAGGACCTAATACGCACAAATAAATCAAATTGGATTTAACGATTATTTTACTCCTTTCCCTAAAGCGGAATTATATTTTAAACTTGACCTAATATTTTTACTTAACAATTTGCATTAATATTTAAATTATGTGAAGGACAGATACAAGCTAAAATATTGAAATTTTCGTTCACACATTTATATATCAAATGTTGATTGTGTACTTATAGTGCACAAGGTTTCAGGCTAGGAATTGTATGGTATTCCAAGGAAGCAATAATATACTCTCCTCAATTAAGGTGTTTGCTATTAAATACAAGTAAGATTATTATAATAATATTAGGTAAAATTTATAAATGCCACAGAAGAAATATAAACAATACTTTTATAAATATATGGGTTTATGATTTTATTCATTTATCCATTGTTAAAAAACAAATTACTGAATAAATTTGAAGGTCTAATTGGCTTTATTAGGTGGTTCATGAATGGGGAAGCATCCCATCTAGCAACTAGAAGGGCACTCAAAGGGGATGTACAAATGGAAGGTTTTTAAAGGAAGGGTGAGGCAAGAGAGCAATTAGCAGAAGAAAAGAAAGGATTAGTTTTAGGCCAGGATGTCTTTTTTAGGGGGAAGGAAACTGCAGGAATTTTATCATGCAGATTGCTCTTCTTCCTCTGGGGGAATGGAGTGGGCTCACAAGGCAGATTACTTCCTTGGTGCTGACCAGAAAATTCCACACTAGTTGATTAAGATTACATTTTTGGTGAAGGTTGAAACTGCAGTGAGTTTAGGTATTAAATGTAGGTTTGGTATCATGGACTTTACCACAAGTAATGCCATTATGGGCCTGTGGTTTTTCGCTTTAACAGTTCCCCCCTTTCGATCAAACTCGCAGCCTAACAGACATGTGATCAAAATGGAAGGTGTCAGCGTCACTCTCAGCTGCTGCGTTGCAGCTTTGTCGACCTTCGGTGTGGTACCTATAGGTCGCGACATTTTTCGCTGAACTCCGGTGATATTCACACGCCAGATCTTCAGATTCACAGTCGTTAACTTGGTCATTCTCTTCACTTATTTTCTTTCTTCTTTTTTTTTTTTAAACACCTTTACTGGAGTATAATTGCTTTGCAATGGTGTGTTATTTTCTCCTGTATCACAAAATGAATCAGCTCTACGTATACACATATCCCCATGTCCCCTCCCTCTTGCATCTCCCTCCCACCCTCCCTATCCCACCCCTCTAGCTGGTCAGAAAGCACCTAGCTGACCTCCCTGTGCTATGTGTCTGCTTCCCACTAGCTATTTTACATTTGGTAGTGTATATACGTCCATGTAACTCTCTCACTTCATCCCAGCTTACCCTTCCCCCTCCCCGTGTCATCAAGTCCATTCTCTACGTCTGCGTCTTTATTCCTGTCTTGCCCCTAGTTTCTTCCGAACATTTTTTTTTTTTTAGATTCCATATATATGTGTTAGCATACGGTGTTTGTTTTTCTCTTTCTGACTTACTTCACTCTGTATGACTGACTCTACCTCCAACCACCTCACTACAAATAACTCAATTTCATTTCACTTTATGGCTGAGTAATATTCCACTATATATATGCGCCACATCTTCTTTATCCATTCATCTGTCAACAGACACAGGTTGCTTCCATGTCCTGGCTATTGTAAATAGAGCTGCAATGAACATTGTGGTACATGACTCTTCTTGAATTACGGTTTTCTCAGGTTAAACGCCCAGTAGTGGGATTGCTGGGTCGTATGGTACTTCTATTTTTAGTTTTTTGTTTGTTATTTTGTTTTCGTTTTTTTTTTTTTTTTTTTTTTTGCGGTACGCAGGCCTCTCACTGTTGTGGCCTCTCCCATTGCGGAGCACGGGCTCCGGACGCGCAGGCTCAGTGGCCATGGCTCACGGGCCCAGCTGCTCCGCGGCATGCGGGATCCTCCCGGACTGGGTTACAAACCCGTGTCCCCTGCATCGGCAGGCGGACCCTCAACCACTGCTCCACCAGGGAAGCCCTGTTTTTAGTTTTTTAAGGAGTCTCCATACAGTTCTCCATAGTGGCTATGTCAGTTTACATTCCCACCAACAGTGCAAGAGGGTTCCCTTTTCTCCACACCCTCACCAGCATATATTGTTTGTAGACATTTTGATGATGCCCATTCTGATGGGTGTGAGGTGATACCTCATTGTACTTTTGATTTGCATTTCTCTAATGATTAGTGATGTTGGGCCTTCTTTCATGTGTTTGTTGCCAATCTATATATCTTCTTTGGAGAAATCTCTATCTAGATCTTCTGCCCATTTTTGGAATGGGTTGTTTATTTTTTTGATATTGAGCTGCATGAGCTTCTTGTATATTTTGAAGATTAATCTTTTGTCAGTTGCTTCGTTTGCAAATATTTTCTCCCACTCTGAGGGTGGTCTTTTCATCTTGTTTGTGGTTTCCTTTGCTGTGCAAAAGCTATTAAGTTTCATTAGGTCCCATTTGTTTATTTTTGTTTTTATTTCCATTTCTCTAGGAGGTGGGTCAAAAAGGATCTTGCTGTGATGTATGTCATAGACTGTTCTGCCTGGGTTTTCCTCTAAGAGTTTTACAGTGTCAGGCCTTACATTTAGGTCTTTAACCCATTTTGAGTTTATTTCTGTGTATAGTGTTAGGGAGTGTTCTAATTTCATTCTTTTACATGTAGCTGTCCAGTTCTCCCAGCACCACATATTGAAGAGGCTGTCTTTTCTCCATTGTGTATTCTTCCCTCCTTTATCAAAGATAAGGTGACCATATGTGCGTGGGTTTATCTCTGGGCTTTCTATCCTGTTCCATTGATCTATCTTTCTGTTTTTGTGCCAGTACCATACTGTCTTGATTACTGTACCTTTGTAGTATAGTCTGAAGTCAAGGAGCCTGATTCCTCCAGCTCCATTTTTCCTTCTCGAGATTGCTTTGGCTATTCAGGGTCTTTTGTGTTTCCATACAAATTGTGAAATTCTTTGTTCTGGTTCTGTGAAAAATGCCATTGGTAGTTTTTTAGGGATTGCATTGAATCTGTAGACTGCTTTGGGTAGTATAGTGATTTTCACAATGTTGATTCTTCCAATCCAGGAACATGGTATATCTCTCCATCTCTTTGTAGCATCTTTAATTTCTTTCATCAGTGTCTTATAGTTTTCTGCATACAGGTCTTTTGTCTCCCTAGGTAGGTTTACTCCTAGGTATTTTATTCTTTTTGTTGCAGTTGTAAATGGGAGTGTTTCCTTAATTTCTCTTTCCCATTTTTCATCATTAGTGTATAGGAATTCAAGAGATTTCTGTGCATTATTTTTGTATCCCGCTACTTTACCAAATTCATTGATTAGCTCTAGTAGTTTTCTGGTAGCATCTTTAGGATTCTCTATGTATATTGTGATGTCATCTGCAAACAGTGACAGCTTTACTTCTTCTTTTCCAATTTGGATTCCTGTTATTTCTTTTTTTTCTCTGATTGCTGTGGCTAAAACTTCCAAAACTATGTTGAATAGTAGTGGTGAGAGTGGGCAACCTTGTCTTGTTTCTGATCTTAGTGGAAATGGTTTCTGTTTTTCACCACTGAGAATGATGTTTGCTGTGGGTTTGTCATATATGACCTCTATTATGTTGAGGTAAGTTCCCTCTATGCGTACTTTCTGGAGGGTTTTTATCATAAATGGGTGTTGAATTTTGTCAGAAGCTTTTTCTACATCTATTGAGATGATCATATGGTTTTTATCCTTCAGTTTGTTAATATGGTGTATCACATTGATTGATTTGCGTGTATTGAAGAATCCTTGCATTCCTGGGATAAACCCCACTTGACCATAGTGTATGATCATTTTAATGTGCTGCTGGATTCTGTTTGCTAGTATTTTGTTGAGTATTTTTGCATCTATGTTCATCAGTGATACTGGCCTGTAGTTTCCTTTTTTTATGACACCTTTGTCTGGTTTTGGTATCAGGGTGATGGTGGCCTCATAGAATGAGCTTGGGAGTGTTCCTCCCTCTGCTATATTTTGGAAGAGTTTGAGAAGGATAGGTGTTAGCTCTTCTCTAAATGTTTTATAGAATTCGCCTGTGAAGCCATCTGTTTCTGCGCTTTTGTTTGTTGGAAGATTTTTGATCACGGTTTCAATTTCAGTGCTTGTGATTGGTCTGTTTATATTTTCTCTTTCTTCCTGGCTCAGTCTTGGAAGGTTGTGCTCTTCTAAGAATTTGTCCATTTCTTCCAGGTTGTCCATTTTATTGGCATAGAGTTGCTTGTAGTAATCTCTCATGATCCTTTGTATTTTTGCAGTGTCAGTTGTTTCTTCTCCTTTTATCATTTCTAATTCTGTTGATTTGGGTCTTTTCCTTTTTTTTCTTGATGAGTCTGGCTAATGGTTTATCAGTTTTGTTTATCTTCTCAGAGAACCAGCTTTTAGTTTTATTGATCTTTGCTATCTTTTCCTTCATTTCTTTTTCATTTATTTCTGATCTGATCTTTATTATTTCTTTCCTTTTGCTAACTTTGGGGGGGGTTTGTTCTTCTTTCTCTAATTGCTTTAGGTGTATGGTTAGATTGTTTATTTGAGATGTTTCTTGTTGCTTGAGGTAGGATTATATTGCTATAAACTTCCTTCTTAGTACTGCTTTTGCTGCATCCCATAGGTTTTGGGTCGTCGTGTTTTCATTGTCATTTGTCTTTAGGTATTTTTTGATTTCCACTTTGATTTCTTCAGTGATCTCTTGGTTATTTAGTAGTGTATTGTTTAGCCTCCGTGTGTTTTTTCTTTTCCTTTTTTTTTTTTTCCAAGCAGGTAGGAAGGAGATATGCATTTCATTTTGAGACTTCGCATTTTTACTCTGGGAGAAAAGCCCTTCCCACGAGATTTCATTTCATTGACCAGAGACATGACACATGGATGCCAGTAGGTGCTAAGGATTCTGGGAAAGCATGCACTGCACTTTCTAGCCTGTCAAGTAGAGGAAGAGAAGCGAGTTGGTTTGCATATTGAGTGAGTCAACCTACAGTATCTGCCATGGTGTTTAAACAATTAATTGAAGTAATAGCTACCATATATTTTCCTATGTATCTGAATAGGCCAAGTCTGATCTCTTTGCCCCTCAGTGTGTCCACCTCAAAAAGAGGAAGATGCTCACCTGAGATACATGTGAAAGACTTTTGCCAACTCTACAGTGTGGAAAATTCAGGGATAATGATGATGATGATGATTTAAAATCCCCCCCCTTTTCTGTACTCTGGCTCATGATCTTCATGTGCTGTGATTAAGTCCCTTTCACAGTGGGCCCCATGAACTCTACTACTAGCTAGTTTGACTTGTCAGGGGCCAACATCTGAGGCTATGTTCCTTCAAAGCAGAGCCAAACTGGGGATTCTTGTGCAAATGATTCATTGAGGAGACACCTCAGCAGAGACCTGTAAGGGAGGGAGGGAGGGAGGGAGGGAGGGAGGGAGGAAGGGAGGGAGGGAGGGAGGGAGGGAGGGAGGGAAGTACAAAGAAGGCAAAGAGGTAAGGAGAGATGGAAACACAGCTGAGCTTCAGCCTGACCCGGGGAGGAACTAGAGAGTTCCTAGATTCAGGGGCTTTGGCTTTTATACTCCCATTTCAGTCAGTCATTGACCTTTGGCTGTCCTTGTGCATAGGGATCATAACTCCCAGGCATTGTTAGACTAGGCAGGTCATCAGCCAAGGGCAAGTCTCTGGAGACAGGCACAGGTGGAAACATCAACAGCCAGTAATTGTAGAAGCTGGGGGATGCTTCAGGCCAGGTACAGAAAGATCCGGGGAGGTTGTCAGTGGCATCTATTACAGATGATCTGAATCACTGCAGTGTCGTCTATCTGACCTCCCAGTCCTCAGTCCTGCTCTCCACCAATCCATCTTCCCTTTCTGCCTGAATGAAGAAAGTTTGGGAGGGAGCTGGAAAAGGCTGGGAAAGCTGTCTGACTGGAAAGTAAGGAGACGAGGAGAGAAGGCTGAGTGGAAGCATCTGATGTGTTTGTATTTTTTACGTTTATTTTCCCTGTAATTGATATCTAGTACTATAGCATTGTGGTCTAACAAGAAACTTGATACAATTTCAATTTTCTTAAATTTACCAAGGCTTGATTTGTGACCCAAGATATGATCTATCCTGGAGAATGTTCCATGAGCACTTGAGAAGAAAGTGTATTCTGTTCTTTTTGGATGGAATGTCCTATAAATATCAATTAAGTCCATCTTGTTTAATGTATCATTTAAGCTTTTGTTTCCTTATTTATGTTCATTTTGGATGATCTGTCCATTGGTGAAAGTGGGGTATTAAAGTCCCCTACTATTATTGTGTTACTGTCAGTTTCCCCTGTTATGGCTGTTAGCATTTGCCTTATGTATTGAGGTGCTCCGATGTTGGATGCATAAATATTTACAATTATTATATCTTCTTCTTGGATTGATCCCTCGATCATTATGTAGTGTCTTCCTTTGTCTCTTGTAATAGTCTTTATTTTAAAGTCTGTTCTTTCATATATAAGAATTGCTACTCCAGCTTTCTTTTGATTTCCATTTGCATGGAATATCTTTTTCCATCCCGTCACTTTCAGTCTGTATGTGTCCCTAGGTCTGAAGTGGGTCTCTTGTAGGCAGCATATATGTAGGTCTTGTTTTTGGATCCATTCAGCCAGTCTGTGTCTTATGGTTGGAGCATTTAATCCATTTACATTTAAGGTAGTTATTGATATGTGTGTTTCTATTACAATTTTCTTAATTGTTTTGAGTTTGTTATTGTAGGTATTTTCCTACTCTTGTGTTTCCTGCCTAGAGAAGTTCCTTTAGCATTTGTTGTAAACCTGGTTTGGTGGTGTTGAATTCTCTTAGCTTTGGCTTGTCTGTGAAGGTTTCAATTTCTCCATCAAATCTGAATGAGATCCTTGCTGAGAGTAATCTTGGTTGTAGGTTTTTCCCTTTCATCACTTTAAATATGTCCTGCCACACCCTTCTGGCTTGCAGAGTTTCTTCTGAAAGATCAGCTTTTAACTGTATGGGGATTCCCTTGTATGTTATTTGTTGCTTTTCCCTTACTGCTTTTAATATCTTTTTCTTTGGATTTAATTTTTGATAGTTTGAGTAATATGTGTCTTGGCGTGGTTCTCCTTGGATTTGTGCTGTATGGGACTCTCGGAGCTTCCTGGACTTGATTGACTATTTCCTTTCCCTTATTAGGGAAGTTTTCAGCTGCAATCTCTTCAAATATTTTCTCAGTCACTTTCTTTTTCTCTTCCTCTGGGACCCCTATAATTCTAATGTTGGAGCGTTTAATGTTGTCACAGAGGTCTCTGAGACTGTCCTCAATTCTTTTCATTCTTTGTTCTTTATTCTGCTCTGCCATCGTTATTTCCACTATTTTATCTTCCAGGTCACTTATCCATTCCTCTGCCTCAGTTATTCTGCTATTGATTCCTTCTAGAGAATTTTTAATTTATTAAAAATTGTGTTGTTCATCATTGTTTGGTCTTTAGTTCTTCTAGGTCCTTGTTTAACATTTCTTGTATTTTCTCCATTCTATGTCCAAGATTTTGGATCATCTTTACTATCATTATTCTGAATTCTTTTTCAGGTAGACTGCCTATTTCCTCTTCATTTGTTTGTTATGGTGGGTTTTTACCTTGCTCCTTCATCTGCTGCGTATTTCTCTTTCTTCTCATTTTGCTGAACTTACTGTGTTTGGGGTCTCCTTTTCGCAGGCTGCAGGTTCGTAGTTCCCATTGTTTTTGGTGTCTGCCCCCAGTGGGTAAGGTTGGTTCAGTGGGTTGTGTAGGCTTCCTGGTGGTGGGGACTGGTGCCTGTGTTCTGGTGGATGAGGCTGGATCTTGTCTTTCTGGTGGGCAGGTCCACATCTGGTGGTTTGTTTTGGGGTGTCTGTGAACTTATTATGATTTTAGGCAACCTCTCTGCTAATGGGTGGGGCTGTGTTCCTGTCTTGCTAGTTGTTTGGCATAGCGTGTCCAGCACTGTAGCTTGCTGATCGTTGAGTGGAGCTGGGTCTTAGCGTTGAGACGGAGATCTCTGGGAGAGCTCTTGGCGATTGATATCATGAGGGCCCGGGTGTCTCTGGTGGACCAATGTCCTGAACTGGCTCTCCCACCTCAGAAGCTCAGGACTGACCCTTGGCCAGAGTACCAAGATCTTGTCAGCCACACGGCTCAGGAGAAAAGGGAGAAAAGAAAAATATATAAAATTAAAAAATTAAATAAAGTTATTAAAATTAAAAAGAAAAAATATATATATATAAAGGAAGAGAGCAACCAAATCAATAAACAAATCTACCAGTGATAATCTCTAAATACAAAACTAAGATAAACATAAAAATCAGAAACTAGTCAGTCACATACAGCGAACCCCAAGTCTGCAGTTGCTCCCAAAGTCCACCACCTCAATTTGGGATGATTCACTGTCTATTCATGTATTCCACAGATGCAGGATACATCAAGTTGATTGTGGAGACTTAATCTGCTGCTCCTGGGGCTGCACAGAGAGATTTCCCTTTCTCTTCTTTGTTTGCACAGCTCCCGGCTTTCAGCTTTGGATTTGGCCCCACCTCTGCATGTAGGTCGCCCTCTGGCATGTGTCCTTCACCCAGACAGGAGGGGGTTAAAGGAGAGGCTGGTTAGGGGCTCTGGCTCACTGAGGCAGGGGGAGGGAGGGGTAAGGAATGCAGGGTGAGCCTGTGGTGGCAGAGGCCAGAGTGATGTTGCAATAGCCTGAGGCGTGCCGTGTGTTCTCCCAGGGAAGTTGTCCCTGGATCACGGGACCCTGGCAGCAGCGGGCTGAACGGACTCCCAGGAGGGGGGTGTGTGCATAGTGACCTGTGCTCGCACACAGGCTTCTTGGTGGCTCCAGCAGCAGCCTTAGCATTTCATGCCCGTGTCTTGTGTCTGCGCTGATAGCCACAGCTTGCGCCCGTCTCTGGAGCTCATTTAGGCAGTGCTCCGAATCCCCTCTCCTCACGCACCCCAAAACAATGGTCTGTTGCCTCGTAGGCAGCTCCAGACTTTTTCCTGGACTCCCTCCCGGCTAGCTGTGGCGCACTAGCCCCCTTCAGGCTGTGTTCACACAGCCAACCCCAGTCCTCTCCCTGAGATCTGACCTCCGAAGCCCGAGCCTCAGCTCCCAGTCCCGCCCACCCCGACAGCGGAGCAGACAAGCCTCTTCGGCTGGTGAGTGCTGGTTGGCACCAGTCCTCTGTGTGGGAATCTCTCCGCTTTGCCCTCTGCACCCCTGTTGCTGCGCTCTCCTCCGTGGCTCCAGAACATCCCCCCTGCCCCCTCTCCGCCGTGTCCGCCAGTGAAGGGGCTTCCTAGTGTGTGGAAACTTTTCCTCTTTCACAGCTCCCTCCCAGAGGTGCAGGTCCCGTCCCTATTCTTTTGTCTCTGTTTTTCCTTTTTTCTTTTGCCCTTCCCAGGTACGTGGGGGGTTTCTTGCCTTTTGGGAAGTCTGAGGTCTTCTGCCAGCGTTCAGTAGGTGTTCTGTAGGAGTTGTTCCACCTGTAAATGTATTTCTGATGTATTTGTTGGCAGGACCGTGATCTCCACGTCTTACTCCTCCGCCATCTTGACGGTCCTCCCTTCACTTCTTTTCTGATGTTCCAGTCTTAGGGAGATCTTTTCCATGCTGCTGAGTGTCTGTGAATATGCATTTAAAACTTTTGAGAAGATACAACGTGCTGGGGGATTATTATGAAATCTGTAAGCAGGATAATTTCCAATGTCTAGAGTGCACTTTGAAGCCCTAGTCCCTAAGACCTAATACAATCAAAGGAAGACAACTCCCCCCATCGCACCCACCCATCCAGCATTGAAGGAGTCACCCTTTTAAGCCCACTGGCCTCCTCAGTGATGTTATGTAAGTGAGTTTCAACTTCCCCAGTGGTGTCAATCCAGGAGTAGCAGGTAGTGTTGGCACATACCAGTATATCTCTGCTTAGCTAAAAGAAAATCAAGGGTTATCTTATTATCAGGAACAGCTTTGGCCAGAGAGTTTAAGGATTTGTGTTGATCACCTAGTGTCTTAGCAGTGGAACCTGCAGCGTCTCTAAGAGTTAAGGAAAAGTTCCTGATCGTGATGCCGAAAACTTGGCCTCTGTGCACCGGTGCCAAATTGAATCTTGGAGACAGAGTTTGGGGTGAAGTAGAAAAGATTGGCTTTATTGCTTTGCCAGGCAAAGGGGGACACACCAGGCTCATGCCCTGAAAAACTGTATGTCCCAACCTAGGGGAATTCGGTGAGGAGTTTTATAGCAGTGGCTCAAGGGCTGGGTTGCTGATAAGGATCAGGGTGTGTGCAGGGCCTGCATTCCTTTAATGTGGCCTCAGGGGGTCTCCTGATGAGCTCCTGTGGTTCTTGAGGTTATCAAACTGTGACCTTCTCTCTGGAATGAAGAAAGCTTCATCAAGGAGTTAACATCTTCCATTTGTTGGGGGTTTTAGTTCTGCAGAAGAGCTCAAAGATGCTGTTCTGTGTATCCCTTGAGGAGGAACCAGGACCCTGCCCCAAGGCTACACTATTGTTTCTTGACTGCTTCTCCCTTGTCTCTGCATCCTGTCTCTTCCCTGATTAGCAACTGTTTGAACCTGCCCTTTGGAACGCAGGGAAAGTCATGGAGGCTGAAGCCTGTACGCTACAAAGAAGAAACTGGGGACACAGCAAGCTTTCTGTGCCCAGGAACCCCACAGGGTCCTGCTCGATTTTAATCATATTCTCATCTCTATTAACTCCTAACCAGGGAAGTAGGGCCCTGCCAATGGAGGCAATTCTTGAATCATGAAGGTCTCCTGGTAGGTACTTTTTAGAACAGTTAGGGGAGCAGTTAAATAACATAGGAGCCATAGCTCAGCTGTGCCCTAATCGTCTAGGTATTCATAGGCCCAAGGAGAAAGATAACCACCATAGACGAAGACAAGACCTGCAGGGTGCAAACCATCCCTGTTAAGGAACTAGTGTTAATGGATTTATTCACAGGGACCGCTACTTTAACATGTTCAAGCCAGGGGTAATTCAGGTTTTTAGAGCATGTGAGAAGAGAATTTCCTAGCCTGAAAGAAAGAATTATTCTAAATTCCAGAGTTTTCCCCCCTTAGTAATGGCCTGGGAGATACAGATGAGGGTGTTACATTTCCAGGCTACTGCCAGAGTGAAGAAAAGAAAGGGTTTCATGTTTAACTAATGTAGGAAGTCTTGATCTACCCTCTTGGGTGGAAGCAGTGTACAATGATGTCAGCTACTTCTCTTCCTCACTGATTTCCTTCAGAGGCCTCCAGCATCTGTACAGACCAGCTGTCGGAGCTTAACTGTGAGATGTGTACCTGAGGCTCAGTACCTTTTAGTATTACAGCAGTGTCAGGGGTCCGGAAGTACTTGGTAGGGTCCCTTCCAACAGGGCTCTACAGCTACCTTTGTTCTTAGTGATTTCAAGTCAGACGGTGGGAGAAAATTGAAATGTTAGTTTGGCGAGTCATAGCCAGATATTTGAGGAAACCAGAAGAATTCAGGATCTTGTCCAATTTACAGAAGTGTAACAAAAACTCAAATACAATTAAGAGGACTAGAATCTACTGTGTACAAAGGTGCAAACAACTTTTCTCACTACAATTACCCCCATTTTTTACCAAAGATAATCACAGTAAAACTAATTAGTTTATAGTTAATTTGTCCTGATTATTTATATAAGTGCAGCAAGAATAATGATTGACCACGTAAATTTTTCTTTAGGACTGCTTTGCTGGAGTTTTGTAAGCAAGGTACCAGGTCGATTTTTCCAAGCAGTTCCTCGAAGCTATCTGGTCATATCTGAGTCTGTGCTTGTCTCTCTCAAATATAATATTCCAGTCAAAGCCTTGGTAATGTAGCCAGTGTTTCTAATTGTGTCCTGTTATAAAAAGAACAGATTCTTATTGAACTTATGCAAACAAATATATTGTCATGAAAATAAGTATACTCACAGAGCATTTCTGAATTCTGGAGGGATCAAGTAGGTAGAAAAAGTAAATATTTCATCTTTGTTCATGAAGGTATACTTTACCAAATTACAGTAAATCATAGATAACTTAAGTGAAATGGTATCCTTAAATCTGGAAAAACAAAACATTACAGATCCTCCTCAGTTCATGTAGTCCCACGTAATTAATACATGTTCTGCTTGAATCCAGTTTTTCTGTCAGTTCTCTTGACCTTCCCTGATGATTGAGGGTGATAGGGACAGTGATAATGCTAAGAAGTCTGCAAGGTTTCCATTAAGGCTTGTATGATTTGCCCAGTGAAGTGGGTGCCTTGATCACTGGAAATTATGGGAGGTACACCTCAAGTGGGAAACACATTTTCTAACAGTTTCTTTGCCACTGTGAGGGCATCGGCCTTGCAATGGGCCAAGGCTTCAGCCCATCCAGAAAACATACATACAGTAGCGCGAACACATTGATAACTCATACTAAGTGGCAGTTGAATGAAGTCCAGCTGCAGGTGTTTAAAGGGTCCAGAAGCAGGAGGTCTCAGGCCTCTAAGGACAAAAATAGTTTTTCTTAAACGCACTATGGTGGGTGTAGGAATGCAAAAACCAAAAAATGGGGACTGCCAGGATGCTAGGACGAACAAAGTGGCCATCTTGGGCTTCCCATTTCCCTGACTGTTTAACTTACAGCCATTATTTACCTATCTTAATTTCTCTGATTCAGGAGGAGACTGTTGCATGTTACATCAGGATGGCAAAAATCTGGTAATAAGAGGTCATGTTTTGCAGAAGCAGAATTGACTTGATCCAGGTGTGCCACAGTCTTTATAGATTCTATTGCAACTGCCTTTGCATGAAGGTCAGCTAGGGCATTTCCCTGATACTCAGGTTCAGTCTTTTTAGTGTGAGCCTCGATTTTGGTGGCAGACAACATTTTCATGCCAGGACGTATCGGACTTCCAGGAATTTCACACAACTTCTGGAATACTTATAACACATACCTGTACAGAAACGATATAAAGAAGGCTTAATGTTACTTATTTGACAATGCTTCCCATGTAATTTAACATATCAAGTAAGCCTAATTAGTTTAATCTTTTGGAATGTCCCAAGGGTCTTCTGGAAAAAAATCTCAGTTTCTTTCAAGTCAAAAACACTTCAGTTTTAGAATTTCATTTTGGGAAGTTTAGCAAAGCTATCAAAATATTTGGACTCTTGACTAATTAGGATCACAGATTAGTATGAAACAATACTTAGCTATCTATTCAGCAGTTGAAGGAAAATTAAGTTCTAGTTTTACATTAAGTACACTATTGATATTAAAGCTTAATTTTAAAACCCTTAGAATAGAAATTTAATTTTTGCTAGCCTGATTACGCAAGGAAAGTGTTTCTTTCTCTCTTCAGCCTTTTGTATACTTTTGGTTTGGCCTTCATAACCAGAAGTTCTAGTTTAGACTAAATTACTCTCATTTCCCTTAACAAAAATGTGTCTTCATTCCTCATATGTTTTCTTAACCAAAAACACATCCTACTTTCCTTGCATATAAAGATGTTTCCCTTTTTAATTAGCTTTAATTATGTTAGAATTCTTAACTCTTAGAAACTTTAATTTCTATTAGAAACTTAGAAAGTAAACAAGTGTGGACTATCTCTTACACTAGCATTCTTTGGATTGACAGAATCATAAATACTTTTTATAATTTCTAGAAACGTGCTTTGTCATAAAAATTTCTCAGCATGGCACAAAGCATGCTTACTAATAGAACCAAATTTATCTTTAGTTTCTCTGTAATTAGAAGCTAAAAGTAGATAAACCTATGTTCATTGTATTTTTTTCTCTTATTTGGAAACGCTCTCGATATCCATTGAATTCCCATCATTTAACTTAGCAGACTCTTAAGATTTCAAGTCACTGAAAAGATCCAGGAAACTGTTTCTAAGTACTTATACCATAAAATACAATTGTTGCTAAAAACTTTATCTGTAAACTCTTATTCCAATTACATCTAAGTCATTTTTCCCCCAAAATAGGTTTAGGTTACCTATGAAAACATCATAACAAGTTATTTTTCTTGCTGGCAAATTTGTAAGCCTAGGTAGAATAGACGTATGCTATTTAATGCTGATAACTCTAAAGACATGTTTGTTTAGTGAAACCAGCAAACTTAAACTAGCTTTTATTTACTAAAGAGTACCTCAGATCACATGAACTTAAAAGAATCACTTGGGTTAATTTCTGTATTTCTGAGGACAGTTTTAGCTAATCCTTACGAGCACTTGACTTTCAACCCAATGAAATGGAGCTCTTTTACAAATTAATTTTCATAATACCATCCCAAGGTAGAGAAATACCGCACATCTACAACATACATATATGTGTAGACATAGAGACAAGCACATAGACAGACACAGAGACCTTATAATTACTGATATTTGTGGAGCAGATTTATAAGGCTTCTCATTAGCCCGTTTTCCAAGTATCTCCTTTTTCTTTCCTTCTGATGAGAAACATTTGCATTTCAAAGAATGGCTCATAGAGAATGTAGGGAGAGAAAAGCTACATCACAAAGACACACAGAAGGTATCCAGGATTTCTCCAAGATGGAATTTTTAGGGGGCATATTTGCAGGACATTTCTGCTTATAAGGTCCCAATAGCTCCAAGTATTTTGAGATAAGGAAGGGCAGTTTGGGGATTGGCAGAAAGGACTGAAACACCTATCCACCTATTATTGGAATGTTTCTTTCCCTCTGGGTACATTTAGCTTAGAGGAAAAGGCCAGAGTTCTGTCAGACTGGTGGCCTCCCATTTTATTTTTCTGCTTTTTTATTTATCCGCTAACCTCAGGAGGTAATCCATTTATTAAAACTTTTGAGGATCCTCCCTGGGTTAAGAAATTCTTTATCTATGGCCCTTAGATTGGCCTTTGACCTAGGAGTGAAAGGTATCTGAGGAGGATTACCTGTAGCCTCAGGTGGTCTTCTTTTTTTTTTTTGCGGTACTCGACCTCTCACTGTTGTGGCCTCTCCCCTCGTGTTGCGGAGCACAGGCTCGGGATGCGCAGGGTCAGCAGCCATGGCTCACGGGCCCAGCCGCTCGGCGGCATGTGGGATCTTCCCGGACCGGGGCACGAACCCGTGTCCCCTGCCTCGGCAGGTGGACTCTCAACCACTGCGCCACCAGGGAAGCCCAGGTGGTCTTCTTTTAAAATGCAAAGTACCCAAATAAAGGATGACAGAGGGGAGTGGTAGAAGTTATATATTGCTCTTATAGTCTTTTGTTTAGGGCACCTTTTATTTCTTTAATTTTTCATTAGCCTTTTTCAATGAATCTTTCAATGAAACTATTTTGGAATTTCCAAATCTTTTGGACGCTTCTGCATGATCTTTGCTTTTTAAGTGCACTTTTTCAATGATTTTATTTCTTTGGAATGTTCTCCATAATGGCCATTGTAATTCTAGGTTGTTTTTAGTAAAACTTTGCCATTTTGTTAAATATGTGCAGTTTCTGGGACCACAGTTCTTAAACAAAATAAGCAGGTGTGCTGGAAGGTAGCCTGCTCAACTCTGGATATAACAGACCTCATTTCTTGTAGCTAGGCCTTCGGTTTTCTCAGAGCCTCACTAATCAGGTTCCAGCACTTCCGAGATTCCGCTTAGCAACTGACCTTTATTTAATATCCACCTGAGGCCTTCCACTGGACCTTGTCCAGTTCTCAAATCAGACCCAGTCTAAACTCGGACCCAGTCCAGTTTTCAAATAGGACCTAGTCCAACTCCAGCAGCAGCCACCGCCAATTTCCATGGAACTTTGGACTGGGGGAAAGGGTTGAATCGACAGCCCACAAAGAATGGGGACCGGGGACTGATTGCATACAAATGGAGAATTGCAGCTGCCACCATCCATTCCCAATGTAGAATCTGGGGAAGGATTTCAAACGAATGGGGAATGGCAGACTAAACCATCAGCAGTTCCCAAAGTTGAATCCAGGGGCACAGCTAAGGGCTGGGGTTTTGCACCTGGGGAATTCCAGTCTGAAAGGCTAGGGGCTTGGTTCCAGGCAAGTCCTCTGCCAGCCCAGTTGAGCCCTGAACTGAATCATCTACCAGCTCAGGCTAACCTGCCCAGTAAAGGAAAGCCAGTCAGATCGGGAGCTCAAACGCTGAAAGAGCAGAGCTCAACCAAGAGGAACTCACTAACGGCCCTCAGAAGTGGAAAGACAGTGGGCTCAAAAGGGTGCGTGGGGTACCATGCCTGTGTTTCTTGTTGTCCCTGAATGCCAGTGAAGTTCACTTCCCATCGCTGCCACTGATCTATTAAAAAACAAAAATTCAACCGAATGAACTTGAAGATATAATTGGCCTTTTAGGTGATTGATGAATCAGGTAGCATCCCATCTAGCAACAAGAATGGCACTCCAAGGGGTTGTACAGAATGGAAGGTATTTACGGAAAGAGTTGGGCAAGGGAGCAGTTAGCAAAAGAAAGGATTAGTTTTAGGCCAGGACGTCTTCTTTGGGGGGGGGGGGAAGGGAATGGCACAGGTTTTCAGCATGCAGACTGCCTCTTCTTCCTCTGGGGGTGGGGTGGAGGTCTCATGTGGCCGGTTACCTCATTGGTACTGACTAGAAAACTGTAGACTGGTTGATTAAGATAACATTTCTGGTGAAGGTCAAAACTGCAGTTAGGTATTAAATCTAGGTTTGACATCATGGACTTTAGCACAAGTGACGCTATTTTGGGCCTGTGTTTTTTCTGTTTAAAACTATTCATCCCTCTGTATATCCCTGAGTTTATTCATTGTTCATTATTTCATTTAATAATGATTATTTCTCGACTATTGGGGTATATAAAAGTGCATAAAATATGGATCCTTTCCTTTTATAAAAGGGTTGGTAATCTAGGGGGAGACAGATGTGTACACACAGTAACTTTGATACAAAAGCGAAGCATAAAAGCAAGTTACGTGTAAAGTAAAACAGAGATGCAAAGGAGAAAGAGACCTGGCTCCAGGAGGGTAAGGTCTGTGTTTTGTTTAAAAAAATTAAATATAGATTTCTCAAGTCCTAGGCCAGCGCTCGGCACAACAAAGTAAGTTGTTTTGTTCGGGGGCAGGGCAGTGGGGCAGCAAATGACGCTCAGAAACCGCGATTGACGTTGCCAGTAGTTTATTTGACAGGGCTTCACTGTGGGGATTTTACAAGCCAATAGCATACAGGGTGATGTCTCTTAATAAGTCAATAAAGAAATAACATACTCTAAGCAAATGATAGATTAGTTACACTATTGTTCCAGGCAAGGGGAGATAAAGGAATAAAGTCCAAATCTAGTGAAGGTGTACCTTTTCTACGGGTTTAGGGTGGTTTCTCAGGAGAGACGCTTTGCCAGCTGAGAGCTGACATCCAGCTGCCAGTGAAATAATAAGGGGTAGCTCGGCCCTGACCCAAACTCTCAGATATTCCTTACAGATTCTCAGTATTTATCGTCTAAATGCCCCCTTGCTTCTCCACATGTTCTTAGCAGTAAGCCCACTGCGAGAACCGTCAACAGCTGAGGTGATGACGTCCTGACGCAGCTTATTTCATTCTTATATCAAACCAACTTTACTCCTAAAGTTAACTTTCTTTTGTCTTTGGACAAAAGTGGATTAAAACAACTTCAGTTAAGTCATAAGCGAGTTGATTTGAAGTCATATCAAACCAATGCACAACAACAGGTTCAGATGATGTGTTGACTGTCTACTGAAGTAATAGTGGAACAGTGGAACGTATCATGGAAGAAGTGAATCTGGAGCTGGGCCTTAAAGCCGAGAGAAATACATTTCAAGTGGTAGATAGATTATAGACCTTCAGAGCTGGAAGAGACCTTAGAGACCATCTAGTACAGTGTTTCTCCTACTTTCTGTTTTCATTGTTAGAGCACTCTGCTCTAACAGTCTATCGATAAACAGTTTCATTTATAACAGGATGCTAAATTGGAAATGCCTGTGACTGAGGTGCTATCAGTAGCAGACTACCAATGTGCACGTTTGGAAGGGAGATGGATAGAAAGAGATCCAGAAGATAGTGACTTGGAAAAAAATTGAGGTTTTCTTGGGGAAAATGCTGCTGTTGAACACTACCCCTTTTTTACAGTCCCCCACTTTCACGAGGGGAGGCATTGACCTTCCCATTTTAAGAGACGAGTTTCTTTAGGAACACCTGGAGGAGAACTCGGAGGAGTGGCTCATTGGATTCCGAGTTGGTGAGGGGGGAGTGATTGACCTTGCCAAAATTAAATAACGACAACAAAAATACATGTATCTGGATTCAGTACAGCAAATAAAAGAGCACCAGTGATTGTCAAGTCTAGAAAAGCTTCATGAAACCCCTCTCGATACTTAACATCAGCCAGACCCAAAAAGCAGAACGTCATATTCTAACAATGACAGTACTGAGCCGAAGAGGAGCTTTCTGCTTCCCTTCCCTCTCCTCCCTCCACTCCCATTCAACCCTGTTAGGAAAGAGCAGCTGGTGCATGGGGCAGAAGGTGAGTAAGAGGAAGAGAAGAAGCTCTCTGTACCCCCTGCTCAAGGTGGTGAGGGACCTGGCCCAGTTGCAGCCTCTCCAAGTCGGGGGAGAAGTCATATATGTGAATTAAGTTTGAAGTGTTAATGAATGTATTAGACTGGAAATTCTAATTTTAATGTCTTAAAATGACAGCAGGACCCTGTATTACCTTACAATGGCCAGAAAAGACATGGGACCTCCTCGGTATTTTCACCCAGGGAGCAAGCAAGAACTACCCCCTTGAGCAGATTTAAAGGGAGAAAGAAGACAGATAAAGTTGTCTTTATGCTTATATGCCATAAGTCCTGATTATTCAACATACAGCTTACACCCTTTACATATTTTTGTTTTAAAGGGAAAGGAAAACAATGTAAAGGGATTTACGTCAGGATACAGATGAAGGTGCAGTTGACTTTTTAGTGGAACCAAAATATTATGATCAAGTGGCACCGAAATAGATTATTTAACTGGACAAATTTAAAAATCTATAGAATACTAAAATTAACAGTTAGTCAAAGACATGGATTTTTGGAAGTGTGTGGTAACCTAGGAACAGTGATACAGCTGGAATGTTGCCTCTTCGGGATTATCAGAGAGGGTGGCTGGCTGCTCCGTAGGACAGTGGTGGTGGTAGGCGAGCCTGCTGCATTATGTAACAACAGAGGGTGACCTTCCGATTGTGTTTGGTGCCCCATAGGGGGCACAGTTCGCACAGGGTGATGATAATGTGGTGGGCTGAAAGAGCCTCCCAGGAAACCATACCGATGCTTAATTAGTGAGTTACTTCTCTGTTCCATCAAAATGTCAAGATCAGACCCACAACTGCACATACATTTTTTGTCATTTTCTTACTTTGAACATGTTTACACTTCTCCAAGATCCATCCATATCCTCTTGTCCCTTAAAAATAATTTGTCAGACAATTTCAGTCTTTGTTAACTCTCCTATAAATTTTAACAATACTTCTGTACACACACTTAGCATTCCAGAGGAATATTCTTCAAGACCATGGGGATCAACAAATTTTCAAATGCCATTACAGTGTCTGTGAGGTATGTATTTTCCCCAAAATGCATAATTTATAATCCTCATAATAGATCTTTTACAGATGAAGAAAATGGGGCCTAGGAAGTTTAAGTAAAATAGGTAACAAGTGTCCCAATTAATATTTGAACTCGGTTCTGGCTAATTCCAAAGCATGCATTCTTAACTCTCTTTCGCGTATTTGTTTTCTATTCTTACTGTGTATGCTATACAGGTTTCCCACTGGGGCTCCTTTTCAGGGTCTTCCTAATACTTAAAGTCACTTGTAAAATGAGTACTTTCTTTGAATGAGAAATCCATTAGGCAGAAAAAAAACAACTTGGCAATAACTTTTAGGCATTAACCGCATGCCAAGTAATTATCAGAAGACCTAATGCTTTGAGCCCTCACAAGTGTGATCTTAAGATAATAGCGTGAGGCTTGCTTGCATTGTGAACTTTCTTGATGCTTTATATTGTGATATGCTTCATGGATTGGCTTCCTAAAAAAGATCTGTAAAGCATTCTGGGAAGGTCTGCCAATTAAAAACCGGAGATTGGCTGAAGGCTTGCAGCAATTAAAGTTTGAATACGGATGGTGCCAAATTGAATGTTTCCCTGGCAACAGATTTTTCCTTAATAACTTTTAGATGGGAGGGGGACCGTAAAAGGAAACCATCTTTCAGCATATGTATAGTCCTACAACATGTTTGCAAATTGATTTTGGAAGCTAATTTGTACTTAACTAGTGATTGTTTTAAGTGGATCTGAATATTACTAAATTATGCTGAGGAAATATTTTGAGAATAACAGAAATAAATTCTGGGAACCTTATAAGGACATAAAAAGTGCATGGTTTTAAAAAAACATCTCTTGGTCTGTAACCAGTTATCCAAGATATTTATTTATTTATTCATTTATTTTTGGCCGCACTCTGCGGCTTACGGGATCTTAGTTACCCAACCAGGGATCGAACCTGTGCCCCGTGCATTGGGAGCACAGAGTCTTAACCACTGGACCACCAGGGAAGTCCCGGGATTTTATATTAAGCACAATTTACCATTGTCAAAGATTTCTGGATCCTTAATGTCCGTTAAGATCAAAAGTTTAGAACATAGGTATAACCAAGGAAAAAGTGATATGTATATCATGGATTTGGAGTTGATCTTGATATATATCATGTTATATGTGTTATTAATATATATGTTCAGGTTTATGGGTTAGTTTTTCATTATCTGTTTAAAGATATTTTTAAATTGTTGATTGTTTAAATCGTTTCAGGAAGTACCTCATAAGGAGGTCACTGATAGTGTTTATATCATGTGGTGTGTTACCATAGATCTAATATCTGGTCCTCAGCTTTGCATAGCCAACGACTGGATTTTAATAGTTCACCTTGAGGTGATGAGTCTCTGGGGGACTGACTCATACTACACAAACTCGCATGAGACTGGTTTATTAATCATTTGAAAGAAGAGGTAATAAATTGAAATTATTATTTTATAGCACAGCATAAGGCTGTCAAAAAAATTAATAATGATAATTTGCTCATAGTGCCCTCCCCAGTGAGGACTATGCAGAAGACCAAGGTTTGATGGTGACCAAAGAATTGGAGGAAGGGTAATATTGTATCATTAAAGGATGGTTCATTAAGTGAGAGAATCTAGATGAACTTCCCACCTTTACTGTTCTGGATGACTTCTACTATAGAAATAGAGAAACAGATAATTTCTCTCAGATGGTACCAAAGACATAATAGCAAATGCTTGCTCTTCGGCTTTCTTTTTAGATTCCATGCAACATGTCTTCCTCCCCACATGTGCACACTTACCTTCCTCCTCTGGCTATTGTCTCTCACAGAGCCATACAAAACTCAGGTATGTTAAGTAGATGTAAATCAATAGTTGGAAATTTGTGTTAGTTACATTATTACCCATTGCTTGCTTGACTGAAGTAGGGTACGTCATCACCAAAACCCTTACGAAACAACTCTTTCCACAAGAATTTCCAGCCCCGGTGGCAATTCCAGGACTACCACCGCAAGAAATTCTGACATAATAGGGATATAAGGTGGTCCTGGGAATCTACATTTTTATGAAGTTATCCGAGACTCAGGCAGATTATTTTTACAGATGACTGATGCTATGCACCACGTCCTTTTTGTTTCTCATTTTACTTTTAGATGATAATCTTTTTTCTGGCTTTTTCCAAATTTCTGGAATTTTAGGACTCAGAGACTCTA
Organism: Delphinapterus leucas; assembly: GCF_059928025.1. NCBI lineage: Eukaryota > Metazoa > Chordata > Mammalia > Artiodactyla > Monodontidae > Delphinapterus > Delphinapterus leucas. Next base: position 105,287,226 of record NC_143150.1, read on the forward strand.
GGAACTTGTGCGTGTAAAGAGAAACTTAAAGAGCTATAGAGGTAGAGATATGTAGGTACATAGAAATAGACATGTACATAAAATAGAAATAGACATGTATACATAGAAATGTGTTGCTTAAAACTGTAAAAAATACATTCTTAAAAATGTAAATTAAAAATATTAATAATTCACTATCAATTGAAGATAGCATGATAAACTTGAATGAAATAAGGACCCTGAAAACAAATGTATCCCTTCCTCCCCTACCCCATCCTATCCCTCCCCCTCCCCCCCCCCCACACGAAGTTCTACAACTCAGCACAGGGTTAAAACGTTAAAACCAATTCCTAACCCAGGTAAATAAAGGAAAATGTTTATGTTCTTCCTCGGTCTTTAATTATTTTCCCTAGATTAATTTACAAATGGTAATCACACGTAAGAACAAGTATTATTGCCCTATAAACAATACAACGAAGAATCAGATGAGAATTAAGTAAAAATAAAGGGTACACTTTCATTAAAGACCCAGTTCTCATGACCTAGTCCCAAACCCTTTGTACTCTGCACTCATTCCTTGAATTGACTCTCTTTAGAGCTGCAGAGGTAGGAATGTGACTCACATACAAACATTCCAAAAGGTTTGATTTGAAAAACCTCCTCAAAAGAGAGAGACAGACAGAGATAGAAACAGAGATGGAAAGCGAAGGGAAAAGGTAAAATAGCATTGTTTGATCAGAGATGGAAACTGAGTAATGAATTTGGTTACTAACCACTTAAATATATAGCTTTTATTTAAGCTTGTAATTTGGTTCTGTATCATGAGAAAATGATTAATAATCTAAAATACATACTTTTATAATACTATCTAATGCTATAAAGATAGTAATTCAATTTTTGAAGAACGTTTCTTGTTAAGGGTTGGTTTATGCCTACTACTGAATTTCACAATGTTTATTAGAAGTAGTTTCAAATAGTATTTAATGGCATAGAGAAAGAATAATTATAACATTAATGCTAAGTTTAAAGTAAGATATGCATAGTAAGTGAAGTAAGTCAGGCAGAGAAAGACAAATATATGATATCACTTATATGTGTAATCTAAAAAATAATACAAATAAATTTATTTACAAAACAGAAACAGACTCACAGACATAGAAAATAAATTTATGGTTACCAAGGGTGGAAGCGGGGGGAGGGATAAATTAGGAGTATGGGATTAACAGATACATACCACTGTGTATAAAATAGATAAGTGACAGACATTTACTATATAGTGCAGGGAACTATATGCAATATCTTGTAATAACCTGTAATGGAAAATAATCTGAAAAAATTATGTGTATACACACACACACATACACATATATAATTGAATGACTTTGCTCTGCACCTGAAACTAACACAATATTAGAAATTAACCATACTAAAGTTTAAAAAGTAAAAGTAGGATATGAAATTATTTATGCCATATGATCCTAATTTTGTTTTAAAAAAAAAGTAAGGAAGAAAAGAAAAAGAGAGAGCCAGCAGGACACATTATAACTGGAAGGAAATACTTTAAAATTTTTCACAGCTGTCACAGGTGGAATTTAGGTGAGTTTAATTGTTTTCTTTTGTATCTATCTGTGTTCTCCCAATTCCATACAATACAATGTATTACTTTTATACACAGAAAATATTTTCAAGTATATTACACAGGGATGGTGTTTCTCAACCTTTTATTAATCATTACCCTGTAAGAAGCTTTTTAGAGTTTTATTTGCTAATCAACCCCCCATGAAATTTTGATAACATAGATAGTCTCTATATCTGTTTATATTGTGGCTCTTTGGAGGGTCACAAACCACTGTGACCCTTAGATACATCTAAGACTTTTTGTTCCTCAAGAATCAATTTTAACCCCCTTGGGACACTATTGCCCTGTTGAAAAGATATGTACCACTAGCCCAAGAGCCAGAAGATTCTCATTCAGTAAGTTTTTAGGGGTAGGAACAAAGTAAGTACATTTTTAAAATAGTGGTCAGGTGTTTCAAAAGGAATGTATAAATGCATCTACTTAATGTTATTCCAAATTTTTCAGAAACCTGAAATACGAGCATTTATCTATTTTTAGGAATAATACTAAAGATGGAACATTTTTACACATTTACAAATCTTTAAGAGTTTACCTTTTTTTCCCTACTGCCAGGAACATATAACTTTGAACACAATTTAGAACAACTTTCATGAAATATGATTTCTTCCTTATCTTTTTTCTTGACTTTTACTTTGTTATCTTTTCTACCACCTACTTCCGTGTAGGTCTTTTCTTTTCATCATTGCTTATTTCTTTAGTTTTTCTTTCACAAAATTGAAGGAAGATGTGGGCTTAGTATTCTGAATTCATAGTTCCATTGTGGTTATTAAAACGTGAACTAAAACCTTGCCAGCACATGGTACCATGTATATAATTTTCAACATTCAGACAATTACACAAAGGCCTCTGAGGATTCTAGGGTCATTGCTGAAGCTTTTTTTTTTTTAATCCTATAACCTTTTCTCATTGTTGGTTAATTTTCAGAACATAGAAGTTTTCACTTTTAAGGTTAAAAAAAAAAACCTGATGAATGGAAGAACTATTCAGCACAGCAGGTTATAAACCAATTAGGATGATGGTGTCTTGGATGGAGATTTTCATGAACCTCTCACATTAGCTATTTCAGCTTTTTTTTTTTTTTTTAATGTTCAAAGTAAATAGGAAGGTCTGGACTCAGGGGGGAAAAAAAACTCTTTCATTAGGTTCCAAATAACAGCTAGCTTAATAAGCAGCAAGAGACAGAGATTTAGTATAGAAAAAAAATAAAAGGATAAACAAATAAAGCAATGAGATTAGAAGGTCGGTAATATCATTGGAACTGGCAGCAAGGCAGGTTCATGTGAGATTATTTTGTTTGGGGAAACAACTATACTAACTTTGTTCTGAACCTCTTGCCAGTGCCTGTCTTGAGAAGATTTAACATTCTTTGTCTGTGTGTACCAAAATGCCTAAGGACAGAGCTGTTACCTAAACTTTATTCAAATTGAGAGAATTCATGTACAAATTTGTGGCTAACGTCTTAGTCAGTGTAGTACATAATGTCTACTGCTTCACAGCACGACTTTCTGATTTTCAAGAACAGTGTAGTAACTGCTTACCAGCCAAGAGAAAGGCATGGGACCATATTTGTCATTGGAGTCAACGTTAGTTCTGCCTATGGTAGTTACTTAGGTAAAGATAAGTTTGTTCCAAGCTGGGGCTTTTCACTGGCACTTGTTATGCGTAATAAGGAAGTGCTTTCAAGTGGACCCTGGAGTATAGGGAAACTAGAGTCTGATGTCACCAAGAGGAATGTTGATGAATTCAAAGATAGTGAAAGAAAGGAGGGGAGTAATTTTGATAGAAATGGTAGGAAAGCAGGAAACATGGCAGAATTGGGGGGAAAGAAATCTTTAGAGATTTTACAAATTACAAGCTCCTTTTAATAATCAGATTAAGATTGTAAGTGTAGAGTGACTGGATAAAGATCCATGTTCTGACCTGGCTAGCTAATTAGTACAATCTTCTAGTCCAGTTTTCACATTTTTCATTTTAGCATATTTTTGTATGATAAATTGTATTTCCAATGGAAACCTTCTACTCCTGTTGACTAACTTGACTCCCTGATACTTTGCCTAACCTTCTACTTTCTTGTTCCTACTTCTTTCAAGACTTTGCACGCACAATAAGGCAGCTCATATTCCTTAAGTCTCCTGTCTGATTTTGCTTCTTGAATTGCCAAAGTGAGCTCTACAGACATTTCTGTCATTTCTTTTTATACCTAATCTCTTGTGATCCATGCTCTAACCACTTCACTGAAGCTGTTAATGACCACCAAAGAGGGCTGACTATGTGCATTCTAGCGACTACCTCTCAAGCTTCATCTCCAGAGCCTTTGCCTTGAACACAGGGATAATGTAACCTTTCCCAATCTCTCATTTCAGTTTCCTGCATTTGGTCTGCCTCTCTCCAGAATTTTCCCAAGGCTTTGCCTCTGTCCCTTACACTCATGACTTCAGTATTCATCACTATATGAATGATAGCTCTCATCATAACACCCCTGACCTCTTATCTGTTTTATCCATTCCATATGGCAAGCTGTCTACATTACCTTTCTTCTTGGGGATTATTATAACCTTATATTCAACATGAAATTGTGTGTTCATGTCGATGTCCAACAGCAACCTTTTTCACCATTTTTAGATACAAAAAGGGTCAACATTTCTGTCCTACTTATTTATCGGCAAACGACTCAAAAGGCAAGCCAAAAAAAAAGAATACTCAAGTAAGATTTCCCAACAAAGAGGCTTTAAGCAAAGAACTTGCAGGTGTCACATGTAGGCTGTATTCTAGAAGGAGCATAGTGAACTAGGCATACATACCTGACTGGAAAACATCGGTCACAGTCTGTTAGTTCCATCTTTTCCTGCGAGAGGGAAAAATCATTATATGACAGGGCCAGAACTTCTATGACCCCTTTCAAGAATTTAAAGGTTTTTATGACCCCATTCATCTCCTGTCAAAAACTTTCATGAAGTACCCAGGCAATGCATTTTATACAGAGGGAAGAACTTAGACGAAGTCCTATATATTTTAATCTTCTAAATATCTTACTGATCTGTTCTTATCTTTCAATCTGCCAGCCATCAGGTTTTACCTGGACCCCTATCCTAGCATCTCACGCTGTTTTTTTCTGTACCTTTTCTTGCCCTCCCCTCCAATCTGTTCTTTAATTAGCAGTATGACTAATATTTTGAAACCCAGGTCAGATGGTGTCACTTCGCTGCGTGAAACCTTTCAGTGGATTCCAGTTGCCCTGCAGACAAAGGCCAAAATCTTCACCATAATTCATAAGGCCACTGGGAGCTATGAAAGTCCCCTCTTTTAGCTTTTCTTTCTAGTGAGTGATACATTCAGATAAGTGGATTCTCTTTTAAGGACATAGATTCCAAGTGCATATGAATATTGAACTAGGTATTGATAGTTTACTTATAAAATGTTTACTATTCCTTATGCAGCTTTGATTTTGCATCCATTCTAATTCAATCTCAAGCACATAATGGATTATCAAGAAAAAGGTTTTAATAAATGATTGGATAGACAAAGGAACAAATAAATGAATAAATGTATAAAAACAAATCATTATCAGACAGTCAGATGGCTATTTATAAGAACTTATCAGAACAAAAGTATAATCTTGCTTAAGACCAAATTCAGGCAATTTTTGTGTGTCTCTGGTTAAAAAAGCATCAGTTTTATATGTTTTTTTTAACATCTTTATTGGAGTATAATTGCTTTACAATGGTGTGTTAGTTTCTGCTTTATAACAAAGTGAATCAGTTTTACATATACACATGTTCCCATATCTCTTCCCTCCTGCGTCTCCCTCCCTCCCACCCTCCCTATCCCACCCCTCTAGGTGGTCACAAAGCACCCAGCTGATCTCCCTGTGCCATGCGGCTGCTTCCCACTAGCTATCTATTTTACATTTGGTAGTGTATATATGTCCATGCCACTCTCTCACTTTGTCACAGCTCATCCTTCCCCCTCCCGTGTCCTCAAGTCCATTCTCTAGTAAGTCTGTGTCTTTATTCCCGTCTTACCCCTAAGTTCTTCATGACCTTTTTTTTCCCTTAGATTCCATATATATGTGTTAGCATACGGTATTTGTTTTTCTCTTTCTGACTTACTTCACTCTGTATGACAGACTCTAGGTCCATCCACCTCACCTAAATAGACATTTCTCCAAAGAAGATACACAGATTGCCAACAAACACATGAAAGAATGCTCAACATCATTAGTCATTAGAGAAATGCAAATCAAAACTACAATGAGGTATCACCTCACACCGGTCAGAATAGCCATCATCAAAAAGTCTAGAAACAATAAATGCTGGAGAGGGTGTGGAGAAAAGGGAACCCTCTTGCACTGTTGGTGGGAATGGAAATTGATACAGCCACTATGGAGAACAGTATGGAGGTTCCTTGAAAAACTACAAATAGAACTATAACATACGACCCAGTTTTATATGTTTTTAAAGGATTCTGTTCCCTTGCTGCAAGTAGTATAGGCACAATGCTATTCTGTTTCTCATTTTAAAGGAAATAATAATAATACCATATGCTTGTTGACAGATTTGCAGTATAAAGCACTTTTCACACAGATTACCTCATTTTAGATTTCTCTATTTCTTCTTTTGCTATGGGGATTCATTTTAAGAATTTCCTTTTAAAATTAAGGCAGTAACACTACTCAGTTCCTGTATTTCTTAGCGACACCTTCACTAGGATATTGTCTCTCTCCTGGGCCTTTCTTCTCCAGATGCACAGTTATGATTTATCCAGAGGTAAATGGAAATAGTAGGAGCAATACACAGAATTTGTTATTGTTTCTTGTAAACTCAAGCATTTCATTTTAGGAGCTGCCGTACTATTTTAGGAATTGCTGTACTAATGTTCAAAATTTATTTACATATTTTGGATGAAAGAATTTTGTCACTTCAATTGGGCTTATTAGAAGAGGGAAAGAGTTACTTTTTATCTCCGCCGTATTTTACATCATTTACTATAACATTCACGAGTTGCTGAGGTTTAAATAAGCAAAGATTATCTCAAAATGAGACCTGAAAAGGGCAATTCAAGTCTCTCATCCACTTTCCTTTTTGGCTTTTCAGCCAACACTTTAGTCTAAAACATATTTTATAATCATTGATCCTGTGTTTGTCTTAATAACCAGACATACATTAAATGAACTAGAATTGATTGGTCTTTATTTTTGATCTCATATTTTGCATTTCTGGAGAAGCATTTGAAAGGATCAGTTGACGCTATACTTCATTAATTCATTTCCTCTTTTTCCCCTTAATACAGAAGCCCCATTTTCATAAAGTCTAAAAAAACTGGAACATGTATTTTGTTTTTATAACATTGATTAAATGAATATATTTGTTTTGTTTATATATTGTATGTTTGTGATTATTTTTGTTTTTTCAGTAGTGCATAAATTCTTACTTGTGACTTAAAAGTTGTGTTCACCCTTTCCACGCATTCTTTTATACTCCCCTCATGTCAAACTTGTGTTGGGCCATGAGTATAAAAGCGCATTCTTTGTAGAGAGGTGGATGAACCTAGAGTCTGTCATACAGAGTGAAGTAAGTCAGAAAGAGAAAAACAAATGCCATATGCTAACACGTATATATGGAATCTAATTTAAAAATGGTCCTGAAGAACCTAGGGGCAGGACAGAAATAAAGATGCAGACGTAGGGAATGGACTTGAGGACACAGGGAGGGGGAAGGGTAAGCTGGGACGAAGTGAGAGAGTGACATGGGCATATATACGCTACCAAATGTAAACTAGATAGGTAGTGGAAAGCAGCTGCATAGGACAGGGAGATCAACTCAGTGCTTTGTGACCACCTAGAAGGGTGGGATAGAGCGTGGGGGAGGGAGACGCAAGAGGGAGGGGATATGGGGATATATGTATACATATGGCTGATTCACTTTGTTATAAAGCAGAAACTAACACAACCTTGTAAAGCAGTTATACTCCAATGAAGATGTTAAAAAAAAAAAGGAGTGAAGTACTCATGGATAAACTTTGAAAACATCATGTAAAGTGAAAGAAGCCAGACACAAAGACCACATATTGTATGATTCCATTTATATGAAATGCCCAGAACAAGCAAATCTATAGAGATAAAAAGTAGATTAACTCCAGCCTAGGGCTGGAGTGGGGAGCTGGAGAGAAATGGGCAGTGACTGCTATGGTTTTTGGGGGGTATGATGAAAATACTTTTAATTTCACAACTTTGTGAATATACTAAAAACCATTGAACTGTATACTTTAAGTGGGTGAATTATATAGTCTGTGAATGTATCTCAATAAAACTTAAAAAAATAAATAAAATAAAATAAAAACACATTTCCTCAATTCAAGTAATTACCTTTTGAAAGGTAAGACAGACAATAAATAGACAATTGCCAAGTAGGGTAATAAGTGTGTTTAGAGGTAAGGATGTGAATTCAGTGCTCTGGAAATCATAACATAGGATACCCTATCCAAGCCCCTGAAGTACACAAAACTTGGGTAGGATGGAAGAGAATGATCAGGAAAAAATGACTAGTGGCAGTGACTTTTGAGCGGAGTGCTACAGAGTGAAAAAGAGTAGAGAATATTCTGGGCAGAGGAAAAGCATAGACTCGTGTGAGACATGTGATAACATCCTGCATGTAGAGGACTCCTACGTGGCTGAATAGGGTTCACAACAGGCAATAGAAGTCAGGAAACTGGAAAAGTAGACAAGGGCCACATTACAAAAGATCTTGTAAGTCAGGTCAAGAGTTTTGATTTTATGCTGAAAGCATGGAAGGGTGACATTAAAGGAATTTAGTAAGTGATGACAGACTCAGATCTTCAACTTCAAAAGTCTTCTCTGACCAAAGTTCTGAAGATAGATGGGGAGTGCAAAAGGCTAGTATTAAAGCGGTAGCTCTCAGTCCTGGCTGCACATTAGAATCACTAGGGGGAGCTTTTTAAAATCCAGTGCCTGGACTCCACCCCAAACCAATTAAATCAAAATCTTTGGGAATAGGGCCCAGACACTGGTAGTTTTTCAAGCACCGCAGCTGATGCAAATGTGCAGACAGGGTTATGATTCACTAAATAAGAGAGAGCATCAGGAAGCTTTTAATTAAAACAGTCTAGAGAAGAGACAGCTGATGATAGAGAGGTTAGAAGAGCCATTAAGGAGGTTGAATGAATGACTTGGCACCTTGGTTAAAGGATAAGGAAGAAAGAGGAATCAGGCATGATTTGTAGGTTTCTCCTTGAATGACTAGGTAGAGGAACAGATGTGTGTCAGTGATTAGGGGAGAGGAAGGGTAAAGATGATGTGATCAATTTTGGATATGTTGAATATTTAAAAGGAATCTTGTAGGCGTTTGGCTATGTGAATATGGAGCTCAGGAGAGAGTTCTTAGGTTAAACACAGATTCGACTATGATCACTGTATAGGTAGTAAATGAAACAATATGAACTCACCAGGGAGTGAATGAAACAATATGAACTCACCAGGGAGTATATGTAAAGTGAAAAGAAAAAAGGTCCAAAGGAGACCTGTAGGGGATAACAGTGTTTTAAAGATGAGCAGAGAAGGCTGAGGAGTGGCCAGAGAGGTAGACTAAATAACTTTTTAAAATCTTGCAGTGTCAGTCATTGCAAGATTTCAAGGAAGAGGTTTCAAGGAGGGTCATCAGTGATGGCAAGTACTGAAGGGAGGTCTGGAAAGATAAAGACTTTAGAATCTCCAATGCTGTGGTAATTTGAAGGTTATCGTTAGCATCTTCAAAAGTAATTTCTGTGGCAAAAGTGAAAATTCAGTGGATTGAGAAGGGTATGTAAGGTGTGAAAGTGGAAATAGTGGATGTAGACTCTTCTCAGACTTTAATGTGCATACAAATCACTTTTGGACTCTTGTTTAAAAATGCAGATTTGATTCAGTAGGTATAACGTGTGGGGCCTGAGATATTGCATGTCTAACAAGCTCCCAGGTAATGCTGCAGCTGCTGGTACACAAACCATCCTTGAAGTAACTCTGGTGTAAATCACTCTTTCATGAACGAGAAAGGATTGGCCAGAGGGGGTGGAGAGCCAAAAGGAAGAATTTTTTATTTTGTTTGTTGTTGTTTTCTTTTTAGATGAGGTTCTAGACTGAGATTGAAGATACAGAATGGGTAAAAAATGGAATCACTTGTCTTAGGAGGTAGAAGAATTTGGAATACTGAGTACAGGAAGGGAATTAGGCATGAGTAGGGGAGACACTAAACCTAAAGAGAAGAAGGTAAGGAAGACTAGAAATACAGAAAAGTCCATTAGTAGACAATACCTGACATTTTGCTTTTTAACCCGTGGTTTCTGTTCAAGGAATTATTTATTATTTTTATTGCTTAACTTGATTGGCTAGACTGTGGAGTGTGCCTGTGAGGATACAAGTGAGCCCACTTGGCTTTTCAGGTATAACCTGCATTTTCTGCACTCATCAAATCAAAGTTTGAGTGACAAGGTGTAGGGATGAAATTCAGTGTGTGTTCAGGGCAGGAAAAAATGTCTTTTTTTATTCTACATATTTAAAAATATTTATATTCCAACAAATGCATCAATTTTGATGTGCAGATTTGCAGTGATGAATGGGTTTTATGTGTGCATTGCATGCTGGTGACATGGTAATAAATCCGCGGTGCGGGAATTATAATGGTACCCTTTAGCTCCACTTTAATGACCTCTTGCTGAATGAGTTGTGAGTACTTTATTTGCTACATTTGGCACTTAATTAGTTGAGGGTGGGGCAGGCTGGAGAGTGGGATTATCCAGCGATATGTTGTGTCTATATCACATTTAAACAATTTCTTTTCTATGTCTTGTGAGTGACCTAAGGTTATAAGCTGAAACATTTTTGCATAATTATAGATAAAGCTACTCCCCCAACTTTAAGCTTTCATCTCAACCAATAGTTCCCCCTTGCCAAAGGAAGCCATTATTTTTTTAAGTTAATTCATTTTAATGACCAAATAAATCACATTTCAACATCTGCCTGTTTATGTAATTAATACAATAACTTACATGTTCCATTATGACTGGATGTTGATATTTTCTTATAAATCTGTGACTCTCCAACCAGTGGCAAAAATGCAATCCTTTTACCTTAACTCATCTTTCAATATGGGAACCAACACACACTTTCCTATATTTTATAACCGAAACAGAATGAGCTTTTGTCAGAGGACTAACTTATTTTCTCTCTGAGAATATTCAGCATACTTTTAAGGAGGTAATATGATCTTTGACATTCTGTTGATGAGGAAATTAAGAGACCAGCCTGAATTCCTTTTCGAGCTCCTCTCCATATACATGTGACTTTAAGCAAAACATTTTGTCATTTTCACTACTGTAAATTCTGTTTACTGTCTTTTAAACTTCTACACTCCATAGATGGTAATTTTTTCTTAATTGGAAAGTGGCCTTAATAACTTAGAAATGTGTTTAAATAATACGCTGCTTTGTGCTTGCTGTGAGAGAGCATTTTATCTAACATTTTATTATGAAAAATTCCGATACACAGAAAAGTGGAAAGAATTGTCGAGTAAATATCCCTGAACCCACCACCTAGATTGTGCTGTACAAATTCATGCTTTCTCTGCCCATCAGTCCCGACTATTTTCTGATGCATTTCAAAGTAAGTTTAGAGACATCAGTACCCTTTACCCCTAAACGCTTCAGCATGTGTATCATTAACTAGAGCTCAGCATTCATTTACAGTTCTTTTTGTTGCTTTATTTGCTTACTTGGATGCCTCTGTGGGGCAAAATGTGCAGAGTCAGAAGTACAAATCTTATGTGTACCAATCAATGAGTATTGTTGAATGGGTGCACCTGTGCGACACATGCCTCTGTCAAGATAAAGAAAAACACTATCACCCCAGAAAGGAAAGAACCTTTGGATGTTAATTAGACTTACTATGGTGATCATTTCACAATACATACAAATATCTTATCATTATGTTTATACCTGAAACTAATGTAAGTTTATATATCAATTATATCTCAATTAAAAATATTAATAAATGAAAGGAAATTTTTTATGTTGGCTTGAATTTTTTTCAACTGAATTTTAACATGACTGAATATAAGATTGCCAAGTTGTATCACAGGAATAGTCCGTCCAGGGGAATGATTTGGATGTCTATATGCTATTTGTTCATCCAGGCACTGGAATGACTTAGTTCTTCCTAATAGCCTTGTAAGATGAGCTTCTATCTCTGACAGAAACATAAAGTAACATGTATTTCACAGACTTTTAGAGCTGGAAAGAACCCCAGGGGTCATCCAGTCTACTAACCCGCTTTGCTTAATGGCTCAGGATTTTAAAAGTCCAATGGTGGGCTTCCCTAGTGGCGCAGTGGTTGCGAGTCCGCCTACCGATGCAGGGGACACGGGTTCGTGCCCCTGTGCAGGAAGATCCCACATGCCGCGGAGCAGCTAGGCCCGTGAGCCATGGCCGCTGAGCCTGTGAGTCCGGAGCCTGTGCTCCGCAACGGGAGAGGCCACGACAGTGAGAAGCCCGCGTACCGCAAAAAAAAAAAAAAAAAAAAAAGTCCAATGGTGTTACAAAGTGCATAACTGCCTGTCTTTACCCCTGTAATTAGGGGCTAGATACTTTGCCTAGTGTCTTGCGTCCATCATTTCCTTAATCTTCACAGATTGTTAATCTTCTTGTTATTATTATCCCCATTTTACAGAGAGTAAACTGAGTGTGAAAATAGCATTAAATTACTAATCTTTGCCATGTTCAAACTAACCCTAAATGTTAGACTGATATTATAAAATATTTTTACCTTAGTTATTGGGTCTGGGTCTGTCTTCCGTGAATTTAAAACTAAATGCTTGGCTGTTCCTGAATTCCAGTTTTGGGGGGACTTAGAAAGGAAACATATCTTCAAATTAGTTGTAGCAGCTAGGATTTAATCATTTGCCTATAATTCCCCTCTCTTTTCACCTTTGTGTTCTGAAATGTCTTCTCAGACATTTTATTCTGTGTTCGCACAGCAACCACATTCCTCCTCTCCTGTTCCTAAATAGATCAAATGCCCATTCATACTAGCTACGTTCCTATATGCTTCTTCCTCTTCTTAATGGGTTTAAGTTGAGACTTCTCTTTGCAGAGCTTAACTACAGATAAGACTTCTACAGAACCATGTTTAAATTCCCTGTGGAAATAGGAGGAACACATCTTAATATTTCCTATAATTTGGGTTATTATTATTTTGACTTTCTCTGGTTCCTTATAAGTCTTTGAATGTAAAACATTGAGATATACTCACATTACTCAAGGTATAGTTGTATCCTAACTTTATACACGAGTAGAACAATGATGATTTCTTTGTTTTCAGCTCCCTTCTTGATCATGCCTAGCCTTTTGTGGACTACTTTGGCCTCAGGGAACTGTCTGTTGTGTTTACCATATCTTTTTCCTGATACTTAGAAATGGTTCAGAGTTTATTGTCTTAACCTCAGTTGGGAAAGTTTTCCTTACAGTTGACCACAGCTAAATATATGACACTTTTTACCCATTCAAATGACCTCAAAAGTTTTACCAGTAATTTAACTCTTTAAGCTCAGTATTTTCTACCTGGAATCATTGAGACCCACATTGAGACCCTCAGAGTGCCCCCACCTAGCAGATTACAAATGTTTGCTGAGATTATTGTCCATTTTGATGACTATAGTCAGTTTTGCAATTGAGGAACTTGAAGTTGTGCCGAAGCAACTTTTGTAAATTACAATACCTATTTCATCACAAATCCAGGGCTATAGCCCATTATTAACTGCTGGTCAAGGTTTCTTTCTAAAACGTAGTCACAGTAACTTCTAATTCTCAGACTGTAACTTGGGTGCAGAAATTGGAACAGAGTTGTTCTTTGTTCTGTAGCAGTATGTATTCAGAAAGGCAAACATCTTATTTTTGTAAATAACATTTTTCCCTAGAAGAGATGTTGAGGGAATTAATATCAGTCAAGGTTGTGTATCGATAATCAAACATAGCTAGCTCAAAAACTTGAAGTGAAAGATTGGTTAGTACTCAATCAACTGAACTGTTTCTTTCTCTGCAGTATTGTGGTTCTTGACATGATTGCTTAGTTTCCAGTGTGACACTTCCGGAGATCCGTAAATCAGGACACATGCTGAGTCCCAGTCTATCATCCTGAGTCCTAGCATTCGTTATTTATTCCTTTCATTATCCAGCATCTACTTACTGCACGAATCAGTTGAGAAACTTATCATGTTGGACCTCTGAAAGAAGAAGTACACGCATTTGGGTAGCTCTTCAATTACCAACATGCACAGATTATCTGAGTTTATAAGCATGTATTTTATTATTATTTCACTTTTAAATGTCAGATGAATCGGGTATAAATATAAATCTACAGAATGGGACACTGCCATAATATATCTTTGGTCTATCAGTAATATCCTGGATGAAGTGTTGCAAGAGTCGTGAAATCCTGTAGTTTGAATTGTTTCATTCCTTGACAAACCGATATAGATAAAAAACTTGTAAATTTTTCTTTTCGATGTATTCTGCAGGGTCTACTCTTAGGATAGCTATATCAATCAATTACAGTGCCTTTTTTTTGTTTTTTTCTGGCTGCGCCGCACGGCTTGTGGGATCTTAGTTCCCCAATCAGGGATTGAACCTAGGCCCTCAGCAGTGAAAGCGCGGAGCCCTAGCCACTAGACCGCAGTTCCCTACACTGCTTTTTTAAAATTGCATAACTCATAGCTGCTTCGTCAGTCTCTATGTGCTGATTTGTTTCTGTGAGTCTAGTCTGATTCACTGTCCAATGAGTATTTCTCAAATGTTCTTTATCACACAAATCTAAGCCCTCAATTTTATTGTCCTTAGCGAAAACCATTGCACCTCTCATTATCATTCATATCTGCCCAAGTGATACGTATTTCACACGTTGCAACCCTTTTAGAAAAGATTAATTCTCCAAAGTTGTATGTAAAGTACATTTTACAAGTTGAAAATATATTATTAAATTTTTATTGAAGTACAGTATACGTAAGGAAAAGTGCATATAACATAAATGTCTAGCTTGGTGAATGTGCACAAACTGATTACAAGTGTGTAAACAGCACTCATATCAAGAAAAGGAATATTACCGGAACCTCAAAAGTCCCTGTCATGTCTCTTTCAGTGACTACCAGTCCAACAAAGGTAACGGCTATCTTGACTTCTATAGTCATCTTACTTTTTCCTGATTTTATACATTTTTTAAATAGAATAATACAGTATGCCCTTGGTTTTGGCTGGTTTCTTTGCCTCAACCTTATGTTTGTGAGGTTAATACATATCATTGAATATACATGTAGATATTTAATTCTCGTTGCTGGATAGTATTCTGTTGATAAACTTGCCGCAATGTATTTGTCCATTCCATTTTATAGTAGATGGGAATTTCGGTAGTTTCCAATTTGGGTAATCTTCTAATTTAGTACATGTCTTTTGGTGAATATAAGTATGCATTTCTCTGGGCTATATACCTGGGAGTGGAATACAAGTCAAATAATATTTTAAATATCTTTGACAAGTTGATTAGAGAAATCTATGGTGTATCCTTTTGTAAAAAAATAATCTGTCCGTAATTTCTGCTCTGCAAAATGGATTCTCACATATGGTTAGTTATTTCACAAGGGGCGATACATCTGCTGTCTTTCTAGTATTCATCGAATTGTACTTATGTTAATAACAATATGATAGTTTATTGTTGTTATTATCCTCTGGAGCTCAGGATGTTTCAAATATTGAAAATGCCCATAAAAATATCATCCAATATACACATGTACTTTTCTATGTTACTCAGTCTAAAATTTAATTAAAAAGACAGACTGAGGCAAAAAGACATGCCAACAGATTCTCTCTGACCTACAGTTTATTTTAAGGATGTTAGAGGTCACTGATTAGTTTTGGCTTACAGGATTTCTCCCCACACACACACAGTTATTTTTAATTTATGGATTTTTTTTTTTTTTTGCGGTACGCGGGCCTCTCACTGTTGTGACCTCTCCTGTTGCGGAGCACAGGCTCCGGACACGCAGGCTCAGTGGCCATGGCTCATGGGCCCAGCTGTTCCGCGGCACGTGGGATCTTCCCGGACCGGGGCCCGAACCCATGTCCCCTAGCATCGGAAGGCAGACTCTCAACCACTGTGCCACCAGGGAAGCCCCCAACTGAATCATTTAGACAAGCGGTATAGCAGGTTAAGGGCTAGAGGCAGTGGGTTTATGAGACAGAAAAAACATTGTGAGCAATTCTCATATCAGACAAAATAGACTTTAAAATAAAGACTGTTACAAGAGACAAAGAAGGACACCACATAATGATCAAGGGATCAATCCAAGAAGAAGATATAACAATTGTATATATTTATACACCCAATACAGGAGCACCTCAGTACTTAAGGCAAACGCTAACAACCATAAAAGGGGAAATCAACAGTAACAAAATCATAGAAGGGGACTTTAACACCCCACTTTCACCAATGGACCGATCATCCAACATGAAAATAAGTAAGCAAACACAAGCTTTAAATGACACATTGAACGAGATGGACTTAATTGATATTTATAGGACAGTCCATCCATAAACAACAGAATACAGTTTCTTCTCAAGTGCTCATGGAACATTCTCCAGGATAGATCATATCTTGGGTCACAAATCAAGCCTTGGTAATTTTAAGAAAATTGAAATTGTATCAAGTATCTTTTGTGACCACAGTGCTATCAGACTACATATCAATTACAGGAAAAAAACTGTAAAAAATACGAACACATGGAGGCTAAACAATACACTACTAAATAACCGAGAGATCACAGAAGAAATCAAAGAGGAAATCAAAAAATACCTAGAAGCAAATGACAATGAAAATACGGCGACCCAAAACCTATGGGATGCAGCAAAAGCAGTTCTAAGAGGCAAGTTCAAGCAATAAAATCTTACCTCAAGAAACAAGAAATATCTCAAATAAACAACCTAACCTTACACTTAAAGCAGTTAGAGAAAGAAGAACAACAACAACCCTAAATTTAGCAGAAGGAAAGAAATCATAAAGAGCAGATCAGAAATAAATGGAAAAGAAATGAAGGAAATGATAGCAAAGATCAATAAAACTAAAAGCTGGTTCTTTGAGAAGATAAACAAGAATGAAAAATCATTAGACTCATCAAGAAAAAAAGGGAGAAGACTAAAATCAATAGAATTACAAATGAAAAAGAAGTAACACCTGACGCTGCAGAAATACAAAGGATCATGACAGATTACCACAAGGAACTCTATGCCAATAAAATGGACAACCTGGAAGAAATGGAAAAATTCTTAGAAAAGCACAACCTTCTGAGACTGAACCAGGAAGAAATGGGAAATATAACCAGACCAGTCACAAGCACTGAAGTTGAAACTGTGATTAAAAATCTTCCAACAAACAAAAGCCCAGGACCAGACGGCTTCACAGGCGAATTCTATAAAACATTTAGAGAAGAGCTAAGAGCTAACACCTATCCTTCTCAAACTCTTCCAAAGTATAGCAGAGGGAGGAACACTCCCAAACTCATTCTATGAGGCCACCATCACCCTGATACTGAAACCAGACAAAGATGTCACGAAAAAAGAAAACTACTGGCCAGTATCACTGATGAGCATAGATGCAAAAATACTCAACAAAATACTAGCAAACAGAATCCAACAGCACATTAAAAGGATCATACACCGTGATCAAGTGGGGTTTATCCCAGGAATGCAAGGATTTTTCAATATATGCAAATAGATCAGTGTGATACACCATATTAAATTGAAGGATAAAAACCATATGGTCATCTCAGTAGTTGCAGAAAAACTTTTGACAAAATTCAACACCGATTTATGATAAAAATCCTCCAGAAAGTAGGCATAGAGGGAACTTACCTCAATATAATATAGGCCATATATGACAAACCCACAGCCAACATCGTTCTCAATGGTGAAACATTGAAACCATTTCCACTAAGATGAGGAACAAGACAAGGGTGTCCACACTCACCACTGTTATTCAACATAGTTTTGAAAGTTTTCGCCACAGCAATCAGAGAAGAAAAAGAAATAAAAGGAATCCAAATTGGAAAAGAAGAAATAAAGCTGTCACTGTTTGCAGTTGGTATGATGCTATACATAGAGATTCCTAAAGATGCTACCAGAAAACTACTAGAGCTAATCAATGAATTTGGTAGAGTAGCAGGATACAAAATTAATGCACAGAAATCTCTTGAATTCCTGTACACTAATGATGAAAAATCTGAAAGAGAAATTAAGGAAACACTCCCATTTACCATTGCAACAAAAAGAATAAAATACCTAGGAGTAAACCTACCTAAGGAGACAAAAGATCTTTATGCAGAAAACTGTAAGACACTGATGAAAGAAATTAAAGATGATACAAACAGATGGAGAGATAGACCATGTTCTTGGACTGGAAGAATCAACATTGTGAAAATAACTATACTACCCAAAGCAATCTACAGATTCAGTGCAATCCCTTTTAAACTGCCAATGGCATTTTTCACAGAACTAGATGAAAAAATTTCACAATTTGCATGGAAACACAAAGGACCCCGAATAGCCAAAGCAATCTTGAGAAAGAGAAATGGAGCTGGAGGAATCAGGCTCCATGACTTCAGACTATACTACAAAGCTACAGTAACCGAGACAGTATGGTACTGACACAAAAACAGAAATATAGATCAATGGAACAGGTTAGAAAGCCCAGAGATAAACCTACACACATATAGTCACCTTATCTTTGATAAAGGAGGGAAGAATATACAATGGAGAAAAGACAGCCCTTCAATAAGTGGTGCTGAGACAACTGGACAGCTACATGTAAAAGAATGAAATTAGAACACTCCCTAACACTATACACAGAAATAAACTCAAAATGGGTTAAAGACCTAAATGTAAGGCCAGACACTATAAAACTCTTAGAGGAAAATATAGGCAGAACAGTCTGTGACATACATCACAGCAAGATTTTTTTTGACCCACCTCGTAGAGAAATGGAAATAAAAACAAAAATAAACAAATGGGGCCTAATGAAATTTAATAGCTTTTGCACAGCAAAGGAAACCACAAACAAGACGAAAAGACCACCCGCAGAGTGGGAGAAAATATCTGCAAATGAAGCAACTGACAAAAGATTAATCTTCAAAATATACAAGAAGCTCATGCAGCTCAATATCAAAAAAATAAACAACCCAATCCAAAAATGGGCAGAAGATCTAGATAGACATTCTCCAAAGAAGATATACAGATTGGCAACAAACACGTGAAAGAATGCCCAACATCACTAATTATTAGAGAAATGCAAATCAAAACTACAATGAGGTATCACCTCACACCCGTCAGAATGGGCAACATCAAAAAGTCTACAAACAGTAAATGCTGGAGAGGGTGTGGAGAAAAGGGAACCCTCTTGCACTGTTGGTGGGAATGTAAACTGACACAGCCACTATGGAGAACAGTATGGAGACTCCTTAGAAAACTAAAAATAGAACTACCGTATGACCCAGCAATCCCATTACTGGGTGTATACCCTGAGAAATCCATAATTCAAAAAGAGTCATGTACCACAATGTTCATTGCAGCTCTATTTACAGTAGCCAGGACATGGAAGCAACCTAAGGGTCCATTGACAGATGAATGGATTAAGAAGATGTGGCCCATATATACAGTGGAATATTGCTCAGCCATAAAGAGAAATGAAGTTGAGTTATTTGTAGTGAGGTCGATGGATGTGGAGTCAATCATACAGAGTGAAGTAAGTCAGGAAGAGAAAAACAAACACTGTATGCTAACACATATATATGGAATCTAAAAAAAAAAAGGTTTTGGAGAACTTAGGGGCAGGAGAGGAATAAAGACACAGATTTAGAAAATAGACTTGAGGACACGGGTGGTGGGGGGAGTGTAAGCTAGGACGAAGTGAGAGAGTGTCATGGATATATATGCAGTACCAAATGTAAAATAGATAGCTAGTGGGAAGCAGTCACATAGCACAGGGAGGTCAGCTCGTTGCTTTGTGACCACCTAGGGGGGTGGAATAGGGAGGGTGGGAGGGAGACACAAGAGGCAGGGTATATGGGTATATATGTGTACATTATAGCTGATTCACTTTGTTATACAGCAGAAAGTAACACAACATTGTAAAGCAATTATACTCCAATAAAGATGTTTAAAAAAAGATTAAAAAATTAAAATGTCGGGCTTCCCTGGTGGCACAGTGGTTGAGAGTCCACCTGCCAATGCAGGGGACATGGGTTCGTACCCCAGTCCGGGAACATCCCACATGCTGCGGAGCGGCTAGGCCCGTGAGCCATGGCCGCTGAGCCTGCGCGTCCAGAGCCTGTGCTCCGCAATGGGAGAGGCCACAACAGTGAGAGGCCCGCGTACCGCAAAAAAAAATTTTTTTAAATAAAATAAAATGTCAAAGAAAAAAAAAAGAGGGAAATGTGAAAGACTTAATCCAGTGTTCAAATTATATAGACCTGAAATGCAATAAAGAGACAATTATTGCTTTTAGAGAAGAAAGACTCAAGGTCCTGGCTAGGGGTTAACTTTGAAAGTAGTAATTTTACATCTTTCTGAAAAGGAAACATGGATATTTGAAACAGTATACATGGACAATTCATTTAGCAGTTATCAAAAGTATACCATGTGCCAAGCACTGAGCTGTGCCCTGAGAAATTTTTTAAATGAATAAAATCCTAACTTAGACTAGGTTCCCCCAGAAGCTGACCTTGAAACAATGATTTAAGTAATGGTGATTTCCTTGTGTGGTGGTCCCTGGAAGTACCAGTAGGGGAGTAGGACAGTGAAATGTGTAAAGGAAAGAAGCCAATAATTGAGCCAGTTACTGAGCAGGTTATTGCTGTGGGCAGCTAGAGGGCAGCCCCAATGAATGAAGTGTAGGAGATAGTGAAAAATGCACCTGACAGTTGTCACCAAGAAGGGGCAGTTATCTCCGCGCTCTCATCCATCATTGGCTGATTGACTTGTCAGTTCTCTACAGTAAGATTTCTACCAGTCTTTAGCTGTATGGTCTTCAGGAAGTTTCTTGTGGTCAAAGCCAGTGGATACTTTCGGCATGGGCTTTGGGAAATCTGACTGCTTGGGTCTAAGTGTTGGCTCTTCCACTCACTATCTGTATGACCTTAGGCCAGTTCTTTAACATGGTCCCTATTTCTTCATCTGTTAAATGAGGAGAACAGCAACAACAATAACAACACAAGCAATTATACCTACCTCATAAGATTTTCATGATGATTAAATGAGTTAATACAGGTAAAGAGCTTAAAACAGTGCCTTGAGCAGAGTGGGTATTCAAATAATGTTTTATTATGATTTTTATTAGCTCTTGTGACATCTATGGTATTTAAAATGTTAACCACACTTGGGTTTGTGAAATTTTCTCTTATCCACATTTCTATGGAAGGGCACTTTCCAAGTGATCCTCCTGCCTCTCTAGCCATTCATCCATGTTATTGACTATTGACGCTGTATTCTGTGTTTATGTGTTATATTTTTCAGGACTCCATCTTTAACCCTCTTTTGCTCAATCTATACCCCATACCAATGAGAATGTGTTCCTCTTAATGGCTTCAGTTTTTACTTCTCTCCAGTGATTTCTAATCTTGGATTTCTCTGTCTTCCAAAATATGCAG
Organism: Delphinapterus leucas; assembly: GCF_059928025.1. Lineage (NCBI taxonomy): Eukaryota > Metazoa > Chordata > Mammalia > Artiodactyla > Monodontidae > Delphinapterus > Delphinapterus leucas. Next base: position 105,308,571 of record NC_143150.1, read on the forward strand.
CTATGCCATAGCACCTTCAGTCCAGCTGACTAAAATGATAGTCCTATGTGAAAGATCCTCAAAACTTTTCACTGAATAGGTGTAGGATTGAACTCATTATCTTTTCCCTAGAACTGTTGATCTTTATTCCTCGAGTAGATGGTAAATAACACTTCCATCTAACAGGTACCAACCAACCAGAAGCCAGGGAATCTGTCTTAGACTCCTTTGTTTCCCCAGTGCTTGGCCTAATGCCTGGTATCCAGTAGCTGGTAAATAAAATGGTAACTGGCAGGATGGATAGACAGGTGTGAATGGAGGGGTAGCTAGATTGTTGAGTGAGTCTGTAACTATAAATCTGTTTCTTTAAGTATTATCTCATGATCAAGTACAGTTGAAGGTCAAGGATGAGAAAGCACATCTTTAGTGGGACGCACACCCAGTAAACCATTTTCTCTTGCTAAATTGTACACACGTGACCCCTTTGGGATGAAAACCTCCATTGCTGTGATTGAACAGGCATTCAAATGGTATGTTTGTCTGAAATAATGTTATAGGGTATAAAAGTTTCCTCCTTTTTCCACAAGTAAGAAATATCTACCCACATGATAGGAGAAACTACTTCTTTCTCATATCAAGTGATGGCCTAAAAATATAGATTATGTCTACCCTATTGAAATGAATTTAGGATGTAGAAAATGTTCACTGGCATGAATGCAAATGGCTTACCATGTTTTTGTCAAAAATACTAGGCGTTCTAAACATTTTGATAGCATAGTAAAATGTCACTAATTAAGGCTGATTAAGGCAAATTGTAATCGTCGGCTTTTAGAGGAAAGTCAATTTCATTATTTGCAAATACATGTAATACGTATATAACAATAGGCCAAGGAAAACGAGGTGCCAGCTATGCATAATTAAGTAGCCTGCTGTGATAAGTTGGAAAATGGTTTGTAATTGTGTTATTAGTTGTTTCTATGATTGATAAGAAAATATTCCAGAACACTTAAAGACTCTTTTACTAATATTTTAAATAGCTTTTTTTATAATAGCACTTACACTAGTAGTTTTGTAAACTAAAGATTAAATAGACTCATAACTGTAGATCTCAACTATAATAAGTGCTATACTACCCAGTGGGTGAACAACAGCAGTGCAACAAGAAAAAACAAATGGTGCTCAAAGATTATAAGGAGTTATTGACATTTAAACAGGTTGACATGTTAACCAAAGTTGGAAGGTGATATGTTGACTGGGTTTGCAATGCATAGCAAGCACGCAAACCAAAATGAAACTGATAAAAACAGTACCTGTAATGAATGTCACTTACTTGGTTTTACCTATTCTAGGTACCACAATCTTTAATTCATGTCACAATCAGTAGTCTTGTAGGGTCTGTTTAGTACTGATGGTTATTTACAAAATATCTCAGGTACTTCTTTAACTCATAACTTCTTATAACTTTAGGGAGGCAACAGCAGGTTTAATTAAGAAAGACTAAGCTTATGTCGTGAAATAAGAAGCACGGGGGCTTCCCTGGTGGCGCAGTGGTTGAGAGCCTGCCTGCCGATGCAGAGGACGCGGGTTCGTGCCCCGGTCCGGGAAGATCCCACATGCCGCGGAGTGGCTGGGCCCGTGGGCCATGGCCGCTAAGCCTGCGCGTCCGGAGCCTGTGCTCTGCGATGGGAGAGGCCGCAGCGGTGAGAGGCCCGTGTACTGCAAAAAACAAAACAAAACAAAACAAAAAATAAAATAAAAAGAAGCGCAAGACTGTGCCATATACGTTTTATTTGTCTATTGCCCTTCTCTACCTCGCTCTCTACTCTGGGTGGTTGATCTGTGTCATCATTGGTCTCCCGTGCCCTCTGGCTTCCAATTGGTTTAGCCACTGGGGAGCCCTGGTAGGAAATTGAAGAGAGAGGGCAGAGAGGTCAGAGTATTTATTCTTCTAGTTCCCTACCCGTGAATTTGCTTCAGGCTGACTCTGTCCCTTGATAAAAGGTTACTGCTCTTCTCAAGGTGGTTTCTCCTCATGATTCTCAGCTCCTGGCCACTTCTCCCTCCCCTGATTTCTTGGGCCTAGATGTACTAACAGCTCCACTGCTGCAAGGCCTAGTTTCTTATATTAAATTTGGTGATTTTCCTACACTCTGATTATGTTATAATTTGTTCCTTTGTCAATAAATCTCTCAGATTATCCAGGCCAGATCACAGAGGAATGTGTATATCAAGCTAAGATATTCCAGAGGACCGTGGGGAGACATTAAAGGGTTTAAATGAGAGAGTGGGGTGATCAGATTTATATTAGTTATTACTATGTCTACAGTGTAGACGTTACATTGGAAAGTGGAGACTTGAGGCAGAGGAACTATGTACAGTCTATTGCAAACATGTAGACAGAAAATGTTGGAGCTTTGCCATGGAAACGTGTGGAAAGAAGAAAGGAGTCCTGTATGAGAAAACTTAGTAACCAATTATACATGGTATTTGGTGAGGCTTAGGGAAAAATCTAGAATGTCTGTCAGATTTCCTGCTTAAGGAGTAAAGTAAGTGGTGGTTTTATTACCTGTTTTCTATGGCATTATTTCCATTTTATGAAGTCAGCTTAAAATGAAGATCATGTAGTCCTCAAAGAAAAGAAAAAGCAATCTTGTTATGTTTATTTTTAATATTCTAAAATAAAGTATTCCAGAGAAAAATCTATAGGGAATCTCCATCTTTGACTCACAATGATACCAGAAAATAGCCTCGATGTAAGCCTGTCCTACTTACAGAATATAACTGTCATTGTTACAAGAAGTTTCCAATGTGCCTATCTGGTCTCGGATTGCCGCAGAAAAAAAGTTTTGAGAGCAAGTGGTTTATTTGGGAGTTGAGAGAAATATCAATAGGGGAATGAGAAAGTGAGACAGGTAAGGCAAGACAGCCAGTAAAGGATGGTACATAATCAAGCAGGTTACCACTATGACCCGCTAGAGCTTTATCCCACTGGGAGAACTCTGGAACCCTTATAAATCACATACCTCACAGATATTTCCCATAGCAAAAGTGTGCTAGAATATTCATACCCTAATGACTACCATCAGTCATTGGTTACAGGCTGTTCCTGGGGGGTAAGGTGGTGGGAGACTGGGCAAGGGAGCCTCAATTCCTTAGTGTATCTAGCCTACCACTTAGATGGCAAAGCAAACTTTATGACAACACAAAGCCTACAAAGAATGAAATGTCAGTGATGGTATTGGAGGTCAGGCTGTTGGGCAATGAAGTGATAGGGGCGAGGGGATGTGGGCATTCTGCTATAGGAGCTTTCGGAAAGATTACTCATATTTGGCCCTAAAGATTAAGAAAAGACACAGTTAGAGAGGGCAGACAGCAGAAGCAAGAAGAACTACAATCCTGCAGCCTGTGGAACAAAAAATACATTCATAGAAAGATAGACAAGAAGAAAAGGCAGCGGGCTATGTACCAGATGAAGGAACAAGATAAAACCCCAGAAAAACAAGTAAATGAAGTGGAGACAGGCAACCTTCCAGAAAAAGAATTCAGAATAATGATAGTAAAGATGATCCAGGACTTCAGAAAAAGAATGGAGGCAAAGATCGAGAAGATGCAAGAAATGTTTAACAAACACCTAGAACAATTAAAGAACGAACACCTAGAAGAATAAAAGAACAAACAAACAGAGATGAACAATACAATAACTGAAATGAAAAATACACTAGAAAGAATCAATAGCAGAATAACTGAGGCAGAAGAATGGGTAAGTGACCTGGAAGACAGAATGGTGGAATTTACTGCCATGGAACAGAATAAAGAAAAAAGAATGAAAAGAAGCAAAGACAGCCTAAGAAACCTCTGGGACAACATTAAATGCAACAACATTCACATTATAGGGGTCCCAGAAGGAGAAGAGAGAGAGAAAGGACCTGAGAAAATATTTGAAGAGATTACAGTTGAAAACTTCCCTAACACGGAAAAGGAAATAGCCACCCAAGTCAAGTCCAGGAAGCGCAGAGAGTCCCATACAGGATAAACCCAAGGAGAAATGCACCAAGACACATAGTAATCAAATTGACAAAAATTAAAGACAAAGAAAAATAATTGAAAGCAACAAGGGAAAAACAACAAGTAACATACAAGGGAACTCCCATAAGGTTAACAGCTGATTTCTCAGCAGAAGCTCTACAAGCCAGAAGGGAGTGGCATGATACATTAAAAGTGATGAAAGGGAAGAACCTACAACCAAGATTACTCTCCCCAGCATGGATCTCATTCACCTTCAGTGGAGAAATCAAAAGCTTTACAGACAAGCAAAAGCTAAGAGAATTCAGCACCACCAAACCAGCTCTACAACAAATGCTACAGGAATTTCTCTAAGTGGGAAACACGAGAAGAAAAGGACCTACAAAAGCAAACCCATAACAGTTGAAAAAATGGTACTAGGAACATACATATGGATAATTACCTTAAACGTGAATGGATTAAATGCTCCAACCAAAAGACACAGGATTGCTGAATGGATACAAAACCAAGACCCATATATATGCTGTCTACAAGAGACCCACTTCAGACCTAGGGACACATACAGACTGAAAGTGATGGGTTGGAAGAAGATACTCCCCGCAGATGGAAATCAAAAGAAAGGTGGAGTAGCAATACTCATATCAGATAAAATAGACTTTAAAATAAAGAATGTTATAAGAGACAAGGAAGGTCACTACATAATGATCAAGGGATTAATCCAAGAAGAAGATATAACAATTATAAATATATATGCACCCAACATAGGAGCACCTCAATACATAAGGCAACTGCTAACAGCTCTAAAAGAGGGAATCGACAGTAACACAATCATAGTAGGGGACTTTAACACCACACTTTCACCAATGGACAGATCATCCAAAATGAATATAATTAAGGAAACAGATGCTTTAAATGACACAATAGACCAGATAGATTTAATTGATATTTATAGGACATTCCATCCCAAAACAGCAGATTACACTTTCTTCTCAAGTGCACATGGAACATTCTCCAAGATAGAGCACATCTTGGGTCACAAATCAAGCCACAGTAAATTTAAGAAAATTGAAATTATATCAAGCGTCTTTTCTGACCACAGCGCTGTGAGAGTAGAAATGAATTATTGGGAAAAAAACGTAAAAAACACAAACACATGGAGGCTAAACAATATGTTACTAAATAACCAAGAGATCACTGAAGAAACCAAAGAGGAAATCAGAAAATACCTAGAGACAAATGACAACGAAAACACGATGATCCAAAACCTATAGGATGCAGCAAAAGCAGTTCTGAGAGGGAAGTTTATAGCAATATAAGCCTACCTCAAGAAACAAGAAAAATCTCAAGTAAACAATCTAAGCTTACACCTAAAGGAACCAGAGAAAGAAGAACAAACAAAATCTGAAGTTAGTAGAAGGAAAGAAATCATAAAGATCACAACAGAAATAAATGAAATAGAAACAAAACAGTAGCAAAGATCAATAAAACGAAAAGCAGGTTCTTTGCCAAGGTAACCAAAACAGATAAAACATTACCCAGACTCATCAAGAAAAAGAGGGAGAGGACTCAAATCAATAAAAAGTAATGAAAAAGGAGAAGTTACAACAGACACCACAGAAATACAAAGCATCCTAAGAGATTATTATAAGCAACTCCATGCCAATAAAATGGACAACCTGGAAGAAATGGACAAATTCTTAGAAAGGTATAACCTTCCAAGACTGAACCATGAAGAAATAGAAAATATGAACAGACCAATCACAAGTAATGAAATTGAAACTGTGATTAAAAATCTTCCAACAAACAAAAGTCCAGCACCAGATGGCTTCACAGGTGAATTCTGTCAAACATTTAGAGAAGAGCAACACCCATCCTTCTCAAACTCTTCCAAAGAATTGCAGAGGGAGGAATACTCCCAAACTCATTCTATGAGGCCACCATCACCCTGATACCAAAACCAGACAAGATACTACAAAAAAGAAAATTACAGACCAATGTCACTCCTGAATATAGTTGTGAAAATCCTCAAGAAATTATTAGCAAACAGAATCCAACAACACATTAAAAGGATTATACACCATGATCAAGTGGGATTTATCCCAGGGATGCAAGGATTCTTCAATATATGCAAATCAATCAATGTGAAACACCATATTAGCAGATTGAAGAATAAACACCATATCATCATCTCAATAGATGCAGAAAAAGCTTCTGACAAAGCTCAACACCCATTTATGATAAAAACTCTCCAGAAAGTGGGCATAAAACAAACCTACTTCAACATAATAAAAGCCATATATGACAAACCCACAGCAAACATCATTCTCAATGGTGAAAACCTGAAAACATTTCCTCTAAGATCAGGAACAACACAAGAATGTCCACTCTCACCACTGTTATTCAACATAATTTTGGAAGTGCTAGCCAGAGCAATCAGAGAAGGAAAAGAAATAAAAGGAATACAAATTGGAAAAGAAGAAGTAAAACTGTCAGTATTTGCAGATGACATGATAATATACATAGAAAATCATAAAGATGCCACCAGAAAACTACTAGAGCTAATCAATGAATTTGGTAAAGTTGCAGGATACAAAATTAATGCACAGATATCTCTTGCATTCCTATACAATAATTATGAAAATTCTGAAAGAGAAATTAAGAAAACACCACCATTTACCATTGCAACAAAAAGAATAAAATATCTAGGAATAAACCTACCTAGGGAGACAAAAGCCCTGTATGCAGAAAACTATAAGACACTGATGAAAGAAATTAAAGATGATACCAACAGATGGAGGGATATACCATGTTCTGGGATTGGAATTATCAATATTGTGAAAATGACTATACTACCGAAAGCAATCTACAGATTCAATGCAATCCCTATCAAAATACCAATGGCATTTTTTACAGAACTAGAACAAAAAATCTTAAAATTTGTATGGAGACACAAAAGACCCCAAAGAGCCAAAACAGTCTTGAGGGGAAAAACCAGAGTTGGAGGAATCAAACTGCCTGACTTAAGGCTATACTACAAAGCTACAGTAATCAAGACACTATGGTACTGGCACAGAAAAAGAAATACAGATCAATAGAACAGCATAGAAAGCCCAGAGATAACCCCACACACCTATGGTCATCTAATCTATGACAAAGGAGGCAAGAATATACAATGGATAAAAGACAGCCTCTTCAATAAGTGGTGCTGGCAAAACTGGACAGCTACATGTCAAAGAATGAAAGTAGAACAGTCCCTAACACCATACACAAAAATAAGCTCAAAAGGCATTAGAAACCTAAATGTAAGACCGGGCACTATAATACTCTTAGAGGAAAACATAGGAAGAACGCTCTTTGACCTAAATCACAGCAATATCTTTTTTGATCCACCTCCTAGAGTAATGGAAATAAAAACAAAAATAAACAAATGGGACCTAATGAAACTTAAGAGCTTTTGCAAAGCAAAGGAAACTACAAACAAGATGAAAAGACAACCCTCAGAATGGGAGAAAATATTTGCAGATGAATCAACAGACAAAGGATTAATTTCCAAAATATACAAACAGCTCATGCAGCTCAATATTAAAAAAACAACCCAATCCAAAAATGGGCAGAAGACCTAAGTAGACATTTCTCCAAAGAAGACATACAGATGGCTAAGAAGCACATGAAAAGCTGCTCAACATCACCAGTTAGAAGGGGCATCATCAGAAAATCTAGAAACAACAAATGCTGGAGAGGGTGTGGAGAAGAGGGAACCCTCCTGGCACTGTTGGTGGGAATGTAAATTGATACAGCCACTATGGAGAACAGTATGGAGGTTCCTTAAAAACTAAAAATAGAACTACCATACCACCCAGCAATCCCACTACTGGGTATATACCCAGAAAAAAACGTAATTCAAGAAGACACATGCACCTCAATGTTCATTTAACACTATTTACAATAGCCAGGTTATGGAAGCAACCTAAATGCCCATCAGCAGACGAGTGGATAAAGGAGATGTGGTACATGTATACAATGGAATATTACTCAGCCATGGAAAGGAATGAAACTGGGTCATTTGTAGAGACGTGGATGGTTCTAGAGACTGTCATACAGAGTGAAGTAAGTCAGAAAGAGAAAAACAAATATCGTATATTAATGCATATATGTGGAACCTAGAAAAATGGTACAGTTGAACTGGTTTGCAGGGCAGAAATAGAGACACAGATGTAGAGAACAAACATATGGACACCAAGCGGGGAAAGGGGTGGGGAGGGGAGTGGTGGTGGTGTGATGAATTGGGAGATTGGGATTGACATATATACACTAATATATATAAAATGCATAAGAACCTGCTCTATAAAAAAATAAACTTCTACAATTCAAAAAAAAAAGTAGTTTGAAGATTGCAGGAACATCCTAGGTAAAAATGGAAATTAAGGTGTGAACTACATCACTAGGAAGAGCATGAAAAGATAGATTCAGGGGAACCTGTTTGTGTGGATGAAAAGGAGAAGAAGGCGTATGATTTAGATATGTCCTACTTGGGGCTGAGTAAATGGTTATGACATTTGCAGTTAGGAAGTGAGAAAAATCAGGTTAGTCAACATGTTGGCACAGTGACTGAGGAAGAGAGAATAAGTAACAGGCTCTTTTTTTAGAAAGAAAGAGTTCCTTTTCTATAGGTTCTGTTTTAGACATGTAGTGCTTGAGATGCTTTAGGGGATATTATGTGAAAAGGTCTTGCATTCAGTTATACGACTGTGTTAATGTACTATGTTAATACATGTTTTATCCTGCTTTTAAAACAACAAAAAAGGAATAGACACAGTTAAATTTTCACATGTACTATTGATGTTCTAGATCACCTTCAGGAAGTTGGTTTAACAAAAACTTATGTTTGCCTTTGAAAAAAGTAAGAAATTCCATTGTCCATCATCCTAGCTGTAACACAATGAGCAATTTCTTTTATAAGTAATATAAAATGTGAGATAATATTTGGATGTTAAATTTCAAATGTCTCCTCCAGAGTAACATTTACTCCCATGTATTCATTTTTCCTTCTTTTCCAGTTGAAAGAATTCAGAGTCAGTGGGATGAAGTACAGGAACACCTTCAGAACCGGAGGCAACAGTTGAATGAAATGTTAAAAGATTCAACACAATGGCTGGAAGCTAAGGAAGAAGCTCAGCAGGTCTTGGGGCAGGCCGGAGCCAAGCTTGAGTCATGGAAGGAGGGTCCCTACACAATGGATGCAATCCAAAGGAAAATCACAGAAACCAAGGTTAGTATCAAAGATATGTTCTTAAAATAAAATACACTGGATAAAATTATATCATGGATTAAAATCTACTGATTTTTAATGTTAATTTATGAAAAGAAAGCAAGCTGAAATGAACAGTAGTCTTTGCAGTCAAAGTAAAGTAGAGATTAGAGGAAAATTGATGGCTAATATCAATGTTAAAATTAATTTTGTTTAATAAATTAGATACAATGGTGTGGTTTTCACATTGCATCATCTTTTAAGATCACTTCAAAATTGTTGCACGTACTTCTGTAGTATCATGAAGTCAATCAGATGGACTTAATTCCTTCTTAGAAAAAGTAACAGGTCTACTCCTTCCTACTTTATTTGAGGGCACTGAATGGAGAAGGGAAGGGTGGATATGAGAATAAGGTAGGGATAAGGTGTACTCCCACTTTCTCCTCCCATTTTCTGACCTCCAGCCCAACTTCCCTTCTTTCTCTTCCTTTTCTTCTTCTTCCTCTCTCCCCGCCCCTCAAACTTCATCATATATTTGTCCACTTAATAATCTAGAACTTTTCAGGATAAATGAAACAGAAAAAGGAAAGGAAAGGAAATTTGTTTGACTATGTATTATCAAGCACCCTGCATGGTACTTCCTAAATATTGAATCCTTTCAAACCTCATATTTATAGGTCAGTTTGGAAAGACCTTAAATGCTAAACAATGGGTAGTCCTTAGAGGATTTTAAGCAGAGAAGTGGCATAGTGAAAACTTGATCACATTGATGAAAACACTCTATAGGGTTTTTTTCTGGTAGGAAAAGGCCTTCTGCTAAACGCGTATTTGAATCTCAAATTGCCTATGTCATCTGAGAAAAAAGCCATATAGTTTTCTTGCATGGAATGGCTCCCATTTCTAAATTAATCATTGTTTAGACTGTGCTAAGCCACATAGCATATTTATTTACACTAGGTTTATTTGAAAAATAAACCCTGAAATCTCAGTAGCTGAATACAATGGTGATTAATTCCTTGGTTGTGTCATAGTTCAATAGAGGTCAAAGAACCCTTCTTGGGAGCTCTCTCCTAAATGGTGACTTGGGGGTCCAAACCTTTCTAATTTTATCAAACTATAATTTTAAAATCATGGCTGCCCAAAGTCACCACAGAAGAGTAAGAGAGAATGTGGTCAAAACATGGGGTTTTATGGCCAGGCCTCGAGATTATGGACATCACTTCCACCCAAAACCCATTGACCAGAACTTGTTCCCAATTTAATTTCAGGAAGAATAAATGGGAATAATGAACTAGTGAGCTTTTAGCCAGTCCTTGTCATAGCTAGTTTTCCAAAGGGTCTGAACAGCAATGAGGACAGGATTTTTATTATATGACAAGAATGTTAGAAAGCCACATAGGATTTTACAAACTTATCAGTACCTCTGTTGGAGGCAACATCTAGACGAATAAAAATTCTCTCTTTCACAAGATACTTTTTACCACTAAGATTTTCTCCCTTTGATGAGCATAGATGAATTAGGAATTTCTAATGATGGTTTTTCCAAATTTTCACTTGACTATGTGAAACATAGAATCCATGTGGTTATTCTTTAGGGTTCTGGTCTTATCCATCGTGCACTCAGTATGTTATGCTATTTCTTTTTTCCTCTCAAAAATTTAGGGCTCTATGAATCTAGCGGATCACAGAGCAAAGTGGTTAACTGGTCAGGAGGAATTACCAGGGAAAAATAATTTGGATTGGACCCTTGAGTTAGATGAGGGAAAGGAGAGATGAGAGGCATATAGAGACAGAGTTGATCAGGGCAACAAGACTCTGAAATTTGGCAATTGAGAAATACTCTTTTTTTTTTTTTTTTTTTTTTTTCTTTTTGGCGGTACGCGGGCCTCTCACTGCTGTGGCCTCTCCCGTTGCGGAGCACAGACTCCGGACGCACAGGCTCAGCAGCCATGGCTTACGGGCCCAGCCGCTCCGCGGCATGTGGGATCTTCCCAGACTGGGGCACGAACCCGTGTCCCCTGCATTGGCAGGTGGACTGTCAACCACTGCGCCACCAGGGAAGCCCGAGAAATACTCTTAAAACATACAGGAATCCTAAAGTGATAGCAAGAATGATTTGGGTTTAATAGCTTTTGGAAAAGCAAGGAGCTTTAAATAAGAGACGGGAAGAGTTGCAAAAGAAAATATGAAAGGAGGAAACAAAACAATTTTTTCATCAAAATGAGTAAGGTGTTTTGGACACCTGAAACAAAGACAAGATTGTATTATATTTGCTATCCTTGTCAAACTTTTGAAATAAAAATTTGCTTTTGAATAGTCCATCTAAAACTGCATCTTAAAAATGGCTCAGCCATTATCTTTGGAAACTTATGCTTTTGCTTGTGTTATATGTTTAGGAATTTAATGATATATATTGCTGTAACTTCAGTGTAAGTTCCTAACATAAAGAAGACTAAAGCTGTAATTTTCCTGTCCATTCCTAAATGACATATGCTAAAACGAAAAGTAATGCTAACCCTAATAACTAACATTTAGCGAGCACTTGGCTATTTGTCAAAAACTGTGCTAACCACTTCACATATATTGGCTTATTTCATCGTCCCAAACACTTTCCATGAAAAGTACTACTATTGTTCCCTGTTTACAGATAAGGAAATTGAAAGCCTAGAGGACTTCAGTAACTCCTCTCTAAAAGCAGCAGAGTTGGGATACGAACGCATAGCAATTACTCTTTTTTTTTTTTTTACATCTTTATTGGAGTGTAATTGCTTTACAATGGTGTGTTAGTTTCTGCTTTCTAACAAAGTGAATCAGCGATACATATACACATATCCCCATGTCTCCTCCCTCTTTTGTAAATGACCTCACAGATTTCCTCCTTAACCGGTTGTCTGTGTGGCTAAAACAAATCAAGAAAACACCGTGAGGATCAGAAAGGGAGACCACTGTAGTTGTGAACTGACAAATAAGATTATATTATTGATAAGCCAACAGGTGGAAAATGAAAGCAGTGAAACAGTATATCAGGGAGAAGTTTTCATATTTTGTTTTACTGTGAAAAACTAAAAAGATAATTGCAAATTGTATTCCATTTTTAATGAAACTGCAATGTTTAATTCTTATAAAAGGAGCCTTATAAAATCAGGGAGCCTTATAAAGTGGAGGGCTGCCTTTATGTCTAATGTGTTATCATTCCTGAATGCTATTAGCTGGCTTATCACTTACAATTTTATTTGAGGAAGAAAGTGTGAAAATAGACATATTAGACAATGGTTAATTTGACAAGGATCTCCTTGCTCCATGAATTCTTTCTTAGTCTATGTGTCTAGGGTTAACAAGAGAGCTTGGTGAGCCTCGTAAGGCAGCCATCAGGCTGTCTCTATAGAGTCGGAGAGCTCTGATTACAGCAGCCAGCCTCCTTTGGAGCAGCATCCAAAGGATGATGACTGCCCTCCCTGTGACAATGAAATGGTTTCAAAGCCAACCACCAGCACCGTTACACTCTTTGAAAACTTAAACCAGTCACCATACCTGAGCTAAAGAAAAAAATCACTCATAATTCTGATATTTTCATGATTCATAATTGCTAATCTCTGTCTATAATCTCTTCCATTTCTTTTTTCTTTTTCTTTTTTTTTTTTTTTGGCCGCACCACACGGCTTAAGGGGTTTTAGTTCCCCGACGAGGGATTGAACCCAGGCCCTCGGCAGTGAGAGCATGGAACCCTAATCACTGGACTGCCAGGGAATTCCCCTCTCTTCCATTTCTTATCTACATATTGTTAATTGTCTTCATAATGTAGATAAAATTTTGAATTCTGATTTTAAAGTTAGTATTATATAAAAATATATGTTGCTACATAACTTTTAATAATTATCATTTTTAATTATAATATTTCATTAAGTTCCATCTTTCACCATTTCCCTACTAATTAGACACTTAGAAAACCTCCACTCTTGATTAGAAAAAAAAGTGGAGAAAAAATTGGAATGACAACAGCCCCTTCACAAAGTAGAACTGAAATCTGAGATAGCATCTGGGAAAAGTCCATCTTGAAAGCATAGACAAGGTGGAAGGAGATAGAAACAGTAAGTATTTGGCAGAAGAATAGACTGTAGATAGCCCATCGTGTCAATAATTAATGAGTAGATCATTAAATGATGCCCATAATGTATGTTCAGTTTCTTTCTTTCCTGTATAACTCTTAATTTTTTGGAAACAAAAACATAAGTTGAGTAAGTACTTGATTTTGTTAACTGCATGGCTTCATTTGCTCTTCTACATGGCCCTAGTAAAACAATAATGCTCTTTTGAGATAGAAAGACAGATATTAAGGGAAATCATACAGGATTTCCATCCTAATCAAAATGTCTGCCAAAAGGCTATGGCAGAATCCTATGAGAGATGATGCCATTTAAGTTTCATAAGAGGTAAGATGGTATGCCTTTGGCACCTAAAACTGCGAGCAATGGTCATCATGGGATTTCTTTTTTTTTTTTAACATCTTTATTGGGGTATAATTGCTTTACAATGGGTGTTAGTTTCTGCTTTATAACAAAGTGAATCAGTTATACATATACATATGTTCCCATATCTCTTCCCTCTTACGTCTCCCTCCCTCCCACCCTCCCTATCCCACCCTCTAGGTGGTCACAAAGCACCGAGCTGATATCCCTGTGCTATGCAGCTGCTTCCCACTAGCTATCTACCTTACGTTTGTTAGTGTGTATATGTCCACGCCTCTCTCTCGCTTTGTCACAGCTTACCCTTCCCCCTCCCCATATCCTCAAGTCCGTTCTACAGTAGGTCTGTGTCTTTATTCCTGTCTTACCCCTAGGTACTTCATGACATTTTTTTTTCTTAAATTCCATATATGTGTGTTAGCATACGGTATTTGTCTTTCTCTTTCTGACTTACTTCACTCTGTATGACAGACCCTAGGTCTATCCACCTCATTACAAATAGCTCAATTTCGTTTCTTTTTATGGCTGAGTAATATTCCATTGTATATATGTGCCACATCTTTATCCATTCATCCGATGATGGGCACTTAGGTTGTTTCCATCGCCGGGCTATTGTAAGTAGAGCTGCAATGAACATTTTGGTACATGACTCTTTTTGAATTTTGGTTTTCTCAGGGTATATGCCCAGTAGTGGGATTGCTGGGTCATATGGTAGTTCTGTTTTTACTTTTTTAAGGAACCTCCATACTGTTCTCCATAGTGGCTGAACCAATTCACATTCCCACCAGCAGTGCAAGAGTGTTCCCTTTTCTCCAAACCCTCTCCAGCATTTATTGTTTCTAGATTTTTTGATGATGGCCATTCTGACTGGTATGAGATGATATCTCATTGTAGTTTTGATTTGCATTTCTCTAATGATTAATGATGTTGAGCATTCTTTCATGTGTTTGTTGGCCATCTGTATATCTTCTTTGGAGAAATGTCTATTTAGGTCTTCTGCCCATTTCTGGATTGGGTTGTTTGTTTTTTTTGTTATTGAGCTGCATGAGCTGCTTGTAAATTTTGGAAATTAATCCATTGTCAGTTGCTTCATTTGCAAATATTTTCTCCCATTCTGAGGGTTGTCTTTTGGTCTTGTTTATGGTCTCCTTTTCTGTGCAAAAGCTTTGAAGTTTCATTAGGTCCCATCTGTTTATTTTTGTTTTTATTTCCATTTCTCTAGGAGGTGGGTCAAAAAGGATCTTGCTGTGATTTATGTCATAGAGTGTTCTGCCTATGTTTTCCTCTAAGAGTTAGATAGTTTCTGGCCTTATGTTTAGGTCCTTAATCCATTTTGAGCTTATTTTTGTGTATGGTGTTAGGGAGTGATCTAATCTCATACTTTTACGTGTACCTGTTCAGTTTTCCCAGCACCATTTATTGAAGAGGCTGTCCTTTCTCCACTGTACATTCCTACCTCCTTTATCAAAGATAAGGTGACCATATGTGTGTAGGTTTATCTCTGGGCTTTCTATCCTGTTCCATTGATCTATCTTTCTGTTTTTGTGCCAGTACCATACTGTCTTGATTACTGTAGCTTTGTAGTATAGTTTGAAGTCAGGGAGCCTGATTCCTCCAGCTCCGTGTTTCGTTCTCAAGATTGCTTTGGCTATTCGGGGTCTTTTGTGTTTCCATGCAAATTGTGAAATTTTTTGTTCTAGTGCTGTGAAAAATGCCAGTGGTAGTTTTATAGGGATTGCATTGAATCTATAGATTGCTTTGGGTAGTAGAGTCATTTTCACAATGTTGATTCTTCCAATCCAAGAACATGGTATATCTCTGCATCTATTTGTATCATCTTTAATTGCTTTCATCAGTGTCTTATAGTTTTCTGCATACAGGTCTTTTGTGTCCTTAGGTAGGTTTATTCCTAGATATTTTATTCTTTTTGTTGCAGTGGTAAATGGGAGTGTTTTCTTGATTTCACTTTCAGATTTTTCATCATTAGTGTATAGGAATGCCAGAGATTTCTGTGCATTAATTTTGTATCCTGCTACTTTACCAAATTCATTGATTAGCTCTAGTAGTTTTCTGGTAGCATCTTTAGGATTCTCTATGTATAGTATCATGACATCTGCAAACAGTGACAGCTTTACTTCTTCTTTTCCGATTTGGAGGGATTTCTTTTATTTGGCAGAACCTTGGTTTATTTCACAACCTGTTTCCGGGGCTGTTAAGATTGGTCCAAACTTGCCAGTGGATTCTTTGGAAAAATTATTTCTTGATGATTTTTAACTTTCTTTTCCAGTGTAGAGAGATTTACCCAGGCTCAGAATTTTCATTTATTTTTTTTCCGCTTTCAGCCTTTGAAAGAGAAATTCCTTTTTTGTCTCTCTTGTGATTGCTTTTGTGTCAAATTCAGCATAAAAGCTTTTCAAACGTGACGGCATTAGTTGTTTTGTGCTTGGCTGAGCTAAGAGTACATGAATTCAGTAGAGAAGTGAAATCTTATTTGAGCCTAGCTGGTTTAGCTATATAATACTTAAAACTATCTGAGGTGAGAAACCCAATAGTTTATCAAATTATTAAATAAAGATTTCCAAGGCTGCAAAACATCTGTGTTTTGAAGACATTCTTTAGGGAACTTGAAATGTAGATACACTGTAATCATGTAATTAATTTTAAAAGTTAAACTTGTTATATGTAGTAAATCTGATAGCTATTTGAGGATTGTAAATTATTTTACCAGGGAAGAAACTAATCAGAGAGAACTTTTTTTTTTTCAAATATGGAATTAGAGGCTTGTCATTTTCATTATTTGAGGGGATGGGTGGCATTAGATAGTATCCTTATCTACCAAAAAGATATATACAGTAATGGAAGCTAAATTCTCCTTTCATACATTTTATTTACTTTTAGGATGAGCACAAAATTAAATCAGCAAATTGACCCACCCTGGTAGTTTGAGGTTTGGATTTCTGATACAGTAATGAAAAACATTATCAGAAAACTTCTTCGTAGGACCTGCCATTTTTTCATGTCGTTTTTTTACTCCCTTTTGTTCTCCCCTAAAGATCCCACATGATTAAGAAGAAAGAATCAGTAACCTGATAGTCCTTTTCCTCCCAAAGTATGTATGAAGCTATTAAATTTCTCAAAGCACACAAACAGAGTGCTTCCTACATCACTGATAGAGCACAGGAAAAATAGTGGGTGGTTTTCCAGGTACTGCTGTAGTATATAAATATTTAATGCAGAGTCACAAAGACTTGGATAGCCTTATGCTCTGATTGCACCATATTTTGCCTTATTTCCTTTTCACACTTTAACTTATTCCATGCTTGAAAATATAATGTGGCAACTCTGTAAATCCACTCCTCCATAAAAGCAGCAAATTGCAAAATTGTTAAAATTGCCTTTTGTAAACTCTGGAAATTAACCAGAGGTTGGCAACAATATGTAAACTACTGAACTTCACTAAGAACCGCAGGGTTTGAGGGTTTTTAACTTGGCCTTTTCCCATCAGTTTCTCCCAGCTACACAGTAGCCTTAAAAATTAATAGTCTTACAGCTACCAGAGAAAGAGAATAGAACTTGTATTGAGCATGTTTTCTGACCACAACAGCATGAAACTAGAAATCAATTACAGAAAGAAAAATGAGAAAGGAACAAACATTTGGAGACTAAACAATAGGCTACTAAAAAAGTAATGGGTCAATGAAGAAATTAAAGGGAAAATCAGAAAATACCTCAAGACAAATGAAAATGGAAACAAAACTCCAAAATCTATGGGATGCAGCAAAAGCCGTTCTAAGAGGGAAGTTTATAATGATGCAGGCCTTCCTCAAGAAAAAAGAAAAATCTCAAACAAGCAACCTAACATACCATCTAAAGGAATTAGAAAAAGAACAAACAAAGCCCAAAGTCCTCAGAGGAAGGAAATAATAAATATAGGAGAAGAAATAAATAAAACAGAAACAAAATAAAACAAAAAAATAGAAAAGATCAATGAAACCAAGAGCTGGTTTTTTGAAAAGATAAACAAAATTGATAAACTTTTAGCCAGGCTCACCAGGAAGAAAAGAGAGAAGACTCAAATAAACAAAATAAGAAATGAAAGAAGAGAAATAACAACCAATACTAGAGAGATACAAATAATCTTAAGAGAATACTACGAACAGTTATACACCAACAAATTGGACAACCTAGAAGAAAATGGACAATTTTCTAGAAACGTACAACCTGCCAAGACTGAATCGAGAAGCAACAGCCAATTTGAACAGACCAATCACTAGTAGTGAAATTGATTTTCTAGTAAAAAAAAAAAAAAAAAAAAACCTCTCAGCAAAGAATAGTCCAGGACCAGACAGCTTCACAGGAGAATTCTACCAAACATATTAAAGAACTTAAACCTATCCTCAAACTATTCCAAAAAAATTGAAGAGGACAGAATACTCCAAAATTCATTGTATGAGGCTACCATTACCCTAGTATGCAAACCAGACAAAGACACTACAAAAAAAAAAGACATGAAAATTATAGGCCAATATCTTTGATGCATATAAATGCAAAAACCTCAACAAAATATTAGCAAACCAAATCCAACAATGTATAAAAAGGATCATACATCATGATCAAGTTGGATTAAGGATGGTTCAGTGTTTGCAAATCAATATAATATACCACATTAACAAAAGGAAAGATAAAAAAACACATGATCACCTCAGTAGATGCAGAAAAAGCATTTGACAAAATTCAACATCTGTTAATGATAAAAACAAACAAAAACTCTCAACAAAGTGAGTATAGAGGGGACATATCTCAACATAATAAAGGCCATTTATGACAAAGCCACAGGTAACATCATACGCAATAGTGAAAAGCTGAAAGGCTTTCCTCTAAATTCAGGAATAAGACAAGGAAGCCTACTCTCACCAGTTCTATTCAACACAGTATTGGCAGTCTTAGCCACAGCAATCAGACAAGAAAAAGAAATAAAAGGCATCCAAATTGAAATGAAAGAAGTAAAACTAACTATTTGCAGATAACATGATGCTTTATATAGAAAACCCTAAAGTCTCCACCCAAAAACTAGTAGAACTCAGAAATGAATTCAGCAAATTTGCAGGATACAAGATTAATATACAGAAGTCTGTTGCTTTTCTATATACTAATGATGAAGCATCGGAAAGAGAAAGTAAAAAAAAAAAATCCTGTTTAAAATCACATCAAAAAAGAATAAAATACCTTGGAATAAACTTAACCAAAGACGTGAAAGACCTATACTCTGATGAAGGAAATTGAAGATGATGCAAAGAAATGGAAAGATATTTCATACTCTTGGATTGGAAGAATTAATATTGTTAAAATGGCCATAGTACCCAAAGGAATCTACAGATTTAATGCTACCCCTATCAAAATACCCATGACATTTTTCACAGAACTAGAACAAATAATCCTAAAATTCATATGAAACCATAAAAGACCCCAAATTGCCAAAGCAATCTTTAGAAAAAGGTTGGAAGTATCACCTTCTCGGACTACAGTAATCAAAACAGCATGGTATTGGCACAAACAGACACGTGGATAAATGGAACATAATAGAGAGCCCAGAAATAAACCCACACACCTATGGTTAATTAATCTATGCCAAAGGAGGCTGAAGTATACAATGGAGAAAAGGCAGTCTCTTCAACAAGTGGTGCTGGGAAAACTGGATAGCTACATGTAAAAGAATGAGATTAGAACATTTCCTCACACCATATACAAAAATAAACTCAAAATGGATTAAAGACCTAAATGTAAGACCTGAAACCATAAAACCCCTAGAGGAGATATAGGCAGAACACTTTTTGACATAAATCATAGCAACATTTTTTTTGGATCTCTTTCCTAAGGCAAAAGAAATAAAAGCGAAAATAAGCAAGTGGGACCTAATTAAACGTAAAGGCTCTTGCACAGCAAAGGAAACCATCAACAAAATGAAAAGACAGCCTACAGACTGGGAGAAAATATTTGAAAATGATGCTACTGACAAGGGATTAATCTCCAAAATATACAAACAGCTCATACAGCTTAGTATCAGAAAACCAACCCAATCAAAAAATGGGAAGAAGACTTGAGTAGACATTTTTCGAAAGAAAACGTTCTGATGGCCAATAGGCACATGAAAAGGCACATTTGCTAATTATTAGAGAAATGCAAATCAAAACAGCAGTGAGATAGCACCTCACACCTGTCAGAATGGCTATCATCAAAAGATCTACAAATAACCAGTGTTGACAAGGATGTGAAGAAAAAGGAAGCCCTTTGTACACTTTTGGTGGGTATGTAAATTGGTGCAGCCACAATGGAAAACAGTATGAAGGTTCCTCAAAAAACTAAAAGTAGAACTACCATATGATCCAGCAATTCCACTCCTGTGTACATATCTGAAAAAAATGAAAACACTAATTTGAAAAGATACATGCACCCCAGTATTCATAGCAGTGCTAATTATAATTACCAAGATATGGAAGCAACCCAAATGCCGATCAACAGATGAATGTATAAAGAAGATGTGGTATATATATATATATATATATATACACACACACACACACACACACACACACATACATACAATGAAATATTAGTCATGAAAAAGAATGAAATTCTGCCATTTGTAGCAGTGTGGATGGACCTAGAGAATATTATACTGAGTGAAATAAGCCAGACAGAGAAAGACAGTGTGTATTACTTATATGTGGAATCTAAAATATATTACAAATGAATGTATATGCAAAACAGAAACAGACAGACTGAATGTTTTCCCCTGAGATCAGGGACAAGATAAAGGTGACTTCTCTCACCACTTCTATTTACCACGGTACTGGCAGTTCAGGATGGGAAAATAGGCAAGAAAAAATAGATAAAAATCATCCAGATTGGAAAGGAAGAAGTAAAATTATATCTATTTGTAGATGACATAATCTTGTATATAGATGATCCTAAGGAATACACTAAAAATGTAATTCAGCAAATTTGCAGGATCCAAGATCAAAATACAAAAATCAATTATTTTTCTATATACTAGCAATGAATAATCTGAACAATGAAATTCAGAAAATTTTTTCATTTATAATAGCAACAAAAAATAAAATAATTAGGCATAAGAAAAATGCAACACTTTTCCGTTGGCAACTACAGTGCTGAAAGAATTTAAAGAAGATTTAATTAAACAGAAAAGCATGCCATATTCCCAGATCAAAAAACTTAATATTGTTAAGATAGCAATATCCCCAAATTGATCTACAGACTCTATGCAATTCTTATCAAAATCCTCACTAGTTTTTCTGTAGAAATCGACAAGTAGATCCTAAAATTCATACTGAAATGCAAGGGACAAAGAATAGCCAAAGCAACCTTGAAAAAAGCACAAAGTTGGAGGACACACAGTTCCTGATTTCAAAACTTACTAGAAAGCTACAGTAATCAAGACAGTGTGGGGGCTTCCCTGGTGGCGCAGTGGTTGAGAGTCCGCCTGCCAATGCAGGGGACACGGGTTCGTGCCCCAGCCCAGGAAGATCCCACATGCCGCGGAGCGGCTAGGCCCGTGAGCCATGGCCGCTGAGCCTGCGCGTCCGGAGCCTGTGCTCCGCAACGGGAGAGGCCACAACAGTGAGAGGCCCGCGTACCACAAAAAAAAAAAAAAAAAGACAGTGTGGTACTGACATCAAGGTAAACATATAGATCAATGAAACAAAATGGAAAGTTCAGAACTACATCCTTGCATTTATGGTCAATTGATTGTTGGCAAGAGTACCTAGACAATTCAAAGAGAAAAGAATATTTTTTCAAAAGTTCATGCTTGCATAACTAAATGTCCACATACAGAATAATGAAGTTTGACCCTACCTCACACCATACAAAAAAATTAATTCAAAAATGGATCTTAGAGCTAGATATAAGAACTAAAATATTAGAACTCTTATAAGACAACATAGGAGTAGAATGGGGCTTCCCTGGTGGCGCAGTGGTTGAGAGTCCTCCTGCCAATGCAGGGGACACAGGTTTGTGCCCCGGTCCGGGAAGATCCCACATGCCGCGGAGCGGCTGGGCCCATGAGCCATGGCCGCTGAGCCTGCGCGTCCGGAGCCTGTGCTCCGCAACGGGAGACGCCACAACAGTGAGAGGCCCGTGTACCGGGGGGAAAAAAAAAAAAGAGAGCAGGAGTAGAATGAGTTAGGCAGTGTTTTCTTAGACATGACACCAAAAGCCAAAGTGACAAGAGAAAAAATACATAACTTGGACTTCATCAAAATTAAAAACTTCTGTGCTGCAGGCAATATCATAAAGAGAGTAAAAAGGTAACCCACAGAATGGGAGAAAATATTTGCAAATCATATATCTGATAAGGGACTTGTATGCAGAATATGTAAAGAACTCATAACTCAATAAGAACAAGAAAGACTCAATTATAAATCAGCAAAGGATTTTAATAGACATTTCTTCAAAGAAGGTGTATAAGTGGCTAATAAGCACATGAAATGATGGTCAACATCAGTCATTATTAGGAAAATACAAATGAAAACCACAATGAGATACCACTTCATATGCACTAGGGTCATACTTGAGTAGGTATGTCAGTCAGGATAGGCTAAGTTATGCCACAGTAACAAACTATCCCCAAATCTAGAGACAACACAAAGTTTATGTTTTATTCATGTTACATGTCCACTCTAGATTGACAAGGGCATTCTACTTAGCTTAGTTATTCAGGGAGTGCAGCTAATGGGAGCTGCATCTTGATACATACTTCTCTGATCAGAGAGTCAGGAAACATAATGAATGATGCCACTGGCTCTTAAACCATCTCCCTGGAAGTGACGTGTAGCCAAAATCAGTTACGTTATCATCCCTAATTCAGTGGGGGTGCAGCTGTGTAATCCTCTGGTATGAAAAAGGCACCGAATGTCTGTGAACAATAATGTAGTCTACTGCAGTAGGCTCATGGGATTTGAAAATAGCCGAGAAAATGCGACTTTCTGCGGATCTGTCCTCTGGCTTCCTCTCTGGAATCATTTCCACCCAACCATGTCCACACCCTCTCAATCAGACTTCTCTTAGATGCCTGGGGTAGCTGGGTGATTTGTTAATTACGACACTGCTTAAGTCTTTCAATAAAGTCAGCAAATGAAAAAGAGAGCCCAGATAAAGAGAATGCTTTCCAAAATGTCATAATGAAATTAACGTAATGAAGCACTTGGAGGGCTCTCCCCCGTTCTTTTTGTATAAAACTTACTCCAAAGATGCTGGAAGAGAAAGGGGGCCTGAAAAGTAAAGAGGAGGGAAAATAAATTGTATGCCATTAGTTTAATTACAAAAATTCATTACATGAAGTCATGTAAGACAGAAAATAATGGAACTCTAATGGGTTGGCCGATAACACATTTACTAGCCTGCTCTCAGCTTGTAGTCATTGTTGAAAGGACAAAAAAGTAACAACTTTGGTATGTAGTCCTCAGAGCTATTGAAAAGATTAATCATTTCCAGTAAGCTGGAAAATGAGGGCCGTTTTCTCAAATAGTATCCCCTGTATAGTGTTACCTTCTGAATTAGAGTTGCTTGGTAATGTTAGAGGTTTAATAGATGAGTCTTGAAGTTTATGGTGAGAGGCTTTACTTTTGAAATAGATTCCTTACAGATTTTTTAACATTTCTATTATATATCCATAAAGAGGTTTTCTAGGTCATTTTAATTCACACAAGCAAGAAAGAAATTGTATTTCTTTTTCCCAATAAATATGTATAGAACATTAATTTATACTTAGGAGTAAACTGTTTAGTGATTTTTTTAAATAAACCAAATATGTATTTTTTTCTGCTGTCTTTGTTTAGCAATGTCTTACTTTATTATATACAGTAATTTTCCAATCATGCTATAATCATCAAGGAGACTATTTTATATTCTTCAAAATTCAATTATAATAAATCCAACCATCCTCCTTAAATCCTTTTATGTGGAAGCATATCTTCTTTAAGTAGATTGACCCCTAAATATTGAAGCCAAGAAACCTGCATTTTTGTGATGCCTCTTTCACTGACAAGCTATGTCACCTTCAACAAGCCACTTCACCTTTCAGGGGCTTTGTATGGGCAGTTATGGGACTGGGTAAGAGGAAAGGAGATAACAAAAGGTCAAAGTGGATATTTATGTAAGGATCATATATTTGAGGGCCTTGTAGTCCAAGGAAAGAGGTTTGGACTTTGTCTTGTAGGTAACAGGGAGCCATTGAAAGGTTTTACAGAGGAATAATGTTGTTATATTTCCATTTCTAAAAGATCCCTTGAGCAGCTATACGTGGATGGAAGGTCTAGAGTAGAGGGAAGGAGCCAATAAAAAGGTGATTGCAGAGTCCAAGTAAGAGTCGATGAGGGCTTAAGTTAAGGCAGTGGCAATGGAGGTAGAATATTTGGATATAAGGGAAAATTATGGTACAACTTCTATATGGATGTGCTCTCTGCCTCTTCTTCCAGTTGAGGATCCACTTGCACTGCAGAGGGAGAAGGTTGAGCGAGGGACAGAACCTTGGGGAACACCAACATTTAAGGGGCAGGCAGAAAAAGAAACACTTGAAGCTTAAGAGTATATAGAGGACACCCAAAGAGGGGGGACCAAGGAAAGATAGAGCCTCAGGAACAGAGCAGTCAATAGGACCAGTTGCTGCGCACAAATCAAGTAAATGAGAACCTAAAACTTTCCACAGACATTGACCATTGGTGACTGAATCAGTTAAGTATTTTCACAAAAATGCTGCATGACAAGCAACTTCAAAATGCCAGTGGCAAACAGTAATAAGCATTTATTTCTTCGTGAGTTTGCAGCTCGTCTGGGGTGGCACTGCTTCACACTGCAGGTTGATTGGGGTAGCTCTCCTCCGCACGTCACTCATCCTTCTCCAAGGATGAGCAGGCTAGCCCAGGACACGTTTGTCTCATGATAATGGCAGAAGTGCCAAAGGGCCAGCCCCACTGCAGAAGCATGTTTTAAAGCCTCTGCTTGTGTCACTTCTATTAACATCTCGCTAGAATTAGGCAAAACAAGTCATATGGCCAAGCTCATTGTCAAGGGCAGGGAAGTAAACTGCCCATTGTAGCAGGAAATTCAAAGTTACATAGCAAAGGGCACGGATACAAGGTGGGGTAAAGAATTGAGGTCAGTAATCCGATTTGCCGGAGTGACTTCTTTCAGAATAGTTTTAGTGAGGTGGTGATGGCAGAAGCCTGATTTTGATGAATTATAAAGTGGCAGGAATGTAATCAAGTTGAGGCAATGAGTGAGTATTTGCCTTCTGAGGAGCTTCACTGTGAAAGGAAAGAAAACGATGCAGCTTTTGTTGTTGTTTAAAGATGGGTGAGAGACTCATGTTTGAAAGTTGTAGAGAAAGACCTTGCAGAGAGGCAAGAGGTTGAAAAGACACAGAGAAGGGAGTACATGGAGGGGGAGGGCGAGGGCGAGGGCGAGGGCGAGGGCGAGGGCGAGGGCGAGGGCGAGGGAGTGTCCTTGAGCACAAGAGTCACCTCTTGCTCTGAGGCTGGAGAGAAGGATGCAAGATGTGAAATCTGATATTTCATGAAATTTATGCTTGATGTTAAATTGCCCCTGTGTAATTATAGGTAGGGTCATTTGCTGTGAGATTTCTTCCAGTTTGTATCATCAGGGTGCAGTTTAGAAACCACACAAAATGTTTCAAGCAGAGGGAATTTAAGTACAGAGGACTGGTTCCATGGCTAATGAAGGAGCTGAGAAGTCCAACAGGAGATAGGCAACTCAGAGTTTAGTGACATCGGGAAGCTGTTACCACTTCGAGGGTTGGAGAGACAACACGTGTCACCAAAGCCCAGAAGCCAGAGCCATCTGGTGCTAACTTGACCACTGTGTGGGCTGCACAGCAGGTACTGAAACTACAGAGAGAGGGTCTGTCCAGTGGGAAATGGAGACACAAAGAAGATACTGCCCACATAGAGAGAGGGAGAGATATACTCTAGTTTCAGCCTTCCTCTGGCTCTCTCACTGGCCTAACCAGATATCTAGAAGCCAGCTAGCAAGAAATCCTGAGATTTGCTGATCCCCTAAAGTGGTTAGTCCGTCTGCAATACTGAGCAGAGTAGGAGAGGGGCAGAGAATGGGTCTAAGAGCTAATAAGCTCTTAGCTGTTAGCTCACAGAGCTAATTTTTTTAAATGAATCTCTTAGCTCATGTATGCAAACACAGTATCTAAGGCAAAAGGAGAAAACCCAATATGTAGAACTTTTTATCTGTAAATATATTAGGATCCTGTTTTATAAATTTCCAAGTGTCGACGAAAAATTAATCAGTCGACCTAAGAAAGAAATGGAAATTTTTATTTGAGCCAAATTTGAAGATGATGACCTGGGAAGAGCATCTCAGAAAGCTCTGAGAACTGTTCCACTTGTCAGAAGTCAAGGCACAGTTATATAAGTTTTTTGAGACAGAGGGCTATACATCAAATGATGTATTATTGACCACTTATATAATCCAGATCTAAGCATAATTGTGGTGGGTCACATGACCCCTTCCAAGATCAAGAAGGAATGTTAAAAAAAAAAAAAGGAAGGAATGTTATCTTTTAAGGAGTTTTGTTGATGCTGGGAGAATGCTGCTTGTTTTGGTTGAGCAGGTATTCCTGCAGCCGGGGGCGGGTGGGGGGTGGGGGGGTGGGGGAGGTTTGGTCGATGCATAACGCAGACACACAGTGCACAGTGCAGGCAGAGACACGGCCAAAGGGCAGAGAAGAATTTTTATATTTAAATTTTTCTTGCCTTTTCATAAAATATGAATTGTATTTCACACAAGCAATTTGCTTTTGATTTTGACCTCATAACAAATGTGAGGCATAATAAGCAGCCTAAGTAATCCCATCCTATTTTACAGACAACAAAACCACCGGAACTCAAAGGTTAATGACTTTAAGATCAAACTGCAAGACAATGGCCAATCAAGCCTTCCTGGGAAGCTGCCTCTTCATTACTCTGCATTGCTTTTTATGATGCTCCTTTGAGTCAGGGCCATTAAAATTTTTTAAATCGAGTTCACCTGAAACAAACCTGAATTTCACTTGTAGGTGAATATCTCAAAACACATTTTATAAGAAAACTTAAACAATACTCAACTTTAAAATTTTAATTGTAGGTCTACATACTCACATTTATCTTCTAAATTAAAGGGAGACTTTTAGAGGTGCAGCGTTATAGACAATGTTTATAAAACAGTGGGTCCCTTTCTTTCATTCAGTAGAGGCTCACCCTGTGGTGGCTGTAGTATGGTTCATTTAAAAATAGCTGCAGTAGAGGACTTCCCTGGTGGTCCGGTGGCTAAGGCTCCATGCTCCCAGTGCAGGGGGCCCAGGTTCGATTCCTGGTCTGGGAACTAGATCCCACATGCCACAACTAACTAAGACCCAGCACAACCAAATAAATGAATAAATACTTTTAAAAAAATAGCAGCAGCAGTAGTAGTAGCAACCGTAGTAGTGGTGGTAGTGGTGGTAGTAGTAGTAATAATGATGGTGATTCTAACCAATACTTATTTAATGCTTTGGGTATGCCAGGCACCACTCTAAGTGTTTTCCCTGCATTTTATAAATTAATCCTCATAATAATCTTTCAAGGTAAATACTGTTAATATACCCATTTAATAAAGGGGGAAACTGAGGCATAGAGAGCATAATTAACTTTCCCATTTGTCACATAGCTAGTAAGTGATCAAGTCAGGATTCAAACCCAGCAGGCTTATTCTGTTGCCCAGACTCTCCAATACTCTTTCTCTTCCTCCCTTGTTTTCCCTTGTATCGGGTCAATATTCCTAAAAAGAATTCTTACAAAGTAAAAAGAAAAGGCAAACACTGAAATTTAAAAATTTTAATACTGAAAATTCTTGAAATGAATTCAGGTTGTCCCATAGTCCATAATCATTTTTTCTGCCTTAAATACTGTGTATAACTACCAAGCACATATTGTAGCAGCATCGTATGAGGTTTGAATATGAAATATTTCTTTCCTGGTTGGGGACACAATCTCTTGGGGATTGAGCATTTTATATTCTTCATAAAAAACACATACACACATATATATATACACCCACAAAATCGTCTTTTTTTTATAGGCTAGTGCTCACAATATTTTAAATTTCTTCACACACCATGATCACTACACAATTCCCTGTAGAGTATACAGTTGTAAATGGAATTCAGAACTAAGAAGAGTGTGTGTGAATTCTATTGTATTTTTGAATTTAAAATTCTTCTGTGGTCTGGAGTTGTCCCAGTGGTAAATTTCACAGTAGTAGGCAAAGCTGGTCAAGGTCAACGTTCCTGCTGTGAATGACACTTGGTTAAAGCCCAAGGTGGTCAACATATTATTACCTTAGGAGGAAGGTAAACCAGTCTGTTCTGGTGAATGTCTTTAAGAAGGGAGAAAGGGGTGCTGCGGTTGAGAACCTTTGAGTTCAGATAAGGGCCTTAGCCCTGTCAATGTTAGTCAAGGTCAGTAGGATTTTTTTCTTTTTAATCCTACATCACAGCAAAATCTGAGCTGTATGCAGTGAAGGATAGCATGCAGCCAAGATTTCCTTAGGTATAAAAATTTAAATTTCAGTGTGAATACAAATTTGAAGAAAAAAAATATGGCTTGCGTATTTTTGCCTTTCAAGCATTAAAGTATACCAAAAAACTCTGGTTTGAAGTCAAGCCTTACTCTTTTACTACCTTTTTACTACAGAGTGTCTAGTTAAACTTTAACCTGCTATGTCCTTCAAGATCTTGGAAAATCCTAGCATACTTTTCAGCTTCTACTTTTAGGTATTTTTTATGATCTATAGATTAGAACCAAAGAGTGTATCCTCTTATATCTAGACTTTTCAAGTAACAACCCATGAGTGAGGGTTGACTTCCAAGATTATTTGTCTTTTCTTAGATAAAATAAATGATTTTAATTATATTTATTAAAATTTTAATTAACATTTTATATTGCTAAATCTATACATATATGCTCTGATGTTGGTTCATAATAGATATTTCTTTAGCAGTTGCATTTTTCTTAAAAAGGAATTGCCTAACGAAAAGGTAACTAAGTTATTGGTGTCAGTTTTGTAGAGTCTTATGCTGCCAATTAGAGATTTAATAGATGATAGATAATAAGCTCTTCTTTTAAAAAGCAAATACCATCTTCTGGATAATAAGGACCAATTGGTCTTTCGTATCTTAGTATACATTACTTTTTAACACTATAGGTTAGAAGTGGCTTCAGTGAAGAGGGAAAGGGAAGAAGATGTAATTTTGTACTGTAGGAAATTCCTAGAAAGGGAAAGACTTTGGTGTGTGTGTTTCACCTCAGGAGGGCTTTTGGACAGTGTGAGGATATAAAAAGTGGAAAATAGGAACTGCAGGGCTTGATAAAAGGTGTATATAAGAAAAGGCAGGAATTCCACAAGGTTAAATTGTAATTGCTTTATAGTACAGCGAGTATACTGTGTGCCTTTAAAAATTGTCTCTCTTTTTATTTTTATAGCAAAAGTTAGTGATACTGGCTTTAGCTGCTTCCTACTAGCTCTGTTATCTGGGTCTATTTGCTATATGCAATAAATGCAATTATTTCGTTTGATTCTAGAATAGGATGTTCTAATTAACTGAGAAATGCCAGATTATATACTGATTATAGATTTTCAGGGAACAGGAGTGTACTCATATATACTGAAACGATGCTGAAAAGTACGAGTGTTTGATTTTTATTACCATAAATCATATTAACGTAAAAGAACAAATGCTAAAACAAAAATGAGTACTCTTTTCAGAAACATCAGTTAGTTTCAATTTTCTCTTTTACCCTTGCAATTTATGTCAATGTACTCTTACAGATTTAAGAAATACAGTGAAGGTACAAATTGTGTTCTTTTCTTTTTTTTAACTTGTGATTTCTGTGCACATTTACTGCATATTAGACCATTGGGTTGATGTATTGCCTTATTTTAATGTCCTCTCATTAAACATTGAAATTGTTTCTCATTTTTTTACTATCTTAGTTAATGAAGATCTTTTTCCTATAATGTATGTCTTTTCTTTTAAATATTTTACTGGGAGAAAATACTAAAATTAGATTACTGGGTCAATGGGAATAAGCGTTTGTATGTCACTTGATATATATTGCCAAATTGTCCTAATAGATGCTGTTCCCATCAGTAGTATATGAATGCGCTAGTTTGGCTACAGTCTTTCCAGCTTTGGATTTTATTTTTTTAAACTTAATTGGTGTCAAATTTTAATACTCTTATTTTTTCATGTTTTGAAAGTTGATTTTTTTCCTTTTCTATAAAAACTTTTTATTCTTTCTCTTGTTTGAATTGCTTGTTACTATTCCTTTGTTCATTTAACCCACTATATTGGATTTGATATAACTATCTTGGTAATTTAATAATACCGTAATGCTTGGAAGCCTCTTCCATGCACTTGAAGCAATGTTTAATAGAAACTTGGGGTTAATATACATCCAGATAAACCTATCATTGGTTTATTTCTTCCTTGATACATGATATTTCAAGTGATGAAATACATGGTTTGATAATACTCAATTGTTAGAGATAAAAAAAGAAGAAAACATACGTCATTTGGTTTAGCAAAATTCTTATATTTAAAATTTTATTCTGATTTTAAAGTAGGGTATTTTTTAAATATTATGAATAAACTGATCCTTTAAATAAGTTCATAACTAGAATAACAGCACTGTTTTTTTTTGATGCTTAATATTTTCCGTATGCAGCTTTAGTTGAATGCCAGTAGATGGCACTAATTACATAAACAATTCAACAAGTTAATGATGAGGAAAAGAAATAACATGCGATATTGTTTTCTGTTCAAATTTTGGTATATGTCACATACTCAACAATTATTTGAGAGCTTATTTTTATAGTTTGTTCTCTCCCATGATAAAAACAATTAAGCCAAGTTTGTTTCCAATTAATTGCTACTAAGTTGAGATACCTGATACTGATTATTGCTCAAGAAGCTGGATTTGAAAAGTTTTGTCATGAAAAATGGGTTAGCTTGTACTATCATGTTTCACTGAACTGCACACGGTAGGTTAAAAGCAATCATGTAGACATGCTCTGACCCGAGGATTCAGAAGCTGTTTATGAAGCATTTTAAGAAAGTGCAACTAGAGATTTCAGAGAAAACTGACATTCGTTCTCTTTCCCATGCGTATCTATAGCAGTTGGCCAAAGACCTCCGCCAGTGGCAGATAAATGTAGATGTGGCAAATGACTTGGCACTGAAACTTCTTCGGGATTATTCTGCAGATGACACCAGAAAAGTCCACATGATAACAGAGAACATCAATGCCTCTTGGGCAAGCATTCATAAAAGGTATGAACTATATTATTTCTAAAACTATTTGCTGATTCTAATGATAGGGTAGTGACACTGGGTGGATAATGCAGATTTGTTTTCCCATCGTGCTAAACCAGGGCTTTGGGAGGATCCAAGATGACAAATGCCAACCAAACTCACAGTCTTGCCTAAGTCCACTTATTTTAAAGATGACGGACCCGAAGACTGGTGAAATGAAATGCCTTGCCCACAGTCAGAAAGGTAGTGACATAACTAAGCGATTAGACAAAAGCAAAAGATTGATTTGTAGCTAACAGGGCCATTTATTAGTCTGCTTTGAGAACTCTATCCAAAGAAATATTGTTCTATTCCGTCATGCCACAAACGGCCCCATCTTTAGTCTTTAGTGACTTTAGGGAAGTCACTTTGGGCTTCATGATGGAGTTATAGCTGTCTCTGGTGCCGTCATTGTATCTCCCTCCACACACCCACTGGGAAAATTTGTGTAGTGTAACATGACTCATAACTTCATTTCCCATTATATATCTACGGAAATCAACAGCTCTTAGAGACACCATCTCCTCAGACTAAGTCCTGACTCCTTATTTTTCACTCTTAACCCCTTGTGCTGTTCTTCCATTAGCATTTATCCTAATTATAAACAAAATTGTAAACAAATACATGAATTGTGTAACTAATTGTTTAATGTTTGTCCTTCACATTAGTCTAACCTCCCTGAGGACAGAGGCTATCTTTCTTATTTGACACATCCTGAACCAGGTGATATAGTAGGGAGCTGGTAAATATTTGTGTTTTTTAAATTGAAATGTAGCTGATGTACGATATTATGTTAGTTTCAGGTATACTACGTAGTTATTTGACATTTGCACTTATTATGAAATGATCACTATAATAAGTCATCTAGTAACCATCTGTCCCCATACAAAGTTATTACAACGTTATTGACCGTATTCCTCACGCTGTATATTACATCCCCATTGCTTATTTATTTTATAACTGGAGATTTGTACTTCTCAATCCCCTTCACCTGTTTCTCCCTTTTACCCCCTCCTTCCATCTGGCAACCACCCATTTGTTCTCTGTCTATATGAGTCTGTTTTCACTTTGTTTTGTTTTGTTTTTTTAGATTCCACATATAAGTGACATCATACAGTATTTATCTTTCTCTGTCTGACTTATTCACTTAGCATAATACCCTCTAGATCCCTCCATGTTGTCACAAATGGCAAGATCCCAATTTTTTATACCTGAGTAATATTCCATCACATCTTCTTTATCCATTCATCTATCGATGGACACTTTTAGGTTGCTTCCATATCTTGGCTATTGTAAATAATGCTGCAGGGTAAATATTTGTTGAATGATGACTCTACATAATTTAGAGTTACCTTGTTCATGCTATGGTAAGTCAAGGATTATTGGGTACTCATTTTTAGCTCTGTCAGAAAACAGGCAAAAATAGCACCTGTATGGTGATAAGGAAGATCCCAGTGAAAGGTAAATGAGTTCCAGAAGATAACATGACTTACTGAAGTCAGGTAGGTGGCCTTTATTAAGAAAAAAAGGCCACCATTAAAGAAAACAAAAACAGGTTTTGAACTAAGCAGAAACTCTTAGGAGTAAGGAACTATTAATACACGGAAATTGAGAGATCAAGTTAATCTTGAAACTGAGTTAAAGATTGAAGAGTATAAACTCCTGTGAAAGTGGATTTGAGCTGGTCGTCCTGGGGGAATAGAGCAGCTCTAGCTCTAAATTCCAGACAGTGGGTGTTCAGATGGCCATGGAAAAGAGGACTCAACCTGAAGTTGGGGAGTTATATTTGGGGCCCTATCAATAGAACCCTGGTTGAATAGGGAACTGATAAAAAAAAATTCTCCAAGTTACTGCCTCCTCTTATTGACAAGGTTTGTACTTTCTGCTCCAGATACAGATCTGCTGTTTGTTCAGTTAAATGAGGGCAGATTAGGCTCAGGGAGACTTATTCATATGTAATCGATTGGTATCAGAGAGTCAGTAGTTAAGATCTCACTGGGAAATACCTGCTTCTCAAAGAGAGGCCTCTATGGGTAGGCAAATTAAGATCAGAGATTAATTTGGTGAGTTTAGGGAATGTAAGCCAAGAAGGAGACAAAAAGAAGGCTTACTCATTTTACAAAACTAGGGCTTCAAGAGAGGTCTATCCCTTCTATGCCACTCTTTCATGCTCCTTGAGTCTCCAAACAGCCCTCTCATTTCTTCTGATCATTTTCGTTAGGTCTTTGGATTCCTCAGAGAAGGGGCTTCCAGTTTATATTTTTTGACTTGGTCCCTAAAAAGCTACCACCTAAGGAAGGTATACAGTTATTTCTCCAGTGGGTAAAGTAAAATAGAAAGTTAAAAGCCAAATTACATTTTTTGCTAGCCCATAGAGAACCTGTGATTTGCCAAGCTAATTTGATTCATGCCTCTAAAGTTCTTCCCTGTTTCTTTCTCACATATACTCTATGAAAATTCATCCACTTGTGTAGTTTCAGTCTGCTGATGACTCTCCATTTATACCATTTGCAGCTGAGCGTGATCGTTGAATTTCAGACCTGCATATCCTATTGATTTCTTTTCATTTTAATGTCCCTCGGGAACTTCAAATTTAATAGGCCCAAAGCTGAACTCATCTTTGTCCTCTTACAACCTCTTTCTCCAAATGCAACCTACTTCTCTTCCTATGATCCCTCTCCAGTGAACATTACCACAACCCATTCAGTTGTCCAAATTGGAAACTCATGCTTGACTCTTCCTTCTATTGAATACAATCCCAGTGGCCAAGCTATCACAAAGCTATTTACTTCCTAAATAGCTTTCAAATCCAGTTATTTCTCGTCCTCCCTACTCTTCAACTATCATGTCTTGCTTAAATGACTACATCTTCCTGCTTCTTACCCATTCTCTACATAGAACGCAGGATGATTTTTCTAAATACAGTATATTCATATAGCTCCTCCTCCCCACCCACCCAGTTTTAAAGGCTTTGGTGGCTTATCCGTTATTATTTGAAGACAGTCCACACTCCTTTCAATGACTTGAAGATCTTGCACGTTATGGCCTTTCCTTAAAACTCCAGCCTAAGTTTCTGCTCTCCCTCAATCTCCCCTCCCCATAATTAAGTAACATTGAGCTATTTTCATTTCCTTATAGCTATGTTCTGTCTTCTCTATTATGTGCTGACGTGATAGATGTATTATTCCTTCCTTTTTGCATGGTTAAGTTCTATTCATTATCCAGGTCTCAGTGTAAATGCCATTTCCTCCAGGAAGCCTTCTCCGACTACCAACCCCAAAGCCTACACTCTGTTATAGTGCTTATCTCACTGCACTATATGTAAGTGCCTGTTGGTCTTTGTCTCTCATGAGAATGTTTGCTCTGTATACACATTGGGGTATACACATTGGCTGCTTGTCCACCATATGACTTAGCACTTAGCTTGGCACATAGTATCTACCCCCAAAACATGTTTAATAGGTAAATGAACAAACAAAAAATAACTAACTACAAGTGTTCTGGAGTGCCAGTAACTCAACACAGAAGAAAAATTGAAAGGATAGCTTTCAGTTTCAAGTAACAGAAAACCCAAGTTCAATAGCTTACCTAATGGAGGTCTGTTCCTGTCACTTTATGAGAAGTTCAGAGTCGGGCAGGTCGTGACATGGGCTCCGTAGCGCAGCAATGTCAGCCCTGAAGTCTCCTTGTTCTTCTTGGCATTTCCCTCAGAACATAAGCATTCCAGCAGGAAGAAGCAGCAGCAGAAGGGGCAGTGCTGGTGTCAGGAAAACAGTGGCTTTCTCAGGAACTTTCGGGTCAGAACTATGCCACAAGACCACCTCTAGTATCTAGGAATTTGGGTTGAGCCAGCCAATAGAGAGTATCTGCCACAAAGGGTATGGAAAGAAGAAACTGATAAACCGTCATGCTGTAGCTGGACAGCATGAAGTTCCCTGGAGAGACAGCCAGTCAAATCTGAGTGAATACGGTCTAGTCATGTAGGTTGTATATTCATGCACAGTATACTCTCACGTAGGGTAGTCATAAAAGTGGGCCATTTGGGCTTGGTGGTTGTTCTGGTCAGTGTGAAAGGGCATGAGGAGAGCTGGGTTCTCTATCGGCTAATGATACCTTTACATGGGAAGTTCACATTCGGTGTGTGCTATGTGTGTCACCCGCACAGATTAAACCATATTTTACTTGGCTGCATCTTCTCTTATTTTATATTCTTATAGATCTTATGCTAAATAGATAAAGAACAAGAGAACTCTTTATGTGATCTTCTGCATTTTGATGTTTTTATCCGGTATCTCGTCCAGCTAAACCCAGAAGTGAAGTAACATCCTCCTCCTCCTCTAGATTTGTGCTGTTCAGTAGGGTAGCCACTAGCCGTAGGTGGCCATTTAAATTTAAAGTATTACAATTAAATAAAATTTTAAATTCATTTCCTCCGGCTCCTCAGCCACCTTTCAGATGCCCAAGAGCCACAGGTAACTAGTGGCTTCCCCATTGGACGGTCCAGAATTGAACATTTCCGTCATCACAGAAAATTTTATTGGTCGCCCTGCTCTAGATCATCTTTGTTTATGTTCCCCTAAGCGGTTTAGCATACATTTATAACAATTACGTACTATATTACTTCAGAACGAGATTTTGCCAAATTTTGTAAATAAAAAGTATTTCCTTTACAAAGTGGTTCACATTATTCTATTTCCTTGTTTCTACCCTAGTTTTTCTATTTATCCATCTTCTAGAGTTGCCATTTAAAGTGTCTAAAACTACAGCTATCACAGAATGTAAACACTTACTGTTAATCCTAATGAACATAATTTTAAAGGAGAAATTATTAATATTGATATTTGGGTTTGGGGAATAAAAGTATCTCATGTCTTTGAAATATATCTGTAACCAAGACTTTTTAGGTAGGGGAGACTGTTGAAAGCATTCTGATTACATCATTTCTCATGGTTCAGGTTTTACCACTGAGCACTGATACATTGCCTGCCCTGAAACTTTCAATCATATAGATAAATATATGCAAAATTTTTTGTGCATTTGGAAGCCTATGTAGAGCAATAAAATCTTTACTTCAGTTTTAAAATTTTGAATGTTAAACAAGATATAAAAAGTGTAACTTGGAAGAACTTTACTTTGATATCATATACTGGCAGGCTGTAGTTTCAAGACAATCAAAAACGAAAGTGAGCTAATTTTGTTTTGTAGTTTAGTGTTCAATTTAAGTTTATTAATAGGTCAGAGGAATCTTCAAATTCTATGCTGGCTTTTATTGAACCTTTAATTACCATTTTATATAGATAAATATAAATAGCTACGTGCACCTAAAAGGACTTGCTCTACCATTCATGAATAAAAGCAAAAACTGCTTCTCAAGTAAACTCTGTAGTTTAGCAATTCATATCAGAACATAGATCATCATTGTGACCTACGTAGGAAAATATTTTGTTCTCCTGATCGTATGACTTACAGAGTCCATGTTAACATATAAAGCCAGAAATGTGGGCTTCTGCAAGTTCATTTCTTTCCCTTCAGTCTCTGTGAATAGATATGAATTGGTGAATAAGATAATATTAGATGTGATATTACATATTATTGTGAGAAGCCTCTAAGGATTAGATCCCAAGGACTGCCATCTGGCTGATGACTTTATGATGACACTGTCATGAGATTTCATTTCCTTATTTCTATTCCAGGGCCACTCTTTAAACAAGAAATGTGCATTAACTCTGAATTGTCTGTCTGTAGCTATAGGAGGGCTTCTCCAACTACTAATGAGCAAGGAGCAAACTCATCAAGTCGAGGGGCTGATCCTAGTATCAGAGGGTTCATCATGGATAGGAGTTCCTCACAAAAGCTCCCAGACACCTGAACGATCTCTCTAAGTTCTAAGAAAGATTTAGCATGTATGTGTGTACATGTATGTATGTGTATATGCATATGCATGGACGTGCATGCAAATACACTATCCTTAAAATAATATCTCCGTATTCTCCTGTCCGCTCTAATAATATGTTTCAAATTTTAATAATTACAATTAATAGTTGAGAAATTGAACAGTTATCACTTGTGTTCGCCACCTTTGGCAGCCATGAAGCCCTTGTAAATCACTCCTTGCTTCTCTATTCCTAGGTCCTTGCTCTTTTTCACTTTAAAAAAAGAAGAAAAGGGAGAGAAATTATTGAGCCCTATTTTGTGTGCAGCAAAGAGCTACTCTAGCTGAACACTGGATCTCTTTCACATTATCCAACGTATTTTTTTAGTAACTGTTCTGCTTCCTTTCTCTGGGATTTTCAATTTCTTCTTTCTTCTTGCTCCTCCCCTTCAGCCAACCATCATGCTCAAGTTCCCTCATCCTAAAAGAACATTTTTAGGATACCAACTTTTCTATCCAGCTATCCTTGTTTCCCCTTACCATCAAAATTTTTTTAAAGTAGTAATTGACATTATTGTTTCCTCTCCAGCTTCTGGTTATGCTTGGACCCACATCAGTCTGGCTTCCCCAGTACCTCCACTTTCCTGAAAAAAAGACTCATTAAGATTGTCAATAACTTTTGTAATAACTAATTGCCCTATTTTATTTATCCATCTACTTGACTTCTTTTTGACCTTGGTCCTGTTTATCAACTCTACTGGTTGAAGCTTTCCCTTCTTTGATTTCCAAAACGATATTATTTTGCAATTCTCCAATTGCTCTAGTAATATAATAAGTGTGAAGTGCTTGGCACAATGCCTGGCACATAGTAAGAGCTCAGTAAATGTCGTCTATCGTAAACATTTTAAGAATTCATTCACTTGGTGAATATTTTGGTGCTAGGTATGTGCTAGTTAGGCTCAGTTCTTGGTACTAGGTATACAGCAGAGAAAATCCCTACCCTCGTGAAGCTTACTTATATTCTGGCAAGGAGAAGGTGAGAAACAGACATTAACAAATAAAATAGTTAAATGTGTGGTACATAAGATTGTGATAAGTGAAATGTGGAAACATAAAGAGGGAAAGTAGTTGAGAATGTGTAAGTGTGTGAGTGAGCGAGCGGTGGAAGAGAAGTGCTATTACTTAAATATGGTGCTTAAGAACGATCTCACTGGGGACTTCCCTGGTGTCCCAGTGGCTAAGACTCCACACTACCAATGCAGGGGGCCCGGATTCCATCCCTGGTCAGGGAACTAGATCCCACATGCCGCAACTAAAGATCCTGCGTGCCGCAACTAAGACCCGGCACAGCCAAATAAACAAATAAATACTTAAAAAAAGAGAAAGATCTCACTGAAAGAGTGAGTTTTAACCAAAACTTAAAGGACCTAAGGACGTGAGACCTGTGGATAATTGGAAGAAAAACAGTCCAGGAGGGTTCTAATAACTGGAAATGCCCTGAGGCTGCGGTATGCCCTGCACGTTGGAGGAACCTTAAGGAGACCAGTATGATAGGAATGGGTCAAGCAAGCAAGAGTCTAGTAGACAAGGAGTTCAGGGAGGTAAGAGAAATCTGATTACATTGGACCTTATAGGCCCCTCTAAGGACTTCTGCTTTTACTCTGAATGAGATGGGAGCCATTGGAGGGTTTTGAGCAGAGGAGTGGCATCTTTTAGCTTATCTGGGCCCTCTGCAATAATAGACTGAAGGAAATCAGTGAAACCGTTAGAAGACTGTTGTCATAAGTCAGTCGGGAGACAACTGTGATTTGGACCAGAATAGGAGAGGTGAATGTGGTAAGAAATGTTTGACTTCTACTGGACTTCCCTGGTGGTGCGGTGGTTAAGGATCCACCTGCCAATGCAGGAGACACGGGTTCGAGCCCTGGTCTGGGAAGATCCCACATGCCGCGGAGCAACTAAGTCCGTGCGCCACAACTA
Source organism: Delphinapterus leucas (assembly GCF_059928025.1). Lineage (NCBI taxonomy): Eukaryota > Metazoa > Chordata > Mammalia > Artiodactyla > Monodontidae > Delphinapterus > Delphinapterus leucas. Next base: position 105,347,555 of record NC_143150.1, read on the forward strand.
CTGAGCCTACGCTCTAGAGCCCGCGAGCCACAACTGCTGAAGCCCGTGCGCCTAGACGCACAAGAGAAGCCACCGCAATGAGAAGCCCACGCACCGCAACGAAGGGTAGCCCCCCGCTCGCCGCAACTAGAGAAAGCCCACATGCAACGCAGACCCAAAGCAGCCAAAAATAAAAGAAAGAAAGGGAGGGAGGGAGGGAGGAAATGATTGACTTCTACTATATTTTGAGGACAGAGCCCAAAAGGTTTTGTAATGGATTAGCTTTAGGTATGGAAGAGAGGCATCAAGGAAGACTACAGAGTTTTTAGCCTGAGCAACTGGAAGATGGGGGTACCCATTTGCTGAGATGGAGAAGGCTCCAAAAGCAACATGTTTTAGGAAGAAGATGTGGACACGCCACTTTTGAAATGTCTGTTATGCATCCAGGTGGAGATGTGGAGTAGATAGCGGCTATAAAATCTTAAGTTCTGGGCAATGGTTGGGACTCAAGATACAAATTTGAGAGTTGTAACAGTAATCAATATAGGCTCTGTTTGCTGTATGCAACCTTTAAATCTTGGTGTTCCATTCTTAATTCTCTCTTATTTCTCTATACACATCTCAAGTACTTTTGCCTGTCAACTTCAACTACCGTTGAGTCCTCAGTTTTTATTTCCATCTCACATCTTTCTCCTCATCTCTAGAACTATACTTCCAGCCACCTACCACACCTCTCCATCTGCACCATCTACGGGCTCCAAAATGTCCAAAGTACAAGGCATTATCTGCCCCTAAAACAGTGCTATGTTTCCTATGTTTTCAGGGAAAATTAATTGCTTAACTTAATTTTCTCTAGAGCTGGAAACTTAAGAATTACCTTCTACCTTTTCCTCCCTCTCTCTTCTCTACTAATACATGTATTAAACTGACTTCTAAATTCTGTGACTTCTACTTCAAAAATTTCTCTAGAAGCTGTTGCGTTTTCTTCATCTCTATTCTTCATCTTCACCTCATCCTAAATCGTCTCCATATTTTGCCTGGTGGATTGTGACCACCTTTTTCCGTGCTCCTAACCATTGAGTCTCTACACTCACTTGGCATTCACACTGACCCAGAGTTATTTCCCTTGAAACTAATCTTCCGGTTTTCCTCTGCTCCCAGCACCCTTTTGTTTTCCTCTTGAGACCTGATAGATGATATGTTCATATGTAATACATTCCCAAAAGCACACCCCAATTTTTCTGACAATAACAGCAAACAAACTTGATTTATTTTCAGGAAAGAAAAGCAAATAATATCACAATTTGTGCTTGGTTGTCAGTTTGTTTATTTAGCAGAGGGACAGGCATGTGAACTTCATAAAAGGGTCTTATGCTCTAGCCACAAATGCTGTCCTTTCTCAAAACATTTTTGAAATTCCTTTTCTGGAACTACCTAGGGACTGTTTCATGACCTTCAGAAGATCGTTGTATTATTTTGTAGCCACACCTTGTGTTTGCTGAATAATTGTATTCAATAATTGTTTGTGTATTGAATGAAGCAGTTCATCAGATGTTGGGCACTAAATGGCTTTGGATTGTTTCCAGAAACTTAAAAGATGAAGATTTGCTGCTGCCCTTGAAGCTATGTAAAGAATGTGATATGATGCTAACAGGACGTTTGTTTAAAATATTGATACAACCTCTTATTAAGTCAGAGACTGCTTATGATATGTTTGTAGCATGTTATAGTCATAAATATTAATGCTACAAATGACCCTAAAGCCACCAGCTCAAAATTCTCAATTTACAGTAACCCTGTTTTTAATCCCTCTCATGCAAAATATACCTTCTAGTCCATCTTAAGGACTAAAGGGGATTTGGTACGTTGAAAAATTCAATTGGTTAGCAACTCTTTTAGGTACACTTCTGTTGGCAGTATGAGGACGTTTCTCTAGGCTCTTCAAGACAGTTGTATATATGGTTATAAGGCACTCTCGTTTTTATACTGCCGAGACCCAATCTTCCCAACTGATTATGAGGCATAAGAATTCTCGCCACCTTACAGTAGGATAACGTAATACCTGTAATGCGAAATCCTGGGGCTCTGGGCCAGGGAGTGTCATGATCCATACGGATCTAAAAGTTTCGTGGTGGCAGCTGCCTGCTTCACTTTATGTCGTTTCCTTCAAAGCAGTTAGAATGTTTCTAGCTTGCAGGGATTGCATACAAAGGGAGACATTTGGAATCATTGGTGATTCACTGGTGTGGAAGATTACCTGGTGGTGCAACCAAGTAGCCATTTTCATTTTAACCCAGTCCTGCAGTCCTAAACCGGGCCCTACTAGCACACCAAAATATATGCTTACAAATGCCTCTACATACCCTTTACGGATGAAAAGACTCTAAAATTTAAAAAAAAAATTATAATTGTTTCCTAAACAAAAGTTATAGGACACCAACAGACCTTTCTTTTTTTCATTCATTAATTTAATATTATGGTATCTAAAATTAAAACAAATGGGAGAAGGTTTCCCTTGCTTCGTTTAATTGAAGCATTAATGTTATCAACAGTATCCATTATATTACTTTCAATTATATATGCATTTTTCATTCTCTTCCCACCGCTATCACTCTCAGAATCTTTAAAATATTCAATAAAATATATAAATTAGCTGGAGTTTCTTTTTAGGAAGTTGAGTTATTTTGAAAAATGGATATAGTCATCATTTGACTTGTAATTTTATCTCTCCAATTCTAACGGTCATCTGATGTGGAGATCTTTTGGCTTCATTCAGTTTATAATAGGGATTCATTTTCTTTCTGTAAACCATTAATTCAGATGCATTTCTGGTATTAAAAAATATACAGAACAGGTATTAGTGAATTTTGTGGAATTTTCTTTTCAGTTCTTTTCCTCCCCCAAAGGGGGGTCATTGAAGCAGTTCTAGGTGCTGTTTAACAGCACCTCTTTCTTAGACCCCTTTGACCACTTGGGAAGCATGATACTATTCCTAGCTAATTGAGGCAAAGAGCCTGGCTCAGGTTCTTTGTCTTACATGGAGCATTTTCAGATTCTTGAGGCCAGTAGATTCTGAACTCCTGGCAGCCACTACCTACTTCCCAGAGTCCAACAGCTTCATGTCTTCAACCCTGCATACTACTTTGTGTTTCTGTGTCATTTCTGACCCACAGAGCTATTTGTCTTGTTTCTGAGCCCAGATTGTGCCTTTCTGGTTTTGTGTTTTTATATTTTACCTACCGTTGTTCTGTGTTTGGAAGTTTCTTCTGTATTTTGAAGTAATTTTCCCCTAATGTAAAGTGATATTTACTTTAGAAAATCTTTAAAATTGAGAAATAATCAACCTTAACATTTTTTAGCACTTTCTTTCCTATTTTTGTAAATGTATTTTGCCTGTATCTATTTTTAAAGATTTTTTTTGATGTGGACCATTTTTATAAGTCTTTATTGAATTTTCTACAATATTGCTTCTGTTTTATGTTTTGGGTTCTTTTTTTTTGGCCACGAGGCATGTGGGATCTTAGCTCCCTGACCAGGGATCAAACCTGCACCCCCTGCATTGGAAGGCAAAGTCTTAGCCACTGGACCACCAGGGAAGTCCCTGCTAATATTTATTTAACTTACTCCCAATTTAGTAACAATCGAAAGCATTTCCAGATTGGATTTTTTTTTTCCTTTTAAAAATCCTTGGGCTTCCCTGGTGGTGCAGTGGTTGAGAGTCCGCCTGCCGACGCAGGGGACACGGGTTCGTGCCCCGGTCTGGGAAGATTCCTCATGCTGCGGAGTGGCTGGGCCTGTGAGCCATGGCCTCTGAGCCTGCGCGTCTGGAGCCACAACAGTGAGAGGCCCGCGTACCGCAAAAAAAAAAAAAAAAAAAAAATCCTTACTACATTTTTATTAGGAAGGTAACACTCAGGTATTATCTTTTAAAGAGAAAAAATGGATGGGAAATACTTCCTTGAGGTACATGGTGACTTATTCAATCATCAGAAAGAAAAGCAGTATCCATGTGCCTCCAGCCAATGTTTTATGCACTGGCCATTCTGCCTAGCATCAGTATTCATCCAAAGAGATGGAGACTCTTCAAATTTGCGAGAAATCAATTCCACGTTCAAATCAGTGGTTGTGGGTTTTAAATATCTTCTAATATTCAGCTTCTCAGTTAGCTTCCTCAGATCCCTAATGTGATACTCATTACATCATTCTGTGGCCAGTCGGTGTCTTCATGCCATAGAGCATTTAAAGCAAGTCAAACAGACCTAATCCAAGCCCTTTTGGAGATTTTAACCTGCATTTCATAGATTCATGGCCACTCATACAATTCCTGAGGAGTTGTGTTTTTCTTTGCATTGCAAGTATTTTAAATCTACGTAGTGAAATTGAATTAGCTATTAAACATCAACTTCATCACAACCTCTTTTTAGAAATATTTAAATGAAACAAACCCTCCACAAAAATGACCAAACACAAATTGCATCCTGAGACAAATTAAGTGAGTAATAATCATGAATTCATAACGATTGCTTATGACTTTTATGTTTTGATAGTGAGATATGATTTATTGATGTTTATTTTAATATGTAAGTCATACCTAAGTTGCCTATTAAAAACAGGCAGGCTAAAATGGCATTATTCTTTTTAGCTGTGAGTATAGCTGTTGACCTCTACTTAGACAGAGCTGGTGTTTCAAACCAAAATCTGTGTCCCTGAGGCCTATGCTCCCTTCATTGCTTTTTAATGGATACATATTAACTTGGAAGGAGGTTCTGGCAGCTTTTCACAGTAATCTAATCTCAGCTCTGTCCCCTTCAATATTTCCATCAGTGACTTGGATGAAGACGTAGATAGCATTCTTATCAAATTTGCCAGTGACACAAAGCAGAGAGAAATAGCAAATACTGTAGACAAGAGTACCGGGAGCCAAAAAGATTTCAACAACTTGGGGTTGTAGGCTGCATATTGAAAGATGAAATGTAAATATAAGGCAATACACTTGCTTCAAAAGAAAAGTAAAATAAAAGACACGATCCAACCGACTTAGACTGGGCTCCCTGGAAACAGGGAGAAGAAGATTCCCTGAGATGGAGAGTTGTGTGCAGAAGGTTTGTTGAAGAGTGTTTCCATGAGATACATGTGTAAGGATGTGACAGAGGTAAGATTGGGCAGAGAGAGAAGCTACCCTGCAGTGAACCTGAGGCCTGGGCAGCTTCTAAGGGGAGATCTGGAATTTGTAGGTCCCCTCAGAGACGTCCTGAATTGAGGCAAGGGGGCTGGGCCTTTGTATTCCAGTATCAGCTGGTTATTGGTTCTGGGTCACCCTGTGGGAGAGGGCAACCTTGGATAAAACAGTTACCTACAGCTGAGGCCAATTTCCAGTGAGAGAGGCAGCTGTGAGCTGTTAGCAGCCAATATTCCCACCAGCTAGGGCATGGGTCTTGGCAGAGCGTCAAAGTATATACTACCCAAGTGTTACCCAAAGTGTGGTCCTTGGACTAGCAGCATTAGCATCACCTGTGAGCTGGCTAGAAATGAAAATGTGTGGGTCCTACCCCAGCCTACTAAATCAGAATCTCTGGGGATGTGGCCCAGAAAACTTTTAACAAGCTTTCCAGTCTCCAGCTCATTTCTATGCATATTACAGTTTGAGAACCACTGCATTATGCCAAGCAAAAACATTCAGAATGGGGAGATAACCGGGGTTTTAGTGACAATAATCTCTCTCTCTCTCTCTCTCTCTCTCTCTCTCTCTCTCTCTCTCTCTCACACACACACACACACACACACACACACACACACTGTGCAATAGAGCAGTGGAAAAGGAAAACTAAGGAGATATTAGGCGGGATAAATTCAAGCATGTAATGTAGTCCTAAGAATTTATATTTCAGCTTAGCAGAGAGGGATTTTGTGATCAAGCTGTCCAAAGATGGAACAGGCTGCCTTGTAAAGTTGTAGAAGTATTCAAGAACAGGCTGGGTAATGCCTCGGTGTAATAATTTCAAGCATCAGGTGGACACATGACTTTAGCATCCTGATTATCCCCCTCCTATACTCTTCTTCTATTTTTTTTTCCCCAAATGGGTCCCTGCCAGAACTAGTTAACTCAAGAAGGGGTACATGGTGAAAAAAAAAAAAGTTTAGGCATGATCAGGTTAAGCCAAAGTAAACAAATTTCTGTAGAATTCATCAGACTTTTATTACAGTGTATGCATTGTGAATACACAATATGTGTTTGGGAATGTGTGAGGAAAAGGATAGTCTATATAGTATGCATACGCTTAATAGCTTTGACCGTGGAACTGATTTCTCTAGAAGAATCTTACGGGCCACTGTAGTAACTGGTACACTACTCAGTACTCAGTAAGCCTTTGTAAGAGAGATGGCATAGCATCCAGCCTGGGCTACTGCATGAAGATCATTTCACTGGATGTTACCTAAGTAGTATTCTCAAGTGCCGTTAGCTCAACTCTTCACTTGGGCATAAATTTATAAATTTGCATACTAATCAAGGGAAGTTGTGTTATTCTGCCTTCGACTCTACTCAGACGTAGGCGTTTTCTGTTATTCCCTTCGAACTATTATTTTAACCTCATATTCTATTAGAAGTTTAGGAACATTTTCATGGATGGATGGATGGTTAGATAGATAGATATAGATAGGGGGATAGATAAATAAGGGAGAGGGATTGGAGAGAGAGAGAAAGAAAGAGGAGGAAAAGGAGAAGGAAGACAACTATGAAAACAACAATGACAATGATGACAGAGAAAGCGAGAGTTCAGTTCTCTGGCGCAGCATATTTGACTTATCTTTGTTTTCCTGAGACCTTCCACAGTGAGAATGGAGGGTAAATCCTTTAGAAATCACAGAAATAATCTTGGATCCCTTTAGTAAAAGAAGTGTCTATTTTAGCAAATAGCAATAAACAAGAGTCTATTATAATTGCTGGGATCTGCTAATACATATTTTTTTCCCCTGAAACAAACTCCATTAACCCTCCTTGATACTCTGTCCTCACCAGCGTGTTAATAACATGGGACTAACTCTTACAGGTTTTTTTTCCCATACAAAACATATAATCTACAACCTGCTAATGATTGCATTTAGCCTAATTGTTAGGTTGCTGCTGGTGACAGAAAAATTTACCCTGGCAGATAGGCGCTTCTAGAAGCCCAGCCAAGCACTTGGTGTGTGTGAATCAGCCTCCATATACTTCTCACTTGGCAACCATTCCTGATGGATAGACCGATCTGCTCTGAGGAGAGGCCAGGGCTGCTCAGTAGAGTCTGGAGAACCTGAGTTGAAACACAGTTCTAGCAGGATTTTGCAGACTCCTTCTTGACTGCAAGCCCCTAATTAAAAGGGCAGGATGGCTTACTCGGGCTGAGTTCTGCTCTCTCTTGTCAAACAACAACCAGGGAGACAGACATCTTTACAATTTCCTAGTCCGCCTTTCAAATGAATTTAACATTTTACATGTCTGAGTTAACTGAATGTGTTGCCAATTTCGTTATCAAAATATTTATAACTCAGGAAAGGACACTGAGACACAGAGAGTCTATGACTTTCCCAAGCTCAAAACCCCAGCTTTGTGACAATTCTGACACAGAAATTCTTGTATTTGAAGAAAAAGAGGGAAGACTTCTTTTTCTTTGCCTTACGTTTACACTGAAGTATCATTTATATGATCTTGGGTTCTCTGATTCTTTGAGAATTTTCTCACGTTGGGTGACTTGTTACTTTTCAATACTTCAGAGAGTTCTAATGCATACGTACATACCTGTAAATAGTTCTATTAACTCTTTTCTGCTTTTGCCAGCATCATTGTGACGGGCTGCAAGAGGGCATCTAAGCAAATATGTGCCGTTCTTCTTGGAAAAGCAAGTGTCTCTCCATTTTCTTCATCTCTATTCCAAACTTCTGCCAAATTTTGCTTTTGAAATGGGTTATCTGGTAGAGCCTAATGATTCTAACTTTAAAAGAAAAAGACTCAAATAGTAACAGTTACATGTGCACTAGTGTCATTATTATATAATGAAAGTATCTAAGGTGAAAAGACTGATATGAACATATAGTTTTCATTTTCTAATTAATTGCTTTGGTAAAAATTAAGCGCTCACTCTTTTCCAGGCACTGTAATGGGTGTTGAGGACGCTGAACAAAATTCCCCTTGTATTTATGTTTATGAATACATATGCTAGGAGAGTATAATAATAATATCTTTTTCTCAAAGAAGAGATATAACATTCTATTAATGTTAACTTTTATTCCTTCTAACATATATAGGAAGAATTGTCAATACGGTTATAATTTAATGAGGGAATCTATAGAATTCTAAATTTACTTGCACTGGGTTAATAACCAAGACTTTTAAAATGTATCCTTAATACTATTATTGTATCATTTGAGTACATATTCCACAAAACATATATGCAGTATTTTTAGTTCTAGCACCAAGGCTATGCCAATACTTTTATCACATCATTTTTTATGGAGATTAAAATAATTATGTCACACATTGCAAGTTTTCAGAGCTACTTTAAAATATGCTCCAGGCAAGACATGATCAGGTGGGGAAAATTATGATATTCATATTTTCAAATGAAAAATCATGTACGTATGTCCCTATCAAAAACACTCCAATTTTACAGTGTATATGATGAGCTACACCTTTACCTCTAGAGACTGTCATTTTTCCTCTAAGAACTCAAACTACTTAATGATAAACTAATTATCAAATTAGTCCTAGAATGTAGTTACATAATGGTACAAATGTTGTAAATAAGAAAGGGAAAAAGAAAGAAACAGTTTATCCACAAATTGTTTGTTTCTGCTGACAGCATTTATTGAAGAAGGAAGGTGCACTAGTGACACACACAGTGGTCTCTAAGACGGGTGGGGAGTAGCAGTAAACTCGCGGTGTGTTCTGTCATTCCAGCAGGGAAATGGAAGAGCTGAGCTCAACTTTAGAAAGTTGCTTGGGGAGCCAGTGATTTCTAAGTAACCACTGTAAAATTTTTGAAATTCACTTCAACAGTTTCATTGACACCAAGTGAACAGATAGATGAAACTCAGCAGCATGATCATTCTGAATGGCATTCATCTTTCCTAGATGTGCCACCTCATTCATTGTCAATCCTGTAAACTGGCCTCTCCCCTTGCACAGATTTTGATATGGCAACTTTTTTTTAATGTTAATACCTCTGTCATCTTTTTTTAAAAATTTATTTATTTAATTTATTTATCTTCAGCTGTGTTGGGTCTTCGTTGCAGTGCACGGGCTTCTCATTGCGGTGGCTTCCCTTGTTGCAGAGCCCAGGCTCTAAGCCCGAGGGCTTCAGTAGCTGTGGCTCGCGGGCTCTAAAGCGCAGGCTCAGTAGTTGTGGTGCATGGGCTTAGTTGCCCCGTGGCATGTGGGATCTTCCCGGACCAGGGATGGAACCCATGTCCTCTGCATTGGCAGGCGGATTCTTAACCACTGCACCACCAGGGAAGCCCCCGATATGGTAACTTTTACTTCTTTGCGCTCACAGGACTCATCGAGCAAAATAAGAATTGGAGAAAAAAAATTTAACTCCCATTCTATGGCGAGCAAAAGCAATTCATAACCACACTTACCTGACTGAACCTGAATAGGAAAGTGACCAAATTGTTGAATAATCTACTTGTGTGGAGTTTTAAAGTGTCGTGCCATTATCGGTATTGTCACTAGCATATACCTTGAAACCAGCTATAGCAAATCAGTTGATTAATCACTAAGAGGCTTATTTAAATGACAAAATATAAAGAGCATTTTTTTTTAATTTTGAGAAATGCCAGTACTAGAATGAGCCAGATGCTTTACAACATGGTATCCATAATTTAAGAAGTGTCACTCAAAGGATTTCTAATTCCATTTCTTTATGATTCGGGTTGCTAGAATTTGGAAGAACACTCTGAGGTAATGACAGAGTAAAATTAAATATGTGGATTTCATTGCTAAGGCTTATTTCTGATTATTTTTGCCAAACTTTGCTGTGTATATATTAACCTCGTGATACTCATAGCAGCGGGTGGTGGTGTTTTTAAAAATGTGACTGTATACTTTTTTCTAGATAATTTTAAAGAATGTTGGTTTACAGGAGGATTTTTTTTTCTAAAGGTCTAAAACAAACTCTTCAAAGATTTAATTACTCTAACAACAGAAAATGTGAACTTTGTTTTCCAAAGGAGAACAGAGCCTATGGAAATGTTGCTTACAATAATCAGATTGTTGGCTAGTCTTAGAGGAGAAAGACATCAATTAATTCACTGAGAAGCATTAGCACTATCTTTTCTCAATAATTCACATCATAAAAATTTGGGGGAAAATTAATTTAGATGATGTTATATACAGCATACGTATAATAAATGAATATATATAATAGATGAACATTCATTTATTCAGCCTTGTCTTATTTCCTACATGATGATTAAAACTTGCATCAAAAAGTACTCTTTAAAAATCCATCCTAATTCCCACATAAATATAGCTGTACTATAAAAAAAATATTTCTTCTTTTGGGATATCCATAAAATTAAGGCTATTCATAACGTGGTGTCTTGGAAGAAATGCTCAGCTTTGGGTGAATACGGATGTTTGGGGAAAATAAAACTCGAAGAAGCATTGCCTTTACTGTGCCTCCTCTCTTATTTATTATTTCTATCACTTCTTATGTGATCCTGTCCCCAACTTCGCCTCCCTGCCTATTCCTTTTGATCTCCACTTCAGCCTCCATGGTTTCTCCATTATTTTCTGCGGTTGCTTCCCATGGGTCCCACACGCCTGGTCAGGTCGTATATTCCTATTCCTGCCCAGGTATTCCCCCATCCCCAATGGCTAGAAAATCCTTGTCTCAGGCCCCTCCAGCATCTTCTTGCTTTTCTAGTTATTCTGCTTCTCAGCATTTCTTTTTTTCACTTTTTTAGCCTCTTCTTTGTCTCATCTGTATATTTCTGTCTTCTGACTCTGAGCTGGTATCCACTTAGCAAACGGCACATCAGGGCATTGTTCCTCTGAGCAGACCTTCAGCACAGCCATCTGAAATGCTGCCATGAAGTGAGGGTACCTTGCTATTGTTCATTTTTTTCCATAGCCTACGCAAACTGCCTTGATCCAGGTCAAAAAGTATCATAATTGAGGAAGTAAACTGCACAAAAATCTGCTTGATTATTTTTCCCCTAGAAATATAGAAGAGAAATGATTTTTGAACCAGATACGTAGAATAACACTTGTGTCACACTAACAAACAGTGTTCTCTTGTTAGCATCTTATTGTAAATTCATTCTATAGGACCCTGATATCTAGTAACTTTTCATTTCCAAATAATAAGGACCTATCTATTACTTGCAAATTATTTTAATATGTCTCTTACATAAAAGACTGTCCCTTCCGAAAGCTCTCATTTGGAAAATAATTTTTAAAAATATTCACAGTGTGCGTTTATGTCCCCCTTTCTAGTCCAAACTCTAGCTATCTTAAGCTTTGTGTATCTTAAAAAATAATAACAAAACGCCTGTACTTTTTCATTCCTGTCAAAACAGGTTTACTAGAGTTAGTGAACTTAAAATAGTTATTGTGTAAGTTAGAAAGTTGATTTGCTCTTTCCATCATGTTCATTGCCTTTTCACCACAGCAAAATTGTAAATGTAAACTTACTCCCTAGAAGATGAGCTGGGCTGCAATTTTCAGCTAATTGGGAGAAGCAGCCCTGAGTCGAGCACTGTCAGGCTGATTTGAGTCTTAAGATACGGTGATGATTATTGTGTCAAATGTAATCAAGAATGTGGGCTCTGAACTGACTAAAGGCCTGGCTGTTTTTAATTCAGGTTCGTATATGAAGTAGACCTCTGCTTCACTGGTCGTCACAGCTGGCTGTAAAAGTGAGCACTTTTAAAAATACTGTTCTGTTCTCTATGGAGCTGTAAGGATCAGGGGTTGGATGCAGAGGGAAAATATCCTCATTCTCTCCTTTAAAAATTCTATTTATTTTCAGTATAATGTTCTCATCTTGAAATTTCCATGTAGCTCTGTATCAGTGGTTTTCAACCTCCTCAGATCCAATGCCAACCCCTTTCTTTCTTATAACAAATACTTTGTAACACCTTCCTTACTGTCATAAACTAAAATTTGTAGATAATATACCCTACCTACAGACACATTTTTTAAAAAGGGTGCACTGACTTTAATTTTAAAGAGAAATACGAGTCATTTATAATAAAATGATATGTATTTCAGTATGTAATGATTCAATCAGGATCAAACTAGAACACAAATGAAGGTTCTAGTTGATTATACTGTGAATGCAATATCAACAAATGTGGGGTGACACTGGTGTGTTGTACCGGGACTCAAATACTGTGAGTGGCACTGGCCATCCATAGTGTAATTTTCCAAAATGCTAAACAATTTTTGACAAAATTCTTAACAACACAATGTAAAATTTTCCTTGGATTTTCATGGCAGTTAGTTGCATTTATGAAAAAATCAGTGTGTATTAAAATCTTGACAAAAGTCTTTTATATTTGCATGTAAAATTGAGTTAAGTTCTAGGTTCAGGTGTTTATAAACAGGGTTTCGCCCTACGTGCGTATCTAGTGGGACATTCAAAAGTATTATGGGACTTGGAACAGTGTTCTGTTGTATGTGGAGTCTACCATCTCCAGCCCCTCCCCACGGAATACCAGTAGCACTCTTCAAGCACCCTGTTAGTCAAAATTCTCCCTCACTTTCCAGAAAGCCTCTGTTGTGTTGTCTGTAAGATTTGTTTGAATATTTTTTCCCGACGAGAACTGATCTATCAATTAATGAAATAACATTATTCTCTGAGAACCTAACCTTTTCTTTCTTGGTGATCCAGTTGCCATTTTATAAGACTGAATGAAATGAGCAAACATTTAACATCTGCTAGATTGTTTAGCACAGTCTTCAAAAATTCTGTGATTATCACTGCAGTTATAATCTATTGCCACCATCTTTATTAAATGCCCTGGTCTCTACAAAAGGGTGATGATGGCCTTCCTTTCATAGCTATATTAATTGCCTTCTAGCTAGATGTTGACAAATGCAGTTGAATTCTATTTTTAAATCACAGGAGATATTATTGTAGCTACCAAAGACATGTAAAATCATGAATGCTTCTTACATGGAGGCTGTGAGAGAAATATGAACCCATTTCTTGCAGAGACTAATCAGGTAACTTAGTAAAACAAATACAGATATACACATAAACAGAGATTTTTTAAAAAAAAACTTATATTACCTATATGTTTGAGGCAAAAATAATTTTTTTCACTGAAGAATTTTTAGAATGGTAGATAAGCAAAATGCAGCAGTGTATGTACATTTCATCAGGACATTTGACAAGGTCTTGCATTATATTCCTATGACTAAGTTGGAGAAATCCTGCTACATGCAAGGTAAACTGGGTGGTTTAGCAACCATTTCATGCTTTTACACAAAGAATGTTGATTAATAGAGCAGTGTTCAGGAATTCCCTGGCGGTCCAGTGGTTAGGACTCAGCGCTTTCATTGCGGGTGGGGTGGGGTGGGGGCCCGGGTTCAATCCCTGGTCGGGGAACTAAGATAAAAAAAAAAAAAAAAAGATCAGTGTCAAGTGACGAAGGAAGATCTCTGGTGCTAGCCACAATGCTCTATTCTCACCCCTGACATACTAAATTTTTTTTTAATGATGAACACTTCCGTTATTTATGTTTTATGTTATATTATGTTATGTTATTGGCCACTCCACATGGCTTGTGGGATCTTAGTTCCCCAACCAGGGATTAGGCCCTCGGCAGTGAAAGCATGGAGTCCCAACCACTGGACTGCCAGGGAATTCCCTTATTGTTTTTTTTTTTTTTTTTGACAGAACATGAGTGGAGCTACAGAGAGGGTATCTGTTCCAATCTACGGGTGATGCAAAGCAGGGAAGTGAGGAATATGTTGGCTGACAGAGCCAAATGGGTGCCTGGATAGGATGACTTTTAAGGCCCTTTTGGTACATGCTATCTCTGGACCAGGATCAAACTTACAGTCTATCAGAAAAGCTGCCAATCCAATGGATTCATTTTGACAGAACTTACTGTTTGCTTTGCCCTCTGTTTTTACAATGCACCTAAAAATACATTGAATTAGCATTCTTTGCAGGAGTACATTTAATTTCTTTTTTCAAAAAATATATTGTTTTCGTGTAAGAGTAGCAGAGATTCAGTCACTGACAATTAAATGTGTCATGTTGCCCAGTGAAATAGTCCACCATTTCACTTTAACTGCTAGTACAAAACTTGATGAAAGATATAAGCTCCAAAGATTTAATATCCACACTTCTACAAAGCAAAACATAATTTTGATCGCAGGATTGCTTATTCTCATTTTTAAACACCTTAGTTATAACTGAGTAATAGTCTGTTATGCAGTCAGTTCTCTGTAACAAACAAGAGGATATCTATAAGTTACTGTGAGGTTCAACTGAAATAGTATATGAGAAAGCAATGTATAAACTTTAAAATTCTATACAAATATAAATTATTATTCAGTAAATTTGCATCAAGAAATAATTCTAATTTATGAGTGTTTTAGAAACAAGGGATTGTGACCTTCTCATTTTGAGAAGCTGTGCCTATTTCATTTTAATTTAGTGTGTTGAGTGTTAAGTGCCAGGAACTGTGGCGTCAATCCTTGTCCTCAAGGAATTTACAGTAAGTTCGTGATGATGGCTGCTGATGATAATGAAGATACAGAGCCTTTTATAAGCGGTGCATTCATAAGTAAGAGGATTTTTGAAAGTACGTGCAGCCCTCAGATTTATTCCTGTAGTGTTGTAGTTTTACTTGAAAAAATAAATCCTTAATTTTTTTACTATTCTTCATAAATTTGACTTGATTTTATAGAAGGCCATCGGTATATTTCACATAATCTAGTTCTTTTCAATGTAGTTTCTCCCCATAGTAATTAAAAGCAAGAAAGCAGGAAACTTTAAATCTTTATTTTGATCATTAGTTTTAATTAGCTCAAGTTATTTGTAATCCTACAAGTCTTATAAATCATATCTGAGTCATTAAAAGGGATTGAAAATTAAAAGGGCAATTCTTTTAGAGTCTACCAAGACAGAGTCACTTTGAGAGATTAATTCATTTCCCAACCAGTCTTATTAAAATGTATCTATTTTACTGTAGTATTTCTAGGAAAGAAACATATGAAGGTTTGGTTTTCTTGTTAGATCATTTTAGTGTAAAACATTTCTCAAAAGATACAGATTTCCAGATTATCTTGGTATCATTAGCAAACGTAAATTACCATTATGAGAAGGTCACAACCGTATGTACTATCATTTTCTATTATTTCGTAAGAATAAAAATATTTTATTCTTGACTGTAATGCCCTCTTTTAAAATAAAATCCTCAAGCCTACTTCAAGTCCAAAGTGCAGTATTCATTTTAATAGGTCTCTTAGGTGGCAGCTGAAGGTGATAAGCAAAGGAATAATAATTTTTGTCTTCACACAAATATACACCATAATCCTAATTCTTATAATAATCACAGCAAATGAGGCGCTTTTGAGCATAGTACTATATTAATATCCATTATGTTTACCTCACAGGGAGATTGGCAAGTCTACCTTAAGAGAGAATGTCGTAGTGGACTAGAGCCACTTACGTTGGAAACTGCCCAGCCTCTCTGAAAGTCAGGTTTCTCAACTATAAAATGTTGATGATAATAACAACCTACCCCATTAACCTCATCTAGTTGTTTAACATATCAAAGGAGAAGATACACAGAGAAGAGCTTGAAAACCGAAGAGCATTGTTTTAGTGCAAAATTCTATAACAATAAATGTTGAATTTAAAGGACTCTCAAAAGTGCATTATTAACCACAAGAGTGCTGAATGAGGAATTGAGTAATAAAAGTCACAAATATTTAGAGACTATAACTTGAAGTTCATATCAGGAATTGTGAAATCGTTCGTATTTCTAAATTCCATTGAGAGACCTCTACTGTAAGTTCATATAATCAGTTGATATGTTTTTAGCCACTTCTTTCCTTTTAAAGGGAATCTGCTATACATTTGCCTTTTGATCTTAGAAAATTGAACCAACCTGCCTTGCTGTCTTCTGAATATTATATAACAGCATCTAACAATCTACTGTTCTCTTTATTTTTTCTAAGTTATTGGGGATGGGGATGCATATTTGTTTGCACAGTCTTATGAGACTTCCAGGAGATGATCTTTTTCATTGGTTTCTATCCTAGTTTTCATATATCCTTTAGAAGAGAAGAAAGCTACTCAATCTAGCTTATCAACAATTAGGAAAATATATCTTTTAAAGAGATTAACACTACCAGTGACCAAAACCAACTTAAAGATTCTCATTATACAAATCAGAGAGAATTTATTTAGAGTAGAAATTGTGTCCAATTATAAACCCAACCCTAATCTAAGTTTGTATTCGTCTGGATAGTAGTATAACTGTACATTTTTTCTAAAGGTTTTTTTACAGTTCTGTAAATATCCAAAATGATATTTTGAGTCTCTGTATGTGAACCAAACCAAATATAATCAATTACTTCCGACATTAGTTTTAAACTTCTCCAAATAGTACCTTAAGGTATTGTATCAGTAGAAAAATATAAAACACAGATCTTAGACTAAAGAATGTTAACATCTTTGTTAACATCCAAGGTAGTATCTTGAATACTGCACTTGTTCATAATATTTTGTATATTTTTTATCAGTTTATTTTTCTCAGTGATAAATGCCTGAAACACAAGTCAAGTGAAGTGAGTAATGCAAAGAATAGTACAAAGTACATTTTTACTGCTGTCTCCTAACGTTCTCTTTTCAGAAATATCCCAATGCTTTTAGGAAAAGTGTATAATTATGGTTTTTTCTCTAATGATATATTGTGCAAATCTCAATTTTAAAAATGTCCATAGAGTAAAAAAATAAAAGAGATGGAACGTGTATTTTGAAATTCCTTACATGACTGATAATACCTATATTCTCTTAGTATCCAAAGGTAAAGTTCAGGTGATATATATTTTTTACTAAAATGTCTGTAGCATTGAAGAAAGTTTAAATAGATAGCTTCAAAACTGTGGTTTGTCTTTAGAGGACTAATCTATTTCTTCGTGCAAGTGTGTTGCTTCTGCATATGTCAGAAAGTCATCCTGCGTTGTCTGGGGTGACGAAAGATAGGAATGAGTTTTCTGAGAACTAATCAGCAATACTTTGGGAACATTTAGGTTGTGGTTTGCAATTAACTGTGGAGAGTTTGAGTAATTTAGTACCAGACCTCAGGAGAGAGGGGATGAAAGCCTCATAATGCATATGTCGGTGAACAGAAAACCAGCAGATTTGTGTTGAAAATGGATTTTTTTTGTGTTGAAGCAAAGACCGGCTAGATCTTTCTGCTAGAGTTAGGCTGAGAGAATATCTTTGCATGTGTGGGTTCCCTCTGGGTAGGTTTATATGTGTTTCAATGATGCCGCTTACGGTAAAGTAACAAATAGATAAATTTGTGCTCCAAAATGAAGGCCAGGATTCAGAGGCATAAACTTTCCTGCACTTTTCTTTCTTTTACTACAATGAATATATCAGAGAGGAGTGGACACCAACATCTATTTTCAGAGTTAGAAAAACCTCTTTTTTAGGATGCAAGACTTGGGCTATAATCCCAATTCTGCCACTTACTTGGGTGCAACTTTGCGAAAGTCATTATGGTTCTCTCAGAATCAATCTTCCCAACAGCAAAATGAAAGCAGCAGTAACCTATGACATATATCTAAAAGGTTTCTGATTTGTATGAAAATCAATTCAGTTCGGCAAACTTTTATTGAGCATCCATCACTGTATTTTAAGATAAAGCCCAGCTAGATGATCCCCACTTCCTTTGATGAGAAAAAGAAACAAACGTTTAAAAAGATAAACATTTGCTTATTTGATAAACAAATGTTTATCACTTGTTTGGCAAATTGAGATAGAAGTTCATGAATACAGTGTGACGCATATTACATTTGGGCTACTGGTAGGGAATCCAGATGAACTATAACCGAAATCATATTGTAACTATAGTTAAATGTTTACCTATGTGTCTCCCCCACCAGAGTTGAATATGTTAAATGCCAAAGTCCATGTCCATGTCTCGTTGACTTTTGTGTCACCATCACCAAGCATAAATCCTGGTACATAATACATATGGACTAGATGCATGGATCACCTAATGAATGAGATGTTGGTAGGCTTGTGGAAATAAGAATGAGGTTCAGATTTAAAGATAATCTGTGTGGAGGTTGAACCCACTGGAATGAAACATCCAACTGGAAGCATACAAAGAAACAGAGAAACACACTGTAAGTAGAAAAAATTGGGGATACCTTGTGAAATGGTGAGAGAATAAATCTGAGCATACTTTAAAATCTTTAAAGAGCTATATAGATTATTAGATTTAAATTTTATTTTCTATGCTGGACCTTACAGCCTTCATCTCACACCCTTTGTCAATCGTTCCATTAAAAGGACAGAGTATATTTCTCACTTTAGAGTTTGATAACAGAGGAGAAAAGAGAAACATCCTCTCATTGCCACAACCCTTTTGGGTCATATATCTAAGTAGATGTTGCCCAAAGACAAATAAAGCCACAGTCTTAGAATTGTTGCTAGAAAGGGAACTAATGGGATACTAGTCCAAGCATTATTGAAGGATTTGGCTTAGATTCATGCTTTTCATTAGTGTACATTACTAATAGAAGTGCTGGAGATTAAAAGGAATCCTTTCTACAAACTGCTGTATAGCCATAGGTAATAAAATTCTAGCTGCCCCTTGCAAATACAATGTAGAGTTATTTTTTTTAATCAAAATTAATCTATTTACTAGCAAACCAGTAGAGACTGTTATGGTTACAGAGAATTTGAATGTCAGGTTAACTCTGGTTCTATGAGTAGTGTTTGACGTTGCCAGAAATCTTTTGGTCCAAAGTCCAAGTGGTTGCTGCTAAGGTACTCACTTTCTGTGATCTATGTCTAACAACAAAAAAAGGGAAAAAAAGAGAAAGTCATCCTGTAATCCTTCCCCTAGAAATATCATAGGAAATGATAGTGGTTAAAATGCAAATAAACCAAGAAGGAAAGATTGAGAGTGTTTTATTTGGTTACTCCATGACAATACCAGGGCACAGATGGAAGTATTATTTAGTAGAAGACTAAGTGCTGTGAATTTCCCCAGTTGTCACACTTTCAGAAACACCTGGGCAAAATAGCCTTCTATATCAGACTGAGCCTTTTTTTCCCTAAAAATATTCAATGTGTTTGTTTCTGTTTGCTTATATATATATTTATTATATATGTATATATTAAAAGTCCTATAATATAGTGCACTGATTAAATATCATCCATCCATGTATCTGATCATGGAATATTGTCTATACATTAATTAAGCTCTTCAGCCTTACCTTGGAAAGTAGTAGGTTTCCCTTTTCTCTTTTGCTTTTTGTGTATTAGGTTGACCCATAAGAAATTAGTGATATTCAACTTAATAGAAAATCTGGAGTCTTAGAGATTTATTCAGAGATACCATGGCGTGTGTGTATGAAGGAGCAGGTTATTACTTATCTGATTGCATCATTGATAATCAGTTCTTAAAAAGAAAATGGAGGTACTGAAGACATGCCTTCTGTGATTTTCCCCCTTTATGCAGACTTGTCTCTGGATGAGCACCTTCTTGGGCAGATGCAGGATTGCACTAAGCTTTATAGCTCCAGCACTTTGCCCCTTCAGTAGATTCTTGCAGCTCCAGCACTTTGCCCCTTCAGTAGATTCTTGCTTCTAACTGGTGATAATGCAACTCTGCCTTATCTATAGATCTCCTTAAAGGGCAACCAAAGGTGCAGTGGCTCTTCAGGCTCAATTGCTGAGTGTGAGAATCCTCCGTCCTGTCTCCTTTTGAGACCACGATCTGTGCAAGTATAGTTATGTATTTCTCCACATACATTTTGTAACAAGTATATTTTTCAAATTTTTATTTAGTGTGACAGTTCAGCAGGTCAAGTTCTCCAAAAGGCAGATCCCGAGAAAGCAATTAACGTGCAGGAATTTTTTCTGGAGAGTGCTCTCAGGATAATACCTGTGAGAGAGGAAGGGGAAGGAAGCACAGTAGGGCGGAAGGAGAAGCTGGGCTTTAATTCAGTTGCAGCCACAACATCAGTCAACCCTCCTCCTCTCCGCTCCCTTCCCGAATTGTCCTGCGTCGGAGCAAGGGGACCAGGCTTCTATAGCCCACACATTACCAGTCACTGGATGCAACCTGCCTCCAGTTGCTTTCCTAGAAGCTAAAGCAAAACATACTTCAGTCCTGAAGAGGGGTCTAGGCAGACCCAGCACAGCATCCACTGCACCAGTAGTTCTCAAAGTTTGGTCTCTAGCGTCAGTGATTCTCAAACTTTAGCATATATCAGGATCACCTGGAAGGCTTGTTGATATACAGCTTGCTGGCCTCCACACACAGAATTTCTGATTCAGTAGGTCTAGGGCGAGGCTTGAGAATTTGCATTTCTAATAAGTTCTCAGTTGCTGCTGATGCTGCTGGGCTGCAGAACAGACTTTGGGAACCACCTGCCTGTATTTATATGTGGAGGTTGGTGTATGGTGCCCTTATGAATAGAAGTAAAACCTTTTGAAGTCACTATCCCATTCTACACTCCATCAAATTCTCAGCTATTTGTATGCATTATAAAGCTGGAATTGCTGGTAATTAAAATTTGTTATATAAAAAGTACTTAACCAATGCAGTAGATTATATTTGTAAAGGATTATTACTATTTTATGGTATCTGGTCATTCTTACCTTTAAAGTTCAGCCAAATTTTCTCCAGGGTCTATAATTTGATAATTTGGATAGGGGAATTTTTAAAAAAATAATCTATGTTCAAGATCTTTTTTTTTTTTAAATAGACTTATTTTATTTATTTATTTTTTTATGCTGCGTTGGGTCTTCGTTGCTGTGCGCGGGCTTTCTCTAGTTGCAGCGAGGTGGGGCTACTCTTCGTTGCAGTGCACGGGCTTTTTGTTGCGGTGGCTTCTCTTGTTGCGGAGCACAGGCTCTAGGCCTGCAGGCTTCAGTAGTTGTGGCATGTGGGCTTCAGTAGTTGTGGCTCGCGGGCTCTAGAGCACAGGCTCAGTAGCTGTGGTACACGGGCTTAGTTGCTCCGCGGTATGTGGGATCTTCCCAGACCAGGGCTTGAACCCGTGTCCCCTGCATTGGCAGGCGGATTCTTAACCACTGCGCCACCAGGGAAGCCTGATGTTCCAGATCTTTAGTTTTGTTCTAGGCCAATTTTTTTTGGTTTCTTTATGATTCTTATTATTTCTACATTTTTATTTTATCATATAAGCCATTTAAAGCCATATGGTAACGGAAAATTTTAAAGTATGGCATATAGTCAGAGCTATTTGGAATGCACAAATATGGCATACAAGTACCCTTGACTCATTTCTAGTCTAGACTTGGCACAATTAAAGTTTAAGAATTCCGTGTACATAGATTGATTTCAGGAGAAAGGATGCGGCCTTAAGTCTCCCACACAAGCAGGAGACAACAGTCTCACCTCTGATCAAAGAGATTTTTCTGCTCTTGCTGCCATTGAATTTTTTTTAACGTATTTCCAAACTAGAAAATATTCAGCCTGATGTTGTCAGTATTTCAGACCACGAGGGTATCGTTTAGGAAAACAGTGCCTTAGGGTCCTGAAAGAGTTACTGCTCTTCCCTAAGGGCCTAATTTACAAAGCAGCAAACTCAGTGGTAGGATTTGGCTGGAAATCTCATTGTCTCGGTAGAACCCTTTCATCTGGTTTATGTGCATCACATTTTAGAAAGTTATTTACTAGTTACTTTCTCTGGAAGCAGAGGTAAGTGGTGTTTCTCTTTAAAGACAGAGGAGCTAAGATGCATCAGGTGCAACTCATCATGATGATGAAGCTGGTAATAAAATGCACAGTATCTAATTCTCCAAGCTTCACTCTGCCATGAGGGAGTTTCACACTGCTCTTTTATTTTGTGTGAATTTGGAGTATGTTAGAATATATATCAGTGTCTAACCCTGCATTTGTCTTCTGCAATGTGACAGCTTATTTCTATGCCAGATTTGGAGCTGGTGGTGGAGTAAATCTTAGTGATTTGCAATGCACGAGGCAACCTAAAATATTAGGTTGAACGGGATGAAATTGCCCCTTTTGTAGGTCAGAAATGGTCAAACATTAGCAATTACACGTGCTTCAACCTGTACATTTGTACGTTTCATGACAGATTATAACATTAAGATTTTCAGTGTTGTTGCAGTGGTTCTGAATTTTTAAATCATATTAAATAAAAAGATAAATAAATAAGCAAATAACGATATTTTGATATTTCTCCCTGCGTTGATAATTTGCCTGGAAACTAAATAAGCAGGGAGCCAGCAGTTCAGGTTAGCCCTTGAACTCCACAAGGTTTAACTGATTTGCCCAACCAGAACACAAAGCTACCTTTCAGCTGTGCAGTATTCAAGTTTATTTAGGAGTTGATAAATAGCTTAGTGCAATGCTTCCTTTTTTCCAATAGCTGCATCCTCATAAACCTATTCTACCCTCCACCAGTTAATGCAGACAGAAGATTTTTATCCAGTATGAGCACCGAAACTACACTGTGGAAGACTGTACGCTCAGCAAAAACCTCACCCATGATGAATAAACAGCTCTTCCGGGGGCTTTGCTGCCGCTGGCTTGGCAGGAGTTGTTTATTGCCTGGTTTGCACATCCCATGATAAAGTTGCTGCTGAAATAAATTGCAGTTTTGCATAATTATTGACAATCACATCTTAACAAGCAGTGTGTATCATATTCAAGTGTTCAATTTTTTTTAAATCCACTTTTAGCTTATGTTTAATCCCAGAAAGTGTTTGTGTAATAATAGAAGGCAAATATGGCATGTAAATAGAGTACTAATTTCCTCACTGCAGACAAAATTTACCTGAATCTTTTTTAGATGGGACTGTTATTGCCTCAGGCAATTTTCCTTCCCAAGCTATTATTATGTAGATGTTTGCTGAGGGCATATGTGTGTGTATCCACAATACATGCATTATATATACTGTCAGAAAATATGAATAACTTTTCTTTAGACTTTTGTGTCATTAGGGAATTTGGTTCATTCCGTCTAAAAGATTAGAGAAATGAGAATGGGATGTGGGCAGAGGGAACTAACATTTTTGAGCAACCATAATATGTGACTACATAACGTGTGAGGCACTCAGCTTTACACACACTGTTGTATTTTCGCTCTTATCACAGCAATATGTATTGCAGATGAGAAATCAGAGAGGTTAAGTAACTTGCCATTATCACACACTTGGTAGAGGATATCGGGATTTGAACCCAGATCTGTCTGGATTTTAGGCTCCACTTTTTCCATTACGCATAAAATTTTTCTTTTGGAAAATATTCTCAGTTGTATGACCATCAGGTAATGAAAATTAAAGCTAACACAATTAGAACATGATAGTGTTATGCAAAATTACATTTTGTACAATGGTTTCTATGAAATACATGGTTTTCCTACTTCTTAGTCGTTTTGTTCTCTTTTGTTCTTCAGTCCCCTTCTCTTTCTTCCTCCAGTGTTCAACTTTCTGTTCTAGGTTTGCATTTCTCCTGGCCTATCTAATCATGATTTCCTGCCTCAGGTGACATCAAAGATAAGCATGGTATAGATTTTAGGGTTTTACCTGTAAAGATTAGCTTAAACTTTTGCAACATATTAAAATAAGCTTTCAAAATTGACCATCAGAAACTAAAAAGTTTAAAAAAAATTTTTTTTGGAAAATTCACAAGTGAACTTTCAAAAGTCTAAAAGTCCAAATACACACACACACACACACACGCTATTCTAGTGGTTGATGCTTTGAAGAGCAGTTTTAGCAACAACTCACCCCTTTGTTCGTATATTACAATTTAGTCCCCTGGACTTTGCTCTTTTCGTGGGATTCACTGGGTGCGCCTTTCTGATGTTTGAGGAGAATTGCATCTGGACATTTGTTCTTTTGCAGAGTGAGCGAGCGAGAGACTGCTTTGGAAGAAACTCATAGATTACTGCAACAGTTCCCGCTGGACCTGGAGAAGTTTCTTGCCTGGATTACGGAAGCCGAAACAACTGCCAACGTCCTGCAGGATGCCACCCATAAGGAAAGGCTCCTAGAAGACTCCAAGGGAGTAAGAGAGCTGATGAAACAATGGCAAGTAAGTCAAGCATTTCTACTTTATCCCTCTTGTGAATCCAGTTGAAGAATTCTCAGCATTTGTCCTTGTAATTGATACGCTGTGGACGAACTAAAATAGTTGTTTTACATGGCCTTATGTATTTAAGCGTTTGGGCTAGAAGAAGAGAGACAGAGGAAAAAGGAAAAATCATTTATTATTTCATTTAATACCCCAGTCTTCTAAATAGTGTGTGTTTTTGACCAGGAAAAACTTGCCCGTAAAGCTAGAGCTTTGATAAGAAGAAACTTTGCTCAGAAAAGTAAATTAGGGATTGGCTTATTAAATTTGAAAAAGTTGCCATTTTTGAGTGTTTATTTAATATTTTACATGGAAGGCATCTGTATGAGTTGTCTGTTTTATTTAGCGTTGCTAACTGAATCAGTTTCCCTTCTTACTTGCCAGTAAGTTTTGAAATGTTAATCTGGCATTTTATAGCTTTCTTCCTAACATGATCTGTGAAAATAAAAATGATATGGCTAAATCTGTCATAGTTAATGATCACACAATTTTCGACAATTGTTTTTCCTAGAAACAAGAATTCTTGCTATAAAATTTCATATGCATAAACAGAGAAAACAGAAGTTTCAGGTAGTTTTGTTTACATGAAGTCTTGGTGAGAATCTTCTTCTGTAGTTCAGGAAGGCTCCCGATGCCTACTTTCAGGACCTGACATAATTTTTCTGACCTGCAATGGAGTTTCGTTATGTATAGTTGAGTCTTCTGACTTGATATAAGAAGTTTACTAGTACCGCAAAGAAAATTTGGAGTGTTAGAATAATAGGATCCATTTTTAGGACTAACTTCAGTTTTTTAATATTTTAAAATTATGATGAAAAAAGGGATAGTATATCCTAGGTTGAAAAATGATTCCAAAATCAAATCATATTAAGCAAAGTTTCATCTCCTCCCCTCCTTGTTGTTCTCCTTCTTTTCTTCTGTTTCGATAGGACATTTGATCTACTCGGATGCTCTCGTATGTAGAGTAGATGACAGTGGCAATTTAGAGCTTCTTGGATTCCTCATTCTTGCTTTATCATTATCCTCGGACCCCACTTGCTCCCCCACAATGTGTGTTGAGTTAGTTTGATCATTTGGAGGTAGTTTGTTTAGAGCAATACCTGACTTTATCTTCCCAGATATCTCCCATGGCTTGTGAATGTAAATGCAGTGTAAAGTTCGTTTTTTGGTCACTCTTAGATAAACAGTTAGAAAATGTGCTGCTGTAACATATTTGATTTATGATATTTCATAAGTAAAATTTTATTTCTCCTTGTCCATGCCCATAAAGCCACCCTAGAATTTTAAATATGTGGATTCACATACTCCCCTCAGCTATGGTAAATAAAGAGTAAAACTTTAAGTGGAATTTTTAAAGCAGATTCGTTTTAAATATAAATCCAGTGACTCAGTTTTATAATAGGGACTTAATAAAATATTTCTTAAATTGATGGGTGTCTTGTTGAGGGCAAAACAAGGATACATCCATCTATCTCCTATACTTTTTATATTTATATCTATAGTACTTATACAATGAAAATTCATATACAAACTTCTCATCATGAGAAACTGCAAGATTCTGAATCATTAAAGAAAAAAACTGCAGTGTTTCCTAACTATGTTTACTGTGGAAGAATGGAGAATAAAGTACATTTTGTGTTTAGATTTCTGATCTCTTTCAAAAATAGTTGGAAATGATGCCGAGGAAACTTTCTTAGCTTATTCTATATTACTCATAAAAATGTATTTACTCTTAAAAGCCATATAAAACTCCCTTAGAGTTCCTGAAAACCTTAGACATATCATTTCCCCCTTAACTATAGTAGGACTAACTAAGATTCCAGTGTTATTTTAAAAGAGACAATTTCTCCTTCCCTCTCAGTTAATATTGTGTCTTCTATAAGTTCCAGTTGCCTGAGGTTGAAACTACATTTTATGGATAGGAATGACATTTATAGCCAGCTCTGATTTTCAGATAGATGGCTGAATAATGGTCTTTTGATGAAAGATTCGAAGATGTCATGGTAAAAACTCTAAACTACTGAAACTATTGATTATTGTTAACGGCACATTTCAACTGATAGAATTAAATCAAGATACTGGGGTTTAAAAGCAACAAATGGAATTTGCCAAGCTCGAAAGGAAATAAAACCACACACCTTAGGAGATTACATGCAGTTTCAGTATTTCAGGTAAACCGAAGTGTTTGCTTTTTTTCCCCTCCAAAGATAACTTTTTAAAAATTTTGAACAAAAGGAATGTGCTGTAATACGTGTGAGGGAATAAAGTGTAACTGTATGCCTTTCACTTCGTTTGCAGAAGCTGGTGGCATTATATTCATTGTTCGACTCATGCCGTATAGCAAGAATAGTTCTTACATATTAAAAAAGGAAACTCCAAATGCCTAGCCAGAGCAGCGGCTGTCCCAACAGATTTCAATATATCTGTCCACCCCAAAGCAGTGATGTTTTACTTTATACAAATGCTGCTGAATGGGGACGGGGGGTCAGAAAATGGGTTTTTCTCTGTGACTGTCAATCGGTTTTTCTATATATGGAGACTCCAGCTCTTACTAGACTACCTGACTATCACTGCTTATCATCCACTTCGTAGGATGTTTAATTCTCCCAGCAATAATTACAATTCCTGCGTTTGATAAGCATACATATATTATGAAGTATATGCTTCCTGAATGGAATTAACCTGATTAATTCCACTCTGAAAGCCATTAAAGTTTCTTCCTTATATTAGAAAAAAAAGTGTTATTTACTTTCCTTACTAAGAGCAAAGTCATTATATTTGACCTTGTGCTTTAGGATGAGGAGATTTTTTTCTTATAAGTATTGTTATTTCTGACAGTGTAACTGGAATCATAAAGCCAATATATTTTTATAGAGTACCATATAGAGCCCTAAGAGGTGACAGTTTGAAAATTCTTAAATTGCAAATTTATTCTTAAAATGAAGAACTATATTCATAATTGAATCAGATTCTTCCTGTGTCCAAAACATTTCCTGCTTTGGGCCTTAGAGACCTGGTAAAGATGGTCGCTGTTCTAAGTTCTAACATAAAACCGTGGGTAACTAACTGAAAATAGTTAGTTAAACATGCAGACTCTGCATGTTTACTAATGTTTCACAAGAATTTCACCAATCTTAACTGATTCTCTAAGCACCCCCAAGAGATAATTGTAATACTAGCTTGTAAAGAAGGTGTGTGGGGATGGGGATGTGGTGGGGAGAGATGGTCATAAAGGTGGCATAATTAGGGTCTTTTTCTCAGCAAGAGAGACTATGGAGCAATTAGTATTTGAGATTCCCTCATCTGTGATCTGGGTCATGTCTCAGGCCATATCTCTCAACTCACTCCCTCCTCTGATTTCATTTGTTTTACCTGTGTCTCCTCCCACCCTCCCCCACCCACTATAGAAATGCTCTTCTATTAAACAGAACGCTCCCAGAGAGACAAGGTTGATACATTTTGAATTGTAGATCAGAGTACACCTGGAAATTGATTAAGCTACCTTAAATTTCTAATATGTTATTGAAACTGGGGAATTTAGCTTCTTCAGTGTTGCTCACAATATATCTTGGCCCACTGATTCATTCCTAAGGAAGAAGGAAGAATGCAACCTCAGTAGCAAAATTAGTATCCTGAATAAATTGGATTGTCATATTTCTAGGTGCATCTGAAGAGAGAGAGGTAATCTGAAGATCCCTAATTCTAAGAAAAGAAAACCCTCTGTGTATTCCTTTTTGTTGCTATAATTTGAATTGAGTCTTATATGTAGTTTTTAATCTTTCTCCTTTGGTGTCTAAAGATTATGAAAGTTTACCTTGATGTTTTTCTTTTGCCTAGTGATGTCTGCCTGCCATTTTTGATATACAAAACATACATATATATATATATATATATATATATATATATGTTCCCTAAGGACTTTGATTGATTCATCAAATCTTTATTAAATACCTGTTGGATGCCTAGCATGGTGTTAGGACTAGCATTACGAACATGATTAGAGAGATGTTTTTCAAACGTAGTTCAAAGTACTAGGTCACGTAATCAATTTAATGAGTATCAATCCACATTTTTTTAAACAGAAAGGAATAAAATTAATAGAATAGAAAATAACAAGAGTCTATCACTCTGAAATAAGAGTCGGTATTATTTTCTGAAGCTTTGGTTTCAACTGTTTGCATATATGCGCGTGTGTGTGTACATACTGGATCGGTGTGTAGCATATATTCAAAAGCCTCTGCATGAGAGTATGATTTCTGCCCTTGGGATGCTTATATTCCAGAGGTGGAGATAGTTATGCTAAGACAAGATTGTACGGTAGTGTGATGAGTGTCACAGTAGAGGGCTAGACAGGATCTAGTAAAAACAGAAGATGACTGAGGTAAGCTTGCCGGAGAGGCCAGGAAACTCAACCTAGAACAGTGTTTTTCAGTCTCGCTTATACATTGGAGGAGATCCTTTAAATGCTGATCTCTGGGTTCTACCCCCAGAGATTCAAACTGGATTTGATCACAGCATGTCCTGTCCACGCTTCTCATGTCCAGCCAAGGTTGAGAACTTCTGTTCAGAGAAAGTTAGAAGAATGTGTTAGGAGTTGGCTAGATACACAGAGTTCAAAAGGGAAGGAAACAGCGTGTTGAAAGTCCTGGACAGTTGGGTAGTTCCAGGAATCGAAAGGTACTTCTCTATGGGTGGGGTATGATTATTATAAGAAATGAGTTTGGAAAGATCAGCTGGGGCTAAATTAGGTAGAAAGGCAGCATGGTATAGTAGATAAGAGTATAAGCCTTGTAAGCCGAAAGACCACTTAATTTACTTATTTTACCACTTGTTGCCTAACCTCTAAGTCTCAGTTATATTCTTCTGTACAATGAAAATAATACTTCACAGGATTTTGTGAGGAATAACTGATAGAATACATGTAGAATGCCCACCAGAGGGGCAGAGTGCTGCGCTCAAAGTGTTCGGTATGTGTTAGCTGTCTTTCCCTCCCTCTGTCCGCCTATCTTTGAGAGTTTGGACTTTATCTGTAGTCTATGGGAAGTCACAGCATGTTTTTAAGCAAGGAAATGGAATAACCTAACTTAGGTTTTTGAAAGATCGCTCTGGTAGCTGTGAGGAGAATGAATTGGAAGGGTATGAGACCTGTTCCGGAACAAAAGTTAGAAAGTTGTTTCTGTAATATTCCAAGCAAGAAATGATCATTAAGGTGCTGAGGTTGAACAAAGGAAACAGACGTGTGAGCTATTTGGAGGGAAAAAACTAACATTGTGATGTAGATTATGGGAGGAAGAGGTGAGGGGGAAATGTGAGGTACAGTGAGGAGTCACTGACTGCTTACCATTTGGCATGACTGGGTGCCTTACAGAGTTGCAGAATTAAAGAGGAAAAATAGTTATGGGAAGAGAAGTCAAGAATGCGGCTGGTTTTTCTTTTGCAAGACTGCTTTGGCTATCCGGGGTCTTTTGTGTCTCCATACAAATTTTAAGATTTTTTTGTTACAGTTCTGTGAAAAATGCCATTGGTAATTTGATAGGGATTGCATTCAATCTGTAGATTGCCTTGGGTAGTATAGTCATTTTGACAATACTGATTTTTCCAATCCCAGAACATGGTATGTCTTTCTGTCTGTTTGTGTCATCTTCGATTTCTTTCATCAGCATCTTAGGGTTTTCAGAGTACAGGTCTTCTGTCTCCTTAGATAGGTTTATTCCTAGGTATTTTATTCTTTTTGATGCAGTGGTAAATGGGATTGTTTCCTTAATTTCTCTTTCTGATCTTTCGTTGTTAGTGTATAGAAAATGCAACAGGTTTCTGTGTATTAATTTTGTAACCTGCAGCTTTACCAGATTCATTGATGAGCTCTAGTAGTTTTCTGGTAACAGCTTTAGGATTTTCTATGTATAGTATCATGTCATCTGCAAACAGTGACAGTTTAACTTCTTCTTTTTCAATTTGGATTCCCATTATTTCTTTTTCTTCTCTGATTGCCATGGCCATGGCTAGGACTTCCAAAACTATGTTGAATAAAAGTGGCAAGAGGGCTTCCCTGGTGGCTCAGTGGTTGAGAGTCCGCCTGCCGATGCAGGGGACACAGGTTCATGCCCCGGTCCGGGAAGATCCCACATGCCGCGGAGCGGCTGGGCCCGTGAGCCATTGCCACTGAGCTTGTGTGTCCTGAGCCTGTGCTCCGCAACGGGAGAGGCCGCAGCAGTGAGAGGCCCACGTACCGCAAAAAAAAAAAAAAAAAAAAAAAGGTGGCAAGAGTGGACATCCTTGTCTTGTTCCTGATCTTAAAGGAAACGCTTTCAGCTTTTCACCATTGAGTATGATGTTAACTGTAGGTTCATCGTATATGGCCTTTATTATGTTGAGGTATGTTCCCTCCATGCCCACTTTCTGGAGAGTTTTTATCATAAATGGTGCTGAGTTTTGTCAGAAGCTTTTTCTGCATCTACTGAGATGATCATATGGTTTTTATTCTTCAATTATACAATGGAATATTACTCGGCCATTAAAAAGAATGAAAGAATGCCATTTGCAGCAACATGGATGGACTTAGAGACTGTCATACTGAGTGAAGTAAGTCAGAGAAAGAGAAATATCGTATATCGGTTATATGCAGAATCTAAAATGAAATGATACAGATGAACTTATTTACAAAACAGAAACAGACTCACCAACTTAGAGAATGAACTTATGGTTACCAGGGTGGAAGAGTGGAGGGAAGGGATAGTTAGGGAGTTTGGAATTGACATGTACGCACTGCTATACTTAAAATGGATAACCAACAGGACCTACTATATAGCACAGGGAACTCTGATCAGTATTATATAACAACCTAAATGGGAAAAGAATTTGAAAAAGAGTAATAGACACATGAACATGTATAACCAAATCACTTTGCTGTACACCTGAAACTATCACAACATTGTTAATTAACTACACTCCAACATAAAATAAAAATTAAAAATTAGTATAGCCGATTCACTTTGTTATACAGCAGAAACTAACACCACAATGTAAAGCAATTATACTCCAATAAAGATGTTTAAAAATATCAATGAAGTAAAGAAGTAAAATGGATAACCAAAAAAAAAAAAAAAAAAGAATGTGGCTGGTTTTCAGGTGTCTATGAAGAGTAGAGGTGAAAATATCACCTCCCTTGAAGTAGTTGTGAATGTGGATCTAACATTTGGAAAAAGATCTAGGTCAAAGATCTAAAACTGAAGGGCTTCGACATGGACTCCATAGAAATACATAATATTACACAGAAATCAATGTCATTGTTACTTGAATTTCTCCTTTCAGAAATATATCTAAAAGTCGCTAAAATATCACTTACTGTAGCATAGGATTGGTCTTAATGATGCCATCTTCTGCTCTTCAAAAGGACGTAGCTTTAGAGACTCTCTTAAATGTTTTAACCGTGAAAAAAGGCAAAGAACTAGCAAAACTTTGGTGTAAAATTCATACTGTGGAGAAAGTAAAAGTATTTAGGTAATCTATCCAAGATCTTGAAAAACTCTTTCCAATAAGGGCAGTTGATTTCTTCTCTTATATAAACATGGAAAAGTTTTATTTACCTTTTATTCTACAGTAAAAAGTTCATACAGAGTCACAATACTACGGATTGTAGTACTCAGGAATAGATTCAAGAGCCACATGCTTGTCATCTTACTATATTCAGTAGTTTATCATGATCCAAGTTTGGACCCTGAAATCCCTGTAGATCACAAGAGAAAATCCAAAAAAGAAACAGTGAAAATAATTAAAGGTGTAGAAATAAAGTCAGTGAGGACAAATGTTCAAGACTGGTGTTTTATCTCCTATAGCAGGGAAGACTAAATATAGAAAATAAGAATCCATTAATTTTTATCCAGTGGTGGCAAACAATAACTTCAATATAAAACAATGAGTTTAATCACTTGATTATAAGGGTTATAACACTCTAAGCCATCTTACCATGGTCCCTTTCATATATAAACATGTTAATTCAGTGTATCGAAACTTTAGGACCTATTTTTTTGGATATTGCCACTAAAGTTAGTTATTATCTGGAATGATACAAGGGAAGCACTAAGTTGAATAACTTTGTACTTCAATCATTGGATTCTATAATTTTATATATACAAACTAAAAGAAAGGCTCACATAGGTAAGAAGACACTGTGCATACTCAAAAGTCAATTTTGATAGCCCCTAATAACGACTGTCTTTTATTCCCCACAGAACTTTTCTGAGGCTCTTATAAGGTAATAAGTATTTAAAGCACTTTGAAAAAGCTTTCTTCAAGTGAAAGATCCTTATTAATGTTATGAATTACCATTAACCAAAAGTCAAACTAAAGATATAAACTTAATATCATACTCTTTAAAATCAATAGATTAAAGTTATATTAATTAATGAGAATAAAATTAACTAAATTGTTCCTTGTTTATAATTGACAAAGCATTTTTACTTCAATTCTCTAATTTGATTCTCACTGAAAACCTCTGGTGTTGGTACTATTATTTCCATATTCAGTAGGGGAGAGTAAAATTAGAGAGTTTCGGTAATTTAGCTATTACTATCAATACTTCTTTGAAAATCAACTTGAGTTTTATCATACCAGATTAGGAGGGAAATAATTCAGAATAAAAGCCTATTAAAGAAATGTTTAGTTTTCTGGGATTAATATCACCATTTAATTCAGTTATTTATTTATCCAATTATTAGGCTAGATAATCATACTGTCTCACATTAAAAAAAATATTACTATGTGCTGGGCAGTGTGCTAAGAGCTTTGCTTGCATGATATAACAATCCCCCGCCTTTTTTTTTTTTTTTTTTTTTTTTTTGCATGATCTTACCCCTTTTACAGATGAAAAATCTGAAGCTTTGGAAGTTTAGGTAACTTCTCTTAAGGTCACACAGCTATACAGAGAGGAGTCAGTATTTGAACCTAAATTTGACCTTCTGACCTTCAGCTAATCCTGCTATCCTACCCATTACTGTAAACTGATTGATTCAGCATTCCAGGCAAAGACCCAAGATAACCAAAAGCAAGTTTCAAATCATTCACTTCATAGGAATTTGTTGATTACTGAAAATATTCCTACTTCCTAAACATCCTTCTTTCCTTTACGCTTTTCAGTCTTGTTTCCACATTTGCCTCTTAAGTGAAACACTTCTGTATGAAACCACCATAACTTCCAAATGCAGATTCTTTTATCAAGTCCTGTTGCCCTAGAAATGTATGCATAATTTGTTATTGTAGTCCACCGCAGTCTTCTGGAAAATTTCTCATCTCTTGACTTGCTGGGGTGCTACGTTCTACTAGTTTTCTCCTACCTCTGTTACTACTCATTCTTCTTTCTTTACCTGATGACCTATTCTGGACTCTCTTTTCTGTCTTCATTAATCTCATTCTCTTAATTCAGTAGTCAACCAGCAGTTACAAAGTGTCGGTTATGTGCTAGGTATTAGACTAGAAACAGTCTTTTGTTCATCTCCTTTAATCCAGTGATTTGAAGATTTTTATCTCTTTCCAGTATCAATCCCACAGTTCTTAACCACGTATGGGACATTTCTTACTCAAAGTCTCACGAACATCATAAACTCAATACGACCCAAATAGGCCATATCTTTAATACCAAGTCTGTCTCCTGTCCTGCCATTCATCACACCACCATCTTTTCAGCCAGAGAAATTTCAAACCAAATAGTCATTTCTACATCACCTTCTCACTCGCCTTACTTTCTAGTTCATTTTTAAGATCTATCAACTTTTATGTCGCTAATCATTTGCCCCCGTTCCTTACTCTCTAGTCCACTTACCGCCACTCTAATCCACGCTTTTATTTACCTTTACCTTCCTCTACTCCTTCCTGCCCACGGCATTGCTACAATCCAACCCGCAGATTGCCATCTCAATTAAGCTTCGTAAAGCATAGCTAAGATTGTAACTATGTTATAAATTCCATGGAAGCAGGGATTTCATCTACTTTATTCTCTTGTATATGCCCATGGCTCAAGACAGTGCCCAGCACCTGATAGGTGCCAATAAATATTCATCAAGTGAATGAAAAAATATACGACTCCTCTGTTCAAACACCTTTTATGACTTCTCAAAGCCTTCAGAATATCCTGCAGACTCCTTCACCTGGCCCTCCAGATTGGCCCTCAAACTCAGTTTCCAATCTTATTTCTTATTTTTCCTCTCCATGCACCCTTAACTCCTACTAAAACACACAGCTAGCCAGTTTACTTTTGTGTCTTTGATGACCTGTTTCTTTTCTTGGGAATGCTTTTCCTCATCTCAGTTTACCCAGATACAACCTAATTTTCAAGGAAAGTCATATTCAAATCCTCCCTTTTTCCCTGAGCCCTCAAGCTAGAAGACATCTCGTTTCCCTCTCAATTCCCAGAGGCATTTCTTTGCCCTTTAAATAACACTTAATGCTTTCTGTATTGTTTTAGAGGGTCTGGAGAGGATAGCATTTAATAGTGTGGGCTTTGAAGCCTGACTGCCCGGGTTTAACTCATGATTCTGATACTTACTGACCATGGACACATTTCTCAATTGCCCTCAGTTTAGGCAGCTATAAATCGGGGGAAATGATAACATCTAACTCATCAGGCTATTGTGAGTGTGATGTGAATTGATATACGTGAAGTGCATAAAACGGTATTTGATACGTAGTAAGCAACGAGTAAACATAGCTAGTATTGTTATTACTGTTATCAGGTGTATAACATATAAATGTTGTAAGTAAATGTTTGTATTGTTTCTTTCACGATAGACTGCTTAAGGGCACAGTC
This sequence comes from Delphinapterus leucas, assembly GCF_059928025.1. Classification (NCBI taxonomy): domain Eukaryota; kingdom Metazoa; phylum Chordata; class Mammalia; order Artiodactyla; family Monodontidae; genus Delphinapterus; species Delphinapterus leucas. The sequence continues at coordinate 105,382,653 of NC_143150.1, forward strand.
CTCATATGGGTAGAGTGAGAAGCTATTTAATAAGGAATGGGTGAGTTAATAAAACCGTGCCAGAAATATTGGCTACCATGAGTGTTGAAACTGATTTTTTTTTAAAGCTTTGTCTTTTCTAACCAAGAAAAGATTAAAAATCTTCAGTAGATTTTAGTTCTTAAATGTCAATATTGACTCATGTTTGAAAAACTCTTCAAAGTCTTCAGGTACAAACAAACCTTAATACTCATATTCTTGAGGATAAACATACTACCCTGAAAACGAAAAAGAGGTGTTTTGCCTTTCACAGTGACCTCCTTGGGGGAAATCAGTTGACTTGCCACCCTTCTCTTTCAAGCAGACACCAGACGTTGAGATTCCCTGAAACACACTTCAGTAACAGTAGTTTATTTTTTCTCAAACGGTCTGACCAACATTGGAAGTCACATCAATGGCTTATAGGTATGTTAATAGAATTAATAAAATTGTTTTACATTTATCCTGTGAGGCAGTAGCAGTGAAGATAACCAGAAGTATGAGTCTGTTCACTCACTTCCTCTGATCTCCATCAGAACCTGGACAAGATCTATGTAATTTCAGGCCGCCTTCTCCAAACGAGAATAGAAAAGGTCAGGAAAAGTTTGACGACAGAAGAAGTCAAAGGATTTCACATCACTTTCTCCCCCTCCGTTCCTCCAACCACAAAGGTTTTTTTGAGGGTTAGGGGTCTTTGAGGGCAGACTTTCTAGGCAATAAATAAATAAATAAATAAGATCCTCCTTTATATGATGGGTAGCAATGCCCCCCTTCCTGTTGGAAAATTCTGAAATTGTGGATTGGAGGGATCAAATAAAAGAATCTCCAGTCTTGTATTGACAGATTATTTTTTAAATGGACTGCATAAGTGTCTCTCTTGTGCCATTCATAATTCCGATAAGAAAACCTTTCAGGTATTAATCGAAGATTAATAGTATTCAAAATAATTTAGGTTGTCAGCATGTGATTTTTCATTCCACATGAGATCCATTTGCAGTTTAAATGGTTTCCTAAATTATATTAAAATAAAACGTCAAAAAGTTCACATTTTTTTTCATTTTTAACAACATCAGTCTTTAAAGAAAGGTTATTGAACAAAGGTCTATGCATAAATCAGCCATTCCCCGTAGAGGTAAAAGAAGCCATTACACCTGGTTATAAAAGAGAGTTTCATGAATGTGGGAGAAATAAATCATTCCCTACTGGAGATCATATTAGTCTGGATGGAAGAATGTCTGTAACCTAGTAGTGAGAAAGCAACAAGTTACTTTTGTTTTTTCTTGCATCCATTGTTATCCTTGAGAGGTCTATTAGCAAGTTGACCATTCAATATTATTAGTAGTATAAATGTAATCTTAAATTCGCTGAAGATTCCAATCTTTCTCTCTAATTTCTATTCATCTCCAACACCTTTTACAATATATTATTCCTTGGGAGTTATAGAAAAAGTTACTCTCTGCAGAAAGCAGCATTTCATTTGCTCTCAGGAGCCAACCACATTTCACCTCAATCCTTTGCTCTCAGTTCAACAATTCAATATTGGATTCAGTTCAAGACTGTGGCCCCAAATAGAATGAGACCTGTATATTTATGAACTGCTTGACCAGGCACTCTTCCCAATGATTTATTCCATAAATCCTATTTTTAGTTTTTACAGTAGTTTCACAAATGGTTGGAAAACTGTTGTACATTGCAGTTTTAAAAACTGAAATGAGTGTAGATTGCATTTTTACCTGCTATGGACAAGTGTTAACATGTTCTGTTTTGGAGTAGAAAACAATTGTCAATGTCGGGATGCAACCCTTGGATTGATGAGACAACTGTAAATTCATTTCCCATCAGTAGCCTAAAAGAATTTTTTAATTTATGCCATGTATACATACACATAGTAGAAACGTATTTTTGAGTGTGTTTCTAAATGTGACTTTTAAGGACAGCCACTGAGAAGTGGGATCTGCCACAGAACAATAAAGAGGTTTGAGGATCCAAAGGCTGATAAGAGCCTTACTTGGCCACAAAGAGGAGTTGATAGTGGTGGGACTTGGGGAGAAGGAAGACAGGGTTATAATTCAGGTGAATACAGAGTCCTCTGGTCTCCCAGAAGAGGAGGCACCTCCTGCATACCTTACGGGGATGATCAGGGGAGGTGTCCTGGTAAACTTTGGCTACATAACAAACCAACCCAAAGTTAACACCTTAAAATAATAGTAGTCACTTGTTTTGCACATGAATCTACAATTCAGGCAGGGTTCTCTGGGAACTGTTTGTCTGGGCTCCTGGTGATATCACCTGGAGCAAGTAGACTGGCTGCTGGAAGATCCCCTTCCAAGTGAGCTCACTCACATGTCTGGCAAATAGTCAGTTGCTGGCAGTCAATTCTTCTTCGTGTAGTCCTCTCCATAGCGCAATTTGGGCTTTTTCATAGTGTAATCGCTGGGTCCCAAGAGCAACCATACCAAGGGACAAGAAGTTGAGGCGCCAGCTTCTTAAGACCTGGGGGAGAAACCAGCATAGGTTCGCTTCTGCCATATTCTATTGGGCCAGCAGTCACAGAGCCCAGATTCAAGGGGATAGGACATGCTTCCATGCTTCCGTGGAAGAATGTGAAAAAGTTTGGGGGGGCTATGTTATAACACTGACACAGAAAGCTTCTTGTACAAGACACTGAGCTGAATATTAAACAGCAAGTATGCCTTATCCAGGTCAAGAGAAGAGGTCCTCTTTGCCCCAAATACCCTTTCTCTTCTTGTCTCCCTGGCTAACTCCTACTCGGTCTTCAGGTCTTGGTCAAAATACCTTTTCTCAGAAGCATTATCTGGCCTTGCCCCCAAGTGAAAAATTGGATATACGACTATATTGATTTTTTTTTTTAATTTAGGCTTTTTTTCTACAACAGAACATAAATAACTTCCTTTCTTACTTATAAGCTGTAAAATACTCATGGCAGTAAGTATATACAATGAAAATAAATCTTAAGTGCAAAAAGTATCTCTCAAACAGCAATATAGACGCTTACATTTTACTGACCTATTTGCTTTTCTTTCTCTATTTGCCCCAAGGTCTCATCTATACCAGTGTGTACCAATTCATTTCTAGAATATACCTGTTAACAACCTCATTTGCATAGCTCTACTCACTAATCTGGGCACAAGGTAGCCTCAAGGACGTCTTAATTTTTCTCAGTTTAATCCATCTCTCCTGTCCTTTTCTTAGTGTGTCTGTCTGTCTGTCTGTCTGTTTCTCTCTCTCTCTCTCTCTCTCTCTCTCTCTCTCTCTCATGTTTTTCATTTGTTTCTTTTCAAGTGACTTTCAACTACGCAGAAAATGCATTTCACATTTCTGTGCCTGCCTCCAGGCTCTATCTATTTCACTCACCCGGGACTGTCCTTTCTGAATTCTTTCTCTCATTTAGCAGCCATCACTAAAGCTGGACAAATGAAAGAACCTCATTTCTTAAAGGTCCAGAACATTATATTGAGCAAGGAATTAAAAGGATTCAGCAAATCAAAACATGAGCTATCTGGATGAATCTTGAAGACATTATGCTAAGAGAAATAAGCCAGACACAAAAGGATATATGTATAATTCCACTTATATGACATACCTAAAATAGTCAAATTCGTAGAGACAGAAAGTCAAATAGTGGTTACCAGGGGCTGGGGGTGAAGGGATAGGGGACCTCTTGTTTAATGGGTACCTGAGTTTTGGCTTGAGTGTGAATGTACTTAACGACACTGAGCTGTACGTTTTACAATGGTGAAAATAGTAAATTTTATGTTGTGAATATTTTGTCACAATAAGAAGGAAAATATGAGCTAACAGACTTTTTGAGGGACTCTTTGTGGAAGCAGTACGGCATCAGAGAGTGCAGAGTATCTTATTTTATAGTCAAGGTATTTGCGTGACCACTGAGCTGGGTGATCTTGGGGAAGTCAATGGCATCGTGAATCCCAGGTTTATCTTCTGGCAGATGATGGAGCTAGACAAAAGAAGTGTTTCTGCAAGTTCACATGCAATCTACACTCTCTTTACTTGGAAAGTTTATTAAAAATGCACTGTCAGAAGCGGACTCTCTAGGGATGGGCCAGGGAATCTGCATATTTAAAGAGCCCCCAGGTGTTTCTTGTGCCCATTCAAGTTTGAAAATCACTGGGCCAGATGTTTGCTTAAGGCCATTTCAGCTCTTGAAATTTGACAGATTTTGATTCTGTAAGGCAGATTCTCAGTGCTTATGCAAGAAAAAGAAATGAAGAAAATATTAGACTTTCTGCTTGTGTTGGAGAATTTTTCATTTGCCTAGCCAATCAGGAATGGTATTGTTTTTTCCTCCCACTGTTTTGAAGAGGCATGGGTTTAAAAAATAAGCCAGATGGTACTGAGGAAGATTTACATTACCATTTTCTTTCTTTCTCCCTTTGCATATTATATAAAACTGCCCATGCCTCCATCTGAGCCATGATCATTAATTTAATGTTATGATTTAATGGCTCATGACATTAAGTTATAACTTAACCTAACATGAGCAAATTACAGTATCAGAAGGAAAGTTTCTTTTCTCAGGTTGATTTGTATACCTTAAACCAGTTGTATTATTGGCTGAATTTTTCATAATTATGTCTCAGCCTTGATCTAGGGAATTTTCTCTCTTCCATAGAAATGCATTTTGTTAAACAAGATCTAGGTTATAATCAATATCTCAAAAGTAAAGTTAAGAAAGGGAAAAAAGTTTTTACTTTGCTTTGCTTTGGGTGTATGTATGTGTGTGTGTGTGTGTGTGTGTGTGTGTGTGTGTTTACAGTACTGAAATAGATTCTGTCTGGTACTGAATGTAAGATTAAAAGTGAAGGAGAATAGTCAGTTATCATGCATCCACTTGAGTGGATTATCTAAATATCTTTAGAAAGGCATAACCCCTTCAGCAGTATCTTACCAACCAATCAGTGAGGTCCTAATCACATTTATCTTGAATAAACAGTTTTGCGCCTATAACTTTGTGTTTATTTTCCTTTTGTATATGCACTCAAAAAATAAAAAGTGTCATCCTTGGTTAATTCAAGCAAAGAAGATTTTATTCGGAACAGGTTTTTGTTGTTTTACTTATTTGAACTTTGTTCCTTGAATCTCTATATTTCTTTGAATATAAAATATTTTGTGTTATGAATGTGATTAAAATAGAAAATAATTAGCTGATTTAACAGAGGGAAGAAGAGAGGGAAGAAGCAAGAGAAAAATACAAACCACCACATGCTTTTCTATTCTGTGAGGTCTGTCAAGGCAACGGAGAAAGAGGCTTACTTGGGCCTAGTAACACAAAGGAAAAAGAAATGTGGTGGAAGGTTCTCCTGCTGCTTTACCAAGAAGTCTGAGACAAACTGTATCAGAATTTAGACTCAGTAAAACTTAGACAATTTACCCGCCATGTGAGAATCTCAACATGAGTTTAGGTGGGAGAGGCATAGGAATTGAAATCCAATAATATATGCAACAATGATCACACCAGAATTGCATATAGAAAGCAAATTAGTCCTCTAATAGAGAAGCCAAATTGAAATTCATTCTCTGAGCAAGTTTTCAAACACGTTCTTCTTTTACTTTTCTGTTTACGAAAATGGAACGCCACCAGAACAACAAGAATTCGGAAGATAAGATGAAAAAAACAGTTGGAATTCTAAGGGAGAGACATAATACACACACACACACACACACACACACACACACACACACACGATGAGAGAGTAATTTGCCTACATGGTGTAACTGATTGAGAACTCCCTTTGCTGCAGGGCTTCTCACAGAAAGTGACTAGTTCTCGTGATGTGAGATATTTTCTTTTACATGGTATTGGAAAAAGAAAATTTATCTAAACTCAAGGGCAGTGTTGTATTGTTATTCCTATATAATATATTCTCTTCTAAAAAGTAACTCTAGACTTAAGGAAGACAGGACTTGTGACTCAAACAGCATGTTCCACTCTCTGTCGTAGAAATTACATCAGTCTGTCTTAACTCACAGGACACTCCTAAAAGATTGCTCCAAATAAAATATATGTTTGAATTCTTTATAGAAGAAACTGAAAAAAAGAGAGTAGGGTTATTTATTTATTAAATCTAGTAGACATTAATAATAGTACAGAGCAGTCATCAAGCACAGACAAACATGTGGCAAAAATTACACCCAGAAGAAGTAAGAGATAAAAGTAAGTACACATAATTTCAGGTTCTGCAGTATGGTGTCTGCTTTAAAGAAACTGTTATATAGTTGTAGCAGATTCAATGATTAACTCTAGTTCCTCCTCCCTTTCTGCAACCACAGCCTTGACATCACCTCCTTATGAATGGAACGTATCTCCCAACCCCTGGCCTTAAGGGCTTGGCCCTGTGATTTGCTTTAGCAAACAAGTGAGCAGAAGTGACAGTGTGCTGGCTTGAAGCTTAGGCCTTAAGAGGTCTTGCATTTTCCTGTTTCTGCTTCTACCCCGTGAGCAAGCAGAACGTGTTCCATCTAGGCTGGTGGTTTCAGAAAGAGGATGACAGATGTGTACAGTAGGGCTGTGCTGGCCATGCACATCCGGGAGAATAAATGATTGTTGTCTGAAGCCATAATGCATTACTGTACATTAGTTTAGACAGCAAATAAGCTTTTGTTTTTCCTGACTACCTACTGAAAATTAGTATCAGCCATTTTGTGGTAAAAATATAAAGCCTACATTTTTAAAATAACTAGATCTTCCCTTGTCTGGTGATGTCATTATATTAAACTTATAGATCATAAATACGTTGTTTATGTCTGTTAACTTATTTGTAAGTAACATTTGTCATGGTTGGAAACACCGCCAATCTTGAGGGGATACACACATTTCTGTGTTATGGATTTTTTAAATCTCCTTACATCAGAGTATTGCATAATAATGTTTCATTTTAATACATCACACATTCCCAGGAGAAAGTAAGTGATATTTGGTTTTGTGAGAGAGATAAAAATAATGAACATTACCATCTGGTTTAACCCTTGTGGTGATATGGAATCGTTGCTGCGTTAATTACCCTTGTGGCGTGTCTTCACAGAGATAATTATATGTGAAACTTCTTTCCAATTTGTTATATAATATTAGAAATACTTCTAAAATTGACATGGATTTATTATGTTACCATCCTTGTTATAATCATTAATCTATTTAATTGAATGTTTTAAAGCTATGGTATTCAAAACAGGACTATTATGAAAAGAGATATTTGAAATAATACTTTTTGCATGTTTTGAATAATTGGATTATTCAGTATTTCTTCATGTTTACTTCCTAAATCTAAGTCATGCTGTCTATATAAAAATAGATGTCAGCTGAAGACAACCAGGCAAGGGGTTTTTCTTGACAACAATCTTTTTATATATTCAGACTTCATTTATTATTAGACATATCTGTTTTTAAAATTGGTATTTCTTTACCTTTCTGTATTTAGGGAAATGACGCAAGAGAATAACATTAATTTCCCTGTCATTTTGGCTGAATTACATTTGAAACTTCCAAGAGAGATTGGCTAATCAATTCAAAGACACATTTGAAAAGATTACCGTTAATATATCTCTAAAATGAATTAGTGGCATAAACTGTTGCTAGGTGATTTAGGTACACTTGTAATTTTCAGTAATCCCAGGAGAAGATACAGTACATTCTGTAGTGTCTCAACCAGTGTGATTGCTCAAAATTCTGGGAGATTGGTCCTCGGCAAGGCTTCCTGATGTCATTGTTCCAAGGGGAATTTTATTCCGGTGTTTACAACGGCTGCAGCCATAACTACTTCTGTATTACTCCAGTCATAGTTATTACTATATTTTTCACCTACCTATATTGTGGTCTAAAGAATAAGTGCACTTCATATTCTAGAGAAAGCACTTGAGGAAATGAAAGGAAGTTTGATGTAGATCTGTATATCCCACATTATTATTTGTAAGTTCTCAGGATTAGCTGACTAATGCCCTAAAGAAGGAAGGTCAGGTGATGTGCCTTGCTGCTCCCTGTTCCATGTGTCGGGAGTGTTATTCCTGTAGAAGAGGAGTCGAGAGTGGGAAGAAAACGAAATCTCTCAATACTGTGAATATATAAATAATAAAAGTGGCAGTAGGACTGATTAATTCTGTGTCATCTTTATAAAGTGACTGGAGCTGTGAAAATGCTCGGTCTGCACAGCTGATTGGGAAATGTATGCAATCTGTTGATCAGAATTCATTTGTGAATGCTCTCTTCCAGAGATTTCTATACCAGAGGTCTTAAAAGTATTTTTGTCCCCATGAAAAAGAAAAACTACAGTCCTAGGAGATCATGATTTAAAACGGAAGAAAGCATTTTCCCACCTTAAGAGCAACTTTCAAACAAACAGTTGATACAAATAAGTCAAAATACAGTTTAGTTTCAAAGAAAAGTTTCAGAATACTTCCAATCACTATATACTTATTGTCTGGTAGGAAAATAAAAAGCTAAATTCTTGGATCATGCAGTAGAAAATTTAGCATAAATGCATGAAAGCTATAGATTTAGTTCAGTGATCCTATAAAGAGGAATATATTTATCATTGGTCTTTTAATCTCAGATAATGTATACATATTATTTTATTTTTATAGCTAAAGCAACTGTGTTATGACATTACATATAGTGTTATAACAGTAGAAGTCCTCTTAAACTCAGTAATAATCAATGTACATTGTATGTTATGTTTCTTTCTGATTTTTAACCAAAACTGTGACAGAAACTTAATTGGTAAGATCAACTTATCAACCTATAACATTTACAAAATTATTACTTTTATATCAGTGTTCTTCATTTAAAATGTTTTATGTTCCTTAAACCAAAAGTAGGTTTAAGGAACAAACATTTTTGTTTTGTTGAATGCATAGGGTTTAAAACTTTGTTTCCTAAAATTTCTTCTTCATAGAACGAAATCTCCAACATCCTTTCTTTGCTACTCCGTTCATCTAGTAAAGTACCTAATCTGTTTTCAAGGATTTGTTTCTTAACTATGGTGGTTTTAACTAAGAATAATATATGAACATTTTCTAAATAATATTAGGGTGCCTAAATTACCTGTGCCTGGTATTACCATATTTCCTGCTCACTTTAAAGTCTCGTGATACATTCAATTCAGATAAATTTTAAAATGATTTATTTAAAGGAAGAAATACAGATATTTTAATGTACTAGGCTATTGGTACAGCCTAGCAAGCAATTCTGTTTTTTTAACCTCACAAAACCTCATCCATCCATGTCCAAAAACTTAAAAATTGAATTTATTGTACTTTCTCTTTTATCTAGAAAAAAAATTTTTTTGTAAAGATCAATTAAGATAGGAATTTTAAAACTAAAGAAAAATGTGACCCAATCCAAAAATGGGCAGAAGACCTAAATAGACATTTCTCCAAAGAAGACATACAGATGGGCAACAAGCACATGAAAAAATGCTCAACATCACTAATCATTAGAGAAATGCAAATCAAAACTACAATGAGGTATCAGCTCACACCGGTCAGAATGGCCATCATCAAAAAATCTACAAACAGTAAATGCTGGAGAGGGTGTGGAGAAAAGGGAACCCTCTTGCACTGTTGGTGGGAATGTAAATTGATACAGCCACTATGGAGAACAGCATGGAGGTTCCTTAAAAATCTAAAAATAGAACTACCATATGACCCAGCAATCCCACTCCTGGGCATATGCCCTGAGAAAACCGTAATTCAAAAAGAGTCATGGACCACAATGTTCATTGCAGCTCTATTTACAATAGCCAGGACATGGAAGCAACCTAAGTGTCCATCAACAGGTGAATGGATAAAGATGTGGCACATGTATACAATGGAATATTACTCAGCCATAAAAAGAAACAAAATTGAGTTATTTGTAGAGAGGTGGATGGACCAAGAGTCTGTCATACACAGTGACGTAAGTCAGAAAGTGACTTACAAATACTGTATGCTAACGCGTATTTATGGAAGCTAAAAAAAAAAAAAAAGGTTCTGAAGAACCTAGGGGCAGGAAAGGAATAAAGACGCAGACATAGAGAATGGACTTGAGGACACGGGGAGGGGGAAGGTTAAGCTGGGATGAAGTGAGAGATGGCAATGACATACATACAACTACCAAATGTAAGATAGATAGCTAGTGGGAAGCAGCCACGTAGCTCAGGGAGATCAACTCGGTGCTTTGTGACCACCTAGAGGGGTGGGATAGGGAGGGTGGGAGGGAGGGAGACGCAAGAGGGAGGGGATATGGGGATATATGTATATGTATAGCTGATTCACTTTGTTATAAAGCAGAAACTAACACCCCATTGTGAAGCAATTATACTCCAATAAAGATGTTAGAAAAAAGAATAAAAATGCATAGAATAAAAGGTATATGATAAAAACTACAAAAAAATGTGAGTTAGGCGTCTTTTAGTGTCTATTTTAGAAGTCTAGCAATAGTTTTTCTTAAGTTATCAGCACATTTCTTCGTGTTCTTTGAATTCAATCTGTGTAGTTAAGTTCAGATGGTAATTTGAGCTTGCTAATAAAATCTCTCAGTAATGGGAATGATGGAGTATACAACAACTTTAGTGTTTCTTATGAAAACCATGGTTAACTGAAGGACATAGGCCTAGCAGAACACGGTCAGCAAAAGAATCAAAGTCTGGTCAGCCGACCCTCCCCTAGGCCTGCAAGCTGCTAGTCAGCTTTAAACTTTTCCAAACCCACACAAAAGGGGCTACTGCCCTTGGCTGAGGGGGGCATCCTGACCACTTCCTTGGTTTTTGGCTGCCCAGATTTGTACTTTTACTCATTTCTGAACAGAATGTCTTGAACATAGTATAAAGAAAGCATTCACTCTGCTTTACCATTTTCACTAACCTTAGCGTCACTATATACCCCAAATAACTTAAGAAAGTGTAAAAAGCTGTTTTAGTCTTCTTACAGAAATCCTTTCCTTAGAAGCAACCTTTTGGAAAGCCCCTAAAAGGCAACTTTTATTAATGACTACGTATTAGCCCCACCTACAGCCACCAGAGGCTAATGGGAACCAGATTTGATCATGCCCAGTGGGCCTCAATTTTTCAACTCATTCTTTTCCCCTGTTTTTTTCTAATTGTATTGTTTACCGTTATTTAAAGCTATGACTGGTGAGCTATTCAAATGTTTAAACTTTGGAGGAAAAAAATCAACCATCACAACGTTCTTTTTAATCTTTAATATTTAAAATATTAAATTTTAATATTTTAAATATTTAAATAATAGTTCCACTGTTTGGAACTTAAAGGGAAAATATGCTGAGGAACAGTTTGGTTGTAAGACTGTATAGAATATACATCTTCTGTCCTATTGAAATGACTCCCTAGGCAAGGAGAATTCTTTCACTCCAGACTTGCTCATAAATATGGTGGTAGCTGCTAGACTTTTGGTTTCTTTTGAACTTTAATTATATGTGTCCTTCTCTTGAAGCTTGGAAGTATAGTATCCATAAGCCATAGACTCAAAGGGCTGAAAATGAAATCTTAGAAATGATTGAATCAACTTATCAGATGGGGAAAATTAAACCCCTGGAGATACCTACTTTAAGACATGTCAGTCTACATCTTTGCAATATTGGGAGTTGTCCAGTCTAGGACTATGGTAGATCCCTTCATTTATTTAGATCTACCTAAATGTCTTCAGACAACCCATGAGACTTTCATGTGTAGAGGCTTTGTACATATTTAGCATGATTTCCTTTAAGGAACTTAATATTTTTAGTACCTTTATTCTGGTAAAATTGTCATACAATAAACTGCACAGTATTTAAAGTGCACAATTCGATAAGTTTAACGTATGTATACACCCTGAAACTTTCACTACAGTCAAAATAATATACATATCCATTACCTCCCACAAGAAACAAAAACAAAACATAAAACAGGTCCATCTAATCAGCCTCCAATGTAAAACAAAGAGTTGTGTTTTAAGAATTTTTATGTTAAGAAATTATCTCATAGAATCCTCACTTGTTCTCCTATACTTTTCCCATATTACTGCTAGGAAGCTGTCATTCAAATTCAGAGACTATATAAGAATCAGAGGAAACAGCTGGAGAGGCAAATGAAATTGGAAGTCTACCTGCAAAACCTTTTCTCTTAAATTCTCAAATTAGCTGTGGTGGCTGGAGGTGAAATGCATCTTCTACCTATTAGCAATATTCATACATAAGGAATCTGTAAAGTGTAAATGGGAAAGAGCGAGTTTCACTACTCTTTGGAAACATAACTAATAGAAATGCCAAAAGGTACCTATCACTTCCTTGTTCCTTTCTAGACAAGAAGACTTATTCCCTTTTCTGCAGAAGAAGGTTTATTTGAGAATCCAGTTTTGTTTTAGACTTGAGCCTAGCATTTTGGAAGCATTCCAAAGACCATAGAATTCACAGTCATTAGCATATCACATCAGGCTTCTTTCAGATACTGCCATCTACAACAGTCTGCTTGAAAACCTGGAAATATGACCTAGTAAAGTTAAATTTGACTGCCGTTTTGCTTTTTGTTTCTAATCCTTGCCTCTAGCCAATTATTGCTCTCTAATCCTGGTATCTGGCGTGAATATGAACTTTCTTACGAGAATTTGATAACTTTCTAGTCATTTGATCTTTTCTTCTTTTACTTGATGGATGTCAATTCAGCAGAACTTTCCTGGTTGTATTGCTTATAAACCACATCTCAACTTACAGGATGTATCAGTCAATTTCGCTACCTAGTAAACAACCAAAAGATTTCAATGGCTAATAACGACAAAACAAACCATTTATTTACTCATGGGTGTGCACTTAAGTGGGGTTAAGCTGATCTTGGTTAGGTTTAGCTTGACTGTGCTTACCTGCAAGCTGTAGGCCCAGGTTAGTTCTGCCCCCTGTATCTTATTCTGGGACTCAGGCTGAAGAGGTGGTAGCTTCCCAGGGCAGTGACAGAAGTGCAACCAGTGTATTTCAGGTTTCTGCCCTTGTCTTGGGCAAAGCATATCACGTAACTAAGCCCAAAGTCAAGGGATGGGAAAATACTCTCCACCTACATGAGGTCATGGCAGGAGTGTGGATATATACTGCTCTTAGGGATGTGCAAGTACTGATGCCAATAATTTAAGCTGTTCTATAGTCTATTGGAGACAATCTCAGCAAGTTAGACAAATGGAAGGCTGAGTAATACTTATGGACATTGCAACCCCTAGAAAAGAAAGCAGGATCCCTCTGACTATGCCTGAATTTCCTACCCTAATCTTTCAAGTTATACTGAAGCCTAGAAACATTGATCAGATGGGGATGAATGGCTCCTCCTCTGGGATTCAGCATATGAAATATGCAGCATCTCATTATAGTGATAAGCACAACAGCCATTTTCTTCAATTTAGGAATACAAGTGTGGATGTGTTAATTTTCAATTAAGAGTTCTAAACGTATTATCTGCTTGGCAGCTTTTCCATGTAACCGTCTTTCCATCTGACTGTTAATGTTGCCTTCCGACCTAAATTTGAAAGAAACACCTAAAATTCAGGGGCCATGACAGTAATTTTTACAACCTGTTTGTCTCTGGTTAAGAAAATAAAAATTATACAGCTGTTCTTTCTGACCATTGCAAGCCTGTAATGAAAAAGACTTCCTTTGATAAGTAGAAATGATAGAAGCTTCAAAAGTGCTTTTTAAAAACTGGGAAAATGAAGCCAGTGAATTGACCTCAAACAAAACAAAAACAAATAAAGCACTAGTCAGCATTTCCCAGGAAGGGCTGATAGCTAGAAATGATAGAGATTGTGGAAGCACATTGCATTGTGGTTCATGAATGTGAAGGTCAAGGAATGAAGCCTTCCTTTATGAAGCAGTATTAACTGCTTGGCCAGGCATTGTTGTTAAAAGAAGCCACCCAAAGTGAAACCATCAGCGATGAACTTAAAAAGCTAGTGTGTAAACCTCATCTAAGGCAACAGCAGTCACGCCAGTAAAATAGTATAGTTCTTTTCTTTATATAGTATAAAGTATACTTTATACTATATAACTGGAGTTTATTAAAATAAGTTCATTTGTGCCCATTGACAGCTACTTTGAAGATTTTTATAGGAAAAAGATCTCCTGAAGCATCATTCCACACTTCTTTGATGCTTTTTTCTTTTTATAAGGCATTGCCAGTCCCAGTAGTAAGAAATGAACATTATTTTATCCATATGAGGTGGTTACATGCTTCCCAAAATATGTTTGTAGTAAAGGTGTCACTTCTAAAATATGACATTAAGAGAAATATTTGGGCAAATTTATTTAATACCACCCTTTTATTTCTTGCCCTAAAAGTATTTACTTGCTTTTAGAGCACACTCTCTCAGTATGATTGTTGTGATAAAACCATCTTACAGGGAATTGCCTGCAAGCTCTCCTAAGCTTGAAGAAACACAGGAAAAGATTTGTAACTGTAGCTCAGCCCCAACCAGAGTGAGTGATTGCAGGGCTAATTTTATTCCGATAACGCAGAAAAGGTTGTGCTCCCTGCCCCTTTACAGAGCTGGACTCTTCTTTAATCAGTTCCAGACCAGGGAAACCTACAGGTGGCCAGTGATCTTGGACAGGTGGATAATGGAATATTGAGGCCATGTCTGTGGTCAGCCATATAAACACTGGCTAAGTCTGATAAACCCAGTGTAATTACCTATGTATCTATGTAATATATTGTTAACACATTGGAAATGTATTTACAATGTAATTATACAACTGATACAGCACAGCCTCATCAATCCTGTTGTCACTTTAGACTATGTCAACTGGTTTTGTTGTGGGAAACCTGTATAGACACAATCTGAAGTTTCCATAGTTCATGCTGAATAATAACAACCAACTTCTGTATACCAGAGTTTACTGCCCACTTTCTCGTCCATTAGCACAAGTATTAAAAGAACTCTGTGAAGCGTTGAATCCTTGTCCTGTTCTGTGGTTGGTCTTATTTGCTGCCCCTTTGTGTTGGTGTCTCCGTCAGGGTCCCAACAGGAAACAGATGGCACCTTCAAATTAGGGTAATTTTAGTGTTGATTTACAAGCACTGAATCCCCAGGAGTGGGCTGGGTATAGGGAAATCACAGAAGATAGCGAAAGATCCCTGGGCTAGCTGTCACCTCTCCTAGGCCTAAAGGGATTAGAGAGGGAAGAGAGTTTTCTGAGAATCCAGAAAAAGAGAGATCACGTAGATCTTACTGCCTTAGGTGAAACAATGGCCTTCTTTCAAGGGATAAAAGAGACTTAAATTGACACCCAGGGAAGGAGACCAAGAGAATCAGTACCCTGACCTCAGTCTCTTCCTTCCCTCCTGTCTCTTACTACTTCTCTCCATTAGTTAAATCCAACCAGAAAACCAGAAGGCATAGGAGCCCATTGATATAATCCTACCAGTCAGCCCCTTGGATGGTGGAGAAAGGGTTTAGGGTATGGGTCTGGAGAGACAAAGAAAACATAGCTGGCACAGCTGGTTTTGTGATTGTTTTTTCCCTGCATGATACAAAAATCCAGAAAAATATAATAAGAGACCTTTTTTATTAACAAGCTTAGCAACCTAATAATACCCTTTCTTTAAATATTTAATTCTCCTGAATTGGTTCAGAAGTGTAACTCTGCTGCTATAATTTCTATTAATAGTCAGTAGTAGTACCCACCATTTGCTAGTTAGTTACTGTGCCGGTTTGTAAGGTATAGAATAGAGCTAAGTTCAAGGAGTTAACATTCTAGTGCAGAAGAAATGACCATGTTTAATTGTGAGAGCTTAAGAAATACACCACTTGAGAATTACTAATGAGTTAGATCATTCAGAAGTTGTTTATTATGAGCCCAGAGTATTTTCAGTACTGCACTGAACAGAGACTGTTGTCCTTAAACAAGTTAAAATCAGAATCAAATCACCTACAAAACAACCCACCATTAAACTTTAAGCTTCTTGAATGATTCTGTTACTTTAAAAATATCTGCAGCATTTCACAGTGTCACAACAATGCATACTCAGTAATAGTCTGTTGGATTGAATCAAACAGAACTAAATAGATTTTCTCAAAACCACAGCTCATGCAATTGACTTTCTAAGCATGTCTTCCCTATAAATAAGGAGGAAATGTTTCTCTCAGGAGTTTAAGTATCTTCTATCTAAATAATTCCTGTTTTTTCCCTTCTTAAGCAATATTCAGTCCTTCAAAAATATTTATTATATATCTAATGTGTACTTAACTCTGTGCCAGGTGCTATGAAGGATGCCAAGGTAATAGAATGAACTCCTAATGCTTTGGAGTCCCAATTAAATAACCTAAAGTGAAACCAATTTGGGAAGGGAACATTATGCCTTTGAGACTCTAGGTTTCTCTTGATTAGAAAGTATTAGACATTTCAAGTAACTAAACAGGTTAAGGAGAATTCAAGGATGCCTCTCAGTAGTAAATTTAGATTACTCTGGCAAATTTAAGACCTTAAATGGAACTTTTTAGTAATTAGAAGTAGGGAGAGAAAATTATAATCACAACATTTGTAGAATCTGTGTTTATCACTCAACCTTCTTAATCATCTCCTAAGTGTATCTGGTGATCAGGGTTTTATAACTCAAGAAAATATTTCTATACATTCTGTAAAATCTCTTCTTTTAAAAAGCTCTTCAATTCTGTCTTTTGTTAAAAGTTAAAAGCCTCCATGAAAGTGAGACAAAAGTCAATGAAAGACTGTAGCTGTAAAAGTCAGATGTGACTTTCTCTTGAATAACATCTGCTTTTTTACAATCCTTTCATGTTAAACTTTATAAGAATTTATTATTAAACGCTTTATTGACAGTTAAATCTTATTTTTAAAAGGATTTCTCCCTCTGCCCACCAGTGGTAATAGTCTTCTTTTCTTAGTGTTCACTAGCTACAGATAATTCTTAGCTACATTTCACACTATGTAAAGTGTAATTTCTGATCACCTGCTCCTGAGATGCAATTTGCTTAATATCAATACTATGTAGTGACGTTAGTACAAAGGCATTTCCCTTATTCTACTGTATTATTTTCGGTTTTATTCTGTAGTTGTTAAGTAAGATCATTAAATGTTTCTATTAGCCTTAATTCCTGTTTAATTAGGTAGCTTTGGAATCTCTATTCGGTAAAGTACTGTGCTCTTCAAAGCAAGCAATTGAAACCAATTACTGAGTAGTTGTACCAAAGGAGTTTAATATTAAAGGACATAACATACACATTTCAGTACCTTAGTATCTCTATTTTCACTTTAATGATTTCTTATGTGTAACAACCACTTGTATAGTGCTTATACTGTGACTCTCAGTATATAAATATTGACTCTTCTTGGACAGTTCTACCTCCACACTTACTAAAGTCCCTCTTAGTCATTGAAAAGAAAGTTAAAAGCAAAAGAACAATAGTCAGTGTAACGAAAGAAAACATAAACACAATGTATCCTGTATTGGACTGAACCAAAACTCTTCTGATATGTTATGTGGTGTTAATAGATCATCTTTCATGACGGTAACAGTTGTCAGAAATAGAACGGTCATATGGAAGCGTTAGGAATACTAATAATATCAGTATTCCTAAAACGCCTTTCCTGTTTGTCTTCACCTTTGTACATTTTACTACTCCTTCAAGGCCCATCTCAAATTCCTCTTCCATAGAACATTCTGCATTGATTTCAGCCAAGGTTGACTTCTCTCTTTTTTGAATTCTTCTTGCACAATTGAATTAAAAAGCAAGGAATTAGAAAATCAGAAGAGTATGTTAACCAAGAAGCAGAGAGGGGAGAGTTTCAACAAAGGGCCAATGTAAAATATACCACTACTGTGTGCTCCATACTGATTATAGTTGGTGATTAAATCTTATCTTTCCCACCAATTATAAACTTCTCCAGGGCATACCCTTACTTTTTTTCTCTCTTTTTTTTTAACATCTTTATTGGAGTGTAACTGCTTTACAATGCTGTGTTAGTTCCTGCTTTGTAACAAAGTGAATCAGCTGTACACGTACATATATCCCCATATCCCCTCCCTCTTGCGTCTCCCTCCCTCCCACCCGTCTAGGTGGTCACAAAGCACCAAGCTGATCTCCCTGTGCTACGCAGCAGCTTCCCACTAGCCATCCATTTCATACCCTTATATTCTCCAAGTTGCCTGCCTGGGTTCACAGCATACATGCAGTTAGTATTTGTTGATTTATCAATTAACTGAATCTTAACACATATTATTAAAACTTTCAAATTCTAAATAAAATTGAAAATATCCCTCTCTACTCCTCATTGTCATCCCTGTTATTTTTCACAGCACCCTGATTATCTCTTTCATAGCATTTTCTACAAACTGGATTTTATTTATATATTTGTTTACTTGGATATTGTCTATCACCTTCAGTAGACTGTAAGTAGACTGTAAGCTCCACAAAGGCAGAACCGTTGTATCCCAAGCATCTAGCACAGTGTCTAACATACAGTAGGATCTCAATATTTGCTGAATGAATGAATGATATATAGATATTACTTTATTATGAACCATGTTTTTCCTCTAAGTTGTTTTATATCTGTTTTCTCCCCCTCAAAAAGGTCCTTTAGGGAAAGGACTAGAGATTATACATCTTCTTTGTTCTTTCCACAATGCTCTATATCAGTGCTTCCCTTAACGTGCCTAAGAATTGCTTGGCGATTACTTGGTACCTCCCCTACCCCAGAGATTCTGATTCAGTAGGTCCCTTGTGATGCCTCTGCTGCTGGTCTCTGGAGCGCTCTTTGAGTCATACCGCTCTAGGATATTAGATGTATGGACACATGCTCAATAGAGGGATGTGTGCTTACTTGCTTGCGAAAAAATAAACGTTCCTGATGAGTCACAGAACCTTGAAGTTTGCAAGGACCTTTGCTGTCATCTACTCTATGGCTGGCAAATAGCTGATACATATATTAGGGCACTGGTCCCCATTTAACCTGTCTGTGACCTCAGAATCCTCAAGAGCTCCCCATCACCGTCACTCCAGGTGAAGCTGCTCTCTCCTTGAGCTAGTCTCACCCCATCAATTAAAGATGAAGAAACTGAGGTTCAGAGGGTCTGAGTCTCTTGACAAAGATCCCACAGCCCAGGTCTTCTCAATTCTTGCTCAGATTTCAGCATCTGAATAAAAATTTCCCAAGATATACTGAAGTGGCTTCTATCAAATTTGAGTGTCCATAATATGCTAAACAGAGAACTTCATTCCAATAACATGAACTTTCCTCATGCCTTATTCATCATTCCTTGAAATTTTTCCCAAGTGGGTTTATACTAGTAAAAGTTAAATTACATCAGAGCCTTTCTATAAATCTAGAGTAGCTTACTAACATACATCGTGAAGTTTTTGTTGTTTCTTAGGTGATTTTAATTATATATGTTTTCTTTCAGTAATGCATCTTTTCCAATTCGTCAATATTATGTTATGTGAGTAGTAAGTACAAAATAATTGAGAACAAACTATGACAGATTGAACTAAGCCAAAAAAAAAAAAAGAAGAAAGCAAATACCTTTGTGATTTAAGCTTTTTTTTAGTCCTTGAAACTTTGAGAATATCTGTCTTTATTAACTTTTGCTTTTTGCTGATGGTTTCTCTCATTTTATTATGGCTTATAGCATTGTAAATTAATTTAACATGGAAGGGTAAAAATGTTTCTCTTGAAATGTTTCTCATTAAATTATGGAAAAATATTACAATAAATAAAGGAAAGAAATGCCTCTAGTACCAGCTTCTGTTTGCTCAATTATTGCAGTACCAAAAGTGAATTATTACACACTTAACTCAGAGGCAATATTATTGCCATTATGTTATAAAATAGATGAGTTGCAGTCTTCCAAAAAGAAAAAAAAAAAAGGTACAGCATAGGTCCTTTGAAAGTGAAATACCTTTTTTTCTTGTGCTTCATTTAGATCCATACTGCCCCCATTTTTTTTAGAGTTCTTGCTAATGATGGGCCCAACTTTATATTAAGAACTGCAAAGTAAATTTTATCCAGTTACTTTATTCAGGGGAGTCATTAAATGGAGGTACCTCTGAAATTTTGGAAGGCATGTACTGCCAATTAGCTGAAAGCACTACTCGGTGTCCTTTCTAGTGTATTTTTAATTGAAGACAACCTCTGCAGAGAAGGTGAGAAGTTGCTACTTAGTGGTACTTGTTAGGATGGGATCAAGAGTGGAGAAGACATCTATCTGTATCCTTCCCCCACTTACAAAGAATGGTACTTAATTCATCCGACGCATATAGGCAGAGAGGATTAAAGATGTACTTGCCGTGAGCCAAAAGAATTGTTCAAGAGTAAAAAATGGAAGCAGCTTGAGGCCCCTCGACCAGACGGGCTTTTTTCTTTCCCATGTGAAATTAAATGCATTAATATTTAAAATCCTATCGAATATACTTATATGAGCATACGTCTAAGTATTCTACATGAGCTTTTAACAATGAGGCAAGTATTTGAATAATTTGTCTCCCCCAATAGGTAAACCGTGAAAGGACACAATCACCTATTAAGTGCAAGGCTCTATGATATGCCCTGGAGAGTATGGCAGTTAAACCCAACCCAAATCCTACCTTATAGGAACTTATATGATAAGGCACAAATAAATAGTTACAGTGCCGGGGAAAACGGCACATCGCACCAAAGAATAACTGATGAGAGCATTATGAAAATTCTTAGTTTGGAAAATGTACTGGAAGATTCTCGGATTGCATTAAGATGCTTAGTTAATAAACTCTCAGAACTATCATATGACTTGAATAGATGATCGATTTTCAAAATTTTTAGGATACTGTATTATAAGACACATTAAACATTCAAGCAGTATTTTGATGATTCAGAAAGAATTGCAGGATGTTGCATCGCCTCAGAATAACTTATATATATATATCAATTAAACCTGTATAATAGACAGGCAGAAGTCTTGATTGTTCCAAGTTAGAAGTCAGAAGCGTTGTCTCCAGGTTGTTTAGGCCGAGTTGGTTAGAGATGGTATAGCTGAGCTAGTTTGTCTAATGCAGTGACTCTTAAAGGGAGAGGCGATTTTCCCCTCCAGGAGACATTTGGCAATGTCTGGAGGTACTTTTACTTGTCATAGCTGAACTCTAGAAGGTAAAGGCCAGGTATGCTGCTAAATATCCTACAGTGCACAGGATAGCCCTCCACTGCACTACGAAGAATTATCTAGTTCACAATGTCAGTAGTGCTGGGTTGAAAAACCCTGGTCTAATGTAATGTTTACTCACCATTCCTGAACTTCTACCCTCTTTCATAGTAATCTCAAATGCCCAAGAAATTCAAAAATCATTTAGTCATTTTTACACGCTGTAAGATAATGGTTTTAATTATTTAGTGTATTTACTTTATTATATCATAAAACATTGAAAATATAAATATTGTTTAATTATTCAAGCTTTATCATAGTTTATATTAGTATATTATTTAAGATTTCATAACATACTTTTAATATACTTTATAATAGTATTCTTTATATAAGACAAATGTTTTACTCTTTTCATTTTAACAAAGATTTTTAACTCTACACAAGAAAAAGTATAAATTAGCAATCAATATATTTTTAAATTACATGCTTGGTTTGGGGACCAAGTACACATGACAATGTAGACTAAAATTTAACTGTTACATAAAGTCAAAGAAAAAACTGCTTTTATGACCAGATATTTGGAATTCTTGCCTTTTTTTTCCCACTAAAAATTAGCTGATTTTTTTCTTTTGGTCTCTAAACAATAAGAGAGACTCAAGCTGACATTTTCAAGCATATCTTGCAAATTACATTTTGAGCAATGGTTGAACACAGTTTCACTCTGAGATTTTTATTTAACTGGTAGCTGTTAAAGAGTTGGAGGGGGCCCCAGGCTGTGTAGCTAGAGTCTTCCAGTTGGGATACACAAAAACAGAGGTTCTCAAAGTTTGCTGCACATTACATTTATCTGAGCAGCTTTTAAGGATTCAAATGCCCAGGCTGTTGACTTCAGCCATGTTGTCCGGAAGCTCACGCTCTAGTTGGGGAGAGAGGGGGGGAAATTAATAAGAGAAGTGTGTATAAGACATATGATATAGCAGAATATGAAGGTGGATAACTGTCCAGTGGGATCAGGCAAGGCTTCTTAGAGGAGGTAACATGTGAGTTGGGTTTTAAAGGCTGAGTGGAAATTCAGTGGTTGAAATAAACTCCTTAAGAGGAATTATTTCAATAGAACTGGTCTTAAGACCAGAAATAAATGGTGTACAAAATCAATACCATCTGTCAATTTACTTGGTCTACTTTACTCTTACCTTCAGGAAAAAAAAGTCAGAAATATAGTAAAAAACTTGAATCTATTTTTCTCTATCTCAAATGAGTTATTTCAAGGAAGAAATTTAACATATAAAAGAGAATTCCCCCCCCACCCCCCGTGGGAAAACGTTATTTATAATTTGCTTGTGTCTATTTTTTGCCAAAAATATATTATGTATAAAATTGATGATTAAAAATTTGGATTTCTATATTGGTGATGTCATTTATTTTATAAGATATTAATCATAAAATGCTCTTCCTGCTGACTTTAACAAAGTTAAATGAATAAAATACGAAAGTAATTTTTATCGTATTATATGATCGTGGATTTATTGAACTAAAAGAGAACAATGGTCAATGAAAAATAAGTTCTTGATTCCAAATGCCCTGACCAGAGGCTCTCTCTCTGATTGTGCCATCAAATCAGAGAAAATTGTCTAATAAATTGTTGACTTGTAAAATGAAAACTACAATATCTACGCGGGGCCATCCTTATTCTCTTCATTTTTCTAAAGCAGTTTTGTCCAAAAGAAATATAATGTGAACTACATATGTCATTTAAAATTTTCTGGTAGCTACACTAAAAAAGTAAACATAAAGAGGTGAAATTAATTTTTAATACTATTTTATATAACCCATTATAGCTAAAACATTATCATTTTAACATGTAATCATTATAAAAGTTAATAATGAGATAGTCTCTTTTTTTCCACATTAATTATTTAAAATCTGGTATGTTTTATTCTTACAGCACATCTCAGTTCAGACCAGCTGTATTTCAGGTGCTCGGTAGCCATATGTGGCCAGTGGTTACCATATTACAAAGTACAGTTCTAGAGATCCCCATTAATCCAAAAAGAAAAGAACTTCTAGTCTTTCACGGCTAAGTAATTCTTCACTGCTAACCTTGGGAACATTTCCAAAGGTAGTCTCCAGATTTTAAATATTCTATCTTACCATCTCCGAGGGCTTCAGTTTAATGCCATAGTATTCGTAAAGAATGTCAGACATTCCTTTTTTACAGAATATCCTGAAAGAGCAATTAGAAGTTTATGATGCACATAATGCGAAATACAGGTCATTTTCCAAGCCTGTTTCAGAAGCGCAAAAACTGTAGTCATTTATCACTTCTGAGAATACTGTCTTGAGTATGTCTTTGTTTGAGAATTGGTGATATTGTGAGAACTTCGTGATAAGAGAACAGTCTTTAAGGACAAGATTAAGGACAAGATACCAGACTAAAATTGATAACTAAAATGAAAGACTTTTTAAAATGGGAATCTGATTTAGATCATCCATAGGGGTACATTAGGGAAACACTAGTCTGAAAATAAATCCCACGTTTGTTAAGTTACTGAGTTACTTGACTCCTAGCGACTTAATAAGAAACGTCCCTTGTGGCTGGAGTAGGTCTTGATTTTCAGGTAAACCTATCTACCTTTGCAAAGCCACTGGGACGTTTTTGCATTGGAAGAATCATTTAGAGCCATTCAAAGTAAAATTAAAGTATCAACACTTTGGAAAAGAGCTAATAATGAGCAATCAGACACCTGACCTCTAGATTGCTTGTGAATTGTGAATCAGCAAAATAAACTCGCTTCTTCTTTTGCGAAGTGTGTGTCAGTTATCAGGCGTCTTCTAGCTCATAAGTAGTCTCTTTTTCCCCGAAAGTTAGTTTATAAGTCAGATGTTTGGGATTTGAAGTACATTTTCCACAGGGGGAAATATAAATAATAATTAATTTCCTAAACTATCTAATTTAACTTCTAATCTGCCTGTATGCATTACCTAACTGACATTTATAATAGTTTTTCCCCCAAGTGTTCACTTCCCACTAGAATAATAAAAGTGGAGTATTATTACATGGTACATGATTTGATACTTTTACAGATTTTAATAGTTAAGTATTTAATGTGTTTTAGAGAATGGAGCTGCTACTGTAAACAGTTGACCTTAAAGTATCATTGCTTAGAGCGAGACTAAGTAAAACGAAGTGGGTCAGTGCAAGTCAACTTACAGAAAGATGCCAGGTAAATGAGTGGACAAACATGGCAGTAGTTCTGAAGCTGATTTGTGAAACTGATTACAGGTGTTTCATTCGTGGAACATGCCTTCAGAGTTTCGATTAAGAATGCCAGGAACTTATTTCTCTCCCCTCTGCCTACTGCCTCCTTCCTTCTCACTCCCAGCTCCTTCTTCCTCTGACTCCTATCCCCTTTCCTTTTCTGATTTAGCAGGAATAAGAACTCCAGAAAGGTGGGAAGATGGCAGGAAGGAAATGGGATGAGATAGGTCTTGGAATGATAAAATAGCTCAGCCTCGAGGGTTAGAGAAGTCTTCCATGATATCTAAACTGAGACCTCAGAGAGGAGTTTCTCAGGTGGCGTTAAGGCAGTGTGAGGAGCGTACTAAACTGGGCAACATACTGTGCGCAACTCTGAAATCATGGCAAAGTAATTTTGAGAGAATTGCAGCTTGGTAAAACTGGAGTTTGGATTGAGAGAGACGAAGCTGGAAAGTTAGCAAAGGTCAGAAAGGATTTTTTATTTCTTACTTGAGAAACAGTGGTAAACAACTTAAGTTTGTTTCTTTGTTAAGCAGAGGAGTGACTTTATATAGAATGAAAATTGGTTTGAGGTGGGAGGGTGTATGGCCAGGCCACTCCAGGTGGCTGTTCTCTTGCTCTCTGTACCTCCCCTGTCCTGACCAGTGCCTACTTGACCCGTATCGACCCACTTGACTGACTTTCCTACTACTCGCCCCAGGCCCCGGCTGGTGATTGTTCTTATCAAAGGGGCGGGGAGGGGCGTGCCCCTCCGCCGGTTTCCCTGGTAACTAATGAGCCCACCTGATGTCAATTTTCCTACAACTGGTAATCTCCCCTTCCGCCGGGGAGTGAAGACTGCCGCCATGTCCTGCCTGCCGTCCGCTACACACGCTGGGGCGTCGCTCCAGGACCTTGCTTCCGACAGGTCAGCTCCCCCGTCCGTTAAACCACTGATGTCTCGGTCGCTGACTCCGGGCTCTTTCTTCCGTCTTGAAGGTGGGCAAGTACAGGCCTGGTAGGCCCGTGGGGTGCAGCCCAACAGAGGAGCATGAATTCTAAGGCAAAAATATCCTTCACTAGAGTATTAATGCAATCCAGACAGGACACAGTGGTGTGTAAGTGGTAGATATGAATTGATTCCAGAATTGGTTTGTTGTTGTTGTCGTTTTTGAAGCTAGACTTTGCCATATTTAATGATGGATTAGTGTTGTACCCAGAGGTGACTGAGTGACAACAGAAGAAGTTTTATTATTCACAATTCCCAAAGAAGGGAACATACAACACAATGCAGTTCTACAAGGGCAAGTACCAGAGTCGTTCAGGAGGGAGAAGAAGCAAAGGAGAAAGCATGGTTGCTCTTGTATTGTGGTTTCGCTGAGAAGGAATGGGTGAGGCAGGGTAGGCAAGTTTAAGCAAGTTTAGTATTGGATGGCTTGAGTAATTTCAGCAGGCTCTAAGATATAGGGGTGGTCTCTACTTGTCCGGTACCTGGCCCTTGCAGTATTGGCTTGGTGTGTGGAAGTGAGCTAAAGGAGGTGGGTGGGGATATGGGCTTTGCACTGGTTGGTTTGCATATAGAAGGCAGCCTCACCGGGGAGTCGTTTGCTTCTCTTGGAATTAGCTAGGCCTGGGAGGGGCAGTCTCTCCCTGGCCAGCGAGGCCCCCAAGATGTCAAAGGGTCATAAAATATAGAAAATTCTAAAACGTGACTGATAAAGGGATAGATGTTATATATAATTTAGGACTGGTTCTCAACATTAGCTCCATTTGAATCACTTGGAAGACTTGTTGACATGCAGGTGACTGAGTCTCACCCTGCAAGTTTCTGATTCTAGAGGTCTGGGAAGGGCACAGAGAATTTTTTTTTAACATCTTTATTGGAATATAATGCTTTACAATGGTGTGTTAGTTTCTGCTTTATAAGAAAGTGAATCAGCGATACATATACATATATCCCCATATCTCCTCCCTCTTGCGTCTCCCTCCCTCCCACCCTCCCTATCCCACCCCTCTAGGTGGTCACAAAGCACGGAGCTGATCTCCCTGCGCTATGCGGCTGCTTCCCACCTGCTATCTATTTTACATTTGGTAGTGTATATGGGGCCCAGAGAATTTGCTCTTCTAAAAAGTTCTCTTGCTGCCGCTGCAGCTGGCGAAAGACCACACTTTAAGAACACTGATTAAGATACGTACGGTTTGGACAGTATCTCAAAGGAAAATAATTTCAGGGAATCTTCTTGGGCAATTGGCTATGTGGCTCTGAAATTTAGGGTAGAATATTAAGCTAGAAATAAAGACTTGGGGGATCATCTGCACCAAAATGATAACTGAAATTTTGGGAGTATACGGGGGGAGGTCTGTGTATATAGAAAAGTAGAAAACCCCAAACCTCACTGACCCTTGAACGTAGAGGAGTGAGAAGAGCCCACAGAGGAGACGCAGAAAACTTCAGAAGGGCCTTAGGAAGCTGAGGAGGGAAGGCACTCACTGCCAAAATGAGAGGCACTTGTGAATGGTTTGACTGATGTTACCAGCATGCATTAACTGCTCCATAATCGTTTCTCTTAATTATAGTTCTAAATACATGTTTTAATAAACAACTAATCAACTGAGTTTTTAAAATAAAAAAAAGTTAAATGTGTTAATTAGAATTTAAAATAGTCACCTTAGGTTATGGAAGTATTCCTGGGATTCTGTTGCCATTTAAACTGTTTTGGTACTCTTTGGGCATTGGGGGTGGATTATTTTCACTGTTGTGATTTCTTCTTTTTTTTAATGTCCTCAGAGGTATCAGATTTTTTATATTTTGAAGGTGGGTTTGATTTTTTTTCTTTCATTTTTTTTTTACATCTTTATTGGAGTATAATTGCTTTACAATGGTGTGTTAGTTTCTGCTTTATAACAAAGTGAATCAGTTATACATATACATATATCCCCATATCTTCCCTCTTGCGTCTCCCTCCCTCCCACCCTCCCTGTCCCACCCCTCTAGGTGGTCACAAAACACAGAGGTGATCTCCCTGTGCTATGCGGCTGCTTCCCACTAGCTACCTATTTTATGTTTGGTAGTGTATATATGTCCATGCCACTCTCTCACTTTGTCACAGCTTACCCTTCCCCCTCCCCATATCCTCAAGTCCATTCTCTAGTAGGTCTGTGTCTTTATTCCCATCTAATCCCTAGGTTCTTCATGACCTTTTTTTTTTCCCTTAGATTCCATATATATGTGTTAGCATACGGTATTTGTCTTTCTCTTTCTGACTTACTTCACTCTGTATGACAGACTCTAGGTCTATCCACCTCATTACAAGTAGCTCAATTTCGTTTCTTTTTATGGCTGAGTAATATTCCATTGTATATATGTGCCACAGTGTCCATCATCGGATGAATGGATAAAGAAGATGTGGGTTTGATTTTTTTTGTCAGTCTTAAGAGCCTCTAATAGTTTATAAAATAAAGAAATGATAAACCTAGATGCAATCAGTTTTTAAAATAAAAAGAAGTAGATACCTACGAAAATTTCTTATATTGGAAACTGTCTTTGAAGACAGTTTCAAAAGAGGAGTTTAATTCCTAAGGTGTAACATTACTCACTACATTAATAGACAGCGTTCATTTGAAGGAATATGTTCTTGGTCAACTTGTTTTCACAGTCTTCTTACCGGATAGTCATCTCATAGATGCATGTACAGATATAAATTTCTCAGAATGGCTCTGAGAAATACCTTGACTTAAACTTTCTTGATTCTGAGATTCATGATACGTGGGTACTGTATGGTGACAATTTCCCCGAACTAGTCTGCTATCAAGAATGTAGACAGGAATAGTCAGGGGAAGATTTTCAGAGGGTAACATTTTCATGTAAAGCATTTTCCTCATGTTGGAAATCAGTTTACTAAATGCAGGGTGTTGCCTTCTCTTTATAAGAAGCCTTTCATATTAATATAAATGCATATGGCAGTTGTGTCAGAAATGAATTGCCTCTCGAACTAGCACATAGAAAGAAGAATTCTGAGATTTGGCATATACATAGCTTTTTAAAATGTACTGTTTCAAATATGGTATGCTGTTTCAGGTTCTCTTCAGTCATTTTCAGGGACTTTTTAACCTTTTATTCCTTTGTATATGTGTTTTATCTACTCCATGTCCGGAGATTCCTTTAGCTCTGGAATTCTACCTTTTTTGATGAACAGAAAACTTGGTTTTATTTATTCCCCTGACATAGTTGTGTTTCAGATATATCAGTTATAGGCTATAGTAAATCCATTATTTTAGGGTAAACTTGAACATGCATCGAACCTACTTGAGGACTTGTTAAAACACAGATTGAAGTGTCCCCTTCCTAGAAATTTTCTCTATTGACTTTTGCCACTGAAGACATTTAAGTGGAGAAACAGAAAAAGGTATAACCAATTAGGTTTGGGTGGAGCCTGAGAACTTATACAAATTCCCAGGGAATACTATTGTTGCTGGTGGAGAACCACACTTGGTAAACCACTAATGAAAATATCATTTTAAAATTTAGGCCAGCGAAGTCTCCTACCTAATGAGACTTAAGTTATTTTGGTTGAATTTGGTCAGTAGCTTCTTGTAGGCTAAATTAGCACCAGCAGAGCTGAGGTTCAATGTGTATTCCTAGCAGTCGTAAGGGATACTTTGGAAATAGCTGAGATTGGTTTTGGAGGTGGGGATGAGTAGGGAGAAAGAAATTTTTTTTTAAACCAAACATTAAGTTGTTCACTGGGTGAGGAAAGAGACAGGGAATAACTAGAAATTTCTTAGACTGGTTCAGCAAAGCAGGTCCCTTAGAGTCACAAAGGAGAGACATACAAATGCCTTACAAGGGGTGATTGCCTCAAATGGCACACAAGAGACTTTAAGGATTCATGACCTCCCCTTCAGACACGATTTATGCCATTCTTCATTCATGCTACTTTTAATTAATTTATTTATTAATTTTTGGCTGCGTTGGGTCTTCGCTGCTGCGCGCGGGCTTTCTCTAGTTGCGGTGAGCGGGGTCTACTCTTCATTGTGGTGCGCAGGCTTCTCATTGAGGTGGCTTCTCTTGTTGCGGAGCACGGGCTCTAGGCGCGTGGGCTTCAGTAGCTGTGGCTCAAAGGCTCTAGAGCGCAGAGCTCAGTAGTTGTGGTGCACGGGCTTGGGCTTAGTTGCTCCGCGGCATGTGGGATCTTCCCAGACCAGGGCTGGAACCCTTGTCTCCTGCATTGGCAGGCGGATTCTTAACCACTGTGCTACCAGGGAAGCCCCATGCTACTTCTGTTTGAGTATCTATACTCTCCCAGCCTTGTGTTGGCTGACAGGGGTCTTGTCCTCTGCAGTTTACATTCTCATTGGGAAAAGAGCTGATAAAGTTGTGGTTTATGTTTGTTTTTAAAAAAATCACTCTAGCTGCTGTGAGGATAATAAGATACGGAAGGTGCAGGAGTATAGTTGATAACCTATTCTGCATTCCATCCACTCAGAGCTTTGTTCTGTCAGAGAGCCCCTTCTTTCATAACTTTTGAGTCACCTGCCTTCTGATCCTTTGCTGTCAGTTTACCCTTTGCTACCCTTCACCTTGATAAACAAATACACTTATCAACCTCACCCCCACTCCTCTCCCACCCCCTTCCAGTCTTACTTCTCTCTCCTTCATTTCATGGGCAATCTTTGTGAAAGAGTAGCACGACTGGCTCACTCCCCTTCTTTGCCCACTCTTCACTTTTCAATCCACATTATCGGGCTGTTACTTCTGTATGCCAGGCAAACTGCTTTCATTAAGAAAACCAATGTCCCATCCCTTGCCAAATTGCCTGACTCAACTGCTCTGTGTAATTCTTACCTTCTTTAGTTCCTTGACATCCTCTTACCCAGGTTTTCGACCTATCTGCCAGTCTCTCTACCAGGTGATTTAGCCTCTGCCTCTTCCATAAGTATGAATGCTCCCCAGATCCCATCCTGAGCCCTTCTTCACTTTACATCCCACATCCCTTCCACTATCTCACCTTCATCCATTTAGCGCCTGTAAGCAGATGACTCACGAATCATTATCTGCTTCCTGTATCTTTCTCTTGACCATTCCATATTTATTTCTGCAACTTCTCAATGAATTTTTATGTTTAGGCCACAGGACTGATAAGCACAGGGAGGATGTACTGGCTAGCGTCTGCTCTGATTGGTTGGGCCTTTGTTGTAGCAGATATTAAATATTTTGAGCCTTACCCTGGTCCACAATTATTTCAAAATTAGCATGTCCCAAACTGAAATTCCCAACAGATCTGGATATTTGCTTCTATTCCCTATTCTAGAAAATAGCACCACTGTTTACCCAGTTTTCTAGGGCAGAAGCCTTTGGGTCCAGGCAGACTTCTCTCTTTTATACACACTTCTACACCGACGTGAAATATTACTAATTCTACCTCCTAAAAACTCTCTTAAAACAGACTTTTGTCTATGACTGTCCCTCATTTCAGGTCATTATCACTGTGGAGTAAAGCACGTGTCTGATTCAAATCCTGAAGCCTCAGGCAAATTTCTTGTTCTCTTCTAGCCTCTGTTTCCTCATAAAATTTCTACTCCTTTGGCTCTCTGGAAGATCAAATGAGATTATTCACTTGTCGACTTTTGCTTTTGTTACCTGTGCTTTTAGTGTCATATCCATGAAATCATTGCCAAACCAGTGTCATGAAGCTTTCCCCCGTGTTTTCTTCTAGGAGTTTTACGGTTTCAGGTCTTACATTTACCTCTTTAATCCATTTCAAATTGCTTTTCTTGTGTAGTGTTAGATAAGGGTCCAGTTTCATTCTTTTGTATGTGATTGTCCAGTTTTCCCATCACCAATTATTAAAGACACTATCCTTTTCCCATTGTGTATCCTTGGCACCCTTGTGGAAGATTGATATGCATTTATTTCTGGACTCTCTGTTCCATTGGCCTATATGTCTGTCTTTATTCTAGTGCCATGCCATACTGTTTTAATTACTGTAGCTTTGTAATATATTTGGAAATCAGGACATGAGATGCCTCCAACTTTATTCACCTTTTTCAAGATTTCTTTTTTAACTATTCAGGGCATTTTGTGGTTTCATATGAATTTTAGATTTTTTTTCAACTGTTGTAAAAAAAAAAATGCCACTGGGATTTTTTTTTTTTTTTTTTTTTGTGGTACGCAGGCCTCTCACTGCTGTGGCCTCTCCCGTTGCGGAGCACAGGCTCCGGACGCACAGGCTCAGCGGCCATGGCTCACAGGCCCAGCTGCTCTGCGGCATGTGGCATCTTCCCGGACCGGGGCACGAACCCATGTGCCCTGCATTGGCAGGCGGACTGTCGACCACTGTGCCACCAGGGAAGCCCACCACTGGGATTTTGATAGAGATTACATTGAATCTGTAGATTGCTTTGGGCAGTATGGACATTTTAACAATATCAAGTCTTCCAGTCCAGGAACATGGCATTTTTTTCATTTGTTTGTGTATTCTTTAATTTCTTTCATTAACGTTTTGTTGTTTTCAATGTACAAGTCCTTCACTTCCTCAGTTAAGTTATGCCTAAGTGTTTTATCCTTTTGGTGGCTTTCATAAATGGAAATGTTTTCCAGATTTCCTTTTTAGATAGTTTGTTATTAGTGTATAAAATGCAACTGATTTTTGTGTGTTGATTTTGTATCCTACAGTTTTACTGAGATTACCACCTAGTCAGATACATAAAATGCAGTCAGTAAAGAATAGTCAGTATGATTGTTGTTGATGATGTTACTGCTATTAGTTTCACGTAGAAAACTGCAGTAGCCTCTCAACTGGTCTTCCTGCATCTAGTTTCAGTTCCTCAGCCAGAGTCATCTTTTAACATGAAGGCTGACCCTGTTCCCTCCATATCCATGTTTAAAACTCTTCTGTACCTGTAAGATAAACTCACACATTCTTGGAGTAGCATTCAAGGTCATTCATGATCTAGTTTCTCCCAGGCCCCATTTCCTTGACTCCCCATGAGGGAGATATATAGCCAAAAAATCAAAGACACTACTCACCTTATATCTCCATACTTCTGTCTGCTGGGAGGACCTTCCACCTAACCTCACCACCTCAGCCCAAATAATTCTTCAAAATAACCTCAAACTCCAGAATAGACTTCTGGTCCACAGGGGGTCCCAGATCTCTCAGTCAGGAAGTCATACAGGAAAAGCACACCTCCCAAAGCTGTTGTTTAAATATTTCAAAGTAAAATGGTTAATAATCATATTTACAGACGAGGACATGGCAACAAAATGGTGGCACTTGTATAAAAATTACGAAAGCATATAAGGTTTTCAACTCAGTATTCATTTTTCTAACATTTTAATATAAAAATGTTTAATCATACCCCAAAATTAAAAGAATTTTACAGTGAGCATCTGTATAGCCACCACCTATATTTTGCGATTAACATTTTACCGTTCTTGCTTTATAGTATATCCATCCATCTGTCCACCCCTCTTTATATGATTAATTTTTAATTTTCTAAAGTTGTCTTTTAAAAATAATGGGTGTTTCTACCATGGTAGAGCAAAATAAAATTGTTATTGTTAAAACAATATAAACTGTAGTGCTTTCTAATTCAGTCCATCAAAGAGTCCATTAAAAATAGTACCAGAGAGTATAAAACATGTTTTCTTAATACTCCAATGTACATGATTAGATGTAGACCATTAAAAAGAATTGTTATAATTAATGGGTCTGGGTTTGCCAATATAGAAAGAGCCTAAAGTTTTCTATTCCAATGGAATGTTTTGTGAGGACGAGGTTTTCTGCATCTTTATAAAATTTAACTCTGATCCATGTTTTGCTAAGGCACCATGGGTTAAGCTACACTATGACATGTGCTAAATAGACATGGCAGTTTTGAAATTGGATTATTTTATTTCCTTTTACATTAAATCCCCATAATAATTTATTGATTAATTTGTATATATTACCATTTTAAAGAAAATTCTCAGACTGGCAGGTGAGAATAAAACAATTCAACTTGGCAGGCCCCCTTCAAGCCAATCAACATGTGGTCACTGTGGCCTTTTAAATTAGTAAAGCACAGCTTTCCACAGAGTCACAGCATGACTTTATATGCTGCAGTAGTATTCTTAAAATAATGGAGAATGCAACCTCTTCCGTATAAAATGCGCTTTTCTATGTTTTCATGACACTCGGTACACCGCAATGACCATATTATTCAGTTCCAGAATTAGTAGCGCACCATTGTGAGTGGTTCAGTTCAAATTGTGATTCCTCACTCAACAACATTCTTGAGGGTTTAGAACGTGAAAAGCATTACATTAGGCAGAAGTTCACAAACGCAGATGATCTGTGAGGATTTCCTCAATCAGCAGAGAAATGTAAGGTGTGAAAGAGAGAGGGAAGGAGAAAGCAGAAATAATGTAAGCTTGTCACCTTCCTTTCTTAGGAAAGCTTGCCCTTTATTTTGAAATTATGTCCTTCTGGCTTTGTTAGTTGTTAAAATGCCCCTTCCTTTACAATATGATGGTAACTGATGTTCTGGGGTTTGTTTTAATAGTTTACCTGGCAAAATTATCATTCGGCAGCTGTATTCGTTATCTATTGCCACAATAAAGCTGCATAACAGACCATCCAAAAGTCAATAGCTTAAATCAATAAGTATTTCTGTATTTTTAAAATATTTTTATTGAAGTGTAGTTGATTTACAATATTGTGTTACAGGTGTACAGCACAGTGATTCAATTATTTTATATATATATATATATATATATATATATATATATATGCCTTTTCAGATTCTTTTCCCTTATAGGTTATTACAAAATATTGAGTTTAGTTTCCTGTGCTGTACAGTAGATCCTTGTTGGCTCTTTTATATACAGGAGTATGTATATGTTGATCCCAGCCTCCTAATTTATCCCTCCCCCCACCCCCCTTTCCCCTTTGGTAACCATAAATTTGTTTTCTATGTCTGTGAGTCTCTTTCTGTTTTGTAAATAAGTTCATTTGTATCTTTTTTTTAGACTCCACAGATAAACAGCATCATTTGATATTTGTCTTTCTCTGTCTGGCTTACTTCACTTAGGATGATAATCTCTAGGTCCATCCATGTTGCTGCAAATGGCATTATCTCATTCTTTTTTATGGCTAAGTAGTATTCCATTGTATATGTGTACCACATCTTCTTTACCCATTCATCTGTCAGTGGACATTGAGGTTGTTTCCATGCCTTGGCTATTGTGGATAGTGCTGCTATGAACACAGGGGTGCATGTATCTTTTTGAATTATAGTATCTTTTTGAATTATATTATTATTCACTGAACTTTTAAAAATCAGTTCATCTTTGTTTTTTGCTTTTAACCTTAAGTAATAATACCAGTAAAACTATAGTTTGATGTGTGTTAATGTGGTTTTCTTCATAATACATGTGAAAACAAATGTTAAAGTTTAAACTGTTCATCTGTGTAGCACCACAGATCAGCTCCCTATCACTGGTGTTAGGCAACTCGCATTTGGGGAAACACAGATCTAGGTGGCCTAAAGGAGCAGGAGGATGTACAAAATGAGAATTTCTCAGAGAAAGAGGCATTTGGTCATTGGGTAAAACTTTAGACAAAGGTAGAAGAGAAAGGCAAATGATCCAGTATGGCTGTGGCATACTATTTGCATTTGTATCAAGCAGTTTGAAGTTTGCTAATCTTGACATGTCTTAATGCTGTTAGGTTGTACTTTTCCCTGGCTGAACTGTTCACCAGGACTCGCCTGTCTTCTGGTTTAAGCTTAGGTATATCACACTCCTTCTTGGAAAAATCTTCTGTGCCCCAGTTCTCCCCCAGCTAAGATTCACACTCACTCCTTTCTGTAAAAAAGCCCAAACTTCTTTGTAGTCATTTCCTCAGTCATTTTGATATCATGATAAACAGATAAGGTGACTCATGTCTGGGGGCTCCAACCTGCCCCCAGTCTTAGTTCCCTGAGGGGAACCGTATCGTGAGATACCTGTAACCCAGTCACGTGTTTTGGCACCTCCATTGGGAAGTCCTGTTTCAGAGCATTTATCAACTGTGAATTTCTTGAAGTCAGTGATTTTATCCTATTATTCCTTCTCTTCATAATTCATAATAAGATACATGGCAGGTGTCAATAATTGTTGTTTGAAATAAAATTAAATGAATAGCAAATGACTTGTCCAAGGTCAATCATTTACATGGATTTATTTCCCTTCCCTTTGCTACCCTGTGGCGCCAGTTGTATCTACTGATAGGCTGCATCTCTAGGCCAGATCCATTTTAGTTTCTGAATTAATCTTAGTGTCTCTGAAAGCACAACAGAAATCTAAGCTTGCCGTCTGGTGGGATTTGTACTTAAAACTCTGTGGCTTACAGACTTGGTAGTCAACATGTTAGGAATAAACCTGGAAATGGTTTGAAAGTGCCAGCATTCCTGATCTCCTGATTTCTTTTCTTCCTCTCCTCCACTGGCCTCCCTATTGTTTTAGTTATTTGGATACTATGAAACCCTTGGAAAATTTTTCTTACATCTGTTCTCTAGAAGCCGTCACAAGTGAGTGGAGGCAGGATGGCACTGGGCTGTAGCGGAAAGAACATGAAACTAAGAGTTAGAAGCCCTGAGTTCCAGTAAAAGCTCTGTAATGGGACTTAGGGCAAGTCTCTTAACTTCTCTCAGCTCCAATCTGCTCATCTATGAAATAAGATTAATGATACCTATCTTGCATATACTTCAAGGTCATTTTGAGGTTCGTATGCATTCCCCCCCATACAGACTATAAACCTTAGATGCGTACAGATAACCTATAATGTTCTATAGTAACTTCTATATTTCCAGGATTTTTAAAATCAATGACCAGCATTGATCCAATCTAACATAATGAGAATGTGTTAAGTGCTAATATGTGTGGGAGTCTCTCTGCTTATTGATGTTAATGGAAGTGTGTATAGTTTGCTTAAAGTAGGACAGAACTGTAGTATTAATAAGTAGTCAATATACATTTTTAGCAGATTTATTTTTTCTGTATAAAAATAATTTTGGTTCCAAAGTAGGTATACAACCTTAATTTTGATTAATTTACACATGAAATTTATGACAACATCAAAAGATGTTCTTTTAAATATAAGTTCTCTAACATTGAAACTAATCTGTCTTTTGGGAGAGGGAAACCATGTGGTTCGAAAGTTCATTGGTATCATGGAACTAAAATAGTGGCTTTTGAAACCTCTCAGTTTCATTTTTCTTTGTTTTATGAATGTATTGTGATATTTCTGGGTATATATGAAGCATACTGATAAAAAATTAAAAAGTAACCTATTTTGTAAACCCCTCACTTAACCACTATTCTCTTCTCCAGCCACATAGAAACCTTTCCTCTTTTTCCCTAGGTTGATTTCCTTTCTTTATTAACCTTTTCAGTTCTAAGCCCAGAAAAATTGCTGTGGTTCTCTGAGAGAGCACACAAAATAAGTATTGTCCAATGCTAACACTTTGAAATACGATATTGTAATTACCTACCAAGCGAACATTAATCACTACTAGATTAGAATGGAATTACCTGTTATAGTCACATTAATAGCAAATGAGCTTTCTCTGATGGATGTTGTTATAATGAATACAAAAGGAATTAATAATGATCTGGCACTCACCAAAAGTGGCATAGTCATTAAGGGCATACCATCAAAAGGCAAGTAATACTTTACAATAAGCGAGTATTAATTAAAGTAAAATCACAACGAACTCCTGTTGAATTACTTATATCCGTATTACTAAGATATCAGACTATTGAGATTAATGGGATTGAAGTATATTTTATAAAAATTAATAATGACTAACCATTTAAGAAAGCACAGAGTTTTGTGTTAGTTAATTGATCAGAATACTCTTATAATTTTGCTATATCGAATATTTTTAGAACAATTTAGAATGATACTAAAATAGCTATAAAACACGTTTGTCTGATATGAGAGTTAGCATTTAAACTAGATTAAAATAATTATGTCTTAAAGAGAGTACATGTAAAAACTGGCAAAATCTAAATGAGGTCTGTATTTGAGCTAATAGCATTGTACCAGTGTCAATTTCCTGGCTTCGTAATGTACTGTGGTTAAGATATTACAATTGGGAGAACCTGGATGAAGGGTATATGGGGACTCTCTGTACTATATTTGCACTTTCTTGTGACTCTTAAACCATTTCAAAGTAAAAGTTATTTTAAATAAAACTAAATATATATTTTAAGAAAATGTTTTCTCTATAACCAGTGGCTAATAGCTCAGTCTAAAAGAATATGTAGACGTGGTTGGGAACTGCTAAATCAATTACATTTCTGATCTGGACTTAAGAGATGACTCTTGAATTAGTAAGTGAATAGGTGTGCCAACATATGTTATGGAATATATAAATGTATAAGATAAAATGATAGAAGCTAATTATTTATTGGCACGTCGCAGTGGGTCCATTTAACACTGTGTAGAAAGCTACTGTAATTATAAAAATGAACACAGCCAAACAGCCAAGTAAATTAACTGAAGTTTAAACGTGTACTTGAAATTTGAAAGACCTTACAGTGAGCTTTGCATTCATTTTCACACGAGGCAGACACATTTTGTTTTGATTTTAGTGTTTCACATTATATGGTACAGTATCAAAGAAAACCTCTAAAATATGCACTCGATATCCTGATGTGCCCTCCCTTCCAAAATGGTGGCACCACAGTGAATACAGCCTTCAGAGTTAATAACATTTAAGAACACACCCAGCAGTTGTACCAGCATGATTGAGCTCCTGCTGTGACGATGATTATTTTTATTTTATTAATTTTACAATTAAATTGCAGAGTTAAGCCCAGCCATATTTCAAGCCGTGGGTTTTTTCAGCTATCTCAATACTTCATAGATAACTTCAAACGTTCATTAACAGTGAAAGCAGACAGCCTGGATATTATTTCTGTAGCACTAATTTTGTGTGAGAAAAGAACCAAAAAAACCCTAAATCTCATAGAAGTTCCATAAACTAGTTTTGTTATATATGTAAAGAATAAAATAGATTAAAAGAGCAGAGCGTATTTTAAAAGGAGCTGCATCAAAAGCCGAATCCACTACATTGTCATCCAGAAGTTACTGAAGCACCACGTGTATATGGCACCACCAGGCATTTGAAAGGAGGCGGCAGGTAGAAAATCTCTCTAGCCCTCGGCAATCTTTCATTTTAATAGTGTAAATTTAGCAACTGTAGATCGACTTGTTAACATATATCTTATTTATCTTGATGCTGAATGTATATGTTGTGATTGTGTAGGAACTATGAACTATGCCACACGTCATTTCAACGGGGAATTCCTATAGAGAAGTTGAGATTCGTAAAAGATTCAGAGAAATGCACCTTTGCTAATAAAATCATAGTTTTCTTTTGTCCCCTGGAAATGAATTGGAGTTAATTTTATTTCTGTTATGGCCAAATATGTTTGTGTTGTGCGATTTGCTAAAGACTGAGAAGAGGAGAGAGGTTAAATAGAAGATTGTAAGTTAACAGACCACTTTATGATTAAAAGAAGAAAAAAGTACAGCTGCTAAATTCCCAAAGAAGCCATTCCCCTTTGGCTCGGCGCATCTCACCTTATTGGTTAAGTCAACTCGTGGCCATCTGGGCACCTCTTCTGGCTCTGCCCCCATGTAGCTGAGTATTCACAGAAAAATAACCTAGCTTTGCAGAACATGAGATTCCTTGCTGATAGACTTAGGATTTCTAAGTTCCCTTTTAGGTCCACATTTCTATGTTTCACTCAAAGACCATCCTTTGCACTGGAATTGTCCTGCATTGGAGCATAGTGATGAAAGTGTAATTCGGTGTCTGGACACTGGTTATGCTACTGTCAGAAAATCACAGCGTAATCTTCCTACAAGCCCCTTAACTTCTCTAGGCCTAGTTTCTAAAATGGGGATAGGAATAAAGGTTAATATTGTGAAGATTAAATGAGGTAACTTATATAAAACACTCAACACAGTTCCCTGCATATTTTGAAGGCTTTGTATGTGTCAGTAGCTTCATTTTATTATTATCATCATTATTGTTAATAATAATGAGCCCTGGTTGTTACGATAGTTGATTGTGTTCTCTGGTCTCATAGTCAAAATGGGTTGAAAGGACTTTTATCTCTTATTTCTGGTGGTGCATTGTAAATACGTACAGTAATGTGCCTCATTTGTATATGGTCTTTTATAGCTTACAAAGCGCTCTTTTATGTTCTCTTACTAAAATTTCCAAAGTGAGTGTTAAAAAGCCAGAATTTACAAGAGTACAACTCAGAGAAGAAGTAAATATTTTGCTCAGTGGATTTTTCGGCTTAGCTGACTGAAATCTTGTCATGTCTCATATCATCTGTCTTTTAATGAACAGGACACTAGCCAGAGTACAACCTTGTATGTACATATTCAGCCTGAGAAAGATCCAGAGGTACAAAAATGGAATAATCCAGATTCTCCAGTGGAAGATATAGCATATATAGTAAAATTTCCAGGAGGTCCACAAGCAGTATATTAAAATATTAGCTTGAAGGGCTTCCCTGGTGGCGCAGTGGTTGAGAGCCCGCCTGCCGGTGCAGGGGACACGGGTTCGTGCCCCGGTCCGGGAAGACCCCACGTGCCGCGGAGCGGCTGGGCCCGTGAGCCATGGCCGCTGAGCCTGCGCGTCCGGAGCCTGTGCCCCGCAACGGGAGAGGCCACAACAGTGAGAGGCCCGCGTACCGCAAAAAAAAAAAAAAAAAAAAAAAAAAAATTAGCTTGAAGCATATATTGCCAATATTTGAATGTTTTAGACAAAAGTAGCAGGATATTTTTTGCAAGTTTCAACCTAATAGTTAAAAGAAATTTATGTAACTTAAAGTTACAAATTATTTCCAAATATTTTGCTGCAAAAAGTAATGAGGAAAAGAAATATTTCTAGTAAATTACACCTGGGAAATTCAAGATCATAAAAAAATTCTAATGCAAATATAGAGTAGTACTTATTGCATCCTCCAGTGGCCAAATTTATGTTTTTAAATTAAAAATTTTTTTTTGTCCAGTGGCCAAATTTAAATGATCATAAATGCCACCCCCTCCGTCACTTCACCCATATGGCAGTTGGCCAAATTTCTTATTAACATATTTTTCTTTTCATGGATCACTTACAGGGATTTCTGGTTAGAAATGGTGGATTCTGAAACTTCACTAAAATGAGAATAAGGCAATTAAAATGATGTTTACCTACAAGGAGAAAGAATATGAGAATAGAAACAGTAAAATGTGAGAGATGACAGATTTTTTTTTAGTATGTAGAGGGAATGGGGAAATTAGCATCTCTGGGAAAACTAAATACCAAGTACCTAGAACTTAGAAAATCCTAGCAGTTGAAGGCTCCAGCTAGTACAGAAGGCAGGGATGAGCACAGAGCTGAAAGTGTGTCTAAGAAGCAATTAGATCCCCAAGCCTCTCAGCCCTCTCCATGGAATTAAAATTAGTGCCTCTTCCCTGCCCAACCAGGAGACTGGAGTTGTGTTCCCCAGAGAAATTACATTAGAACAGCTCAACACCTGGGGACATCAGGTAGAGAAGAAGGCAGGAGAGAGTGTCCACAATGAAAATAGAATTAAAAGAAACTAAATATACTGAATAAGATCACCCATTTTCCCCAAGGTTCAGGTTCTGATTAGCTCCAGGAGTACCACCAGCAAATATGTACTCCCAGACAGGGGATTAGATGTTTTTCTCCAGAGAAACTCAGTGGCTTAGAGAAAAGACCTATTGATCCTCTTATTTGGGGGTATCTGCCCATGCTCACAGGATGAAATTCACCTGTCAACAAGCCCTATAAACAAACCTTATGATTAATTTTAGTGCCTATATCCTAAATATGAATAGGAAACAAAGGACCACATGACATTTGAGGAAATGAGTCCAAAATACATAAACAGAGGAAAAGAAAGAACTACTGGAAAAATAGATACCTAATATCCCTAGAGAGATAAGAGAAAACACTAGATCCTTGAAAGAAAAAGATTTTATTAAAAAGAAAAATTCAAAGAAAAAGTATGTGCTTCTGGAGAATTACAGTAGCCAAGATATAAAATTAAATTTAAAATGGAAGGTAAATCTCTAAGAGCACTAGTAAAATAAAGACTAAGAAATGAATAATGGAAAAGAAAAGATGGTAAAATTAAAGGATCAATCTAAGAAATCCCAACATCTTTCTAAAGGAGTTCTGGGGAAAATATAGGGAAGAATTTATCAAAATATACATATATAAGAACATTTTCCAGAAATGAAGGACATGAGTTTTAAGATTGGAAGTGTCCTTCAAGTTCCCAGCACAGTTTAAAAAAAAAAAAAAAAGACTCGCATCAAAACATATCATGTGGGCTTCCCTGGTGGCGCACTGGTTGAGAGCCCGCCTGCCGATGCGGGGGACACGGGTTCGTGCCCCGGTCCGGGAAGACCCCACATGCCACGGAGCGGCTGGGCCCGTGAGCCATGGCCGCTGAGCCTGCGCGTCCGGAGCCTGTGCTGCGCAACGGGAGAGGCCACAACAGTGAGAGGCCCGCGTACCGCAAAAAAAAAAACCCCAAAACATATCATGTGACATTTCAGAATAGCAATAATATTCTAAAACCTTACCGGGGGTGGGGGGGGGGGAGATTGAATGAGTGAGTGAGAAAAAGAGAATTGACAGAGAGAAACTGTATCATTAATTAAGGATAGAAAATCAGAATGTCATCAGACCTCTTAACAGCAACATTTGAAGACAGAAGCTAAAGAATCCATATCTTTAGAATTCTGAGGGAACACAATGTTCAATTTAGAGTTAATAAAGATATAGTCAAGCATTCAGGATGTCAGAAGTTTACTTTACAAGTACCCTTCCTCAGGAAGCTATTAGAAGACAAACTCCATGAAAATTCAAGAATTAAACAGTGACGAGGAAACACGGAATCTAGGATTCAAGACAGGAGAGAGATGATGGGAGGGCCAAGGATTACAGTTGTGTTGCAGGTCTAAAGAACATTCTATTTCTGACAGTATTAGAGGCAAAACTTCTTATATAAACCAATAAGAAATGCTGGATGAAATATAACACATATCCATTTCAAGCTGAGCTGAGCTCAATAGAATGTATGCAATAATTAATAAAAATGGAGACAAAATCTTAACTTGGTGGGTTTTGCTGATAAACAAGAAGCTCAGGTTCTAATAGCCTCTCAGGCATAGGAGGAAAGACTAGGTTTGGTTGAATTAGAACTGAGATCCCCGTAAGAGACCAAAGTCCTTAAAGAGCTATACCCTCAGTGAAAGAGCAACCTGGGAAAACTCTATCTACGAGCAAGAGGAGATGGCAAGGAATCTTGTCCAACTCTGCCTTGGTTCTGAGCAGGGAAAATGTCTACTTGGAGAAATTTGAAAAAACTTCTCTCACATGTTTGGTGTCTGAATTAATACTATCTTTGTGGTTCTACAAACTCTCAGATTCAGAAGTATTCTTTATTAGCACCCTGAGAATCAAACACTTTCTGAAGGGACACACCTTCAACTAAGGCCATGCAGGGTTTCCATAGTTAATACCTTATCAGACATGAATTCACAATCTAAAATTGTAAAACATGCATGGAAATGTTATGAACAAGAATCATCTGGGGAGAGGGGACTAGATTCTCCAATTTTTTTTTTTTTTTTTTTTTTTTTTTTTTTTGCGGTACGCAGGCCTCTTACTGTTGTGGCCTCTCTCATTGCGGAGCGCAGGCTCCGGACGCGCAGGCTCAGCGACCATGGCTCACGGGCCCAGCCGCTCCACGGCATGTGGGATCTTCCCAGACTGGGGCACGAACCCCTGTCCCCTGCATCGGCAGGCAGACTCTCAACCACTGCACCACCCGGGAAGCCTTCCAATATTTTGAGGTAATGGAATGATCAAAATCAAAAATTAAATGAGCATGTTTAAAAAGGTTAAAGATATAAAAGAGTCAAAACCTTGAGAAAGCAACAAGGTACTATAAAGAAAAAGAACAGACAGATTTTTTTAAGTACCTAATTTGCCTTCTATATATTAAATATATAATCAATGTAATAAAAAAAAGCTGGGCATTTTAAACAAAAACTTAAGAAAAATCTGAAAAGAATTAGTGAACTGGAAGATTATCCAAAGAAATTACTTGAAACAGAATAGAGAGGGGGAGATATTAAAGAAAATTTAAGACATATGGATGATGGCGTATGTATAGCATATATCTAATGGGAATTTTGAAAGAATAAACTGGGGGAGGCAATATTCAAACAGCTAAGGGTGAAAAATTTCCAGAAATGCTGCAAGATATGAATCCTCAGATTTTAGAAGCCAAGATATCCCAATTAGGATAAATTTAGAGGAAATTCCTCCTAGATACACTGCAATGAAATGGCCAAACATTAAGGACAGTGAGATCTTTAGAACACCCAGGGAAAGAAAAGATTGCTTGCAAAGGAAAAATAGCAGACTTGTCAATGGTGGCAAAAAAAAATGTCAGAAGAATGTAGACTCAAACATCTACGTGGACTGTTGTACCCTACTGAATTATTATTTAATAACTGGGATAAATTTGACATTTAAAAAAAAAAACAACCAGTCAAAATTTTAGCAAAAGGGTAGAGGGCTCTCAGAAGAACTTTTTGATGGAGACTGGGGAATGGAAGGGAGAATGGAACAATTCGAGTAATTGCTGTGTTTGTGCATGAAAAACCACCATTAGAGTGGCTTTGAATTCTGTAAAATTGATTGGAAGGACATACATATGTGGACATTTAAAACTAAGCAAACAAAAAAATAAGCTGTTCCAGGTAGAAAAAGTAAAAAATCAGTTATACAGAAGTAAAGTTATACAAAAAAGAAAATATAATAATGGTATAAAATATTTGACTCAACCATGGACAATATTAGTCACAATAAGGTAAACCCTAAATATTGATTTCTTAAAACCTTTTTTGTTTTGGAATAAAAACTCACAGGAAGCAAGAATAATACCGAGAGGTCCCCGTACCCTTCACCCACTCCCCCCCGAGTGATTATATTTTACTTAACTTATAGTATACTGTCAAAATCAGGAAAGTGGCATTGGTACTATGTCTGTGTGTGTGTGCGTGTGTGTGTTTATGCCATTGTATCACATGTAAATTTGTGTGACCACCACAGTAATCAATATACAGGACTATTTCGTCCCTACAAATATCTCCCTCAGGCTACCCATCCCCTTTGCTCCCACCATTCCCACCATCTTCCTGGAAGTCACTAATCTGCTTTCCATCTCTGTAATTTTGTCATTTTTTGAATATTATATAAAGGGAGTCATAGAGTTCATGACCTTTTGGAATTACTTTTTTGACTAA
Organism: Delphinapterus leucas; assembly: GCF_059928025.1. Lineage (NCBI taxonomy): Eukaryota > Metazoa > Chordata > Mammalia > Artiodactyla > Monodontidae > Delphinapterus > Delphinapterus leucas. Next base: position 105,427,409 of record NC_143150.1, read on the forward strand.
GCATGATGCTCTTGAGATCCATCCAAGTTGTGTGTATCACTGTTTCATTCCTTTTTGCTGCTGACTAGTATTCCATAGAGTGGATTACCGAATTCTGTTTAAACGTTCACCCACTGAGGGACATGATGGTTGTTTCCGGGTTTTGGCTGTTACAAATCATGCTGTTATGAACATACGTATATAGATTTCTGTGTCGATGTAAATTTTCATTTGTCTGGGATAAGTGCCCAGGAATAAAATTGCTGGGCCATATGGTAAATGTGTGTTTAGTTTTAGAAGAAGCTGCCACTTTCCAGGTGGCGCTATCATTTTATATTTTATATTCCCACTGGCAATGAATCAGTGATTCAGTTTCTCTGCATCCTTGTCAGCATTGGTATTATCACTACATTTTTAAACTTTAGCTGTTCTAATAGTTGGGTATTGATATCTCATGATCGTCTTAATTTGCATTACACTAATGACTGGTGATGTTGAAGTTTTAAAAATTTGCTTATTTACTATCCATTTATCATCTTCAGGGAACTATTTCTTAATATATTTTGCCCATGTGTTATTTTATTTAACTGTTGAGATTACACACACACACACACACACACACACACACACACACGAGAAAGTAGGAATATTGGTGGGTAAAAGAGTGCTAGATCCTTATTTTCCATAATGGGAATTCAATAGATAATGACTACAATTGATAAGAAATTGGATTATAAGCATAATATTTAGGCATATGGCTGTAAATAGCAGAAAAGAATAGCTAGAAGAGTTTGGAATAAAGGAAAACTCAGGTAGAAAGGGTGTGCTATTTTTCAATTTAAGTCTATAGTATTATTTCATGTTTTGGGACTATATATATACATGCAATACTTAGATAACTTTAAAAAATAAATTATAAAACATATGGTTTATTATTAAATCAAATTCTAGCATCCAAAGTCAGGATCAGAAAGTAGAGTTTATATATTGATTTCTTTTTGATTGCACTGCACAACCTATAAGATTTATAGATCTAATTGTTGAGGCATTTTAGTTGCTAACAGTTATTTTATCTCCACTGTCAATATCAGACATCTCTACTTAAAAGCTTCCATCTTTTTGAATCTTCTTTTCTTAGTAGCACTCCTAATAATAGCTTGTATTTTCTCATACTTTCATTTTCAAACTTTATGTGCAGGGATTGCAAGGTATTAAGACTGGAGCAGAGATATGAGTTTGTGAATTAGGACACAGCCACATCAGCACTAGACAGACATCATCTTTATCAGACCATCCCCATATATACAGATCCTAATGAAATTTCCTGAAGTCTTCTAGAGTGTTTATATCAAATCAGGAAGCAAGAGTTAGGGGTTAGGATACTGTTAGCTAATGAAATCACTGTCATGATTTTTGATGAGAAAAGAATTTATTTCTATGAACCAAGGAATATTCAGAACATATCACCACCTAATAGTACTTAAAAGAGCCATCTTATGCCTCACTCACTTCACCTAGGACCTCTAAATTGGAAGAATGTTCCCACCTGCTGAAGACTAATTGTTAAGTCATTTGAAAATGACCCATGTGCATCTTGTCTTTGTGGAGAAAGCTCAAAAAGTAGTGGAAAGCAATCGAGAGTGGGGAACTTGCAACTCTACTGGAAGTTCCCCTGGATGGTTAATGATCCAAGGAGCAGGTGCCAAGAACAGTTATGACCTTTGTGCCCACCATTGTGACATACAGTGGAGCTTCAACAAGCGTTAGCAGCAAAAACCTAAAGGGCAAAAGGATATGGATGTTGCTCAACAAACCTCTATTTTTTTAAATCTGAGAACACTGTGTCTATCTCAGTCTTAAGTCATTTGTCTTGCTGTCTTTCATTCTAATTCTATGTGATTTTTTTGCCACCTTCTCTTTCTCTGTGCAAATGTTAAGTATGAATGTCTTTTTTTTTTACCACCTTTAAATAGACATATCCTTCTGAGTATATGTACATATTTGTGAATTGCTTCTTTTTCTTCTCTATTTTTCCATCTTTCTTTTTCTTAATATTTCTTTAAACCATGGTTTCTGTGTGTATGACTGTGTCGTTACCGTCCTTCCATTTTTTCTTTTCCTTTTAAAAATTTCTTTTCCATAATTTATCATAACATAGAAGAAAGTAAATTTATTATTTTTAAAAAGGATAAACATATCAGTTTATGTTTTTCACTGATAAAAATTAAACTAAGTTTTTAGCTACATAGCCTTCCCTCCCAACATAGGTGTCTGTGCATTTGGGTATATATGAAAATCAATGACTATATTAATAAAACAGAAATCCCCACCTCCGCAGTGGTTAAGAATCCACCTGCCAGTGCAGGGGACACGGGTTCGAGCCCTCGTCTGGGAAGATTCCCACATGCTGCAGAGAATCTAAGCCCATGCACCACGACTACTGAGCCTGCGCTCTAGAGCCTGCATGACACAACTACTGAAGCCCACATGCCTAGAGCCCGTGCCCCGCAACAAGGGAAGCCACCGTAATGAGGAGCCCGTGTACTGCAACGAAGAGTAGCCCCCGCTCTCTGCAACTAGAGAAAGCCCACGTGCAGCAACGAAGACCCAATGCAGCCACAAATAATAATAAATAAAAGAAAAAAGAAAAAAAGAAATCCCCATCTCTAGTCAAAACAAGAAACACAGATCTTTTCCACCTGATCTCTTTAAAAAAAATATTCCGTAGAACCCATGAGACATGAAGGGAGTGAATATCTATAATTTTTAAAATTAAGGGTAAGAAGTTTCTTCTGAAGAGTTTGTAATGAAGTAGGAAACATTTCTACAACAACAGATCAAAGCAAAACTATATATATATATATATATATATGGTTGTGGTGACATATATATATGGTTGTGGTGACATGAGAAATGGATTCACTATCTGTTCTTTTAGCAGATCTCCATAAATACTATATACTGGATCTTAGCTTTAGAAAGGAATGTGTTGTAAACATTGTGAAGTTGTAGAGAATTCTCTGGCAAAAACATGTACTATGATTACTCTGTGTTTTTGAAAAAGAGCAGATCCAAATATTTTGACAAGGCACAGTAAGGCTAAAAGTCCATTTGTTAAAAATAAAATGAGGGGGCTTCCCTGGTGGCGCAGTGGTTGAGAGTCCGCCTGCCGATGCAGAGGACACAGGTTCGTGCCCCGGTCCGGGAAGATCCCACATGCTGCGGAGCAGCTGGGCCTGTGAGCCATGGCCGCTGAGCCTGCACGTCCGGAGCCTGTGCTCCGCAACGGGAGAGACCACAACAGTGAGACGCCCGCGTACCGCAAAAAAAAATAATAATAATGATAATAATAATAATAACATTTTTTAAGTTAAAAAAATAAAATGAGGGGTAAATATTCAAGACCTTGGATTTGCAATGAATTCTTAGATATGATACCAAAAGCATGAGCAACAAAAGAAAAAAAAGATAAATTGGGTTTCATCAAAATTTTAAACTTTTGTATGTTGTTTAAAAAGTCAACGTAAAAAGACACCTTACACAATGGGCAAAAATATTTGTAAACAGTATGTTTGATAAGTATCTAGTATCCAGATTAGTTTTTTAAAAAAAAAAACTCTTACAACTTAAACAAAAAACAACAAACAGGAAATGAAACCAAACAACTCAATTAAAAAATGGGCAAAGGACTTGAATAGACAAATGTCTAAAGAAGATATACTAATGACCAACAAGCACATGAAAAGATGCTCAACAACATTAGTCATTTGCAAGTCAAAACCGCAATGAGATACCACTTCACACCCACAAAGATGGCTATGATCAAAAACTAAATGCAGAATAAGTGTTCGTATGTGGAAGAATTAGAACCCCTATACATTGCTACTAGAAATGTAAAATGGTTCAGCCGCTGTGGAAGACAGTTTGGTAGTTCCAGAAAAAGTTAAATATAGATTTAACATGACTCAGCATTTCCACTCCCAGGTACGTATATACCCAAAAGAATTGAAAACAGGTGCTCAAACAAATCCTTATATGTTAATGGTCATAGCAACATTATTTGTAAAAGCAAAAAGTATAAGAAAACCAAATTAATGGATCCGTGGTATATCCAGTTGACCCTTGAACAGTGCAGGCATTAGTGTGCCAACCCTGCACGCTGTTGAAAATCTGCAGTTCTGCATTCACAGATTCAACTCACTGCAGATCGTGTAGTACTGTAGTATGTGTTCAGTGAAATAAAGTCGCATATAAGTGGACCCATGCAATTGAAACCCACATTGTTCAAGGGTCCACTGTACATGCAATAGAATATTATTCAGCCAGAAAAGGAATGAAGTACTGATATATGGATGTACCTTGAAAACATGCTAACCAAAAGAAGACAAACAGTAAAGGACATATATTCAATTTTTATCAAGTATTCATAGTAGGTAGATCCATAAATACAAAATGTAGAGTGGTGGTTGCCAGGGGCATAGTGAGGGTGAAGTGAAGAGTAAATGCTTAATGAGTTTGGGGTTTTATTTTGGAGTGATGGAATTAGACAGAGATGGTAGTTACACAACATCATGAATGTACTAAATGTCACTTGAAGTGTTTGCCTTAAAATGGTTAATTTTATGTAATGTAAACTTCATCTGAATTTAAAAAAAAAAGGAGAGGGTTTTTTTTTTTTTTTTTTTTTTTTTTTTGTGGTACGCAGGGCTCTCACTGCTGTGGCCTCTCCCGTTGCGGAGCACAGGCTCCGGATGCGCAGGCCCAATGGCCACGGCTCACGGGCCCAGCCGCTCCGCGGCATGTGGGATCTTCCCAGACCGGGGCACGAACCCGTGTCCCCTGCATCGGCAGGCGGACTCTCAACCACTGCACCACCAGGGAAGCCCAGGAGAGGATATTTTAAAAATAAATAAAAGAGCTCCTGTCTTGGTTTTAGCATGTTTATTTGTTCTAATTACAAGACAGTACCTGTGCTGCCTAATCTAGCATGCAGTAAGGGGTTTACTAATTCTGAATAAATAGTTATTGAGTTAACTAATCAGTATGTTTTATTCTAGAGCCCCCAGAAGCAGACTCAGAGTCAAGAATTGAATGCAAACTCTGAGTCAAAGCAGACACTGAGAAAAGGGATTGACTTGGGAGGGGTATAAAATATCCATAGATACAGAGAGAGGAAGTGAGACAATGAAGAGAAGGCATTCAGTGAAAGATGTATTATCAAGCGTCCTACTACTGGTCTAGTGGAACTTAACCCCAGGGGGGGCAACTCTGGGTATATTGAAAACACGTGCTTCAGTTATCCTACCCAGTGACAAGGGAGCTGGGATATATATATATATACACCAACTCCTGATAGGCATTGGTTGAGGACTGCTTTCAAGGGGAAGTTATTTCCCCAGTACTTTTGGCATGCCACCTTGGCAAGAAAGACACTTTTGTGGCCAGAGAAAGCCATCAGAGAAAAATAATGTGGGTCTTCACAGTTTGAAACCAGCCCAGTGTACACTGAAGCGGTGAAGATGTTTTATTTAAATACATAGAGTTAAGAAAGAGCCCTATAATGGTTGCTTCATAGGCAAGAGTTTTATTTTGATAAGCCCAAGGTGTGTTGGTTAAGAGAAATTAGGGAAAGGTGGCTTCTTGTGACTGTAGCACAATTCTACTCTGATACATTTTCTTTTTATTAAACAGCGTCATCTTATGCAATTATATGAAACAGTTAAGTTATATGTGGATCCCTTTTTAAATAAAACCGCTTTCAGTAATCCCTGAGAGTAAGTCTTAGCAGCTTGTTTTCTGGAACCCTAGTTCAAGAAGCATTTCTCTAACTCAGTAATTCTCAACCAGAGGCAATTTTATCCCTAGAGGACATATTAGAATGACTCAAGACACTTTGGGTTGTCACATTGAGGGTGGAGGCACTACTAGCATCTAGTTGCTAAAGGCCATGGATGCTGCTCAACATTCCACAATGCACAAGACAGCCCCCCAAGACAAAGAATTATTTCGTCCAATATGTCAACAGTGCCAAGGTTGAGAAACTCTGCTCTGAAACAGCACTGTCCAGTAGAATTCTCTGTGCTGAAAATATTTTACATCAGCACTGCCTAATACTGTCGTCGCGTGGCTGTTGAGCGCTTGAAATGTGGCTAGTGTGACCGTGTGCCAGTTATGATGAACTATCCTGAGGAAATAAATATGACTGTATCTTCACAGGCTTTGAAGTCAGAGGTCATGGTCTAGTAGTAAAGACAGATTCTTAAAAATAACTTATCGTAAAAGAATGTGGTAAGTGTTAGAGGATGAGTAACGTGTGGAATTTCAGACGTCGGGACTCAGACAATTAACAGTTCTCTAAGGCAAATTTCCACTCTTAGCTCAGAACATTGTAATGCGTAAAAGCTGTATTCTTTGCAAAAATAAAAAAAAATTTTAATCTTTTGTCGTCTGACTCATTGCTTCATTCTTATTTTACCCTGTTGTCAGAAAATACATATAAAAGACTGGAATCTGATGGGGAGTTCTGCTTTATTTAACAATACTATTGGGTTTCTCAAAATAATTTACCAAGTAAGTCTATTAAAGTATTGATTTTTTTCATAAAGGATAATACAAATGGCATGACAGTCTCTTTAACAGTTTAATCGAGCTTAAAATTAGTCTTGCATTTGAAACAATCTTGCCCAGAAAAATGGTTGGAGAACTTAAAAAAAATTAATATAAAAAAAAATTGATGGGTCACCTAGGCTGTGAAAACATTAAAATCTGAATCTAAAATATGGTTAGCCGTTGTCACATCTTTCTTTGAAGCTTAAGTAACTCAATATTCCCCAGTAGGATACCCAGTGATTCAAAGTGACATGTATACTGTCAGCTCATTTCCCTTCCCAGTGTGGGTACGATTTGCGTCCACAGAAATATGTGAAAAAACTTAATAGTCTTGAGTTCCAGAACCCTACCAAAAAACATCTTTGTCACCTAAATAAATAAGTTAATGATAACATAAGGAAAAACAAACATTAATTTACATGGGTCTGGAAAAGACAAAAGCCAGTTTATCAATTTAGAAAAGGGGAAAAATGAGATTGGCCTCACAGCAAGCAGATAATAATGTGTTTTCTCTGTTCACTGAAAAATCATTTTTGAGGGACAAATCCTCCTTATGCAAAAATTCCAAAAAATATGTAAATACTACCCTTCTAAGAAGTGGAGTTTAATTCTCCCTTCCCACTTGAGCGTGACCTGGACTTGGTGACTTGCTTTCAGAAAATAAAGAAAGGGAGAAATACAGTTGACTCTTGAGCAACGTGGGTTTGAACTGCACAGGTCCACCTATATGCAGATTTTTTTCACTAAATACGTGCTATAGTACTACACAGTCCACAGTTGGTTGAATCCATGGATGTGGAATTGTGGATACAGAGGACCAACTGTAAAGTCACATGCAGATTTTCGACTATACGGAGGGTTGGCACCCCTAACCCCTGCATTGTTCAAGGGTGAACTGTAATAACGACAACAGAGAAGAAATCTGGCAGGCACCACCTTAACTAAGTGGTCAGTTTAACATTGCCACTGATAATCTTGTTGATACCATGTTCCCCTGATATAATGTGATGAAAAGGGCAATTCTGACAACCCCGGTCTAATCATGAGAAAACTTGAGCCACAACTTAAGAGACATTCTGCAATATTCCTGACTGCTCCTCTTCAAAATTGTCAGTCATGAAAAATGAAAAACTGAGAAACTGCCAAACTAGAAGAAACCAAACGGGCATTATGACTAAATGCAATGGGAGATCCTAGACTGGATCCTGAAACAGAAAAAGGACATTAGTGGAAAAACTGGTGAAATTTGAATAAACTCTATAGTTTTGTTAATAGTATTATACCGATGTTTGCTTAAATGATTAGATAAATATACCATGGATATATAAGGTATTATCATTAGAAGTTGTGTATCAGGCACCTGGCAAGGTATCAGATACATAGGAACCTTTTCTAAGTGGTATAATGAATGAACAGATAGTATTTATGTTTGTGTTTTATTAGAGGCTAATTTTCAGAAAAAGGTCAAATCATGACTCCTGTAGAAATGTAAAATGAATTATGTCAAACATTTTATTAAATCATTAATGAGAGAACCAGTAAGATGTTACAGTTGGTTCAGAGGAGTCAGAGGAACAGACGTATACGTAAACAATCAGGAATGCTGATAAAAATTGGTAACAGATGCAATACTGGTGACTGTCTGCATGGAGGAGTCAAATACATTTGCATTTCTACAAACAAGAATCATTTGTATTACCTTCAGCACCCCGCACAAGTTGACTCCAGAGTTGCAAAATAGCCCAACCAAACACTAAGGTGCTTATTACCCTTAAAGAATCAGATAACTCCGAAACATTTTCTTAGGGAATATTATTCCATGGAAAAGACACACAGTAATCGTGTAACAATTTCAGAGCCTTTGATTATTTCTTTTTTGTGTAACAATTTCAGTCTTCGATTATTTCTTTTAACAGTTTGTATCAGGAACTTGAACCAAATTGAACCAAAAATCAAAAATAGGGAAAGTGGATATTTATTTGCATGAACTCAAACTAAAGTCAATGCAAATACTACTATTTTATTAAACTGTAAACCAGATCATAATTTAGGTTTTGTTTGTTTTGTTTTCATTTTGCACAGTAGTGTCAACCAGAAAAACTACAGTTTTAAATGTTTTAGAAATTATAAAATGAAAGCAAAATCACAATATCAAAATATTTACTAAATCCAAATAGAATCTATATACTTTTAGCTTGTACCCCTGGTTTACTTTTTTTTTTTAAATAAATTTACTTATTTATTTTTGGCTGCGTTGGGTCTTCGTTGCTGTCCACGGGCTTTCTCTAGTTGCAGCGAGTGGGGGCTGCTCTTCGTTGTGATGCGCGGACTTCTCGTTGCGGTGGCTTCTTTTGCTGCGGAGCACGGGCTCTAGGCGCGCAGGCTTCAGTAGTTGTGGCGCACGGGCTCAGTAGTTGTGGCGCACGGGCTCAGTAGTTGTGGTGCAACGGCTTAGTTGCTCCACTGCATGTGGGATCTTTCCAGACAAGGGCTCAAACCCGTGTCCCCTGCATTGGCAGGCGGATTCCTAACCACTGTACCACTGGGGAAGCCCTGGTTTACTTTTTATAAATGTCGCTGTTCTTACTTTTTTCATGATGTCTAAGCTATTTCACTAAATGGTATCCCCCTCATACCTGGGTTTTGAACTTTCATTCTAATTTTACTTAGACAAGTATTAAAAAAAATAAAATTCAGCTGAGTAAATTTTAAAGATCTATTGGCTTTGCTCAATGATTCATGAATTGGGTAGCATCCCGTGTAGCAGATAAAAAGGAGTTCTGAGGAGCTGTACAAAATGAAAGACTTTTATAGGCAGAAGGGAGCAGGGAAGGGACTTCCCTGGTGGCACAGTGGTTAGGAATCCGCCTGCCAATGCAGGGGGCACGGGTTCAATCCCTGGTCCGGGAAGATCCCACATGCCACGGAGCAACTCAGCCCGTGCGCCGCAACTACTGAACCTGTGCTCTAGAGCCTGGGAGCCACAACTACTGAAGCCCATGTGCCTAGAGCACAGAAGTCACTAAAATGAGAAGCCTGCGCACTGCAGCAAAGAGCAGCCCCAGCTCACTGCAACTAGAGAAAGCCTGCACGCAGCAACGAAGACCCCATGCGGCCAAAAATAAATAAATAAATAAATTTATTATTTTTTTAAAAAAAGGGACAAGGAAGTTATACTAGCAAAAAGTAAATTGGTTGTGTCAGGGTCCCTTTCCTTTAGGAGATGGTTGGGGTCTGTATGGCAGATTACCTCAGTAATACAGCCCTGGTGATTTCTGATTGACTGGTTTAAGGTTCCATTTCTGGTAGAGCCAAAACTGTAATCGAGTTAAGTCTCAGTTTGGTGATGTGGGGCTTAGCATAAGTGACTCCATTTGGGGCCTGTTGTCTTATTTTTAACACAGGTAACTGTGAGAAAGTTTATTAACATCTTTGTGCCTCAGTTTCCTCATATGGAAACCAGAGATGATAATGGAAATATCTGCTGCATACGGTGGAATGAAAGAAAATGTTTGAAAACCATATATCCAGCAAAAGACTAGTATCTAGGACAACGTTATGCTGAGTCAAATAAGCTAGTCACAGACAGATAAACATTGCATGATTCCACTATATGAGGTATCTAAAATAGTCAAATTTATAGAATCAAGAGTGGGATGGTAGTTGCCAGAGGATGAGGGTAGCGGGAAATGGGGAGTTATTAATCAACAGGCATAAAGTTTCAGGTAAACAAGATGAATAAGGTCTAGAGATCTGTTGTATAACATTGTACCTATAGTCAACAATAATGTACACTGAAAAATTTATTAAGAGGGTAGATCTAATGTTGTGTTCTTAAGACAAAATAAAATTTCTTTAAAAAGACCTGTATCTAGAATATATAAAGAATTTTCAAACCTCAGTAATAAAACAACAAACTATTTAATATGGAACTGAGCAAAAGATATGCAGAGACATTTTACCTAAGAAAATATACAGATGGCAAATAAGCACATGAAAAAATTGTCAACATGAACCATTAGGGAAATGCAAATTAAAATCATAATGAGATACCCCTACATACCAATGAGAATGGCTAAAACAAAACATTGTGACAACGCCAAATGTTGGCAAAGATGCAGAGAAAATGGATCATTCATACATTGCTGGTGGAAATGTAGAATGGTACAGCCACTCTAGAAAACAGTTTGCCAATTTCCTGTAACACTAAACATGGAATTATTATTCAACTGAGTAATTATACTCTTGGGCACTTATCCCAAAACCTATACAAAAATGTTCATATCAGCTTTATTCATAATGGCCCCAAACAGGAAACAACCCTGATGGTTTTCGACAATTAATGGTTGTACAAACTGTACTACATCCATACCATGCAATACTACTCAGAATTTAAAAGAAATGAAACATTGATACATGCAGCAGCTTGAGTAAATCTCCAGGCAATTATGCTGAGTAAAAACTAATCTTTAAAGGTTACATACTGCATGCTTCCATTTATATAACATCCTTGAAATGACAGAATTCTAGACTGGAGAACAGATTAGTGGTTGCCAGGAGGCAGGGACAGCAGGGAGAAAGGAGAGAGGTGGGTGTGGCTATAAAAGGGCAACATAGGAGGGATTCTTGTGGTGTTGGAACTATTCTTTATCTTGTTTGTATGACCATCAGTATCCTGGTTATGATACTGTAGTATAATTTTGCAAGATGTTACCTTTGGGGAAACTGGCTCAGAGGTACATTGGCTCTCTCTGTGTTATTTCCCACAAATGCGTGTGAATTGACAATTATCTCAAAAGTATAATTTTAAAAAGCAAATAAAATCAAATAAAAACATGCCATGAATTTTAGGACTTCAGACTTATTTTCATGCTTCACTTAAGTTTTTAAAAAATTTTCTCCTCTCAGTTACGAGCTTCTATAATAAAGAAACTATGTTTTGTATTCCTTTAACCCCCATATTACTTCAACTAATGATGAGCGTATATTAACACTGTAAAGTTCATTGTCTGAGTAAATAGAGAAAGAGATTTACTTGTATATCTAAACATTGTATTAACATGTTTCTCTCTGATATAAATTTGCACATAGAAACTATAAAAAAATCTTTTCAAATTATAGTTGACCCTTGAACAACCCAGGGCTTAGGGGCACTGACCCCTCGCACAGTTGAAAATCCACGTATAACTTTACATTTGTCCCTCCGTACCGGCGATTCCACATCTACAGATTCAACCAACTGCAGATCGTGTAGTACTGTACTATGTATTTAGTGAAAGAAATCTGCATATAAGTGGACCTGAGTAGTTTAAACCTGTGTTGTTTGAGTCACCTGTTTTTGACTTAAGATAATTTTTTAAAAGGTGATAATTTATGGGGTTTTCTTTTCTTTTTTACATTACTTATTTTAAAATAGGTAATCGTTTTCATGGGTCAGAAATCCAAACTTACAAAAAGGTATACAGTGAAAATTCTTTTCCCTATCTCTGTGCACCGTCCACTCCATTCCCCTCCCAGAGGCAACCAATGTTGTCAGCTTCTTGTGTACCATTCAGGAGATATTGATGAATTTTTAAGCGAATATACATACATTTAGGTATGTGTGTTTCTATGTATATACATTTTTACATAAATGGTAGCATGTTATACGTACTTGTTCTGAATCATGCTTTTCTTCTCCAGTAATATATCTTGCACATTGTTGTGTATCAGTACATCGTGTATTAGTTTGCAATGGCTACCATAACAAAATACCACAGACTGGGTGGCTTTAGCGACAGAAATGTATTGTCTCACAGTTCTACAAACTAGAAGCCTGAGATCAAGATGTCGGTAGGGTTTGTTCCTTCTGAAGGTGGAGAGGGAGAATCTGTTCTGTGCTTTTCCCCTAGCTCCTGGTTGTTTGCTGGCAATCTTTGGCATTCCTTGGCTTGTAGATCTCTGCCTCCATCTTCACAAGGCATTTTTGCTGTGTGTGTGTCTGTCTCCAAGTTTCCCCTTATAAGGACATCAGTCATATTGGATTAGGGCCCAACCGAATGACCTCATTTTAACTTGATTTCCTCGGTAAAGTCTCTATCTCCAAATAAGGTCACATTCTGAGGTACTGAGTGTTAAGACTTCAACATTTAAGTTTTAGACGGGGGGCACAGTTCAATCCATTAAAAAAAAGCATAGCCATTCTTTTAATGACTACATAGTGTTCCATTATGATGATGTGTCATTTATTTAAGTAGTATCCTGGATATTTTATTGTTTTCAATACAGTTTTTCTCCTAATATTAGCCTAAGATGCATAAAATAGAACTATAGTATCTAAGACTTACTGAGGTATTATTTAAGCAGTGATCACCCCTGTAAACTTCAAGTGCCTTGAAGGCAGTATTTATATATTAAGGGAGGAGGAGAGACTTTTAAAGTTCAAAAATAAAGAAATAAATACTTGGTAACAGCCTAAGCATGTATGGAAAAGAATAAATATCTCTGCACTGGAGGTCAGGGAGGGGGCTTGCCTTATCTAATATTAAACTTCCCATAAAGCTTCTGTAATCCATATCATACAGTATTAGCGCACACAAAAAAAGAGACAAATAGATCACTTAAAACTTCAAGTCCAGAAGGAGATCAAATTGTTTGAGGAAACATAATGTGGCAAAAGTGTTACTTTAATTCAGTGGGGAAGGAAAAGAGACTTTATTCCATAAGTGCTGCCAGCACGCTTTGTAATCCCTCCCGGAGACCACACTTTATCCCCTAGCTCATGCAGTATAAAAGTAAATTTCAAGCACACTAAAGTTTGAAATACAGAAAGAAAAATCCTTGGTCTGAGGAAGATCTTTTCTAAACAACAGAGGAAACCCAAAAGTGATAAGGGAAAGATAGACCTATTGACTACATAAAAGTAACAGAAAACATAGTCAAAAGACAAATGATTAAGTAGACGTAATTTGCAACATATATGACATAAAAGGATGCATGCCCCTAATATGCAGATACCTCCTACAGCTCAATTTATAAGGAGACAACTCAGCAGAAAACCAGTCAAAGTATAGGAATATGCAATTCACAGGAAAGGATATCCAGATAGCGGGAACACGGAACCATGAAAATGTACGCAACCTCATAGTAGTCAGGAAAACGACAGTAAAGAAACAAGACACCATTTTCCATTCATCAGATGGACAGTATTACTAATAATAACTTCTGGTGAGGGAAAAGATCACTCTCACACATTGCTGGCAGGAACATAAATTGCTGTGGTGTTTGAGGAGAGAAATGTGGTGTTATCTATTGAAATTTTAAAGTGCACATACCTTTTGATCTGTTACTCCATTTCTGAGAATCAATTCTACAGAGATAAAAGTACCCATATGACAGGCTATATATGTAGAGAACGTTTATTGCAACATTGTCGGTAGTGGTCAAAAAGTAGAAATAAAGCAAATATCCATCATTGGGGAAATTATTGAATAAATTATGGAATTATGATGGCTCTGCAGAATGAATTAGTTTTCAACCTAGTTAGAATTGTGCCGGCTTTCCTGAAGGGTTAACCATGATACCTTCTTGACAAACAAAACAAGTTTTAATCGAAATGTGAACCCATTTTAAAAATGAAAAAGACAACATCTTCTAGGATTACATGACCATGGGGGGGGGGGGAATGGAAGGATATATACCAAGTTAGTAGTTTTTGTTACCTTGGATGCTCAAAGGAGAGAGAGTGAAAGCAAAATAAGAGGGAGAAGAAAAGAATGTATCAGATTGTACAAAAAGTGAAAATTTGGGATAAAAATATTGAGGACGTTTTTGTCTTTGAATGTTGTTTTAATATTATGTTTTATTCTTTAAAGAAGTATGGGTAGAGGGGAAGCCCTGACAAGCATAGTGTCTGCAGTGCAGGCACTCAGTAAATAGCAGCTGTTCATTAGCATTGGACTGATAATACAGCGCTACCCATCTTGATGTGTTTAGATTGGCACCTGGCAATACTGAGCCTGTATTTTAAGGACAAATGTCATTACTATTACAAAACTAATTGTAAAATTGTGTCTGTAACTAGCACTGGTGAAGGAGGACCATCCAGTAATATGGTGTATACTGGCCTCGGGGTGGAAGGGTGGTGCTCAAGGCAATTCAGATTTTCCCTCCGGACAGGCTGTCCTAGGACCTTTTCCCTTCCCCCATTTTTGTGTATTCAGGTCTCGCCCAAAGGGCAAGGAGGTATGACTCTCCTCGTCAGTCACTGAGCTAAACTGGAAATTGTGTGACAGTTTAGCAGCTGCAAATGTGCCTTCCTGCAGATGGGATCCTCGCCCTCAATCCTGGATAAAGTTCTGAGGCCTCTCACTGCTGGAGCTTGTGAAGTAGGAACTTTGACCACATCCCCCTCAAGTTCCTATAATTAGCAGGCAACTTGTTAAACAGTATATGACTCATAAAAGCACTGCTACAAATTCATGCTGGGCTGTGTGTAAGAACAGGGCAAAGGGAAGCCTTTGGAAAGTATGGTAATTTTGAATCATCCTCTTCCTTCCTCAGTTCCTAACTAGCTCACTAGTCACCCAGGTATACAGTGAGCCCATCGAAAAGGAGCAATTAGTGGTTAATATATTGATATCACAGATACCTGAAAATATTCACTGAGCTCTATTTCTTTAAAAATAATTTTCCCTATATTATGGAAGCACTAGACTATGAGAGTCAGTTGATCTGCATTCTGCTGCTAGTTTTGCTGTTAACTAGCTGTGTCACTCCCAGTAAATCTGTAAACATTCTGTTTCCTCATAAGTAAATTAAGAGGCTTAGCTAGATTATCTCTAAGGCCCCTCTAGCTCTAGATTTCATAATTTACTACCTTTATTTAAATAGCATCAGACTTGTAGCTTTTAATTATAAATGCTGGGCCCAGCCAATGACTGTAAGGTTTAAGTGTGCATATATTTACAAAGCCTTACAGAGCAAGGCACTGTCTTTTTCAAGAGCCTATTTTGATGTGTCCTTTTCAGTGATATAAATGAAAACGAGTCTGTGGGCCCACTGAATCCTACTGCCCTGATTATTGTGAAGCTCATTCAGCTTTGTGATGAGCTTATCTTTGTGCCACTTTAGACAATGTTATATTGAAGATTTGATAATTCAAAGTTTTCCTGAATAGTCATTTTTTAAAATTCTCATAGACTCAATTATGTCATAATTATTATCTTAAAACCTAATCCCCTTGTTACGCAAAGCATGGTTCATGGGCCACAAGCCTCAGCAACACTTGGGAGCTTGTTAGAAATGTGGAATCTCAGGCTCTGTCTCAGAACCGTTGAATCAGAATCTTCATTGTAACAAGGTCCTCAAGGAATTTGCATGCACATTAAAGCGTGGGAAGCACCCCCCCCCCCGTGTCACACATATGCATACATCACATCTTATTCACTGCCAGAGAGAGAGAAAGATGTGAGACCAGAAGCTCTCAGATGAAGATTAGTTATAACTGCATGATCTTCGCCTCAGTGACCTTTAATGTCCTCATCTGTATAAAATGGAGTCTAAACAATATTACACAGTATTCTCGAGTGTCTAAGGCCACTTTGAAAAAGAAGACACCCAAGATTCTCTCACCTAAGATTTTGAAGAGCTTTCCGCTTATGCAAGAGTAGGGGTGTGATTTCCCAGGCAGAATGTCTAACAGAAGACAACATTGTGAAGAAGAAAAAAGTACAAGGGCTCCTGTGGACGCTAAGAGGGAGTAGCCAGAAAACCCAAAGCAAAGAAGAGGAAAAAAGTGAATAGGAAGCTGAGCAAGGGAAAAACTTAAAGGTAGAAGAGGGGCTAGCACTGTCAGGGACTATCAGGAAGCTGACTAAGCTTGGTGTGAACACTATCCCTTGGAGTTTTAGTAAATAAGAGGTTCATGATGATGTCATCTAAGAATTTACAGTGGAACCAGAGCCAAGCACACTGACTGTGGTGAGTTGAGGATTAGGGAAGTGGAGGTGAGGAATAGAGAGGAAGACGTGGAAGGAATCTGAGAAATGGAGCAATAGCTAGAGAGGAGTATAAGAATACACATAGCCAGCACCCCAGCAGTGGAGTGGCTACGAGTCCGAATTCATTAACAGATGATCTACTAATTAAAACTCACAGCGTCATAGGAACTTACAGACCCACTGAATAATAGCTGAGGTGTCTCTTTGCTCCTTAAAGAGATAATTGCATATGAAACTCATCTTTCAGTAGTGAGATACTCTTCAGCGCCATCTTTCTGTTTTCCGTATTTTTCTTAGTTTGAATTTTTTCTCCTATCATGAAGATAAAATGGTAATTTTACTTCTCCTGTAACTTATTTTACTGACTGGTACAAACTCCCTTGGCAGGTTTTCCGCTGAGTGTGTCCTGACAATATCACTGAGATTTGCATTGACTGTCATTGAACTCAAACCAGTCACCAACTGTGTGGTTAGATAGCCCATAGACATTCTACTTTATTTTCCCCTTTCAAGGAGATCTGGGCATGCGATCATAGGGGAAGAAGGAAGAAAGAAATTCAAGAAGCAGCAAAATGAAAGAAAATTTGGCTTATGGAAGAGAGGTCTTTGTATTACAATAATAATGCCAATTTTATATATATATGTGTGTGTGTGTGTATATATATACACACACACACACACACACATATATATATATATATCTCTCCTCCATGTACATACACGTAGAGCGAAAGAGAGCAAACTCTACTTTCCAGCAATGTAAAATTCTACTCAGATATTTACTTAAAGAGAAAAGTCAGTCTCTATATAATGAGTATTATTCATAGATTGCCACTCTTCAGAGCTCTTCATTCCACCATAATACCATCTTTCTTAGAGGGTTCACAAGGCACTTTGTTATCTTCCAATATTTCCTGTCATTTTTATAAGCAAAATTATTCCGGCTGTATTCAAGGGACTGAATCAAACACTATGCCTGTCTCCTCCCAATTCTGCAGTGTTTTTATTCTGGAGTGCCTAAGGCAGCTATGAAAGAGAAGAGAAGTCACCTAAGGAGAGTTAGAGGGCATGCGTATCAGGGAGAAGTGCAAACCCCACCCCTTTGAGCTCAGTTGATTTTTTTCTAATGTGTATTTATATGTGACTGTGATGTGTGTGCTGATTTTATGTGTGGATAAATATGAACCTCAGATCTGTTCTTTGTGCTGATTAGAAAAATCTTCTTTTCTCCCTTCTTTTACACTCCATCCTTTCTCCTTCCCCTCCTTCCTCAACTGAAACATTAAGTTATTAATAAGCAGATTGGGGTAATCATTTTGATATACTGTTGTTTGATTGATAGATTCATTCATTAATTCTTTTTTTGAATTAATTTTTATTGGAGTATAGTTGCTTTACAATGTTGTGTTAGTTTCTGCTGTACAGCAAAGTGAATCAGTATATGTACACATATATCCCCTCGTTCTTGGATTTTCTTCCCATTTAGGTCACCCCAGAGCACTGAGTAGAGTTCCCTGTGCTATACATTCATTAATTCAATAAGCATTAATTATTGGGTGTTAAACCCTGTACTAACTGTACAGGTGTTAAACCCTGTACTAACTGTTAGATTTAAGGGTGAAAATGATAAAACCCTTGGCCTCAAGGAGCCCGGAGTATAGTTGGAGAGACAAATAGGCAAATCAGTCCCAGTGCAACGTGTTCCGTCTTCAAAGGTTTATCCCAAAGTGTATATACTCTGAGCTGGAGATGTCTCTGATGCTGCCCTGAGAAGCCTAACAGTCAATTAGATTATGATGTTTGGGCTGAGAGGATGCTGGGAAGATCTGCTACTACCATAGAAATTACCCCCAGATTTTTGGATATCTTCATTCAAAATAGTTCATGGTCCACATGAGCCACTGTCTTGCCTTTTTATAAGGAAGGATCTAAGTTCTGCATCATGAACTTCTTTGGACCTTCCTGGCTTTCTCCCTGCCCTTCGCCTGCCAATATCCTAATCATCCTTGAGGGGCCATCTCCCGCAGCTCCTCAACCACAGTTCTGGATCCTCCAACCAATTATGTTTCTCCCTTCTTCAGACCTCTAAAGCTCTTTATTTGTACTTTATTTGAACTAATCGTGTTTAATTTCTGGAGAACATTCTCTATTGTTATCATTATCCTATTCACTCTCTGAGAATATATTTTTTTCACCCCTATAGCCCCGTGCAGTATCTAGTGGAGCGCCTTAAATAAGTGGGCGGTAAATAAATCCCAACAAATGTTAAGTTAAATTGCTCCAACTTGTGTATTTACTTTTGCACCGGCATTCAGTGATAATATATGTTGAAATAAACGAACACCAAGATCTAGTTCTGTTTCTGCTTATTATTTATTGAAATAATAACATTTTAATCCAATTGAGTTATGTCCTTCAGTGATACTTTCGATCCACATTTGCTTTTGCATTGTTTTAAATGCCGTCAGGTGATTCATATGAGTTTTTTAAACATATTCTTCGAATGGATAAGTGAAAGTAAGCAAGCATCATCAGAGTACGATGCCTATTTTGTTTAATTCAACACTTCTTTGATGAGATATTTATTTGTGGGCTTTTCCTCCTGTATTTCTTTTCGAGATGTGGTCTCACAAATCATTTCAGAAGTCAGTCCGTTTCAAGCTGTTTGTCTTTTGTGCTTTTTTTGCTCCATAGAAAAGCAAGTTTATTCCTTAAAAATGCAGCAAGTGATTAAGCAAATTAGAGGAATTACCATTATCAACTCCAAATTTCTTTTTTCCTGCATCTAGTTTCAGCTCCTCAGCCGGAGTCATCTTTCAACATGAAGGCTGACTCTGTTCCCTCCATATCCATGTTTAAAACTCTTCTGTACCTTTAAGGTAAACTCCCACACTCTTGGAGTAGCATTCAAGGTCTTTCATGATCTAGTTCCTCCCAGGCCCCATTTCCTTGACTCCCCATGAGGGAGATATATAGCCAAAAAATCAAAGCTACCTAGACACTACTCACCTTATATCTCCATACTTCTGTCTGCTGGGAAGACCTTCCACCTAACCTCACCACCTCAGCCCAAATAATTCTTCAAAATAATCTCAAACTCCAGAATAGACTTCTGGTCCACAGGGCGTCCCAGATCTCTCAATCAGGAAGTCATACAGGATAAGCCTGCCCCCCAAAGCTGTTGTTTAAATATTTCAAAGTTAAATGATTAATAATCATATCTACAGAAGAAGACATGGCAACAAAATGGTGGCATTTGTATAAAAAATACAAAAGGTATAAAAATGTTTAATCGTACAGCAAAATTGAAAGAATTTTACCGTGAGCATCTGTATAGCCACCACCTATATTTTGCGATTAACATTTTACTATTCTTGCTTTATAGCATATCCATCCATCTACCTATCACGTGAGCAATTAGCATGATGCAATTGTGACCTCCACGTACACTAACGGTCAACCTATCTGAGAGATCATGGAAAAGAAAGGCTCCCAGGCCAAGTTAAAACAGTCAAATCACACAGTTTATTAAAATCAGTTAAGACACACAGTGAGAAACAAGGGGAAAAGGTATGGGTTAAGTTAACACACTTAGGGCTGATTATAAACAGGCTGGAGGGCCACATTACTTGAATTCTGGGATACATATTGCCTATATGTCCTGTCTCTACTGCATCAGGCTTCCCCACTAATGGTGCGCTTACAAGGACCCAAGCTGAGTTTCCAGCAAGGGAGCCGGCCGTGGGGTGGTGACTAGGTCAGTGACACACACTTTACCAGAGACAGAGACAAGAATGCGTGGCCACAGCTATAGCTTGCCAGTTAGCCTGATAGATAGCTGTGTTGTTCTTAGGCAGAGGACTTAGGGGGCTAGAATGGGTGTCACCAGTGGGTGGCTGAATTAAGACCTCGTGAATATTAAGTGCACGTGAATATTTATTTTATCCTGACTAGTTAGCGCCTCTTGTATATTTAGTGCCTCTTTTACATTTGATCTCATGTGTATTTAGTATATTATGAATCTTTAGTGCCCAGGTGCCTCATGAATATTAGGTATCTTTTGGTCCTTCCGTTCCTCACTATCTTTTTTAACACGAATGTGTCTACCTGTGTTAGCTACTTATCTTACACTTAACACATTCTAAGAATTATGTCGATGTCTAACAAACCTTTCCTACCAGCTAATTACACCTAAGACATCTTAAAAGGTGTTGCCAGTGTTTTACAAATGCAAACTTATTCATCTAATATAATTGAATAGTCACAAAAGCAAATACACATTACACTCAGATACGTAGTCTCTGTTTCTGTTACATGTGTCCTTTTGACCAGAAGTCCTTAGTTATTAAAAAAAATCAAGGGCTATAATATTTGAACTGGATTTGATACTGCCTACCTAACCCTGATATTCCCTTCTCAGGAGAGGAAGAGTGCTTTTCTAATTTTTTTTTGCTCAGTTAAGGTGTGATAATAACTCTCTAATTGGGCTAATTGTCCCTGGGCCAGACAATACACAAATATCTGTCCTTAGAAGTATAAGTATGTGGATGTACCAAAGGAATGCAACACTGCTTAAAAAACAATAGCAAGCATGTATTATTTCTTTATTCCCTGAATAAAGCCCTGAATGGCTCCCCCGGGATAAAAGTGGCTTATAACTTTGCAGTGGTGTGCCGGAACTGGCTCACATAGGCTCCTAAGAGCCAACTGTATGCGTCTCTTTCCACTGAATTCCTCATTCAGTGACATCAAGTTGGTAACTTGAAATTGGTCACGGTGGGAGTATTTATACCACAGAAATAGTCAAAGGCTACAATTAGGGCAACCCGAAGAGCCCCAAAGCCTGTTATTTAACATTTACCAGCATTCCACTGCTTACGTGGCCTTTCATGCTCTTACTTTATGTAACCCCCTCGGGCTTTATCCCTCTTTACTGAACTCCGCAGTCAAATGAAGTATCTTTTATTTCTTGTTTCTGCCCCTCCGTGCACATAGCTCCTTCTCTTAGGAACACTCTGTCCCTCCTCTCTCACCTTTGCTTGCTAGCACCTCATACAGACATTCCTGAATATCCCAAAGTGGTTCCTCTGCATCTTTAATGTGCTACCTCAACACATTTATCTTATCCTTTGTCATATGGTATTTTACTTGTCTGTGGATTTGTATTCCCCTCTAAGCTGTAAGCTTCTTCAGGCCTTTTCACTATTTTTGTACTTGTATATATCTTCCACATAATAAATATTTACTTAAAGCCTGAATGAATAAATAAATAACTAAAAGGAGTCAGTGAATGGATATTCAGTACTGGTTCATTTTGTATCAAAGTGGTAACATTTTATTTTTTAAAATTAATTTATTTTGGCTGCGCTGGCTCTTAGTTGAGGCAAGTGGGATCTTTAGCTGCGGTGTGTGGGATCTTTTTATTTTAGTTTCGGAAGGCGGACTTCTTAGTTGCGGCATGCGAACTCTTAGTTGCGGCATGCATGTGGGATCTAGTTCCCCAACCAGGGATCGAACCTGGGCCCCTTGCACTGGGAGCATGGAGTCTTACCCACTGGAGCACCAGGGAAGTACTGGTAACGTTTTATGTATTACCTTGCTTGGTGCTATGATCTGAATGTTTGTGTCCCTTCCAAATTCATATGTTGAAATCCTCATGTCTGGTGTGATTGCATTTACTTGGTGGGGCTTTTGGAAGGTCTTAAGCCATGAGGGTGGAGTCCTCATAAACGGAATTAAAGTCTTATAAAAGAGGTTCCAAAGAGATCCCTAAACCCCTTCCACCACGTGAGGCCATAGCAAGAAGGCGCTACACATGAGCATGCTGGTGCCTTGATCTTGGACTTTCCAACCTCCAGAGCAATGAGAAATAAATTTCTGATGTTTGTAAGCCACCCAGTCTGTGGTATTTTGTTAGAGCAGCCCAAACAGACTAAGACACGTGGGGAAAGGAATGCAAGGCCACTCCCTGGCCTGGCTCATTTAAGAAAATCCTAACGTAGAAGAGACCAACATCTGGCTGGGCAGAAGTACCAAGAACCCAACACTAGTGTTTCTCCCCACCAGTTACCAGCTAGTACAGACTATAGTCATATTTAAATAATGGGAAATGATGAGATTAGAGGAGATCTCTAAGGCAATGGCTCTGATGACCATTAGAATCAACCGGGAAGCTTAAAAAATGCCCAGGCTGCACCCCAGGCCAATGATACCAGACTCTTTGGAGGAAACCCACATATCAGGGTTTCTGAAAAGTTATTATTCCTAGTGATTCCCGTGTAGCCAAAGTTGAGTCCCAACTACGGTCTCCTGACTCTCATATTCGCTCCTTTTAGCATAGGTGAGAATTAAGGGAAGAGTTTGAACAGCCAGCTTTTCTACACTCTTTCTGAGACACGGATACTGTTTCATTGGTAATTTGTGAATAGCTGCGGATGTTAGTAAAGCTTGGCTGCAAAAAATTTCTGCTCCCACGCATTCTGATCCCATTTTGACACCGCATAACTGTTGGCGAAGGCAATTTCAACAATGAAGAAGTGGGAGAAATGACTACATTTTATGTAAATATGTATGCATTTGAAATTTCAAGGACATATGTCGTAATACCGTTTAAGATTTTAAATGAAGACAATACTTAAGATTCCCCTATAATCAGATTTCTCAGCAGTAGAAAATATTGTCTTTTCTTTATAGCTATTAAACGTATGGCTGAGAAAATGTTACTCGACAAGCCTTAAGATTTGAAATCTAACTTTATATTAATGCATATACTTTATTGCACAATCATGTTTGCTTTCTAATTATATTTGAAGAGTAGCTATCATTCGCTTTTTAAACCTGAAGGTCCCGGCTGTGGGATGTCAATTATATGATGCTCTGATGAGGCTTGATTATATGGTGATTGTTAACATACTAAAATAGTTATCTATTTCTTACGTACTAATATATTTAAAACAAAGGATAAAACTCAGAATGGCCTGAAGTTCTTTCTAGTTAGTCTTTCTGGCTTTGGACAGAGGACAAACCGTCCCTTGCAGCTAGTTGTCTCCTTCCACCTTTAAAAAGCCTTACCCAATGGCTAGATGGTGTATACGTGAAAAATGTAAATGAAACTTTCAGATGACAGAAGTGTCCAGGAGAGGACCACTCATAAGGGAGGGGACGCTAATGTTTAAGAACTAAACTCAGCTAGGCATTCACCCTTCCTGTTATGCAGCTAGAGCAGTGGTTCTCAAAAGTTGACGATGCCCCCGAGTCCCCTGGAGGGCTTGTTAAAACACAGACTGCTGGAGCCCACCCCCAGATTTTCTGATTCCTTTAGTCTGGAATTCACCCTGATAATCTGCATCTCTAACAAGTTCTCAGGTGGTGTTGCTGGTCCACGGACCACAATTTGAAAACCACTGCTCTGGAGAAGGGGAAAGCACCCTCCGCTTGCTAGATTTCCGTAAGTTTTGTTCCAGTTTCCCGTGGACCTCCTGTGCTTGCTTCCTTCCTTCCTTCCTTCCATAATAATCATCATCATAGCAGCAGCTGGTAATTCTTGAGCACTAAGTGCTAGTCACTGTAGACACACCACAACAGACCTTCGGGGACGGTACTATTATCATCTCCATTTTGCAGGTGAGGAAACAAATAGGAGATTCGCCAAAGGTCCCAGAGCTGAGACTCAAGCCTATGTCTGGTTGACTCCAGAGCCCAGAATCTTAGTTTGTTCCACATGAGCTCATTTTGTGCTCTGATTTTCACAACCAAAGCATTCTAACGTGAGGCTGAGAGCAGCAGCTGGACGGGAGGGAACAGCCCAGTTGAGCAGGCACTGTGCTGGCAGGGTGGCAGTGAGGGGAGCTGAGCATCCTGACAAAAGGAGGAGACACTGATTGTCTGCTATCCATCCCTCCTCCTGCCCAGCATCCATCTGAGAGGTAACAAGCCGCTCTGTCAAGAGCATCCAGAAGTTTTTGGGTGCCGGACAGCATCTGGGCATTTGTTGCTGGGGATGAATCTGAGATGCTCGCAGTGCACATTCAGATACTATTTACAGTCTTCTAGGAAAAGTATCAATGTCGCGTCAAGAGGTCCTTTATGATATGTGAATCGGAAAAGGACTGCAGACTTTAAATTATGTCAGTGATGGTTTTTTTGTCCTTTATTGTTAAGTGACAGATATGTACATTAACATTTTATTGGTACTTTTCTTTAGGGAAATTTCTCTTTTTTTGATTTCACACATTATATGATAATTACTCATTTACAACTTTTACCTGTACATACAGAGCATCCAGTTATGAAAATGCCCTGAGATTTGAGACTTGCTCTTTTGGCTTTAAGACCTCTGACCTAGCCCTTGAAACTGAAATAGATTTTTATGTATGTAGTCAGAACTGAACCCAAAGCACATCTTTTAAAACTCAGGAATTTCTATGCTTGCAGTTTTCTAGCCGTAGGTAAGATTTTACTTTAAAATTTGAGGGATGACTTCAGTTCACATACAAAGGAATGTAGGAAGTTTTGCAAACCCGATCCAATCCTGTGTATACAGTGTGTGCATCTGTTGTCATTTGGAGTACAAGATCCTGTATACTGTTTTGTGGGTGCAGATTGGACATAACATCTCAGATCATGTAGAAGAGATGCTGTAGATATCCTATCCATATCCCCTTAGCTTTGGGGTGGTAGAAGGACATATGGGCCAGGACAGAAGTGCCAGTAAGAGATAAGGAATGAGAGTAGGTCTGTGAAAACCTCAACTTTCTCTCCCCTCACTGGGATAATTTTGAAGCACGTTCCACAGGTTCTCAGAGGGTCCTAGGAGTGCTAAGCTCCAGTTGCCCACATCAGTAATCTGCACAGTAAAGCATTCGTGATTGTTTCTCCCCCTTCCTGTTCCTGTCTCCCTTTCCTATTCCCCACAGTGCTTTCGAGGGTCACCTCCTAAATAAACTACTTGTAGCCAAATCTTCTTTCATTTTACGGGAAGCCAGACTGAAACACCATGATGGGCATGGAGATTGTTACTTTGGGGCTTGAGTGGACATGTTGGCGATATTATACCACGTGTGTATATATAACCTGTGTAATGTTAGGATACACGTTATTAGGATTATTTACTGACCGAGATTGCCAATCTGTATTGGAAATAGTTAAAATAAAAATAAAATAGTTAAATTGGGCCAAATGCTTGCCAAATGCTTTAACATTCGATGGCATAATTAAACTAGTAAAGAGGAAGGGAAATTATTATCAGCTCTATCTTGAAAGGCAACTGATGTCCAAGGAAGTCATGAAGAAAACTCTTTGTGTTGATAAACCAAAAGCCTGTTCTAGCAGACTTCTGTGTTTATTGTTCTGTTTCTGACCATTTTATTCCAAACAAATAGACTGGCTTGTAATTATACCCCACCCTAACCAAGCACAGGGCCCCCATTCTTTGAGACAGTAACTAATTCAGTTGCGAGGAGAATATGAAGAGGGAGGGTGCATTATAAAAGGGCTGCAATGAAAAGGGTGACCATTTCCATTGTGGACTCCATGCCAGTGGAGAGTTGATGGCATGGTGGGAGATCTGAGGCATCAGTTGGCTCTGTCTCCCGGGGATTCCTGAGGTTCAGATGCCACCCTGGAGAGTGGCGAATGTTCTTTCTCACCTCCCTTGAGTTATCGCTTAGATGATTCAAAGCCAGGGGCTGATGAGCTATTAGTGGGCTGCCTTGCTTGTTTTTGCCTGCTGAGCAATTTAGAGATTTCAGAATAATCTCGAACATAAGCTTCGGTGTAGTGTATGCTTTAAGCCAAGTACTGCACCTTGTTGTTGAAAATACTGCATAACCCCATACAATCTCTTATTCGGAGGTAATGTTGTTGGCAAAGATTTATGAAGTCAACAAGCGATAATGATTTTTTAAAATATCTAGTGGAACTCGTGCTGTGAAAAGTCATAATTACAGAGGTATGAATTTATATACATGGTTTTGGATTTGCAATTTTCATTTTGATTGTTTTTAAATATCATGCATTTTAGCCTAAATTAGGAGAAATATGTCATTTAAAAAATAAGTTTACTTATTTATTTATTTTTGGCTGTGTTGGGTCTTCGTTGCCGCGTGCGGGCTTTCTCTAGTTGCGGCAAGCGGGGGCTAGGCGTGCGGGCTTCAGTAGTTGTGGCTTGCGAGCTCTAGAGCGCAGGCTCAGTAGTTGTGGCACACGGGCTTAGTTGCTCTGCGGCATGCGGGATCTTCCCAGACCAGGGCTCAAACCCATGTCCCCTGCATTGGCCGGTGGATCCTTAACCACTGCGCCAGCAGGGAAGTCTGAGAAATATGTCTTTTGTGGCAATATATAATGTGCAGAGAAACATAAAAACTAGGTGATGTGTTTTCTGAAAGAGGGCATAGTCAGAGTATATCAGGCATAAGAAGTTTGAATTCTATTTATTTTTTGTGGCTTCAGAAAAGATTGTTCTGGGAATAGAGAATTCCATTTGGGAAACCTAGCACATACATATTTCTCGCAGTAGCAGAGTTAAAATACTTCGAGGGTTCATTTGAAAAAGCCTACAGAATTTTTGCATGTTGGGAATAGCTTTATATTCTTACACATTGCACTCAGGATTTCTATTCGAAGCAAAAATAACTTTGCATAGACCTTGGTTATTCTTTTACGTTCTAAAGTAATCTATTCCTTCAGGGTAGTTACTCTCAACCTTGATTTTGTGATACTTCAGATCATCTTTAATTTACTCCAAAGATTTTTAGAAGAGTCAGAAAATCATTTCCTTTAACTTAAAACATCAGTGAGTGAAATACAGATTTTTTTTGAAGAGGAGTAGATAAGGAGGGGTCCAAGAGGTTGTATTTAACTGCCCTCCCTCTTTGCATTTATGAAAATACTGTTTCTGCATCATTTTCTTATTTCACACAATTTGGGTAATTTATACCCTCCTCGTTTTCACGGACCTTCATGGTGCAAAAGAAGTTACCAGAGATTACTTTGAAATAGTGTCTTTCTTTGGTGAGTTCATATATCATTTTATTTGTGAAAATCTAATTAGCATACCTTTTGTAAAGTAATCAACATACTTCTTTTGTTAAAGTTCACTACTTGTGTATTCATGTGTGTGCATGTTGTCTTCTACATGCCAAATGGCTGCATGCCCTAGCCCTCCTATTTAAACGTTAAATTATTAAATAAATGTTATGTCACAAACATGAAGACATTTCACTCAAAAAAAATGGTTTTCTAGTTTACCCATAAAAAAGTTGAACAAGAAAGAAGAATAGTAGAATGTATTAGTCCTTTTCATAATGCTACCATTAAACAAAAATACTTAAATTCCAAAATGACTTAAATGGGCCTGAGGTGAGGGATTAATAGCTCTGGAGTAGTAGTTTTACCCTCTTTTCCTCCCCTGACTTCTTTTCTTTTCTTCTCTTCATGACAACATTTTCACTCCCAATAATTTAAGCATCCACTACTTTTGGAGCTTGGGAGTTGGAGAGCGAGGGCCAGACGGAAAGGCAAAGCAGGAGGGGCGTTCAAGTATCAGGGTGACTAAGAGTCACCTGGAGAGCTTGTCAAGTTGCAGATTCCTGGGTCCCACCCCAGAGATTCCGATGTAGCAGGTCTGCAGCAAGGCCTGAGACTCCATTTCTAACAAGCTCCCGGGTGATACTCAGGCCGCCCGTCCATGGACCAATGAGGAGCCCTGTTCCTGGAGACAAGACAGTGAGAAAGTGAGATCAAAGGCACCAAGATCAGGTGCTGTGAAAACACCGCTGGTTTCTCTCTCTCTCTCTCTCTCTGCCAATTCACTTGTCTGCATGATTTTGCCTAAGTCCCTTAAATTGTTAAATCTCAGTTACAACAACTGAAAAGTAAGAGAGTTACCCCACATCGGGTAGCTTTCAAACCATGCTTCAAGGAGGCATTCTGCAAGTACTACAGGGTGCCTAGGAGGCCAAAGGGGCAGATGGGATGAGGGGGTCATATGAGCTCTTTTCAAGGCTCCCAACCCCCCACTTGAACATTTTTATCTTTTATCTCTTTCATGTATTACACTTCTGAGTATGGTTTCATTAAAAAAAGATTTTATAACTTAACAAATTTGAAGGAAATGAAAAATCCCAAGTCTGAAAATGACTCATTACTTTAGAAATGTATAGAACTGAAGAGTTTCGATTTAGTATACAGTTCCAGAAATTCTCTGGTCCTTCCACAGCATCCCCAGTGTGCTACAAGAGCAGGCAACGAATGCCTTCTTTCTGCTCACAAATGTATAACTTCATCTCATGCACCAGGAAGCCCCTCATCTGATGTGTTTTTAGCTAAACAGACTGCCGAAAGTAGAGGGCAACATGAAGTATTTCTCTGCAGAATCACGTCTGATTCAGTAAAGATCCAGCATTCCCCAAATAGATACTAATTACCTTCTGTTACAGAATTTTTTTAGAACATAATTCTTAGTTATATCTCTAACTATTGTGTGATTTGACCATTTTGGAAGTAAAAAACTACCCTGTGGAATCCCATTCAAAGGAGCTTGCTCCAACTATTGCCACACTGATGGTTTGTCTAATTTATACACCAAGCTAATTTTTGCATGGTGGTAGCATTTCATTATAATCAGCCTTCATTTTTAATAAGACAATGTATATATCAAATTGTAGATTTCAGTCTTTTATGAATGGAAAGCTATTTTCCCAGGGTTAGGTTTTGTTACCCAGATTGTAATGTTCTTCTTTTTGTTATGTTCTTTAGATCCCCTTCACCTCATAACTACACCAATACATTTCTACTGTCTTGGAAAAAATTAATTCCAGTTGTGTGATGGAAATTTTGACTGTAAAAATATATTTTTTTACTGTAAATTTTTTTTTACAGTCAAAATATATAAAAAAATATATTTTACTGTCAAAATATATTTACACCTGCAGTGTAAATTTTTCTGTCAGATTATCAGCTAGAACTGGTGTGTTCTTTTCTAACTAGTAATTTGACTTATGTCCCTGACTTTTAACAGTGGGATGGAAAAATGAAGATTGATACCTTTCAGTATCCGTTCATTCATTCAGCAAATGTGTATTAGGAAGGTTCTACGTGTGAGGCACTGGAGGGCTGTTAGAGATACGAAGATAAGACCAGGTCCCTGCCTGCAGGCACTTCCTAGTCTATGCCGTTGTTAGGGAACTCTTCTGTCAGTAGGTGAGATGTGACCCACATTGGCTCTGACAAGAGACGTGATGGCTGCACCAGCTAACTGAGAGGAGGCTAGAGGGACTGTCCTAGCTGTTGGCGTGGCGAGTCCCCAAGGAAAGGGACCAGCTATCCCAATGACAGTAGCCAAAAGGAAGTTGTAAACTTAGGTCCAGTAACTAAGATATGAATAACTAAAAGATGGGATCTGGTAGAAGGGGAAGAGTGTGTCAGCACCTTGGTTTGGGAAGGGAGGGCAAGGTAGGTTTTATCCAGAGAGAAGCAATTCCTAGGTAACAACTAGTGTCCGTTTCCTTAAGGAGAGAAAATTGGCAAAATATGGTCAGGTACCCAGGCTTCAAAGCCAAGTTCTAACTTCACCTCAAGGAGGGGTCCCTGAGGTATAAACCACCACCAGAGCAGTCCAGCCTAAATGACTGAGGACCTAAGTGGTTGCTAAAGGGAGAGGCTGCAGCCCAAGGAAGTTCAGCTCAGACCCACTGGATACAGGGATTGAATTGATGTAACACAGGGAAGGCGCCTGATAGGGTGTATGGCACGGCACTAGTAGGTGCTCAGTGAATGTTTACTGACAGTGCTGCTGTCACTGCTGTTTTTGTTGTTATAAGACTTAGGGAAATAATCTAATACAAGAGATAACTGTCTCATGGGCCCAGAGCTTCTCATATTCGACTGACTGATTTTTATTCACCCAAGATTAGACACAATCGTTACTTCAGGAACAGCAGCTGTGAAGAATCCAGGACAGGCAAAGAATGATAACTTGCTGTATCTCGACTGCCACCGTCTTGCCGGATGACCTCTCTATACCTTGGTTTCCTTACTTGTACAATGAAATTATTGTACCAACTTCATAGGGTTGCTATGAGAATTAAGTGAATTAATATATTGGACTCATTTAGGCCAGTATCTGACACCTAGTGAGTGCTCGAGTTAATCTCAGACCCTGTCTGCTAGTGGGCACCCAGATACACTGTGGGGTGGGTTTTAGAAGTTCATTGATTTAGAGGTAGGAAGGGCTGATCTTTCAGCCTGCAGGTCTTTAGCATATGTGGCTGGTAAAGTCCAGAGCAGCCAGAGGCTAACAAAGCCCTGTCAGAAACCATAAATGCCCATTCTCACAACTTCCACAGCACTTGTCATTTGTTTCCCCTAGAATACTTTTTCTAAGGCAAGGGAAAGAGTAATTACTGCAGATAGCACGCAGTGTTTTTTTCATCACACGTTTTCAAAAATCGTGATGAGGAAAATGTATCACCCCTGTGAAGAAACACCATAAGGAAAATGATTTGAGAAATCTAGTAGAAAGAAATATGGTTCTTAACCTGAAACAAGTATCAGAAGGTAGTCACAGAAAGCAGAAGGAATTACAGTAATCGCGGTGAAATCGAGAGCTCACACCCGTTACCAGAATGGCAGTGGCAACATTCATCTCACACCCCTTTCATACTGGTCCTGAGTGAGCTTCAGCTGAACTGCCTGGCTGGTTAGAATTGCTGTGGGCATGAAAGGGAGTGGAGCTGTGGGCTCAAGACTCTTGGCCTGATGCTGGGTCTGACCATGGCCTTTGACTTTGGTCTTGGATTTGATTCCGTGGAACTACCATATTTTGCAAAATCCCTTGAAGATATATCCCTTTTTCCATTGTACAGAGCAGGCGTCCTTAGAGCCCTGGGAAGATTTAGCGCTTTTCCATCCCAAGAGTAAGCCACGTGTAGATTTCTGGAGATGAAGAGACACCAGGCTCTGACCTTCCTTCTGGAGGCCCTTGTTTATTTACCCAGGAGTATACTAGGCTATTGACTTGGAATCGGTATTCAGTTTTCATGGTTTGGGTATATCCGGACTGCTCTTCCTTAACCTCGGTCCTCTGGGAACCCAAAACCTGCTTGTCTGGAATTTTAGAATCTACTTGACTCTTATGACCTTAACCAACTGACTTCTCTCAGTTTTCTTCTTGTGTAGACTTAGAGGGGTCACTCAGGTTTCCCAATTTCTTTTGAAACTTGACCTCTTTTCTGCTAAGTTTAAGTATATGCTTAATTTCTTTAGCCTAATCAAAATTTTAGTTCTGTTCCTGCCTTACTGCTTACATGGTTGGCGTAAAATATGCTTCGACAAGGTCACAAGGAAAATACTTGTTGGCTCACTGTTTATATTTGCATTCAAGATAACATTTGAGACTATGCCACTCAAAGAATTTGGTGGCAACTTTCTTCATCACTCCCATATCTTATCAGTCATCAAGTCTTTCTACTTCATAAAAATGTTTTTAGCTCTTTTCATATCTATATTAGTTAGGGTGGGCTAACTGCTTTGTCAAACATTCCTCCAGAGGTATGACTGTAAAATGGCTTTAAAATATAGAAGTGTATTCCTTTCTCATGTAAGCAGTCCAAGGTGATTCCATGTTAGTGGGTGTTTAGATGTGTATGTGGGAAAGGAGGAGTGAGCCCCCCCGGGCCAGCAAGGCTCTTCCATCTTCAATACCCACTTTCCAAGATTGCCCTTCTGAAGATATTCTGGAGCCAAAAGGGGACTGTCACAAGAGGTGGCCCACATCCCTCGCACTCACCTTCCACTGGCTAGAAGTTTGTCCCCTGGCCACAGGTAACAGCAGAGAGGCTGGGAAGTGAAGTCTAATTGGGTACCCACAGAGAAGGAGTGAGTGATTTGAGAGCAGTTAGCACCCACTGCCACATTATTCGTGCCCTCCCCGACCCCTGCATCGCTTCTCAGCTAGGCAGCTGCACTGGCCTCTTATCTCTTACGTAGGTCCTTAGCCCCCTCTAAACTCTCTGCTACCCTTATGCCTGAGATATTGTTTTTAGATGTGACTAATTCTTCACAGCTTTAAGGATAAAAGGTCAAACTGCTTAGGTGAATGTGTGCTGCCCCATCCGCGTGGTAGCCCCATCTCAGATGACCCTCTCATACAAACCCTGCACTGCAATCATAAGGGAATTACTTCTTTTTCTTATTTATGGTGATAACAGCAAACACTGATGTGGCATTGGACATAGTTCTGACCAGTATTGTATTAACTCATTCATTTCTCACAATAACCTTATGAGGTAAGCGATGATAGTCTTATCCCCATTTCATAGAGAAAGAGACAGACATAGAGAAGTTAAATAACTTGCCTGAGGTCCTATGGTTAGTTAGCGGTACAGCTTGAGTATGACCCAAAGAGTGGCAATTCTGGGTTCTTAATCACTGTGTTATACTGCTTCTCTCAAGGTTATTGTACATGCCATTCCCTCTTCCTTGAATGCCCTTCTTTCTTCATCCAACTCCCGCTGAGACTTCAAGAATCGACTGAAGCTTGCATCTCTTCTTTCAGGAAGCCATCTTTGACCTCACTCTGATTTAATTGCTACTCATCTATGTCTCCTAGTGTCCTGGGCATTTCTTTGTATCTTCCTGCTCTAGCAATGGTTTTACCACCCTTCAAGACAATCCTCAGGTGATGTTCAGATTTGTATTCCCAGTGTCCGTACAGTATCTCAACAGTTCTGTCCAGTAGAAACATAATGCAAGCCACACGTGTTATCTTAAATTTTCTAGTAGCCACACTCTTTAAAAGAAAAACGAAACAAGTGAATGTATTGTAATAATATCTTTTATTTAACCCAGTGTATTATTATATGCAATCAACGAAAAAGTATTAATGAAATCTTTTGCACTGTCTTCCATTCCAAGTCTGTGAAATCTGGTATGTATTTTACAACTACATCTCATCTCAATTCAGACACTATATTTTCATTGGAAATATTTGATCTGTATTGAGATTTCATAAAATTTACCATTGAAAAAGCAGATTCGTGTACCCATGTTGTTCTAAACATACTGAAATTTTCCAATAACCGAACAAAGTATCAGTTTTAAAATTTACATCTAAACTAAAATTTAAACATTCAGTCTCAGTCTCACCAGCTACGTCCAGCCAGTGGCTACTGTATTGGGCAGAGCAGCACAGCTCTAGAACATGGTGGGTTCTAAATCGATGCTTATTGACTACACTAATCAATGGCAATGTAGAAAATTGTCAGTGGTTGTATCAAAATGGATAGATCCTCACCCGTTCCATACCCTAGCCTCCAGAGAGCCAAGTTTTGTATCACTAAACGATACTTCACTTATTTCTTTCTGGGCAGAAACAGTTTTAGAAATTAAAATCATTTTTCAGTTTTCCAGGATCAGCATTTTAGTCATGTTCTAATTTACAACAACAGCTCCTTTCTCTTGTGTCTTAATATGTAAACATTGTACAAATGATATTTTGTAGGTCGTGTAATATTGCCCAAGGAGAGTTTCTTAAGTTGTATGGAATTGTAAGAACTACTTGGTTTCCTTCTACTTTTCAGAGTGGAAAATCCTCAGAGCAGTTTTCACCTGGAAGTGCTGCGTTTGGGTTATTTCACAATGCCCGAATCCTCAGTCAAATATAGGTTGGTGTATGAGCAGCAGTGTCTCTTGGCTAATCAAGAGCGTCTCCTTTCCCTATGCTCAGTGTTAGAGAAATGGGGAAAGTCAGCTGGGTTTAGAGATTAGGTAAGAGACTCAGAGGCATACCTTTTGATAAGTCATAAATCATTTCCTGTTTATGAAAGCACACACTGACGGCCATAAAATCTCCAAATAAATGGTGGTTTACTTTTCCTTCAAAATCTCAGTGAGAAAAGGTACTTCTGGTTTTCCGAGTGAATAAAAATAATGAATCCTGATTACCAGGTATGTTTAACCTGATTTGCAAAGCAAGTGGAAAAGCGTCTAGTACGCAGTGATAAGCATCTTTTAGACATCAGAGGACATATTGACTTAAGGGTCCGTATCTTTTTTCTGTAACCAGTGTATATTGGGATGTAAGTCGTTATTACTCAATTTGAATTAGTCTTATTTGTATTCACTTATTTTAAAATGCCAGTTTGTGAATATTAAATTTGTAAATTTTCCATGGCAATCTAGTGTCTATTTTGGATATCCAATTTGGGTGCAGAATGGCTACAGAAGCTACAAACTGATCTCTATAGTCTGCCTCTGAGTAGCAGTTGCCCCAAAGTCAGGATTCTCGCATTACCCTCCCCCCACCACCAATAAGTTTCTTGTACTTCCTACTTTGTAATGCTCACATCACTGTTCAGTGCCTGACTTCTCCACTTAAATGTAACGACCACAAAGATAGGGATCACATCTGTTCTCTGTAGCATTATATCTCCAGCGCCTAGCACCATGTCTAGGACGTTAATAGACATTTAATCCCATTCTTCACCTCTTCGCACGGGGACAAAAGTCTTTGCAAGTGTTCTTCCACCATTTGTGTAGATTCAAGCCAAATACGGCTCATGATGATATTACAGATGATTTCTCTGTTATCCTACTCAGAATTCCTCCTCCTCCTGCAGTGCTTACCCTGACTGACAGTGGCCCTTACTACTTACAACGTTGGCCTTTTAGGGGGTGCACTTGTCACCATATTTTATGTGACAATTTTACGATGTTGAAGACTATTTCCTCTGATCACGCTGTGTTTTCAGATGGCAAACCTAGATTTATTTACGCTTGCGAACCAAGGCGGGAAGTTAACCTTGAAAATAAGTTAAAATTTGAAAGGTAGTAAATCACAGGGCTCAGATTTATAATTTATCTCAGTAAGGAATCTAGAGACCAGGTGTCAAAGAAGGGACGTGGGCTAGAAGTAGAAAAAGAAAAAACTGGGTTCTGCTCCGGCACTGAGGTTAACTTTGAGCAAGCTGCCTTACTTTTCTGGACCTTAATTTTCTTATCTGGAAAATAAAAGGATTAACTAGATCAGAGAAGGGAAATAAGTTGATGCCTTTCACTTCTCCCTCATTTGCCCGTGAGAGACAACACTAATCAATCAGTGCTGTATGAGAATATTACTCAAGACGATGCTTCATGCAGCTGTCAGCCACTAACGTAGTTAGCACATAGGTGAAACCTCCACGTGACCTTTAAGATACTCCCTATCTTTAAAATTCTAACAGCTCTATTAAATAGATTTAAAATCAAGAGTACGCTAATAACCATTCTTCACCATCAAAAGGCAGTTTGAAAAAAAATAAAGAAAATGAACAACCCTTCTCTTTTGCTTCTACTCCAAGTCACCATGAAGCGTTGTTTAGGTTGTAAAGCATACAGTTCACTGTGTGGATGGTGCATCTTTGGTTTGTTCAGTGCACAGACTGCACAGGTGTTCGTGGCCATGTGCTTCCATAAATTTATTTCTAAATAGCTGTACCTCAGTTTTTTGGCTTCTAATTTGTTTAAGTTCCTATATTATTTCTGGAAGATTTATGATATATGAAAAATATCACCACAGGGGAAATTTTTGATATCGCATGCTGTTCATTAATTAGGACTTTATAATTTCAAAAATTAAACAGAAACATATGTACTAAGAACTCCTAAGACATTAACCTTTCCATATAAAACAGTAACAAAAAAATGTAACTGCCAACGATTAGAAGGGAGCATGGTGGAATAGTCTTTTGATGCAAGCATACATTTATTTATACATTTATTTCATGAAGATTTTTGATGTTCCAGACACTGCGCTACACTAGAGATGCATCATGAATAAAGAAGACAGGTTTGATCTCTGTGTCCTTTGACCCGTAGTATAATGGAGGAGGAAGGAAATGAAACACGCATCTACTATGCGGTAAAAGCGGTGCTGTGCTAGTGCGGAGTACATAAACATAACCCCATCCTGCTTTGGTGGGATGAGGAGGGCTTCTCCAAGGAAGTCTCACCTTGGCTGAGACCTGAGGAGAAACAGGAGTTAGCCAGGTCCAGCTGGGGATTTGGAGGAGAATTCCCGGCAGAGGGAATAGTATGTATAAAGGCCTGGAATTGAGAAATTTCATGGCAATCCAAGGAACCAAAAGAAGCTTAGTAACCTGGAGACAGGACACTAATGAAGTTATCCAGGTGAGTGGTGATGATCTAAACGAAGCTGTGGTGGTGGAGATGGAGAGCAGTAGAAAGGACCCAGATGTGATAGCTATCTAAAGGGTAGAGTTGATGCTATTACGATTGTTAGATAGTGGTAGGTGAGTTGAAGGGAAGAGTTAAGTCAGACATCTAATTCGAACAGTCAGGTAGATGGTGATACCTTTCTTCCAAACCCTTGGCAAAAGAAATGGAGTCTGTTTGAAGGAGATGGAGGGTGCTGAAACAGGAGGGGTGGTATTGAGTTCAGCCTTGCAAGTGTTGAGTTTGAATTGCCCATGGAACATACAAGTGGATATGGCCAGGTTGCTGGGTGTGTGAGCTATACCTATGGAAAAAGTTCTGAGCTAGAGCTATTTAATTGGATTTTGTCAGTATGTAGGGATTAAAACCTTGCAAGCGTTTGAAATGGTTTAGGGAAAAGTTTGCAGATATAGAAGAAGAGAAGGCCCAGGAGTAAACCCAGAAAAACACCAGCATTTCAGGGATAAGCAGAGAAAAATAAACTTGCAGTGGAGACAGGGAAATTAGCAATTCAGTAGGTAGGAGACAAACCAGGTGCGTGTGATGTCACAGAATCCAAGGGAAGAGAGGCTTTCACAAAAAGAGTAGCATTCAGGTTTGTCAAGTACTGTGAAAGAGACATAAAAGATAAGACCAAAAAATATTCCATTAATTTAGCAACACGGTGGGTACTGATAACCTTGATGTGAGTAACTTCACTGTTGATTTTGAAGAACCCAGTAATTACTCAGCGGTAAATAGAGAACCAAGATTACAGTGGGTTGAGACATGATTGGGAACTGAGAAAATCAAGGAGCAAAGGTAAAGCAAGTCTTTCAAGACTTGTAGCTGTGATGGGAAAAGAGAAAGACCATGGTAACAGAAGATGGATGTAGGGACAGGAAGAAGAGCATGGTCTTAAGACAGGAGGGGCTTGAGCATCTGTAAATGCCAGTGGGAAGGAGACAGTAGAGAGGGAGAGGTTGAGGATGCAGAAGAAATGAGGGATAACCAGTAACCTCAGGTAGGAATGAAGGCACATCTTCTATTGTAGCTGCAGGGGAGGAGGGAAGAATAGGTGTAGTTGCTGGTACTTCTGTTAGGTGAAAGCTCAAGATAGGGTCCTTCTATTGAATTTATGTTTCTCATTGAAGCGGAAACAGTAGTTAAATGCGGGGTGATGGGGGTAGAGTCTGAGATTCAAGGAGAGTGGCAATTTGAAATAGCTGCTCTGGGATATTAGAGAAGGTGTTGGCTACAGAATCAGTGAGCAATGAAATTCTTTTTGTTTGTAGCTTTAAGTCCGTTTCATTGCTTCTAAGTTTATGAAAACTGTTTCAGA
Source organism: Delphinapterus leucas (assembly GCF_059928025.1). Classification (NCBI taxonomy): domain Eukaryota; kingdom Metazoa; phylum Chordata; class Mammalia; order Artiodactyla; family Monodontidae; genus Delphinapterus; species Delphinapterus leucas. The sequence goes on from NC_143150.1 coordinate 105,465,509, forward strand.
ATCTTCCTTGCACTTATTTCCATCTCTTTTCCTTCTTTTTTTCTCACCTCCCCAATTTAAACCTTCCCGAATTTTTAAAAATTAAATATACACCAATGTCCGTGAAATCTGATAAAAGATACTGCAAAATAAATTTTGATTTCTGGTTTGTTGGCTTGTTTGTTATTATAAATCCTAGGCCCCAAAGCTACCTTGCATATAAGATGAGGGGTTCTGGTAGAGAAGAGGAGTTTTTAATTATGTCATTAATTTAGGACCATTTGGCTAGTCCAAACAGGTAAATAGGCCAAGAAAAGTCTACCTTGAGATTTTAACTCCCAGGATAGGTTTTCTACCTAATCAAAAGAGCCCAGTAATTACTCAATCTCCTCTTAAATGGTGTCGTTTTCTGTGCAAACAGTTTTACCCTTGAGCTGATTTTCTAAGTGTTAAATTTAAAAAGATTCTCTCAGGTTTGTTCGTCATGTCCTAGAATCTGCTGTGTTAAGAGTTGTCCAGCTTTACACGGTGCTTTGTATTCAGAGTACCTGATCTAAACCATGATATTATTCCTTTAAAAGAGAAAAACCTTAGCCCGGGCTGGGACCGTGTCTGTCAAGTTCATCTTGGGGCTGGGCACCTGGCGAGTGTTCAGTGTTTGTTTGTAGAATGAAAGAATGGATGGATGGAGAATGGCAAATGGTAATCCTACCATCATACCAGGGGAAGTGAGGAGAACTGCTGTGACTTGGAAAACTGGAGGAAAAAAATGGTTAAGACAATCATACAGTAAACTGGACTGCTAGCAAGAGAAACTGGTGCTCCATTATTTAGTTACATACCAAGGTTCCCTACCGTCTATGACATACCAAGGTAACCAACTCCTTGACTCTCATTATCAACCTTCTTTGATGTTCTGCAGTTACTTGACTTCTTACATAACTGATCCATTCATTAATTTATCCAGTGGTTTATTTGATAGCTCTCTCTCGAAAACAAAAGCCGCTGCATGGCAACTCGCATCCTGGAAGCTGGAGATACAGCAGTGAGCAAGGCAGATATGGTTCCTGCCCTCAGGAGCAACCAGACTAGCGGGAGGTTTCCATTGCACTGTCTTCTCTCTGCTTTTCTTCAGAAGGAACAGGCTGATGTGTATAATTTGCCATATCTCTTTGAAGTTCCATGATTAGGGACTTTGAATTTAAACCAATTCTTTTTTTTTTTTTTAGTTATTTCTGAGATATACATTTAAAGTAATAACTAGAATTATGACTTACAACATTATACCAGAACATATAAGATTTTTAGAAATTTCATGTAATGTCTGAAACATTTATATTAACATATTTCCATACAAATAACCCAAAGAAAGTTTAGTATTAGTTGTTTTTCTTTGTTTGTTGTTTTATACTGCAGGTTCTTATTAGTCGTCAATTTTATACACATCAGTCTATACATGTCAATCCAAATCGCCCAATTCAGCACACCACCATCCCCACCCCACTGCGGTTTTCCCCCCTTGGTGTCCATACATTCTCTACATCTGTGTCTCAACTTCTGCCCTGCAAACCAGTTCATCTGTACCATTTTTGTAGGTTCCACATACATACGTTAATGTACGATATTTGTTTTTCTCTTTCTGACTTACTTCACTCTGTATGACAGTCTCTAGATCCATCCACGTCTCAACAAATGACTCAGTTTCGTTCCTTTTTATGGCTGAGTAATAGTCCGTTGTATATGTGTACCACAACTTCTTTATCCATTCGTCTGTCGATGGGCGTTTAGGTTGCTTCCATGACCTGGCTATTGTAAATAGTGCTGCAGTGAACATTGGGGTGCATGTGTCTTTTTGAATTATGGTTTTCTCTATGTATATGCCCAGTAGTGGGATTGCTGGGTCATATGGTAATTCTATTTTTAGATTTTTAAGGAACCTCCATACTGTTCTCCATAGTGGCTGTATCAATTTACATTCCCACCAACAGTGCAAGAGGGTTCCCTTTTCTCCACACCCTCTCCAGCATTTGTTGTTTGTAGATTTTCTGATGATGCCCATTCTGACTGGTGTGAGGTGACACCTCGTTGTAGTTTTGATTTGCATTTCCCTAATAATTAGTGATGTTGAGTAACTTTTCATGTGTCTCTTGGCCATCTGTATGTCTTCTTTGGAGAAAGGTCTATTTAGGTCTTCTGCCCATTTTTGGATTGGGTTGTTTGGTTCTTTAATATTGAGCTGCATGAGCTGTTTATATATTTTGGAGATTAATCCTTTGTCTATTGATTCGTTTGCGAATATTTTCTCCCATTCATAGGGTTGTCTTTTTGTCTTGTTTATGGTTTCCTTTGCTGTGCAAAAGCTTTAAAGTTTCATTAGGTCCCATTTGTTTATTTTTGTTTTTATTTCCATTACTCTAGGAGGTGGATCAAAAGATATGTTGCTGTGATTTATGTCAAAGAGTGTTCTGCCTATGTTTTCCTCTAAGAGTTTTATAGTGTCCAGTCTTACTTTTAGGCCTTTAATCCATTTTGAGTTTATTTTTGTGTATGGTGTTAGGGAGTGTTCTAATCTCATTCTGTTACATGTAGCTGTCCAGTTTTCCCAGCACCACTTATTGAAGAGACTGTCTTTTCTCCATTGTATATCTTTGCCTCCCCGTGCACCTATGGTAAACCAATTCTTGATCCATGACTTATGAATCAAAATCCTGAATTTTGTCGTTCATGCTCTTGGTTTTTATTTTTTTCTTCTTCTTTTTTTTTTTTTAACCTCCCTGTTCTCCTTAGATATGCATAGAAATGTCTTGGGAGAAACTTTTGATTGACGTGGGAGCCCCTCAAAGCCATTTTTGTAGACGTAAACTTGGTACTTATTAAATGTCAAGTATGAAATATGTACGGAATGAATTATTTCTCCATAAAGGAGAAATCAAAGTAAATTTCAAGAAAGTGAATTCTTGCCAAGTCTGCATTGCTGACAAATGCAGAAACGCTGATGTTCATTTGCTCAGAGGAATATGGCAGATGATACACAATAGATGTTGTAGCAACATTCACTTATATTCCTTTAAAAAAAAATAAAAGATCTTTCAAGAAGCTATTCTAGGATCCTTCTCTTGGCAGTGTCCTAGTTCTTATCTCTGCTACACACAGGCTCACAAAATGTTTTCTTTGAAGGGCATTTTGTTATCGGTCCTCTTTTTATTTTCCTTCCCATAGAAAACAGAGCTGAAGGTATTCACTCCGCATGGTGAGGAGGCACCTGAGTGCACACACAGTGGCCCGAACCTCTTGCCTTTCTCTGCCTGTCCTTCCCTCAAAGGGAGAAGCAGCCACAGGGATCAATTCACCACCCTCAGTGAACCCCAGGCAGGAAGGAAACATCCTGTCCCAGACCTTTTGTTGCTTGGAGAGAATGAGTAGGAAGGAAGGCTGCCCCAGCTGATAGTGAAAAAGCGTAAGGACTTAGGACATTTTTCCCGCTTTACTGATGGCTGTAAATTTACCCATCCTGCTTTGCCCAGGACAGTCCCAGTTTATGCCTGTTATTCTCGTGTCATTATTAATAGCACCCCCATATACTCTCAAAAGTATTCTCGTTTGGACAGTAAACTATAGAGTCACCCTTTTACATGGACACACAAGTAGGAAACCTTGACCTCCAGAGATGGTCAGTGCTTGCCATGTCTGTGTCTCCTGATGTTGGAACTTGGTACTATTAGGAAATGAAATTATGCATGAGACATATGCAGAGTAGGTGAATGCAGCCAGATGATTAAAAAATTCAGCTCAATTTATTGAGTGCCTAGTATGTGCTAAGCACTGTGCCAGGTGCTGACAGCACAGAGGTAAGTTCGCTTCTCCAGAGCTCACCTCACATGGGCGAGCCAGGCCTGCAAGCTCACCGTCTTTCCTTAGTATCTCTTCACTCCTCCCCATGACTTGAATATGAAACAAGTTTGTGATATTCTTTTTTTATTTTGGAGATTTAATGTCAGTGTATCATGTTTAATTAATAGAATATCACGTTATGAAACTGTTGACTCGTATCTTTTCCCTAGGCATCAAATATGTTGTCAGTGTTAATTTGACATCCAGATACGAGGAACAAAAGAGATAAGGCAAATAATGGTGAGATTATTGTAAAGAATGATGACATAATGTGTGGCTATTTTAATGTGTTGCCACAACCTAAAGTATCTTGTATTTTCTTTACAAATAAGACATTAATCCAGAGATGCAAATCCCTCTGCCTGCCTCACTTCCTCCTGCCCTTTTATGGGAGATCACATGGCTGTGACAAAGAGCCATGTTGAGAAAACCATAGAGTTTTATTGTTTGTAGATTTTTAAGGCTGCAAACTTCCTTTGACTAAAGGAAGATACTGCCAGTACTAGAAGCAAATAGAGAAGCTGGCTCTGAGGGTCAGAGTTCAGTTCACAAAAAAAGAAGCTACTCTAGGTATGATAATCAGAGAATGGTTTAGTACAGAGGATTAGATGCATGCTAAGTCTTTGGAAAGGCTGAAGGAGCAGATTTTAGCCTTGGCTTCCAGCACAGAACTCTAAAGTCAGATAGAACTCATCCCCTAGGGAACTACCATCTCTGAAGTTATCACTGAAGCAATGAATTCAAGAACATACTCTGTAACTGTGAACTAAGATTCAGGAAGTTGAGATCTAGAAGCTACCACTTTTGTAGCTCCTGTTAGCAACTGCCTTTCTTCAACCCGGAAGCTGGAGGATACACTTTGGAAATATGATATGGGAAATCTCATGCTTTTATGACGAAACTAGCCGACAGAAACAGCCAAAAGGGGCAGAGAGATGGCCAAGACCCTACTTCCACCTCCTAAATCACTCACAGATACATCTGTTGATGTAAGGTTGCCAGATTTAGCAAACAAAAGCAATGCATTCAACATACTTACACTAAGAAAAAAATCCATTGTTTAGCTGAAATTTGCATTTATCTGGGCACCCTGTATTTTATCTGACAACCCAAACTTATTAAAACGTAATTCGGGCTTCCCTGGTGGCGCAGTGGTTGAGAGTCCGCCTGCCGATGCAGGGGACGTGGGTTCGTGCCCCGGTCCGGGAGGATCCCACTTGCCGCGGAGCGGCTGGGCCCGTGAGCCATGGCCGCTGAGCCTGCACGTCCGGAGCCTGTGCTCTGCAACGGGAGAGACCACAACAGTGAGAGGCCCGCATGCCGCAAAAAAAAAAAAAAAAAAAAAAAAAAAAAAACCTAATTCATATCCAGAACCCTAGCTGCGTGGAAGTCTGGCAAAGGCAGTTTTTAATTTCCAGCCCTCTCAGTTGGATGGAGGGTAGTGTAGAGGTTTGAGTGAGCCAATCCGTAGTATTAACCAATGTATTGTGGATTTCCTAGCAAGAATGGCTGAAGCCTTTCTGCCCCCAGACACTTTTGCTACCATCTGAATATTTCACTTTGTATTCTTATACTCTCTGAAATTCTGCCAATTGGAGATTCATTTGGTTTAACTCAGCTTCCTTTTTTTCTTTTTTTTTTTGCTGCAAAAAGCTTTATTGTTTCCATTTGGTCCAAGGCTTGGGAGAGAGCTCCCGGGTGGTTAAAAAGCTGCCTAGTGGCTGCAGAGCGGGGCTTCAGGCCGAAGCCCTGACGCCACAGGGGCTCCTCAAAGGCCGCTGGGCTCCGGAGGCTCCTACTCGTGCTGGAGGGCGAGCCTTTCCGAGCCTTTCCACGAGGGACTCGCCCAGCCCCCGCTGGGAACCAGCCGGCCTGCAGAGGTTGGTCAGGTGGTTGCGCATCTTCTGGATGAGCTTCACCTGCTCATCTAGGAGGCGGCTCTCTGGGAAGTCACAGAAGGGGGGGTCTGCACGGGCAGAGCCCAGGGCGTGCAGGTCCACAAGGGCCTGGTTCAGGTTCTTCTCCGCGAGCACGACGGCTTCCACAGCGTCCTGGGTTTCACCCCACTCATCCTGAGACGCTTCTGCACGTCCTGGAAGCGCGGCTGCCGCGCTGTTTTTGCATTTTTAAGAGGTGCTGGGCGCCCTCACGCTTCCCCTCGGGCATTTCGCGGAAAAAGTGGCCCAGGCCCTCCAGAGCCGCGTCGTGGCGGTGGAAATAGGAGCCCAGAGAGAGGTAGGTGCCGGAGGCCCGCAGATGCATGTTGACCAGGCGGTTGACGGCTGCCTCCACCTCGGTGGAATCATTCTGACGAATCTGGGAGCTCGTGGTGGATCGGTCATACGGAGTTAAGCTCAAAATATGGTGTTGGCGGTCCCGGTGACCAAGGATAGCTGACTGGCTAACTGCGAAGGTCGCAACTGGAAAAAAGGTTGGAGGGTGGTCGGAGGCTGGAGCAAAGGGCATCCCTGGGTCTGTTCTGTCCAAACACTGTTGAAGCAAGAGACAGATCGGGGGACCGCCGAGCGCACTGCCAGCTTCCTCTTTTTAAAAGGTAAAAATCTCCCAGAACGTGAAAGTGGTCGGACTGTGCTCTGGGAGTGCAGTTTTTAACAGGTAGGAAAGAAGGATTATTAGGGACCTGAGGAAATATGGGGGGTAGAGATGACCAGGCACCAGGAGGTAGAATGACAGGTACATGCCCATTTCGTTCATGCCCATCTCAGGTGTCTTTTGCTTACTGTTTTGCATTGGGCGGAGTCAGGATTCAAAGAGAGATATTTTCTTTTCATACTTGATTCCCTTTTGTACCCCAAAAGATGTATGCTTCTCAAATCACAGAACCCAAAGTAGTGCTATCAGAATGACTTAGATCATCCATGTTTGAGATCAAATAGCTGTGACTGTCCTGATGTCAAACATATATAGCTGTTGTTTCTGTGGAAATTTGAATTTTGCGCTCTGAACCATTGACTAGCAAATGACTTTTGGTTACAGAACTCTTTGTAAGTTGGGGACTGCTTTTACTTATTTCATGAGTAAAGATGTCAAAAGGAAGAATGCCAGATTTGCACCATGCTCATTAACTATTTTGTGAAAAGAAATGTCAGCCTAGAGAAATAAATGAAAAGAAATACTGCCTCTCTGAGAAGTCAAAACTGATGAAAAACAATCACGCAGGCACAATGCCACTCTTCAGAAACACGGAAACTCTTTTTTGTTCCCCATTTTGCCTAGGATTTTCTCTTCTGCATTTAAAACAGTTTCAAGGCTACTGATTATAACAGAAAATCAGTGGTAATTGGTAATTGGAAGCAGTGGGATGTTTGGAGAAGTAATAGAGGTAGCTGCTCTCCAAGTTATCCTGTAGGACTTTCCATGGCAATGAAATCAGGCAGTGGAAGCTTGGCTGACTGAGTGCAAGCAAACAGTCCTACAGAGAATGGTGCTGTCGCTTCAATCCTTTTATCTCTGGTGGTGAGTGGGAAGTAGGGGAATTCTTTGGCAGAAAATTTTATCCAGGGGTTGACAAGGGTTATTTGGCTAAAAGAGCTTATTGTTATAGTGAAATCAAACTTCCCATGAATTGTTTGCTATTAAAGCAAATTGAAAATAGGCCTTGCATCTTCAATAAGGGAGGTGAAACTTGTAGATTAACTTGTGAGCTTTTTTTTTTTGGACTAGAGAGATGTATAAGTTGCTTTTATTTCGAAGGTACAGTCGCCATTTTCTCTTCAAAAATGTATGTTATTTTTGCTAGTATCTTACTCTTGTCTCTGAAAACATTATTACACTTAAAAGCATGATAACTATTTGACAAGAATTTGTCATCATCCTTAAATTAAAGACCCTCAAATTATGTTTACTAATTATAATTTAGTTCCATACATTTAGTGATACTTTAAAACACGTGAGTTATTTTGTAACTCCCAGTATCACAAAGATAAATTTGACTCCATAGACAAAGTGTTGTTCCCAAAGGAATATTTCACTTAGGCAAAGAGAGGAGCACAGAAGAAAATCAGTGGAACTCTCAGCGCTCTGTATAACTCAGGCATTATATGGCATTTTGTTTCCTGTGAATATCATGGTATGTTGAAAAGAGAAGGTAATGAACATATGGTGTTTAAAAGGCCCAAATCCTCTTCTGAGTGCCTGCAACCTATTATTTAACTGTGATCTTAGATCTGAAATCTGATCTTTTGAAAGTTTTGTTTTGCCCTGCGTGTTAAAAAATATGATTTCCATATCATGTTATATGATTGGCTGTCAGAATATAAACCAGTAGCCCAGTAAAAAATCATTTCATATCATTTGGTAAATACCATGATTGAGGGTACTTACGATTGTGGATCTGGGTAGGCCAGATATTTGGGGGTTTGGGAAATTCCAAAGCTTAAAATCATGTTGATTTTATAGCGAAGAATAATCTCAGTTAGTTTTGAGGTTTCAAAAATGGACTGCTCAAGGAATATTTTCTTGCTTTCTCAGGCTCCACACAGTTTTCCAGAAGCAAGCATTCATCCATTCAGGGAGCTGTAACCTGTAGTTTCCACTTTTCAAGCGATTGCCCTTAAAACCATGAGAACAGGCCCTAGGATTTATGGAGACCCACTTCTCAAGGCAAGCAGATCCTTCCAGCTTTCACCTGTCAGTTTGTCATTGTTCGCCTCTGCTGTATCCGAGGAGTTTCTTGCAGCCTCTGAAGTCTAAGATGCAGAATGAATGGAGGAGGGTACATAAATCTAACTCATATTCATGGACTAGTCTCTCCAATAGAGAGGCTGTATTATCTTTCTTTTTTAGTTTTCCCTAATCAAGCCATTAGCATGAAACAAGGACATGTAATCTTACCAGAGGAAAATCGGGGTCGTGCCATAGGCTAGCTGAATGAGCACTCTGTGGCATGATGATGTATGGCCACTGCACAACAACTCCTTTACCACATCAAATCTGCCCTTTAATTACATTTTAAATCTCATTTGAAGAGATTTTTATCATCATGGAAATTGCTCTGTAAATGTGCCCATGATGAGACCCAATAAAAGTTTGCTGAGAGGAATCGAAGACAGAGGTGATGAATCAGCAGCTAAAACGTTATCATCAGACAGAGTTTTCCTGGCTTTAGGCAAAACAGTCCTGTGCAGGAGCAGAAAATCTTCTTTGACTCAGAGGTGTATTTGCCCCAGACGATTACAGGGAGATTTGCCTGTAGCGCTATCACTTCTTCGAGAAGCTGAAGGCAGAGCTCTGCTTTCCGGCTCAGCGGGCCTTTGTTTCCCAGCCTCAGAGCCATCACTTGAATTTATAGTTTCCAAGATGAATAATACAATATTTGCCTCATGTTCCTGACTTCATGTATGTAGGCAGAGCAGGCCTGAGGTTCTTTAAAGGAACGATGGCTTTCCTTGCATGAAATAAAGAACACGTCTGCTTTCTTTTCAGGGTCATTTAAAAACATCTACACTGCTGGGTTACGGAAGGCATGTGAGGAAGATTCTTAGGTAAAGCGTGAAGTCAAAATGTTCCTTCTCTCCAACAGGGATTGTGTCGTATCATTTTGTAGCACAACTGATTTGGTTTCCTTTTAAGCATATTCTTAATTATCTCTTGTTGCAATCTTGAACTGGTTCACTGAGGTACAGAGATCCTAGAGCCATAGCTACGCTTTCCCAGAGGTACCAACTTCCGTGTCTTTCCCCAGGTCCCTGGCTGAATGCCCCACCCACCTTTTCCGTCATGTTCCCCACCAACCCCTCTTTTATTTGATATTTATTTCCCAAGCGGATGGCAGGGCAAAATGGGAAAGGGCCAGATTACTTGAATGTGGTTAGAGTGACAGGAACTTCCTTCTAGCCCTCAAGGGCTGCCTTTTGGTGTGCCCCCTTCCCCAAATCTAGTCATTTTGTGCCTGGGATCACTATGACTAATTCCAAGATGCATAAGTAAGCAAAAATCACACTTTAGTGACTTTTTAAGAAATAAATTTATTTATTTTATTTGTTGATTTCTGGGAGCGTTGGGTCTTCGTTGCTGCGCGCGGGCTTTCTCTAGCTGCGGCGAGCGGGGCTACTCTTTGTTGTGGTGTGCGGGCTTCTCATTGCGGTGGCTTCTCTCGTTGCAGAGCACGGGCTCTAGAGCGCAGGCTCAGTAGTTTTGGCACATGGGCTTAGTTGCTCCACGGCATGTGGGATCTTCCCGGACCAGGGCTCGAACCCGTGTCCCCTGCATTGGCAGGCGGATTCTTAACCACTGGGCCACCAGGGAAGCCCTTTAGTGACATTTTTGACGTGTTCTTTTTCCTGAGAGTTTTCTATTATAACGGTACTTGAAAGATTTGTTGTTTTCATTAATTCATTGTATTTCTTGGAGGTGGAGGTAGGCTACTGCTCTCCAGTCCCTCTTAGGGGGTCTCAGAAGCCCATGAAATTATCGGTCATGTTTTGTGTTTATGAATATTTGTGCAGGTTTCTCAGGAGAGGATCCATCATTTTCACAAAGGCATTCATGACCTCCAGGAGATTAAGGACCATTATGCTGGACCAGTGGTTAATTCTCAAAGGGTGATCCCTAGAGTAGAAGTGTCAGTATCACCAGGGAAGTTGTTAGACTGCAACTTCTTGAGCGCCCCTCCAGACCTACAGAATCATGAACTCCAGGGTTGGGACCCAGTAGCCTGTGTTTTTCTGTTTGTTTGTTTTTTTAATTTAATTTTATTCATTTTTACAGCAGGTTCTTACTCGTCATCCATTTTATACACATCAGTGTATACATGTCAATCCCAATTGCCCAATTCATCACACCACCACCACCACCACCCTGCCGCTATCCCCCTTGGTGTCCATGTTTGTTCTCTACATCTGTGTCTCAATTTCTGCCCTGCGAACCGGTTCATCTGCACCATTTTTCTAGGTTCCACATATATGCGTTAATATACGATATTTGTTTTCTCTTTCTGACTTACTTCACTCTGTATGACAGTCTCTAGATCCATCCACGTCTCAGCAAGTGACCCAATTTCGTTCCTTGCTATGGCTAATATTCCATTGTATATATGTACGACATCTTCTTTATCCATTCATCTGTCGATGGGCATTTAGGTTGCTTCCATGACCTGGCTATTGTAAATAGTGCTGCAGTGAACATCGGGGTGCATGTGTCTTTGTGAATTATGGTTTTCTCTAGGTATATGCCCAGTAGTGGGATTCTTGGATCATATGGTAATTCTATTTTTAGATTTTTAAGGAACCTCCATACTGTTTTCCATAGTGGCTGTATCAATTTACATTCCCACCAGCAGTGCAAGAGGGTTCCCTTTTCTCCACACCCTCTCCAGCATTTCTTGTTTGTAGATTTTCTGATGATCCCCGTTCTAACTGGTGTGAGGTGATACCTCATTGTAGTTTTGATTTGCATTTCTCTAATAATTAGTGACGTTGAGCAGATTTTCATGTGCCTCTTGGCCATCTGTATGTCTTCTTTGGAGAAATGTCTATTTAGGTCTTCTGCCCATTTTTGGATTTTTTTTTTTTTAATATTGAGCTGCATGAGCTGTTTATATATTTTAGGGATTAATCCTTTGTTGGTGGATTCATTTCCAAATACTTTCTCCCATTCTGAGGGTTGTCTTTTCATCTTGTTTATGGTTTCCTTTGCTGTGCAGAGGCTTTGAAGTTTCATTGGGTCTCATTTGTTTGTTTTTATTTCCATTTCTCTAGGAGGTGGGTATAAAAGGATCTTGCTGTGATTTATGTCGTAGAGTATTCTGCCTATGTTTTCCTCTAAGAGTTTGATGGTGCCTGGCCTTACATTTAGGTCTTTAATCCATTTTGAGTTTATTTTTGTGTATGGTGTTAGGAAGTGTTCTAATTTCATTCTTTTACATGTAGTTGTACAGTTTTCCCAGCACACTTAGTGAAGAGGCTGTCTCTTCTCCACTGTATACTCTTGCCTCCTTTGTCAAAGATAAGGTGACCATATGTGCGTGGGTTTATCTCTGGGCTTTCTATCCTGTTCCATTGATCTGTCTTTCTGTTTTTGTGCCAGTACCATACTGTCTTGATTATTGTAGCTTTGTAGTATAGTCTGAAGTCAGGGAGCCTGATTCCTCCAGCTCCGTTTTTCTTTCTCAAGATTGCTTTGGCTATTCGGGGTCTTTTGTGTTTCCATACAAATTGTGACATTTTTTGTTCTAGTTCTCTGAAACATGCCAGTGGTAGTTTGATAAGGATTGCATAGAATGTGTAGATTGTTTGGGGTAGTAGAGTTACTTTCACAATGTTAATTCTTCCAATCCAAAAACATGGTATATCTCTCCATCTGTTTGTATCATCTTTAATTTCTTTCATCATTGTCTTACAATTTTCTGCATACAGGTCTTTTGTCTCCTTAGGTAGGGTTATTCCTAGATATTTTATTCTTTTTGTTGCAATGGTAAATGGGAGTGTTTTCTTAATTTCACTTTCAGAATTCTCATCATTAGTGTATAGGAATGCCAGAGATTTCTGTGCATTAATTTTGTATCCTGCTACTTTACTGAATTCGTTGATTAGCTCTAGTCGTTTCCTGGTAGCATCTTTAGGATTCTCTATGTATGGTATCATGTCATCTGCAAACAATGACAGCTTTACTTCTTCTTTTCCAATTTGGATTCCATTTATTTCTTTTTTTCCTCTGATTGCTGTGTCTAAAACTTCCAAAACTGTGTTGAATAATAGCGGTGAGAGTGCGTAACCTTGTCTTGTTCCTGATCTTAGTGGAAGTGATTTCAGTTTTTCACCATTGAGGATGATGTTGGCTGTGGGTTTGTCTTATATGGCCTTTATTTTGTTGAGGAAAGTTCCCTCTATGCCTACTTTCTGGAGGGTTTTTATCATAAATAGGTGTTGAATTTTGTCAAAAGCCTTCCCTGCATCTACTGAGATGATCATCTGGTTAATCTCCTTCAGTTTGTTAATATGGTGTATCACGTTTGATTTGCATATGTTGAAGTATCCTTGCATTCCTGGGATAAACCCCACTTGATCATGGTGTATGATCCTTTTAATGTGCTGTTGGATTCTGTTTCCTAGTGTTTTGTTGAGAATTTTTGCATCTGTATTCATCAGTGATATTGGCCTGTAGTTTTCTTTCTGTGTGATATCTTGTCTGGTCTTGTTATCAGGGTGATGGTGGCCTCACAGAATGAGTTTGGGAGTGTTCCCTCCTCTGCTATATTTTGGAAGAGTTTGAGAAGGATAGGTGTTAGCTCTTCTCCAAATGTTTGCTAGAATTCGCCTGTGAAGCCATCTGATCCTGGGCTTTTGTTTGTTGGAAGATTTTTAATCACAGTTTCAATTTCAGTGCTTGTGAGTGGTCTGTTCATATTTTCTGTTTCTTCCTGGTTCAGTCTCGGCAGGTTGTGCATTTCTAAGAATTTGTCCATTTCTTCCAGGTTGTCCATTTTATTGGCATAGGGTTGCTTGTAGTAATCTCTCATGATGTTTTACATTTCTGCAGTGTCAGTTGTTACTTCTCCTTTTTCATTTCTAATTCTATTGATTTGAGTCGTCTCCCTTTTTTTCTTGTTAAGGCTGGCTAATGGTTTATGAATTTTGTTTATCTTCTCAAAGAAGCAGCTTTTAGTTTTATTCATCTTTGCTATCGTTTCCTTCATTTCTTTTTCATTTATTTCTGATCTGCTCTTTATGATTTCTTTCCTTCTGCTAACTTTGGGTTTTTTTTGTTCTTCTTTCTCTAATTGCTTTAGGTGTAAGGTTAGGTTGTTTATTTGAGATGTTTCTTGTTTCTTAAGGTAGGATTGTATTGCTGTAGACTTCCCTCTTAGAACTGCTTTTGCTGCATCCCATAGGTTTTGGGTCGTTGTGTTTTCATTGTCATTTGTTTCTAAGTATTTTTTGATTTCCTCTTTGATTTCTTCAGTGATCTTTTGGTTATTGAGTAGTGTGTTGTTTAGCCTCCATGTGTTTGTATTTCTTACAGATTTTTTCCTGTAATTGATATCTGGTCTCATAGTGTTGTGGTCGGAAAAGATACCTGATGCGATTTCAGTTTTGTTAAATTTACCAAGGCTTGATTTGTGACCCAGGATATTATCTGTCCTGGAGAATGTTCCGTGAGCACTTGAGAAGAATGTGTATTCTGTTGTTTGTGGATGGAATGTCCTATAAATATCAATTAAGTCCATCTTGTTTAATGTATCATTTAAAGCTTGTGTTTCCTTATTTATTGTCATTTTGGATGATCTGTCCATTGGTGAAAGTGTGGTGTTAAAGTCCCCTACTCTGATTGCGTTACTGTCGATTTCCTCTTTTAGAGCTGTTAGCAGTTGTCTTATGTATTGAGGTGCTCCTATGTTGGGTGCATAAATATTTACAATTGTTATATTTTCTTCTTGGGTTGATCCCTTGATCATTATGTAGTGTCCTTCCTTGTCTCTTGTAATAGTCTTTGTCTTAAAGTCTGTTTTGTCTGGGATGAGAATTGCTACTCCAGCTTTCTTTTGATTTCCATTGGCATGGAATATCTTTTTCTATCCCTACACCTTCAGTCTGTATGTGTCCCTAGGTCTGCAGTGGGTCTCTTGTAGACAGCGTATATACGGGTCTTGTTTTTGTATCCATTCAGCCAGTGTATGTCTTTTGGTTGGAGCATTTAATCCATTTACATTTAAGGTAATTAGTGATATGTATGTTCCCATTACCATTTTCTTAATTGTTTTGGGTTTATTATTGTAGGTCTTTTCATTCTCTTGTGTTTCTTGCCTAGAGGAGTTCCTTTAGCATTTTCTGTAAAACTGGTTTGGTGGTGCTGAATTCTCTTAGCTTTTGCTTCTCTGAAAAGCTTTCAATTTCGCCTTCAAATCTGAATGAGATCCTTGCTGGGTAGAGTAATCTTGGTTGTAGGTTTTTCTCTTTCATCACTTTAAATATGTCCTGCCACTCCCTTCTGGCTTGCAGAGTTTCTGCTGAAAGATCAGCTGTTAACCTTATGGGGATTCCCTTGTGTGTTATTTGTTGTTTTTCCCTTGCTGCTTTTAATATGCTTTGTTTGTATTTAATTTTTCATAGTTGGATTAATATGTGCCTTGGCGTGTTTCTCCTTGGATTTATCCTGTATGGGACTCTCTGTGCTTCCTGGACTTGATTAGCTATTTCTGTTCTCATATTAGGGAAATTTTCAACTATAATCTCTTCAAATATTTTCTCAGTCTCTTTTTCTTCTTCTTCTGGGACCCCTATAATTTGAATGTTAGTGCGTTTAATGTTGTCCCAGAAGTCTCTGAGACTGTTCTCAATTCTTTTCATTCTTTTTTCTTTATTCTGCTCAGCAGTAGTTATTTCCACTATTTTATCTTCCAGGTCACTTACCCATTCTTCTGCCTCAGTTATTCTGCTATTTATCCCTTCTAGAGAATTTTTA
Source organism: Delphinapterus leucas (assembly GCF_059928025.1). Taxonomy (NCBI): domain Eukaryota; kingdom Metazoa; phylum Chordata; class Mammalia; order Artiodactyla; family Monodontidae; genus Delphinapterus; species Delphinapterus leucas. The sequence continues at coordinate 105,480,800 of NC_143150.1, forward strand.
ATTTCATTTATTGTGCTGTTCATCTCTGTTTCTTTGCTCTTTAGTTCTTCTAGGTCCTTGTTTATCGTTCCTTTTATTTTCTCCATTCTATTTTCAAGATTTTGGATCATCTTTAGTATCATTATTCTGAACTCTTTTTCAGGGAAACTGCCTATTTCCTCTTCAGTTGTTAGGGCTGTTGGGTTTTTGCCTTGTTCCTTCATCTGCTGTGTGTTTCTCTGTCTTCTCATCTTGCTTAACTTACTGTGCTTGGGGTCTCCTTTTCGCAGGCTGCAGGTTCGTAGTTCCCGTTGTTTTTGGTGTCTGTCCCAAGTGGCTACGGTTGGTTCAGCGGGTTGGGTAGGCTTCCTGGTGGAGGGGACTAGTGCTTGTGTTCTGGTGGATGAGGCTGGATCTTGTCTTTCTGCTGTGCAGGACCACGTCTGGTGGTGTGTTTTGGGGTGTCTGTGGACTTATTATGATTTTAGGCAGCCTCTCTGCTTATGGATGGGGTTGTGTTCCTGTCTTGCTAGTTGTTTGGCATAGGGTGTCCAGCACTGTAGCTTGCTGGTCGTTGAGTGGAGCTGGGTGTTGGCATTGAGTTGGAGGTCTCTGGGAGATTTTCGCCATTTGATATTACGTGGAGCTGGGAGGTCTCTTGTGGACCAGTGTCCTGAACTTGGCTCTCCCACCTCAGAGGCACAGCCCTGACGCCTGGCTGGAGCACCAAGAGCCTGTCCTCCCCACGGAAAAGGAGGAAAAAAGAAAAAATATATATATATATATATATCGTTGTTCCCAAAGTCCCCCTCCTCAATTTGGGATGATTCGTTGTCTGTTCAGGTATTCCACAGATGCAGGTGCATCATGTTGATTGTGGAGATTTAATCCTCTGCTCCTGAGGCTGCTGGGCGAAATTTTCCGTTTTCTTCTTTGTTGGCACAGCTCCCAGGGTTGAGCTTTGGATTTGGACCCGCCTCTGCCTGTAGGTCACCTGAGGGCGTCTGTTCTTCGCTCAGACATGGCAGGGTTAAAGGAGCAGCTGATTTGGGGCTCGGACTCACTCAGGCCGGGGGGAGGGAGGGGTACGGATGTAGGGGGAGCCTTCGGTGGCAGAGGCTGGCGTGACATTGCAGCAGCCTGAGGTGCGCCGTGCGTTCTCCTCGGGAAGTTGTCCCTGGATCCCGGGACCCTGGCAGTGGCGGGCTGCACAGGCTCCCGGGAGGGGAGGTGTGGATAGTGAGCTGTGCTCGCACACAGACTTCTTGGTGGCGGCAGCAGCAGCCTTAGCATCCCATGCCTGTCTCTGGGGTCCGTTCTGATAGCCACGGCTCGTGCCCGTCTCTGGAGCTCCTTTAAGCAGCGCTCTGAATCCCCTCTCCTTGCGCACCAGGAAACAAAGAGGGAAGAAAAAGTCTCTTGCCTCTTCGGCAGCTCCAGACTTTCCCCTGGACTCCCTCCCGGCTAGCCGTGGTGCACCAACCCCCTGCAGGCTGTGTTCACGCCGCCAACCGCAGTCCTCTCCCTGCGATCTGACGGAAGCCCGAGACTCAGCTCCCAGCCCCTGCCCGCCCCAGCGGGTGAGCAGACAAGCCTCTCGGGCTGGTGAGCGCTGGTAGGTCGGCACGGGTCCTCTGTGAGGGAATCTCTCCGCTTTGACCTCTGCACCCCTGTTGCTGAGCTCTCCTCCGTGGCTCTGAAGCTTCCCCCTCCGCCACCCGCAGTCTCCACCTGCGAAGGGGCTTCCTAGTGTGTGGAAACCTTTCCTCCTTCACAGCTCCCTCTCACTGGTGCAGGTCCCGTCCCTATTCTTTTGTCTCTGTTTATTCTTTTTTCTTTTGCCCTACCCAGGTACGTGGGGAGTTTCTTGCCTTTTGGGAGGTCTGAGGTCTTCTGCCAGCGTTCAGTAGGTGTGCTGTAGGAGTTGTTCCACATGTAGATGTATTTCTGATGTATTTGTGGGGAGGAAGGTGATCTCCGTTTCTTACTCTTCCGCCATCTTGAAGCTCGTCCTTCAGCTTTCTTTTGATTTCCGTTTGCGTGGAATATCTTTTTCCATCCCCTCGCTTTCAGTCTGTATGTGTCCGTAGGTCTGAAGTGGGTCTCTTGTAGACAGCATATATATGGGTCTTGTTTTTGTGTCCATTCAGCAAGCCTGTGTCTTTTGGTTGGAGCATTTAATCCATTCACATTTAAGGTAATTATCCATATGTATGTTCCTATGACCATTTTCTTTATTGTTCTGGGTTTTTTTTTGTAGGTCCTTTTCCTCTCTTGTGTTTCCCACTTAGAGAAGTTCCTTTAGCATTTGTTGTAGAACTGGTTTGGTGGTGCTGAATTCTCTTAGCTTTTGCTTGTCTGTAAAGCTTTTGATTTCTCCATCGAAACTGAATGAGATTCTTGCCAGGGAGAGTAATCTTGGTTGTAGTTTCTTCCCTTTCATCCCTTTAAGTATATCATGCCGCTCCCTTCTGGCTTGTAGAGTTTCTGCTGAGAAATCAGCTGTTAACCTTATGGGAGTTCCCTTGTATGTTATTTGTCATTTTTCCCTTGCTGCTTTCAATAATTTTTCTTTGTCTTTAATTTTTGCCAATTTGATTACTATGTGTCTTAGTGTGTTTCTCCTCGTGTTTATCCTGTATGGGACTTGCTGTGCTTCCTGGGCTTGGGTGGCTATTTCCTTTCCTATGTTAGGGAAGTTTTTGACTATAATCTCTTCAAATATTTTCTTGGGTCCTTTCTCTCTCTCTTCTCCTTCTGGGACCCCTATAACGCAAATGTCGTTTAATGTTGTCCCAGAGGTCTCTTAGGCTGTCTTCATTTCTTTTCATTCTTTTTCCTTTAGTCTGTTCCCCAGCAGTGAATTCCACCATTCTGTCTTCCAGGTCACTTATCTGTTCTTCTGCCTCAGCTGTTCTGCTGCTGATTCCTTCTAGTGTAGTTTTCATTTCAGTTATTGTATTGTTCATCTCTGTTTGTTTGTTCTTTAATTCTTCTAGGTGTTCGTTAAACATTTCTTGCATCTTCTCGATCTTTGCCTCCGTTCTTTTTCCGAGGTCTTGGATCATCTTCACTATCATTATTCTGAATTCTTTTTCTGGAAGGTTGCCTATCTCCACTTCATTTAGTTGTTTTTCTTGGGTTTTATCTTTTTCCTTCATCTGGTACATAGCCCGCTGCCTTTTCATCTTGTCTATCTTTCTGTGAATGTGGTTTTTGTTCCACAGGCTGCAGGATTGTAGTTCTTCTTGCTTCTGCTGCCTGCCCTCTGGCAGATGAGGCTATCCATCCTGTGTTTTAATAAGCCCCCCAGGTGTTTCTCAAGCTCGCTCAAGTTTGAGAACCACTCTGCTAGACAGAACACCAATACGTGATGAAAACTCATATTCACAGACATATGTGGATGACATAGAGAAAACAGACCTCTCTCTCCTGCCTCCCATGGACCTTCCCCTCTGGCCACATAGAGTTACTCAGCTCTGACTTGTATTCTTATCTTGAGCTTTACTCATGCTTTTCCCTCTACGTCAAATTTTATTTTCCTACGTCTCTCCTGGTCAGCTCCTACTCATCCCTCAAGACCCTACGTCATTTGTGTGATGGCATCTGCTAATCTTGGCAGTAAGGCTAATTGCTCTGTGTTCTCATAGGACTCTGTCTGCTTTAACAATATTCCGTGGGTTGTGTGTTTGTTTAAGACTTTTTCAGGAGACTGTGGACCCCTTGAAATAAGAAACTTATATCTTATGGTTTTATGAGTGTTTTCAGGTATAGTTTAGGAGAGACCCCTATCTTTCTGCCAGTCCACAAGAGGGAATAATCAGACAGCCAGAAAGGAACAGGACTCTGACAGAACCAAGCAGAAGGCTTGTTCAGCAAGTCTCTTTATTTTCTACTCAAGATAACATTAATTGTTACACATTACCCCCATTGCCTTCTCAGTCCCCTATTGGTGAGGTTGTTTTGTTTTGTTTTTCTGTTAAACTCTAAACTATATCAGAAATTTGAGCAGAGATTCACTAAAGCTATGCAGTTCCTCTGCCCCTTTCTAAGAAGAGTGGACGAAAAACATTTGTCCATGGTAAAGCACTATGGACATGACCTGTTTACCACTTCTCTTTCTTGGGGTAACTAGACTTCTACATTTGTAATCAAGATCAGTGACAATGATGAAATCCAAGTGAAAAGTTTCCTTTCTTGTCTCAGAGCACTCTGAGGCAGATTTCAACTGTTCTGTAACAGATATTACCATATAGCTCCCATGTAAAAATTCTTATTCTGTAAAATAAGTCTGCAAGGACATCCTTTTCTCTGTTCTAGTTCTTTATGAAAACTTATATAGTTTATCTTATGGGCATAGAAAGACCTAAGCCTTCCCGTACCTTACTCTTCTGGTGATAGTTTTTAATTTAATTTAATTTAATTTTTTTTGGTGGTATATTTTATTTTTTAATTTTTAATTGTTTTTTATTGGAGTAAAATTGCTTTACAATGTTGTTAGTTTCTGCTGTACAATTAAGTGAATCAGCTATATGTATACCTATATCCCCTCCCTCTTGGACCTCCGTCCCACCCCTCCGTCCCACCCATCTAGGTCGTCACAGAGCACCGAGCTGAGCTCCCTGTGCTATACAGCAGGTTCCCACTGGCTATCTATTTGACACATTGTAGTGTATTTATGTCAAACCTAATCTGCCAGTTCATCCTACCCCCCCCTTCCCCACTGTGTCCACAGGTCCGTTCTCTACATCTACATCTCTATTCCTGCCCTGCAGATAGGTTCATCCGTACCATTTTTCTAGATTCCACATATATGCGTTAATATACAATATTTGTTTTTCTCTTTCTGGCTTACTTCACTCTGTATGACAGACTCTTGGTCCATCCACCTCACTACAAATAGCTCAGTTTCGTTTCTTTTTATGGCTGAGTAATATTCCATTGTATATATGTGCCACATCTTCTTTATCCACTCATCTGTCGATGGACACTTAGGTTGTTTCCATGTCCTGGCTATTGTAAATAGAGCTGCAGTGAACATTGTGGTACATGACTCTTTTTGAATTATGGTTTTCTCAGGGTATATGCCAAGTAGTGGGGTTGCTGGGTCGTATGGTAGTTCTATTTGTAGTTTTTTAAGGAACCTCCATACTGTTCTCCATAGTGGCTGTATCAATTTACAGTCCCACCAACAGTGCAAGAGTGTTCCCTTTTCTCCACACCCTCTCCAGCATTTATTGTTTGTAGATTTTTTGATGATGGCCATTCTGACCGGTGTGAGGTGATACCTCATTGTATTTTTGATTTGCATTTCTCTAATAATTAATGATGTTGAACATCTTTTCATGTGCCTCTTGGCCACCTGTATGTCTTTTATGGTGAAATGATAGCTTTTTAAAATCCACATGTTCTCAGATGAAAGAAGCATCGTCTCATGGACAGAGGCCTAGAATGCCCTGGGATTGCTTCAGTAAGATGTTCAGTTCTGAACTGAATGCTTTGGGAAGGATTAGTAGGTATATAATAGAAAACTCATGAATGAGTTTCTGGGCTCAGCAGAGTAGGTTTCAGGAATGAAAAAGTATCCAAGATATTTTACCAGATACTTTTTTAAATTTAGTTTTCTCATCTATGTCATGTTTCCTTTGGCAGCTATGCCCGTGTTACCTACCTTTATATTAATGTCCACTTACTTAACCCTTTCTTTTTCCTTTCCCTTATAGACGAAAAAAGGAGTAATTGTTCTCTCCCATCACTATCCACTCTGTTCCATGAGAGAAGAAAGCTAAATAGGGTGAAGTAACTCCCTAGGCACAGAAGAACCATTATACTCTCCAGAAGAAGTAATTTGGTCTGCTTGGTAGTAGACAGAAATTAACTCACCAAAGAACACCAGGGAATCAGACCCAATTATGTCAGCAGGACTTGAGTTAACGTCCTGATTCTAGAACCTTCTTTAACATTCAAACTTTATGGATACCTATAATTCATTTTAAAGGTAATATTTCTAAGCTTTAGGCTGGGTACCCATAAATGAATACAGTTGTGTCCAATGTGTGTTTTTAAATTACTTGGAAATTGTCCTCCTATTTAAAGTGAAAGAAAATATAGAAATGTCTTAGATTTATTACATCATTAACCTTTTCTAAACAATTACCTCAGTGCAGGGTTGTTTTGTGGTTGTGGCAGGATATTATGAGGATTTTTGGGGGAGTGGGAGATAGAATAAAGTTGTTCTGCATTTACAACATCTATAATTAAAACAAGCCAGAGGAAATTAGCTACATGGCTCTTATGATTTCTAGTGTATTATCAAAAATAATTGTGGCACTTTGCCATATGTTCTTGCCTTCTTACAGATTGCTGTTGAGATAAGATGAGACTTGACATCAACTAATTGCTTATTTCTAATACACAATCTTGAACTACAGTGTTTCTCTAGAGGAAATAAAAGCTCTGTGACAAAGAGATTCAGGAAATAAGAGCTTTTCTAACTTTTAACTCTATACATAACACAGAGAAATTGTGTAAATAAATATAACCAGATGTGTTGGTTCATGGGAAGATAGTTGCCTATTTTAAGAAAAAGAATGTATTCTGTTTGTTTAGAGCCCTTCAAAATGATGAAAGGTATTAGTTCTGAGTCGACTGAGGAGGAATGAATAAGTTAATACCTAGCTGGAGAATAATTCCATTGCCTAGCTATTCTACTCAGAGCATTTCAATATGTTTCTCAATCCAAAGAGCTCACATATGCCTTAATGAGTTAATTATTGTATTGCATTACCTGTAGCCCAAGTCAGAATTCACTTGCTTTCTATCTGAAAGATAGGGGAGGAATGGGGGGGCAGTAAAAAAAAAAGAACATATATTCAGACAGATCTGTACTGTAATCCTGCTTCTGCCACATGAGAGCTGTGGGATTTGGACAAGTTATTTCATCTCTCCAAATTATAGTTTCCTCAGTTGGGGGCTGAGAAAGCCTACTTTGTAGAGTTGATGTAAAGGATTTATAAGAGGTGTTAAGTATTAGTTTCCTGCCCCATTTCATCCCTCTACTCCACCCTCACCCCCCCCCCACACCATCATGGCTCTGCAATAATAAATGTTGCAGTGTCGAAAAGGCCCATCTGGTCTTTCTCAGATAAGGATAGTTATCTTCAAACAGGCTGATTCCTGCACATAATACATCATACAAAATGGAAAGTACCCTCAACATTTCGTATGTGGTTGTCTCTATGAATTAAATGTGCAATCTAGAATTTACGTATAAAGACCTTTCAGGATGACCATTGGCAATGATCTCCTGAAAGATGTCTCATGTAGGAAATGCTCACCCAATTATGAGCAATGAAGCAGTATAACAATATCTGGAAAAGTATTGCAACACAGTATGAGTCTTTTAAATGAGTTTTAGATATATTAGTAAAAAAAGAAAACTCAGCCTGTCTAAGGACTGATTTTATTTCCTGTCACCAACATTATGAAGGCATGCCATTCTTTTTTGTAACTCAAATACTAAGCCAAATGAATACAGACATTAGTTCCCCAGTGGGTCCATGGCATCTTAACTTTAAAAACATCCAATGCAGTATTATTCTACCTACCCTTTTCCAGTATTTTGTGTCCTTTAAAACCTACTCCTGCATATTTTGGAAATGCCTAATAGGATATATTTTAGGTAGGAGTGTCCTGATCCTATATGCAGCTTTGGTATCAGTGCCTTAGCCTTGTCATTGTACTTTACTTGGCACCAAGAGGTGAGTGTGTGCATATGTGTGTTTGAAACACAGCATATATAATGTTTGTCTTGCTCCTTATGGAACTTAAAATAACATTTTTATCTCTAAAATGCTTTTGTGAGTAGTTATCACTTGGCCGAATTCTACCTTCCAAAGGTAGAGCAAGAGAAGGATGAAACTGAGTCACACATGCAGCTATTTCTGTAATTCATGAGCGCTCCAGGAGCATAGCATCCCTCTCCTTACGTCCTCTCTGTTTCTGGAGCCACTGCTCTTTTGGTTCATGAATGGCTGGGGCTGCCTGTCAGCCAAGCTTCCTGTTTCCATTCTCTCCCTGCTGCCATTTACCCTGAAAACTGCCCCCTAAATAATCATTTTCAAATCCTTTTTTGACTATGTCATGCCTGCACTGGGACCTGCAGTGGGATCTTATCATTATAGGATCACATATAATCTCCAGGCTGCTTTCGAATCTCTCACTGTCCACTCTGTACCCTTTCAACCCAGTTGTTGACCCTTCACAGCACCACTACCTCTTAGATCCTGCCTACGTTTCTGGCTCTCATCCCTGTGCATTTGGTATTCATTTTCCTTGAAATGGCCCCACGTCTTCTTGGCTATCAAGCTTGGAGTCGTGGAGGAAGGGGAGAGGGGTCCGGAGGGATACAGTTTTAATGAAAGCTCTCAATAGATCAGGCATTAAGTTAGCATTTAGATGCTCTACCCACATCACACTTCATCTAATCTTTGCCTAAACCTTATAAGGTAGATATTATTAGCCCTATTTATGGTTGGAAAAACACAGGCTTTGAAGTATTTTATAATTTGTGCCAAATCACAAAACTAGCCACGGGAGTAACTTTAGAATCTTAAGGGATCTTATGACACTAAAGGCTGGGCCCTTTCCACTGTGTAATACTTTGTCCCAATCTATGCTAATTACCCCCATCCACTCCAGGCTTTAAGACATACCCATGTCTTTATGTACTCTTTAGTTATGTGGACCTTTGTAACTCTTCCTCAACTGCTTCAAATCAGATTCCCCACGTAGAGTATAAACTCTAAACATAAAACAAACATTAAAAAATCATCCCCCAAACCCCCCCTTTGATCCTTCATCCCCCTTCAGGTGCTATCTTTTTTTTCATCTAAACTCGGTAAACTTTTCAATAGTTCTGTGTGTTCAGTTAACCTCCTGAAGTCTTCTTACTCTTACATCTATTTCTTCCTCTCCTCTGAAACTGTTCATATCAAGGTGACCAGTGACCTTCCTTGTTGTCAAATCCAGTAGACAATGTTCTGTTCTAATGTAGCCAATCTCTTAACAGTGTTTGACACTGTTGCCTGCCCCTTTCTTTTCGAAACCCTCCCTCCTGTCTTGGTTGCTATGACACCATAATTTCTTAGTTTTTCTCCTACTTCTTTGGCTCCTTCTTTTCTGTCTCCTTTGCTAGGTGGTCTACCCCTACCTAATCTCTGAATGTTGGCAGTCCTCAGGACGTGGTCCAAGGGCCCTTTTTCTTCTCTCTCTCTCCTTTCTCCCTAAGTATGCTTACCCATTCCTATGGTCTTAGTATCAGTAAGCCAAATGATCCCAAATCCTTAAAGTCAGCCCAGACCCCCGCTCTGAGTTTCACATATGTATTTGAAACCTCCACTTGAATGATTCACAGTCACTTTAAAGCATGACATGTGACTAGAACACAAAACTGACTTTTCCCACGGCTTTCACCGTTTCAGTAAATGACACTACCATCTGTTGTTCAACTCAAGAATTTGGGGTTACCATTGAGATATCCCTTTCCTTTATTCTCATCATCCAGTCCATTAGTATGTGTAAGAAATCCAACATCCAAATTATATCTCACATCAGTCCACTTCTCTCCTTCTGCAGTCACCCGAGTCCAGGCCACCTTTATCTCTTGCCTAGATTAGAGGCCCTGGCCTCTAACTGGTCTTTTTGTTTCCTCTCCTGCCTTCGTTAATCTCCACATAGCAATGTAGTGATTCATTTAAAGCCTAAATGATAACATGTCACTACCCAGCTTTAAAAGCTTCTATTGTTTTCCATTGCGCTTGAAATAAAATTCAAACTCCTTACCACGGGACTTCAAGGCCCCACGTTATCTGAAGCCTCTCTTACCTCATCTCCAGCCACATTTCTTTCTCGGGAAGTTTTAGCCAAGATCTTTCCTATCACAGAGCTGATGCAAAGGTCTGCCCTCTTACTTGGGAGGACTTCTGTGCCCTTGGGTTTTCCCAAAACTGGTGTCTTCTCATCTTTCAAGTCTCAGCTGACACTGAGCCTTCTCTCATAGATGTTCCTTGACCACCATAACCGAAGAGCACCCATCACCACCATATGTACACCGTTACTCTTATCGTAGCCCCCCTATTTGTTACCTTCAGAGCATTTTCTTATGTTACTGAATACTTGTTTATCTGTTTACCGTATTTCTCCCCTGTTCGTCCTATTTCTCCCCTGTTGATCTTATTTCTCCTTTTATCCTTTTATGCTGTGAACATCAAAAAGGCAGCGGTTTGGGGTTTTATCACCACTGCAGACCTGGGTGCTAATATATTAAATATTAGGGGGAGGGAGGAAGGAAAGAGAAGAAGGGAGGGAGGAGTGAAGGGAGGAATTAAGGCCTGGGACTACACCTTTCTCACAACGTATGTATTCCCACAGCTCCTGTTGAAATCTTGGAGTTAAAATAGGTACCTAATGCATGTTTGTGTGATAAATAAGTATGCAGACTCTTTTGCACTGTAACAGAATAAAAAGAAACGAGGAAAAACAAGATGCAGAAGCGAAAAGATACGTCCCTTATCCAACCTAGTATATCTGAAATGAGCTCTTCAATTTAAAAAAAGTAATTTTCAGAATAGAGTAAACAAGAGGGTCAGACAAGAAGAGAAAGCATCACGTGTTACGGGAGTTTGGGATTGCTTAAGGCAGTCTGACAGATGGGAGTTTGCTCCGTTTCCTCTGGGGTAATCCACTCTAGGCCGGGCATTTTTAAAGATTAGATTTTGAAATAAAGCTTTGCACCTGGGAATGTACCGAGGCAGGAGAACATATCCCTTCTCTCCACTGTTGTGGTGCTTAAATGTGAGAATTTTTGAACAAGATAAGAAAGCAAAGACAACAAACCCTGCAGGATAATAGTCTCTGAGAACCTTAATAACAGCCATTTTTAAAGCAAAGCCTGTGGACTTCTAAATCCATAGCTGCTCGTTTAAGATGCATTGCGATGCAGTGGACCTGAAAACACACTCCTTATCTACCTAGAGCAACCAGGCTCCAAGCCAAACGGCAGTCCTCAAATTAACTCTTGTTTATCTCGGGATGACAACTCTCCTGCTTTGAAAAGAAATGCAATGGCCACATATAGAAGAGAAAAAAGGAGTCACACCCACTGTGAATCTGTATCCAGCTGCATTTCCTGTGCGAGTTAGGAACCTCTGGTGGTTAGATTAGAATTCTTATAAAGTCAAGATTGTGGGTCCAGTTCCTTTGTATGGGTGCTTCTCAAAAATCCATTAGGAAGGATAATTCTGTTTTGTTTTCCTAGTTTTAATTTCCAATCCATAACAGACTGATACTTTTGTAACACGCAATAAATTACTTTTAAAAATTACAAAAACCAGACACAAAATGCAAGCCCATGCTTTTTATTTTTAGATTGCTACAAACGTTTCTAAAGATTTACTCTCAATTTCTGTTCTCATGATGGACCGTGTGTGTGTGTGTGTGTGTGTGTGTGTGTGTGTGTACTCCAGAACCTCAAGTATTTAGAGCCAATGTTTAACATATCATGTTGGGTAACCAAGCTAAGGGAGTTTTACTTTTGCATGTTTGTTTTTGTTTTATTTAACTTCTTTAAAGCATCAACACCTTTTCAGAATAACTACGTTGGGTAAATTCATCTAAAGAGTTTTACATACACTGCTTTCTTCTTAGAGTTCACTGAACATAAATCTACCTTTTTCTGGCTCGTTCAGGATCATTAACATTACTTATTTTGCTTTGCTTTAAAGTTAGGTGATGCCTTCAAGGGCTAATAATATATGTAGGGCTATTAGTTTTCACACTTGTGTGACCCTGGTCAACTCTGAGTGCCTGCAGCTCCTTTTACACCTTTCTGGTTCTCTGTCAGGTGTCACTTCTTGCTGCTCTCAGTTTAGCCCTTAAGGATTACTTCTCTCCATTTTGGATCCTCTGTTTCTGACCTTTTAAGTTCTTAGAAATCAGAACATCACTTTTCTTTTTTTTTCCTATTAAGCTTATTTGAATTAGGCAAAAATTACCAGTAAAGAGGAACTAATGACCTTATCATTATTCACATACTAATTGCTTTCAGAAAAGATTAGAGATGGTGTGTCCGTAATGATTAATTTTGTGGGGAGGTTTGGTCACTTATTCTTCCTGTGTCTTTTTGTTTGTTTTATTGCTTACTCCTCAGTTATATTCAAGATAAGGAGGTTATCTTTTTAAATTTTTATTATTTTATTTTATTTTTTTGTGGTCTGCGGGCCTGTCACTGTTGCGGCCTCTCCCGTGGCAGAGCACAGGCTCTGGACGCGCAGGCTCAGCGGCCATGGCTCACGGGCCCAGCCGCTCCGCGGCATGTGGGATCTTCGCAGACCGGGGCACGAACCCGTGTCCCCTGCATCGGCAGGCGGAGTCCCAACCACTGCGCCACCAGGGAAGCCCCGAGGTTATCATTTGATGAGCTCTTTTTTAGAGACAAATAATTCCTTATACATAGGGAAGAGAATATGTGGAATCTATTATCCCTGATGTCTTGGAATAGTATCATAACCATTTGTTTGGATAATAAAAAGAGGTGTGTAGTAGTAACTAATTCTTGGCATCTTCCTTCTTTATTTTTCATCTTATAAAAGTAAGACTTTCATAACTTTTCATATTCTTCCCTGGTTGTCTTACTACTTTCGATCACCATGGATCATTCTACTTGTCACATGAGATGGTACAAATTTAATCAATAATCTCACCTTTGTCCTTTACTTTTCTTTATAAACTTCTGTTCTCAGTAGCTTCCTGAAAGAAGGTCTTTATCCTGCTTAGTTTAAGGACATCGACTATATTCTACCTGTTTCTTCTCAACAGTCATTGTCTATTCCAATCAGGCCGTGCAGTTCATTGTACCTGCTCGTAATCCAAACTCCTTGCCACGTTTTTGCCATTTCCAGGCTTTTCTCACTTGGAATACCGTCTTCCTCTTCCCTTCACCTTTCTCAATCCTATCCATCCTTCAAGGCTCAAACGAAGTTCCATGACTTTGTAAAGTCTATTTCTATCACTTTCTTCCCCACACTGATTCTCTTACAATAGAAATCCTTTCATTAGCTATTACTTATTAAAGGCTTATTGTGTTCTAGATGATGTTCAAAGTATTTTACAAAAATTATGCCATGTAATATTCAGAATAACCCAGCAGATAGGTGTTATTATTTAATATTTAGTGAAGCCAAGGAGATTAAAGAGTCTAAACTTATGCAGCTAATAAGGGAAAGAGAAGGAAGAGACCAGAATTATGTCTGTTTAACTGCACTTTCCCATTAGTTTTCCCTGGAGGCTGAGAAAGGGGACTTATGACAGAAGTAGGCTAGATGCTCAGAAAAGAAGGAATGGTGAGATCTGAAAATGCTCTCCAGGAAACACAATACTCCCTACTCCTAAAACTGCCTTGTAAGCCTGTAAGCATACTGCTTGCCTCACATCTGAACTTTCTTGATATTCACAGTTGAAATTTGCTCCATAATTATACTTAACTCTAGGCTATATGTCTCTTTCTGAGGGGAGGGGCTGCATATTATTTTGCCATTGGCGCCCATTTTCTCGATTATCTTATGCTCTCTCTCTTGTATTGGATATATCTGTCCACTACTTTAGATATGTTTAACACTCTCCATATTAATAAGACGGTAAAGTTACTCTTTGAGTACTGGAAACAATGTTAGTCTGCCTTGTGCTAGATTTGCTGAAATTTAAGCAGGACTATTATTAATAGGAAACATTTTTTAATTAATAGGAAAAAACTCAGAGGTGATACAGCCTAGTGGTTAAGAGCCCAGTCCCTGGAGTCTGACGGCCGGGGTTTCAAATTTCGCTGTATGGTTTATTAGCTGTGTGACCTTGTGCGGTTTTTACTGAGCCTCTCTGTAATTTCATTCTCTTATGTGTGAAGAGAAGATATTAATAACGCCTGCCCTGGAGAGTTACTGAGAGGATTAAGTGAGCGCATGTATATACAGTGCTTTAGAGAAGTGTCTGTTGTAAAGGAAGTCTTATATGTGTTGTTGCTGTTACTGCTGCTGCTGCTTCTGTTGTTACGTAACAAATCCTTTTTCCCTATTCATTAGTTATTGTTCTTCCTAAAGAACACAATCACAAAAAGAAGAGAAAACTTATATTGATCGTAGCAACTAGGGCTTGAGTGATCTTTTCTCGTTAGGTCAGAAGTGAAATAAAACTACTAAAAAATATCTGTGAAAATTACTTTTTGTCCAGATTAGGTCTCCTCTGAGAACTCGATTCTCCATTCTAACCTCCTGCTTTTCTGGGGCCCCTGAGTCTAAGGTTAATCTTAGGATAAATGCCATCATGGTAATTTATGCAAATACGAGTGTGCTCCTTCCTAAGTGCCCTGTCAATGTCTCCCTCCCCACCTAGAACTCATGCTGCCTACTTGTACTAAAAAATCTCCACTACAGCAGGCCAACTTCCTAAAGAAAGCCTTACGGTCCTCACCGATACTCACCTCCCTTTTAGAGCAACCTACCTGAGCCCTGTATCTTGACGGAATCCCTGCCAGCCCGCCATCCCAAAGGAGCATGGCCAAACTACGTTTATGCTGATATGTCAGGTCATGACTTCCTGTAATGTTCACATGACTCTTTTAGACAGAGGAGTGAATTGCTGCCCGGAGAATTTCTGTTCTGGCAGCGGGGATATTTTGTAGCAGACTTTTTCCAGTGCAAATAAGTTTTTCTCACAGGTGGTCCCACATGTCCAATTGCAAAATGAAAAGTGAAAAGGGTAGTCAGGACTCCATTTTTCATTTTGAACAAATCAATCCACGTGGGTAAAGTTTAATGAAAATCAGTAATGCCGTCTTTCCGTGTGCTTTAACCTCAGTAGTTGTTTCCCCTTGTTAGCAGTAGCCTTGCTCAGCTTCGGTGACTACTGTCTATTATAGCCAGTGCTTACGGCAGCAAATGGTGTGTGGAGACAGCCTAAGTTCTTCTAGAGTCAAAAGAACTGGATCCATTGCCCACATTTAACACTTTTGGCAAGTCAGTTAAACATCTCTGAGCCTCGGTGCTCTCATCTGTAAAACAGAGAAAATATTATGTATTTCACTGGGTAAGGAGTAGGAATAAGTAAAGCGATACACGTGTAAGTGCTTTGTAAACTGTAAAGCCCTTTACTTTGCATGTGTCCTTTGTTGCTCTACACTACCATCATAAACTAGAGAAGTAATACTGAGTTAAGAGCTACCTTCCTGCCAATGCTAAGACTTCACTTCAGCTACTTCTGAATTTCCAAGGGGAGAAATTTTAATCCGAGTACGTATGAGGTTTGGCAGGAAATTGTCAACGTGTAGTTGTTAATATGAATGACTTAAACAAAAAGTGCATACTAGATTTTAGAAAAAGTAAAGGCATAACTGTCTCTTGCCTTCCTCTTAGATTTCCCACAGTGCTAAGGCTAGACAAATAACCAGTCCTCAGCAAGCACTGGTTTATATTCATTTTTTTTCTCGATGATACAACAAGGATGTTTAAATTCAGGGCAGTGTAAGTGGCAAAGATGAAAATTAGCAAATTTCATGAGTCAACATCCTATCTGTGCTTGGGAAGACCTCTCATTTATTCAGCGAAGTATTGATGACTTCACGATACACATAATCTTAAGGAACTATTGATTGAACCTGGGTCTCTGCTATAAACGCAGGACATAAAAATTCAAATGTACTATAATTTATATGCATGCTAGTGTAGAAAGCCGATTGTATTAGTCAAAATATCTTAATTTGTTGACAACAAAAGGTTTGGTCTTAATTCCTTAAGTGTGAACTCTGAGGCCAAGTTTTAGGTAGCAAGCCACATACAAGAAGAAGAAAAGTAAAGTAAAAGAGAGAAGTGGGGGCATTATCTTGATAACTTGGATCTGTTTGGTTTTTATTCCTGAATTCTTTAGATATATTAACCTCAATTTTCTCTTTCACTGAAGAAGTAGCAAATTCAGCAGGGTATGTTTTTCCATGTAGATACACAAAGATAAATTGGATATATATTTGATCAAGCTCCATTCAGCAAGAAGCCCAATACTGGTTTTCTATCACATCAGCTACTTTCAGAATCAGGCTGTTTCCTTCCAAAACAAGCCTGTTTTTGATGGGATAAAGATAGATGCTCCTCGGTATGTTTTAGTATTTCTATTCTTTCAACTCCAGATGGGGTTTATCCATATTCCCCTCCTGTCTTCCAGTGGAAGGCAATGAGACAGAATTCTCTTTCGAGTCCATCGGTGATACTTTGGCTGCCAGAAATAGTGACAGGAGACATTCATCGTCCATCTCCCTGCATCTAAGAGGCTGCGACTGAAAACACAGGCCACTTCTTCAGACTTTGTAACATGTTATTGCTGCCACTTTTCCTTCCTTAACTTTAGAAGAGTACTTTAATTCAGTTTTAGAAAGGGGTGGGGAATTTTCTAGTTACACAGATCAATCCAGTTGTTCGGAGCTTCAGAATGAATTTTTAAACTTGTTAAACAGAAGCATACAAATCTCTAAAAGCAAGTCAGATAATGTACAAAGCCTTCATTCATTGTGTAGGCAGAAAGGAATGCTGGTACCCGGCAGCTCTCTAAGGAATGTTCCAGTGGCTTTGACCGTTCTGCTGGGAACAAGGAGGGAAACACATATAGAAAATGAATGTATAATGTCTCTGGCTTATAATGGAAAAATGATAAGAAAAGTTGGCTGTTTAACATAAACTGTCAGTTGCATATTCCAGGCCTCCTCTCGTCGGGGTCCCTCCCACACCCACAGGCCTGGCTACCGTTTAGGGAGGAGTACAAAGTGGCTGTTTATTATTATTGAGTGATGAGGCCTGTGGTCTGAAATTCATTCTGTCAACAGAATGTAAGCAAAGTTGGCATTTTAAAGCAGGGCTCTTTCAGTCGCTGGGTTTTCTCGGGATTGCTATGCAACAGGATCAGTGCTGTAGTCCCCGGTTCAAGCTGAAAATGTTACACAGGAAGACATACCATGTAAAGGTCAGATTCTTCTACTATGATAATTTTCTTGATCTGTGTATGTACAAATGAGGTTGAAATCATCACTTCTTATCAAAGTGCTATGGACTTTCCACCTGTTGAGCCTTAAAATGTGATGGTATTTTAAACGGGAAGTCTTGCTAATAAATGTATGGTGCTGTGATAATTGTGTGATGCTGTTTTACCAAGGTGAACTTAATGTGTATTGTCAAGAAGATTCTCTCCTATGATCAAATCCCATTAATGTGCTGGTGCTGTGGGCCAAGTACAGCCTTGTTTATTAGTCTCTCCATGCTTTTGTGGTCCGAGTCAATTCTACAGATTACTATGTGCTTGGAAAATATGACTTGACCCATAGTGTAATACAATGATTGGCACTGTGGTGCACTTTATCACGGAGTTTTATTTCCTGTCACTTCCATGAAATAATGTATTTTTTCCATGGACTAGAAGACATAAGTTATGAAATTTATAACGTTACAAATGTATTATGTTCCGATTCATAATCTCAGGGAATAAATTTATTATTCCTAATTAGATGCCCACTTTCAGTCTACATAGCGACATAAAGAGATGATACACCAAGAAAAGTGAGTTGGAGGTGTATCTTCTTGTTAGTTGAACCAACTGAAATCCCTTTTGAGCTAATAGTCTATTTTTTGCAGTTCTCCAAATTCACAGTCACAGCCGGTCTCTTTTGTTTGGTAATTCTGCGTGTGTTCTTCTTCCTGATGCCCTGTAGGACCTCCAAGGAGAAATCGAAGCTCACACAGATATCTATCACAACCTGGATGAAAATGGCCAGAAAATCCTGAGATCCCTGGAAGGTTCTGATGATGCGGTTCTGTTACAAAGACGTTTGGATAACATGAACTTCAAGTGGAGCGAGCTGAGGAAAAAGTCTCTCAACATTAGGTAAGCAAAGATCCGGAACAACAAAAAAAGGCCAGAAATGAATTAAAATGGCAACATGACCCTCACTTGCCTAGCACAAGTAGCTAATATCTCATATGTTTATGTAAATTCCCCAATTTCAGAATGATTTATTTTATTTTGAATAAATGAATCATTTATTTGCTCAGTATGGAGATACTTGAGGGCTCAGATGAGATTAGAATGGTGCTATGTTATAACCACGGGAGACATACTTATTAAGACATTAGAGTGAATTCAAATGAGGAACACAGCTATCCTGATTTCATAGTGTCCTCTCTTGGTTTATCACAGGGTTATTCAAAAAATGATAAAACTAACGTCTGTTGATTCTGGAATTCTTTCTTTGGCATCATTCTAAACGCACGTGAGGACCTTCTTTAAATACCCATGATACGTTATAATTAACATTGTAAAGGAGACCTCGCCATAGCTCCCACAGCCAAGGAGAGATTATAACAACTGCCTGCCTTTTGCTTCCTCTCAGACTGTGTTACCATATACCCGGTAAACTAAGCCTTTAGCTGTTCTGTACACACCTGTTTTGTAATTTGCCCTTTCGTGCATCGCAACATTCTCTTGGGAAGTTAATGAAGGTGTCTCAGCACTGTTGTAAGGAGGGCGGAGTGAAGCTCTTGCTGTACCTGTTTGGCACTAGTTCAGTGGAGGGGCAAAGAGCAGAGAGAGGAAGTGAAATGCCCAGGGTCACCTAAGTGGCATGGGAGGTACGGGGAGTGGAAGTCAGGCTTCCTGCTTTCTAATCAGTTGCTTTGCCTAATTCACGTCTCTTTATAAAAGTACCTTGTGTTTTCTTCTGTGCCTAGAGGAGCAGTGGTAGTGGAGGGAGGTAGAAGAGGACTCGTGGGATGCACTCAACACTGGGAGTTGTCACTACCTCTAGGTCGTAAGATTACAGGAGGGAGATGATTTTTCTTCTTTATAGCTCTTCTAAGTTGTCCCAAATTTGGACATAGAGTATCTTTACTTCTATAAATGAGGCAAAAATATAAATGAAATTTATTCATTTGAAAGCACTCTTGTAGAAATCTGCACGTAATATGACAGAATAATGATGATAGCAACTCACACTTACATGGTGCATCACATACTGTGCAATGTCATGGGCACTTTAGATTTGTCCACGCATTTAATGCTCTCAGCAACTCTAAGAGTTAGATTGTATTATTATCCTCTCTTTGCACTTGAAGAAAGTAACACACGGAGTGGCTAAATAACTTCCCCGAGGTCGCTTAGTTAGTAAGCGGCAGATCTAAGATCTGAACACAGGGAGTCTGGCTCCAGAGTCTGAGCTTTGAAGAGTTGTATTATGCCGTAGAGTATAAAGGAAGAAGGAGAAGGTAAGAGCCACCTAACTTTTACACATAAACACGTAATAAGTGAAAGGATGAAGAGCAGATTTCTGGGAGGAGGAAAGGATTTATTTTTATTTCTGTGGTTTTTCCCCCCGAATTTGCACCCTAGCTTCCAAGACACTCATTTTTATCTCCCTTTTTGATCCATGAATTTTGTATTGATGTGTCGGTGATGAGTTGTGGGCAACAGCGGGCGATGGCATTTTCAAAGATAGGGAGGCTCCATTCGCGTTCTACAGCTTCACCTCTCAGAGAGGTGAGTATATGTAACGACACCGGCCACTTTCATAACATCTGTCATTACAAAGGAATGAAACTTGTGAGATGGGAAAGATATCGGTAGATAAAGGAAAGAAAAGAAAGTTATTCTTCTTTTCGGGAGGGAAAAAGAAAGGTGCTATTACTGTTCTGAACATCACTCAGTGCCTTTTCTCTCTTTCATGTGAACTTGATGAAATAAAAGGAGGATTGAAAGCGGCAGACAGCATGTCGGCCAAAATATGGGCTCTTCATTCTCAGTGATTTCCCATAAGCCAGCTACTGCAGTTTAATTCCTGCTGTCATTAATCAAGTGGAAAGCAGTTGCCTTAGCTCGTCTAAGGTACTTCAAATTCTAGAATTTAGAACTCAGATCAGCGGCTTTGGCTTTTTAGTAGGCCTCTCGAATAATACAGACTGTGTTATCAACACTCACTCATAAAAAGCGAGGAAGTAATTCTTCACGCCAAAGGGACTCGGTTTATTTCCTGACGCTTGGTTGAAATGAGGCCATCAGTCAATCCGTACTGAATGGCAGGGTTCGGCTGAGAGAAGCACAGTAGAGGTAGTAATTGGGGATTGTTATGAAATAGGATAGATGAACCCTGGAAGAGTTACGTACCGAACCATCAGTGACACATAAGCTTGCATTGCCAATCTAGTCAGTTCCTCTGTCGCCGTTATTTTGCAGTGAAAAGTCACCACAATTTAAAAAAAAACCTTCCAAAGTTACCCTGGAGAAACATCCCTGTGTTTACCTTAAACTATGACATATTATACTAAAAACTGTCAGTTGTTCATTATTTCATAAGAGATTCTGAAGCCATTTTTATATTTCAAAATATAAAAACATTAGCGCTTAATTTCACAGGTATCCATTTTTTAATGAGAAAAAATTGAGTCGGAACAAAAATGATTCTGAAGTTTCCCTTTGTGTTCCATTGACTCATAAGCGGTATCGTTGTGCTTGCAGATCTAAGTCCACATTATGTCTTGTACCCTCCATTTATTTTCCTTCTGCCCTGTCTTTCTCTTCTTGTGATTGTGGTTCTTATTGATTGATTGATTGAAGTCTTCATCATGTCATTCCATATTGATAGATTTGGCTCTCTTTCTTTACATGTTGAGACCATCCATTGCACATTTACAAAAATATTCTTCCTGGGACACTCTTTCTATCACATTATTCCTTTGGTCAAGAACTTGAGTCTTGTTGGTGCCCATATTTCACTCTTTCATTTATTTGTTCATTCAAGAACTATTTACTGAATGTTTACTACATACTAGGCACTCTTCCAGGCACGGAGGATACAACAGTGAACAAAACAGTCAAAAGTCGGGCTTCCCTGGTGGCGCAGTGGTTGAGAGTCCGCCTGTCGAGGCAGGGGACACGGGTTCGCGCCCCGGTCCGGGAGGATCCCACATGCCGCAGAGCGGCTGGGCCCGTGAGCCATGGCCGCTGAGCCTGCGCGTCCGGAGCCTGTGCTCCGCAACGGGAGAGGCCACAACAGTGAGAGGCCCGCACCGCAAAAAGAAAAAAATGAAAATAAAATACGGCATTGTTTCTCATCATCAAAAAAAAAAAAAAATTAAAAAAAAAAACCAGTCAAAAGTAGACCGTTGCTCTCATGAAGCTTATATTTAGTCCCTAGGATCTAGTGACCCTTCCACTCTCTACCAACTATGCCTGATAAGCCCCTGCTGACCCCTTCCCTCTCTGTCCTTCCTCTGCTTCCCACTTCATTCCTCCCCAAGCAGCAATCTAGTTACTGCCCCAAATGGATTCTCTGAGTCAAGTAAATTCTGCTTTCTAACCCCATTCCTGCTGTCCAACAGTTTTCTCACTGTCCCGTACGAGTACATCCATTTGCCGGTCCTCACACTTGGAACACCATCTCTCCTCTGAGCCTCCAAATTTTGACTCAAATTCCATAATCAAGATTTCGCTTTCTGACCGTTCCTTTACCAGGTCTTCCCTGTACTATTCTGATTTACACTTGATGGCAAGTTCCTTTAAGTATTCATGAGTTGTTTCGTAGGGCTGTGCTTGCTGCCTTCAGCTAAGTTAGATAAATACAAAACTCCAAGCTATAAATGAGTCAGTGAGGTGGAGTAGAAAGGGTCTTGGACCAACAGTTGGGTGACCTAGCATCTCCTCTGGCTCTGTTACTACCTAGCATCTGATCTTTAGCCAGTCTCTTAACTGCTTCAGACTTGAATTTTCTCTCTCACTGAAATGAGGACGTTTGACCAGACACATGGGTGGTCTCTTCAAGTTCCCTGGCAATTCTACAATTCTATTATTTTTAATTCTACAGTCACTCTTCATAAACCTAGGCAAATTATTGAGCTTTTCTACCTTGGTTTTCTTATATTGAAAAGAATTGATTAAGTTCGAAGATACGGTATAAGAGAAAGTAAATACTGATACAATGTCTTTGAGAGAAAAGAATAGTTTGATTGAAATTGTATCTCATAATTCAGTTCAAGGAAGGTAGATGCCATCTGTTCGACATGCGTTATCACACTGCATTTTGACCAAGAGGTATAAGAAAGAGAAGTAAATACTCAGTGATAGCTGAGTGCCATCAAACAAAAGATTAACCGCTTTAAGTGGGAGAAAAATAGAGTGAAAATTTTCTACTTACGTGTATACATACAAATACACACGTGCGCACACACACACACACACAGAATCGCTGATGACATTATGCAACATCGGGATGGTGATTAGTCATATAAAGTGTTTCTCATTCTAAAATATTCTGTAGCTACAAAACTTGCATTTTTAATTTTGAAAATATGGGTAATTTGAGAAGTGATCAAGTGCATAAGAAACGTGTGTGAAGATTTCAATTTAATCTGGCACCAGATTATATTTTCCAGATTATTGTATATATTATTAACTATGAGAATCACATATGATGTCCACATAGTTTCAGCAAAACTTACATTCTGTGAGATTGTTATACTTGGGGGGAAAACGTGTAGATATTATATAAAGGTAATCCCTTTCATGAATTTTTCAACATTAATTTGAGACGTGAGGACATGAACATTATATAGTCCACAGCAGCAATAAATCTCTTAGAAAGTACTTGGTATTAGAATAATTAGAGGTCTTGCTCTAATGGAGGACAAAGAGCAAAAGAAAACAAAGCCTTTTTACCTTTGAGTGAGAGAAAAATGCAACTTGGATGTTGAGTATCTCCAACCTTCCTTTCCTTTTTTTTTTTTTTTTTTTTTCTTTTTTCTTTTTTGCGGTACGCGGGCCTCTCCCGTTGCGGAGCACAGGCTCCGGACGTGCAGGCTCAGCGGCCATGGCTCACGGGCCCAGCCGCTCCGCGGCATGTGGGATCCTCCCGGACCGGGGCACGAACCTGTGTCCCCCGCATCGGCAGGCGGACTCTCAACCACTGTGCCACCAGGAAAGCCCACAAACTTCCTTTTCTTACTCTTGGGATGTTAATTATGTTTGAAAGTTGGAGTTCATGGCCCATCTGGAAAAAAAGTGTTTACTTCTCTTTGGGCTTAATTCTCTTTATTTAAAGCCCCATAGCTCCCATTTTATTTCTGCGGTTCCTTATTATTTCTGCTTTCTTAACCTTTACTTTCTGTATGCTTACATGCTATCTTTTTACACAAGGGTACCAAAGATATAGAGGGATATATTGTTAGTTTTATAAAGGAAGTCCAAGTGAAAAATGACTTCAATATAACACATTTTGCTTTAAGAATAGATGCCTTTCAGAGTAAAGTTTTATTAAGGATTTCAAACTAGGCATCGACTGAATCATACTTGAGGTATCGGTGTCTGGAGAAATAACATTCACTTTAGCAGCCCTATAATTCTTAGAGTCCTGACAGTGAAGAGTTTCTTAAAGCCCAAACTATATATCCCAACACACCTAAAGGTTCTGCATTTTACCTAAACCTTACAAATTATAGAAATTATCTGCTTATTAAAGATCGCTACTTACGTTGTTAAAAGCTAGTAACCCCTAAGCTCTTGTCTTCACTAATAAAGATTAATAGAAAATGGATAGAGGCTAAGTGTGTAGCTTCACACCTCCTCTTTTATTCTCTGTTGAGTAGGTAGTGGTAAATAGAGTATATTTGCCAATTAGCAGGAAGCCTTTTTGCTTAGGGATCCGAAACATTTGGTGAAAACCGTGAAGGTTAAGGATTTCCTCATATAAGGGAGGTTTGTAGTTTCCATTTCCTATATCTAAATATGACAGCTCAAGTTATGTGCCTCAGCAGGTATCTTTATACCTTTGTATCTCAGTTCCCACATTTGCAAAAAAGGGAGTTGAATAATCTCTAAAGTTCCTTAAAACCAGGGGGAAAAAGTCATTACAAATACAAAGAAACATTTTCAGGAAAAATCCCAAATACAAACATAGGTTAATCATTTAGAAATATTTGGTATACAATCTTGAAAATAAAAATAGAGCAGTTGCTTCCAACAAATGCACTAGAAACGTGTCTGGAATACACTTCCCAAGCTTAGCATGGCCAGAGAAAATGTTCTCTGAGCTCAGAGCATTTCATTACATCTAGATCTCCTTCAAAATCATGTCACTGACAAATAGCACCTTTGCCCTGTGGAGACTGGCAAGTAATGTTTAGGGCACATAGGGAATACTTCAAGAAATTCTTCCTCAGAGAATGGTCCTGGAGCTCACCTGCTGAGTTGTAAAGATTCTTGTTCAAATTACAGGAATTCTGTATCTGTGAATCTGTTTTGCATATCCTTTTTTTTTTTTTTTTTTTTTTTTTTTCGCGGTATGCGGGCCTCTCACCGCTGTGGCCTCTCCCGTTGCGGAGCACAGGCTCCGGACGCGCAGGCTCAGCGGCCGTGGCTCACGGGCCCAGCCGCTCTGCGGCATGTGGGATCTTCCCGGACCGGGGCACGAACCCGTGTCCCCTGCATCGGCAGGCGGACTCTCAACCACTGCGCCACCAGGGAAGCCCTGCATATACTTTCATTTGTATTATTTTTTAGATTCTAAACTTGTGGTTACCAAAGGGGGGAGGGAAGAGAGGAGGGACAGATTAAGGGTATGGGATTAACAGATACAAACTATTATGTATAAAATAGACAATCAACACAGATATATTGTATAGCATGGGAAATTATAACCATTATCTTGTAATAATTTATAGTGGAGTATAATCTGCAAAAATACCAACAAAAATACCAAATCACTATGCTGTACACATGAAACTAATATAATATTGTAAATCAACTATACTTCAGTAAAAAATTTTTTTTAAGTACTGAAACTCTGGGCATGGAACCTAGGAGTCTGTACTTTAAGCAGGCTGCTCAAATGTTTCTTATGCACACTAAAGTTTGAGAACCATGGCTTTAGATTGGATATCTTTGTGTTGTTTTAAATCAGGAGCCGTTATCTGAGTTTCTCCTCTCCAACCCCTACCCAGTGTCCTCTGTCTTTTATAAGCTTTTTGTATAAGTTTTTGTCCTCGTATCACATCTTTGCTTTCACTCTCAGGCTTTAGCAAGGAAAAGAAAGTCATTTGATATGTACTTAAGGTGATCAAACATTCAGAAAAGTGACTTAACTCCATGCCTTAGGGATGAATAAGGAAGGCCCCCTCATCCCGGTATTTGAGAGCTTTTTGTCACTCGTGATCCCAGGTCCTTCTTCTGTTCCTCTGTTAACTCTCTTGACTGTCCTGTGTCCCTAGCTCTTCACAGTTTCCCTATCTCACGCTATGGAGTTTCTCTTAGATCCTTTAGAACTGAATTCCCTGGGTCTCAGCGCTCTTTTTTTTTTTTTTTTTTTTTTTTCCTCCTAGGGGACACAAAGTGTTTCATCTGCCCGCTAATAATTTAGTCGGGGCCATTTAACCTGGACGGGGTGGGGGGGGGCGGCGGGGGGGGGGGTGGGTTGTAGCACCGCCTTATGTAAATGAAGCAGCAGCTGGAGGCCTCACCTTAGGCCACCTGCCCTTTGGCATATCAATCCTGTAGACCTCTCCACCACAGGGATGCGTTATTTCCCTTACTGGACAGATGGAGGCCAGGCATTAGACGTCTTTATATCCTCCTTTACCTTCCCCCCCTCCCTACCCCCGATGCCTGATTGGGACTGAGAGGGACTCAGTAAATATTTATTTAATCAGTGGCTCATCTACAATGTGCTACCTTTCAAAATGTCCTGTTTGACAGCCTCTTTCACCTTCAAGGGGAACAAGCTGCAAATTCCAGATACCCAAGGGAATCCCCGTAACCAGTAGTCATTACATGTCATTAAACAGCTAAAATCTTGCATAGGGAGTTCTCGCTTAGGCTTATCCTGGAAAAGTGAAATAGGAGGAGAGAACAGAAACATAAAAGAGCTGACCTCTACACCATATGCAGTCTACACTATTATATTTAATTCATGATATTTATGATGCTTCATGATTCATTTCTTAGATAAAAATGTCCTTAGAGTCTTGAACAATTTAATTCCCCTGATGGAAATGCCTTCAGTTTTTCTGAATGTAATGTTTATATGGCTCACAGTGGAGAATTCTGACAATTTGGAAAAGTATAAAGATGAAGGAATAAATCACCTGTAAACCCACCTTTGAGGGATAAACTGGTTGTCGTTTGAGAATTTTTTCATGCATAGTCCAGCATGTGCACACACACAAACATTTTGGAGAAATAGATTATGTGCGTTTTTGTAACCTACTTTCTCCCTTAGTGACTGACAGGATGATGTTGTCCACGCCCGTGAACATTCGCCCGTGTCATCACATTGAACATTGCGTAGGGTTCACGGCATTTCAACAGTGCATTGTATGAGTTCACCACTGTGTATGTAACCAGGTTCCTAGCGCTGAATGTTTAAGTTGTTTCAACTTTGTATCAATCATAAGTATGCTGTAAGTAGCAGTTTTCTACCTGTATCTTTGCATGCTTTCCCAGTTACTTTCTTAGCATAAGTTCCTTGAATTTAAGCTTGTGGGTCATTATATTTGCACATTTTAAAGACATTTATGTATCATCAAATTATCCTTCAGAAAGTTTAAAATAGTTTAATTTCAGCACCCAGGTACTATTTGGTGATTCTGTTTGACTAAGGCCAGCGGGAGAATTGTATTTGAAATGTCAGGCTAAGGTGTCAAGTGGCAAAGGGAAATGTTCTTCTACCTGGTTGCTTTACATTTCAATCTCTGCAGCATTAGAGTTTATATTATACTTATAGGCAGCATTAATTTTTATGAATTAATTAATAATTGCTGATAAGATGTAAGTAATGCAGCATCATTCTTGATTTACCTGAGGATAGAGCTTTGCTAACGTTCCGCGTTTCTTTGTTTTCTGGATGATGGTTTATTTTCTTCATTTAGCTTCTCATCCTCAAGTGAAATGTGGATTTTATAACACAGACCATTCATTTGTATATTCTTAAATGCCTTCTATGGATTAACGTGTTCTAAATGCAGTTGATGGTAAAGCACTCAGCCTCTTGCCTAAATTATTCACGTTTGGGGGGAGGCTTTCAGGCAAATGTCTGATTTTACTTTTCCACGTGAGTTGTTGTCTCAGTACATTTTACACAAAGGAAACAAAGCGGAAAATGTTGGAACTTGGTGAAAACAAATCCCAGGTGCACGCGAATAAAGAAGGGTAGAGAAGGAGGAGAAGCATATGGGAAGAGGAGCAGAAAGGAACAGATGCCAGATGGAAGGAGTCAATGGAAGAGGCTGCCTAGGGTGTAGAAATGGAAAAGTCAGAATG
This sequence comes from Delphinapterus leucas, assembly GCF_059928025.1. Taxonomy (NCBI): domain Eukaryota; kingdom Metazoa; phylum Chordata; class Mammalia; order Artiodactyla; family Monodontidae; genus Delphinapterus; species Delphinapterus leucas. The sequence goes on from NC_143150.1 coordinate 105,508,160, forward strand.
TGGGGAGAGACCTTTCCATGTCTCAAAGCAGAAAGAATTCCGGTACTAGCATGAGTCACACGAAAACTGAGTGGTTTATTTTAGTCACTGGGTCCAGGTTCTTCTACCAGAAACATTAAGAATCATTGATTGCAACACTACAGGAAAGCAGTCCATTCCAGTGTATATTTCATGCCAGAAGTCTCAGAATTCTGCATGTGGAAATAAACATATAACTGAACACTGTCTTCCCTCCATGTTGCCATCAACATACCCACGTTTTGTTGCTCTCAAAAGCAGGTAGCTGGATTTTTATTGAGGACTGCTATGTAGTCCACAGTACGTTTACACACTGTGGAAGTAACCAACCAACGTACCTTTAGTGGGATTGTTGGAACCATCAGTTATCTTTCTAGATTTTCTGACAGTTTGCTCCTGTTATTTTTCAGGTCCCATTTGGAAGCCAGTTCTGACCAGTGGAAGCGTCTGCACCTTTCTCTTCAGGAACTTCTGGTGTGGCTACAGCTGAAAGATGATGAGTTAAGCCGGCAGGCACCTATTGGAGGCGACTTCCCAGCAGTTCAGAAACAGAATGATGTACACAGGGTAGGATATTTTTAAGCATAGTGATTTGCACATAGTAAGCATTCAATGACTGTTTTAAAATTAGTTTCGATTGAAACTAGGTTGAAAAAGGAAAAGAAATCAAGTGGAAGAGAAATCTTTTTTCACTCCTCTACTCCTCTAGTCCAAGGGTCAATTAGAAATAATCCAAGCCATTATATTTTAAATGTCAAAAGCATCTGCGTTTAATAATATCATTTAAGATTTGTCCATGTCTTTCGGCGATATTTAAAAATGTTATTTTGGAAAATATTAAACGTATGCTAAAGTGACATAATTCTATAATAAGCACCTGGGTACCCATCAAGATCAAGTTATCAATTCATGGCCAGTCTTACTTCTTCTATACCTCTACTTTGTCCTCCATTATCTAAAAGCAAATCTCAGGCACGGATCATTTAATTCATGAATATTTGATAAAGTGTCTCTAAAAGAGAAGAATTTGATCTTTAAAGGTAAACACGTTGTTACTATAATACATTTTTAAAAATTTATTTATCTTATTTCTGGCTGCGTTGGGTCTTAGTTGCTGTGCGCGGGCTTTCTCTAGTTGCGGCAAGCGGGGACTACTGTACTCTTCGTTACGGTGCGCGGGCTTCTCATTGCAGTGGCTTCTCTTGTTGTGGAGCATGAGCTCTAGGCACTCAGGCTTCAGTAGTTGCAGCTCGTGGGCTCTAAAGCACAGGCTCAGTAGTTGTGGCGCACGGGCTTAGTCGCTCCGCAGCATGTGGGATCTTCCCAGACCAGGGCTCGAACCCATTTCCCCTGAATTGGCAGGTGGATTCTTAACCACTGCGCCACCAGGGAAGCCCTATAATGCTTTTTAAATGTCAATAATTTCATCATGACAAATACCAAGGCAGTATTCAAATTTCCATTT